>NC_140585.1:291468916-292668916 GCF_964204655.1 Triturus cristatus
GTTCTCAGAATCAGCTGTTGAAAGTCGACTTTGGTACTGTACTGATTTTTAACTAATATTTAGCTATTTCAAAAGTGAGCACTTAAAAAATATTTCAGAGCAAACAATCAATGATTCCCTATGGAAGGAAATATAGGTTACAGGTACAGTAGGTTATCGTTACTTTTGTGATCCAGTACTGGGTGTCTGGGCTCAGTACTGGGACATTTATCCAAAACAGGTAAGTAATTACGTTTTCAGATGTTATACGATTTTTGAGGAATATTTAGAAATTGCAGAAATCAACACTTAGAAGAAATTTCACAGAAAAGCAGTCAATGGTTTCCTATGGAAGAAAAATGAGTTAAAGGTAAGTATAGTTGTGGGTACTTTTCAGAGTCAGTGCTGGGCACCAAGATCCAGCACTGGGAGCTCACCTAAGAGCAGGTGAGTAAATTCGTTTTTGGTACTCGGCTGATTTTTGGTGAATATTTTGAGTTTTGAAAAGTTCACACTTAGAAGAATTTTCAAGAAGAAACCAGTCAATGTTACCCTATGAGGAAAATGAAGTTAGCGGTTTAAGGGTAAGTACTCGACTGGCAGAGTTGAAGTTCTGGGCATAGACTCAGGGGTCCCCCGGTGTCAGGTAGGTACAGTCAGTTCACCCTCAGCGGTTTCAGGACGGCCGGGTGCAGAGAGAGTTAGGCCCAATGTTATCCTATGAGGGATAGGGGGGCCTGGGTTGGTGGCTGCTGTCGGGCAAGCCACGCGGCTGTGGGAGCTGAGCTCCTGGTCACTTACTCAGGGCAAGTGGGGAAGTAGGTTAGAGTAGAGTTTTCACTGCCAGGGCCACTCGGGCGGCTGGCTGCAGGGTGCTTTTGAGCCGACGGGCGCTCAATTGATTTCTATGGGAAATCTCCGGATTGGAAAAAGACTGCAGGCTCGGGGACGAGGACTCTTCGGGTGCCACCACCACTTCGAGGGGTAAGTTGGGTAGTTGGAGGATAGGTAGGTACCCCGGGATTGGGCACAGAGGGCCGTGGGGCGCCGGGTGCAGGGGTGCCTTTTGATGTCGGAAATCTTACCCTCTTGTTGATCGCGGTTGGGGTGGCACTCTGTTCTGAGGCTGCAAGCTTCTTCAGGATAGTCGAGGGGGGTCCTTGGGTGCCGGACTCGGGGTCACAGTCGCCGTGTGGTCGTCCTCGTGGGTTTAGTTCACTCCGGCACCGGCCAGGCTTGGCGAGTGCAGAGTGGGCTGGGATCGCGGTTCCGGGCTGCTGCCAGGGGTGAAAGGTAGGTTCTGAGTAGAGCCTCTACTCGTGGGAGTCCCAGGGGATCAGAGTTCAAAGGTAGCCAGGTCCTCCGGGGTTTCTGAGGTTGCTGGCCACAAGAGATGCCGGGTTTGGAGCAGGAGCAAGTCCGAGGTCGACAGGCCGGTAGGGCTGGGGCCAGAGTAGTTGGTGTCTCCCTCTCCTTTGCAGCTGCAGGGCAGGTCTTCTTTTCTTCTCGCTCTTCTTGTAGTTTCGGAATCTGGGGAAGGAAGGTGCAGGGTGCCCCTAAATACTAGATTTAGGGGCGTTACAGGTAGGTGAAGGCCAGGGACCAATGGGTCCTTGTCCTGGGGTGGGTACACCCCCTATCCTGCTCCTCTCCTGTGGGAGGGGGGCAGTAGCCTAATCCTGATAGGGCAGGGCCTCCCATCTTCAAGATGGCGAGAGCCCGGAGATGTGCTTCACCTCGCCTCCCCCACCTGAGGGGTGGGGTGGGCAGGCTGGCACATCCCCTGTCCTTGTATGGGGTTTCCGGCCAAGCTTCCAGCCAGAGTGGGGGGTTGCACTGGCCTGGGGAAACTCCTAGAGGCGGCAGGCCTTTGAAGCTTCCCTTTGCTCATCCTGGGGGAGGAGATCTATCACCTCACCCAGGATGTGCATTGTTGCAGGCCCGGGAGAGCAGGGGCTCTCCCACCCAGGGGTCCAGCAACGTGTCTGCTGTGTGGCAGCCTGGGCAGCCTCAGAGCAGACGTGGATTGTAGGTTAGTTGTAGGAGGGCATCTCTAAGATGCCCTCTGGGGTGCTTGGTACATTACATCTCACACTGGCATCAGTGTGGGTTTAATGTGCTGAGAAGTTTGAATCCAAACTTCCCAGTCTTTAGTGTTGCCATTATGGTGCTGTGGAGCTCGTGTTTGACGAGCTCTCAGCACCATGTACTCTGAAATGGCAGCACTGCACTTACAGTGCCCGGGAATAGACCTGGGTACTGTAGGGGCACAGGGCTCCTGCTCCTGTGCCCACACCATGGGCATAAGGCACCCAGCCAGAGGGGTGACTGACATATGTCTTGGCAGTGTGGGTGTTGGGCATGGCACACAGAGATGTGTGCCATGTCGACTCTTCATTTTGTCCTGCACCCAGACACTCAGCCTGCAAAGGCAGTGTGTGTGTGTAAGGGTACAGGGCCCCTAAGGGTGGCACAATCAGTGCTACAGCCCTTAGGGTTCTTCCCTGGTCACAAGGCCCTGGGTACCTAGGGTACCATTTACTAGGGGCTGACATGTGGCCAGGGTTTGCCAATTGGGAGTTTGTGTGTTTCAAGGAAGGAACATAGGCCCTGGGCACCTGATTGCAGGAGTCCAGGGTACACTCAGTAAAAGTACATTCAGCAATTTAGCAAAAAGTGGGGGCATACCATGCAAGAAAGAGGGCACTTTCTCACAATCTTTATCACCCTGTCTTAGCTCCAGCAATTACCTGTCTGCTGTATAGGAGTCTGCTCGTCTATCGAATACCCTCAGGAATTCTGCTCTAAATGCTTCCCAGTCGTGTAAAAGAGGGTCATCACAATTAACTAACGCCACCGCCCATTGAGCTGCGTCCCCTGCTAAGTAGGATATGAGAAAGGCAACCTTTGCCTGATTTGTAGGCAACGACTTTTGTTTTCAAGAACAGTGAAGCATCACCTGTGTTAGGAACACCTGTACAGTGTCGGAACCCCCATGGTATCTCTCTGGCGAGGCTAATGGTATGGATACAGGCATCTCCACAACCACTGAAGTGGTAGGGCCTGCCACAGTGCCCACATTAAACGGGTTCCTCTGTATACTATCCAGCGTTGCTCTTAAATCGGCAGCCTCCTGTCTAGAGGCAGCCAATTCCCCCTGAAGGGTAGCCAATACCGCTATTACATCTTCAAGAGTGGCCATACCCAACACAACCCGACCGGGAGGACCACATTTCGTGGGTCGGAAATTCTGTAACGATGGCCAGTCCTCAGGATCGGTTTGATGAAAGGAGTGGTCCACCTCTTGATCTAACCAAGCCTACAAGCCATAATGGCAAAGGTCATCGGAAGGATCAAGTGGGGGAAGGAAAGGAAGGGAACAGCGGGGAGGGATATCTGAAATGAGAAAAAGAAGAACACACACGGAAAACACTTCCTTCACATATAACAAATTATGCGAAAGCCTGGTATATAAGACAGACCCGGTGACTATACCTCCTATACCTGTAAAGTAAAAGAATAATCCTTGTAGGGATTGTAGTAGAGACAGAAGGAGGGGGCGCCTTCTGTGTGGGCGGACTTGTCGTGTTATAACTGCAGAAATGAGAGAAAGAACAATAACCATATATACACAAACTCACTCTTTTCCTGTAAGTATCGCACTTCAATAACCTGGCACTGAAATCTTTTGCCATGAACCTACCCTTCTCTAGACTCCACCGTTCGTCACAGGGATAGAGCGTAGACCTCTACCACTCTTACCAACCCCTGTTAAAGATAGAACCAGAGACAACACTGTTAACAAGTCTGTGGGTATGTGTGAGGGACCCTTTTCCCCGAACCCTAAACCCTCCCGTGTACCACCCGGATTACCTCCTTTACGGAGTTCTCCCTTCCCGGACACGCCAAACGATATGATCTCCAAAGAGTCCGTGACAACGACGACCCCGCCCCTCTCTCTCTTACAGGGTCCAATCCGATGTGACGACAGACCGGAAGGATTCGACCGGTACCCCGGAAGTCCCTCCCCCTCTCCGGTGGACGACCACAGAAAAGACGGAATTGAGAAGAACGAAGGAGTCGGAAGATCGTGGCAGGAACTCTCGACTGGCGATACGGAGGAAGGAGAAGACGGAAGTGGGGACCTCGAGGAATGGTCGGAAGACTGGTGGAGTCCTCCGGAGGTAGCTGAAGAGCGGCCGTAACTCAAAGGAGAGTTACGGCGGAGCGTGTGAGTACCTTCCCCCATATTCTAGCTCGCTAGGTACGCTGTGTAAAACCATAGAAGCCTCCTTGTATATAGACTCCCTCACTTCTACAGTCACGTCCAACCCCCTTGTAAATACTATACAGCACTGTTTACACTATAAGTCCTATTTCTCACAAACCCTTTCCGAGCACCCTCAGTCTTGTCCTTTTTCCTCCTCGACCCATTTCTTTCCCCCCCCTCACGGTCCGTTTCCTCTTCATCACATTGTGGGTCTCGGGGACGGTATCTTCCGCAGAATCCCTGCAGGACTGACGGCTCCTCTGTTTGTTTCTCTTTCGGTCCTCCGAGGAACACCTACCCCGGTCTACCACCGCCGAAGAGTGCCAAGAGCGGGAAGCGTACCAGAAACCCCGACAACGACGACCGAGACGAGAACCATCACCCCGTTACCCGTGACTCTCAACCCTATACTGGAACTTGTGTATATTAAAGAAACGCACTATAGCCCACTATATCTGGCCTCCTCGTCTGTTATTCCAGCCCGCCACATCCCCACGATCACAGTTGGTGTCAGAAGTGGGATCCGCTGGAGACATGGAGGCCGTAATGCAGAGGATGGCTGCCTCCCAAGAACAACTCGGGAACCTGATGGAACGCTTCCTAAAAACAGCCGAAGACGACCGAGGGCAGCTCCATGACGTCCTGAAAGGCCAGGGAAACACCCACGAACAGGCGCTGGGTAAACTGACCACGGTTTTGGAGCAACAGAGACCAACAGCCTCCCTACCTTCGGTGGTCCTCCAAAAGTTCGTACCGGGAGAAGACCCGGATTTCTTCTTCACAAACTTTGAACGGTTAGCCCAGGCCGCCTCATGGCCTATAGACCGTTGGGGACATTACCTAGGGCCCTTACTCACTGGCGAATTACAGGCAGCATATCAGCAAGCGAACGTACAAGGCACCACTCCGTATGCGGACATCAAAACCTGTATATTGGAACGATTGGGCATTGATGCCGAGACCTACCGGGTGAAGCTACGACAAGTCAAGGAACGACCACAGGAGACTCCCCGAGCCTTATCGTTTCGGATCAAGGACCTGACCGCGCGGTGGCTGAAACCGGAGACAGCCACTAAAGAGGAGATTTTGGAGAAAATACATTTAGAACAATTCCTGTCCTCTCTCCATCCCAGCACCCAACGGTGGGTACGTCAGCATGCCCGTCTCTCTCTGGAAACAGCGGTAGAAATAGCAAGTGCATACAGTCGGGCCCAAGAGAACCTACGAGTCAAGGAGGACCATCCCCAGAGACACCCTCCCGCTACAGGGATCAGACCTATCCGCCCTCTTCCACCCAAAAGACCCATACTGACCCCTCTGATGCCTTCCCCAATACCCCTACGCCCTACCAATCCAGGACCTCAATGTTACGGCTGTGGGGGTTTTGGACATATCGCTCGAATGTGCCCTCACAAGGAAGAACCCATGGAGATTGGTATGGCCCGAAACTATGTTTGTTCCGTTCCCGGTACCGGACCGCCCTCGTTCCATCGTCCAGTGACAATAAACGGACAAACCCTCACCGCTCTGGCTGACTCTGGGTGTAGACAGAGTGTTATTAGGCCCCAGGTCATGCAGAGCCCTGTCGACCCCCCCTCAGGGATGGTCGCCATTCAATGTGTTCACGGCGACACGAAGAGATATCCGACCACCCAAGTCCAGGTCCAACATTCCAAGGATCCGGGAACCTCCCTCACAGTAGGTCTCGTTCCCTCCCTTCCAGAAGAAGCCATCTTGGGGAGCGATTATCACGGTCTGCCCGGTCTACTCCAGGACACAACTGATGCCCTAAACACTTGGTGGGAAGAAGCCCCCTTTCCTCAGGGGCTCTCCTCGCCCATAAACCAACCCAAACTCCCGAAAACCAAAGCACAGAAGAAAAAGGAGAAAAGAGACTATGTAGACGTCTTCCCAGCTATCCCGGACGAACATCCCTGGCAGATAGACCAGGAATTCCGAGCCGCTCAACAAGAGGATCCCGTTCTACAGGAAGCATGGGCTACGGCGTTAGAGCAAGAAGACCCACTTACCGTAGGTCCCTACTTTTTCAAACAAAAAGGGTTGTTGTACCGTAAGGGAGGGGCGCAACAAAAGCCTCAACTCCTGATTCCCGGCCCTTTCCGGGACAAGGTCCTGTTTCTCGCCCATAGCCACCTCTTGGGCGGACATTTTGGCGACGAAAAAACCAGCCAAACCATTCTGGAAAGATTCTACTGGCCCGGGGTCCACCAACAAGTGAAAACATACTGCAGGGAATGCCCGGTATGCCAAAAAAACAGTAGATATCGACCCCCTAGGGTGCCCTTGTTGCCTCTCCCTATCATAGATGTCCCGTTTAGCAGAGTAGGGATGGACATTATAGGCCCCTTGTTACCCTCTCGTAGCGGTTGTCGCTATGCCCTAGTCCTCGTGGACTATGCCACTCGCTTCCCGGAGGCGATACCTCTGCGACAACCGACTACCCAGAACATAGCTAAAGCCCTCATCTCAGTGTTCTCTCGGGTAGGATTTCCCCGGGAGATTCTAACCGATCAGGGTACGCCTTTTGTATCCGCCCTGATGAAACAGGTCTGCTCACAACTGGGGATCAAACAGATCCGGACCTCAGCATACCACCCTCAAACCGATGGGCTGGTGGAGCGTTATAACGCAACGCTGAAACAAACGCTTAAGAAACTGTTGGGGTTGGAAGCAAAAAGGTGGGAGGATATGCTACCCCTAGCGTTGTTTGCTATTCGGTGCAAAACCCAGAGCAGTACCGGCTATTCACCTTATGAGCTACTATACGGACGACCCCCACGTACCCTGTTGGATATGGCTCAAGAAGCCTGGGAAGCGGAACCCAACCGTACTCGCCCCCTCCCGGAATACATATCCAACCTGAAAACCCATTTGGCTCTAATGAGAGACATTGTACATCAGAACCTGGAGAACGCCCAAAACAAACAAAAAGTTCAATACGACAAGGGAACAAAAACCCGAAACTTCTCCGTGGGGGACTTGGTTCTGTTAATGATGCCGTCATCTGACCATAAACTCCTGGGGCAGTGGCAAGGCCCATATTCCGTGATTCGACAGGTAACCCCTGTCACTTATGAGTTGGAACTGGACCCAACACGAGCCACCAAGCAGATCTTCCATGTGAATCTGCTGAAAAAGTGGGAAGGCCCACGTCCCGTCCTCACTAACACCTTGGAGCAGGTACCCCTCTCCTTTGCTGCCTGTATAGATTCGGGGCTCCCCTCCCACCAAAGTCACGACCTTATGACACATCTATACCCCTTACGTCAGGTGTTTTCCTCGGTACCCGGTCATACGACCATCACCGAACACGCTATTCACACAGAACCTGGAAAGGTGGTCAGACAAAGGCCATATCGAGTCCCTGAAGCCCGTCGGACTGTCATAAAACAAGAGATAGAACAGATGCTGAAAATGGGCATAATAGAACCCTCATCGAGCGATTGGAACTCACCGATGGTCCTGGTTCCCAAACCTGACGGGTCCGTCAGGTTTTGCATTGATTTCAGGGAAGTCAACAAGATATCCTCATTCGACACATACCCCCTTCCGCGGGTCGACGAAATGATCGAACGCATAGGGAAGGCCCAGTTCATCTCCACTCTGGACCTCTGTAAAGGCTATTGGCAGATACCCCTCAGAAAAGAGGATAGGAAGAAAACTGCGTTTTCCACTCCTGAGGGGTTATACCAGTTCCTGGTCCTCCCTTTTGGCCTACACGGTGCTCCCGCCACCTTCCAACGTGCCATGAACCACATCCTACGACCCCATACCCAGCATGCTGGGGCATATCTAGACGACATAGTCATCTATAGCGATAACTGGAAACAACACTTGGACCACCTGCACAAAGTCATCTCCTCTCTTGGGTCATACGGATTCACGATCAATCCCGCTAAAACCACCCTAGCTGCTCAAACAGTCCACTACTTGGGGTACCTTCTAGGTGAGGGCCTCATACGACCCCAACATACCAAAACCGAAGCCATCCGTTCCCTCCCCTTTCCTGCAACGAAAAAGGACCTCCGTGCCTTCCTAGGCCTCTTAGGGTATTATCGGAGGTTCGTGCCCAATTTTTCTCAAAGGGCAGCACCGCTCACCGACTTACTAAAAAAAACCACAGACACTGAGACCCTACTCCGACATCCCGCCCCCTTGTTACTACAGGCTTTTTCCGATCTTAAGCATGCATTGACCTCAGATCCCGTGCTAGTGAGTCCTGATTATACACGTGCCTTCCTTTTGCAGACTGACGCCTCGGAACAGGGGTTGGGGGCGGTGTTGTCACAAAAAGACCCGTATGGAAACGAAAAACCCATTCTCTACCTCAGCAGGAAGTTATTTCCCAGGGAGAGAAATTATGCTGTGGTAGAAAAAGAAGCTCTGGCTATAAAGTGGGCGGTGGAAAGTCTCCGTTACTATTTAGAAGGTCGGGAATTCACCATTTACACCGACCACGCCCCCCTGGAGTGGATGGCTCGGAACAAAGGTCATAACGACCGGGTCCTTCGCTGGTTCCTTGCACTACAACCCTACAGGTTCACCACAATCCACCGAAAGGGGGTGGAACAAGGAAACGCAGATTACCTATCACGGTATCCCATGTCCTTCCCCCGTACACGAAAGACACCTAGGGAAAGGGGATGTGAGGGACCCTTTTCCCCGAACCCTAAACCCTCCCGTGTACCACCCGGATTACCTCCTTTACGGAGTTCTCCCTTCCCGGACACGCCAAACGATATGATCTCCAAAGAGTCCGTGACAACGACGACCCCGCCCCTCTCTCTCTTACAGGGTCCAATCCGATGTGACGACAGACCGGAAGGATTCGACCGGTACCCCGGAAGTCCCTCCCCCTCCCCGGTGGACGACCACAGAAAAGACGGAATTGAGAAGAACGAAGGAGTCGGAAGATCGTGGCAGGAACTCTCGACTGGCGATACGGAGGAAGGAGAAGACGGAAGTGGGGACCTCGAGGAATGGTCGGAAGACTGGTGGAGTCCTCCGGAGGTAGCTGAAGAGCGGCCGTAACTCAAAGGAGAGTTACGGCGGAGCGTGTGAGTACCTTCCCCCATATTCTAGCTCGCTAGGTACGCTGTGTAAAACCATAGAAGCCTCCTTGTATATAGACTCCCTCACTTCTACAGTCACGTCCAACCCCCTTGTAAATACTATACAGCACTGTTTACACTATAAGTCCTATTTCTCACAAACCCTTTCCGAGCACCCTCAGTCTTGTCCTTTTTCCTCCTCGACCCATTTCTTTCCCCCCCCTCACGGTCCGTTTCCTCTTCATCACATTGTGGGTCTCGGGGACGGTATCTTCCGCAGAATCCCTGCAGGACTGACGGCTCCTCTGTTTGTTTCTCTTTCGGTCCTCCGAGGAACACCTACCCCGGTCTACCACCGCCGAAGAGTGCCAAGAGCGGGAAGCGTACCAGAAACCCCGACAACGACGACCGAGACGAGAACCATCACCCCGTTACCCGTGACTCTCAACCCTATACTGGAACTTGTGTATATTAAAGAAACGCACTATAGCCCACTATATCTGGCCTCCTCGTCTGTTATTCCAGCCCGCCACATCCCCACGATCACAGTATGTTCCAATCACATAACACAGCAAGCCACATTCATCCAGCCACAGTAGTAACATCCCCTTATATGACACGACTTATCAACGTTACCTTTTGTTAATCCATACGACATTAGCAGTATGTGGTTCTTGTGTAATACATCTTACACAGACATCTGTGGGAACTGCAGCAACCAAAACGTATGGGACACACTGGGGAGCGCCTATAGAGTGCACTCAGGAAGACCAGGAAGAGACTTTAAGTAGGAGCGCGTGTATGCCGCTCTTCATGCGACCCCCCGCCGGCCGACAATGCAGGCCGAGCAAATCCACAGCGCTCCCTCGCCGCCAGCCGAAAATGCCAGCCGACACTCGATAATGAGCCAGCCTCCGCACGAGCCGCCGGTCACCAACGGAGGTTGACTTAAGGACAAAGATTTAAGTGGTGCAAGGCACCCTTACCAGACTAGGCCAACAAGATGGGAACTTTTGCAAGAGAATCACCCAGACCAGAGAATTTCCGACGGCGTCGTGGGAGTCTTGGTTCCTGTTTATGCCGTCCTCTCGTGACGTCGGACGTGACGCGCGAGGAATTCTGGGTAGTGTATTTGCAAGCAAAGCGGCGGAATACCGGTGAGGTGTTCCGACTCTGGAGACATGCGCTCGCAAGGAGAGGGCTCACGACAATAGCCTTTCCAGTGAATAAAGAAGTACAACCCACTATGCGCTGATATCGTATTCCACTTCCCCATCTACCATGACGGGAGTAGAGATCTGATGAAAAGAATCAGGAACAAAAGTCTTTAACAGGGAGACATGAAAGGTAGGATGAATCTTTCAAGAGTTAGGAAGATAAAGCCTTGGGCCCGAAGAATCAAGGCCAAAACCAGACTTTCAAATCGGCTAGGACCTGGAAGACAACCAAATAATTACTTTCCTCTCATCAGATTCCTCCAAAGACATCTCAGTGTGAGAATCCCTTGACCTTGCCAGACAAATAGCTTTGTCATTGAGTAAAAGGACAGGTGTCTCAGAATACTCTACTACAATGTCTTGTAAGTGATGCCCTCACCCCTATCCTCAACACCTCCATCAGTACAGACCCCTTCATGGAACCATGGAAACATGCAGCTGTCAATGCCCTCCTTAAGAAACCCTCAGCTCACTCGACCAAACTTACCAATTACCAACTGATATCCCTCCTTTCCTACCCAGCCAAAGTCCTGGAAAAAGCCATCAACAAGCACCTCTCCCACAATCTTACCAAGCAACAGCTTTTTGACACCTCACAATCAGGATTCAAACCAAACCACAGCATGGAAACTACCCTTATAGCAGCAACGGATGTCATCCGGATGATCCTCGATAGGGGAATTGCAGCTCTCATCATTCTAGACCTATCAAAGCCTTCAATGCCATCTCCCACCCCATCCTAATCCAACAGATCCGCAAACCAGGCATCCAGACTCTTGTAAGGATCTGCTCCTTCATCACCAGAAGAACCGCCAACATGCCCCCCACCCCTACGCCTCTAAAACACAAGATCTTATTTGCAAAGTCCCTCAGGGCTCAGCGCAACGCTAATCAACATCTACATTAACCCCGTTGGCCAATATTATACGAGCTCACAACATAAACATCCTCACTTGCGCGGACGGCACACAACTGCTACTGTCCCTCTCGTACAAAACACCCAACACCAGGAACAAGTTCACCACATGCATGACAGAAATGTCAACCTGGATGAAATCCAATTGACTCAAATTCAGCTTGGACAAGACCGAAGTGGTAGTCTTCAAGAAGATCGCCTCCCCATGGGATTCCACCTGGTGGCAATGTACCATGACTTGCTCACAAGCGAGAAACCTTGGAATCATTATAGACAACAAACTGAACATGGCCACCCAAGTCAACACAGTGGTCTCGGCCTGCTTTAACCCACTAAGGATGCTGAAGAAAATCTTCAAGTGGCTACAAAACAACACCAGTAAAACAATCATCCAAGCCCTCATCACAAGTAGACTAGACTATGGAAACACCCTATACACAGGGATTACCAACCAGTTCACAAGAAGACTTTGCCAAAACATCAGCATAATTATTCAGGCAAGGATCTTCACCGACAACTAGAGGAGTTGCCTGTACAATAACTGCAAATTCAAGGAACTAATCAAATAGCCCACTTTTTTTTTTTATTTTATTTATTTATTGAGATTTAAAATAAGGCATACATTCTACGATACAGGATCATTGAAGGCAAAGGTAACATATAACTCCTGCAACATCTCCCCAATTTCACCCCCCATCCCTCCCTAGCGGAACAGCAGCAGAGTGACGGTACACTGTGGACAGCAAATCTGCATTTGATAGTATAAACCAAGAAAGAGTCAGCATTAGACGGAGCCCATCCCACATCGCTGTGTAACTATTAGCCAAAGGCCCAACCCCCCTTCAAATGAAACTATGGAAGACTACTGAGGGACTCACAATATGTCGGGATGGGACATCAGATACTCCGTCAAGGGGGCCCAAAAATCTTTCAGACGAGAGGATTCCGGCAGTTCCTCCTCATAAGTCTGTAGTTGAGTTTTACAGAACACCAGATCCAGGAGCCACTTCTTCACAGTGGGCGTCGTTTTGGCTCCCCAGCATTGTGCCACCGCCCTTTTTGCAAACAGAGTGGCAACGGCAACAAGTCTCCTATTACAGGGCTTAAAACTCGTGACATACCCCAGCAAGCAAATTCATGGAGAGCAATCCACAGGCTCCAGCACCACATCTGACAGAATGGCCACCACTGCCGTCCAGAAAGCAAATACACTCCCACACATCCAGGCAACATGGAGAAAGTCCGCACCCTCTGCTACACATCTCACACAATTGGAAGTTTCCTTGAGACCATATGTGTATAGCTGCAAAGGAGAATAATATACCTGGTGCAGGAACTTAAAGTGGATAATTCGGAGATTACAATTGGCCGTAAGTCGGCTAGTAAGCCGGCAACACGCGGTCCAGACCTCCGGCACGACAGGAGCACCCAGCGCCGCCTGCCAAAGCGAGCAGGAGGGGTGTACCCCAAGATCACGCTCACGCTTACGCTGAGAGGCATTATAGAGTCGAGTACTCATTTCTTGCGGCTCGCTTCGGTCTGCAGCACCTGCAGAGCGCTCAAAGTGGTGGGTTAAGCGGGGTATCCCGGATACGCCGCGCGGATAGCTTGGCGAACACGAACATATGTGAAGTTAAACATAAAGCCCCGCTCAGGGCCACTCTG
The DNA here is from genome assembly GCF_964204655.1 of Triturus cristatus. Lineage (NCBI taxonomy): Eukaryota > Metazoa > Chordata > Amphibia > Caudata > Salamandridae > Triturus > Triturus cristatus. The sequence goes on from NC_140585.1 coordinate 291,482,036, forward strand.
CGCCTCCCCTAACGTTTTAAATCTACCCTTCACATATAGATCACCCAGCCGGTGTATACCATCTGTAGCCATTTCTCGCCGGGCAGACACCTCCCGAGCCACCGATATATCGGGGTGGGAAAGTAACGGCAATGATGGTGCATACAAATAAGAGAGTTGAGCTCTTGTCGCAAGTGTTCGCCAGGCCCACACCGTGCACTGCGTGGGATTGATCTCAGTCCGTGGGCTGCCCGACCCCCCCGAAAGTGTCTCCGCCTGCAGCGGCACAGGCAGCACCGCGTCCGCCTCTATAGCCACATGTGGCTGATACCGCGGAGGGAAATGCCAGTAATGCGCAAACTGCGCTTGGGCGCTCAAATAGTAAAGGCGAAGATCAGGTGCCTCAAATCCTCCTCGTTCAAAGGGCTGCACCAACAAATCCCATCGACACCTTGGCTTCCTACCTTCCCACACAAACGTGAGCAACACAGACTGGAGGGTGCGAAAAAACGCAACGTTCAGCTTGATGAGGATGTTAATAAAGAAGTACAGCAGTTTGGTCAGAAAGACCATTTTTATCACCGCAATCCTATCCGCCAGGGAGAGGGGCAGGTGGGTCCATCTCGCAACCTGCTCAGTAATGCGAGACACCGTACGGCCGTAGTTTTCAGAGATCACGATGGCAGGATCTCTGTGCACCCAAACGCCCAGATACTTCACTGGGTCAGTGGTCCACGTTAGTGGAAAATCCAACTCCACCTCTTTGGTGAACGCAGTTAGGGGAAACACCACCGACTTAGACCAGTTAATCCCCAGGCCAGAGAAGCGCTCAAATTGAACATATTCCCGGAGTAGCGCAGATAGGTGGACCTCGGGCTCTCTGACGTATAACAGCATGTCATCTGCATACAAAGAGACTATCAAAGGCCATTGTCGAAACCGCAGTGCCGCTGCAGCGTGCCGCTGCCGTAGTTTGCATGCGAGAGGCTCCAGTGCCAAGGAAAAAAGCATAGGTGACAGCGGGCAACCCTGCCTCGTGCCCCCTTCGATTGGAAACAATGAGGACACCAACCCATTTACTCGAACCCTGGCGACGGGCTCTTTGTACAGTACCCGGAGCCACTTCAGAAAGAAAGGAGGGAAGGTCATCCGTTCCAGCACAGTAAACATAAATGACCACTGTAATGAATCAAAGGCCTTGGCCGCATCGAGTAGTATGGCCACCGCCTGAAAGTCGGGCTCAAAGTAGTGCAAGGTGGAGAAGAGTGTAGGCAGATTATGAGTAGTGGACCGCTCCGTCACGAACACCGATTGGTCCGGCAGCACCAACAGGGGAATCAAAGGTTGCATTCTGGTGGCAATCATTTTTGCTAGGACCTTTGTGTCTATGTTAATCATAGATAACGGGCGGTATGACCCACACTGATTGGATGGCTTATCCGGCTTCAGGAGTGTGACCAGTAGGGCCTCCCGGAGAGAAGGGGGCAGCTGCCCAGTCTCATAGGCTTCCGCATAAACCTCCAAGAACCGCGGGCGAGGTCTGCCGCGTATGTCTTATAAAATTCACTTGGCAGCCCATCCGGACCCGCAGCCCTGCAGGTCGGCAGCGACATAATTGCATCCTGCACTTCCTCTTCATCGAAGGGCTGCACTAGATACTCCCGCTGTCTTTCGGAGAGCCACCCAAGCTTAACATCATCAAGGTACTCGTGAATCGCCCCCGGCGACGGGGTCTCCTTGGCAGCATAGAGGCAGGTATAATATTGTAGCATGACGTCGCAAAGCTCGGCAGTTGAGTGGTGGACATCCCCGGTTTCATCAATAAGTTCTGTTATTTGCTCCTGGTGCCTCGGCTCCGACAGGTTCTGCACCAGCGATCGACCAGGGCGGCCTCCCTCCCCATAATATCGCGCTACTCTGCGTCGAGAGCAATGCAGCAACTCCTGGTCAACAGTCTAGTTATGCTCCGTGACCAGGTCCCGTATGGTAGCTAGTTTTGCAGAGGAGGCGTCAGCGTCATATTCCCGCTCCAGTGCGGAGATATCGGATGCCAATCTCTTAATTCGCCGACGGATGTCCCGCAGAACCCCCGACTGGGCACCGATACAAGCCCCCCGCACAGTCACCTTAAACGCTTCCCAGAGCGTCCCCGCACTGCCCACCGTCCCCTCATTCTCCCGAAAGAAGTTTTTTATGACCTCTGCTATTTGCTGTTTAAAAACAGAGTCCGTGAGTTCTGAGGGCCAGGCCGCCATGCAAACGGAGGAGTCCGGTACAGAGGCATCTGCAACGTCAATAGAACCGGAGAATGATCCGAGAGAGTACAGGCCTCATGCGACACCACCGCCATCCAAGCTCAAACAGACTCCGAAACCAGCCAGAAATCTATACGGGACCACGAGCCATGCACCGAGGAAGCGTAAGTGCTCTGACGGTCTGCGAGATGATGAGTTCGCCAAACGTCATACAGATGTCCAGTGTCTAGTAGCCCCAATAGAACCTCCGCAGCGCGCTTGGGTCAAGCCTCTCTACCGCCAAAATGGAAATAGCCCACTTTGGATCCGTCAGAGGACAACTATCTAGGTCAAAAGGCAAAAAAGACTTCCACGCCATCCAAAAACATCTTCAACCCCATAGGATCTCCAGAATACCTTTTAAGATGAGGGGCTGATGGTGGGCAGATGGCAAGACGGTGTGGATATCTTGACAAAGGGCAGCATTCTCAGTCAACATCTGGTCCAACTCCAGGGTTTGTTGTTGAGGACAGCAGCCAGGTCAACACCAGGTTCCATGCTGGACAACAGTAAAGTTTTCGGTGCTACAACCTGTTCAGGGCTGAATGCTTACATGTAATCCAGATCCAGCCTTCTGCAGCCAAGGTAAGGGTGACTGTTTCCAGTAGCCACTTTCTCTCAAGAAACTGCCACCTAGTTTGGTGTTCTGTCTGCTGCAAACTAGTTTAAATATCACCATGTGATCCAGCAGAAATGGCTCCTGGCTTCAGAGGGTACTTGCAGCTCCAATTGCTGGTACTCAGATGGAAGCTCAATGCAAATGTATGCTTTCTGTTTAACTATAATAGTAAGTACAAAATAACTTTACTGCTCTGGGTAAGTATTCTATATGTGAAATTGAGGCACTAAGATAAATTGATAAAACTCTTTCTTGCAAATGTTATTTACCTCTCCCAAGACCGGCGTCTGACATCCGGGGGCAGTAAATGAAAATAAAAAAGCCAAAAAAGATGCTTAATCATGATCTATGCGCTTGCATGTTTGGTGAATTATGCACACCTAAACATCATCATGCTGGGGCCATGTGAAGCTGTGTCTTTTTCTTTTGCCAATGCTTGTGAGCATCCGCAGTAATCATTTGTTTCTATTACTGATGCTGAACAGCGTCGGCCAAAAGCATTGGCATAGCCAAAAGGCAAGACCTGTTGGCTTTGCCAATGCTTGATCCTCTTGCCAACTCTCATTACTTTTTCACCTCTTTACTCCTGTGCATCTGTTTATGAAGGTGCACCGGCTGCAAATTTCTTATTTGCTTTTTGAATACTTTTTTTCATTGTAATTAGTCAGCACATAAAACAAGAACAGTGAGTTTCCATGTTAGTATTAAAAAAACACAAACCAGAAAAATACTTACTGAAGATCTGTTTTTATGTTTCTCTTCATTATCCCACTCATGACTTAGAGTCCACTCACTATCTGTGCAGATTGACAGCATCCAGGCACACACCAATGGAGTTCAGAGCAAGAGCCATGAGACTATTACCAAACATACATTTTCTGCAAATTGTATGTATTCCTCTAATATTGTTTCCTGCCTGTTAAAGTCTTTGTAGAGTATAGATGTGTCGGGTAAGGACACACCGCACTGTTTTCTCCGGTAAAGTACTTTATTTACTTAATGGAGGGAGAGCGCCGGGGTCACTCCCGCACATAGAGCCCTCGGTGCGAAATGCCCGCCGACGCTCCCAGAGTGCCTCTGGCCGTCACGTGGTGTGGAGCACTAGAGCGCTACACCACATATCTCCCCCCTTTATCAACGCATAAACAACATAAACTGTAACCCATACAGTGGTGCCAAGGAGGTGCTGTTCCAAGTCACTGATACCATACACATTTCAATACTTTGTGACCGAGGGGAGAAAGGGGAAGGAAGGGGGGGCAGAAGACATGGAAAGGAGACGTGCATACATACACGGAAGTTACATATCATATTCTCTGTATCTTTTTGGTAGCACTACTGCCCTGCCTCTGCGGGTGCATGTAGTGGGTGATTGTGTCGCGTGTGTCTCCCTCGTGCGTGCTCCGGTTTCTCCTGTTCTCTTTTGCTGGTCGCTTTTGGGAGCTGTGGGATTTTGTTGCATAGTGTCTGCTTCACGGGCTTTGTGGCCTACGTTGTCGTATGGTCTCGGGACTCCTCTGTTTGTGTGTGTTGCTACTTTCGCCTTCATTATCTCTTGCTGTGCTGTTTCTCTGTGCGTCTGTCTCTGGTCCGTCCTCCTCATTATCCAACTCTCAATTGGTTGTTCCTGTGCTTGTTGTGATGTCTTTGTTATTCCATTCTATCACTTTATTGCACTTACCATCCCGCTGTGGGACCATATTTTGCCATCACTTAATAAGGCGGATCTCGAGTAGGTTTCTTTGACTTGCAAAGGCTCGCTAAACTTGCTTTCGCCTTTCCTACATAGTTGGGCCAGCTTCACTCGGACCCATTCCCCTTTTTCCAAAGAGACTTCTTTCACGCTGTGTTTCTTGTTGTAGTGGACCATGTAAATTTTCTTGGCCTTCTCCAAATTACTACAGACCACGGCTGGGGACCACTTACTCTGTAGTGTAAGGTTCAGCCGCACTGTGTTGTCTCGTGTGAACGGGTCCCTGCCACGTAAAATCTTAAACGGACTGTATCCCTTTGTTGTGAGAGTGATGCGGTAAGCCCATACCGTCTGCCTGATTTCCGTCTCCCAGATCCTCCCTGCACTGATGGCTGCTTGAATGGACCCCATGATCACGCGGGTGAACCTTTCCGCGAAGCCATTTCCGGCCGGGTGATACACCGGGGTATGTCTGGTTACGATGCCATTCCGTTTCGTGAATGCAGTCCATTTTTCTGATGTGAACTGAGGGCCGTTGTCACATGTGATGGTTTTCGGAATTCCCTCTCTCAAGAATGTGGCTATGAGGGAAGGCTACGATCGTGTCTGTGTCCGCCTTTTCACATAGTTCCACTTCCGGCCACTTTGAGTATCGGTCCATTAACACGATGGCATACTTGGGTACGCCCCACGAGTCGAGAATGGGACCCAGAACATCGACTGACAACTCTTCCCATGGCCTGGTGGGAGTGGTGAATTTCCCCATAGGTGGTCGTAGCATGGTCTGTGATTTGTCTGCATTACTGCACTGCTCGCAGGTCCTCACGTGCTTCTCCACATGGCTGTCGACTGCGGGCCACCAATAAGAGTGTTTGACTCGACTCTTTGTCTTCACTATACCTAAATGGCCGTCATGCAGGATCGTGAGTAGTCGTTCTACTAATTGTTGCGGAGGAATCACTTTGTCCCCTCTTAAGAGGAATGTGGCATTCGCGCTGATGGACAGTTCCTCCCGCACTTCCCAGAATTTCTGGAGGTCGGTATCCCAATGGCTCTTCTCTGGCCACCCCTGCGTGACAAACTTTTTCACGCTGTCAAGGTGGGGGTCTGTCTTGTACGCTGCCTTCCATTCTTGCGCGCTTATGACCTTTTCCTGATCATTTGTGAACGCTATTGTGTACTCGTCCCACTGCGTGTGTGCCGGCGCTTCTTCCTTTGCCACCGATCTGCTGAGGTAGTCTGCCACTTTATTCTTGTTGCCTGGTAAGTATTCAACATCATATACATAGTCCAACAATCTGAGGGTCATTTTTGCAATGCGTGGTGTGATGCTGGCATGGCCGCTAGATGTAAGAATTTTGACCAGCGGCTTGTGGTCCGTCCGGAGGAGGAACTTGGAACCCCAGAGAAATTGTCGGAATTTTTCCATTGCCCAGACAGCCGCCAGCATCTCCTTCTCTATGACGCTGAACTTCTCCTTATTGGGGGCGAGAGAGCGGGACACGAAGCTGGCAGTGGTCACCACACCTTCAGAGGACCGTTGCGACAGGACGGCTCCCAGACCCTTGTCACTGGCATCCGTGGTGAGGATGGAGAGGGCCGATTGGTCGAATCCGTGTAGAGGCACGGCATCACAAATGTCATTTTTGATTTGTTGGAGTTCCTCATTGGAGTCAGCTGACCAGCTGAAGGCATTTTTGTCTTTAAGTAACTGCCGCAGGTGGTGTGTCTTGGTGGCAAAAATATTTACAAATTTGCTGTAGAACTCGGCCAATCCTAGGAATGAGCGAACTTTTTCCTTGTTCTGAGGAGTGGGCGCAGACTTGATTGCCTCAACATTGGCCCTCTTGGGGGAGATTCCTTTATCGCTTATTTAATGGCCGAGGTATGTGACGGAGTGAAGGCTGAACCTGCATTTTTCCCACTCTGCCGTAAGACCGTTCTGAGACAGAATCCGTAGTACTGTAGTGAGTTTCTCGTTGTGGTCTTGTTTGGTTGTTCCCATGATCAGAATGTCATTCTGGAAGTACTGCTCTCCACTGACGTCTTTGAATAACCTGTGCATAAGTTTCTGAAACACGGCTGCAGCGGACGCTAGGCCGTATGGCATCCGCCAGAACCTGTAGCATCCAAATGGTGTGATGAAGGATGAAAGTTTCCTACTTGAGGGGTGCAGAGAAATTTGGTGATATGCTGCTGTGCGGTCTGTGGTTGAAAACCATTGGATTCCATTGGTCTGGGCCACCATCTCGTTAATTTTGGGCAGCGGAAATTTTCCCACTATGATGTTTTTGTTCAGTTTCCGGAGGTCAATGCAGAGATGCACATTCCCATTGGGCTTGCGTGCGACCACCAAGGGCGCCAACCATTCAGCACTCTCAAAGGGCTCGATCATACCATTGTCCTCTAGACACTGTAGTTCCCTCTGCACTGCCTCTCTGCAATTGAACGGGATGTTCCAAACTTTGTGGCATACCGGTGTGGCCCCTTCCTTGAGACAAATTCTGTGCGTAAATTTTGTGAGCTTGCCTAAGGTGCCTCCGAAGACAGACGGAAAGTCTTCTTTCAGTGTTCCGTCATCTGGTGTAGGTGGAGTATCTCTCATGAGAACTTGGGTTGCGCCCCCTGGATTAACTTGAATCCGTAATGCCCCTTGGTCTGCCCATCCCAAAACAATGGGTCCCTTTTCCGCCACGTACAGTTTGCCAACTGAGGTCCGTCCCTTGAACTCAAAGCGGAGTGGGCGGAAGCCTACCATGGGGATCTTTTCTCCCGTGAAGGAGACAGGATGGACGTCCGTGGGGTGTAGGTGAGTGACAACTTCTCCTGTATATTTGTGTTGACGGTGTGCATTATGATCTGTTCACGTACTAGTTCATCGTGGAGGGGGCCAAACTTGCACGTGACCGCTTCAGCGCAGCTACGCAATCTTCCACAGACTCAGTGTCCATTTGTTTTTGTTGGAAGAAATTATAGCGGTCTATGGCAGTGCAGACCACTGGTTGATAGTGACTGTCTAAATCTTCCAACGCATGGTGAAAATACATCTTCATCATTGGGGAGTCTAGTCTTTTTCACCATATTCTCATATACCCTAAGACCCTTCGGCCCCAGATTATGCAACAGGATTTCTTTCTGCGTTTGCTAGAAAATGCCTCTTCCCCTTTTGTCTCCCAGAGCAGACAAATAGTTCAGGAAATAATCCTTCCAGTTCTCCCACTTCATGGCTGTCTCCTCTGGTTTAGGCAGGAAGGGGACTGGATTGGTGAGAGAAAATTTCTGCGCACAAATGCTGATAGGGTGATGGGGAAGGAGTCCGCAGGGTGGGCGCCAGTAGATGGAGGGTGGTGATTAGCTGGGGCAATGGACAGAACCTGCCCAGTGCCTTGGCTGTAGGTAGTGTGTGCTCCTAATGCCTCTGCTCCGGGGGCCGGTGTGTGATTGTCAGGAATGCTTCACTCCTCAACTCTGTCTGTGCCCATTAGGTGCTCTAGTGAATAGCAAAGTGTGGATCTAGGCTGGGGTGATCCCTGTAGGCAATCAGCTCACGGGACAGCACCCAAGGATAATCAGCAGGGGCAGTTGCAGGACTGTCAGGTGTGGCAACTAGCGGGGATGGAAGGTCCCTGGTGCTGAACCACTCCCAGGACGGCAGGCATGCACCCTCTGGCACTTACTGTGGAGCAGCAGGTTTTAGAAGGCTCGATTTTCAGGGCTGCAGGGCCCTGGAGTCTCAGTGCTCAACACACTGCCCGCTGGCTGCCTCCAAGCTGTGAGCGCGACAAACGCCGTTGGTGGCGCCTCGTGTGCTCAGGATCCCTCTGCCACGCTCTCCCTCTGATACCGGATCTCCGCGTCGAGCGCGGTAGCTCAATTGCACGTGCGCGCGGTTCAGCACTGTAGCGGCGCGACTCGAGCACTAGCCTCGTCGTCACTTTGTAGAGTATAGATGTGTTGGGTAAGGAGACACTGCACTGTTTTCTCCGGTAAAGAACTTTATTTAATGGAGAGAGAGCGCCGGGGTCACTCCCGCACGCAGAGCCCTCCGTGCAAAATGCCCGCCGACGCTCCCAGAGTGCCTCTGGCCGTCATGTGGTGTTGAGCACTAGAGCGCTACACCAGTCTTATAGTCTACTTCTTTTCTTGGCCAAGAGGGAATTAGTCAGTTAAAAAATGTATATTCTAGCCGTGATAGATAAACTCATTTATAATTTCTGATCTATTCCTTGACAAGAGAAAACCTCTATCCCTTCATTCTTCCCAAGGTGAATTTTTCTCTCTCTTACTTCCAATAGTCCACTACACTAAATAGAAACTTTGGGCCCCAGTTTGCGGTAAAATTGAAATACTATTCCCTTATTTATTTGTGTCTGGAGTTCTTTGGGTAATACCTAACTCTTAACGTGTACATGGCGTTTCGTTTTTTTTGCAAAGAGTAAATTTAAAATGTCAAAATTGTTTCTTATACTTCTTTTCTTAGGGTTGATTCCCAATATTCTCAGATATTTCAAATTCAAGATATATATATTTGTTTCCTCTCCTGCCCTCAAGGTATGTTTTACTATTTATAAAACACAAACTTAGCTGGCTAGCAATGGAGCATTGTACCAGGACAACTCTTAAAGATCCCTACACAATGTGTAAATAAAAAAACATAAACTATTCTAAACAAATAAATTAAAATAAATCCTAATAGAGAGAACTTTTATGCACAGTGTTTAAAATGCTATTGCATATTCTGATCCAATAGCCAACATTGAGTTCATGTCCTAGTGAATACAGAAATCAGTTTATCACAGTGAATCCTCGTAATCGGATCCAGTTCAACCTAACGTTGACACGTTTCGGTGGATTCTGCTACATGAATGCCACCTTCTTCAGGAAATGGCATTACCTGCATTTTATTTTGGGGTTGGCACAGTGTTCTGCCCAGTTATCCACGCCTCCTTTCTAAGGTTGTGGCCTGTGGCCATGGATTTCAGGGTTACTTCCCATCCTGGCCAGCTGAGACTTCAGAGGCAGGGAGAACGCACTTTCACTGTAGATATTCTAGTCGCAATGCTATTATTTTTTACTGAGCACAAATAAATATATATAAATATAAAAAGGGAGAGTAAAAGAAAATACCACATAACTTGGAACCATAATAATAAGTAAGGGGCTGTAGGTGTTTGGGATTGAGGGATTCCAAAGCATCTGCCTATTCAATGTCCTTTTCAGTTATCAACAGCAACAATAATATTATTACAGAGGCAGCATTTGTGATTCAGTAGTTAAAGGTGATACAACACTCCACCATATTTCACAGGAACATTGTGCCAACTGTCATAATGTACCTATGTATGTTTGGTGAAAGTTCCTTCAGCTGTTTTAAAGTTATTTGTAAATATGTAAATGCCCATTGGTATATCTGGATATGTATATATTTGTAAATGTTTGCAAACAAAAGGGGCGTTTATGAACATGTGAGTGTCTGATTGGCCAGAGCCTCTTAGTATGTCAAGAATTCCTGTCATACAAGGGAAACACGCCCTTATGTAAACAGGAGAGCTGTTACATAACTCAAGGGAAACACGCCCTTATGTAAACAGGAGAGCTGTTACATAACTCAAGGGAAACACGCCCTTATGTAAACAGGAGAGCTGTTACATAACTCAAGGGAAACACGCCCTTATGTAAACAGGAGAGCTGTTACATAACTCAAGGAAAACACGCCCTATAAAGGGAGGAACCGGGAGGTACAAGGCTGTCGGATATTGTGTTTACACCGACGTACCTGCTTCGTGAAGAGCAGTGTTCCGGAGTGGTGCTCCAGTAAGGCAAGAACGGAGGTAGGTCGAGTCGTTACTCCCTGGGCCGTGTCTTGCCCCATCGTCACCTGTGAAGGACCCGGAAGCTCTACCGGTCAACCATTGAGCTTCGCTTTTTGACTCGGCTGAGTCCAAGCGCAGTGGCGCTTTTGCTGGTTGGAGTCGTAACTCCCAGCCCGACCAGAGACACAGGGACTGCCAGCTGTAACGCACACCAGGAGGTGTTTGCCGCGTTACAGACTCGGAAGTCCACAGGATCGATCGAGCGGCTGCTCTCGGTTCAGTCTTCTTGCTTGTGATTGGGGTATCGGTGACGCATCACCAGGAGGTGACTCCGCGTCCCGGTGCAGTCTGAGGAAGAGGTTGAGCGGCTGCTCCCTTCAGGTAGAGACCCCGGCTGGGTGTTTCCCTGACTCCTCGATTCTCCCCAACACTCTTCGTGCCCCTCACAGCCTACCGATTGGCATTGTCGGCCATTTCATTTCTGCCCTCTGTTGGCATACGCCGGGATCGGCGTATATGCAGAGGACGGTTAGGACCATCCGTGCTGTGGGCTGGTAACGTACTTAGCCTGGAGGATTCCAGTGACTATAACCTTTGTTTGTTCTTTGTATTTTATTTGCCTTCATTAAAAGAACTAACCCTTCACAAGTGGTTGCGTCCTCATTGTCGTGTCTGTTAAACGATCCTGAGACGTTCAGGGCGTTACAAAATATCCGACCTTAATAACACTAACTGTCTCCCGGTCGATAACAGACATGGCAACACTTGATGATGTGCTGGCTGCTTTAGCGGCCATGCAAGTTGAAGTGGCTGCCTCTAGGCAAGAAACAGCCGATGTAAAAGCCAGACTGGATGCTATCCAATTGGACCCGCTCACGCCCAGCACCTCCCTCACGAACCAGACCCCTGCGGTAGTAGTGGAAATGCCGGTAGCCATCCCCTTGGCAACACCAGAGAGGTACAGTGGGGATCCTAACACAGTGCAGGTATTCCTCACACAAGTGGCGCTACATTTATCGTGCAAACCAAAGGCGTTCCCCACGAGTCAGGCTCGTGTGGCTTTCCTTATATCCTATTTGGCTGGAAACGCGGCACATTGGGCCGTACCTCTGGTGAGCAGGGACGACCCCCTCTTATGTGATTGGGGTGCTTTTCGCGAGGAATTCCTGAAGGTATTCGACAGAAGGGCTGACTCGTACACGGCGGACCGTGAAATGCTTGAGTTGAGACAGGGATCCAACGACCTGGTGCAGTATCTCAACGCGTTCCGAAGGCTGGTTGCGGAAACCAAGTGGCCTGTTGCTAAACAGACGGCGCTCTTCCATCAAGGGCTGTGCGATGAGCTCAAGGACGCCGTGGCTCATATTGACCCTCAACCCAAGACATGTGAGGGCCTTATCAACCTGGTATTACGGCTGGAACATAGGCTAAGTGAAAGAAAGGGGGATCATGGGAGAAAAGGAAAATCCCTTCCATCCTATGTGACGGTGGGAAGTCCTGAAACTTCCACCGCATCCAAGGGAGAACCCATGGACATCAGCGCAATACGAGCGAGCCTCACAGCCACGGAGAAAGAGTCACGCCGTAAACAAGGATTGTGCCTATATTGTGGCAAAAAAGGCCACTACGTACGTGAATGCCCTGCCAAACCGAAGACGTCACGTTATCGGGCCAACCGGTCGGTAACAGCCGTGGTGGACATACCGGCGGAAAACTAGAGGACTCCAAGACCAGAGAAGGGGCATCTCGGAGTCACTCATCCATCCCTTCACTTTCCAACTCGGTCACTAAGGGACAACGACACCTGTTTATCACGGTGCACGTGGGAGTGCATGACCAGTGGATACCCGTTGTGGCCATGGTGGATTCAGGGGCCACTGGCATGTTTATGGACCACAACGAGGCATGCAGGCTAGGGCCAGTGCTTCTTCCCAAAGCAGTACCCGAAGACGTCTATGCGGTAGACGGAAGGCGATTGGTGACGGGGCCCATCGGACAGCACACGGGGGTCCTTCCGATGAGATATGGGAGGAACCATTTGGAACAAATCGATTTTAACATCATCCGAGCGCCCCAATATGGCGTCATATTGGGATTGCCGTGGCTACAGAAACACAACCCCTTTGTGGATTGGCCAACACATCGCATCGAAATGACGTCACCGTATTGCATCCTGCATTGTGGAATAAGAACGGAATCCCTTGACGCAGATGAGAGCGGGAGTCAGACGGTGGCTACAGCGGCAGAAAAAGATGTGGCTCTCCCCCAGGCTTATCACAGTTTTGAGGATGTATTTGATGAGGTGAAGGCGGAAGTGCTACCACCACATAGACAGTTTGACTGCCAGATCGACCTGGTGCCAGGGGCCAGCGTTCCCAGCGGCAGGCTGTATGCCCTGACGGAGCCTGAAAACGTGCATCTCCGGGGGTACCTGGATAAACTCCTCAAGCTAGGATTCATCCGCCCGTCCAAGTCTCCGGCCGCCTCGCCACTCTTCTTCATCCCGAAGGCTAATGGGGAGCTGAGAGCCTGTGTGGACTTTAGGGCATTGAATGCGATAACCATAAAAAAATCGGTACCCCTTGCCTCTCATCAGTGTACTTCTGGAACAGGTCAAGAAAGCTCGTATCTACACCAAGTTGGATTTGAAAGGGGCATACCATCTGGTGCGCATGAGGGACGGAGATGAGTGGAAGACCGCCTTTAAGACCAGGTTCGGCCTTTTTGAGTACCTCGTCATGCCGTTCGGTCTGTGCAACGCCCTGGCAGCCTTTCAGTACTTTTTGAATGAGGTATTCAGAGAGGAGTTGGATATCTACGTGGTCGTATATATCGACGACATCCTCATCTATTCGTCCAGTGTGGAGGAGCACGTACACCACGTCAAAGCTGTGCTCCAAAAGCTGAGGGAAAACATGCTGTTTTGTAAACTCAGCAAGTGTGACTTCCACGTCACATCCGTGGAATTCCTCGGAGTGATGCTGAGTCCAGAGGGACAGGAGATGGCAGAACGAAAGATCAAGGCGGTGAAAGAATGGCCGGTGCCCCAAAGCGTGAAGGACGTCCAAAGTTTCACTGGCTTCGCCAACTTTTACAGGCGGTTTATAGATGGATTTTCAGGAGTGGTGGCCCCAATCACACAGCTACTGAGGAAGTCCAAGGAGTTTGTCTGGTCCCCTGAAGCGAACAAAGCCTTTGAGGCCCTGAAAAGCGCCTTTGGTAAGGCGCCGGTGTTGGCTCACCCCGATCCGGATCTCCCCTACGTGGTGGAAGCGGACGCGTCGGATGTGGCGCTGGGGGCTATCTTGTCCCAACGCAACCACGACACAGGGGTGCTTCATCCCGTTGCGTACATGTCCCGCAAACTCAACGACGCCGAACGCAACTACCATATTGCGGAGAAGGAGCTTCTCGCAATCAAGGACGCCTTCACCGAATGGAGGCATTGGTTGATGGGGGCAAGACATGTGGTATCGGTGTACACGGACCATCGGAACCTACAGTTCATGACGGCCACTAGACACCTTTCTCCCAGGCAGCTGCGGTGGATGATCTTCTTTGCGGGGTTCAACTTCCGCATCACATATCGGCCGGGGACGGAAAACCGGAAGGCGGACGCCCTGTCCCGTCAATCTGCAGTTAAGGAACCATTGCCTGCAACCGAGCGTTCCATCATTTCCCCGAGGATGGTATTGGGGGTTATCCAACCGGATACTTTCCTGAGGGGAATAAAGAGAGGGATCAGGTCATTCGCATGGCGGAGGTGGCTCCTCAGTCACAGAGAATGGCAGCTGAAGGACGGGATACCCCTGAAGGGCAGGTGCCTATTGATACCCACGCCTAGGCTAAGGAAACAAGCATTCATCTGGTGCCATGACTCTCCATGCGCAGGTCATTTGGGCTTTGAAAAAACGGTGGCTAGCATGGGACGGCATTTCTGGTGGCCAACCATGAGAGTGGATGTCAGGAGGTGGGGACAGGAGTGTCCTACGTGTGCTACCATGAAGGCCGACCATGGCCGAACCCAAGGGCTCTTACATCCACTTCCGACCCCGGATAGACCATGGGATAGCATATCACTGGACTTCGTGGTGGGCCTACCGGTAGACCAGGGGATGACGGCAATACTGGTGGTGGTGGATTACTTGACGAAAATGGGGCACTTCATCCCCTGCAAGAGAGTCCCTACGGCCGGGGAATTGGCGTCACTACTCCTAAAGAATGTGGTACGACTGCATGGATTACCTGGGGTGATCGTGTCGGACCGGGGGTCGCAGTTTACTGCGCAATTCTGGAAGACTTGGTGCACTGCGCTGCATGTTAAGACCGCCCTGTCCACCAGCTACCACCCTCAAACGGACGGCCAAACCGAGCGCCTGAACCAAACGCTCAAACAGTATCTGCGATGTTTTGTGGACCAGGGCAGGGAAGAATGGGTCGACTTGCTATGGGTTGCAGAGATAGCCTATAACAACGCCACTCACAGCTCCACACAGTCATCTCCGTTCTATAGCAACTATGGCCAACATCCCAGGTTCTTGCCATTTCTACATCCGTTCAGAGAGGACAGGATTCCCGCCACAGCGGACAGGGTGGCACACATAAAGACACGTTGATGCGCTCAAGGGCTGTCCTAATAGAGGCTAAGAGAAGATACAAGGCTGCGGCAGATAGGAAGAGAAGGCCCGGGCCACTGTACCGCACTGGAGACTACGTCTGGATATCCACAAGAAACATGAGGTTTCGAAAGAACAGTGTGTTCCATCCCAAGTACATGGGCCCCTATCCAATTACCAAGTGTATGGGTCCCGTGAACGTGAAGGTGTGCTTGCCACAGTCATTGCGGATACACCCTGTCTTTCATGTATCATTGCTCAAACCAGCACCCTCCAAGCCGTCTGGGACACCTAGGCCGGTATGCGTGGAGTCGGAGGTGGAGTATGAAGTGTCGGGCATACGGGCGTCCAAATGGCGCAGGGGGAAGCTGTGGTACCTGGTTGCGTGGAAAGGCTATGGCCCGGAGGAGCATTCATGGGAACCGGCTGAAGGGGTTCATGCTCCGCGCTTGGTCTCCTTGTTCCATCGGCGTTTTCCTGCCAGCGCTGGACCCGTGGGGAGCCGCTGAGAGGGAGGATGTACTGTCAAGAATTCCTGTCATACAAGGGAAACACGCCCTTATGTAAACAGGAGAGCTGTTACATAACTCAAGGGAAACACGCCCTTATGTAAACAGGAGAGCTGTTACATAACTCAAGGGAAACACGCCCTTATGTAAACAGGAGAGCTGTTACATAACTCAAGGAAAACACGCCCTATAAAGGGAGGAACCGGGAGGTACAAGGCTGTCGGATATTGTGTTTACACCGACGTACCTGCTTCGTGAAGAGCAGTGTTCCGGAGTGGTGCTCCAGTAAGGCAAGAACGGAGGTAGGTCGAGTCGTTACTCCCTGGGCCGTGTCTTGCCCCATCGTCACCTGTGAAGGACCCGGAAGCTCTACCGGTCAACCATTGAGCTTCGCTTTTTGACTCGGCTGAGTCCAAGCGCAGTGGCGCTTTTGCTGGTTGGAGTCGTAACTCCCAGCCCGACCAGAGACACAGGGACTGCCAGCTGTAACGCACACCAGGAGGTGTTTGCCGCGTTACAGAATCGGAAGTCCACAGGATCGATCGAGCGGCTGCTCTCGGTTCAGTCTTCTTGCTTGTGATTGGGGTATCGGTGACGCATCACCAGGAGGTGACTCCGCGTCCCGGTGCAGTCTGAGGAAGAGGTTGAGCGGCTGCTCCCTTCAGGTAGAGACCCCGGCTGGGTGTTTCCCTGACTCCTCGATTCTCCCCAACACTCTTCGTGCCCCTCACAGCCTACCGATTGGCATTGTCGGCCATTTCATTTCTGCCCTCTGTTGGCATACGCCGGGATCGGCGTATATGCAGAGGACGGTTAGGACCATCCGTGCTGTGGGCTGGTAACGTACTTAGCCTGGAGGATTCCAGTGACTATAACCTTTGTTTGTTCTTTGTATTTTATTTGCCTTCATTAAAAGAACTAACCCTTCACAAGTGGTTGCGTCCTCATTGTCGTTTCTGTTAAACGATCCTGAGACGTTCAGGGCGTTACATAGTAAATCCTAAAGAGGAATTCTAGCCAATCAAAAAGAATGCAGCTTCGGTACACTAGATGCTGCATTATGCCTACAAAAGATGAACCCTAGAGCCACCTTCTTGGGCAGATCTCTCCCCAGATGATATATCAAGAAAAGATCCAAAAACTAAAACCCCACCACTGTACTTTGGATAGGACGAGGGCAGGATACAAATACATGATAAAATAGCATTTCCAGGCCTTACTGCCCCTGTGTTTGACATTTCTTGACCTTTCCCGAGTGCAGGGGGTTTTGTTTTGCTTTCCTCCTCAGGCTTGTCTGAGGGATGAATAGGGTTATTTGGTGCCCCAGCCTTGTCACCTCCCTTGTTGGCAACGGTGGTATTTATTGCATCACAGGCATAGGCAGGGCTCCTCCTCTCCCAAGGACGGGTGTAGGGTGTGTATTGGTTGCACCCCGACTCTGCCCAGGAGCAAGGAGAATTTTTTACCCCCTGCCTTGCGCAACATAATAGGGAATTCATGCCTCCTCGTCTAACAACAAAGGTATATTTGTTGGCTCTGCCTTTCCCATGGGCAGGAGTAGCCCCACCTTGCCTAAAGGTGGGGTGTAATTATTTATCCAAAAATGGTGTTATGGAATTTGTCTCCTTGGAAAAACAAAAACAGCCGGCAACAGGGACCCTGTTTTCATTTTCGAAATTGGCAGTGAAGCAACTGTGCATAGACTGCTTCAACCAAGCAAAAATGAGGAAATTAGGACAAATTAGGCCCCTGACTGTTGCCTTTCAAACATCTGGTGACCAGGGGACTGTGTCAGTAGGAATGCTGTCCTAGACCTCCTTCAACCCCACAAAAAAGAAAAGGAAGGAGTTTTTGACTGCTGTACCCCTGCCCTATTTGCAATTTTAATTTAGGTAGCAGGGCAGCTGTCAATCATTCCTGGCCCTCTTTCACCTTTAAAAAATTCTGGTGATGGATGATTGAAACTATGACAACTGTCTCACTGCCCTTTGTAAATGTGAGCAGGGCATGAAGGAAGCTGTCCCGGGCTTCCCTTAACCATGCTAAAATGAGGTTGAAGGAGGCACAAGATAACAGATAGCTGTCTGCTACTCTCTTTGCAAATACAAACTGACCAGAGGAGCAACTATCAGTTACTATGGGTCAAATCATCCTCCCAATTCTTAAGCATGGTGTAGGATGTAAAGCCACCCGACCCATGTACAAGACAAGGGTGGGCATGATAAACACCTCACACTTGGGCAAGGAAGGGAGGGCGGCTACTAAATACCATCTTTGTCCTTTCCCTTTTTATGCCAAAATATTTGAATTATTGATATTCTGACATACAACCATATGGAGACCCTGGCAGGTTTTTCATAAAGTGCAGTAAACCTAACTTTGGTCTTAATGAGTTTTTTTTACCTGCTTCTATGTTTTAGGAATACAATATTTCATACAAAGCTGTGAATGTTATAAGTTGTTTTTCCTTTTATTGATCTGTCTTGCACATTCCTTCGCTCTCTCGCGTAACGGTGGCCTGCCTATTGTGAGGATCACTTTAGGGACACACTTATGTGATAGGGTTCCTCCAGGGGTTGGGAAAAGAGGGGCGTTAACTAATAGAGAGCAAGCTATGGGATTAAAAACAAAATGTGTCCTCAGTTTATGCTAAATGTTACTGCAATGCTTTAGATCTGGATAACTGCAGTTGGCACTTTTATTATGATGGTGTACTTTAAGGGAATTAAGTTTTCTACTATGTTCATGGGTAGGAAGGATATTGAAAATGAGAGAATGTATTATTGGTTATAGAGTCTTGCGCAGAGGTCATTCTCCTTTTTCCAGATACATTTTTCATGCCGACAAATATTCTTTTTTATCCAGTATACCTCAGTGCGTTAATTGCTTCTGTACAAACCTCAATAATGCAGAGGGAGAGTATATTGGTTATAAGAAGAGGGGGGATAAAAACTCTTAAGAAGGGCAAAAGCCTTATTGGACGATCCGTCCGGTGCAAAAACTACTGCAGCGAAGATTTATGGCTCCAAAACCAATATACATCCATCCTATATGAGCTCCACTCTATTCTGGTGGAAGCAGGGGGACTTATGTGATCCCCAGAGACTGAACAGAACATTGTTAGAAAAAGATTGATATGCAGTATTTGCTGTTAGAAAACCATGTACCATATCAACAAAGTAATTTATATGACAGGGCTGCTAGAGCTTGAGGATGCATGGCAAAAGATGTTTCAATCTGAGCCTGATTTTATATTTGTTCTGCATGGTATCACTGGTGTGAGAAAGTGGCTCTGTATATACTGTTCCCAAATAGGTACAGGGTGTACAGAGTCCACAGTCCCCAGAGGCTTGGCAGAGGCTAAAGTTAGATATAACCCTACTCTCTAAAGTGGTAGCTTGGTCGAGCAGTAAGGCAGTATCAGAGGACAGTGTAAAGCATTTGTTGTACACACTCAGTCCGCAAATGGTCTCACACACTCAATAACTGAACTCTAGGCCAATGGTTTATATAAAAAAAATATGCTTGTTTTATTTTAGAACCAACAATTGGAATTAAAATATACTTTCTCAGAATGAGATGCTTTATATAAATACTTTTGCAATATGCAATTGACTTTTGTAAACAGTTACAAGTGGTTGCAATAGGCAACACTATTTTAAACACAATAATGCATTGAGTTCAATGGAAGTTTCATGTTATTTGCCACAGATTACTTTTAGGATTACTTTTGGAATTCCAGGACTGGATCCTAGATTCAGTCCTGGGTCAGTACTTGGATTGGAATCAAGTGATAAAAGTCGACTTAATTACTGTGATGATTTTTAGACAATATTTTGCTATTTTAAAAGTTGACACTTAGAAAATATTTCATAGAAAACAGTCAATGATTCCCTATGGCAGAAAATTCAAGTTGCAGGTATAGTATGTTCTCGTTACTTTTGTAATCCAGTACTGGGTGCCTAGACTCAGTACTGGGACCTTTATCCAAAACAGGTAAGTAATTACGTTTTCAGATATTACACGATTTTTAAAGAATATTTAAAGATTGCAGAAATCGACAGAAGAAATTTCACAGAAAAACAGTCAATGATTTCCTATTGAAGAAAATTGGGTTACTGGTAAGTACAGTTGTAAGTAGTTTTCAGAGTCAGTGCTGGGCACCAAGATCCAGCACTGGGAGCTCACCTAAGAGCAGGTGAGAATTTTCGCTTTCGTTACTCGGCTGATTTTTGGTGAATATTTTAGGTTTTGAAAAGTCCACACTTAAAAGAAATTTCAGAAAAAGCCAGTCAATGTTACCCTATGGAGAAAATGTAGTTATCGGTTTAAAGGTAAGTACTCGACTGGCAGAGTTAAGGTTCTGGGCATAGACTCAGGGGTCTCCCAGGGTCAGGTAGGTACAATTAGTTCACCCCCAGCGGCACAAGGGTGACCGGGTGCAGAGATAGTTAGGCCCAATGTTATCCTATGAGAGGTTGGGGGGCCTTGGTTGGTGGCTGCTGACTAGCAGGACACGCGGCTGTGGGAGCTGGGCTCCTGGTCACTTACTCAGGGCAAGTGGGGAAGTAGGTAGGTGTAGAGGTTGCACTGCCAGGGCCACTCGGGCGGCTAGGTGTAGGGTGCTTTTGAGCCTTCAGGCGCTCAATTGATTTCAATGGGAAATCTCTGGTTTAGAAAAAGACTGCAAGCTCGGAGATGAGGATTCTTCGGGTGCCACCACCACTTCGAGAGGTAAGTTGGGTAGTTGGAGGATAGGTAGGTACCCCGGGATTGGGCACAGGGCGGCGCTGGGCGCCGGGTGCAGGGGTGCCTTTTGGTATCGGGAAATCTTACCCTCTGTTGATCGCGGTTGGGGGGGGCACCTTGTTCTGAGGCTGCAGGCTTCTTCAGGAGTGTCGAGGGATGTCCTTGGGTGCTGGTCTCGGGGTCATAGTCGCTGTGGGGTCGTCCTCGTGGTCTTTGTTCCCTCCGGCACAGGCCAGGCTTCGCTGGTGCAGAGTGTGCTGGTTTCGCGGTTCCGGGCTGCTGCCAGGGATTAGAAGTAGATTTTGAGTAGAACCTCTACTCATGGGAGTCCCAGGGGCTTAGAGTCAAAAGGTAGCCAGGTCCTCCGGGATTTGTGAGGTTGCTGGCCACAAGAGATGCCGGGTTGGAGGAGGAGCAGGTTCGAGGGTCGACAGGCCGGTAGGGCTGGGGCCAAAGCAGTTTGTGTCTTCCTCTTCTTAGCAGCTGCAGGGCAGGTCTTCTTTCTTCTAGCTCTTCTTCGGATTTTGGAATCTGGGGAAGGAAGGTTCAGGGTGCCCCTAAATACTAGATTTAGGGGCGTTACAGGTAGGTGAAGGGCATGGACCAATGGGTCCCTGTCCTGGAGTGGGTAGAAGCCCCTATCCTGCCTCTCTCCTGTGGGAGAGGGGCAGTAGCCTAGTCCTGATAGGGTAGGGCTTCCCATCTTCAAGATGGCGAGAGCCCGGAGATGTGCTTCACCTCGCCTCCCCCACCTGAGGGGTGGGGTTGGCAGGCTGGCACATCCCCTGTCCTTATTTGGGGTTTCTGGCCAAGCTTCCCGCCAGAGTGGGGGATTGCAGTGGCCTGGGGAAGCTCACAGAGGCGGCATGCCTTTGAAGCTTCCCCCTGCCCATCCTGGGGGAGGAGATTTAGCACCTCGCCCAGGATGTGCATTGTTGCAGGCCCAGGAGAGCAGGGGCTCTCCTACCTAGGGGTCCAGCAACATGTCTGCTGTGTGGCAGCCTAGGAAGCCTCAGAACAGACGTGGATGGTAGGTTAGGTTTTAGGGGGCATCTCTAAGATGCCCTCTGGTGTGCTTGGTACATTAAATCCCACACTGGCATCAGTGTGGGTTTAATGTGCTGAGAAGTTTGATAGCAAACTTCTCAGTCTTCAGTGTTGCCATTATGGTGCTGTGGAGTTCGTGTTTGACGAGCTCTCAGCACCATGTACTCTTAAATGGCAGCACTGCACTTACAGTGCCCAGGAATGGACCTGGGTACTGTAGGGGCACAGGGCTCCTGTGCCCACACCATTGGCATAGGGCACCCAGCTAGAGGGGTGGCTGATATATATATATGCCATGGTAGTGTAGGTGATGGGCATGGCACACATGGATGTGTGCCATGTCGACTCTTTGTTTTGTCTTGCATCCAGACACTCAGCCTGCAAAGGCAGTGTGTGTGTGTAAGGGTACAGGGCCTCTAAGGGTGGCACAATGAGTGCTGCAGCCCTTAGATGCCTTCCCTGGTCACAAGGCCCTGGGTACCTAGGGTACCATTTACCAGGGGCTGACATGTGGCCAGGGTTGGCTTTAAAATAAGTGCAGTGTAGACGGGAAGTCGATGACTCCCTGAATGCGGAGAACTACGGGCGCACCCGAAACCGTGGGTTACGGATCACGAGGTAAACGCACTAAGTGGGCTTTCTTGGGAAGTTGGTTAAAGAGATGGGTGATTATGTTTGGTCGCTTTCTTTGGTTACATTGTTATGTTACTTTAGTCACAATCACTATGGGGAGAACGGGGGCATGATAAATGTGGGGATCTGTTTTTTAGTTAAGTCCTGAATCATTTGTAGATTTTGTTAATGCAGTATGGTTGCTTATGCAGTTTTTTTCGATTTATTGCAGTACCCCTGACGAAGAACGTTTAAGGTTCGAAATGCATTGGGTTTTTATAAGGGCCAGCTCGAAGGAATGTTTGAAGCACATGTTCATGTTTAAGCATTCGCAGCATGAGACATTTGAAAATGCTAAATAAAACATTCTAAACCTGTCATCAATGTCTCTGGAGTGACTACAAACGATCGAACAATTTGGGACTTTCATGTAACGTTGTATTGAGTACTATTGAGTAAATTGGAGCACTTGGATTAAAAAGAAGCGCAGTATTGAGAGGAAGGTTCCTCAGTCCAGCAGTGCAGCAGCCGGGGGCGCAACAGTCGCCTCCCTTGGTAGATTGTATTCATACAGATGCTGTGTAAGGGACGATACAGCTAGCTGCTTGCACGCACGTATTTTCAAAAACTTAATTAAATCGAACTAACAATGAAGAAGGGAAGGTGTGCAGTCGCCACTTTGATAATGGATTTGTATTACTTGACGTCCCGTCAGCGAGTTGCACCCCAACAGAGCGTTAAACAACGAAGAAACACGAAGTCTTAAAGTATCACCCCAGAGACTGTACAACATTTAACCAGCACGAGCAAATGGCTAATAGCATTATATTGGTTGGACTGCATCGCTTAAACAACTTGAATGTAATACCTATGCTAATTCACCATGGACTAATATCGCAAACAATTGTTTTAGGGATTACGCTTAATTTAATCATTTTCTCATGTTTACCGTTCGTTTCATTTCATTCTTGTTCGCAACATGTATTCACAGTTTGTTTGATTTGGTGGGTATCAGGTTCTGTTTATGGGTTATTATTGACACGGGCAATGCATTATGGGACAATGAGGCATCAATCTCTTTGATGAACACACAGAGGGTATGGGAGGTCACGTGGTCATTTGCAATTAGGGAGAACATTAGGAAAATGTGTGTGATAGACGGCTTTAAAATAAGTGCAGTGTAGACGGGAAGTCGATGACTCCCTGAATGCGGAGAACTACGGGCGCACCCGAAACCGTGGGTTACGGATCACGAGGTAAACGCACTAAGTGGGCTTTCTTGGGAAGTTGGTTAAAGAGATGGGTGATTATGTTTGGTCGCTTTCTTTGGTTACATTGTTATGTTACTTTAGTCACAATCACTAGGGGAGAACGGGGGCATGATAAATGTGGGGATCTGTTTTTTAGTTAAGTCCTGAATCATTTGTAGATTTTGTTAATGCAGTATGGTTGCTTATGCAGTTTTTTTCGATTTATTGCAGTACCCCTGACGAAGAACGTTTAAGGTTCGAAATGCATTGGGTTTTTATAAGGGCCAGCTCGAAGGAATGTTTGAAGCACATGTTCATGTTTAAGCATTCGCAGCATGAGACATTTGAAAATGCTAAATAAAACATTCTAAACCTGTCATCAATGTCTCTGGAGTGACTACAAACGATCGAACAATTTGGGACTTTCATGTAACGTTGTATTGAGTACTATTGAGTAAATTGGAGCACTTGGATTAAAAAGAAGCGCAGTATTGAGAGGAAGGTTCCTCAGTCCAGCAGTGCAGCAGCCGGGGGCGCAACAGTCGCCTCCCTTGGTAGATTGTATTCATACAGATGCTGTGTAAGGGACGATACAGCTAGCTGCTTGCACGCACGTATTTTCAAAAACTTAATTAAATCGAACTAACAATGAAGAAGGGAAGGTGTGCAGTCGCCACTTTGATAATGGATTTGTATTACTTGACGTCCCGTCAGCGAGTTGCACCCCAACAGAGCGTTAAACAACGAAGAAACACGAAGTCTTAAAGTATCACCCCAGAGACTGTACAACATTTAACCAGCACGAGCAAATGGCTAATAGCATTATATTGGTTGGACTGCATCGCTTAAACAACTTGAATGTAATACCTATGCTAATTCACCATGGACTAATATCGCAAACAATTGTTTTAGGGATTACGCTTAATTTAATCATTTTCTCATGTTTACCGTTCGTTTCATTTCATTCTTGTTCGCAACATGTATTCACAGTTTGTTTGATTTGGTGGGTATCAGGTTCTGTTTATGGGTTATTATTGACACGGGCAATGCATTATGGGACAATGAGGCATCAATCTCTTTGATGAACACACAGAGGGTATGGGAGGTCACGTGGTCATTTGCAATTAGGGAGAACATTAGGAAAATGTGTGTGATAGACGGCTTTAAAATAAGTGCAGTGTAGACGGGAAGTCGATGACTCCCTGAATGCGGAGAACTACGGGCGCACCCGAAACCGTGGGTTACGGATCACGAGGTAAACGCACTAAGTGGGCTTTCTTGGGAAGTTGGTTAAAGAGATGGGTGATTATGTTTGGTCGCTTTCTTTGGTTACATTGTTATGTTACTTTAGTCACAATCACTAGGGGAGAACGGGGGCATGATAAATGTGGGGATCTGTTTTTTAGTTAAGTCCTGAATCATTTGTAGATTTTGTTAATGCAGTATGGTTGCTTATGCAGTTTTTTTCGATTTATTGCAGTACCCCTGACGAAGAACGTTTAAGGTTCGAAATGCATTGGGTTTTTATAAGGGCCAGCTCGAAGGAATGTTTGAAGCACATGTTCATGTTTAAGCATTCGCAGCATGAGACATTTGAAAATGCTAAATAAAACATTCTAAACCTGTCATCAATGTCTCTGGAGTGACTACAAACGATCGAACAATTTGGGACTTTCATGTAACGTTGTATTGAGTACTATTGAGTAAATTGGAGCACTTGGATTAAAAAGAAGCGCAGTATTGAGAGGAAGGTTCCTCAGTCCAGCAGTGCAGCAGCCGGGGGCGCAACAGTCGCCTCCCTTGGTAGATTGTATTCATACAGATGCTGTGTAAGGGACGATACAGCTAGCTGCTTGCACGCACGTATTTTCAAAAACTTAATTAAATCGAACTAACAATGAAGAAGGGAAGGTGTGCAGTCGCCACTTTGATAATGGATTTGTATTACTTGACGTCCCGTCAGCGAGTTGCACCCCAACAGAGCGTTAAACAACGAAGAAACACGAAGTCTTAAAGTATCACCCCAGAGACTGTACAACATTTAACCAGCACGAGCAAATGGCTAATAGCATTATATTGGTTGGACTGCATCGCTTAAACAACTTGAATGTAATACCTATGCTAATTCACCATGGACTAATATCGCAAACAATTGTTTTAGGGATTACGCTTAATTTAATCATTTTCTCATGTTTACCGTTCGTTTCATTTCATTCTTGTTCGCAACATGTATTCACAGTTTGTTTGATTTGGTGGGTATCAGGTTCTGTTTATGGGTTATTATTGACACGGGCAATGCATTATGGGACAATGAGGCATCAATCTCTTTGATGAACACACAGAGGGTATGGGAGGTCACGTGGTCATTTGCAATTAGGGAGAACATTAGGAAAATGTGTGTGATAGACGGCTTTAAAATAAGTGCAGTGTAGACGGGAAGTCGATGACTCCCTGAATGCGGAGAACTACGGGCGCACCCGAAACCGTGGGTTACGGATCACGAGGTAAACGCACTAAGTGGGCTTTCTTGGGAAGTTGGTTAAAGAGATGGGTGATTATGTTTGGTCGCTTTCTTTGGTTACATTGTTATGTTACTTTAGTCACAATCACTAGGGGAGAACGGGGGCATGATAAATGTGGGGATCTGTTTTTTAGTTAAGTCCTGAATCATTTGTAGATTTTGTTAATGCAGTATGGTTGCTTATGCAGTTTTTTTCGATTTATTGCAGTACCCCTGACGAAGAACGTTTAAGGTTCGAAATGCATTGGGTTTTTATAAGGGCCAGCTCGAAGGAATGTTTGAAGCACATGTTCATGTTTAAGCATTCGCAGCATGAGACATTTGAAAATGCTAAATAAAACATTCTAAACCTGTCATCAATGTCTCTGGAGTGACTACAAACGATCGAACAATTTGGGACTTTCATGTAACGTTGTATTGAGTACTATTGAGTAAATTGGAGCACTTGGATTAAAAAGAAGCGCAGTATTGAGAGGAAGGTTCCTCAGTCCAGCAGTGCAGCAGCCGGGGGCGCAACAGTCGCCTCCCTTGGTAGATTGTACACATGGATGTGTGCCATGTCGACTCTTTGTTTTGTCTTGCATCCAGACACTCAGCCTGCAAAGGCAGTGTGTGTGTGTAAGGGTACAGGGCCTCTAAGGGTGGCACAATGAGTGCTGCAGCCCTTAGATGCCTTCCCTGGTCACAAGGCCCTGGGTACCTAGGGTACCATTTACCAGGGGCTGACATGTGGCCAGGGTTTGCCAATTTGGGTTTTGTGTGTTTAGGGAAGGAACATAGGCCCTGGGCACCTGATTGGCAGGAGTCCAGGGCACACTCAGTCAAAGTACATTCAGCAAAAAAAGTGGGGGCATACCATGCAAGAAAGATGGCACTTTCTCACAACTGGTACTTTCCTATTATTGTGTGCTTTGTACCAAAGGATGCAAAGATGTTGCTAGCTCCAAGTGCCTTATCAGTTTGTCATTGATTTCTTTGAAGGCTTTCTTTTGAGAAGCATATCAGTGGTTAATAAAATTAAGTGCTAAATCTGTATTTGAAAATTACTTCAAAATTAAGATTCATCTAGAGGGTTTCATTAAGGATGGCAGGCATTGTTCATATGACAATGTAGGATCAGATGAATTTAGCAGTTTTGGATACAACCAAGGCTCATGTTACGAGATTAATCTCCAATTTGAATTAAGAAACAATAAAGTCCAGAAAACCTGAATGCAAAGTGTGATAGAGTTGATTTCTCAGCTATAAAAGGAACACTGACATCAAACTCTTCAGATGTAAGGAAGGGGTTGTAAGTAAAAATCCAGGCCTGTCAAACGGAACTAAGATACTATGAATATTCTGCCTTTTAAGGTTGAAAGCAGCTATTAAGACAAGAATAATGGGACTAGCAGTAATACAAGAACTCATACAAGTCATTGAAAACGCTCTGAACTCAGATGAATTGATAGCACTGGGATTTACTGCATTGGCAGGACGGCAGCATAGTTTGGACTTATTTTGATGGAAATATTGCTTGGCTCTGGCTAAATACTCATGGACCTTGTAGAGGGGTGTGGTGTGTTTGAAAACCAACATAAATATTTTCCTATAGGACAACTATAATTACCTATTCAGAAGTAATTGCATAGAAATGCATTGCGGTGTGAGGGCGACCTGTTCTCTGCCACCTGTTGTGTCAAATTCTGATCAGCTTGCATGATATACATAGTCTAAAAGAACAGAAATTTGAATTCAAATAGCTATTCCTGCTGAAAACACAATTGTGGAGTTGAGGGGGAGAGGTCATGCCAGGGTGAAGCTGAATCGACAACTGGTCCAGACGAACTGAGTACAGATAAGAGTCATTGTTCTTGTTTGCATACCTGTGTGCAATAAAGAGGAACCGTTTCTGCAACACTATTACCCGGAACAGTCGCCAACTTGTCGGGACTGTGCCTGCAAAAACGAGACAGTTGGCAGCTATGCATTCTATGTCTTCTTCGCTTTTCTATTTATTCACTTTACTGTTAGCAAAGCAGGTTTCTAGACGATTAGATTATACAAATAAAGGAAATTAATGCTTCGTTCTAGTCACAATTAAGTGGCGCGTATAAGAATTCAAATGTCACTCATGCCAACCTAAACACAAAGAAACGGCACACAAAAGCAAAGTGAAAACTTAGCAGCTATGCACCCATAACTTAAAAGTAGCACCCTCGCTGACCGTGAATTGAGCTATGTGTATGACAAACAGAAACCCTCTGACAGCTGGAAAGAAAGCTGATATTTAAAAATACTTGCATGTTTTAATTAACTTATGAAGAACTGTAAGCGCCCTCCCAACCAAATTCCAACGGCCGGGGGAACTGGGGAAACAGGTTCGAGTCTCGGCGTCAGCTCAACATCCTGTGATTCGGGGCAAATCGCTTAATTTCCCCGAGCCTACCAAAAACGAATGTGTCCTTGGATAAGTAAATAGTGCTCATGTAAAGCGCTCCGATACCTTCGGGTCGAGTTCACGCAAAAAAACTAAAACAGATGAGCTTCTCAACCGTGCAAATGACTCGACCTTTACATGAGCACGTTACATAAGGTCACATTCATATTTTGGTAGGCGCGGGAAGAGTGAGTGATTTGCATCAGAATCACAGGGTGCAGAGCCGACGCCGAGGCGCAGCTCGAACCCGGTTACCCAACGCCCAGATCGGCAGCTCTGGCGGTAAGGCTAAATCCTCTCTCCTTTACGCGTGTCATTTCCAGTAATTCAGACTGTTGATTCCACCACTGAAGGATCGATGTATAATGTCCAACATCAAGTGTTGTGCCATTTGAAGCAACGTGTGAGCCCTCTCTCTATCTGCCTACTCGAAATAAAAGACAGTGCATTAGGGAACTAAAGTTCCCAGGCA
This sequence comes from Triturus cristatus, assembly GCF_964204655.1. Lineage (NCBI taxonomy): Eukaryota > Metazoa > Chordata > Amphibia > Caudata > Salamandridae > Triturus > Triturus cristatus. Next base: position 291,510,629 of record NC_140585.1, read on the forward strand.
CTGCAGGTTTCCGCTTTTCTCTGGCTGGCTGCTGGGAATTGTAGTTTAAAACCACGCCCCCTTATTGTTCGTTCGTCTTCAGTGAATAGAGAAAAGACTCACACTCCCAGAGTTATCTGCGCGCATCCTGCTTCCTGCTCGGACATATTTTCTCGCTGTGTCAGATTGTAAACAAACAGCAGGGGTATTCTTTTAAAGAGAGAAGAAGGACTTCGCACGGATTAGAGGCAGGGGCCGGCAGGCTTCTGGAAGATTCAGAGTGGGTCTGTGCAGGTGCATTCTGCGCTTGTGAGTGGGGAGGTTATAGCCGGCAGCTGCCCGTAGCAGCGCAGAGTTCAGGGCCCTATGGACGACAGCAAGGTAAGGCCAGCAATGCAGCCACAGGGTGACACATCTGCCTTGAAAGCACAATTTTACGCTTGCTTGTACGCTGCCCATTTTGTTCAATTTAGTAATGAGAGAAAGAAGAATGCTTTGTGTAAAAGGCCCGGACAGCATTTGCCTAGCACAAACTTGAAATCCGTGTATGCATGCCTGTTGGTAAAGTTTGTTATCCGCTATCGTCTCTGGGGAGAGTTGGATATAGATACTTTACATTGACAGGCGAAGATGAAGAAATGCGCCCCAAAAGGAAAAGGCTGCATGACTTGCCAATAAGTTTATAGAAACTACACTAAGGATTTTATCGTGAGGGTGTTTGTGGCATTGACTACTGGCATTAAATGCCATTTGAGGACCACATCACGTGGTTAGGTCTTCTTTATCTTAACATGTTACAAAGTATCGTGTGCCACGTTGGGTTCAGTAGCATGATTTTCTGGCTCATTTTTAATGCACGGCGGTTTTTATGTCACGAAAGAGCTTGTATTACTGTAGAAAAACGTTATTTCTTAATTGTATTTATATAGCGCTTACTACCCCTGACGAGTCGTCAAAGCGCTTTTCGGTGAGTTGCACGCTACTCCGGAACCCAAAAAGGATTAGTGGTGGATTAGAATAGGGAAATATGTGTTAATTTGAGCGGTGAACATGAAAGTCTTTTAGTTGGATTTAATAGGATAATGGAGAGATGGAAGAGTCTATAAGGTGTTATTTGCGAGTTCATTGTAGTAAGATGAGGCTTGGGATGAGTATAAGGAGGGATGCAGGAGTGAAGAGTCTTTAGAAAGGGATTAGGGAAATCAGAGTAGTAAAATGAGGTTTGGGATGGCTTAAAGATAAGCACCTCTGGCAGATGTGACTGAGGGCCAGGCCCTTTAAGGGAGCCCTCTGGCCTGCCCAAAACCGGTTTGCAATAATAGTGACCACACCGTCATCCGCTCCACTCAACACGTATGCACAGACATCACCCAATGATTACATTGACACATTAGTTATGGGTGAAGAACTGCTGCAGGTTTATTTCATACAACATAAGTATGACGATAGAGTGGGTTATCTTACGGGCGATTCAGGGCAAGCAGCCCCTCGCTGCTCCGCCCGCCTTGCGAGCCAGCACGCACGGTGGGTCGATGCCCGGCAGTGCGGCACAATTTTCAGATCCTCCTTTGGGTCACGTGATCTGTGTAATACTCCCGCCCCTTTTAACGGGGGCGGAGCGTGTTATGGCATACCCCCGGTTGGTCAGGCCCCCCAACTGCCCGAAGGACTAACGGGGCGCCGTCGGGGTCTTCCCAGAACCTCCTTCAGTTCCCGGACCTTGGCTCGGGCACCCTTACTGTACCGACTGTCGCAGAGGTACCCTTACTGTACCCTTCTGCCTCCAGATCGCCCTATAACTCCGCCTGCAACACAAGAAAAACATTATAACATTCCAGTTACGCGCTGCCTACGCCGCGCAGGGTGAGCGGAAAGGGTGGGATCTCGCGCGGCCAGGAGCGAACCAGGAAGCAGGGGGCGGGGGCGGGAGGCATAAATAGGGCCTGGTCCCGCCCAGCAGCCCGCCTCCCCGAGCAATGCCCATTGGGGCCTCCCCTCCCCAAGGCGCGGCCTCTCGAGAGAGGTGGAACAGGGGGGGGGGAGGCTCCGACGGGTGGCCACTAGAGAGCTGCCCTGCTGATGTCCCCCTGCGTGGGACGCGGGCAGTGGCAGTCTGTCCTGTGTGTGGGTTTTAGACCGTAAAGACTCCCCTGTGAAAGTATGTGTGAAAATCAATAGGAATGAAAACGAATGTTCCTCCACAGCCACAAAATAACATCATGTTATCGATTTACACTCTCTATTACAACAAAAGACAGAGTATTCAAATTCGGGTGTAATTCGGAGTCATACAGCGAAATGACGCACACCCACTTTAAAGAAATTTGTCTTCCCAAAGAAAGCGATAATGTTATCTATACAATAAAATATCATATATTTTAGCAACCGATTGTTTTATTTTCTTCCTACTTTGAGTAATCTGCAGCACTTTATAAAAAAAAGTTGCATCTTGTCAGTTAAAGTTCATTCGTTGATCATTCTACTTATGTCGCATGAAACGCATGTCTATATTTAGGTATTGTGCAAGTACGGTGAGGTCTGCCATATTCACGTGTAACCCGTAGGACACATGTAAACTGTAGGACACTACTTTTGAGCCTTTCACCTTTCTGGGACTGTTAAAATACTTAACAGTAAGGTCGACGTTTTTCAATGCTACAAAATGGGGAAATGTGTTTTTTCGAGTGCTACGTTAAAAGAACAAGTTCACATCTGTTTGTTTAATGAAAACATAGAATTTTCAATGGGCATCAAAGTTACTGTAGATGCTGAGTTTGCCACATTAACAAGCATTGGTAAATCGAATATATCATGCCCTTCAGTGGCATTGCCTGTGTTTATTTTGCCTATGCAGTCATGAATGGGAAAAATAAAATTAAAAAAGCGTTCTTGTCAAAACAGCATTAGCAAAACCAACAAAAAGAAAATTATAGCAGCGTAATGACTTATGTGCGTGCATCTTTATATCAAAGCCATTTTAAACTTTGAATCTCCTTTTCACAAGGGTGGATGCCAATATTGAACTAGTACATTAAAAAATATGAACAAAAAACACTTGGATATGAGTGGCCTTGTTGAAAAATTTAGCAGTTGGTCCCTCAAAAAATATTTTAATTTAAAAAAGAAATTTGGTGGGTATGGATGACGGGAGAAACAGGAGCAAGTCGATTGGTGCAAGTCAGCCTCAAAGCAGATACAACATGGAGTTGGGGGCGGAGAATAGGCACAACAGAAGCTTTTTGGGGCACTAAAAAAAGAATACTGTACTACTGGGTGGGGAAGCAATGGATAAGTTTAGGAGAGAAAGCGAAGAGCAGTACTCGATGTGTGGGGCAGGAATGTGGGAGAAAGCTGCTCATGGAGGAGAGAGCAAGAAAACCCAAGCACTTTAATGGAATGCTGATAACAAATGAACAAGCATTGGCGTAGCCAATAGGTCTCGCCTTTGGGACCTTATAAGTGTTTTGCCAGAGCTATTGGCTTAGTTAATGTGTTTAAGCTATGTTGTAGAGCACTTGTGACTGCCTGTTTAGTAGTAAAATATTGCAATATTTGGTGGTTAGAGGGGCTCCTAGAGCTTTGGGCCCCAGTGTCACTACACCTGCTGCACCATCTAAATAAAGCCTCTTTCAACTGCAAGGTAACTGCAATTTGAATGCCCGTTTAGTAGTAATATGTAGCAATATTAGGTGTTTAGAGGAGTTCTGACAACTTTTTCGCTCGGTGCCATTGCACCTGCTGCACCATTCAAATATATATAAAAACAAGTGTGATTATTACCCTGTTTAACAGTACACAATTTATTAACCTGAGCAAGATGAAAGATGGAGAAGGCCTAAAAGATTTTGAACTTGATTTCTGAATGAGGAAGAGGGAGAACGAGGAAGGGACATGCCATTGAAAGAGAGGGAGAGAAAAACTGGAGTATGCTTCAATAGAGAATCCTAGAATTTGCGAGAATTTGTAATAATCAGCAGAGGCAAAAGACACCAAAAATAACTTTCTGAAGTACGAACTTGATCTTGACAATCACTCAACTTTTCATAGCTCGGGATCCCTTTCCGGGCCTGTGAATACATGATTGCTGAAAGCATATTTTAATCAAGGATGCCCCGCATTTCTACACTCATGTGGAGAATCGCATTGCGTGCACAATGTTTTAGCAGTAACTTTAGGCGCACTTGAGGAATCTCATACCTGGCGCTGAGTGATTGCAGTCCGCAACATATGGTGCTTAGCAGTCTACGCAGAACTCGTCTGATTTTAGCAGCGTGTGGGCAATTGCAAAAGATTTGTTGTAATTCTGCAAAACGAGAAAGGGCTGCTGCGGAGCCGACACAAAGAATGCATGCACAGCTGGCAAAGATGTCTGGATGATATTACAGTGATGGGTGTAAACAAGACTTTGGACTGCGCTGGCTTGTATTTTATTTTGTCCTTTGTCGTCCAAATTCACTCTTTTGAGCATAATAAAAGTGGCAGCCGAATCATGTGCCACCGCACCAGTGTAACCTACCGCCTTTACAACTCGGCTTTAAAGAAAAGCATCACCGAGGCTTGGTAAAGGTTTGCACAACACGCAAAGACAAATAACATACCGCAGCGGAGCTCGCAGTGGAGCGACTAAAAGAAATCAGCACGAAAGTGAAAGCGACCGCGACACAGGCATATGTAAACAAGCACGGCCATGTTAATCAGAAACAGATGGCCCCTGCATGCAGCTGCTCGCTCCTGCAAGGTGGATGCCGTGGGAGTCAACATTTTGAGGAAAAAGGTGTGACCTGTACCAGCTCTAGGCCAATTGTGTGCTTTCTTTTCTGAAAGACAAACGCGAAGGCCAATACAATTACTGCAAAAAAAATGCCAGAAAAGTGCAGACCGCTTCCAAGAGGTCATCTCCTAGGGCAGCGCATGCGCGCTGCGCTAGGCTCGACCTACAAAAGAAGTTCCATGGTATGGAGCTGTGGAAAGACAGTCATCCAGTCAAAATGATACTAAAGAAGCTATGCACAAGGTGATGGATAAATACAAGAGGAGAAAGGAAAGCTACTGAATAAGATGCAAATGTTTGATATTGAGAAGAGAAGAAACCATTGGACTGATTCAAAGCCCACTGTAAGTATTGATATTGTCTCCAACAGTTCTTCAACGGATACCTAAAAGATGTGTAGGTGAGATGTAAGAAGAGCAAGTCCCAAAAATACTAGACCACATCAGTTATGCCACGTTTAAAAAAGAAATATATTTATATACCAATTTTGGCACTATACAAACACCATAACTGTTTCTGAGTAATGCAGGGCATCTTGGCTTATCAACGAGTAGTCAGAAATTGTTACCTTTTTGTATAGCACTACATGTTTTTTCAAAATTGCCAAAACTGATGGTTATCTATATCTTTAAGATATGTTTAGGTCTCGCCTAGCAGCGCGCATTTGCGCTGCTCTGCGAGACTTATTGTAAGGGGCTTTCAAATGCTCACCTCACGTGGGTAACCGCAAGTAATAGGCCACACACCACGAGCGTGGCCTATTGCTTGTGGTTACCTCCATGGGCGCCATATGTTTTGAATTATCATGCCAAGACACCGGCGTGATAATTCAAAACATATGGCCTGGTGCTCGCTCTCGTGTGCGCGCCACTCGCGTGACGCTGCATTTCCCTTTTTTTTTTTTTTTAAACTTCCAGACGAGCTCTGCTGAGGGAACCAGAGCAAAACGATGTTTGGGCCTAGAAGAAGCCACTCTCCCTACCTAGTGCTTAAATAACCCCGCCGACTTCTAGTGCTGCAGCGCATAAAGTTCATACGAATCTGCGTTCTTTTCTACACGCTTTACGGCCAGGACCCAAATGCTTCCCATCAGATATCCGTGCACGCCTGACCCTTAGAAACACGAAAGAGTAGAGCTAACATGACCTCACAAACCAGACACGATAGGTCAACTGTTTGTGAATCTCAAGGCCTGAAACATGAAACACGGTTGGCTGTGCACAGATGTAGCGTGACCTGCGGGGCTCAGGTTCCAACCCAGCCTTTCATCCTCGTGAGTTAGATACAAACCGCAGCCATGCATGTGCATCAGCATGTTCTAGTTGTGGAAACCGGTAGAGACGTGTCTCCTGACGTTCACGTTCATGCTTCAAGTGTCAATAAGAAGAGAAATACAGAGCAATGGCGGCCCAGATTAAACCACCACGTGGCAGCTCCCTCTGTTGTATAAACGTCCTATGCTGAAGACCCTCGAGCTGTGAATAAAATGCTGTGTTTGATCTTGTCATTCCCACTTGGGGACCATTAATATATATTACTGTTAATCAATTTACATTACCTAAAATTAACCAGCATTAGTCAAGCACGAAAGCAGCCGAGCACGAAGGCCTGCAGGCAAAAGAGGCTCACACATTTATTAAAGTCAAGATGGATTCCAAGGCCCATCTGTTAATTTAAACAGGGGAAAACTGGCTTCCGTGAGCAGCAGTCTTCGAGAAAAACCTTTTGAAATACAGTTTCTGTGACTCCCATTTCATACCTCCAACCAGCCTTTCCAAGTTGGGCTCCTTTGTAGACAGATAACTCCCTGCCCTGCTGGCCTGGTTCTAGAATCATATTTTCTCATTTTGGTTATTATCCCACAATTAATATGTTGTATACTGTGCCACACACCTTTTTACCACACACTGTACAAAACTCCTACCTAGGTTTCTTTGGAGCCCTTGCACAGGTGGGGTGAAGGTCTGTGTTGGTGGGTGGCAGTGATTAATTTGTAAAAAATGAAGGGGAAAAAAGTGATTGCCAGCCTGCTCCACCCATTGCCCTGTTGGCTCTGCCAATGAAGGTAACAGCACAACTACTAACCATCACACAACTTTGACAATTCAGACTGTTCTGGGCCACGTAAAGCTATAATAAATATGATTTGCAGGTATTTTAAAAAAAATTGTATATTGACTTATTAAACATTGTTATGCTCATATCAGAATTAGACAGACCGCGCCACCATGTGGGGACTGTCACTAGAGCCAGTGCTGACAATTGCCGGTGCCAAGCACCGGAAACCACCAGCTCAAATTGAGCACTGGTGGGTTGGTTTCTGATTTCTGGCATAGATGTGGCTTGTTCTCCTTCATGGGAGTGTGGTTGTGGTGGTGCATTGTAGTTATCCGGGCCTTAATCTCGCAGCATCTCAGGGTTTTCTGTTGCTGATGGGTAGATTTATTTTAAGCAGATTTAGATTTTTTCTTGTCCCTTACTTGAGAAACACTCTGTTTGTTTGATCCTTGGAGGTGTTCTGAACCGTAGTACACCTTCGTTATTGATTTGATTAAATATTGGAATGTCAATAGAAAAACCTCATGAGGGGGGAAAATGCAATAAAATGCTTGAAACCAAGATGAAGATTAATTGAGGGCAAATGGGAGATGCAAGCATAGACGTGGGTGCTGCTCACCCTTCTTCTTGCCCTGCTAATCCCAGCCCGAGTGCAAGTAGTTTTATGTTTCCAGGGCCGAATATTATTTTTGCGCCTCCCTACCTCAATCAGCAAGGCTTGTTTAAAGGCAGGTGCAATCTGGAACCCTCTTGTGGTCCCTTCTGTAGCCAATGTTCTGCGTTGGACCCAAAGTCCCGGAAAGGCATTTTTCTCTTTACCATCAACCAGGTTTCTTTTCACTGCAGCATTAGTTTTAAGTCCTCTGTCGTGAAAGCCCAGTCTTGATGAGGAGAGCCCAGCGACATTTAAAAATAAGCATTTGCAATGCAATAGGTCTCGCAGTTTAGCAAGTTTTAAGCTATTGACATTGTAAATGACAATGCCTTTAATTTATGTTTTTAAAAGGAAAACAAAAATAAAAGTCATTGTTATTTGCAATGTCAATAGCTCAAACTCACGTAAATGCGAGACCTATTGCATTGCAAATGCTTGTACTTTAAAAGCATGACGAGGTTGCCTGTGTATTTGGAATGGTGTGTGGCTGAGAGACTGGGGGCATATTGTGAAGGTCTGCACTCGCCCAGCGCACAGTCTGTACCATGTCAAACGTCTCGTTCTGACTCTCCCGTGTCTCTCCGCACTCGGTTTAATTTCATTCCCTCTGCCCTCCCTGTTCGTTTCTTTCTGACTCATTCTCTTATATATTTGCCGTCCCACCTCTCCCTTCCTCTTTTTATCTCCGTTCTTCCGTGCCTGCCCATTTGCCCATTACTTTATCTCAATCAATGGCTTTCCTCTTTCTTTCCCTCCCTTCAATGTCCTCCCACTCTCTCGCCTCCCTCTCTCGTCCGATCTCTGACCGTGGCTTTCCTCCCCAACAGTGTCTCCATCCTTATATATTCATCCGCCTACTCGCTTCTTGTCGCCATCTGCTCTTTCGTTGTCTCACACTCTCTCTCATACCTTTGCTTCTCCCTCCCCCAACTGGCCCTCCTCCCCTTCCCCCCTCCACAGCTCATCTGTAGCCCTCTTCTTCCCCCATCACAATTCCTGGTTTCCTTTTTCATATCCCTTTATGTTAAATTGCATCTCTTACCAAACTTCCAAACACCTCTGGCAAAACACTTATAAGATCCCAGAGGCGAGACCTATTGGCTATGCCAATGCTTGTTTTAAATGTTGTAGTCTGCATGCCTTGTATCTTAACTCCTGGCAAAAATTGTTCATTAAGTAATGACAGTGGCTAAGGCCCTTCTTACAAGTTGGGTTGAAGCACTGTTTGAGCCAGATGCTGGTAATCGGAGTTGCACGGTAAAACCACACTCCAGCGATCTTCCTTCCTTCTTTTTTTTTTTCTTTTTCTTTTTAATTTTGCTTGGTATTAGGTTCCAAAGAGGAAACATCTTAAGTTATAGTGTGGACAAATGTTGGTACTGCTGATTAATCCTTATTCTGACCTTTTGAAAATCGAAATGTGGCAATACAAATTTTCCATGGTAAAACCACAATCTACGGTCTTGGAATTACCATGAGTGAAAACTATTGGCTGCTAAATCCAGCAATTCCCAACGAGGGCCACAGTAGAGTTAGTTGTGTAGTGAATAGTATGGAGTTGAGTAATCTGAAGATGAATTCTTTATCTGTTTATTTAGTAGAGATCTAATATACGCAATATTATTTATTTTCCCATCTAATGAGGCTTCCATTGGTCAGTTCACTTGTATACACTAAGTGGAATCCCATAGGTGGGGATGGTGTGTAGATACTTTGAGTGTACATCTTGTTTTTGCGAATTTATACATTCATTGTTATAATAATGCATTTGTAGGTTTAAATGTACTTAGTAATGTGATAAGTATATTAGAATTAGTTTAGACTTTGACCATTTTTAGTTATTTTCTTTTCTCAAATGATGAATGTGGGTTTTACTATTATTGTGAGCTTTATTCAAGTATATCAAACGTGCATGTCAAGTTTGTTGAAATTTCATGGGAATATTTTTGAGAAATGTGTGCTTTACATAATATATATTAAAACTCCCTGTTGGGTCGGTCCTCAAAACTTGACTTAAAATTATTTTAAACTAAAGAAATACATGACCATTTTCACCAAAAGCATACATGTAATAGCCACATGTGAATCCCAAGAGGCTTCTTGAAATTTGGTGAACTTTAGTTGGTAGTTTTGAAACTATTAAAAAGGGAACGTAACACAAGTCTGGTGTTTTTGCACCACTCTACCGTTAAATCATCTACGGAGATATAAATAAATAGGATCGCTGGAGATGTACACCTCGGCCATTTTATCTGTTAACAAACATTATTCCCTTTAGTATGCATGGAAAGCAGTGCCAATTGTGGATTTACAGACCTACTCGTGGAAATGTAATTTGACGTTTTGGGGACCTATTTCCATAGAGGAAAGCTCCACAGAGACAGAATGTTCTCCTGTAAAAATGTATGCTGCTTTTTTTTTTAGGTCTCGCCTTGCTATCGCGTAAGCAATCGCAACGCGAGACTATTGTAAGGGGGTTTTAAAAGTGCTCCCAAAAAGCGGATTGCATGGCTAGCACGCGCACAATCACGCGCATCGTGCCGCCATGCAAACCGTTTGGCATCGCACTTCAAAGGGTCCGCTCCTCCGCCTGGAATGCGCTCCCCCTGCCAAGCATGCGCGCCACGCTCCGCCGGGCTTGTCTTGTCTCTCTTTCCTTTCACTTTCTCTTTGCGCTTGTTGAGCTTCTCATGTGTCAAAAATGTGCTTTGGTTTTGTGCCACTATTTGCATCTCCAAAGTGCTGAAGCCCTTTGAGTCCAATGGGTGTTGCGCGCCTGCTGGTAGCAAACTGACCAGATTGATTTTATTCACACCCAAACACATTAGCGCCACTTTTACAGAGTTTGCCAGTGAAGCGCTATTTTTGTTTTCTTGTCTTTGTTTTCCCTGGGCTTGCAACTAGTGCACCAATCCTGGAGGTACTGCAAAGTGTGGATTGGAAAACAAAATGTGTACTGCGGCTCTGCGTACAGGGATGTGGTGTTTTTACCATACTGCTTACGTTTTGTAAGGATATAAGCAATGGGCCCATTCAGGGCCCTATAGTCATGTCCTTAACTTTTCAGGCAAGAGCTCTCACTGATTTCTGAATAGTGAGTGTAAACGCATTAAGGTAACCATGTTGTTCCTGCTTACAATTCACATGATTTGCTAAATTTTGCATTCCCTATGAGTGTTTGCTTTTTCCAGGATGTTGTCACTTTTTTTTTGTAGGCTGCATATTGCTCTGCGTCATTTAAATTGAGCCGCATCCAGGTGTTTATAGCCGGCAGCAATTGGGTTGTAGTTGAAGGCAGTGTGAGTTTTTCTCAGTGGGGCAGTATGGTGTTCAGTGGGGGAGAGGATGTGGCACTATGGCCAGAGCTACTGAAATTGTAACTGGGGAACCAGGTTCAGCCTTAATGACCAGTCCACCAGACCACTCTCCTGAGAGAGCACAATACCATGCTAGACCTTAGAAGCCCGCGCAAGACCTTAGAAGCCCTGGTGTCTTAGCACCAGCAGGTGGACCCTAGCAGTGGCAAGTGTGGGTTAACCTTCAAGGTTTGTCCACCACAATCCATATTGAAGTTCACCTCCAGTCTTGCAGACAGGCCTATGAAGCAGCACACCCTAGAGCGACACGGACTCTGTCACTGAGGTCACAGGACACTTGAGAAGGGCCAGCTCTAGGGCAGTGCAACCGGTGTGACCGCACCGGGTGCTGACTTTGGGTGGAGGCATTATGGTTGCAAGTATTTTAAGGTTTTAAAAGTGCTTGCTGCCTCCTTCCTGGCCTCCAGCAATTTTCGGCAACAATAAAAATGTCATGATGACTCTGGTGTTTAATGTTCTTCCTAGAGAGAGATCATTTTGTCTAGTGGAAGTTCTGATTCATGGAAAGGTAGCTCAGAGGGTTAATGTGCCTGCTTCAAAGAATATGTACCATACAGATTGTGAGAAGTTGGCCTGGTATATGCTGTCCACTAGTTATAGTGGGCACCTTGTACCAGTCCAAACAACCCTTATTGATAGGTTTAAAGACAACCTTTATTGAAAGCTATCCTAGTGGTAGCTATGGAGAGCAGCCTTCAGGCTAAGTCTTGAAGGAGTGTAAAGCAGCTTGGTTTACCAGATTATAACCATTTGAATTACTAAATGAAAGGAGATCCACACAAGGTATATATAAAATATATGTATTTATTTCTAAACATTCACTACTAATCTCTTTATGAGATTAGAGTCCAAGATACACAATAATACAGTTGTAAAACGACAGTAAATAGCACAATATACAATGGGCCCTAGGGGCGGGCCAAACCATATATTAAGAAAGTGGTATAAGAACCTCGACTTCACTAGACGGTGCCTAAAGCACGTAGAATCGCTGGGACCCCAAGGAACCACCCAAGGTAGTGACACAGGAGACCCACAGGGGACGTGTGCAGTGTGAGAACACAGGCGCGAGCCCTGTACTATTTTATGGAAAAGTCACGGTTGGAATTTTAGAAGTTAAGGACACTTAGGAGAGGACTTTGAGAAAACCCCTTTAGACTTGGGGAGTTCTAGGGCCCACGGGAGCACCGGAGTACTTGAGTTACCTCACCCAGGGAAGCCGGGTGCATAGGTGTCAAATAGTGTCGGGGATCGTCGTTGATTTCAATGGCGATCTACTGCAAAGTGCTGCTGCCGTGAAGGAGAAAAGTGTCTGTTGTGATCCAAGCCTGGATCGAAGATCAGAAGAACCTGAAAGCAGAGGGCACAGAGTCTGGGTCACTTGCCAGTGACCAGGGGCACGGTAGACGAAAACCCACCGATGTTGGGTGATTCAAGTGCGAAGAGGCAAAGTTTGACTCTGCAGCCACGAGAACCAGGAGGCGTCGATTACAACCAGAAGCTGGATTTGAGCTGTCCCACAAAGGATGTCGAGTGCTGGGGTGTCGGTCCTCTTATTGAACACAACAAGCCTTGGCAACAGCAACCCACGCAGGAAGAGAAAAGATGCTTTGGTGCGGACCAGCAAGGTCCTAGGGACTCCCCAATGAATGGAGAGTCGGGACACGTCTGGAGCAATCAGGTAAGCCTAATTAGAGGTAAAGTTGCCTTCACAGGGACCCACCAGTCGATGGACTAGGGATCGCGAAGGGACCTCGAGAGAAAACACAAAGGGCCAGCTCACAGAACACTCGTGGAGTGTAGGCGGGCAATCTTCAGTGCAAATGCTGCTCTGGGTAAGGGCTATAAGTAATCCAAAGCTTAGCTGCAGGAGTTGTTGGACAGCTGATGCTTCTGCAAAGTGACGTGGTGTCCAGGGGTTCGGTTTGCACGGTCGCCACGAGGGATACGGGCCTCAGACTTGCTGTGGGCACTGTTCTACATCTAAGACCACAGAAACCCACCTCCTGTGTTGCAAAATTCTTCGGAGTCTGGCGGGAGCTTCGGAGCTGCAAACCGGTCAGATCTGTCTTTGGTGCCTGCCTTGCAGGGGAGTAACTCCTTTACTCCAAGGGAGATTCTTTACTTATCTAGTTCAATGTAGATCGTCGAAGTTCCAGGATTCAGTATCAGAGTTTCTTCCAGGTGTAATCTAAAGTCCTGTAGCCAGGGGTTCCTTTCTTATACTCAAGGAAGGGGTGGGACAAACTCTAGGGACCCACCTATGGGAGGGTCAGGAAAGAGGGGTGGCTACACCCATTTCCTTTGTCCAGTTTCGCGCCAGAGCAGGGGCTGGTAGCCCCTGCAACCGGTTTGAGCTGGACTATGCACAGGGACACCAAATGTGCCCCCAGTGCTGAACTTCAAAGCACTCTTGGAGTGCACCCACCCAGCCCCAATACACTAAAGCCTTTCTGGGAGGTGGTGACACCTCCCTGTGACAGGAAACCTATTGTCCAGGCCTCCCCTGCCGGAGTTTCGTCCAGCAACAGGAGGGCAGACTCGTGTCTGTGGCTGGCGGCAGCATCCATTTTGTGATGCCAGGGTTCTGTTAGCTGGTACCGGGTATACCGGTGCTGTCATGTCTCTCCCTCTAGAAGGGTGGGATCATACACCCACACCAGTTACTTGTGTGGGGGTATGATTCCAAAGTGTTTGACACCAAATACAACATGTTTCCGTGCAGCCATTCCGAAGTTAGCATTTACCGTTTGGTTATAATGCACTTAAGAGTGTATGGTTTGGCAGCATCACAAACCACCCCAGAATAAAGGTTCTGAAGGCTGCTGAGGGGCTCTGCTCATGCATGGGCACCCTCTCACATAAAATCCAGCACCCTGGATTGGTAAGGCCTGCCATAGGGGTGACTGATAGGTTTATATGTGCAGTGATAGGGGAGATATAGTGAACCTATATCTCAGTAAGGTGTGCATGCAGCACCTTACCCAGGCTGCAGTTACAGACCTGTGGTGTCATTTTGGAAGGCTTCCCAGGGGTGACACAATACATGCTGCAGCCCCTGGTAGGCCTCTGGGGTACCTATGCCCTTGGTACATAGTATACCATATACTAGGGACTTATAAGGGTACCCCAGAATCCAATCTGGAGTGTACCTATAGTACTTGTAATCAATTTAAGGGAGAAAGCAGATAGGCTGGGGTCCTGAATAGCAGGATCCCAGCCAGACTAAGTCGAAAACCAGCAAAACACCAGGAATAAAGTGGGGGCAACCATGTAGTGATTCCACCTTCCTACACAGATCACAAAGTGCACATAATGTAAATAGGTCAGTGGGCTACTGCTTTTGTCATAGAGATCCTTTTGTTACTTGCAGTTTATAAGTTAAAATCCTAACATACAACAGTGAGCTATTAACTTTCATCTAAGAGCTGCATACAACCTGCAAGGTATAAATTAGAGCGTTATGTTTCCCCCGCTCCCGTCTTTGATTATCCTTATGTTGCAAAAAGTGTTCTTTTGGACAGAAATCAATTCTGATTATTAAAGAGTACCCCCAACCATGGTATTACGATTTAAAATTCTGAGTTTGTTTCTCCAGACCAATCCCTATTAAACTATACTCCCTAGTAGTATGGTTGTCATGCGACTCCTACACCTTCTTGTCCTTAGTCTTATGTAACATTTTCTATACAGTGATTTACACACATATTGATTGTCTCTGAGTAATGTGTGTGATGTAAAGTGCTCTGACACCCTACACTGGTATGAGTGGCGCTGTAAATCAAATTAAATGCATTTGAGTGAGAGTGTGGTTATGGAGACTTGAGGGGCACTGTTAAAGGGTGGTAGTGAGGGAATCCATGACAGAGGTGGCCATTAGAGGGTAATGACAAACATTAATGCACAGGGCACCACCAGTGCTAAGACCGGCCCTGCCCTTGAGGCCAGTCTGCCTCAGCCATAGTTAGCTCCATTGGCCTTGTTTCAGAAGTAGTAGCTGCAACTCACCAGGGATTGGCAATGCAGAATTTGCCACGCACACCAAACTAAGTTCGCAAACTTCACAGTCTCTCTGCTTCATTCACAAGCACTTTTAACATGTGCTGCTTGCTGTGGGGTCACTGGAATTAAATATGCAGCCAAGGAGGACAAAATTATGCCACAGTGTTGGCTAAATTATGCATTTAAAAAAAGGCTGCAGCGTAATGCAGTATATTTTCTGATATTTTATTATATTGATGTGTACACATGCTAACAGTCTATGGAAAGATTTTGCCTTATTAGCACCAGTGTAACATACAAATGCAACAGTGAGAAATCAGTCAACCTTTGCAATAAGCCCTCCACTCCGCAGCAAAACAAGTCACATTTTTTTGTTAACTTTTGATACATTTGAGCTATAAACAATTTATTAGTTTAAATGGTCAGATCATGCAGCAGATCTTGCATTAGGAGGCAAATATGGCAGAGCCAGAGTTATATTGAAAACATTTGCAAACTAGGATATTTTGCCATCATGTTTGAACTGCTGTTGTGGAAAAAGGGAGAAGTGCTGATGATAAACACCATGGCTCTGCGAAAAATTGCTTGTGCTTCCAAATTTTATCGTATTTGGGACATTCTGTGATTAGAAGCCTATCCCACTTTGTGAATGTGTTTTAATGTCAATAACTCATTATAACCTTATATAATCATGTGTATCCATTGGTTGATTAAACTGGGCAGTGAAATGCCAAACATACTAAAAATTGGGATATTTGCGCTTTCTGGCCACTCCTCTGGCTCCGCCCACTGAGCCAATCCTTGGGTTATTCCCGCCCTCTGATTCTCCGCCCACAGTTCCCCTACTTTTTTTCCCCCACTTTCGACCACTGCCCCCGTGGCCAGCTTGGGTCTGTCACTGCACAGTCTGCCTGCCCCGTTTTCTTCTTTTTTACTGCCTTAAACACCGACCCTCACAACATTTCATATAAACCAGCCATTTCCGGGAAATCGCTGCTTGTTCTGCGGGGGAGGGGGTGCCTGTGCAAGCCCACCCTAGACCACATGAGCAGATGTACGAAAATGAAAGTGCTGGGCCAGGAGAATCTAGCACCCAGCGCCCCCCCTCCCCAAATGCCCTCCTCCGCGTGTCTCAGCCCGGCTGCTGCTGCAGCTCGAGCTGCTGTTTCTGGCATCTTATCTCCGACAGACACACGTTTTTCACAGGTCTTCAAAAGAGCATTTACATTCCTTTGGAAATGGTTAAGGAGGTTTTGTTCACTGATTCCAGTATCCCATGTGTCGCCACTCTGCCTATTCGCTATTTATTACTTTTTATTTCATTTCTACTGCCACAGTGGGGGAATGCATGTAGTGAAAGGCATCTCACAAGTAGGAAACGTACATTTCCCCCCCCCAAAAAAAGCATTGGCATAGCCAATAGGTCTCACTTTTGGGACCTTCTAAGTATTTAGTTATGCAGCACAATATCCTTGGTGCAACAACATTAACTGTTGCATGGCTAAACACTTATAAGTTCCCAAAGGCGAGACCTATTGGCTATGCCAATGCTTGTTCTCCATAGGGAATAACATTTTTCCTCATGTAGAGAGCCACTACAGCAAATCTAGTGGTTATCTGTTCCTTTTTTGCCTTCCAGGAAGGTGTGTTAAACCAACCCATTGCTGGAGTTAATCTCAAGCCATTTCCAGAGGGAGTTTGCCTGCATGCAAACATACGAGTTTGTGAGTCTTCTCAAAGTTCCAAGGCAAATAATGCCTTAGAAAACCAACTTCTATTGTATTGGGTGTGATTTATTAATGCAGACTCTGCACTCTTGGTGGAAAAATCTACTGTGATAAGTGCATATCCGTCTGCCAAGAATTCCTTTCTGAATTCCTGCAATGCGTAAAAATAGGCAAACTCGGGTATAAACCTGCAGTTACGATTGAATTTACCTTTGTGAATAGGGTCCTATATATCTGTATATAAGGAATATGTTATGGCTTTTTATATAGTATGGTTCGGCATGGTCGTATGCAGAGTTTTCATGCTACTGCTTTGCATATTTTTTTTAAAGGTTAGCTCTGCTGCACCACAGTCACACGACTAGGCAAACCTGTGTTCCTGGTTGCAGTGTGCTGCTTTCCAGTGCCAGTGCTGAAGGTCCAGAGCAGATATTCTGGCAGGGTGAAATATGCTCTTTTGTGCCTGAGCTGCCTCAGGACTAACTGACTTTAGGGATGCAGGTGGATGTCCCACTGGACTTCAGTTTGCAGGGAATAGGAAAGTTGTAATGCAAATGTTAAGAGCAAGTATATCATTCTCGTTGACCTAATTCTTTACTTTTAAAAGTGGGGTTCTTTGTTACCCGATATGTAACTGTAAGGCTGTGATTGGTAAATGTCCTCATAATTCCATAGCTTTAAGTTATATACTTTTTATATCGCATGATTTTGAAACAGGAATGTGTGTTTTGGAAACACGGCGTGATATAACCTCTAGCAGTAATAGTCTACTATATTACAGGACTCTGGCCTTATTTGCAGATGATGTACTTTTCCAACTTTTGGAAAATAAATAATTCAACA
Organism: Triturus cristatus; assembly: GCF_964204655.1. Lineage (NCBI taxonomy): Eukaryota > Metazoa > Chordata > Amphibia > Caudata > Salamandridae > Triturus > Triturus cristatus. The sequence continues at coordinate 291,528,041 of NC_140585.1, forward strand.
GCATTACAACATTTCTGTAAAATAAGATCTTTAAATCACTAAGAAGTATTTTTGACTTATGATCCAAACATAGGCTTTCCCAATTTATAGTTAGTTCACCCCAAGTTCACAGTACATACACTGTAGGCCTTCTCTAGACAAAATAATCTTGCCCTGTGTAATCTCTGGGCATGACTATACTCAAGCCCAGTGAATGACACACCCATCTTCTTAGCCCTTCCATACTAAGTCATGCCCCTGCCAGGTCCAGACTCCAGCAGCTCGACCTGCTTAAAATTATATTCACCAGCAATACATTATTTTGTGTCACGAAGATCAGCAATTGCCTTGTATCAGTCAAATGGTGTAGCAGAGTCCCTAATGCAAGCAAATAAAATAGCCTCTAGCCATTTGGTGTAATAGGAAATTATAATTGGGGTACAGTGGGCCCCTACACCAATGTGCCATGGCACCACTGTCCCATTTATAGCTAAGCTCCTGGTAATAATACTGCTTTCTACCATCTTTAGTATAATGCTTTGTGTACATACCTTGTAGTTTGTGTAAACAGATTACTTTGCCATTGACAAACTCATCTACATGTGCATATGTTCGCTTTGTTGGGTGTATTGTGTGTTCACAGCATACGTTCTTCTTCTTTTTTTTTTTTTTTTTTTTTTAATAGAGTTTTATATAGCTCAAACTAGACCCGACGATATCGGGAATTATTGCTTCACATAAGCACCAGTTTTGTTACAGATGGACACATTCATTTCTTTTTAATAACCTATTTTATTTGGTTTTCATGGTACAATCCGGGCAGTGGCCCTGCTTTTACATTTTGGAGACGAGATAAATCAAGAGTACCATAACATGCATACATTCGCAACTCCTGCAAAACTTGCAGGTAAAACAACATGAACATAGCACAGACAGTCCCAGATCCCACTAGTCTTAAAGAATTTACCTGAATGTAGGTACAAATGTTGACATGTTGTAGTATGAGTTGTTCAGTGGTCATTCGTGTGCGGGGACAATTCTCATCAGGGGTCTAGAGATGGCAGGGGAGGTAGGTCTATGCCCCGATGACACATTCATTTTTGTGAGGCACGGGGAGATGAAGTGATTTGCCCAGAATCACAGGATGTTGTTGAGCGTCGTTGCCGAGACATCTTGCGAGGGACTCTTCTAGGAAGAAACACCCTCACTATTTTAGTGTGCTACGAGGCACTTCTAAGATTCCAGACAACAGAACCTAAAGACATGTGAAATGTTCAAATGTTTCAGAACTTTCAGGACGCTTTGGAAATAAATGCTGATTGGAATTAAATGTGATTCCAGCATTAATTGGCATGTTTAGTGACTCAAACTGTTTTTTAATGCAAATGAGAAATAATACTTTTCTCCATTTCAGTTTTATTTCAGTTTGCGTTTTTAAATCTACTGCTGTAGACTACAACACCCTATCCTTTGGAGAAATTAGTTACAACAGCAGAACATATCAGCTAGCCAAGTCACTGTTTTAGATGTCAGTTTGTTTGAAAAAATAAAATGGAAAAGTGCAGTTAATTTGTTAAGGTTAAATATTCTAGCGAGTGGTATTTACCTACTCCATTTCAAATACTATATAAATAACGAGTGACTACAGCACATCATTTATTTCTTTTAAATTAATGTATTAGTAAGTAATTAAACATTTAGGGCCGAATTACGATGTCGGGCAGAGTTTCTTCTGCCCGACATCGCCTCAGTGAAGGGACCGACTGACACCTGGTCGGCAGTCCCGACCGACTAATTCGGATGCAACTGAACACTGTTTGGTCGCACTCCTATACCTTACAATGGGAGCATACATTATGACTGAAAGCCAGTCGGAATGACCGGTGGCATTCCTTTCTGACCAACGCCATCATGATGGGTGGGTTGGTTGGAAAGGAATCCGACCGGCTGATTACGATGCAGTCGGATTGGCTCCGACCGCATTGTAACCGGCCCTTTATTGTTGTAATGGAGCTATGGCTGCAGGATAAACCGGCCCTTTACATGCCCTCTTTTCTTCAAAGTGGGTATGTCACAAACTGCATAACCTCAGACAGTGGTGTATAGCATTGCATATTTGTCTATATCCTGCATGTGAAGCACCTGTCTATAGAGGCATGCTTCTAGGTAAGTATTATGTAGAATAGTTAACATACATGGATTTTGTTGCATAAGTAACCTACGTCACCAATTCATACTATGACTGATTTGAGGTGCATAGAAGACTAAATCCACCAAATGTAAGTGCCTAGTTAAAATGGCCAGACCCTCTGGAACCATGTAATCGATGCAAGTTAGTGCAAAGTTATGCATTCGGCTTACTGATGGTGGGGATGGGTACAAAGCATGATTGGAAAGACCTTGAAATCTCAGAGGGCTACGAGCTAGAAGATGTATTTGATAGCTTCTTAGTACACTGTGCATATTGTCGTTGTCCTTTCATAAAGTGCCCCATTCCCTTGTAGCACTGTTGCTTGCCCTGGAGAGCTGCATGCAGGGCCATGCGTGTATGGATGGAATGAGTGCCGCTTGATTTGGGGGGGGGGGTTGTTCCGCAAAGAGTTTGGTGATGTGTGCAAGAGCTAGTGGGTTACTCTGATCATTCGACAGCAGACATGGCTGAAAAAAACTAAGGTTACTTGAGAAGTACGTGTTGATTATTATAGTGGCAGTCAGGCATGTTACAGCTTGGCAGAGTTCAAATACAAGAACATGGCCATAGAGCTAGTGCTAGGTGGATTCGAAGGTGCTGTCAGTGAGTGTCAGAAATGTGATCTGATAGTATTGTAGAAAGGAACTAATATATTTTGGAGGAACGAGGCTGTACTGTTATGTATACCAGAGTTGAGGCACGGTAGCGCAGATTCAGGATGGCTCTAGTGTGCTGGTGCCCCAAGGAACAGCCTGGTCTTATGGTCCTAAGGGAAGCAAGGTGCTTGTGCATATTCCTCATGTGGAAAGGAAGGGAGTTCCATAGTTTAGAAGCCAGAACAGAACTACCAAAACATGTTTTTTTTCATTTTTATAGCTTACATTTGTCATTCCGTCTCAAACCTTCAAGTAAGGCGTGCTGAATCTTAGTTGAAGGCATAGAGGCCCAATCTCATGGAAGTTGTAGTAGGCATGGCTAAGATCAGAGGAAGACCAATGGGGGAAAATGTGGTGTATGAAGAAGGTTGCCAGGAGGTGGATGGCACAGAAGCGTGCTCTTTGTTCAGTGCACTTAAGTGTTTGTGTGAGAGGAGTTTTAAGACTCTTGGCCAGGGGCGATTTCCCGCTTTAGGACCCTGAGGCTGTGCCCCTCTTATGTTCCTAAATCGTTTCTGCAAATAAATATTAAATATGTTGATTTATTTAGAGCTTTGATCTTATTTCTAAATAAATCAATGTATTTAAATCTAGTCTGCCCGACCTGCCTCGGTCTGAACAAGGACCAGGATTCAGGCAGTTTATTGCTTTTCTGCAATGTGATGCACAACGCAGGGCTTACCTTTCTAAAGCCCTTCATCGCCTTTCAAGTCTTTGGTGATATTCACTGTAGGCAGTGATGCTGCCGTCGACACAGGTTCGGTGTTGAAGGCTGCATCCCTGCATAAGGCTAGATGTCATTTATAGGCATAGATCCCAACCTTTCACAATTGTCGCAGTGTAGCATTGGATGCAAGTTTGGTAAGTGGGATTTGGCACCTTGTCCTCGGTAATGGAAAGTGTTCATGCTAAACTTGTATTAGATATGTTGTCCAGAGACACGGTCACACTGACTTCCCCCACTCCAACACCCCATGTCACAGCTGTAGGTTGTTGGACCTTTAGAAGTGGAGCTGCATTATTTGTTCACCAGCGAAGTTGATCCAAAGTTCATGTAGGGCCTTTGCTCCATGGTGATGTTGCTTCAGATAGCCCCAGCTTTTGAGGCAGTCGAGCACAAAAAGAGAAATATGTGTGCATAAAGTGTTCTGTTCTGTGGAATACCAGAAAAATATAAAAAATAATTAAGTGCTAGGAGTACATTATGCCTACAATATGGCGTCTACACTTGGTGCTTATTAACATCCTGATTTTTTTTTTAGATTGATCTGTGCAGTGGTTCTAGAATGTTTTATCACCACTGAACACGTTTTGATGTAGGAGACAGATGCCGTAGCATGATACATGTTTGTAGTTGCATAAATTTGGGGATTTGGCTTGGTCATATGCCATCAAAACGGACATCGAAACAGGTCCTTAGATTCATGCCTTTAACACGATTGCCAAAAACACCTATTTCTGAACAATAAATATTAACAAGCATTTGCAATGCAATAGGTCTCGCATTTACGCAAGTTTGAGCTATTGGCATTGTAAATGACTATGCGTTTTCATTTGTGCTTAAAAAACAAAAACATAAATAAAAGGCATTGTCATTTACAATGCCGATAGCTCAAACTCGCATAAATGCAAGACTTATTGCTTTGCAAATGCTTGTTCCTCTTGCAGGAGATTTTAATATTCACCGCTGTCAGCACGGGTGTGTTGCAGAGCAGAGTTTAGATGGGAATAGGTCCAATAACTAGCGTTATGAACATTCTAAACAGGGGCATCCTGGAAGAGATTATGGCTCATAATAATTTGTTTTGTATCGACCAGATCGAGGGAGAGATCACGTCCCTTCGTTCTGTAGTCGGGGATTTCCCTCCACTATAGATTTTATAATGGCATCAGCCCTCTATCATCACGGTAGAGTAGAATAATTTCAGTGATCACAATCTGATTTCTTTTTTTTTTAGAACTAAATGGGGCTTGGCAATAAATAAAACTCAGGAAGTAAGCCCCTCAAAACTGGAAATTCTCCCCAGGGACCAAGAAAGAAGATTAAAATGGGATAGTGATCGCGGACACCTTTTTGAACAAGTAATGGTGGGAAAACAGCAGCAAGGGGTGGTTTAATTTCGCACTCAGTATGTTATTCCCCATTGTGAGCCAAAAACCGGTATCAGCACAGAAGTCACAGGTGATACACGCTGTAACTAATTCCCCCCCCCCAACCATAACAGTGAAAGTCATAATTGGGCCCCTATTTTTCTATATCTGTGCGCACAATAGCACTCCCCCCATGATATGCACATACTAACACCCATTTGAACACACCAGGGACCCCCCCAACACCGTCTGTGCAGCAGCAAACCGCGAAACACCCACAACGATAATAATAATGTTCTATAATAATGCCGGACAATTTATCCTCCAAATCATGTATCTTGTCTCAATCAATCTCATTTTGGTAAAGTGTCCAGCATCATCCCGAGCTCTGTATGAATTAACTGAAATCGAAAATAAAGAAAAGCAAGCTTTGCGAAACAAGCCATGAATGCATACACAATCACTTTGAATCCGTCCACATAGCTCAGCGAGTTAAACACTCGCCAACGAATACAAATTTATTTTCTGTTAAGTTCTGTTTTTGTCTGCGTCGGAAAATTGAACAAACATTAAATTGCATAAAAAATAACACCTGTTATTTACAGCGCTTAGAAATGCGGAAGTGCGGTTTGAAGTGCTACCTAAAGACAAGTTATCTTTACTATAGGTCTTATCTAGATGTCCAGCAGTTATTGCTTGTTCTGCATCCGTGTAATGCTAACATGAGAACTTTTCTGTAAATGCTTCTATCAGCTCCGATCCCTCCTAAGAGAGGCAACACTTCAATATGCATCTATAAACAAACCCTTGGTTCCTGGCAGCGAACTGGTGGCTCCCAATGGCTTCCACGCCACAATTCCCTCCGGTCCACGGTGTATTTTGTTAACGAGAGAGAACTCTGCTAATTACCATTAGCTGTAACAACTCTGGCAAAAAGAAGGAGGTGGGGTGCAGAAGCTTAAAACTTTGGTTCTCTTAAACAGATGTATTTGAGACGCGGTCTGGTGGCTCAGTGGGTTAATGCATCCTCTCCAGGGACCCGTGTGGGGCCTCACAGTCACAGGTTCAAATCTTGGACAAAGCCACTAACCCTTTCATCCTTCCTGTTGTGATTAAAAAGAGCACCACGAGTTCGGTAAAAATAGTATTATACTTACAGGACAAGGTAAGGCATAATCTCACGGAGGAGCCCTGTGTTGGAATGCACCCCCCACCATGCTCTCTCCTCCTCCTCTGTTGGAGACAGGCGCCCAGAGGAGAATCTGCTCCGAGCGAACCCTGGCTCAAAGCACTGTCACCATGTTGTGGTAATAGCTCGTACTGAATGAACATGGGAAATAGAACCTGAGCCCTTAACTGGGGCCGTAAACGGAGCTCACAAGCGAGTGCCCCCAGAGCCACCTGACAAGTGGAGTCTCTACAGTCCTCTTTATGGGGGGGGGGGGGTGTTCATCATTAAAACAGCGTTCCCTGTGAGAACAAAGCCGAGCCAGCTATGGGCAAAGGCTGAGTGTCTCACAAGCTCAGTAGTCCGTAAAAGTACGTAAATAGCACCCACACAAAAACAAGATGGCATCTGCACAAGCTCAGTAGTTACAGCAAAATAATATGCGTACGTATTGGCAAAACATGACTACGGCACAAGCTCATTAGTCATCATTAGTCTTTAAAAATGCGCAGGTGAAACAAATACAACTAGCGCACCTCCTGATCCGAGACAAGTGGGACTTACTTACGTCCGAGCACACACGGCTCTTAATGTAAACAAGGGCAGTGCCAGGGTCATACATACACCCAGGTGGCAATACTTCTCGCAGTAAGAAATCAGACAAGGAAGTGGCCCCAGGATGTAATTCCCTTTGTAGCGCAAGCACAACGCATGGCATCATCAGCATGCGACGTGGTCAATCTGGCGCTGTGCAACTTTTTACCATTTGCACAACGCAGCGCTGCTGTTTTTCACACTACATGAATGTTAGTAAATCTCTCCCTCAGTGTGTGCCGGTCATTTAACCCCTTCCATGCTGCGCGAATTCCGCCGCTGTGCTGACGGTTTCTTGCGCGGGCGTGGTCATGACGGAACGGTTCCGTCATGAGCACAGCTCAACCGTGGCTCATGACGGAACCGTTCCGTCATGAGCACCAAAGGGGTTAAGTACATAAATGAGTGTATTATTTGAAGTATAATATGCTTTATTCATTTCCTCGTTTCTTTATCAGTATAGCGCTCCATGCAGCTAATAAACAACTTCTTAGCGCTTCAGTATTATCTATGAACAATTTTGATTTGACTGTAAAGTAATTGTTTATAGTAAAAACGCAACATGAGCACATTTACTATATCGCGATTTAACAACTGTATTCATCGGTGTTAATCTTAAGGGTGGCACTTTAATCCATTCATGACCTAGTCCCGGTGCTGGGCACATTCCTGTAGCTCTGGTGACCGCCTGCTCAGTATACTGAAGCAGTGCAATGCCTCTGCCCCTGTTGGTACGGCAGACAGTGCTGACTTGGCGGTCGCTTTCATCTGCTTTTTCTTGAATAATCTTCCTTCTCTTTCCAGACAGTGTCGCACGCAGATATCGGCCGGTTTTTGGTGTATACGAAGGCTGTTCCCTGTTAAAAGAGAAGCAATCAGCCTTCCCATGCCACTGAATTCGGCCAACTCTATTGAACTGTGCAGCCGTATAATTCCGGTGACGATGTCTCATGCGCTGAAAAATAAGCACTGTGTGTAGGGAAATCTTTTGCTGGTGTATGTAAGAGATTGGATGTGCACTGCCTGAAAGTAAAACCTCCTAACCAAGAGCGCTCCCTTTCCTGAGACTGCACTCGCCAGGCAGCGGGACTAATAGTGTATTTTGAAGATGAGCCGGCTGTCCATTAACACCTGTCTTGGGACATACAGCTTCCGCCGGGACAGGCTGCCCTCCGCGCGGCAGCCCGCCTTCTAGTGGCGCTGGGAACGGGATAAAAAAGGCTCCCTGGCGGAAAGGATTAGCCGACCTGCAAACCGGCCACAATAGATGTTTAAACTCCACTTTCAGAAGTTCAAAGAACCGCACTACATCAAAGGTCCCTGAATGGTGGGCAGACACAAGGCCTCGGAGCCCCCGCGCACTAATGCCCCCCTCCCAGATACATTTCATACAAAGGACTGCAGGCCCGAGCCCGCAGCACGCCCCCTACGTCCCTAACACAGCGGCAGACAGTGCTGACTTGGCGGTTGCTTTCATTGGCTTTTTCTTGAATAATCTTCCTTCTCTTTCCAGACAGTGTCACGCGCAGATATCGGCCGGTTTTTGGTGTATACGAAGGCCGTTCCCTGTTAAAAGAGAAGCAATCAGCCTTCCCATGCCACTGAATTCGGCCAACTCTATTGAACTGTGCAGCCGTATAATTCCGGTGACGATGTCTCATGCGCTGAAAAATAAGCACTGTGTGTAGGGAAATCTTTTGCTGGTGTATGTAAGAGATTGGATGTGCACTGCCTGAAAGTAAAACCTCCTAACCAAGAGCGCTCCCTTTCCTGAGACTGCACTCGCCAGGCAGCGGGACTAATAGTGTATTTTGAAGATGAGCCGGCTGTCCATTAACACCTGTCTTGGGACATACAGCTTCTGCCTGGACAGGCTGCCCTCCGTGCGGCAGCCCGCCTTCTAGTGGCGCTGGGAACGGGATAAAAAAGGCTCCCTGGCGGAAAGGATTAGCCGACCTGCAAACCGGCCACAATAGATGTTTAAACTCCACTTTCAGAAGTTCAAAGAACCGCACTACATCAAAGGTCCCTGAATGGTGGGCAGACACAAGGCCTCGGAGCCCCCGCGCACTAATGCCCCCCTCCCAGATACATTTCATACAAAGGACTGCAGGCCCGAGCCCGCAGCACGCCCCCTACGTCCCTAACACAGCGGCAGACAGTGCTGACTTGGCGGTTGCTTTCATTGGCTTTTTCTTGAATAATCTTCCTTCTCTTTCCAGACAGTGTCACGCGCAGATATCGGCTGGTTTTTGACGTATACGAAGGCCGTTCCCTGTTAAAACAAGCCTCGATCTCTTGTCTTTATGGGGCCATGTGTTTTGAAACACATCGCCCCATAAAGATAAGAAAGCTTTCACGGCAGAAGGAAGGCAGACGAGCCCGTCCAAATGGGACGGCTCCGAAAGCCGAACGAAAACGTCACAAATGGCTGGCCACCGTTTAGCATAAACGGTGACGCCGGCCACTGGAAAAGAGGGGCGGGGCCTAATGCCCTTTACAGAAAATACCCCAAATCATTAAATCTCGCCAGCGAGACTGCGCAAGTGCGCAGCCCACGCCAGGCGAGACCTAAAAATAAGTAACTGCCTGTCAGCTATTTAGTTCCGGGTTTCTGTTTCATGTGTTTAATCTTGCACTCCTTTAAGAGTATTAGCTATTTTCATCATGTTGTGTTGCTATGGTTTTTTTCCAGGTCATCTTACTACTCCTGTATAGTGCACACGTTGATCCGAGCCGTGCCAGATGATTATGACGGGCCGCGATTGAGATCTCTAGCGCTGAGACTGAAGGAACTGTCAGTTTCCCACAGTGCTTGTCATTAGGTTTCTCTCTCTGCAGAACAATGGTCACGTGTTCCAGTTTTGATTTGAAATTCTGGGTAAATTTGTATGAAGGGGGTACACAGTTTTAAAATAATTACAAGGCAAAAATAAAAGAACATAAAGTTCTTTCATGCAAGTGCAGTGTACGTTTGGGGACGGTGTAGTGAAGGAGATGGAAGGAAGGAAGTGCTTTCAAAATCCAGTGAAATGAGGTGCCTAAGAAGAAACTGATGAGGTTTAAAATCTGCAGATGGACAAGAAATGGAGAGAAAAAGTGCATACATGTCATACATTAAAATAGTGCACGTAACTTATGACCAATGCTCCTTCCACAGACCTCAATAATATTTAATTCAATCTCTCAAATTCATTATTGAAACCTTGTCAATATTAATTATTTCTAACATAATCATTGTTGTTAATCCTAACCAGTTGACAACCATTGACAAAGCCAATAGTCCTGGCAGGTTTTCGGTGTATTTCAGTTCTTGTGTTATGTATTCTGGATGCAATACCAGAAAGCTGAGAGAGAAACCCAATAATCGATCGTGTGGCACACTGTGGGAATCACAAATTTAGATTGATATGTTTAAGCCATGCCCCGTTTAGAGACCCCCCACTTTTTTCATCACACTTGAAGCCCTGTCTGTACATATTTCTATATGACTAATTGCAGCCAGCAGCTCTGTGTGATCTTGTTCACGTATCGAACAGCTGATACATTGTCCATCTTCAGTAACACTGCACACCTCGCATTACTCTTCATAAAACTCTTTATCGCGGAAGACCCTGCTAACAACTCCAAACAATTTTATATGGGGTTTGCTCTCTTCTGACCAAACTCCACCTGTCGTAACTGAACCACAGCAAGCCCCTCAACCTTCTAGACCTGTATCCGATTCTGTTACTGTCTCGGGGCACCCCCCACCCCCTTAAAATAGCTTTTCCATTTCATGGCTCCATGTTCTTTAACCACCAATCCAATTCCTCTCTGCCCTCTTTAGATAGATTAGTTTCCTCTGAATATTTCAAACCACTCCATAAGTGTCTGGCTTTCAATCTCTGTAGTGCACAATAAGTTAATGGTCCTGGAAAAATATCTTAAATCGTAGCTGGGAGAAAACCTATGACTCTTGTCAACCCTCTCAAAGATACTTTCTCTGCAACCAGAACTTTACAAATATCCTTCCTTATTCTTTTCAACTTCTCCTGTGGTAATTTTATTGACCATCCACTGTATCCACCAGAAAACCCAAACACTGTGTCACCTGTCTTGGAACAAGACCAGACTTCTTCCTGTTCTCCACAAATCCCAGATTCTCGAACAACCTTACCGCCATATCAGTTTACTCCTGGAGTTTCAACCTGCACTGATCCATCAATAAAATGTTGCCTAAATAAATAATCAGTCTGATTCTTCTCTCCCTTAAATATGCAGCCTCAGGCCAAAGAACCTTCGTAAAGCACCGTGGGACAGACGACAGGCCGAAAGGAAGACAAACAAACTTCCACATCTTTCCTCCTCATCTCAATTGTAAAAATCTTTGATGGGGCTCCCACACTGGAATCGTCAAATATGCGTCCTTTAAATCCAAACGAGTCAACCAATCTCCTATTTGTAACACATCTCCCACTAAATGAATACCCTCAATTTTGAAATGGTGATACTCCACCCAATCGTTCAGACTTCCCAAATGTATTACTGGCCTCATCCCTTTGTCTTTTTTCTCTACAAGAAAAATGTTGCTGACAAAACCTTCTAGGTACTCTTTTACTTCCTATATTGCTCCTTTCCCTACCAAATCCTGAACCACCTTGTCACCACTAACACTGTGAGTTCCACATTGAACCACAACATCTCTGAGAGATGGCTTTGACATGGCTGCTTTTCAAAGTCTATGAGACATGTTCTATTATGTTATTTTAAATTTGTAAGGCGTGCAGCTACCCCATTGTTTCCCGGCACCAGCCTGGTAGGAGGGAGCAAGGGAGCAGAAACATTACAAGTTAAACAGCTATGTTTTCATACATTTGCGGAATCTCTCATAAACGGTTTCCTTTCAGAGTGAAATAGGGAGAGAATTCCATAAGGATGGTCCCAAATAAGAAAAGTTGTAAAAAAGAGAGAGGGACTCCTTTTAACCAAACGAATATGGTTCAAACAACAATATAGAACAGAAGGTTTCCTTTGGGTTTAATTCTCAAAACTTTTTTTTTATTGCGCTAATCAAAACCCCATCTTGCACCAATCAGAACCACACAAATTCGTGCCACTCCTCACTTGCCACACACACAAAGGAAGTATTATACTAAGCCCAAGGTCAGAATGCACAAAAATCGAAAATAGATCTATTTATTAATCATATAAAACACAAAAAGTACATAAAAAATGCAAATTGGCAAATAAATTTAAAACCGCTCAATACATTAAAAATATCCCAATGTTTTCTATATGGAATCACACGTAGTAGTAGATCCTAATCTATAGCAAAATTACCACAACTATTCTAGACAATTCATAGAAAAAATTACACTATAACCACACAACATAATCTGTTAGCGAGAGAACACACAAAAGATAACACACTTTGTCATTGAGAGCTACACATCTGTGTTCAAAACAGTAATAGCTAGAACCCGATACTGTAAAACTTATTAGTGATCTGTAGTTCCAGCCACTCCACGGATTGTGTGACGGATAAGAAAAGGACCGACGCCTCATTCGCATAAGTTTGATTCTGGGGACCGTGAACATAGCCTGTTCCGCAGAGCGCAGGGAACGTGAAGGTGTATAGGTTTGGACTTAGGATTGCAGATGGGGTGGGGCTAGACCAGTTTTGATTTTTAACATATAGCTCAGGGCTTTGAATCTAATACGATTCTCCACCCTAAGCCAATAAAGGTCGCGAAGGGAACCAGAAATAGATGCCAACTTAGGAACATGGCAGAGCAACCTGGCCGCCGCACTTTGCACCACCTGCAGTCACCGCTTTGTTAGAGCCCAAATGGAGGACATTGTCGTAGTCCAGCCTAGATGTAACAAGAGCCTGGACTACTGTTCCCTTGAGTTGAAGGGGGTAACATCCAAAGAATTTTCTTCAACCATTTAAGAATGGCGAAGCAGGTCGACGCCACCTTAGTAGCTTGTTGTTTCATTGATTGCTGGTCGTCGATGATAACGCCCAGTTTGCGAACCTAGTGGACAGGTCGGGGTAAATCACCCATTTCAGGGGGCCAATGCTGGGGGCCCCAGAGGTCTTGTTGCTTCCTGAGAATCATAACTTCAGTTTGTCCTCCGTTCACCCCTTCAGCACGGCGCGGATTACCGCGCTGTGCTGAAGGGTTCGTGCGCGGGCGGGGCCATGACAGAGCGGTTCAGTCATCCGCGCAGCGCAACCGATGCGCATGACGGAACCGCTCCGTCATGCGCATCGAAGGGGTTAAGTTTGAGTAGATTATTTTGCATCCAAGACGCAATTTTCCTCAACCAAACTGGAGAGCCAATGATTTAAGTTCTATAGATGAAGAGAGAAAATTATCTGCGGCATAGGAGAAAAGGGACAGTCCAGCCTCTTCAGCAACTTCTGCCAATGGGCGGACATAGACATTAAGTAGCAAGGGGCTCAGCACACAGCTCTGTGGCACTCCATAAGGGGACAGATGGAGTTTAGAACAGGCCGTGGAGGAAAAAACCTGAAACGTGCGATTGATGAGAAAAGAATGCAGCCATTTTAGAGCTGAGCCCTCTAGCCCTAGCGATTGTAGAGCTCTCAGCAAAATAGTATGAGACACCGTATCAAATGCGGCGCTCCGGTCCAATGAAATGAGAGCCACTGTATCACAGAGATCCAGTCGGTGACGCAGCATTTTGGTGAATCCTAGCAGCGTGGATTCAGTAGCGAATCCAGTTCTAAAACCAGGTTGGGAAATATGGAGGAAATTTGGGCCTCAAAAAAAGAGGACAGCTGGGAGTTCACATGTTTTTCAAGTATTTCGGAAAGAGCTGGGAGCAATGAAATAGGACGAAAATTGTGAATGTCTCAGTAGGGTCCGCATTGGCCTTTTAAAAAGGAGGAGCACCATGGTGTGTTTCCATTCTCAGGGGACCACGCCCTCATGTAAGGTGGCGTTAAGGAGAGAACTATAATTGGCGCATGTATGGGAGGCTCAAGCTGTTAGTACTGAGATGGGGAGTAAGTCGCACCGGGAGCCAGATTTGATATTTGCCAGGAACTGGTTGAAGGAGTTCGCTTCCAAGAGGGACCAGGCCTCCAGTTTGTTGATGGAAACCGTATTACTAATAGACTCCAATGACAAATCACTAGTTACCTAGGGGGTGGTAGCGGCTGGGTGTAAAGTGTCTGACAAATTATCGCTGGATAATGCGGAATATATTTTCTCGACTTTGCTCACAAAGTAGTGGGCCAGATCATCACCTTGCATTTCATTTAAGACTAAAGGAGTAGTTTGACCTTCCGACCCAGATATCCTATAACCGTTTACAAAACTATGGATCTCTTGTTACCCTTAACCAATTCCTAATAAATTGTGCAAGTCTGCTGCCCAACTTTTGTGGGGTAACAAAAGGGTCTTGTCTTACCTGCGTTTTTATAACGTCTATCACCATGTCCAATTCTTCCTCTATTCCTCTGTCTTTGAGGGTAGAATCTGCCTGCTTGATAAGAGGTCTGAAAAGTACTGGGTCTAAATGAAACCCTAGTAATGCCTTGTCCTCCGCTGGGGAACCTACCTCCCATTCTCCCGGCCCCTCCAAAAACACTTTTATTGAAAACTCTTTAATCTCTCTTTGGGACTTATGTAAAGAGCTAAATGCTCCCATGTATTTAGATATATCCTTAATAAAATCGTCCTCCAACAACAACCCATTTGCTGAATGATCACCATTGTTATTCGTTAACTCCACCAACTTTGGATCCATTTTTAAAAGAATACTCTTTCTACGTTCAACCGATAAGGCAGTGGATTGCTGTACTTGGTCAAAGATGAGCATAAAGTCGACAAGCAAGTTAAAAGAGCTGGGTTGAGGGTTGTTAATGCGGTGTGATGTGTTCTCTAAAGAGGTTAGTCTTCAATGTTTTCCTGAATTGTAGCAGCATTGTGGCAGTCTCGATGGATGAAGGGATGTTGTTCCCAGATCTTGGGTGCATAGATGGAAAAGGCCTGTGTTCTGCTCTCATTAGCTTCATATTTTTGTATCAGTAAGGGTTTGTGGAATGTTTACGACTGATAGTTCTGTTGTCATGGTGCTACTCTTGGAACGGAGTCAGAGTGGCAGTTGCTGCTGGCAGGCGAGAGGAGCACTACGTAATAAAGATTTATGAATTCATCCTGCTGTATTGCTTTTTTCTTTTCTACACTTGCTTTCTTATTGTTTTCTTTTTAACACTTTTTAGACCTCAGTCAGACGGTAGCGGGTATGCTGAGATGGTGAACTTGTTTTCAAGATAAGATAAGCAGGTAGTGCTCATCGTGATAGTATTATAAATCGCTGACCTAGATTTTTACTGCAACTAATTTGATAAGCATGAATAATAGCATTACAAAATTTCTCATGCCTCGCTACTCCTCCTTTTTTTTTTTTTTTTTTTTTTTTTTTTATTTTTTCCTTCCTCACACGTTCTTCATGTAACAATGCGTTATGTCTCCAATTTGTTTTTAACTTACGGATTGTGTGAAATGGCCCCATGCTGAAAAATTCTCCTCTTTTATGGTCCAATCCCCTTGCAGAAGTCTTACCTCCTACAAACGTTGTTTTCCGTCTTTCAGGCAAAAGCAATTTACCATGTTGTTAACTTTTGGTTTAGCCTTTGTCTTTTGCAAAAAATATGTGCTTAAAACATTAATAAAGAAAGGAAAAAAAATAGAAAATAAATAAATTGGAGGTCTTGAAAATGACTCGCTGAGGCAAACGAGGAGGCTGGGGTGGATGGTCCAATAAGATGAGGATGGACTATTGCTCCAAACGATTTTTTTACTGGACCTAATGACCGGCAATGATTAAGGATTTGCGCTTCCATTTTGTAGTAATGTTCCTTAAAGAACGTAAGTTGCAGAAATGCTGCCCTCTGAGACAGTTTACTTGGGTTTCGTCCATTGAACTAGGTTTGTAGTTGGCAATCATTTTTTTGTATCGAAAAAGGAGCTACTCAATAGTGGCTTAATCTATTCTATATTTATGTAGGGCCTACTACCCCCGATGAGTATTAGAGGTTCTTTGAGGATCGGTAATATCCTCAGTGTGTGGATACCTTCACGGGTGACAAGTTTCGACCTCTACAAATGTGTTACATTATACTACTTCTTGGAGCCCTGAGTTGATTTCTAGTGTAAGTTGTACATGTTGCAGTTATCTATAATATAAAACATTCTAAGAGTTAGCCTTCAATTAGTTGCATATTTCTAAACTAGAGGAAAGGTAGTTGTTAATTAAGATTGATGCAGATGGTTAAGTTATGTATAAAATTGCTGGCAGCATAGAATGTGTACATACACTATTGCTTGCCCGACTAGACACCGTTATTGGGTGGCAGCAGTGTTTTTAGAGAATATTTGTCCTACGTACTTTGTCTTGGGCTTATACCTGCTGGGTCAGTGAGAATGGTGGAAGAGCTCAGTAGGACGTACTTGTGAAGGCCATTCAGTATAGGACAGAATTGAACATGGACTGACATGGTTTCATTTAGGAAGGGTTTTTTTTTTTATTTGGAACTACAGAGTTGTTTTCTTCAGATTATATGCCCACAGAAAGTTGCTGGAATTTCTTTGATGCTATTTGAGTTTCCTTAGATCATCATTCCCGTTTCCAGATTTTGCCTGGTATTCCCTCTTTGAGATGTGCTAGATATGTCATTCCGGGAACCATAATTTTTATATACTGGTCTGGATTATGTGGTCCTTTCAGTTTTTGAGTGTTACTCTAAGTCCCAACTTCCTTTTGCCTGTGAGATCCTTACTCTATTTTACTCTGCAAGGTTCAAGTGTTGAATTGCCACGTTTTCAGCTTCCTTCTAAACTTCAGGAGACTAGCGGTTGCATATATCATTGCTAAAAATGAATTCCGTGTTGTGGATGAGGAGAGATGTACACTTACGCTTTTCTTATATGGTGGAACAGTTAGTTGTGCAGTTGTGTTGTATATATTTTATTTAATTCATGGCCTGGGGACAGGATGCTTCCAAAATCTACTTGCCTGTAAAACAAGAAAATCCACTTGTCCCCACTGGTGCCATGCAGTGAGGGGAGAAATTGCCATGTTTTCATAGTCGAAAGGTGCCAATACTAGCTTCTCTGATCATGTCAGATCTTACTTTATATCAGGATTCGATTCCAGCAAGGTTCTGATTTTGCCATCTTTCAGAAAATTTACATATGCCCTGATTTATAAGTTGTCTAAAGCAGAATCTCCGATTAGAATTCCATATCAGTCAATCATAAGCAGGCTTTTTGTTTCCACATCTGAATTTACTCGGCGCAGGTACAACAAATATCGTTTTACTATCCTGAAACTTATTTCCTTCCCACACAAACATCAGCCATGCCACACAGAGGCTTAACTCGTCTATACAACAGTCTCCCCTGCTTTCTCCCACCCTCCTTCTTTCCTCCGATCGGCGTTCCTCAGCTCCCAGTGTTGAATGCTACTGATGGGTTCAAGAGAATAGGTGTTGCCTCTCCTCTTTATGGTTCAGGAACTTTTATTCAAGGTGAACCTGAACCGGATCCCTAGAAGGGAAAGAGGGGGTGATACGACGAAAGAGGTTAGACTCCTGGAATTTGATAATCATCCTGGATTCCAGGAACTCCCCCAATTCAGAAGTAGTAAGTACTCCAACTCAAAAGTCTCAATGTGCTGTTGGCAAATGTTGCAATGCCCTTCAGGCAGATATTTTGCTCCTTTCGCCTTCCACTTGCTTATGATACAAATCTGAAAATTATAAAGTAGAAAAAGTGAATACCAAATTCTTACATATTTTTTTTTTTCAATTTTTTACATTACCACATAAAATTAGACAAGTAAAAGTGAGAATAAAAACATCAGTTAAAATTCCTTAGATCGATTGCGGCATATCCTTAAGAGAAACTTGTATATCAGTTGTTGATACCTCAGCCTAATTGTACTGCTAGTGCCTCATCACTATTGTGTCCCTTCAGTTGCATTGTATTGTATTTGATAATCATGCTGGATTCCAGGCGTCTTAACTCTTTTGTCCTATCACCCCCTCTTTCCCTTTTAGGGATACTGTCCAGGACAATAAATGATAGCAGACTATTATTTTAGTTGTGGTGTTTGGGAGAAAAAATGTTTCGCAATAGGTTATTGTTTATCCTTGTGTGTTATTGCCCTCCGATGCTCCAAAACACGCTTTGTGTATGGTACTTCCAATATAATAATTATCACAGGGGCATCTGAGGGCATATACCACGTGTTCGGTATTACACGAGACATGTTTAGAATTTTTTATTTTTTATTTAATAAATCTTTTTATTAACAAATTCGACATAGAAGTACAGTTCCGCGAAAAACAATAGATGGAATTACAGTGGAGCCAATTACTTATACAGATACAGTAGGATAATTCATTGGAAATCACGGAGAGGGGGCATCATCGCAGTCGAAATTACGGGGTGGAACACAAATATTACCACGGTATTCATTCCAGGGGTCCCATATCTTGGACCATTTTCGGGGGCAGCCTTGGGCCATGTCTGCCGTCTTTTCCCTCAGCATACACCAATCAAGGTCCTTCTTCCAGTCTGTGGTTGTGGGTGCATGCAAGGCCCAACAGAGCTGAGCGTTGTTCCTTTTGGCAACCATGTAGCAGAGTGTGACCCACTGTGTAGTGAGTGTGGTGAGGTTCGTGGGCTCCCAGATGTTAAGGAGGCATCTGCGCGCTTCTGGCCTAATCTCAACCCCCAACGTTTAAGCCATCACCTTGTGTATCTTTCGCCAGTATTCTTTGATTGGCTCACAGTGCCAGATTATGTGCATGAGCGCGCCCATTTGGGTGCATCCCCGCCTGTAAGACCCATCCGTTGGCCCACCCATGTGTATCAATTGGGGACCTGTAATGTAAATTCTGTGCAGGATCTTCAGGGGGGGAGGACACTGCGATTTGCCAGTGTTAGTTGTCTAATTCAATACCATCTCCGGCCCACTTTTCTCGTAGTGAATGCAGAGGATCTTCCATATTGTTAAGGAGTTTTTGATAGGTGAGGAATGGCTTTTTCATGTAAATGGCCATCGAGTAGTCTGTCTTCTAGTGGGGATGAATCTGGAGGAGAGGAGTTTCGGGGCAATACTGATTGCAGTGCGTGTCGGACTTGCAGAAATCGGAAATGCATCAAAGGGCTTCACGCCCCCTGCGTCCCAAAGGTCTTTAATGTGTGATATACCTATTAGTTCCCATTTGTCAAAACCCTTTGAGTTCCCCAGGTCTCCTAAGCCCTGCGAGTCCCATAGGGGTGTAGCGAGATTTAGCTTATGGCTCCAACCGAGTGACTTGGTCGCTGAATGCCAGATTTGAACTGCGTGACTGGTAGGACCAGTAAGTGGATACCGGCCCAGTTTGGAGTATAGTGCTCGATTGTAAGTACCATTTGGGAGAAGCCATCGATCCATGTTGAACCCCGGGTCATCTGGGCGGCCGTATGTACCGTGGTTTATGGCAGCAAGGTGCACAGCCCAGTAATATTTTTTAATGTCGTGCAATCCTATCCCTCCATCGTACCAATTGAGCGTGAGTTTTTGTAAAGCAATATGTGGTTTCCCGTCCCATAGAAGGTCCCGCTGGAGCCCTTCTATTTGTTTGAAGAACGAGTTTGGGACCGGGTCAGCCGAGTTTTGTAATGTGTACCTGAAGCGGGGCAGGGACATCAAAGGGCCACCCTGCTCAACAGTGAGAACGGGAGTGACCTCCAATTCACGAAATCTCGTCTGAGCCTTTGCAGTGGGGGAACAAGGTTACGGGCATATCGAAGGGAGTGATCAACGGAGATGAATATACCCAGGTACTTGAAGCCTTCTGTGACCATCTGTATCTGGGAATTTTGGGGTAGCGGAGAAGGACCTCCAAAGAGGACATAGAGGAGAGATTTTTGCCAGTTGATATGAATCCCGGAATATCTGCCAAAAATGGCTAGAATATCAAACCGGCATCTCTTGGGGGATGTGAGATACAAAAGAACATCCTCAGCATATGAAGAAATACGGTCCTCCCAGTCCGAAGACCATCGCGTTCCACGAATTACTGGGTCTCTCGGATCCACGTTGCAAGGGGCTCAAGGGCTAGTGTGAATAACAAGGGAGAGAGGGGACATCCCTGACGAGTCCCTCGGCTAAGTATAAAGGCCTCCGTTTTTTTTTTGTTTGTTTGTTTTTTCTTTTTTTGTTGTTAACGACTACTTGAGCCATAGGTTCACTATATAACAGATGCACCCATCGGCTAAATCCTGGCCCAAATCCCAGTTTTGTGAGCACGGCAAATAGATCAGGCCACTCAACCGTATTAAATACCATAGCGGCATCCAGAGAGACTGATTGCATCTTCCCGTATGGTCGGTGCCCTACCCAGAACACCGTGAACTCTGCGCAGATTTAAAGCAGTGTTTCTTCGTGGCATAAATCCTGATTGATCAGGGTGTATTAGGTTCCCTATTACTTTGATCAACCTATTATCGAGTACTTTACCGAGAATTTTAGGTTCTGCATTCAACAGTGAAATAGGGCGGTAGGAGGCGCAGGCAGTTTTGGTTTTCCCTTCCTTGTAAATTTTGACAAATCTTTTTGAATTTTAAATGGTCTGCATTCGGTGGAGAGCTTGACCTCTTTGCAATTCGTACTGTACTTACAGGCATTGCATCTGCCACATACAAAGAACCCTTGTACAGTACTTTGTTGCATGTCCTTGGGGAGCAAAGCAGGACACATATCGTTCAATGATTGTATCTTTCTGTATGTTATCTGTAGATAGTCTTCCAGATGTCCATCAAGATCTACATCAGTCTTGAGGACATTCCAGAACTTTCCAAGACATTTTTGTACCTCTTTGGATTTCTTACTATAGGTCGTGATAAACCTCTTTGGGCTTTCTGTTCTCTTTTTTCTGTTTATCTTTTGACTTTATCAAACCAATTCACGAAAACCACTTAGTATTTGTGTTTTGGATAAGAACATCATGCATCCATCTTCTGTATTTGCAGAAAGATAATAATGAACTAATTCTACACTGAATGAGGAATTTTTTCGCTGATATGAAAGCAAATTGTGATATCAAACAAATCATTTGTTCTCTTGACCTTCTATCTTCTCCAAATTCTGCTTACAGCCTTGATAAAGTTACTTGTAGTAACGAAACACGTGTCGGCTGTCTCTGGGAGAAAGAAACCAACTTCATCATTTGGACTTACACATCGGAATATGTTCTTTCGGAAATAAGAATAGAGAATATAGAACATTCATCCAATTCTGAAATGTTTTGTATGGACTTGACTTGTTTATTCATACCTTGTAATGTTAAGTACATCACATGAAATTCTCATGTCACATATGAGATTAAATTTTGTAAAAAAGAATCTCTGTATGATGTTCTTCCTTTTGAAATAAGGACATTATATACTGTGGTCTTAATTTCTGAAAACAGAATAGCATCCAATATCATCAGAGTGTTTTCACTAAAGAATTGTTGAACTTTCTATGACAAATCTGTGATATATACTTTTCACCATCACAAAAACTTTGGAGTGCCGGGGTATAGCTATATGCATAAACCTTATACTATTCGTACGCTCCAGGTCACAATCATTCTTCCCGTTGGTTTTCAACAGATCTTCTCTAGCCCTAATCTCTACTTTGCTACAGGCTTTGGATATACATTCATGACAGCAACCCCTCGTAATAAAGCGTTCAATCATCCTGTCCTTCTCAGTATTGTAGCCTTCCATCGTGCTACAGTTAAGTTTTTCTCTCAGTAATTCACCAAGAGGGATAATCTTGATGAGATTAACTGGATGGCAGTTTCCGACATGTAATAAACTATTACCTGCCGTTTTCTTTCTGTATAGGAAGGTATTGAGTTTGTGATTGTTCACCTCCTATTTGTACATACAAAAATTTGATTGTTTTCATACTCAATTGACTTGTGAAAGAGAGGTTAAGTGTATTTTCGTTTAGCATGTCCACAAAGACATCTGCTTCATCTTTGCTGCCCTCCCAAACACAAAAAATGTTGTCAATGTATCTAGCCCAAACTTTTACATGTTCTTGAAATAGGTCATGAACACTGACCACCTGCTCCTCTCACCAGCCAAGTTAGAGACACGCAAAGCTGGGGGTGAAGCAGGTGCCCATCGCTGTCCCGAGAGTCTGGCGATTAACTTCATCATTAAAAACGAAAAAGTTCCTCGTCAGACAGATCTGTTCCTTACAAAATGTCTGCTTGCTTCTATGCCAAGATCATGAGGGATACTCGTATAAAGACTGACATCAAGATACATCAATACACAATTCTCATTCCATTTTACCCCCTCAATTAATCGTAAAAAATCGCCTGTGACCTTCACAAATTATGGAAGGTTTTGAACCAAAGGTTGAAGTAGTGGTCTACATACCTGGAGGTATTCTCCAGGCAAATCCCTCTCACAATTGGCTCACAATTGGCTTTCCCGGGCGATTAGTCTTATCCTTTATGTAGTTTGGGCAGGAGGTAGAGGACTGGAATTTTAGGGTATTTACATTGTAAAAAGTTATATTCCCCTTGCTCTAATGGACCGCTTTCCTTCCACTCCCATAACTGCTCTTGATATTCATTATTGGCTTTCTCATAGACATTTTTCGAACTTTACAACCGGTACAGAGGGGTAGCATGCAAAGGCGATGTGAAATTAAGACGGCGTAATTAAAGGGCGAATGGAGTCTAGAGTGTGACTGAAGGCGGTTACCTCCGGACATTCTTACAGCGTGAACGCGTTTATGTTAAACACGTTTAACATACAATTATCGAGATGGCAATGTCGAGGAATGACGAGACGTGAAGCGACAAGCAAAATGTTTGAGAAACAAACTTTGCTCTGCAATAATGAACGAGCTGATGCGTCAAGTACAACAAGTAGTGGTACCTCGAAAAAGGCATTATGGGATAAACTTTGGAAACTACTAAAGCAGGAGCAGAACAAGTGGTGGGAAGCAACTACGTTGCAGAAGTACGTGGAGGTGGCCGTGTCCCACGCGGTCTCCGCGTTATTATTATTACGCCCACCTTCAATGACCCCAATCCTGACCTTGTGGAGGAATAGGCAGCTGACAACCATAGCTGCTCAATTGTAATGCTTCAATTATTAGTTAAATATGCCACAAGAGATTGTGATAAAATTACCAAAGAAATTGACGACACAAGCATTAAGTTGTAAGCATGTTGTGAGGATGATGAATTTCAACGTGATTTGTCCAAAATGGAGTTGAGATTGGATAAGATTGAGAAGGAAATCAGAGAAAAGAAGCAACAAATATTTCTACGCTATCTCGTAGATTATGAGAAAGGACAAATAATGACTTTCGCAAAGCGCTATGATCACTTACGCAGTACTTCGCCAATGAAAAGTAAAATACCTGAAACCACTCCAAACTTGGAAAACAGTGATGAACAGGCACTAACCAATGATGTAACCAGAACATGCAACCTGCGGTAACTGTGTTGACGGAATGGTGGAAGCTGGAGTAAAAGATCAAATTTTAAAGGAGTTCACAATCATGGTACAAGGCAGAATGGCTGCTCAGAAAAAACAAGGTGCAAGTGGACAGAGGTTGCGGTCGTGGAGGAAGAGGCGACGGAAGGTTAACCGTAATGCAGAGAGAAGGAACAGAGAGCCCGGTGGGATCCAGAACAAGGGGACAAAAACAGCAACCAAAATGATGGATACAGCAACAATTGATAAACTGTAATTAATCTTTCAGAACGAAAACTCAACAATACGGCAATGGAAGTACTCTCTTTGGGACTAACATTCTGTCCATCGGCAGAATTTGACTACACCCAAGCATGCATAGACCTATTCCAATTTACCAGGAAATTGCGTCGGAAGAAGTGGTTTGCTACAAGAGTAACGCCACAAGACAGTGATGTAAGTGTTATTCCAAGTGATATTCGTATTGGGGATATTGAGCTTTTACATACTTTAAATGAACTGGGAGGTTAACAAAATTTTATTCCAGATCCATACTTTAACCTTATTAATGAGAATGTTAGTTTGGATCTGAGCCACAACAATGGCTTCAGACCCAAATCTATTTTCTTACCACAAATTGTGAACTAGGCAATAGATATCCTTGAAAAAGGGGCGATCAAAGACCTTAAACTATCAAAAATAAGAGGATATGGCAACAACAACTTAACAAAAACCCAGAAGCTACCTGTTAAAAGCCTGAGAGATAACAGAATTGTAATTAAGAAGTCCGAAAAGGGCGGCAATATTGTTATATTATCGAAAGTAAAATATGTAGAAGAAGGCGTGAAGCAGATTAGCGATGTCACAAGATATGAAAAAAGTTCGAAAAATGTCTGAGAGCCAATAATTAATATCAAGAGCAGTTATGGGAGTGAAAGGAAAGAGGTCTATTTGAGCAAGAGGAATATAACTTTTTACAATGTAAATACCCTAAAATTCCATTCCTCTACCTTCTGCCCAAACTATACAAGGATAAGACTAATCCCCCAGGAAGGCCAATTGTGTCCTCGAGCGGGAGTTGCCTGGAGAATACCTCCAGGTATGTAGACCACTACTTACAAACTTTTTGGTTCAAAACCTTCCATCATTTGTGAAGGACACAGGCGATTTTTTTCATGATTATTTTGGGGGGGTAAAATGGAATGAGAACTGTGTATTGATGTGTCTTGATGTCAACAGTCTTTATACGAGTATCCCTCATGATCTTGGCATAGAAGCATGCAGGCATTTTTTAAAGAATAGATCTGTGTCCTTTTTGTTTCATACCGAAATGATAATTGCTATGATGTATACCTGTCTGACGAGGAACTTTTTTGTTTTTAATGATCAAGTTCATCGCTAGATTCTTGGGACAGTGATGGGCACCTGCTCCGCCCCCAGCTTTGCATGTCTCTACCTTGGCTGGTGGGAGGAGCAGGTGGTCAGTGTTCATGACCTATTTAAAGAACATGTAAAAGTTTGGGTTAGATACATTGACAACATTTTTTGTGTTTGGGAGGGCAGCAAAAATGAAGCAGATGTCTTTGTGGACATGCTTAACGAAAATACACTTAACTCTTTCACGAGTCAATTGAGTATGAAAACAATCGAATTTTTGGATGTACAAATAGAGGTGAACAATGATTAACTCGATACCTTCCTATATAGAAAGAAAACAGCGGTAATAGTTTATTACATGCCTGAAGCTGCCATCCACTTAATCTCCTCAAGAGTATCCCTCTTGGTGAATTACTGACAGCAAAACATAACTGTAGCACGATGGAAGGCTACAATACTGAGAAGGACAGGATGATTGACCGCTTTATTGCGAGGGCTTACAGTCATGAATGTTTATCCAAAGCCTGTAGCAAAGTAGAGATTAGTGCTAGAGAAGATCTGTTGACTATGTGAATGCAATGGAATTCACGGCACGGTACAGGGGTGAAAGCCGTTTGAAGTTCTCTTTATTTCGATACTGTGTGCTCGATACAAATGGGAAAAGTAGTTTTGACTACTTGTCCTACTCTATGCCCGAGTGAACTTTGGACAATATAGATCATGGGTAGAGTGAGGCGCTTAATGAGTCGGAAGTGCTTCCCGATAACCACGATCACACTTGCAACTATCCATTTGTAAATAAATTTAAAGAACCCAATGCATGGCAATGATAATTGCCAACAGTACAATGTTGCTTAGATTAAGGCAGAACGGCTATGTTTTTCTGCAATTTTGTTTAAAACGATAATCTTTCATGAAGTCTGTTTTCACTTATTATGAAATTGAATGTCACATGATTTGTGTATAAAACTTTATTGTTTTTTGCATTCACACTACTCATGACCAAGGAGCGGACGCTCCGAAACGCGTAGGGTGACTTTGCTGCAATAAAATCGCGCTAAAGAAAGTTTGTGGCGTGTTGTCTGTTGGATTTATCGAGACAACGCTTTTTGTTGGATGAATAAGGGCTTGCGACCCTGCCCCGGCCCGCCATTGCAAGCGGCTCTGGTTTGAACGCAACTGAACGGTTGGGGAGATATATATATATTTTTTGTACATGAGGTGGGGGGGACAGCTAAAGCGTCTCCTAGGCTCATGAATATTTTGACTACAGGTACAGGATTGCGAGTCTGCTAAAGCGGTCTCTGTGTTCCTGGGAAAACCAAGCTATTACTTTCTGCCAAAACAAGAGTGGGTTCTGCCCCAGGAGTGTTTCCTGATGTAGCAGGATACCTAAGCAGCATGAGGCTTTACTCTGCTCTGTGCAGTGTTTCGACTTCGGAAATACTTTCTGCAAAATCCTGATCCACTGTTTGTCACAACTGATTGAGTAGCTCCCCCACTAATTTCGGAGTTCACTATACAGACACTAAGCTTTTGGAGCAGCCTCGAAGACCAACTAACTGGTCTGCCTTTACTTCACACTATTTTTGTACAAAAATAGAAATTGCACATTCTGGCATTTATCAATGGGAAATGCTTTTTGAGTTGCATTGCTCCAGCACATCTCATATATCACCTCTTGTGACCCGAATCCTGCTGTACCCTGCTAAGTATATGGATCTTTGTTTGTGACGTTAAACTCAATCACGTGGAGTGCCTTGTCCCCATGGGAGCCTGTGTCCTGCTCCATTGTTCACAGACCCTCGGCGTCCTTCATGGATGCTTGCCCTGACATAGCTGGGTCTCCCCTCCCCACCCTCCTCTCCCCTAGGGAAAACTAGCCATAACTTAGTAATGGGCCAATCAGTACTCATACCCCTCTGCCATCTTTGAGCTTGGAAAGCTTCTAAAAGGCCAAACAGAAGCGGCGGCCAAAAATTGGAAATGTATTTTTTGAAACACTCGACTCTGTCGGTCGAGTGACTCAACTTGTTGGCTTAGAGCCACATAATTGTACTTTCATTAGAGTAAAAAGAGCACAGGTCTGGGGGTTAGCCCACCTAATTTTGCCACCATTTTAGAATGTCTGCACATTATTTTATTTAAATTATTGCCACTATTCAAATATTAAGAGCAAGGATAAAGAAATTGGAGCTCTGCTCGCTGAACTCCCTGAGGTAGAACCACCTATCCGCCTGTGACCGTGGCTTGGTTCAGGAGGGCTTCAGTGGGGTTCTCACAACAGTCAGGTTAGCCCAGTTCTCCATGTTGCCAGTAGGAAAGGCAAATGAGAGAAACACAAGAGGTGCAGTGGTGTTATACAAGCGTATTCTAACAGATGAGCTTTAACGCATCTTTTAGAATCGGCTTGCACCATAGAAAAACAAACCAGCATTGGCATAGCCAATAGGTCTCGCCTTTGGGACCTTACAAGTGTTTAGCCATGCAACAGTTGCATAACTAAATACTTATAAGGTCCCAAAAGCGAGACCTATTGGCTATGGCAAGCGGCCGTGCGGCCTCGAAAGTGAAAGTGATCGCAACCGCGCTCAAACATCAAAGCGGCCCTGCGGCCGCGCTAGTTAAAGTAATCTCGGTAAAGCGCGGTTCGCGCGCCCGCGCACATGCACTGGCGCGCGCACATGCACTGGCGCGCGCACATGCACTGTAGCTCTAGGCTGGCCTGGTAGCACTTTTTGAAGCCCTCTCAATAAGTCTCGCCAGACCAGCGCATGCGCTGGGTCAGTCAAGACCTAAAAACTAATGTAAGTGATGAGGGTGAGAGGGCTTGCATGCGACACAAAACCGGTAGTGAGGGAATTGCAGTTAAGTGGTAATTTAACTTTCTGTATAATGCCATGGATTTGATTCAACGCACATCCAACCCAAAAAATATATATGTGGCTCATGGGGACTGACCCAGTAGTGCCCACTCGCAGTGTGTTACTCCATATATAACACAGTGTTTATCTGATGAAGTCTGACGGCTAAAGCTGTCAGTAGGTGAAACCTAATAAGTGCAGCTTTCTGATGAGACGAAGTGCAGTGGCATTTAATAGATGTAAGCTAAATTTAACATGTGGATACAAGCACAGGTTTCAAATGACATGGAGTCCTGCAGCATCAGGCTATTATTATTATTATTATTCCAAAATTTGTAATGCGCACAGCTACCCCAAGGGGTTTCCCGGCGCCAGGCGATGGTAGGGAACAGAGACGGAATACACAAAACCCAGATTAGAATAGCCAGGTCTTTAGTCTCTTGTCGGCCTAAGATAGGAAAAAGACCGGCCTTTAATACGGGCCAGGTGGGTTTTCGGAACCACGAACCGGATCTGTTGAGCATATAAACCTTGATGTCAAACCAAGCTATACTTAACTTTGAACAGTAAAATGGACCCTGTTGATACTGTGGAGGCACACAGTGCCATCACCACAAAAATAGCAACTCCCTTTTTTTGGGCTCTTCAAAAACGTGCTTGTTTGGAAGCTGTGTCTAATAAGCTCTTATATGGTGAAAGTAACAGTAAAACAATGTTTTCAAAAGCACATAAAAGCATGATGTACAAGGGTATCCTTCGAAGCCTAGCTTCGACTTACCAGCGCCCAGAGATGTGGCAGAACCTAAATCTTTGGATACTAGAGAAGTAGGTAGGAATATGATTGTGATGTTTAAAGATCTGCGCGGTATCAGTACTATGTAGTAACGGAGGGGGGCTAATGTGCTTATCACTGATGTGCCTTGTGGATGTAAATTCGCTATGTTTGACAACGTTTGGATAACCTGCTGTCATCCGTTCTTTTTCTAAATTACAAAGTACAATAAGAAGTAATAGTGTGTTTGGGTGAGCTCCTTCAGCGATTGGTTTTCATGTAGTTTTCAGTAAATTGCACGTCAGATCTACATACCAAACAATCAGTATTTCAGATAAATAATTTTCGGACATTCTTAAGGCTGTAAAGTCGGTGAAAGGTGCTGGGAGGCAAGGCTTCTGTTCTAACGTATTCAAGTATTTGAATTGCTAGCTCTGTTTGTACCACTAATGGAAAAGCATTAGAATGACATTAACCGCATTACAGCGTCTGATAAACTGTTCACACCAGCCAGCTGCACTAACCTCTCTAGTGTGACTAACGGAAATGATTTGTCAGCTGCAGTATTCAAGATAATCTTCTGGTGCTCGCAAGCTGGGATGCACCCTTTAGACACTAGGGAATCGTGGGCCTTAGGCCCCTGAGCATGGCCATGCCCCACCCAGGACATTAGCAGATGGGAGGTGTCTACTTCTAATGTGTCAGGGGGTGGGGGAGCATAAAACCTACTTAACACCAGGAAAACACAACTTTTTTTTTTTTTTTTTTTAAAGGAGGGTATTCAACCTTGTCCCCACCGTAAAACTGTCCCAGCAGTCTTTCTGCCCCATACTACCCTTGGGCCCCCCACACCTCCAGCTGGGGGCCAGATGGGCGAAATTGCACCCTTTCTGTTGGGGAGTCGGTAGAGGTGAAGTCTTCTCATGGTTCTTGGTTTGATCCATTCCTGCTGTGTGTGCTAGGCCGAGCCACACAAATGGAATGCTGTTTAGAGCAAGAGAAGTATGGGAACGCAAGATGATAGGAATTTTGCGGATTTCTGCAGGTTACTGAGCCTTCTTTCACTGAAAAGATAAAGTTTGGCGTTTGCAGGGCATTCTGAGCTAGAAAGGTTAGTGGGTTATTTATCATCCTCTGATAGAGACATCTAGCCACAGATTACTTACCTTAGAATTTCCCAGGTGTCAAGCTGGATCCGGAAGACTTTTGCTCGAGCAATACCCTTGCGCGCTGGTTGGTGGCATTGGTGGACTCCGCGCAACATCCTCCGGTTTGTCCGCGTCACCTATAGAGATGCCACCTTGGCGCGCTGACGTCGGTTCTTTACGTGCCAGCTAGCGCGGATCCGTGAAGAAAGCCTCTGTCACTTTTGGACAGGCTGTTTTTTTGATGATTTACCTATTTATTTATTTATTTTTTAATATAAACAGATTTTATTGTGTCAAATGTAATGCAGCGCTCTGTAATCCAGAAGCTTTCTGTTGCAGTATAAGATGCAAAATAATGGCATTGACATTTAAAGTATACATTTTCAGAAAGAAACAAAGCATGAACAATATAAGCCGCCCCCCCGTTGCACTATTTCGACACTGCATCCCAAGCGTCACTCCCACACCCGCTGTACCAAATTAAAGTTTCCACTGAAACGCTGATTTTGTCGTTTTAAAAAAAAAAAAAAATTATTTTTATTTTTGGTGTGTAAGTTTTTCCACAATGTCGAAGAAGACTTCTGGATTCAAACCATGCAGCGCCTGCCATTGTCCCCAGTCGTTGTCGGATCCACACTTAATTTGTCTCTGGTGCCTGGAGCGCGACCACAACTTGAAGTCGTGCTTGACTGCTGGGCCATGGCTCCGAAGGCTTTGAGGGTGCTACGCTCCACGCTGTTCGCCCTGGAGGTTTTGTTCTCTGTCCTGGTTGAGCGTAAGGTCCAGGCACTGCTCTGGGAGTCCTAAGTCCTCGTCCTCCTGAAGTCGTCAGTCAGGTAAGAGGCATAAGAAACACAAGAACTGAAAGCGTGCCTCAACTTCTCCCCAAACATCGATCGACGTGACGGAGGAGTCTCGATGCTCTAGGCCTCATTCTGTGGAACCTGCGCTTGAATCGTCTCCATTCTTCCCTGCGTTTGCGGGAGCTGGAGTGACCCCCGCCCAGCTTATAGAATTCTATGATGCCACATAGTTCATATTTGGGCAGCCTGACCCTTCCAGCGTGCCTCGGGCCTGGAGTCACAGAGGGGGCTCTATCTGGTTCTGTGCCAGCGGCTCCAGCCCTGGTGCCCACCAGTGGATCCAGTGGTAGATCCTGACCGGCGGCAGTCATGCCACTGCGACCTTCCCTTGCGCTGAGACTTCTGCAGGCGCCCACTGTGGCGCCAACCCCATTTATATTCCTGACGACCTGGAGCTAGATTGGTACCTACCGCCGACTGTTCCGGCGCGACAGCACCCTTGGGGCCTAGGTGGGTTCCTCAGCCTTATTTTGAAACTCCCTTCAGTGGAAGTCGGGACTAACATCTTGACAGAGGTCCTGCAGCCAGGTGTCTCCTCCTCTTAACCCCTGCTACCTTTCAACGAGGCCTTGACTGATGTCCTTTTGGGAACCTGGTCCAATCCCAGCACAGGGGCTCTTGTGACTAAGACAATTGCCCGCTGCAATGGCCCTGCACTGGGCGACCCAAATTTCCTCACCGACCACCCTACCCCGAGAGCTTCTCCAAGCCTCTTCCTCACAAGGCGAATTCCCTTCCGCACCCCTGGACAGGGATTCCAAGAGGCTGGATAGTTAGGGCAAGAAAAGGTTTTCTTCCACCTGCCTTGCATTGCGGTCGGTGAACCCTGCATGCCTATTGGCCCGTTACGCCCACCCCTTGTGGTAAATGGTTGCGCAGGTGCTGCGTGTCCCCGAGGAGGCCCAAGCCCTCAAGCAGTATCAGACTGGCGAGATGCGGCAAAGTTCACCATGTTGCGGGCTTGACACCACCGACTCACTGGTCAGAGCAATGTCATCGGATGTGCGGCGCCACACCTGGCTGAGAAGTTTTGTTTTTTCTTGGTACGTCCAGGCTTCTTAAGGACATGCCCTTTGATTGCACCCATCTCTTTGGAGACCAGGCAGTGCGTTTTAAGGACTCATGGGTTACGGCCAAGTCCTTGGGCCTCTCAGCGACCTCCCATCCCCTGTCTGCTTTGCGCCCCTTTCTTGGCCACGGAATGGGCATTCAGCTGCACCGGCCATATCCTATCTACAGGACTGTACAAGTTCAGCAGCCTCTGTGCTGCCATGAACGTGGCTACTTTAAACTCCTTGAATCAGGCGTCCAGAGGTCGAGTCGGTCCACTCCTCCCTCCAAACCTTCCTAGTCCAGCCCTTCGATCATAGGTGGTAGAATCAGCCATCACCTCCACCACTGGCAAAACATCACATCAGACAGGGGCACTCTTCAGATAATCCAAAAGGGCCACTCTTTCCCCTTCGACTGCCTCTCCCACCATGCCTCCAATTTACAAGCGGCTGACTGAGGACTGCCTGAACTTGCTTCAGGAGGAAGTCAGGACTCTCTTGGCCAAGGGAGCCAAAGAGAGGGTTCCGGCACCAGAAGTAGGCTGTGGTTGCTATTTCTTCTACTTTCTGGTCCCGAAAAAGGACAAGGGCCTTTGTCCTATTCTAGATTTGCAAGCCCTCAACTACTTCTTCAAAAAGGAAAAGTTCAAAATGTTCACACTTGCTGAGGTTCTGTCTGCCCTAGATCCCGCAGACTGGATGGAAGCGTTGGACTTACAGGATACCTATTCCGACATTACAGTCCTGCCTGCCCATCGGCGTTACCTGAAGTTCACGGTAGGCCGCAAGCACTTTCAGTGCACAGTGCTCCCCTTTGGTCTTACCAGCAACCCGTGGGTGTTCACCAAGGTGATGACAGTGGTCTCAGCTCATCTGCGCAGATCGATGACTGAGGGTTGAAGGCGAGCTCGCCCCAGACTGTCCTCTCCCACCTCCAGACTACGGTGAACCTCCTGTTTTTGCTGGGGTTCACTATCAACGTGCCGAAGTCACACCTGACTCCCTCTCAGGAACTCCCTTTCATTGGAGCTGTTCTAGACACAGTGCAATTTCGAGCCTATCTTCCCGAGCGGCAAGTCCACGATATTCAGGCAATAATATTAATGTTTAGCCTCTAGCCTGGATTTCGGTGAGAATGATTTTGAGGTGCTGGGCCTCATGGCTTCCTGCATTCTGCTAGTGACCCATGCCAGATAGCATATGCGGGCTCAGCAGTAGGACCTGAACTTCTAGTGGGTGCAGCATTAGGGGAATATCTCTGACATAGTCCAGATCTCGGCGAGAACTGCACAGGACCTGCAGTGGTGGCTGACCAACCGTGATTGGGTCAGAGGCAGACACCTCTCCCTTTCCCAACCAGAGCACACAGTAGTGGCAGATGAGTCGCTTCTAGGATGGGGCGACCATCTGGGAGAGGTGGAGATCAGAGGACTCTGGTCTCTGGTGGAATCCAGACTCCACGTCAACTCGCTGGAGCTCTGAGTGATTTGCTTGGCATTGAAAGCTTTTCTTGCTTCCAAATGGGAAACCGGATTTGGCTGTTCACAGACAACACCACTGCTATGTGGTACTGCAACAAACTGGGCAAGGTGAGGTCGTGGACCCTTTGTCAAGAAGCACCGCAACTCTAGACATGGCTGGAACAGCAGGGTATATCCCTGGTGGTTCAACACCTGGCACAGGAGAGATTAGAAGACTTATCTGAGATCCTGTGGTGGTCGGACATGCCAGCTCCTGAAATGCAAAGAAGGGAAAATATTAAAACCACTGCGACAAATGGGAAAGCAGAGAAAGGAGCAGTAGAAACAAGCGAAGTACTTTTACTTGTTAAGGAGCCTGCAGAAAGAGGAAAAAGATAAGGACTTAAAACAAGCATTGGCATAGCCAATAGGTCTCGCTTTTGGGACCTTATAAGTGTTTAGCCATGCAACAGTTGCGTAACTAAATACTTATAAGGTCCCAAAAGCGAGACCTATTGGCTATGCTAATGCTTGTTTCTGTTTATTACTGCTCTGTAGTAATGGCGGCGCACGGGTGCCACCATTACTACATAGAAGTAATAAACAGGAGAAAAAAAAACTGGCTCACGAAGAACATCAAAGCGACCGTGCGGCCGCGAAAGTGAGGCGCCCGCGCACATGCACTGTAGCTCTAGGCTACAGTGGTAGCACTTTTTTGAGCCCTCACAAAAAGTCTCGCCAGACCAACACATGCGCTGGGTCAGGCGAGACCTAAAAACTACAAAAGGAGGGGTCAGAGGCAGAGGGAGATCGACAGGAGAACAAACTGAGAGACCGGAGAGGAGGGAGAGAACGTGAAACGGAATAGCCCCAACACCAGTGAAGAATGAGAGGCCTCTGGAGATAATGGCGAGGGAAACGTTTTGAAGGAGTTGTGGATCCATTTTCACATGCGGAGCTTAAAGAAACGTGGTCCAGCCAACTGCCAACAGTCACCCCGAGGACGACCGCGTCACACCATAAGTGCAGAGCTGACCCTGCCAGAGAAACGTCAGATCCCAACACACTCCAGGAGGAGCGTGGCTAAGCAGGTGCATGCTCGCATGTGGGGTGTGGAAGGGAACTTTAATGTGGGGCGAGGGCCCGAAATTAGAATTGTGCAAGGTGAATGAGACTATGCTAACAAACTAAGTAGTAACTAGGTTTCAGGAAGTTGTTTTTTTTTTTTCTTGTGCCAAAAGACGCTTACTCTGTAGGTATAACTGAAGTTATTTTGGGCAATTATTATTTGGTTTAAGGGGAGAGCCCAGTTAAGACACACGCTCTGGCAAGCAAGCAGGGATATCAATCCTAGTAAAAGAGCGTCTTTATATAAGAAGAAGAAGAAAAGAAATATCAGAAAGAAAAGAACAGGAGAAGAGGAGGCAAAGGGAATTTAATATTTCTACTGGACATATCAATTACCTGTGTCTTTTTTTCCGAGGGCTCTGGCTGTGGAGAGCAGTCCGTCTATCTGATAAAAAGCAGGAAGAGAATCTAAGATTTTTTTATTTATTTTTTTAGACACAGACTGAAAATACCACGTGGCAGCCCCAACCAGTTGAGCGAAACTCACTATCCTCTTGATATAAAAGTGATGCAAGAACTGTACTGCGATAATAACGACTGCACAATCCTTAACTTACTTTTATTATTTCTATTATTGTATTTGGAACCCCATTCCCACATCTCCTCACTTGTAGAGGATAGGGAAAGGGGTTTGTCTCTCAAATATAGAAGCAACACTACAGAAGAGGAACTGAGCACAGTACATCAGTTGGGCATTTAAGGAATTGACATACTTAGTTGAATTCTCCAGACCTGCATGTGATGCACCATGTGTCACCTATGGAATTAGGTCTTCTACACCAGCTGTAGCCTTTAAATAGTAGTGTGAGGTATTACGATATAGACTATTTTCCAGAAGAGTCCACAGTACTCCTGACCAGGTCTTACCAGTGATGAATAACACTAACACATCTTCGCTTTTCTGATTATTTTATTTTCCCCTTCTACACCCGACGTATTTATCACTTCCATTTTTCCCCAAATTCGGGTTCGTCATATGTTTTACCCTCTTTGAGGTCAACCAGTATTAGATCTCTGATGATCTAGGGCAAGGAAAGACCGATGCTGTATTGGTTATATCCCTTCTGGTATGAGTAAGGGACTCTTGCAGAGCTGCAGCCTGTGCCCTAACTGCCAAGTTCATCTGAAGGAAGTTTTACTCTACTACAGCTCATACTGCATCTCTTCTTTGTGTGAGGGGAATATTTTTGCACTGCTGCTGCCCATACTGTGTTCTTCTGTGCATGTTAGTGAACTTCTGCTGTGTGTGTGTGTTTTTGCAATTCAAAAACCAAACGTGTTGGCGTTATCAGTGGCTTGTTATATTTTGGTATTAGGAAACATAACTTTGTTACTGGAGTTGGATCTGGGGCATGTAGATGCAGTATGCTTTACATTTTATACCTGCATTAAAACATTACATGCTTCAGTTGCCTTGGTTACGTACAGGCCCTGCGGATCTTCTTGTATGCAGATTGTCAATGCATCCTGGAGTTTGCAGCCTCTCGGTACTTGCATAAAATAAATTGCAGTTATAGATGCACATATGATATTTGTCTCTCGAGATTTGTGTTACAATTATGTTTTTACTGACCAACCAGTGAAACTGGGGAAGATGTTGGATCGCAATTTAAGATGTTAAGAAATAATTTTGCGAGGCTTGCAGTTCGTTGAAGCTAAATGCTGATGGTCCATGCACCATTGCTTAAAAACGGTTTATTTCCATTACATGCATTTACTTCAGTATAGTTGTGGTAGATTAAATTAATAAGAGTTAGGTGTGCTCATTAGTAGGATTGTATGTGAGTTCATGTAGATGTTTGGTGGAATTATAAATGACCTAGACATGGTGAAGGGGATTTGGACGTCTGCCTTTCAGAGAACCTGCACAGATGGATTGCATCGCTGCTGCCAGTGTTGTGTGTACTTCGCACTGCTACTTCTCTTGCTGAAAATGCGCACTGTGTGAAGGAGTCTCCAAATCTTTTTATGATCTTTTTGTGAACAAAGGGATATTCATCCAGCCCATCTTATTTGAGAATGTGCTCCAGCACGTGTGACATACTTTTGTTGGTTACATGGCACATATAATCACAGCAGAAGCGTACCAGTGAGAGAGACTTCCTCTAGGTTTTTCCCAGTCACCCCTTAACTCCCCCTCCAATTCTGCCAACCCCAACTGCAGAATGCAACCAGCCCCACAGAGTTGTCCCCACCCAATAGTCCGTAACCATATCCAACAAGACTTTTTTATTGGGGGGTAATCTTTTTATTAACTGTGCTCAAGGTCTCATACAATTCACAGCAGTGTTCAATTGGCATGTAAGAAGACAACCTTACATTGTACATTCGAAGGCAAACTTGGCAGTATAATGGACCGGTTACAATTACTCCCCCTGCCCAACCCCACCCCGCATGGCTCGATACTTCCGCCAATGCCCCCCACACCTTCTTCCATTTCTTGGCACATCCCCAGGACTTGTAAATCGTTTCCTCTGCTCTCTGACACCAGTCCAAGTTTCGTAGCTATTGGTCCCATTGTGGGGGCGCCTGCGCCCCCAGCAACTCGCTATATTGCGTTTTACCACCCCGGCTGCCATAGCCAACCAGAGCTTGTTATACCTGCACCAGTCTGTGGTCCCTTTGATCATAAGTAGTAGCCAACTGGGTTCCACCGGGACCGGCGATCCCACTACTGTCACCATCGTGTGTGCTACTTTGGTCCAGAAGGGTGCAATGTTCGGGCATTCCCAAAGAATATGGAAACATTTAACATCCCCCTGACATCCCCTCGCACACAGGGGGGACAGGCTCCTGCCCCATGAGAACAGGTGGGTTCTCTGGTAATACACCCGATGCAAGATTTTTAATTGCACAAGACGGAATCTAATCCGGATTGCAATTTCGCAGGGGCTTTGCAGGGCATCCTGCCAATCGTCCTCCAAGCCTCTGATATCCCCCTCCCATCGTTCCCGCAGGGCCAGTAGAGGGTCGGGCATGTTGTTTATGAGCTTGCGGTAGATAGTTGACGTGGGTTTCCCTAGAATGGGGTTGAGCAGGAGCCTGTCCTCCATAGGAGATTATTCCGGGATCGAAGTGTTTGAGTGTATGTGAGAGCGCAGGGCGTGTAAGGCGCAAATAGTGATAGTTATTGGGAGTCGTGTAGTTGGTACTCTTTTTTTGAGATAGTCAAAGGATCTAGGGGTGCTCCCCTTCCATACATCGCCCAAGTAGTCAATCCCGATTAATTTCCATCCCTTGAAACCGGTTAGTCTTGACACCTCCGTAAGCTGGTCTCCGAACCAGAGCAGAGTCCTACCCGTCAGGGTGCCTGCCCACCCCAGAAATCTATTGGTCTCCCTCCAACTCTGGAGCACCACCCCGTGTGCGAAGGTAGATCCCTGCATTGCTTTCGCGAGTACAAAAGAGCCTCGCAGTTGCCCCTCGGCATGACATATCTATCCACCCTGTAAGCAGGTTCCGACCCCACCGCATAAACCCAGTCATTAACCACCTGCAGCTGGGAAGCCCAATAATACAATTGGACGTCTGGGAGGGCCAGCCCCCGTTGTACACCCCTCTTGTGAGCTTTCGCAGCGCTATTATCGGGTTCCCACCATCCCAGAGCAGCGTCCGCAAAGCCTGGGAAATGTGCTTGAACACCCCACCGGGGAACAGGTATGGCGTATTTTGTAAGATATAGATATAGATAGATATATATATATATATATATATATCTATCTATCTAATATATCGCGGCAATGCCAGCATCTTAAAGAGCACGGCCCGCCCCATCAGGGATAGAGGCAAAGATCTCCGGTGGGTGACATCCGATGCTAGTCGCGCCAGGTGGGGGCTCCAGATTTTTGGTGAAGAACACCGCTTTGTCCCTGGTGACGTACACCCCCAGATACTTGAATCCCTCAGTCACTATAGAGGCAGGACACCTCGTCAGAATCCGCGGGGGGGGGCACGAGAGGGGGTAGATCAACGATTTGGCCCAGTTAATCGTGTAACCGGAGTAGCTACCAAACTATTTGAAGAGATGAAGCGCCTGCGCCATTGAATGGTAGGGTCTGGTCATGTAGAGGACAATATCCTCAGCGTATAGGGATATACGTTCCTCCCACTCATCGGTGAGTGCCAGGCCCCAGAAAAACCTGTCCCTTCTAATCCAGAGGGCCCGTGGCTCCAGGGCGAAGAGGAGAGGGGACAGGGGACAGGGCACAGCCCTGCCTGGTGCCCCTGCGCAGAGGAAATGCTCGAGACATCGCCACTGGTTGTTCAGGTGGCGAGGGTGCACTCTACTACAGAAAACCGGCCCAGACGCTGAAGAACCATAAATAAGTACGGCCATTCGATGCTGTTAAAGGCCATTGAGGCGTCCAGCGCCATCAATGCTGTTTGGGTGTCGCCCACGTCTTCCGTCATGTACAGAACCCCGTAAAGCCGTCGTAGATTGTGGCGAGTGCTCCTGTGAGGCATAAACCCTGATCAATATGTATCAGGTCTGGTAGAAGGAGTGAGATGGGCCCATAAGACGAGCATTGGTCGGCCGGTTTCCCAGCCTTGTGGATGACCACGATCGTGGCTTCTCGCTGGTCAGGCGGGAGCCTCCCCAGTTTTCGCGCTTCAAGGAACATCTGTCTTAGGGGGTTGATTACTATGTTAGCCTGCCTCTTGTATATTTCCACTGGGAGCCCATTGGGCCCTTGCGCTTTCCCAGCCTGGAGGGAGTTAAGGGCTTCGCCCAGCTCCAACCCCGTAAGATCAGCCTCTAGGCGGTCGGTTTGCTCCTGGGACAACGTGGGTAGGGCAAAGTCCCGTAGGAACTCCTCACAATCCAACTCCGTCCTGGTGCACACCGGGGTGTATACCCTCTCATAATATGATGCGAAGGCCTCTGCTATGTCCTTACCGGTGGATGCCAAGGACCCTGACTCATCCCTTACTTCGGTCACCCAGGATCTCTCCTGATCCCTGCGTTCGAGCCACGCCAGTAGTTTCATGCATTTGTCCCCCACGTCATATATCCGATGTTGCGTGGCGAGGGCGTAGGCGCGTGCCTCGCCCTCCGCCAGCGAGTGAAGTTCCTTTAGCTTGAGGGCGAGCTCATGGCAGTGCTCCCGCGAGGGAGTCCTGCTGGTACCCTGCTCCAGAGATTCAATATCCCTTTCCAACTGTCTGATCTGTAGCGCTTCCTCCTTTTTCTGGGCGCAAATCAGTGCTTGGGCCTGGCCTCTCAAGACCGTTTTATAAGCCTCCCACAGGGTTAGCTGGGAATCGACCGAGCCCTGGTTCTCAGCAAAGTATAGCTGGGATCCCTCTCGTAGCTTGTCGGTTATGGATTAGTCTTTGAGGCGCCATGGGTCTATCCTAGGGCAGGCCGCCCTAGCAGTTCTCGCCCCTTTGAGGGTGACACCTACTGGTGAATGGTCAGAGATTCCCCGGGCCATGCTGCAGGGGTCCGCGAAGTCGCCCAGTTGGTCCCCCCCCCCCGCGAAGAGATGATCTATCCTGGAGAAGGACCCATGTCTAGCGGAGTAGTAAGTGTAGTGCCTTTGGGGGTGAAGGAGGGGTGCGCCATATGTCGCGAAGACCCATTGCTGTGGTGAAGCCCCACAGGCCCATTTCCCCCCGTTGCTCTGTCTTTCTCCTGAGCGATCTAAGTTCGCATTCATAACCACATTGGTGTCGCCCCCCAGTACCAGAGTGCCTCGGGGAAGGTCTGCCAAGTGGGTCCCCAGTTTAGCATACGTCAGGGCAGGCAGTCTGGGTGGGATGTAGCATGAACTAAAACCTACCGTAGGCCTCTCCCATCTGGCTGCCACTGCTGCCATACAGCCAGAGTCCTCCGTCCATGTGCCTGTTGCTACAATTGGCAGGGCATTACAGACTAGTATCCCCACCCCCCTGGAGCCAGACGTGAACCCCGAATGGGCCATCATCTTGTACCCGAAGCGGTCTAGAGCCCTGTATTTATTACCACGTGGATGAGTCTCCTGTAGGAGCACTACGTCTGGGGAGAGGTGTTTCATGTGTTGCAACACCAATGTCCGCTCCATTGACGTTCAATGTCCATAT
This sequence comes from Triturus cristatus, assembly GCF_964204655.1. Lineage (NCBI taxonomy): Eukaryota > Metazoa > Chordata > Amphibia > Caudata > Salamandridae > Triturus > Triturus cristatus. The sequence goes on from NC_140585.1 coordinate 291,567,952, forward strand.
CTTTATATGTGCCTGGTCACCCATTGAAGTACAAGGGCCTAAGTTGCCTCGGATCCTTTGCATTCCACTGCATACTGTTACAATTAAACAACAAAACGTTTGAATGAGAGACGCCATGAGTCGAACATGAACATTCTCTCAAACCCCTCCCCCCCACCCCAGCCCATACCCCCCTGCTAAGTGGGCCCCCAACCACCCACCTGTTAAACTCGCAGAGTGCCTGTTGCCCCATACTCCCCAAATCAACTGAACAAGGGACCGTAAGCCTGTATCCGCGGAACAAGACATACTTTGTCAACGGAGTGCACACCCCATGGATTGTATTAATGGTCCCTACCCCGCCACCCCCCTGCCCCATGATCTAGTGCTGGAGTCTTTAAATGTTCACCATCAGTCACAATACGAACCCAACACTTACAGCTTTGAAGTCCATAGTTCCTGTGCCTTTTGCCCGACTTCCATCGAGTCCCGGGCTCAGGAAGCAAGCCCCCCCCCCCTTCTCTCATATCAAGAGCGCCCCATGTTGTCACTACCACTATAGGCACTTGTATGATGTCTACTCGCTCTGGTGGGTCTCTCGTTGTAGAGTGCTGTTATTCTGAGACCCCTGGCCAGTACGGTTGTGGGTCGATCGACGCGAACCACTCTGGCGGCCCACGGTCTGCCAGCCCTCCATTCAGTTGTTCGCCTCAGTCGGTGAGTCGAAGAAGTACGCCTTTTCGCCATCCAGGACTTGAAGTCGCGCAGGTTACAGCATCATATATTTTACTCCTTGGTCTCCGAGGGCTCTCTTGACCCCTTCGAACGATCTGCGCTGGCGTTGGACGTTTAGCGGGAAATCTGGGAAGAAGCGAATTGTGTCGTTGTCCAACTGTAGGTCTCTGGACACCCGCGATGCCTGCAGCATGGCATCCCGGTCTCTATAGTTCAGGATCTGGGCAATGATGGTGCGTGGAGGGGCCCCAGGCTTGGGCCTCCTCCCTCCCCTCCCCCCTCCCCCCCCCCCCAGCGCGCGGTGAGCCCTCTCTACCGAGAAGAAGGTAGAGAGGCGCTTCGGCTTGAGATGTTTGAGTATGAGATCCTCCACAAAGCAGTCTGTGGACGGGCCTTCCATGCCCTCCGGGACCCCCACTATGCGGATATTATTGCGCCGCGCCCGTACCTCCTGATTGTCCAGGCGGGCGGCCATGTCCGCTTGATTTTTCGTAAGTGTGGCAACCTGCTCCTCGAGTCTGTTTTGGATTGTAGGCTGCCAATGCCGCATTCCGCCTCCGCAACCTTGTCTGACATCTTCCTAAAGTCTGCGCGGAGTTAGTTAACTTCTTCAGTTACTGAGTCCAACTTGGGTTCCATGGTGCCACGCATCTCCTTTATGGCCTACATAATGTCTGAGCAATGGATCAGGCCCGTCATCGGCCGCCTCGCATTGCTGGCTCCTGCCTTGGTGGTCTTCCTCCCTTCCCATGTTGACCGTATATTTGTCAATGTGGTTTGTTTGGCCCTGTGCTGGCGGCCTGGTGCGGCCCATGACCTCGAATATCAACTCGGTGGTTGACTTGGCCCACCGGTCACCCGGGTCGGAACCCCCACTCCCCCGGGGGGATGTGGGGTCCCTTGAGGCTCAATTCAGTTCACGCTGGGTGGCTCGGTGCCCCACCCCGCTGATCACAATGACTCTGGACCTCACGTGTCGTCTCTGACTCCTAGTTGAGCCAGCAGCCGGATGGTACCCGTCGTGGACTTATGCGCAGTTCGGCCCTGATGCACCCGGGGGGGTTCTCTGGAATTGCAGCGTCGTGGTCTCCGTGCAGCGCAGGGGTTAGCACACTCTGTCCCTCCGGTTTCAAGGCAACTGTTCTCACAAGAGCCGGTGTCTCCCAGTTGGGGTAACCCCACACACTCCACGCGCTGGGCTCCAATGCCCGTGAATGCTCCGGCTGTCACCACTCCTCGGCTATCTCAACCGTCCCTGCCGTGGTGGGTCTGTAGGTGTGTGTCCCGACGTGCACTGTGCCCGTTGTTGGTGTGATCCGTGTCTTGCACGATCTCGCTGCAATGTCACCCAGGGCAGCCTCCTGTATGCAACCGGCGCGGTAGCGCCACTCTCCCACACCTCTAGGACGCTATCCGGGCCTCGCGCCCCTGTCCCGTACTCGCCGCTGTCGTGGAATGGGCCGGGGTGCATCCAAGACCCCAAGCAGAAGGGGCGCCACCCGTGTCACACTCTCACCAGGCAGGGAGCGTCGGCGCCAGACCGTCTCCCCCCTGGCTCGTCAGTTCAGCGGTCCCACTAGTCTCCGTCTGCCTGGGCTTCCAGGCCTATGCCTCAGTCACGCTGCCCCAGCCGCTCCGTAGTCTTCTCTGCGGCACCCACAGATGCCGCAGTCGGCCGTAACTCCGTGTTACACGCGGGGCCAGCCGCGGCACTCCTACCTGTGCCTCACCCGGCACCGCTCAGCCCTGCGTTGTCAGCGGCTCTCAGGAATGCACCAGCTCGCACGACCAGCCGCCGTTGTCGGAAAGCCTCGAGACCCTAGGACGTGGGGTCTTCCTCAGGGGTAAGCCGCGGCCTCCCCCGGTGCCAACACTCTGCAGCCGAAATCGCTCCGCACTGCAATTGTCCGCCTGCAGCCCCCCAGGGCACTCCGTCTGATGCGAGGCTTCAGTAACGGAGCTTGGCGGCGGCTGGTGCCATTTTCTTTCTTCTGGGCTCGCTGCCCGAGCTCCCAATCGGCAGCCGGGGAACACCCGCCCTCGGATCGTTTCAGGGTCAAATGCTGATCACCAACTCTCCACTGCTTCACAGGGCGGTAGGTGCCGTTTTGGGACCGGATAATGTCGGATTATGGGTGTATTGTTATGATCTGCTACCGCAGCTCTCCTAGTGTACGGCCATCTTCCTTGGCTGCAGGCCACGCCACCCCCATATCCAACAAGACTTGTCATAGCCCCTCCTATATAGACAATGAGTTCTGAAAACAGACCTGATCACTCACCCAAGTACATCAATGAAAGAGTCCCAGTGCTCTCCAATGTGGGGAAAGGAATGAATTTCAAGCTCCACTCCTAAGCTATATGTAGAGGGGTTTCCATTTAAGATCGATCGATCGATCAATAAATATGTGCATTCATGTTGCTAGTCAGCCGTATGGGTCACACTCAATGATGCTACTGAGTCCTCATTGCTCCACTGCTTTTTTCCAATTATTAGCTATTCTTAATTTTGCTGCTTCCAGGCACTGAAGGCACATGTCATTCATGGTTCATCGTTTCTTTAAGGCTCATCGGTTTCAGTCCCAAAAGCATTGTCTCCAGTGTGTGGGGGAGGAGGTAGGTCAGAACTTTGTGTAGCAGCTTTGAAAATATCCTCCCAGAAACGGTGAATGACAGGGCAGTTCCACCATATACGCAGCGCCTCGCTGAGGGCTCCATGTCCCCTCCAGCATCTAAGAGGCAGCATGATACATACAATGTCATTTGTGGGGGTGTAGTGCCATCCATACCAGACTTTATAATGTAATTCCCTCCCGAGAATGGAGGCTAAGGAAGAGTGTATGTCTTTTTGCGGTCTGTCCCAGCGCTTGTGTGCCCCCTGTAATCCAAGGATTTGTTCCCATTCTCTGTTGTCATACCAAGACCGTGATGTGTCATTTGCTAGTAAGAGCCTATATAAGGTGGCCCTTGTCACGCTGATACCTATGAGTTTGGGAAATACTGTATCAAAGGGTATTTTGGACCTAGTAGCTCCTGTTCAGACCGAGTGGTGGGTAACCCAATTCAGGAGTTGTGTATTTCGAAGCCTCTCTGTCTTCGGGAGCACAAAGGACGCTTTCCATTGAAGAAAGGATTTGGAAGTTGTATTATCAAGCGTATCTGATCATTTTACATCCTCCCTCACTCCATTTATGAAAGGCTTGACCCTCCAGAGCTGGTGTAAAAGTGAGTCTCAGTGGATTTGGGTGTAAGGAGATGGGTAAGATACTAGGCCTCTCAGCTAGACGTATCTATCCCATGTCTTGAGGGTAGTAGATACTTGAGTACTGATATAGGCGTTGTGGTCTGCAGCATTTGTTTAGCCAGACTAGGTCACAGAGGGGACTCCCCACTATGGCTTGGTTCATCTGCCGCCAGTTCTTTTATGACTCCATGGTGGCCCACTACTCGCATTGGTGGTGCAATATAGTAATGGTGAACACTGGGCGCAACCAAGCTGCCTGACTCCTTTGGATGGGGTTAGTGATCGGTCTAGGAGAGTCTAGAGGTCTTGCTCTTCCAAATAAAATACCTTGGGCGTTGCTGGATACCCTTCAGGTAGGCCGGGTCCAACTATATCGAGAGGGCTTGGAATAGATAGAGAAGGTGTGGGAGGACGTTCATTTTTACTAGATTGTTACTACCTAGCCAGGAAAGCATCAAATTGTTCCAGGAGTGGAGATCTGATCTGTCATTGTCCCCTCCGGGCAGGGGATGGTTAGCCTGAAAGAGTTCTTCTGTTGTGCATGTGAGCTGAACTCCTAGGTATTTGATGGAGGATTTAGTCGATCGAAATGGTAATTGTGTCGTGATTCCAGCCTTTTCCTCCATTCCCAACATCTGGTTGAGTATCTCTGTTTTGTCAAGGTTAATGTTATTGCCTGAGGCTTTCTCGTTGGCCTGAAGTCAGTTTACGACCTCTGATAATGATGTAGGCGGGAAACCTAGCGTGAGGAGGATGTCATAAGCATAGAGAGATATTTTGAAAAAGCGCTTCCCAAACGTGATCCCTTTCACGGCTGGTGACTGTCAAATCAGGCCTGCCAAGGGCTATGTGAATGCAAGCAGATGCAGGGACAGGGGGCATCCCTATCTAGCACCTCTAGAGACGGAAAATGGCATCAAAAGGTGGCCTTTCAGAGCAACCCTGGCAGGGGGACATACACAGTTTGAAAAGAGCATAATCATGAACTTAGGTTCCATGCTCCTTTTCCGCGTCCAGGGAGAAGAAGATTGCTGCAATACGTTTAAGAGAGGCCTTCTCCATCAAGTGGATGGCCGCTCGTTGGTTGTCATGTTTTTGGCGTTCCTGTATGAATCCACTCTGCTGTGGGAGTGCTAAGGTGGGAAGCATTTCAATGAAGCGTATGGCCAGGACTTTCATAAACAGTTTTGCATCTATATGTAAGATGACTATTGAACATTAAGTTGCACACCAGTGAGACTCTTAGCCTTCAGTATGACCTGTTACCACTGCTTCCCCATCGTCTTTGTTACGCCACCCAAGGTGGCACAGCAATTAAATAGGGCTGTAAGTTTTAGAACCAGTTTGGACAAGTAGGTTTTATAAAAGAGGGCCGTGAGGTCATCTTGGCCTGGAGTTGTTTTAAATGTCAGAGATTTAATTGTCAGTCTTATTTCTTCAGACATGATGAAGCCTTATAAGGAATCTCCTGCTGCAGCTCGGCCTCTCTGGGCGGCTCTGGGCCTCCGGGTCCAGTTGTACACTGCAGAGGCCAGTTCAGAGTCAGTCATGGTTGCTTTCAGGTGGACGCGCACTGCCCCGGTTTTGTGGGCACCGCTGTTGCCAAGGCTCTATTCTCCTCTCAGGGATTTCCCTATCCTTACTCTGTGGTTGAGTGTCCCCACGGTGGTCCTCCATGGAGATCCCCTATAGGGTCGCTGCCTTGCATACCTCTGTGACGGTGTGGTGTTTTCCTTCAACTTCAAAGAAGAGTTCAGAGGGAAATGTACTTTTCTAGCGAATGCTGTCCTCCCGGAGTTTGAGTTATGGGGCAAAAGTCGGCCCTTCATCGGAGTGTCAGCGGGAGACGTTTTGGTAGATCTTGCAAGAGTAGTCTTGAAAGCTCACCTCCCTGTGTGTTTCAGGACTGCTTTTCAGACAAATAGTGAAATTCAATGGGCACTCTGTTAGCGCTGTTGTCTAGAGTCCCCTCGACGTAGCCTACCAAGACCCACCTCTGGATGGTCGTTGCCCAGAAAGGATGAGAACACTCCCACCACGAAGGGCAGAAGGTTAGAATCTGGGCTCACTTCACTAAGCCCTCAGAGTCGCAGGTTCTCCCTCCTCAAGCCGTTCTCCAGGTCTTCCAACTTACCGACGGCTCCTTTTGAGTTTTTCTTCCAGCATGGAGCACCTCTCTGCTGTGTGTGTTTGGCCGGCTGTGAGGACCTCCAGCCACCCCTCTGTCTCTATGGTTTGCTGTCCCAAAGATTACACAACCCTTCAGAGTTTGGCTAGTTTTGTGCTTCTGTCAGCTCGAAGGTCTGCGAGGCCTTTGGAGAGGTCTTGTTTCCATTCTTCCCGCAATTCAGCCTTGAAGGTGGAGAAGCTGTCCAACAAGTTGGTTTTAGTGAGCACCATGGTGAGGCCAGCATTAGCGGGTTACTGACTGTAGGCATTGGCTGGGGTCGATCCAGGTAAGTGAGAAGGCTGCAGCAGGAAAAGTGCTTCTTAGGGGGTACATAAGTATGTATCCCCATGGGATCCCACAAGGTCTTGTCAGCCTCGAGGCAAACCCCAGGCCTCAAAAGGTGATGTGACTAGTATGTGTGTTGGTCTCTTTTCACCACCCTCTTCATAGGAGTGGTTTCTTCTCCCAAAACATCATCCAAATGCTGTCTTCTGCTAGGGTTGCTTAGAGGGAGGAGGGGGCTCTACCAGCCACAGCACTGCCTCGCAGCCACCACCAGTCTCCATGATTCATGCTGCATTTGTTATGGCCAAGGAGAGTCCCAGGTTTCTCCATCAGGTCCACTCAGCCTGTATCACAGTGGCAGGTGTTCTCTTCTGTGTGGAACCGGCCTAGCAGCGCGCATGTTGCGCAGTGAGCACATGAGGGCTGCCCTCTGCGGGCCCAGCAGTTGCCAGTGAGGCAGCCGTTCCCTCTGTCACGATGAGTCTTTTCAGGCTGAGAGCCCCATCCACAGATCAGGGGCCAGCCCTATTGTCGCCTTGGGCTGCAGGGTCCCTGCTCCCAGGTTAGCAGAGCACGGCATCGGCCCCTGCTGTGTGTGCCTTGTTTGTCTCTGCCGTGATAGGCCTGTGTACGCAACCTCGCTTGATGCAGCCTGTGATGGCCGCACTTTTCCTTAGCGCACAATGGCAGTATCTTCCTGGGCTTTGGCTCGCAATTCCTGGGTCAGAAGAAGGCTCTGGGCTCCATGACAGCAGTCCATGTCCACTTATTTGCAGTGGATGGACGCGAGGGACATCTGATTTGGTATGGCCACTGGGAAGCGTCTCACATTTTCCTCCTATTGACCCTGCCTCTGGAATCTCCTGTTATTTAATGCAAGGCAAAATATTTTGTCCTATGTCTTTTATTCTAATATAGAATAAAGCAGCAAAAGTAATATTCAGTAAACGGCAAAACATCAGAAACTATAAATCTGTGATCTAATTGGTTGAGTGCAAAGTAATGCAGAGCAAAGCAAATGCAAAGTAACGCAGTGTAATCCAATAAATGGTAATCTAATCTGTCATTCCTTTCTGTAATCTAACGCAAAGTATATTATTTGATTTGTAGAGTGCATGATTCCTTAGCTTCTTAAGAGTCGTATAACAGAAATAATTACCTAGTAGACAAAAGAGAAATTGCTTACTAAAGATTCAAGGTTTTTAGTACGCACATCGGTTGACGCACATTGGTCCCAGCGCAAAGATTTAGAGGTAAAGAATTAGAGTTTCATTGCTGCAATAGAAAAGGAGCTGTACCCAAAGGTGGTCATTCTTGCTCTGGGAAATAAGAGTAAAAAGAAGGTTAGAAGACCGAAGACCGTGCATGGGATAGTAAAATGTGAATTTAACGGCCATAAAAGTAGGTGACTTTTCATCTGTGGCTTTGTGCATAATATTCTATGCTATTGAATGGCACACGAGTGAATGTGCAGTCAGTGTAGGGATCTGCTCACAGGTGTAAAATGTGCTCTTTTTACTGTCCCTGTAACAATGCTGGCAGCCTTGTTTTGAAATAGCCTAAGGTGGTGGTGGCGTTTTTTCCTGTTTAAAGTAAATAGAAGTTCCATTGCAAGTCTCCATTGTAGGAGAGCATTTGTTTCTGTGATGGGTAAGCTTGTATCAGTAACTCGGAAGATATGTTTAAGAATGCACAGTTGGACAAGCAAGCATAGGACTTGAAACTCCTGTGATAACACCCCTGGATTCTACACCACCTTGGAGGGCATTGTTGTGTAGCCCATGGTTTCCAGCCACATTGACTTTCTCCACTCCAGATTTCCTGATGAGATAAGCAAAATCTCAGTCTTTGTAGGATTTAGCTTCAAAGTTAGTGGCTATCCACCAAGAATGATGGCTAGTAGAACTTCGGCTAAGGTGCACCTACCTTGGTTAGGTGGTTGCCCATTGGATGTGGCAGATCAAATATAAGCTGGGTAATGTCCAGTAGAAGCAAACCCAAGCTGATGTACTGATGGTGCAAGAGCACATGTGAAGATTTAAAAGAAGAAAAAAAAGGATAGATCTTGTGGATATCGCACTTTTCCTTCCGAGGAGAAGACAGTAGTGCGATCATCCGAGATCTCCTGGAAAGGAAGGATTTGGTCCAGTCCAGACCTGTCAAGTCAGTTGAACAAGATATTCTTTTCAATGTTGTTGAAAGAGACTGAACAAAAAAATTCAAACTTTGACCCCACCGTCATTGAGTAGTATTAGGTCATCTGTGGTGTTACTGTGCTTGATGCCAATCAATCAAACCATTTTCTTCTGCAAAGTTTTGTAATTGGTGCAGCACCACATTTTTCGGCCTTGCCTGACTGCACAGCTGAGATAGACTTTATGTGATCAACAGAGAAATTGCTTTAATAAAAGGTACTTTGACTTATAAACGTTCCCATCAAACTTTTAAACGCTTATACAAATTTGCCATCTTAAGTACAGTAGTTGTGTACATTAAAGTGCTTTTCCATTTTGAAGAAAATGCATTGGTTTGATATTGTGAGTTAATTATTGTCGTTTGGTTCCGAGTTTCTAGCCCACAACACCTTGCCGAATCAGCCTTCGACTGCCGTGCCTCAGTAACCTTTTAGTCCGGTTTTACATTTTGAACACTTACAAATGCACTCACTGACGAATGCAGGAGTAGAGGGGTTTGTATTTAAAGACACTTCATGGGTCTCAAGGCACTTGTTGACGCTATTTCTGAATAGTTCAGATCGATGTGCCCTGTCACAAGCTTCTTTCATCTTCTCAAGTACACTTGGTTGTGCACCAATTCCATTGCACCAGATCAGGCAGACACTTTCTTGGTTCTTGCTTATATTCCCAAGTAGGGGCGCAACTTGACACGAACTTCGGAAGGGGCTAACACTACCAACCAGGTCTGGCCCTAGCACTGGTCGCACACAGTGCAACAGTCTTTTTTTGGCACCCCCTCCCCCCATTTCCTCCTTCTCCATGATTTCCCTCACTACCACTCACCAACAATGCACCTCATCTCTCTGTAGCACCTTCCTGACAAACATTTCATTTTTTTTCATAATGGTACTCTTAGTTTACTCACACTCAGATCTGTGATCTGCATGGCACACGTTCTTTGTAGCAGGCACATTAACCCACTGCGCTGTGTGGGTGGCAGGAGTGCTCATGTGAGTGCACGGTGAGCGATGCGCCAGTGTGAGAGTAGGGTAAGAGGAGTGACTGCAGGCTGAGTGAGGTAACCATATGAATTTGGGTGGGGATGTAAGTGCAGAGTGGGACTGAAATAAGTGGATAATGTAGCCGAGGTATAGTAATTAAGTAGGTTTATTGATTAAGTTCAGGTCTTAAGTACAGAATCATAGAAGCCCCACCAGGAGCAGCTCCCTTGCTGCGCAGCCCATTGACTCAACTGACACTCATCCACCAGGCAACCCCAACATTCTATCTTCTCATCACACATACCAACATTCCACTGTTCACCCACACTGGCTGAGCAGCAAGACAGATAAAAGAGGGAAGATGCATTGCACTCAAACCAAGATACAACAGGGACGAATAAATGCATGGTTAATGAAGAGCTTGTTTGATTGAGATTGCAGATTGAGCAGTGAGGGGTACAGGTGAGTGAAGTGTCACGTGAGTGCAGGGTGAGTAGTGTGCTTGTGTTACTGCAGGGTGAGGTACAGGGTGAACAGCACAAGTGCATTGTGGGCTATGTTCCCTCTAAGGTGCGCGCCTGAGTGGCCACGCAGCTCTTCTTACTCCACCGTGCATTTCAGTTCCAGGAGCGCGCATACTTCTAATTCAGTAAGGAATGTAAAACACTGCTAAAGTCTGCCACATTCTCCCATTTAAGTGTGGGTTGGACCAACTTCTTCCACCTCCCAAACACGAGGGCAGGGTGTAACAAAGTGCATCTTTAACTGGCATTCTCACTGATTACTTTGTGATCATCCCCTGCAGAGAACCACTTTGTGTTTAAACAGTGCTTTTTCACCTTTCTCCTTCGCAAATCAAATGCTCGTGGGGGACCATGATGGGACTAACAATTTAAAACAATCTTTGCTGTTATGAGGGGATGGAGAGTAGTGGATGTATGTGTGTGCTCCTGCTTAGCAGATCTTCCAGTTTTTGGGAGGGAGACCGGCATGGACTGATAGCAGTACAGTTACGCAGGCGTGTGTGTAAGAGCCCTCATCATCACACAGTAGGTAAACTTTCGAAGCAGCCACAATCTGATTGTCCAGTGAGCATGCATACATTTGGTCTGTCTGTTGCGACCCTGATAGATTACAGATCTCCTCGAGGTCAGGGAAGCTGTGACAGTAAGCCACAGAGACAGTAAAGTCATGGAATCCAAGTACAGCGAAAAAGGGGCTGGGGCAGAGAGAGTAGTGTGTGAGGGGTGAAAAGTGAGAGAAGGAAAGGAAATGTTTTTGTGTTTGATCTGTATTATGTGCTTTCATCATGCTTACCTGGGTCTCCTTAGTTAAATTTATTCAGAAGGAGGCCCAAAGAGAATCCGTAAGAAATCATAATTTGGCTGCTTCTTGGAGTGGGCTGTTCAGTGTATCCAAAAACACTCCCTCTCACATCACGTTCATCCCTCTCATACTAGTGTTCTGTCCACAAGTAAACCACAGGCTACAATTGTAGAAGCGGAGATATTCAAGAAAGACTGTCTGTTTGGGCTTCAGTGCTGGCGCTAAATGTGTGGAGGTGGGAGAGACAACAAATTAACAAGCAGGGCCGAGCCAAGGGTCTGACTTGGATCTTAGAGTCCGTGTACGAGTAGATTCCTGGAAATATCTACTATGCAATTCCCGCAACAAACATTGTGTAAAATATGGTAAAGTCTCTTAAAAATTCAATTATTTCTTTACCATGTGAAAGCTTTAACATTAATAAGGCACCGCACTAAGATGTATTTAACAAAAGTGATCGTTTTGTACAAGTGGCAATCTGAATTTACATACAAGTGCTTTTATACGTGTTACTGGAAAAAAAAGTTTTGGTTAAATAAAGAATTTGCTTAAATTCACATAATTTAAGCAGGGAAGACGCATTTGATCCAGATTTTCAGGTTTTGCTTTGTACAAAGCCAAGAAATGGGTCTCAGTTAGTCTGTCCATACTTATGTGTGTGGTTATTTCTTGGTTAAAAGACAGCACACTGTGCTGTTCTTTGCCTCACACCGAAGCGCAAAGTTTTCAATGACTTACTGTAAGCCATAATATCCACAATTTGAATTTTTTTTTACAAAAAAGGTTTTTGCGGTAGGAGAAGCCCATGCATCTTCCTTTTTCTGTCCTCGCTCCAGTATAACATTTGCGCCCTACCACATTTAAAATACACCAACCGCCACTGCTTTCACATGTTGCGAAACTGATTCAAAATGAAACATTTTGAATTAATTTTCAAATAACCCTTCATTGCAGTGAACACAACTAATTTTAGAAGCTCACGCACCACATGCACATGAATAGCGAATTTTTAGTAGTCTTCAGCGCACACAGCTTTGGGTACATCTTCATTGCCGCACATAGAGCGAAAAAATTAGAGGGAACGTTGATTGTGAGTGCAGAGTGATTACTGTGAGTGCAGGGTGAGCAGGTGAATGATGTGAGTGCATGGTGATCAATGTGAGTGCATTGTGATGGATGTGAGTGCAGGGTGAGCGTGAAAGTGAAGGGCGAGAATGAGGAGTGAGTTGTCCGATTGCAGGGTGCATTCCCAGACACTTGAAGTAACTCAACTTGTTATTGACGGCAGCGTAGGGTTTCAGATAGTTAAAGTTAAACTATTGCCATTATGGCATTAATCTGGGATTGAGGGTGGAGAAACTAAATAATGTGCTGATCCTGCAACAAACTTCAGTTTTATGATTAGAGTTGCCAGATCATTATTTCGATGTCCCAGACGGTACATAAATAAGCAGTCGCCTAAAGTCGTATTTTCAGCACTTCACTATGCATACTTCAGACAACAAATATAAATGGAAAACACGGTTAATTGTGTGCTCTTTGGAACTTACCGAAGGGGCAGAACTTGGTGCAGTGCAGGCTGCTGGTTCCTGCGTTGGTCACCGGGCTGATCCCTCCCTCCCGCCACCGCAGCTCCTTTCATCGCGGCCGCAGTGAGGAGGATAGGGACTACAACCCCCAGGCTCCCTTGCGGCCGGAAAGCCGCCAACGACGTCTGCGTGCACTGAGGCGCATTTAAACTCAGCACTCCCCCGGCAGAGCGGGTTCTCTTTGGAACTTACCGAAGGGGCAGAACTTGGTGCAGTGCAGGCTGCTGGTTCCTGCGTTGGTCACCGGGCTGATCACTCCCTCCCGCCGCCGCAGCTCCTTTCATCGCGGCCGCAGTGAGGAGGATAGGGACTACAACCCCCAGGCTCCCTTGCGGCCGGAAAGCCGCCAACGACGTCTGCGCGCACTGAGGCGCATTTAAACTCCGCACTCCCCCCGTGTCACGGGACCGCGCGTGGACAGTGCCGGGCCAAGCCCGGGCCCTCTGTGGCCCTCAGAGGCACGAGGAGGCCGGGCAGGGCCATCTCCTTTGGCTGGAAAACCAGGTACTGTGGTAGATCTATGTGCGAGACTATAGCGTCCCACTCGTCAAGTGTGAGTGGTGTACATAGCACATTATTCCTATAAGTTGGACATTGGAGTGCTTAGTCTGGGGATATCTAACGATAGATCTGATGTGCCCTGAATTGTTGTGCTGTTAAATATCAAATATTATCTAACTATTCTGCTGCGAGCATATCGGGAGATAAGGGATTATTGATAGAAACTGTATTATGGCCTCTAAACCTAAAACACGCTCTACTAAGAGGAAAGCAAGTACCCCGCTGATCGCCACACAAACTGGGCCTGACACTAATATTGCAGTTGGACATACAGCCCCCCCAACTGCAATAGACCTAATGTTAAGGAAGGTTATTGGGGCAGTAAATGGGGAGATTGAACGTACCCAGAGACACCTATCAATGACCCCCACAAACAATTCCCATACACAAACGCAGAGTAGACCATCGCAAGTCCCAGATATAAATCTTTGTGAAAGTTTACAGGATAACAGTCCGGATGTTTCATTCGAAGCTGTCCCTTGTGGTCAGCTGGGAATAGATGCCGGGTCACCGCCTGGCAGGACAGCAAAAAGAACAAATACTACAAAACATAGGTCGTATAAACGGGGTCCAAAGAATACACATGCCAGGAAATTGAAACCAACGAGTAGGGGAGGGAAGATACAATTAATAGAGGATGAGGTTATGGAAATAGAAACACAAAGCCCACTAATTCCGCCAGGGTGGCTTCACCCTGTAATTATTGACCTTCAAAAACATCTTGAAACCTTCATCACTTCCCAAATAAAACCATTAATTAGCAAACTAGATAAAATTGCTAATGAATTGCAAAAACAGGTTAGGCTGAAGGAATCTATAAATCCCAACCCTATTGGAAATCTAACATCAGTGACCCCTTCGTCAAGGCCAGCCCCTATGAATAACAATTGCACAAGTAACGAGCCATGTACTATTGTACAAGTTCATGCACCACCTAAAGTCTCAGTGCATTTGGAGGATAGAAGCACTACTGAAAATGGGAATTATGTTAATCACAAAAATCAGGTCCAGTCCAACCCGACGCAGATGCTGTTAGGGCAGGTCGCGACTCATAGTCAGGATGATAAACAGCAGAAAGGCTATCAGCGCAAGGATAAAACTCACCTCCCCCCCCCCCTCCCCTCGAGTAAATTTACCCCCCCAAGCGAGCCCCTATGTCGTGGTATTTGCCGGGGTACCCGAACTCGGGGTGGGGCAGAAGGAGTCATACTTAGAACTAAAAAACAAGATCATAAATTGGTTAAATATACATAGGCCTCTACAAGGGAGGGAAACTGGAGAAATTATTCATGTGAGGAGAGTACCTTGGCTAGGAAGTAGAGGGAAGGATATTGAAGGGGATTGTATTATTGCAAATTTCAGGAATCCGAATTTAGTAGGGTATATACTGGGTAATTATAACAAAAATACAACCAGCACTTTACGATCCATGCCACTAGGCTATTTCTATCCTAGAAACAGTGTCGTCCATCCCCTGATTTATAACCAGGGAAGGAAGGAAGGAGGAATAGATGGACACAGGGTAAGGAATCCTGAATATAGTGATCCACCGTTATCAAATCTGGGTGGCCCGCAGTGGACGAACAGATTCAGTCCCCTTCAATTCTTGGACGAAAATGACTGACTACTTAATTTAGAGACACAATCTGTGGGGAAGGAAATAAGGATATCTACGGATATTATTGAATTAACATCTGAGGGAAGGCATACACTTAATGCCCTAGAAGTTACCCCGCTAAAGCAGGACGGGGAGACACAAGATCCCCTGCCCGAGGGGAGGGAGGCAGATAAGTTAGGTGCCCAGGGTTTAAGTTCGATCAGGATACTGGGGGGGGAAAGGTGAAAATAACATCCTGGAACATAGCAGGTTTAGCTGGAAAAATCGCAAATATAGATTGTAGGAGCCTACTAAGGGACTCTCATATAATAGTCTTACAGGAGACCTGGGCGGTTGAGCCTGATCTTTACCACCTGGAGGGCTATAAGTCCTTCTTTGTCCCAGCTCCAGAGAGTAGGGTAGGCAGAGCAAAAGGTGGCTTAATAATGTATGTTGATATTAATCTCAAGGGGAGATGGACATTGCCATCTTGGACCTCATATAACCTCCAAGCGATAACATTCCAAGGACAAGGGCTGAGGGTACAGTTATTTAATATTTATAACCCAGGTTTAGTAAGCGGCAGTAACGCCGTGTTAGAGGAACTAGATGTTAGATTAAACCAGGAAACTGATTTTAGGAAAGGAGGGGGAGACCCATTTGTCCTCTTAATGGGTGATCTAAATTGTCACCTTTGCTCACATTTGATACCGGTAACTATAGACTGGGATCTTTGCCCAGTCATGAAAGGGCCACATTTTGAGCACAGTACTGAGGGTACACTACTAACTAAATTAATAGGTACTCACACATTAGCACATACTATTGATTTGGTAACCCCAGGGCCAGAGGGTACTTTTGTACCAACTTTCAAAGGAAGGCGATGTTCGTCTATTATAGACTATATACTAATATCCCCCTTTGCAAAACAA
Source organism: Triturus cristatus (assembly GCF_964204655.1). Taxonomy (NCBI): domain Eukaryota; kingdom Metazoa; phylum Chordata; class Amphibia; order Caudata; family Salamandridae; genus Triturus; species Triturus cristatus. The sequence goes on from NC_140585.1 coordinate 291,583,548, forward strand.
TGGATTATGGAGGTTAGCATTAAATGGAGTTCCTTTAGTGATCATAATCCCTTAATCATAGAATTACTCCACAAGGGCCATTCCGAAATGAATAAACAAATGGATATTATTTTACAGCCAACAGATCAGGGAAGGCGCTTAAGGTGGGCGAAAATTAATGCCCCTGAATTTTATACCACACTGCTTGTAAAGGGGAAAAAGTGGGTCGAGGATTGTCTAGATTTTAAGACAGAGGGAGCTGACCTAGTTGCTGCTTTTAGGGAACTAACTAAACTGGCCGAAAAATTACTAGAAGCAAAAGGCCCTAGAAAACCAGGGATACAGCCAAGATGGTTTGATGCTAATTGCTCGCGAGCATTAACAAATTTAAAAACAAGCCTCAAGGCAAACCCAAGGGATAAGGCGGAAGTGGCAAAGTATAGAAAAATGTATAAAATTAAGACCAAAGATAGGAAGGCTACCTTACATGCAGAAATTTGGGCCGATTTAAGAGAGGCTGGAGAAAAAAGGGATTTTACAGAATTTTGGAGGATTATTAACAGGCCCTGCTTCCATGACCGTAGTGCCCCGGTCCTCAGCACAAACATACTTCCGCAGCAATGGGTGACCCATTTTGAGAGTCTCTATAATCATTCTAAAGATCCTAAACAAGAAGGGGGATGGGATGGCAAAAGGAGCCCGGTCCAAGATTTTACACTTACTGAGATTACGCAGGCAATTAAAGGGTTGACACCAAATAAAGCTCCAGGGTCTGATGGTACTCCCCCCAGATTTGTATCGAAGTAATATCGACCTGTGGGCGCCAATTTTAACGAGGGTGCTAAATGCAGCTATTAAAACAGGACTCCCGAGATCATGGGCTACTGCTTTAATTGTGCCCATTTTCAAGAAAGGAAATAGGGATAACCCCCAATGCTACAGACCCATATCGTTGATCGATGTTTCAGCCAAAATACTTGGGCGGGTGGTTTTAAATCGTCTGATGATTTGGACTGAAGAGCACCACATAATAGCCGATACACAGTACGGTTTTAGAGCGGGAAAATCGACCAGTGACCAATGTTTAAATCTATATTTATTGGTTGCCAAATACACTAGAGCAAGTAATGGCACCATCTATATGGGTTTTATGGACCTGGCGGCGGCCTTTGACAATGTGAACAGAAGTAAATTGTGGGAAAGGATGAATACCTTGGGTATAGACCGGGGACTTATAAACATCTTGAGAGAGCTGCATTGGAACACCACAGCTATGGTCCGTTTTAGTACGGAGAGGGGGCAAACTGATTCTTTCCCATGCACTAGTGGAGTAAGGCAGGGGTGCATTCTTGCCCCCTTTTTGTTCTCATTATACATTAATGATCTGGAGTCAAGCCTTATAGCTCAGACAGCTGATTGTCCCAAAGCAGGAAAGCGTCCAATACCAGTACTTTTGTACACGGATGACGCGGTCCTGCTTGCCCGGACCCCGAGAAGCCTTCAATCACTGATTAATGGATTTGTAGATTTCATGGAAAAATTAGATCTGTCCGTAAATCTGAGCAAATCCTTTGCGCAGATTGCAGGCAAAAAATCCATTAAAAAAACGGTGTTTTAAATCGGGACGCATACAATGGGCATTATAAGCACCTTCCCCTATTTAGGCCTTCTCTTTGACGGTAAAATTCAATTTGATGCATTGCTGGAGGAACGTTGCACTAAATTGGTTTCCTCATGTGGCGCAATTATGAACTTTGCCCAAAGGCTGGGACGCTGGTCCCCAGAACAAATAATGAGCCTATATAGCTCAATAAGCACCGCCAAAGCACTATATGGAGCCGAGGTGTGGGGCTTTAGGGACGCTAAACATTTGCAATTAGAGGAAGATAAATTTATTCGTAGAATCCTTAAGGTCCCACATTCAATACCAGCAGAAATTGCACTCGGTATCCCATATATTATAGATCAGGTTAAGATTAGACCGGTTTTGGCTTGGCTCAGTATTTGGGCCAACCCAGAGGTGGAATTAAGCAGAGAAATTCTCATTGACTGCACACAAAGGGATAAAGGAATGCAAATCCTTTGGCTGAAATATGTCAAAACAACCTTAGAGTCCATAGACCAGCACACCCTCTTTAGTACCCCGGCCCTAATCTCCAGGAACAGTAAACCTCAAATAAAAAAATTGTTACTTGATAAACTGGAAATGGTCAGAGCAACTAAAGCTTTAGCACTAAAACGATCAGTTGTAGCGCACTGTTTAGTTAAAGATGCAGAGGGTATGGAACCCTATCCATTCTTGATGCATAATCAGCAGGATAGGTTTTTAATGTGTCGTTTTAGGCTCAATTTGTTACCTAATATTTTATCTTACCCGTCTGGTTTTACTGTAACTATTGAGCAGAAGGGTGCCTGCGGCTGCGACATGTCTCCGCAGGACACCCTTCATTTTGTACTATTGTGTCCATTTTATCGTTTTCCCAGAGGTATGTTTTTGGTTGATATTTTAAAAAATGGAAAATTCCGCCATGCTAAAATAGCTTTGTTGTTCCTTCAAAGAGCAAATGACATGCATACTTTATGCTCAGTAATAAGTTTTTTGAAAGCGGCAGTAAGATTAAGGAACACAAGAGATTAACCGAATTGGAATGTAACATTGCACTTCATATGAATTGTAACAGTCTGGCCGACGGTTGTTTTTTATACTAATGTAATGTACAATTATGTGTTGTTTTGTTTTTATAACATGGATTTTTTATGATGATTTTTTTAACCATCGAAATAAAGAATAACTGAACTGTGTTGTAAGGCTGCCTGAATGATCCATGATTGATAGTTTAAGGGAACAAAGACAGAAAAGTTACATTACAAATGAATACATACTTTTTTATTTATATCCCTATTTCGTGTCAAAACGAGGTCTTTGCAGTCTCTTTAAACATCACATGGCTGGCATTTTTCTTTTGGCAACCCTACTTCATATTCCTTTTCATGAAATGCATTCTCACACTTCCGCAGTAAATGTAAAATACAAATGGAAGGAATAGGCAGAGTGGGCAATATTTCCATTATGCCAGCATAACCTCGCGTTACTCAAAACTCTTGTAATTACGGTATCACGTCACGTGGCGTTGGCAGCAAAAAACGTGATAAACTCATGACAACAAATGAACGAACAGAACAGGAGTGGCTGATGTTAGCAGTGCTTGTGGTTTTTGGGCTTTTTCTTTAACTCCAAATGTGTCCTCTCGTCCAAAATAAATGGAAGTATGCATTTCAAGCTAAAATATAGGACTAAATGACTGTTTCGCATACTTCTTATGAAATTGTGAATAATAACACAAAAGCAAATTATGCACATTTCACACATGACCAGACCTGCCAACTTTAACACAAATCTCATCCTGTGATGCGTGGGTGGGGCCACGGAGGGGGCGGGACCTTGTGCTGAGAAGTACCTAAGAATAGGCACTTTTGCCCCATCCCCACCCCCAAGCCAAAGAAAAAGAAAAGCTTGCTGAGGCTTGTGCCAATGTCCCGGAGTGTTTTCACGCCCTTTAATGGACGGTTCAAAGGCTCGGCAATCAGCTGGAAATACACTGTTAGCAGTGTTTTTCAGTTCGTTTTCCCATCCACCTTGTGTTATGGACTGCTCGCGGGGAGACCATGTGATGGTAGCCTCAATATCGTGTGTGACAGGGTGGCACCGTGCGAGTTGGCAGGTGTGCATGACAGATTTGCAACGGGGAAAAAGTTTTAAACCACTAACCAATAGTAAATGAGCCACTCTAATCTTTCAGAAAGTGATTAATAGACACAAGTACCGCACTGTTGAAAGTATTGTTACCTGAGATGCGGGTGCTAACTTTTAAAACTGGCTGGACAATAAAGATTTCTCACACCCGGCTGCTCCATTATATGGCACTAATCGTTCAATGGTGCTGCAGGGCTAATGTGGTGTGGGGTACCTGTTTAACAATTCAAATTATTTATTTTTTTCTAAGTGACAACTTGTTTTTCTCCATAGCTCTTCATAACACACGTTTGCAGTTTGTAAATGCTATGAATAATAATGTTATTAACCAAATAATGGTTATCAATGTAATTACCTGTGGAGGGTTGAGCCTAACTTGCCAGCGTCCGAACTCACGTCATCTGACTCCACACATGTGAGCAGCTAACATTCAGATCACCGTTCCATCCTGCCGGCTGTAGGTTAAAGTAATCCAATTCACCTGTTCTCTAATGTCTTTAAAATAGGTACAGTTTCCTTCCCCAATTAGATTTCAGATTAACGAAACGCAAATGCATTGGAAAGAGGGTTGAGTAATCCTCTACAGAGAAATGCGTGCTAATTTAATCGAAATGCATGAAGTCTGAAATCCAGTGATGATTAAGAAATCGGAGCACTATTCTTTTGGAATGAAGTCGTGGGAATTGTTATGTAATCTGCTTAATCTCATTCTGTAAACCCGTGCAGAGTAATGTAATTTAAGTAATCGACTCTAAAGTAATGCGTGATGATGGAATTTGAGCATCGTGCTGTTATTGAGTACTCTGCTTCTTGAACAAATGTGGGGCAAAAATTCTCAACCATTTTTACAATCGAATAAGTAAAAGAGAGCAAGAGCAGATGTATGTTTGGTTCTGTTGGGCCACTGCTGATGCGTGTCTAGTTTTATCTGACTGGACGTTTGATGCAGAAAATGCAATATTTTTGTGGTGTAATTTTTTTAAATTCTTTTCTATTGAATAAGAAAAACAGAAACATAACCGCGGACAATAAGGTGATACAGTGCAGTCGTACATTTACCATTACCAATTTGTCGCTACCTTCCAACATTACCATTATGCTACATACCATCAACTCTACATTGTGACCGCTGATTTTCAAGGAGTTATGCATTCTTGCAAAAGGGGCTCAGTAAATGGTATAAATGACACCCCCCCCCTCTCGTTTAATTCCACTCCCGCCAAAACCTTGGTACAGCCTCTCTCTTCATATATCGCCCTTTCCGTCTGCATTCACCAGTCTATATCAGCCTCGCAGTCCCGGAGCCTCGGTACCGTGGCTCCTTTCCAAGCTCTGGCTAATCAAGTTTCGTTACCACATTTCCAAGGGAGACCCAGATCCTCTCTTTAGCCGTCAAGTCAGTTGCATCCCACATATTGAGAAGGCGGGGGGTGACTTCCATAGTTTTCTCGCAAACTTCCCACATTTTTTAGGTTATTTTCTCCCAACACGACGTTATAATCGTGCATTCCCACCACTGCTGTAAATACGTGCCAACCTGGCCACAGCCTTTGTGGCATAATGAGGAGCTTAAAATACCCAACTTAGCCAACACTGCACTAGTATAGTAAACTCTATCGAGGAGCTTGAGCGGATTAGTTTGAACCTGGACCGAATTGCGACTTCTCGAGGGGGTGGTTTAATTAATTTTAATGTGTGGTTTATGTTTCCATTCTGGACAAATTCTGAACTTTGAGAAGCCAGAGCTTCAGTGATGGAGCTCAGATGTGTTTTTGTGTTTTACTGATGTGACTGTTATCTCCAAATTGCAGATGTGACTTTAAATGGCACCCTATTCGCCGTTTAAGCGTCTCCCTGAGATAGCGATTAAAAGCAAACTGTTTGTGTCTAGTCAGAGAGCATTTAATGTGGATTAATCCTGAGGCTCGCCCTTGCCGCAAGAACCCCTTTAGACCGAGGTGGAGCATGGCACAGGTTGATGGATGACGGTCTCGTAGCAGTGAAAGGCTTTGGGAAAACATGACTGACTCCTGGGACTGTGAATTCAATCATATATTTGTTGTGCTGGAATGACATTGTAGGTGCTACAGTGCTACTTATGTGCGCCACACAACTATGGAAACTCCTCTTCCCGCATTTTTATTCCACTGCAGTTTTCTTTTATTGGTGTGATTTTCTTCCATAGATGTGGTCTTGAGCTAGTCTATCCAAAATTTATTTTTTTGCCCTATTATGTTCGTTCACTGGTTTCCCTTACTCGGAATGCTGCATGAGAGAAGGGAGAAATATGATTTAGGTACATGAGTAGAAGACCAGACATTGGTGTGATGGACAGGTGAAAGGAGATTCAATTCCAATGAGGCGGGAGCTATCCCATTCAGATGTGGTCTACTCTGGGCACAAGCCCTGTACCAGCGCAAAAAACCTAAATTGCTCGGGAATGTTATTTGACTCTTACCTATTTCACCCCAACTGAATGCTGCGTGAAAGAGCACCAACAACCCTTGCTACTCTGTAACTTACTACAGTGTTTACAACCTGTCTTTGAACCTAGCTTAAAGTAATGATGCTTTGAAGTATTGCAATTTGAATACCTCTATCCTCCCAATACATTGACTGGCAAACCGCAAGCAGTGCACAATTAGGCAGTCAGAATGTGCCTCAGTTTAAAGAGAGCATTGGCAGACCCACTAGTGCTAACATTAACACACTAATCTTCGTAGAATGTTGCCCAAACAATCAAACGCATGCTCTGTGCTAAATACAAAACTTTTGTCAAGTTGTCACCACATGCGCATCTTTATACTGCACTGGGACAAGTGACCTTCACATACAGGTTCTCATTAGAAGAAGCAGTCCCATGATGGTGTTGGCTGTTACGGCATCACTGAGTGCTGGTAGATCACGGTTTTGCACATTAAAGTTGACCTCTTGTGTCTCCTTTCTGAATCAGGTCAGTTATGCAGACACAGCGTGCATCATGAACATAGAAGAGGGACTAGCATGACACAAGGTAGTGACAGAGCGGCTAGAGCGACAGGATAGAATGTAATTAGGATAAAGTATAAAGCTGACACACAAATGATAGAATCTGATACGACCAAAGGTGACAAAAAGCACTTAAACTCTTATTTTATAAATTTTGCTGTAATTTTCAATATTGGGCCAACACTTTTTAGTCACATCAACCAAACGTAGTTTTGTATTGCTTGGAGGTAAATGAAAGGCTAGATGCAATCGTACCTTGGTTATAAATGAGACTAGAAGAAAGCCTGCATCGAGAGCGGACTCTGCTGTGGTTAGCACATTCACCTTGTTGTTTACTACATGAAAGATGTAATTCTCCAGCACAGAAAACGAAGAGCTGTTCGGCATCAACGACTTTTCACAGGTCAGTCTGTGGTAGGTGCTGAAATTGCACTGAAAGCAATTTGATCCTATAATGGTGTCGATGTCTATACGTTTAAATTGAGCTTTTTCGAGAGGGCCGTTCTACAGTGTAGTCCGTGATTGTCTCTGTGGTTGGGCACAAGTGATAGGATAAGCATCTTAGCTTGATTTACATATTGGGGAGTCTTGAGGTGTTCTATGTTTTAATGTATAAACTCTGCAGTTTGCAGATTAAGTTGAGTCTTATACAATGTATGTCAAGAAGGGAAGAAACAACACTGGCAACAGGAGGCTGGGAGGAGAATAGTCAACACGGACAATGGGAGGGTGCGAGTTGGGTAAGTGAGTGGGAGGGAAGATTCCACACTGACAACAGAGAGGTGGGAGTGAAGAAGAATAATAGAAGAAGCAACTTAGACAACGAGTAGGAGGAAGAAGGTAGAATAAGCAACACTGACAACGAGGAAGAATGAAGAAGCCACGCAGACAACGAAGGAGGACAACAAAATATAGTACCTCAATCACAGTGCGAGCGCTGAAGGACACTAATCAAGATGAAGCAATCTGTACTTGGTCCATGCTTCACACGAAAGACAAAGTAAAGTCTGCATCTGCTGGCGAATAACAAGGCAGCAAACAAGAATGACCATGAAGTCAACGAATAGTAAGCAATTTGCAGGTTCCAAGCCCCTTGTAGTAAACAAATTGCAGCTCATGCAAACTGTTCTAGGTCTAAAAATATGACCATGTGAATCTGTCCTTAAAGTGCTATATTAGGATCTAGAGCATGTTTAGGTTTAAGATTCTTAGTAATTTCGACGAGCATACCTGGACCAAGGGTATCCTCTGGAGCTTGCTCCATAATGTGAGCACACAAGGATTCCATATGTAGCCAAAATGCCTACAAGTTTAGGAGATTGTTTTCAGAGCAGGTCACTTGCTTTGTACGGGGCCTGAGGCTCTGGAACGATTTACACCCAGCACCAAGAGCACAACCAAATTACATGATTTATAAGTGTGCATACTCATCCCCAAAGGGATGTCCTTGCGTAGTCCAAAACAGAACGGAGAAGAATCTACAGCAGACACAAATGATGGCAAAAAAGTAGCGCTGGAAAAGCCAAGTTTTGGTGGACTTTCTGAATGGAAAAATATTAGGAACAAGTCACAGGTACAATGATCGAGCTTTCCAGTAAACTGTATTCTAATTTAGTCCCATCTACGCCTTGAGTCACCAATGCTTTAGCCACAGTTGGAACACTCTTCAGGAATATATGTAGTCCGGCTTTCACAGTTTTGCGTATTATTTTACTGCACAGCGCTAACCAACCCAATCTATTAATTGCCATATGTTCGAAAATCTGTTAAAGTGGTCAATACTATATAACACAACTGAAATAAACTGATGCTAAAAAACCTGCAGGGCACTACGTGGAGAAAGTGCTGATGTTTAATGGCGTAACATGCATTTCCCAGTAGTTGGTTATAGGCTGTGGTTTAGTAGTAACAGTACTCGTTCTACAGTCCTTCTAGTTTAATGGCCAGTTATATTCTAACTATGGGCATCTGCCTCAAAATTCACTACTGCATTTTCTCACTGGTTGAATTCAAGAAGTAGACTCAATAATAAATAGGCATGGGAAGATGTGATCAATGTCAGTGTAAGCTCCCCTTTGAACAGAAAAGGCAGCAAACACTACCAAAAACAACTCTACGGCACATGACCCATTTCACACCAACCTTAATGCATTAGATGACCTGATCAGTATGAAAACATAGTTCCTTAACCTACAAAACAGCCCCTCGCCAATTGATGACTCGGTTGAAACATGTTAACATTGCATGAAGGGGGGCGTGGCTTGGTGAGCCAAGATGGTGGACGCACTTTAAGAGTGCTCTTGGACCCCTCCGCCATCCGCCTGTAATCCTGCCCTTGCCCGAGCCATCTGGGCCTGATTGCTGCAATCCACTTACCGCTGCATCTCCGGTGATACCGTAGCTGTCCGGAACCTCCGGTTTCGGTGCCCTGCTGCTGCGATCCGGCTGGCCGTGCCTCGTGGCCAGGATGGCGATTCCGTCTTCTTAATTGCAGTCCGAGCAGACATCGAGGTGCTCCGCCTGGCTTTGCATTGGATGCTGCGGTGCCCGGGGCCGTTCCCCCCCCCCCCCCCGTGCCTCTTGGACTCCCGGCTGTCGCGGTGAGGGGCGGCCCTGCTGTGTGGTGATCCTGTGGCCTGTTCTGTGGAGGGGGGCTCTCCGCCCGTTTCTAGGCCTTCATCCTGCGGCCTGGCTGCGGCTTCGGCTGTCATCTTGAACAGCGGAGGGGGCTGGAAGGCGGCAACCGCTGCCTCAGTAGCATCGGGCGGCCTTGATGATCCTGTGGCCTGGCCCCGCTGGTTTCCTGTCGGTGCGGGGGGTGTGAGCCCGGTCCGTCTCGGGGCCGCGGCGTCCTCTTTGGCTGCATTCCTGTTGGTGCCTTGCTTGCTCTCCCCCCCCCCCCCTTCAGCTGCAGCACCGGGCAGCAGGGAGACTGGTAGGCGGTGCTTGCTCCCCCCTGGACGACGAGTGGCCTGTGATCGACAGGGGACCTCATGGATTGGGACTCCCGTCTGTGGACTTGCCTCGGGGGCTGCCGGCATTTGGGCATTGTTGTTTCTCTCCTCCCGCCTCCTTGCTCCTTCGGTGGCCTGTACTCTGGCCCAGTCTGCGCTCCTATCCTGATTTCACCTGGAGGTGCGGCCGCGAGATCGGCTGCCATACCGGGCAGCAAGGTCTGGCGGACGGCGGTTGCCCCCTACACGGGGTGCGGCCTGCGGGGAGGGGCTTGGACCAGCGTTGCCTCTGCTGTGGGCCATCATTTGCGGTGCATGTGCCGGGAAGCGGTGATCTGTTGCCTCCGGGGCCTGGATTGTCCTCACCAGTGTTGGAGGCCGCCATCAGGGATGCGGCCTGTGGGGCGGCACTCCCCTGCTGAAACTGGTCTGGAGGCTATGCGGTCCTACAGTTGTTGCCAGATCGCTGTAGGTGGTGTCTCCTTGTTACCCCCTGGGACCCAGGCGGGTGCCACCAGCGCTGTGGACCCCCACCAGCTGTGTGACCCTCTGAGGGAGGAGGTTTCTTGTCGCCAACGAGGCCCATGAAGGTGAGGAGGGGGGGTTGTTGTGGCATCTAGTTTTGAGCGTCCTGATTACACACACCACCCCCCCCTCCTCTCCGGGCCACGTCAACAACTGGGGACCTGCTGTCGGGGATTTCGGCCGCACGCACCGAGTGGCGCCCGTTTGGTTGCTTGTGAGGGCCCACTGATCGGCATTTGTGGCGCTGGGTGGTGGCCTTGGGCGGCGGCCCCTCACCCACGCCGCTGCACCCAGGAATCTTGGCTCCGAAAGTGGGGCGTCTTGTTGCCTCTCTTGCTACTGCCTGAGTTGTGAGGACTGCGGCCTCGACCAGTGGGGCCCCACCTGTGGCCCTGGGGCCTGGACTTTAGTCTTCTCACCCTCCCCCCTTCCTTCCTGAAGACTCGCTCTGTCTGGGACGGCGGAGTCGGCCGCACACACCGAGCGGCAGCGGTCTGGTCCTAATTGTGCCTTGACGTTGCTTGTCCCACCGCTTGACTTTAGGACGCCCTCAGGGGCTCGCTGGTCCCCCCCCCCCCCACTACGGGATCCACCTACAGAGTACCCAGGCGCTGCAGCTCATCGGGGTGCCACCATGGGCAGGACGGACCGGTCGGCAAAGACTCTTGCCATCCAAACAAAAATGGACTGTTTCATCACCTTGGAGGCAGGCGCAACTGGGGGAGCCGCGGAACAGGAGCCACCGCCCTCAGCGGAGTTGTCTACTATCCTGCAATCCAACCACACTTCACAAACCTCGGTGGAGGGCAAGATCGCAGAGGTGCGCGTGGACATGACTCTTATCCGGCAAGATCTCAAACGCCAACGCCCGGATCAAGGAAACTGAAACCCGTATCTCCACAGTGGAGGACGATGTACAGCAACTCAAAGGGCAGGTGGCCTGCCTTCAATCTCACACTCAGGAGCTGCACCGCCAGGCAGAGGACGCCGAGAACAGGTCCCGACACAATAATCTTCGCCTGGTGGGCTTCCCGGAGGGGGCGGAGCAGGGCCGCACAGCAGACTTTCTGGAGAAATGGGTCCCTGAGGGCTCACTCTCTCCTTGTTTCGCGATTGAGCGGGCCCATCGGTCCCTGGCCCCTAAGCCTTCTCCGGGTGCGGCCCCCTGATCAATCATAATGCGGGTCATTTATTTCAGAGACCGGTATGTCATCCTGTCAGAGTCCCGCAAACAGCAACGGCCCCTATACGAAAATCGCGCTATCATGATTTTCCCAGACTACACCTGCGAAGTCCAGAGCCAGCACTGCTCCTTCGATGACGTTAAACAAAAGCTGAGGGCGCTCAATATCCAATACCGTCTCCTCTTCCCGGCATGCCTGTGAGTGGTATTCGCCAACAAGACCTTGTTCTTCGACCACCCATCAGAGGCCTGGACCTGGGCGATGGAGGAACGCCTGTCGCACACTGATGAGCGAGGGGGGGGGCCGGGTGAGGACCTGCTCGCCTCCTGCTCCCCGGCCCCAACGTAACCGCTCCCCCAGGCGTCGTGGACAGAGGCGGACCCGCTCGGACTCCCTGCCGTGCTGCCCCCTCCAATCGAAACTGCTCTCTGGGGAACCTTCCACTGGGAGGCGCTCAGGATCATCTGATCACTTGGCCCATGGGGACGCTTCGCCCTGACCCTCCTTGCATGTTCTCCCGGATACAGAACTCTCATGCAGCCCAATGCTCTTGAAAGACCCTGCTTGAACTCGCCTCTACCTTCTGGGTGTGGCTCCGCGGCCGGAGGGTGTGCCTGGTCTTACCACATTCCTTTCCTTCCTAATGGTCTCGTCTATGCACATCCTGAAATGAGGAGGGGTCCTCCACGCTTTTCCCATTCCCAAGCATTTAGTTTGGTTGTTCTCTCTCTGGTTTGTTGTTAGGGCGACAGATGCTTCCGTTCCTGAAGTGTAGAGTGGGGGGGGTTGGACCGTTGTCCCGAATTTTATCCTCAATTTTGGTTTTTTTGTCTTTCAGTTCTACCACACCAGCATTCATGAAGCACCCTGACGTACACCCGATACGACAGACAGACCATTCCTCCCCTTCCAGACTTGTGGTCCCACTGCCAACCCAAACATCCTGTCTGACACCATTAACGAACGCCCCCCCTGCGCATCATGTCCTGGAATGTTAATGGCCTCCTGGACCGCTTTAAACGCATGGCTGTCCTCCGATACGCGCAGCGCTTAGGGGCCGACATCTTACTCTTACAAGAAACCCACCTGCTGGGTAATCACTGCCCCTTCTTAACGTGGTACGGCTATGATAGTGTGTGGCACTCGGAGGTTTACAAGGGGTTCCCGAGGGGTGGTGATCCTGGTGAAATGCTCCCTTCCTCTGGTGACTGTCCAAACGACTCTTGACGGCCAGGGCACTTTCGTGGCCCTCAGTGGCACACTAAACGGCAACCCGCTTAACCTGGTGTCCCTTTATTCTCCCCCCTCGATGCTGACGACGATCCTAGCGAAGTCTGACCTTCTGGCGTCTCTGCCCCCTGGTCCCACATTCCTTGGGGGCAACTTTAACGCGGTCTCATCACCCTACCTCGACACGACAGGCCTTCCGTCCCCTGGTAGAATTGCGCAAGCCAAGCAGCTGAGGTCTTGGTCCGCATCACTAGGTTTATGCGACGCCTGGTGACTATGGCACCCTCACTCCAAACACACACACACACACAAGCACGCGCGCACACACACACACACGCACGCGGCACACACACGCACGCGGCACACACACACACGCGGCACACACACACACGACGCACACACGCGGCACACACACACACACGCGGCACACACACACACGCGGCACACACACACACGCGGCACAACACACACACACGCGGCACACACACACACGCGGCGCACACACACACACGCGGCGCACACACACACGCGTGGCACACACACACACGCGGCACACACACACACACGCGGCACACACACACACACGCGGCCGGCACACACACACGCGGCACACACACACACGCGGCACACACACACACATGCGGCACACACACACACACGCGGCACAAACGTGGGACACACACACGTGGCACAAACGTGGCACACACACAAACATGGCACACACACACACACACGCGCGGCACACACACGCGCGGCACACACACGCGCGGCACACACACGCGCGGCACACACACACGCGCGGCACACACACACGCGCGGCACACACACACGCGCGGCACACACACACGCGCGGCACACACACACGCGCGGCACACACACACACGCGGCACACACACACACGCGGCACACACACACACGCGGCACACACGCGGCACACACACACGCGGCACACACACACGCGGCACACACACACACACACACACGCGGCACACACACACACACACACACACGCGGCACACACACACACACGCGGCACACACACACACACACGCGGCACACACACACACGCGGCACACACACACACACGCGGCACACACACACACACGCGGCACACACACACACGCGGCACACACGCGGCACACACACACACGCGGCACACACACACACACGCGGCACACACACACACACGCGGCACACACACACACGCGGCACACACACACACACGCGGCACACACACACACGCGGCACACACACACACACGCGGCACACACACACGCGGCACACACACACACGCGGCACACACACACACGCGGCACACACACACACGCGGCACACACACACACACGCGGCACACACACACACGCGGCGCACACACACACGCGGCACACACACGGCACACACGCGGCACACACACACACACACACACACGCGGCACACACACGGCACACACGCGGCACACACGCGGCACACACGCGGCACACACACGCGGCACACACACACACACGCGGCACACACACACACACGCGGCACACACACGCGGCACACACACACACGCGGCACACACACGGCACACACGCGGCACACACACGACACACACGCGGCACACACACACACGCGGCACACACACACACACACGCGGCACACACACACGGCACACACACACACGCGGCACACACACACGGCACACACACACACACACGCGCGGCACACACACACACACACGCGCGGCACACACACACACACGCGCGGCACACACACACACACGCGCGGCACACACACACACACGCGCGGCACACACACACACACGCGCGGCACACACACACACACGCGGCACACACACACACACACACGCGCGCGGCACACACACACACACACACGCGCGCGCGCGGCACACACACACACACACACACACACGCGGCGCACACACACACACGCGGCACACACACACACGCGGCACACGCGGCACACACACACACGCGGCACACACACACACGCGGCACACACACACACACGCGGCACACACACGCGACACACACACACACGCGGCACACACACACACGCGGCACACACACACACGCGGCACACGCACACACACACACGCGGCACACGCACACACACACACGCGGCACACGCACACACACACACGCGGCACACACACACACGCGGCACACACACACACACGCGGCACACACACACACACGCGGCACACACACACACACGCGGCACACACACACACACGCGGCGCACACACACACGCGGCGCACACACACACGCGGCGCACACACACACGCGGCGCACACACACACGCGGCGCACACACACACGCGGCGCACACACACACGCGGCGCACACACACACGCGGCGCACACACACACGCGGCGCACACACACACGCGGCGCACACACACACGCGGCACACACACACACGCGGCACACACACACACGCGGCACACACACACACACGCGGCACACACACACACGCGGCACACACACACACGCGGCACACACACACACGCGGCACACACACACACGCGGCACACACACACACACGCGGCACACACACACGTGGCACACACACACGCGGCACACACACACGCGGCACACACACACGCGGCACACACACACGCGGCACACCTACCTCAGCGGCACACACACACGCGGCACACACACACGCGGCACACCTACCTCAGCACACCTACCTCAGCGGCACACGCA
This sequence comes from Triturus cristatus, assembly GCF_964204655.1. NCBI lineage: Eukaryota > Metazoa > Chordata > Amphibia > Caudata > Salamandridae > Triturus > Triturus cristatus. The sequence continues at coordinate 291,598,875 of NC_140585.1, forward strand.
CACCTACCTCAGCGGCACACACCACACACACGCGGCACACACACACACACACACGCGGCACACACACACACACACACGCGGCACACACACACACACACGCGGCACACACACACACACACGCGGCACACACACACACGCGGCACACACACACACACACACACACGCGGCACACACACACACGCGGCACACACACACACACACGCGGCACACACACACACACACGCGGCACACACACACACACACGCGGCACACACACACACACACACACACGCGGCACACACACACACGCGGCACACGGCACACACACACACACGGCACACACACACACACACACACACACGCGGCACACACACACACACGCGGCACACACACGCGGCGCACACACACACGCGGCACACACACGCGGCACACACACGCGGCACACACACGCGGCACACACACGCGGCGCACACACGCGGCACACACACACGCGACACACACACGCGACACACACACACACACGCGGCACACACACACACGCGGCACACACACACACGCGGCACACACACACACGCGGCACACACACACACACGGCACACACACACACACACACGCGGCACACACACACACACACACACGCGGCACACACACACACACGCGGCACACACACACGCGGCACACACACACGCGGCACACACACACGCGGCACACACACACGCGGCACACACACACGCGGCACACACACACGCGGCACACACACACGCGGCACACACACACGCGGCACACACACGCGGCACACACACACGCGGCACACCTACCTCAGCGGCACACACACACGCGGCACACACACACACACACACACCCCTCAGCGGCACACCACACACAAGCACGCATTGATGCCATCTTCGTCCCTTCGACGGACTGTCTTTTGATTCAGGACGTCTCACTTCTTCTGAGAGGTATCACCGACCACTCGCCAGTGATGATCCGTACAGGTCCCCCTCCCCGTCTCTGTCCGGCAAACATGGAGGTTAAATGCCTGGTTTCTTCAGGACAAAGATTTCAGGAAAGTGGTGAAGCGGGAGCTAAAATAGTAATTTCTCTCTAACGAGGGCTCCATGTCCTCACCAGGCAACCTATGGGAGGTGAGCAAAGCCACGATTAGGAGGGTCGCTAAGGGCCAACTCAAGCTCCAGCGACAAACCCAACTGGAGCAGATTACCTCGCGGGAGACGCAGGCCCCTCACCTTGAACGTGCCTCGGCCCGGTCCCCAGATGCTTCCGACGCAAGACTTCTGTCCTGGCTCCGGTTGGAGATCAAGCAGCTGTCGCTGGATGCGGTCAAACTCCTCTGTGGCCAGGGTGATGGACGTGGAGGGTGGCCGCCTTCCATGTGTGGATGCCGCCGTTCAGGCCGATCTGGACCGTCCCATTTCCCGTGAGGAAATTTGAGAAACAATTGCCCTGGTCTCATCCGGCAAGACACCGGGCCCAGACTGCCTTCCTCAAGAATACAATGCTCACTACCGGGATGTTCTCATCCCCTACCTAGACGCACTGTTTCGCGAAGCTGTGGAGAAAGGCTCCTTTCCTCAGGAAATGGACATAGCCACTATTGTGGTCCTTCCGAAGTCCCAGCCCCCCCCTCATCACAGTGCGCAGATTACCGCCTCATCAACACCGAGGTCAAACTGTTTGCCACCCTCCTTGCCCAGCGACTCAAATCCCACCTGTCTACGTTGGTCCATCCCGATCAATGTGGGTTTATGCCCTCTCGCGGCACCCGACACTGTCTTCGCAGACTGCACTCCGCCTTGGCCCATCACCACCTCACCCCATACCTTGCGCTTCTCCTGGTAGACTTTGAGAAGGCCTTCGACTTGGTGGACTGGGGCTTCCTTCAAGATGTTCTTGACATGATGGGACTTGGTCCCCGCTTTCGGGCCATGGTCAAGGTTCTATACGCCCTCCCGAGGGCTTGTGTTCTAGTAAACTGAGTCCTGTCGGAGCACTTCTCAGTCTGTAGAGGGACAAGGCAGGGTTGTCCCCTTCCCCCCCTGCTTTTTGCCTTAGTGATGGAGCCCTTGGCGTCCTTGATGCGGTCTTGCGATCGGGTGCGGGGGTGGGAATGGCCCAGCGCTGAACCGGATAAAATCGCCTTCTACGCAGACGACGTCCTCATCTACTTGGCAGATCCTGCCCGGTCTGGCCCCCATTGTCTTCGTATCTTGAAATCCTTCGCACAGGCCTCGGGCCTCTGGCCTCCGTTTGAATCCCAACAAATTGGTCCTGGTTCCCCTTCACCTCTCCCGGGACTACTTTGACTGGCAATCCGAAATACCTCTACGTCGTCAATCATTCAAGTACCTGGGGATCTGGGTAACCTTGCTGCCTGAGCTCAGCTGGGCCCTCAATGTCACTCCACTGGTGAGGCGGGCCAAGGCGGACCTCCAGTGGTGGCAGTCGTTGCCCCTCAACCTCATGGGGAGGGTGGTCATTTCTAAGATGATGGTGCTTCACCGCTTCCTTTACATGCTTCAGAACACCGCCATGTGCTTTCCCGGGGCCTGGTTCCGTGAGCTCGACAAGCAAGTTCTTATGGGGGAAGGGTAGGTCCAGGCTGGCGCTCAGTACTTGCAGGATCCCCTCGTTTGATGGAGGTTTGGGGATGACTCACCTTTACGTATACTATTTGGCCACGCGACTCCTCTCCATACATGACTGGTTCCCCAGGGGGTTGTCTGATCCGGCCTATAGGCTTGAACTAGGCCTTAGCTTGCAGCCGTCGCCCACGGAGGAACTGTTTTCCCCGCTGCGGGGCCCTACGGAGGCAGGTGCTGCCTTCGCTCGGGCTGTTTCCACGGCTGCGGGAATCCTGCGCATGGGCGATCCAGCTGCCCATTTCCCCGCGGATCATCTTCTGGAGGTCCTCCATCAGGGTTCTTGTGGTCAGGAGCTGCTTCTTCCCTTCGAGGCTTTGCTCCACACTTCTCTTTTGATGGCGGCCCATCACAGGGGACCCGATGCCCCAGCAACTTCTGCACCGCCACCGTCCTGCTCCGCATGATTCTGTCTGTGTTTCCCTCCACCCCTCCACCAGGGGCCCTCTTTTCCAGACTGCCTTTCCCTCCCTGCCATCGATGTTGTCTTCCCCGTCACGGGAGGCCCGCTGGTTGGATTCCTGAGTGCGCAATATCTTCGCCTCCACCAGTGTGGCTTTGAGGGCCCTTAACACTGTGTATTGGCTAGGGCCGCTTCTTGCTTGTGGGATTCGGCGGAGTCCCTTATGTCGGCCGCTTCTCCGAAGGGTGCCTGTGTTGTTGGATGGCGGGGAGCTGGCGGCGTTTCTTCTTCGCTCGGCTCTGGACATTTCGGAGGTGCTTGGTCGTACCGTGGCTTCTTCAGTGGCCTTTTGTCGTCTTGCCTGGCTACGGGATAGTGTGTTCCCAGAGAACGTTAGGGAACGGCTGGTGGACCTTACCTTTGATGGTACGCTTTTGTTCCACGGCCCTGCAGATTCCGCCATTCAGAAGTTTCCACCGCCACCACGGAGAATGCACATCGCACTTTAGAGTGACCCGATGTATCAGACAAGGTTGTGTCCTTGCCCCCTCTTATTTTCATTATATGTAAATGGAGTGGATTTTTTACTACATAGTCTTAAAACAGATGCCCCTGTTGTTGGTAAACGTGTAACACCGGTTTTGTAATACTACGCTGTCCTGATTTCTAGGACTGCAAATGGCCTACAACTTTTGATTGATTAATTTACTAACTTTGACTAATACAAACTTATCAATTATTTTGTCCTAGACTCTAGTAATGATGTGTGGAGAAAGTAAAGCTAAAATTATAACCCATTAAGTCAATGGTGCACCAATTGAAAGGACTACAACTTTCTCTTGCCTGGGGCTAATTTTTAATTGTAAAGGTTCATGGAATGCACACGTCAATTTATGTAAACTAAAATTCCTAAGAACAAGTGAGGCCATTTTTAGATTCTCACAAAAAATAGGCAATAAGCCAGTGCGAGAGATTTTAAAATTGTATAGGAGTAAATGTATAACTGGGGTCTGCTACGGCGGATCGCGTTGGGGCATGGCGAATACTTCTCCATTACAAATATTGGGAAAAAAATTCTACGAACAGTATTATCAGTTCCTAATTCTACAGCTATATATCATACATAGGGATATGGATGTACCTTTTTTAAGCGACTTGATTTATGTGTCCGCCCTAATTCTATGGTACCGAATCTGGATGAAGGAAGAAACTCATTTTACCAAGGATATTATATGTGATTGCTTAACACTTGATTATTGGAAGAACATACCTTGGCTGAAATACATTCACAGCCTCCTTATTGAGTGTGATGTGAGTGCTAACATTGAAGATCCAATGAGTTTCGAGAAATTTAGTATGGGGGAAGTAAAAATGTGTTAAACCAAATGTTAATTTGTACCAAGACGGACCACTGTCTCCAGGCACTCAGCCATATATTATTTTTAGAAGAAATACCCAACATAGATTTTATTTAACTAGATTAAGGCTGAACATTTTGCACTTCCAAATTGCTTTCCTAAAGATGGGTAAATGGAGTGCAAATCTTCCGAAATGTCCGTGTGATGGAAAGTCCATCCACAGCACTGTGCACTTTGTACTTTTTTGTAACTTTTATAGGGATCCAAGGAATTTAATTTTACGCCCACTTTTTTTCACGAATAGACTGTACTTGTATAAAACCGCCTTTTATTATATTTGTGACTTAGAACATGTTTACATATGTAATGCGGTAATCTCTTATATTCAACTAGCCATTAAGCGAAGAAAGGAGTTATCCTATTTGGAATCTCCTTGTTTATGAATAAGTTGTACAGCCCAATTCTAGTCTTTTTTACGCATGTTTTAAATGTATTTTATTATTTGGAAAAATAGGGGACCCCTACTCGACTAATAGACTTGCTATATGTAGGGAAAAGAGCTATTTAGATAAGTGACTATAGCAAGTGAATATATATAACTAGGTGTATAGTAAAGAACTAATCTATAAAATATCAAAAAGTGATATAAAAAAGAGAGAGAATATTTTCTTACACACACAGGTATTGATTATGTAAAAGTAGATTTAATATTAATCTTTTCATTTTTATCCATCATTCATCAGATTAATTGATTTTGTTATGTATAAGACATAAATTAATACACAATTATCAAATTAAAAGAACAATAACACTTTATACATCACTTATGTCTTATGCGGGTCAAGTTGAAAGTCTCCAAAGCCCCCCGTCCCAGCAAGCACGTAGCAACCAATAGTGCAGAGTCATTTAACTCACTTGTGTTATTAAAGTATAAACCTTAATGGTGGACCTTGGAATCTAGTTTTCTCAAAAAGAGTAATGAAAAAGAACAGGTAAAAAGAAGGCTTCCTGCATGAGCGATAGATGAAGACATATAGAGAAATATAGATCATTAATAAAGGTAAAAATACCCAATGATGTGTCTAGTAGTGAAAAGAGATGAGAGATATATAGGCAATGAGATGTACTTACTAATAGGTGAATGTTCTTTGCTGCCGGTGATCTTATGTATATAAGATTACGTGAAAATATCCAAAAGTACTCAAATGTGGGATATCAGTAGGGATGGGCATTGGTACTGAAAATTCCAAGAGAGATAAAAAGGATGACACAAAATATTTTGAATAGTTAATATGGTAAAGAAGTTTAGCTTCATATGATATATCACAATTATGTCTACACTTACATTGAAAAAAAGGAAGAACAGAGATTTTTGATACGTGTCGATATGCTTTAAGACTCTGTAGCGTCAAATGACCAGATATAGTTGCGATGGTTTGTAAAGAGATAGAAGGGTACCTAAAATGATGGCCCCCGCACCTAGGAGCAAATAAATGAATGTTTAGATAAGTAAATGAGACATATGTAAAGAGACTCAGCCGCCTATAGACTGGGATGTAACAACATACTACATGTTAGGCAAACATACCTTAGAGTTGTTTATAAGTCGATATATGGATGGACTCTGTAGCGGCAGGTATCCAGATACGGTAATGGTAGTTAGATAAACAGAGGAGGATGTATCTAATGATAACCCCCAAACCTAGACACAAATGAATCTATAAGTCAGTGGAAGATATATAGATTAAAACGTCTCTAAATTAAAGTGTAGAAACATACTAAACGTTAGGTAGACATACCTTAGAGTAATTTATAGGTCAATCTTTGGATAGTACCGATAAGATTCACGGCTCTGGAGCGGTGGCCGGTCAAAATGCTGTTCTTTTTATAGGCAGAGAGCAGGATAATGCAAATATTTCCGCCTGAATTCAAAAGGATAGAAGCATAATATATATATAAGTAAATGGGTATGAAAGCTAGCCGTATCTATTCTGAAGATATAGCTCGATTCTATATTATGCAAACGTACCTCAAATAGATTCCGCATCGAAATACGGGCAGCGCCGCTAAGTCTGAGAAAAATTCTCTGCTAGAAGGAGAGCTAATGTAAACGTCTTTTATAGGCGTCTAAGTTTAAATCACGCGCCAAAACAGCAAAGACATCATAGAGTCCGAGAGGGTAGACCGTATACTCTGGGCTGGGTGATAGAAACAGAAAACGGACATACGGTGTCACGTAGAAATGGTATATGCGTTAGTTGGTAAATAAAGCAAAGACAGATGTATACGATACGGCCCCCGAAAAGAATCAAGTACAGAAGAATAGGCACTAAATAGATATAAATATAAAAATAAGGTGGTATATATAGGACCACTGTTGATGTCTCTAAAAATATGTAGACATAATGCTCATACCAGCCGTAATCGAAACAAATAGTTGTTTTACGAAAAATAGCGCCATATTAACATGGAGCAACCCTAACCCAAGGTGGGAAAGTAGTGCTTATGATGTAAAACCATGTGTAGCCAAAATAAGCAAATTGCTTACTATCAATTATAAGTTAGTATTGGTAACATCTAGAGAGAAAAGAAGAGAAGGATAAAAAGAAGAAAAAAATGTTCATCCAAGCTTTCAGTAGGGATTCAAAGACCCATCAACTAAAGAAAGCCCTAAAGGCAATATAAGTAAGTAACTGCCTGCTATAATAGCTAAGTCAGCCAGCATAGATACTGTGATCAAGACGATATCTATAAAGGGCCAAAGCCTAAGCTTAGATGATAGCCCGATCCCAGGGTATCTCCAAATTAAGTCCCTTTTTGACTGTGTCAAGATAAAATATCCAAAAAACTTCACGTTTTTTTCTGATCTTTTTTGGGCCGAGTCCTTCTTTGTTTATGATTTTTTCCAAGATAAACCAACGAATATTATTGCCGATCTATGTTCGGTCAGTCTGGTGTTAAGCGATCTGGACGTCTCGCCCACGTAGCCTTTGTTGCATGGGCATATTAGTAAATAGATGATGTTTTTAGTTTTACAATTGTGCATTCCTTTCACGGTGATGTTTCGTTCATTAAAGAGGAGTTCTTTGGATTCAATTGTAAAAGGGCACACTATACATGTACCACATTTATAATTGCCCTGAATAGGTAGCATGTCATCAATACTTCTCTGTACTGGCTGTTTCTTACTGGACATGCGAGATCTTACAATAAGATCTTTGAGATTTTTATTTTTTCGGTAGGCAAAAAGAGGTTTTTCCACTGTGTCAGCTTTAGTTTTGTTAATGTTGAGCAAGTACCAGTTAGAGCAAACGATTTGGCGAATCTGCTCATTTAGTAGTGAGTGCCGTGTAACAAATACCAGATTTGCTTCTTTTTTTCTACTATTGTCTTGTAACAAGTGCTGACGATCGTAGAACCTAGCACGTTTATAGGATTCTCGTACGATTCTGTGAGGGTAACCTCTATCAAGGAACTTCCTTTTCATTTCAGTAGCTTTTATATCGTAATCCTCAACTTTAGTACAGTTGCGCCTAAGGCGAAGAAACTGGCCAAAGGGGATGCTACTTTTCTGTTTAGTTGGATGAAAGCTTTGATAATGAAGCAAAGTATTGCAAGCAGTAGGTTTTATAAACAAATCTACATATAGCTGACCATGATCGTGCTTAATAAGAATGTCCAAAAACTCTACATGGGTATTGCTGATATGGGATGAAAATTTGAGATTAAGGTCACAAAGATTCAACCATGTGATGAATTCAGCCAGAGTGTCTTCATTGTCATCCCATATGAACACAATATCATCTATTTAACGGGACCAGTGTAATATAGATTCGAAGAAAGGCGCTACTTCATTAAAAATGAATTGTTGTTCAAATTTAGACATATAGATGTTAGCTATTGTAGGGGCGCAAGATGCGCCCATACTTACTCCTTTTATTTGTCTATATAACTCGCCTTGAAATTCCAAGGTATTTTCATGGAGGATGATTTTAAGGCAATTGATGATGAACTCCGAATTACATTTGATGTCATAGAGATCAATAAACCATTCAACAGCTTCAATAGCTCCATCACATGGTATATTTGTGTACAAACTTTCCACATCTAATGTGACAAGCCATTGTCTATTAGAATTGAACGGAGTGCCTTCCATGAGGTTCATTATCTGGCGGGTATCTAGAACATATCCAGGTATTTTGTGTATAGATGGTCGCAATATTGCATCTAAATATTTAGAAATAGGCTCAGTGATGGATCCAATTGTGGTGACAATGGGCCGAAATGGAGGATCCACCTCATTTTTGTGTACCTTAGGGGTACCATAAAGACTAGCCATTCTAGGGTTGTTTATATTGAGATAGTTAAACTCTTTTTCACAAATGTGACCATGTTGTAGGGCTCTAGTAGTTAATTTATAGATTTTATTCTTTACTGTTTGAGTAGGATTTCTTGTTATTTTGGTATAAAACCTATTGTCCATGAGCATATCCTCAATTTTGTCAATATACTTAGCTGTGTCTAGTATAGCTATCCCTCCTCCCTTATCGCAGCTTTTAATCGTTATTTCAGGGGAGTTTTTTAACAGATTGAGGGCTTCATATTCTTCAACTGAAATGTTATATGGTGTTTTTGGGACATATTTGGTAGCAGTAGTAAGTTTGTTAAAAACTACTTGCTCAAAAATACTCACCTCTGGGGCAATCTGTTCTAGAGTAGGGGTGAATGTTGATTTCGGCGCCAGTCCTGACCGATTAATATCAAAGACCACAGTTTCTGTGTTTGAAAAGAACCATTTTAAACGGATTTTTCGAAAAAACGACATTAGGTCATTGAAGAGCTCAAATTTGTTAAGGCCCGAATGCGGCACAGACTATAAACCTTTAGATAAGAGAGTATAGGATGCCCGGCTAAGGGTACTGGTGCTTAAGTTAAAGATGGGGATTTCTTTCATTGTCTCCAATACCGAGCGTTCCGGGTTTCTAGGTATTGGTTCTGATTCGCTGGTTGATGGCCACGAAATGGTGTCTGGTATTGTGCACGGGGTTGATATTATTGTTGATATTGTTGTGGAGGTTGATACTGTTGTTGGTAATGAGACTGATATCGGGGGCGCCAATTGCCTCTGCTCTGGTTTCGTCTCCCTAAAAAAGGGCGATAGCCTCGATTATATCGTGGACTATAGTTATTACCCCTATTTTCAGACGGCAATATTCTATCCTCACTATCGGAGTCTGTTGTATCCGAAAAAGTGGTGACTTTTTTATTGAATGATCTATACTGTTGTTGATAGGGGTTCATATCTGACCCGGATAGATCTAATTGGGAGTAGTAGCCATCTGCAAGATATGGGTAAATGTATTCTTTGTTAAAATTCCTCACATCTTTTTTTAGCTTGTCTGTTTTACGTTACAGAAGGTAATCGTTATAAGAGCTTAATTCAGCATCCAATTCCTCCAATTTTTTTTTAGCATTCTCAATCGCTGTTGTGGATTTAATTTTATTCTCTAGTTCTGATATTTCGTTAAGTAACTGTAAGAATATTTCCTTAGCCGTCTCGACTATGAGCATCATCAGATCCCTTGAGCATCGGTTGGCAATGAGGGACCATTTTTCCAGAAATTCTTTAATTTGGACAAACAGACCTGGGACGTTCTTGATCTGTAGTCCGGTTGGAATGATTCCAGCCCGTAAGTATTCTAACATAAATTGGCCATGGAGTTCAATCCTTTTGGTCTTCTTTTTGAGTGCAAGCAATTTTTGAAGATCTTCATTATGGTTAGGGTTAGACGGGGGTCTGTTATCAAAATTAATGGCGGCTCCTACCATCGATTACAAAGTAATCGTCAGAAAACCCAAAGGTTTTCAGATTTGACATATTTAGTTAGAAAGGTGAAAAAATTATTATTATATACCTGCAGGATAGGTACCAGCAAGTGGATAGGGGTAAAGAGACCTTAAAAAAAACCCCAAACAAACGACAAAAGAAGTGATAAATAAAACCAAAATTATAAGTAAAATTAAAAACTAAAAATCTTTATACTGACAAATATCGGTTAGCGATTAGCAACGAAACATATATGGCACAACAGTTAGATGGCAAGTATAAGTGCTAGCCACAACTAAATATAAGTAACTCACATAAAATTCTAGAGACAAACATGAAACTCCCCTCATAGACAGGCTACGAGATTTACTATTTGGAAAAATAGGGGACCCCTACTCGACTAATAGACTTGCTATTTGTAGGGAAAAGAGCTATTTAGATAAGTGACTATAGCAAGTGAATATATATAACTAGGTGTATAGTAAAGAACTAATCCATAAAATATCAAAAAGTGATATATACCTATTCTTTTTCATTACTCTTTTTGAGAAAACTAGATTCCAAGGTCCACCATTAAGGTTTATACTTTAATAACACAAGTGAGTTAAATGACTCTGCACTATTGGTTGCTACGTGCTTGCTGGGACGGGGGGCTTTGGAGACTTTCAACTAGACCCGCATAAGACATAAGTGATGTATAAAGTGTTATTGTTCTTTTAATTTGATAATTGTGTATTAATTTATGTCTTGTACATAACAAAATCAATTAATCTGATGTTTTCTTTTATGTTTTTCTCTTATGTCTTTTTCCTATGTCTTCTTCATTTGTATCAGTAACATATGGCATTAAATGTTATAAATGTTGTTTTTGTATTATATGTATATATGTATATACTTTTATATATAGATGTTTATAAAACTGTAAAAAAGAGTATCAATATCTATCACCTAGGTGTATATGTATTATAATGATATAAAAAAAAAGTAATCCCTAATGCATATTTTGTCTATATATTTCATACAGCTTTAAGCAATAGACGGTTTCCTGACGAAGGCTGAAAGGCCGAAACGCGCGTAGTGTTCCATCGACCGCCTTGGTTGTTCAACATCCACTGTACTGTTCTGATAGACTCCATGTCCATACTGTTTACATAATTGCCTAAAGAATATGTACTGTATGTAAAATAGTAACAAAATGAATGATGGATAAAAATGAAAAGATTAATATTAAATCTACTTTTTCATAATCAATACCTGTGTGTAAGAAAATATTCTCTTTTTTATATCACTTTTTGATATTTTATGGATTAGTTCTTTACTATATACCTAGTTATATATATTCACTTAAATGTATTTTATGTCTTGAAATTCCCATGCACTGATAAGTAGTATTAATTGATTATGATGTATTTACTTTAATATGTAAAGGTGAAATTATATCCGAAAATGTATAAATTACTGTTTAATTTACGATGAACTGGCTCTTGTGATATAGAATGCTTTTATGGATATTATTTTTAATATACCGAATAAATCTTGGTTAGACTTTGACTCATTTACTTTAATGAAGTTATGGGCTGTTGATGTATTTTGTGTATATGGTTTGAGTTTCTACTCCACGCTACACTCTAAGAGTAAGACTTGACTGTTTGAGTTTGCTACCCCCCTGAAATTCAAAATCTGAAAAGGAGACGTTTGGTAATTCATTGAGCTTTCAGTATTAATGTCTGTTTCCTTTGATTCCAGTGGCAACAGGCAGTACTTGTCGCAAGTATTGCCAGGTCACTTCCTGCCCCACTGTCTAATTCCATAGACTCTGAAGAACATACTCTAAAACTTAGTAAATGCATAGAAACTTCTCAGTCATGGCAGCTATTAATTAATCACAAATTCTTACTCATATGTGCAAAGCAGCTAAAAAATGAAGGGCTGGATCTTTTAATGCAACTTCAATCATTACCACATCTGTAAAATAGGTTGAAAACGTGAGGAGGTAATGCTTCCTGGGGTAAAAAACTATTTATGCTGTGGTGTTGACTAAAGGGCATAACTAAGGTGTGATCTACCCCTGTCATTATTCCCACAGTATATCACTTGCCTCTCTACCACTGCCTTCTTGCTTTCATCTCTCACTCTTCGACTTCTACCACTCTTTCTCTCTTCTGTATGTCCCCTTTACCCTCTCACCTTCTATCTACCTCTCATTGTCAGACACCCTCTCACAGTTATCCCTTCGCAGCTATCTCTGATTCTGTCATTGCTGCCGGTTGTTTTTGTCAGATCTATATCTTTCTCTCACCCATACTTCTCATTCTCTTGCATATTTTTCTGGTTTCTCTTTTTCTCATTCCTTTATCTAGGTTTTGCGCTCTGTATGCTAACTTCAGTAGCTAGTCCCTCATATTGGTTGTGTTTTATTAAGTAGGAAAAAATCGAGAGGTGAATACAGGATTTCAGCCACCAGGAGCGATCCTGAGCAACATCTCTGTTGGTAAGGTTCCCTACATTAGGACCCCCAAACTCCCATGTGGAGATCGCCTTTTTGTGACCTTACATGAGTTGTTTGGGTAATGCAGAAAAACCTTGTGACTGGCAACCTTTTTCAGCTGGATGCTGGTTATCATAGTGTAGGGAAGGGGTGCCAGTCTTCTGACATACAAACTATCTTGTAGGCAAGAGACTCTGTAGCATAGTCGAGTTGACCCCCAGCTCCTCATATGGTTCTTGTAGAGCCAAAGCTACTGTGACATCTCAAGATTGAGCTTCTTGCTCCTTCTGGATGCAGTGTTTTAGTCGATGATATAAGAGGACAAGCAAGCCTCCCTCCCTTGGTGCAGGTAAAGAGACCAAGTCAGTTTCTGGTGCACTGTAGACTTGCAGTGGGCGATTTGAGCACAGCTCCTGCCGCTGTTAGTCTCTCTTCCAGATTGACCTGTCATGTCTATCCCCTGATACTCATCCCTGTTGTAGAGCCCAGCTTCTTTGCTGCATAGATGGCACTTCAGCCTGAGAGCTACGAAAGTGGAGACCCTCGCCACCAGAAGTGTGTAGTTTTGCTTACCCCAAAGTTTAGATACATTATTGTATCACTCCCCTCTAGAACACCCAGAAACAAAGACCGAGATGCAGGCATCCACAAGCACCAGACCCATCAGGAACTATGTGACCCTGCCACCTTTCATGCTGGGTGAGTTTCTAAAGGAGCAAGAGTGGCTCATGTCTCCAGGATGCAGCTTGAGCTCTTGAGTTTCCCCTGTCCGGATGTAATCTTCAGGCTTTCTCCCCTTCCTCGGGGAACAAGTCTGTTATTCTGATCTGAGTCAGGAGATGCTAAAGCCCTCCAGATGTGGTTGTATCTTAAGTGTTGCTTTTCCTTGATGCAGCTCTTAGTCCTTATTTGGGAATCTTCTGTGGGGGAAATAGAAGGCTGAAAAGTTCAAATTGATCTCTCAGCATCCATATTCACTGGCTCTGCTCCTGCAGATTGCAGTGCAGTTCCGGAGCCCAGAGAACCAGCCCCAAGGTACATGTTTACTCACTCACTCACTCACTCACTCACTCACTCACCACCACCTGACCCACACGGATACTTTCAACCTCATCACATCTGTCTCCAGGATGGGGTAGTGCTCTCTTTAATACAGCCCTCACCCCCCCACCTCCCTCTAGATATATTCTCACAAGCTGTCTCACTTGCAAGATCCCTAGAACGGTACCAGGTGGATGCCCTTAGGTTGCCTAAAGTCAAGTCCACCTGCATCCCCTCAAGACGGACTACAACCAAGAGGCCATAGGTGTAGGCAGTATCACATTTCTAACATCACTCTTCTCTCCTAATTGCATATTAAACTAGGGACCGCCTGTTGCGGCCGGCATGACTCGGGGGTGGAGGGATGGGGTGGTTAATTTAATAATTAATAAAATATATCAAAATTACCCTCGCCTCTGGTCCCACCTCACGTCTTCTCTCTCTGCTCACAGGAAGCAGCCTTAGGCAGCCTCCATCTCCTCCCCTAAGCCAATCTCCATGCTGCAATGGCAGCGTTTTGATTGGCTGGAACGCCGACCGCACAGGCGTCTATGGGGAGGCTGTTTTCTCCATGCAGCCTACATGGAAAAAACGGGGGAGTGTGCATGACTGGTTTGGTCGGCCCAGGGGCTGACAAAACAGTCAGTGCCCACAACATTGGGCTAGCCACTCCTCCCTGATCTGCCCCAACCGCCCACCCCAACCAAACCCTTCTTCTGATTTCTCGCAGTGCGAGAAGCAGAAACATAAAATTATAATAATACCATTTGATATGTCTGCTTCTCTTGCAACGAGAAAGCTATGGGGCGACGCTCCCCCGCCCCCCCCCCCCCCCCTCCACCCACGTGGAGAAGCCGCCTCTTGGAGCCATTGTGCCCCAGAAAAGTGAAAATCTCTACGGGTAAAGCCCATTAGATTACATTTCCCAAGTGTTTGCTTAGCAGTAAAGAAAAACCATAATTATTATTTTCATGATCTCTTAGCTGTCGAATACCTGCTACAGTTACTGTTTCTAATTGAAATGTGACTCATAACTTACTGTGAAGACGAAATTCACAGTTCTATGCCAGAAAAAGAATAAATTAATGCAAGCCAAATACTTTCAAGATTACTCAGTTGCTATAAGGAGTGATTTGATGGTGTTAAGCAGGAGTACTTTGCAACAGCAAATAACTGGATTAAGTAATGATTGTTTTCCGGTGTCTAGTCAAGACCTGTTTTAATGCTGTTGCCTTCCCACAGGTCTTTGGGGGAAAAGTAAAGAAACCTGGAAAGCGCGGTCGCAAGCCTGCCAAGATTGACTTAAAGGCAAAACTTGAGAGAAGTCGCCAGAGCGCCAGAGAATGCCGGGCGAGGAAGAAACTGAGATATCAATACCTGGAAGAGCTTGTCTCTAGTCGCGAAAGAGCCATCTGTGCCTTGAGAGAGGAGCTAGAAATGGTATGACCTTCAATCTCTGCCTATCTTGTCAGTTAATAACACAGCATGTGTATTTGTAACGTGCATGTTTCCCCCTTGGGGCATTTTGGCGCTAAATACCAGATGTTTAATGCATTACATGATTTTATGCCTTCTTTCTATCGGATTTTGTTTCTTATAATGTCGTCATACATTGTTGCATGCATCCATATGTTTCCACGCACACTTCCTTGTCATTCCATTGACTACTATTGTTTTCCCAGAACGTTGACACTGTGTTTATGGTATATGAACACTTGAAAAGGTGTGCACAGTAATAGCAATGTGGAAGTATTTGGGAATTTCAAATTAATAGGGGTCTAAGGCATATACAAAAATGGAAACTTAGTTCATGCAAACTGAACTTAAGTAGGTTTGTTAAACTGATCAGAGAAAGGTTTATGAATTGAAATTAGGTGGAAGTTTAGAGGAGAGAACTGGAGGCATATAGAAGAGAAAAACACCCCCAAGTGTTACTGCTGAAAATGAAGTTAAGGCAATTAGAGCTTGGTAGCATTTTACTTGAATAATGGACCATCTACATACATTTTGGGGTTTGAACTTTGGAAACAAATTACTAGCATTTTTATTTAATTTTGAAAACGGGGGGGCTGGAGATGGTGATGAAAATTTGGCTGCCTTTGTGAACGCTGCCCATGTTGAGAGGATGAGGAATCCGTAGTGGCAACTATTTAGATGGAAATGTAGTCATATAATACTTTTTTTTTTTTAATTCAAGTCGTTTTATTGAAGTAGAAAAACAAAAGTAAAGACAATACAATAAGTCTTCCGTTACAGAAATGATTCGATTTCAGTTATTGCTGAACAATTATAAAAGCAAAAAGCAAAGAACAAATAATATAAAGTAAATTAACTCTTGCTTGCATCATCGATATACAGATATATATACAACGCTCAATGTGAGGATGTGGCGATTTAGGCTCTAGTGGATGATCACAAACGTACTCTTAAATATCACCGGCCAATGTATCCAGACCACAATATAATACCTCAAGGCGGCTCATAGTGAAAGGAGGATGCGTCCAATGATTTCCAAAGCTTTCTATTAGACGGGCTCCAAGTAGATGCTTGTAGTGCCGGATTATTAGCACCTCTCAGAAATGATAACCACTCCTGCCAGATTTTGAAGCTTACCTCACTTGCACTTTTCCATTTGCATAGAACCACTTTACATGCCAATGTTCGCATCAAATCCAAGAGCTGGCGATCTTGATCAGTTGATATTTGTGGGTCAAGCGCCCCTAAAATTACATATACAAAGCCCCGTACAGGCCTTATCTTGAACACGTGATAAATGCAGTCAAATATTTTCCCCCAGTATACTCTTAGAGAAGGACAGTTGAATAGCATGTGTGCAAGATCACCAGAACCTGACTGGCAGTTCCAACATGTAGGAGAATCCCTTAATTTACATTTGAAAAGCTTATCCGGCGTCCAAAATGCTCTGTTAATTAGCATGTATTTTGTTTGGAATAGGATGGGTGATACTTTGTGTGTAAGGGCCATCTTGTGGATCTCATCCCAGTCAAAAGTTATGCCTGTTAGATTCGGCTCAGCCTCCCATTTCGATTCCACCTTTTTGTGATTTGTCTTGGGCAAGGGCAATAATAGTTTGTACACCCTCGAAACGAAGTGGCCCGCATACATAAGATGTGGGAGATGAAATATTAACCATGGTGTATATGGAGAGAAATTACGAGCGGTTAGTATCGCTTTGATTTTCAAGAAGTCATAAAAATCCATCGGAGTAAGATCATACTTCCGTTGCAAGGTCGAGAACGGGAGTGGATCTTTATCATCGTACAGATCCTTCGCCAAGTTAATGCCCTTCTTGGACCATGATTCCCAGAATAGTCTACTGCCATTATGTTTGAGATGGGAATTTCTCCACAGGGACATAAAGGATGACTTAGGGAATGTCAACTTCGTTTTATGTGTTTGGTCGAGTCTGAGCAAAGCCCGTCTAGTATTTAGCATGATATATTTGGAGTGTGGTAAATGCGACAGGTCCATAGTAAGAAGGGTTTCAAGAGGCGCATGATCCACTAGCGACTCCTCAATATTAACCCATATTGGTGTATAAATTGGGGATTTTATCAACCACTGAGCTCCCTGTTTACAAAGAAATGCTGTCTGATAGTTCCTGAACGAGGGGAGACCCAGGCCGCCTTTATCTTTTGCCAATTGCAGCTTCTTTAGTGATACCCTGGCTTTCTTACCCCGCCACAGGAAACTACCAAACAGTTGATCTACCTTAGCAACAAAGTTGTTCGAAAACATCATAGGGAGCATGCTGGCCAGATAGTTAACCAACGGAGTAGACATCATTTTGAGCGTCTCCGCTCTACCCCACCAGGAGAGGAATTTTGGAGACCACCCTTCCAGCAATGTGGATATCTTTTTAAGAGTCAGTTCTTCATTTATTTTCAGTGTGGAGATCAAGTCTTTATCAAAGTCTAACCCCAGATACTTAAAGCACTGAGGCTGCCATGTAAGACCGGAGTCCCCAATGATTCCTTTATCACCAATATTGTTCAGGAGTTTGACCTCCGTTTTGTCTTTATTGAGTTTATACCCAGAAACTCTGGAAAATTCCTCAATATCAGACATGAGTGCAGGTATGGCCTCATCAGCTCTCTCTGACAGAACAAGCACATCGTCCGCATACGCCGTTAATTTAACAGTGCAGTCCCCAAACGGAATACCTGCGATTTGAGGATCATTTCTTATGATATAAGAACGGCTCAATTGCCAATAAGAACAATGAAGGAGACAGGGGGCATCCCTGCCTCGTGCCTTGCTTTAAACAGAAGGCGGAGGAGAAAGATCCACCAGCCCTAACTCTTGCTGAAGGGCAGCAATATAGGGACATTACCAGTCTTGTGAATGATTCCCCTAAATTGAATTTATGTAGGACTGCTTCAAGGAAGGACCAGTCAACCTTGTCAAAAGCTTTTTCAGCATCTAGTGTTATTGCTGCTGTGGGTGTGCCTAGGAGTTTCGCTTTTTCTAAGACATGTGCCAAAATCCTTGTATTGTCACTGGACAACCTATTTTTAAGGAAGCCTGCTTGAGATGGGTGGACTAACTGGGGAAGGACCTTCTGGAGGCGAGCGGAAAGTATCATAGCCAAGATCTTACAGTCTATATTAATCAGTGAAATAGGCCTATAATTTTTCGGGAGCAACGGGTCTTTCCCATCTTTAGGAAGTACTGCAATTATTGCTTCAGCCAGTGTGCCTCTGACCTCACCAGAGTTATTTATTTCTTGAAATAGATGTAGGAGGGGTTCGACTAATAGGGAGGGGAAGGTTTTGTAAAATTTAGCCGTAAAGCCATCCGGTCCTGGTGCTTTCCCTGTTTTCAGATTTTTAATTGCATTCTCTATCTCTAGAGTACTAATCGGGCCATTGAGACCAAACTGGTCCTCAGCAGAGAGCTGTGGGAGATCGCATTCATCTAAATACTTCTTAATCCTGTCTTCCTCCACCGTTTTATTCTTTGCATCAAGGTCTTCGTAGAATACTCTGAACACCTCTGTTATTTTGTCTGGGTCCGAATGTGAGGACCCTAAGGCATCTTTAATGACACTAATAGAATTCTTCTGAGCCTTAAACTTCAAGTACGAGGCTAGGCTCTTGCCAGCCTTATTAGACTCACAGAGCTTAAATCTCCTTCTTTTATCAAGCCAAACTCCCGCTCTCTCGCTAACTATTTTATTATATTCATATTTTTTATTTGCCAAAGCATAAAGAGACATATCATCCCTATCCTTTAAGTGTTTACTCTCTAGGTTTACAATTTCACTCTCCAAGGACTCCAAATTCGCATTATAATTTCTGTTCATTGCTGACCTGATTTTGACACACACTCCCCTTATGGTACTTTTCACCTAATGAGATCAGATGTGTCCCCCTCTTTGTTAATCTGCAGGTAAGAAGAAATCGCATCTTGTATTGTGGACCGGTGCTTATCACTATTAAGGATTTCATCATTCAAACGCCAAGACGTCTGACGAGAGGAGGGTTTAACATTAGCAATGGATAAGGAGATGCAAGAGTGGTCAGATATTACACGGGGTTCTATGGTAGTAGACTCTATTCTAGGGACCCCGTTCTGTGTTATGAGGATGTAATCGATTCGGGAGTACGAAGCATGTGGTGAGGAGTAAAAAGTATAGTCTCTCCCTGTGGGATTTTGAAGCCTCCATGTATCCACCAAGTGAAAGCGTTGACACAAATTGAGGAAAGCTTTATGTGATTTATTTGTTTTGAAGGGACAGTGTGAGTCTCTATCTAAAGTTGCATCCATTGGAAGATTGAAATCCCCGGCCAATATGTGAACAGCATTATCCGGGATATTCTCAATGTGCCTATTCAGATCCTCCCAGAAATTGAGTTCACTAGTGTTAGGAGCATATATGTTCGTAACATAAAACTCTGTATTATCCCTACTTAGTTTGACCGTAACCCACCTCCCGTCAGCACTCGCTTCGGAGGACAGAATCTCTACCTTAGATTTCCTCGCAACAAGTACCAGAACACCATTCTTTTTGTTCACAGCCTCAGCGCCCACAATCTCATTATAAAACTTATTCCTCAGATGGTAGAACTGCTTAGCCTCAAGCTTCGTCTCCTGAAGCAAAACAATGTCACCTCTCATTCTCTTTACATAGTCTAAAATCTTTTGTCTCTTGACAGAATGGTTCAGACCTTTAACATTAAGAGATAATATCTTCAATTTGTCCACATTACATACTCCCAACGGAGAACTAATTGCACTATGTGACATCAGTAGGTCGCGTCTTCATAGCGGTAATTATATATCTCACATGGCACACACAGTTAGTGCGATAGTAGAGCCCATCACCTCCCCCACCACCGAGCATTAAAGCAATGAAGACTATGCAAGCACGAGGAAGCAAAAGCAAAAAACATTGAACACACACCCGACCCAAAAACCCCTCAACCCCCCACCCTCCCCACCCCAACTGTACGTAGTAGGCATGGTGACTGGAGAGAGATTGCGCTGCAGCCTCCCCGTGCGTGACCATTTCAGAAAAAGTGTGGAACAGAGGAACTAACACAGTCGACCTGAGGCATGATGCTAACCAGGGTAACATAGACAAACCTACATCCAAGGACCAACATCCAGGGACCTCTTCTGCTGGTCTTAGAGCGAGTTACAAAAACTAATATTAAGCAACTAACGTAACCCTTCTTAACACCTCATGTTAAACATACCCACTAGTAGTCAGATCCTTAGTACTTGACGCTCATCATATTGATAGGCATTAATGGAAACATACTACATATCAAAAAGATCAATAACAATTGCATTCAACCAAAAGGCCACTCAATGGTGAGTGAACTTAAGCAGAGAATCGTACTTTCAATACCCCTCCACAGTAAGGAAAAGAAGCACATATGAAAATCGCATGGAATGCGTGGGCAAAGATCGTCCACTTGTAACCTGAGGCCGAGGCCTGGTCCGCTGCACCCTCGGGGTTACTTGTTTCCATGTCTAAGTCTTCCGGGCCATCTAGCATGCGTTTCAGTTTCAGGGGATCTGAAAAAATGTGCGGAGAGCCTTGGATAATCACACGATACTTTGCTGGGCCCATGAACCCATATTGGAAGCCCCTTTTCTTCAGCAGCGGTCGGAGTGCCAAGAACGCCTTCCTGACGTCCACCGTCTCTTTACTGTAATCCTGTGAAATGTAGATTTTATCAGATTTCCACAGTATATGGTTGTTTTTACGCATATAGCCGAGAATTAGCTCTACATGTTGGTAGCGTAGTGGCTTACAAACAATAGCTCTAGGTCCTTTTTGATTCTTATTTATTCTGCCCGGCACTCTATGGGCCCTATCAAATTCAAGCGGGTGATGGAAGGTCATGTTAGTAGCTTGGGTGAACCAAGATTCCAAAAAGGCCACACAGCTCCCATGTTGATCCTCCGAACCTTCCGGAATTCCAAAAATACGTAGATTCCCCCTTCTGTTCCTGTCCTCCAACTCCACGAGTTTCCGTGTTGTTTGATCCGCAGCTATGCATAGGCGCTTAATGGCATTACATGACTTGACTTCCATGTCCTCGAGTCTGCTAATCCTTGATTCTGCTTCTATCAGCTTTGCATTGGTGTCGCGGTTATCTTGCCTGATCGCTGCTACTTCTTCTTTGGTCGCTTTTGCCAGATCCCTTACTTCATCTAGTCTGTTAAGTATCATTTCTATCGGGTCAGGGTTGCTTTTCCCCCCTTTGCTGGGTGAATTTGGATTCGACTGGTCAGATTTGAGCCTCTTCAGGCTTTTCGTTAATTCTTTATTATCTGCCATGGCTGCTTGTCGCGCAGATTCCTTGGTCGTTATAGACGGTCTCCTTGTGTTTCCAGCCGTCCCCTATGGAGTGCTTACGATCGCCGGCCTCTCCGACTTCTTCTGCTAGCCTAATGCAATTAAATGCACAATGATCAATTAAATCCACCCACGCGTGGCAACATGATCGCTCTACCTGTCCGCTTCCTGTGTGTTTGTTAATTCGCCGTGAGGAAGTGCGCACTTTCATATGAGGCCGGAAGCTTGCGCCGCCATTTTGGGAGCCAACAAGTGTGTGCAAGGCCTTGCACGAGTATATACATGATCTCAGCCCAACAGTTGCATTTGTTCTAGAGTGCCTTCCAAACAGCTGAATTGCGCAGCTACTTGATGCATCCGTGTATTAGGAATGGGCGTGAGTCACACAGGTCTAAGGGAAGATATCACTGAGTTTTAGGTCTAGGACCTCATGATGTAGCGCAGGACCTGCTTTCATGTGCTATACCAGACACAGCCGAGTTCTATCTTGTTGTTAGTGGCTTAAAATCAAAGTTCTACACAGTCTCATCCTCATTCCGATATTACCACTATTAGGAGAGTTATTTAAGCGCCAGCCGCTACTGATTAGATGGATAAACTGACCCATTTCTACCTCCCATAGCGTTCACCGGTTAACAGCAACAGCGTCTGAGGCAGACAGTCTAAATCGTACGATCCATCCGCCCTGTTTTGGTCGCTAGTGGCGCCCAGCTTTATGTCTTTATGAGTCTCACTAGTTGACGGAGAATCATCGTTAAGCACATCTTGCTCCTCGGGCGCCGTTGCACTTCAGTGGAGATTCCCCGTCTAAGGAGCGTGTGCCGCCATTTTGTGTGCGCGAAAGCGCCAGTGATTCCTCCCGCGTCTGAAGCCGCCCGACAACAACTGCTTTACTCACGATTCCCTCCGAGCACTGACCTTCCACCACAGCTCCCAGCAATCATTACCGATTCCAATCGGGAGTCTTATAAGCCCTTCCGCCGACACTCTGGGCAGCCACACGGTCCCTTTGTCCGCCTCATTCACCACAGCCACCGGAGCGGAACATTCGGAGCGCCGGAAACACCGCTTCCCAGCATCAAAAATCCTCAAGCGTGCCCTTCAAATGTTCCCCTCACATTCCGATTACCAATTCCACGACGTGTAGTGGTGTTGGAGCGGTAAGACACGTCCCACCTCCGTTAATTGATGACCGCACGGGCAGAGAGAATCACAGAGCCGCCATCTCTCTCTCGGCGTCCAAACCACGCCCCCAACGTAGTCATATAATACTAACGAATGTGTGTGTTGGTTGCTATTTTACAAAAGAAATGCTTTTAAGAAGTGCTTGGTATGTAACCTAGAACACACTGGTGCACCAAGTAGTATAACATTTTGCCCCATGTGGAATGTGCTGGGATGCTAGTAGGTTGGATACTTTATAGAAAGTGATAAGACGCAATGAGGTTATTGTAAAAACTGAAGGAACTGCCCCATTGGGAATGCAAGTAATCAGTGAGAAAAATCGGTACATGCCAGACCTAGCATTGAATATTGAAGGCATGGTGGCAGAGGGGCCAAATGAATAGATTGTTTTCAGTTCTAATTAAGAAGAAAATGGAAGAGCTTTTGACACCCATATTTTGGTGTTCTTTGCGTAATATTGAAATTAATCTGGGCAAATACACAAGTATGTGCAGGGTAGCCAGATATTCTCTGGACTTTTGCAAATTGGGTACCTGTTGTCCATCTGATGGCTTATTGGTGCATGAAGTTATTCATGCCTCATCCTCCTAGATGCCCATTCATCATTCAGAACTAGGCTAAGCAAGCAGAAGAAGACCAAGAGGAAAGGGAAAGAAAAAAAAGAACATTCGTTCATGTAAAGGAGTGGATTTTTGCTTCTATCACCAAGACCACCAGTCCTGGGAACAGTCACCTTGGTTTGACAGACCAACAGTGTCTCAGGTTTAAAACCTTAAAGTATTAGTAAGTATATTTGGGTCACACATTCGTGATTAGTAACATTGTAAACTGCTATTGTACCATACTGTGGGAGGGTGCTCAAAAACAATGCACGTTGATACCGGGAGGGGCAACAAAGAATTAAACGCAAGGATAGTTCCTAATACTATAGGCTCTAGCATGTCACACGATTCATGGGTTCTGTGTAACCAATTTAAATAAAGCATATTTGTATAGATTACAAAAGTCGCAATAATAGTTGATTGTTATTTGTGTTCTTCCTAAATCACAATTTAGATTATACCCCTTTGCTCCCCATTAACCTTATGTTGAAGCTTGTGCCCTTTTTTAGTGGTTATCTGTTGATCCGTTTTAGTATCAAGATAGACTACCAGCATTACATATCTTGTCACTTGTTTAAAACTCCATCATACAACTTTTTTCCATATTCGTAGCTCATGATAATTTTATTTTCACATCTCGGATCGTATCGTAGACCCATTCTTTCAGTGCTGCACAATTAAGGGAAAAATTCTATGAACTAAGATCATTATTGCTACTCTTTACCCCTTGGAGTTTCAGTATCTAATTCTTAAATAGTGATCACTTTTTCCTCTTTTATTCCTGATGAAAGTGCCCTGCTGCTAGACCTGTTAGCCTTTGGGTGATCTCCCCCGCCCCCCCCTAAATTTTTTTCCTACTTCCCTCCTGTTTGCCGAAATTTGTTTTTTTGGTCTTTGGACTTTGTGCACTTACCAGTGCTAAAGTGTTTGTGCTCACCCCACCCCCAAACATGGTAAAATTGGCTTACACCCTGTTGGCACATTTAATGTACTCGAAGGTCTATAGTAGAGTAGTACTGCATGTAACCAGATCCTGTAAATTAAATGCTACTAGTAGGCGTGCAGCACCTATTGTGCGGCCCACTTAAGTAGCCCTTCAAAACATGTCTCGCGCCTGCCATTACAGCCAATTCAACTTGGCAAAATTACCCGTTTGCCAAGCTTAAACCTTCCTTTTTAGGTTGAGCCTAGAGCCAGCGCGCATGTACTGCTCTGCAAGACTTATTGTAGAGGAGTAGGGAATAGAAGCCCTGCCCACTCTCCAGCCATATTTACCATTGGCTTGTGTCATTGTCTATCGTAAATGCTGGCTTCTGATTCATCAACAAGCTTGTTAGTCCCTCCTTAGTAACGCCTCCTCTCCATTTGTCACCTCCTCTTCATTTGTCACCTCCCATGGCGACTGGCCCCTTTACTTTGGTTGTTACACAGTATGTGTTATTTAGACCTTGAGCACTATTTTCTTTAATGAGGTTCTCCTTCTGCAGGCATGACATGCTTTGGTGCCTTCTTTACTCCCCTCCCTCCTGTTGTTGTGCCTTGTTCCCTACCCCCTCCCTCCCGTTGTCTGTACCTTCCCCCAACCCTAGATCACCCTCCCGTTGTCCATGCTTTCCCCCCACCCTCCCGTTGTCCATGCCTTCTCCCCATCCCGTTCCCCGTGCCTTCTCCTTGACCACCCTCCCTCCCGTTGTCCGTGATGCCAAGGTACCCCTCGTGATCACAATTCTTTCATGCGGTTCTCGGGATCTCAGTAGTTTTCTTTTATTAGTACGTAATGTGATTCTGCAACTTTTTTCATTTTTTTGCTGTTTTCAATTGTAGCTTTTAGCATTTTCTTTGACTTTTCGGACGGTTTGTTCTTAAAGTTGAATATGCTAGATTCTCAAACATTACAATGTGCGAGGGCGGATTTTTCTGTGCTTGTTTTGGTGGATTAATCAATCCACTCTTGGGATCGTTTTGGCCCCAGGGTCACAGGTTCAATCCTCGTGAGCCCACTCCACCTTTCATCCTTATTAGGTCGATAACATGAGTACCACTGCGTTGTATGGCAATAACCATTATTTGTTAACAGTCCCCAAAAGACGCCACAATGAGTTAACAAGCTCTGCACTTTTATGTCAACAAGAGAGTAAATGAAGGCCCCTTTTAGCTACGAATATTCCCACATATCGGCTTACCGAGAAATTCCCATGCAACTCCACTCCTCTGGAAGCTGCATTGGCTGCCCATGAAGCTTAGGATTCAATTTAAATGTCTCTGCGTGGCCCATAAGGCACTCTTTGGCAAAGCCCCAGAGTACATCAAGCAGCGCCTGAAGAGGTACGTCCCGGCCAGAACCTTACGCTCAGGTCAGGCCTCCAATCTGTTTCAACCCAGATTTAAATTAAAGACCAAAGGAGGCAATGCCTTTTCGGTGATTCTTCCACAACTCTGGAATGAGCTACCGGCTAATCTGAAGGAGGACTCACAGCTACTCTCCTTCAGGAAAAAACTTAAGACGTTCCTTTTTAGGAAAGCTATCTCCTCGGCCTAATCAGAGACGGCATGGGGTTTCGGAGTGACTGTACGTTATGTTCTTTCTGTTTTAAGCACTTAGAGACCGGCGGTGATAGGCGCTATACAAAAACTCTTTAACATAACGATGGCCGGGGCTCTAATCCAGGAACAATGTTACAGCAGGTTAGAGCAGGGTGCAACGGAAGTCGTGACTCAATACGGATCTCCGGGCATGGTGTATCAAAGGTTTTTCCATTCAATGTCAATGATTGGGAAAAGCTTTGCTACATAAAGCATCAATGTTGTACTGCAAAATGTATTTTGGCGTGCTCACTGAATGCTATTTCAGTACTGCTGCCAGTGAGTGCGGCAACATAACTCTCTCACTTTGAGTCGAGAAGGCCCACTCCGCCTTTAATTTGGGTCAGATCAGAGAGAGGCCCCTTGGAGGCGTGCCTCGTACCGTTGCCAAACTTGCATACTGACCAGTTTCAAATGGTTTATACTGCGGCAGTTTGCATTGTCTTGTTTTTTATATACTTTGGCCTTTTATATGCCCTCACCTCACTAGGCAAGGTCGTGGACCGGATGTTACACTCCATTTCCAAGGCAACACAAAAGTTGACAAGATTGGGCCTGATTCCGTCAGCCTTCAGACCACCAGGGGACAAAGACCTGGGCTCCGCGTTCACCCAGAGTTGTTCACACAAGCAAGCATGTGAAGCAGTACTTTAAGGCCTGGTCTGTTACTACACAAGATAAAGGGAGTCTGGGACAAGGAGCTGGATCCAGGTCTAGTGACTCGTGCTTCTGAAAACTAGAATCGTCGCTCGTGGGAGCCACAGTTCCTTTATGAAAAAGGTAGAGAAGGAAGGCGGAGGCTAGAGTTGTTCAAATTATGGTGTCTGGGGACAGTGTGTCCTTGTCTTGGCGCCCTCACACACCCCGAAGGATGTCATGCTTCCATCATTTGGCAATGCTTCTTGTCGGGCTGGCGCTGCAATGCCCTATGGGTCCCACGAAGGGTTGCTTTGTCAATCTTTTCAAGTGATAATGCCGTAAGGGGGTGTGCGAATATGAGTGGCAGAGGTTTTCTAGTGTGAAGTTAAAAGATGGATGGAGGGGTAGCTAGTGAATTTAATAAGAGATAGCCACTCTGTCATCAGTAAAAAAAAAAACAAAGGTTGTGCTGCTTGAGGGTGACAATGGCCCTTGGTAGCTAGATGAGTGTCATATCCATACTGGTCATTTTGTAGGTCAACCTGTTTCGTGCAGTTCGTGGTCTCAGGAGATGCTTTGCGCTTCTTCATGGAAAAGTGCAGTGGGTACTAGTGTGGTGTAGTGGCCTCTCCGTTAGACGTAGTGCCACTAGTTAAAGAAGAATAAACTGGAACGACAAAGGAGACAAAACGAAAAAAAATGGAGAAGCATGTATAAACCCTTGCTGAAGGGTGTAGTTGGAGAAAGGAGCAAAGGTCCCCCATTGGTCGACCGTATGCTTGTGATAGTTATCAACTACTGTGATTTCCAGCAGCTTTATGGGTGGTGAGCTATCAATATATGGTGTAATAGTGACGCTCAGGAGGATGAACATACATTTAAACATAAAATAATCTCAGTAGAGATCATGGCGTGATGTCGATTATGCCGGCATTGACAGACAAACTCATATTGCATTACGTTGGGTCAAAAACTGGGTCAAGGACCCGGCGCACTGGTTTCACAGCCAGTGTGAAGTCGGTTGGTATAGTGGTAGAGTAACGCAGTATAATGAGCGTAAGCGTATACATTATTCTAGGTAAACCATTGATGGCAAGACCTCAGGTCACTGTGTTAAAATGCGGCATGGCGTGTGCTTACCTATATAGAGCGGGATAAGTGTCCCATGAGGTGCAGCTTGAGGGAATCCTCTATCTGTATGAGAAGTCAGAGTTAGGTGCTTCAACTCCTATAGAGAATGGTGCGGCTGTCCGCGAAGACCATAGATTAGGGAAAGGGCTGTACATACAGTTATCGTAGAATCTGGAGGTCTGTTAACCTACCTGAACTGTTGCCGCCTCTGTAGGAAGTGCATTATATCTCCTGCTGTATTTGTGCTAAGTCATGTTGGCGGTACCTGGGGTGTGTCTGTGCGCGCTGTGGTAAATATTTAAATTACCTGTACTATTTTTTATGCGGTAAAGTCTAGTAAGAATAACTCAGTCAAAATAAGAGGCAGGATCCGTGGTATTAGAGGTTCTGAAAAGGGCTTTATTCCTTACAAAGGAATTATAGTTCGAACTAGGCAATCTTATTCCATCACCCCGAAGGTTCAGGAAGGGATAGGCAATACATTATTGACAAGTAACAATATATATAGGGAAAGCATTGCATTAAGACAGATGCAGGAGGCGTAACAGCTGATAATACAGATAAGAATACACATACGTAATGAAAATAGGCGTAAATACAGGCGTATACTAGAAACGTCATTTAAAATGATGTCACAAGTGGGTGGATCCATAAGAGAATCCTGCAGTGTCAGCAGAAATATTTGGCAGAGATGCGCGCGCAGCCGCATGACGTGTGATTGACGTGCAACTAGAGGGTGAAGGGGAATGGACATTTAGCTCTACATGTGGAGACAGAAGTCTGGGGGGTCAGGTCAACCTATTCCCAAATAATATCTAATATCTTTGTTTAAGGAACTGTTTTATCCAAAAGGAAAGGTCTCTCGGACGGAATCTATTCTATACTGACTGTTAGTGCATGTACAAGCGTCTATGTGTCTACACGAGATGCGAGGGGGCAGGAATCTTCCATGGTAACAGGGGCTATGAATTACTTGTATAAAGACAGCAAGGCCGAGCCCTTTGCTCGGTAGCTGGAAGGATGTTTACCTAAACTACTAGACAGGAATGCATTGGGTGAGGAGCGGAGCAGATAACTTGAAGGCTGAATACAGTTTTTGGCAGGCAACAGGCCGCGTCAGGCACCGTTAGCCGCGCAGAGAGTAAGACAAAGTTCATGGACACGGATGCAGGTCCAGGCTGGAGCATTTCAGAGGCAGAAGCAGGAAAAGGCTTGATGACAGAATTCAGGGCCTACTCGCCCGAACTGTAAAACGTGAAAAGTGAACCATATAAAGTCGGTGGCCAATCATACTTAGGAATGGACTATTTGACCCATTCATGGCGGATCTGAAAGAGGACATGTTGGCGTTGGACGCACATGTATTTGCATCTTCATAGCTGGAACTAGAGGGAACATACATGTACTTGTAGCATGTACATGGAGCCGTTGGGGTCTAAGATAGGGGACATAACTGGTCATAAAATTCATATTTCCTCATTCCCTCCTTGTCCCCTACGGACTCTTATGAAATATCCATTTTCATCAATCCATCAATCTGTTCATATAGCATCATTTGTTCTTCTTTCTTCTTCCGGGATCTTGAATGAAAATTTGAAGGCGGGATACACAATGTGGCACACAGACCACAAATCGCTGGCCCACATTGTAGACACAAGCAACAACTGAATAGTATGAGAAAGCCAATACCTAGGAAGGATAGGATCCTCCATCCCCAGGCTGACAACACGCTCCAGAACCAACCGGACCAAGTCCAGGTGCCTGGATTCTGGTGTATCTGGCTTACGATTTTATGAAGTCGAGTTATGGCTTTATATACTGACGGCGCGTTTTCTGGTATGAAAACACAGCAACTTGATCCGATGACCCTACAAGCTCCGCCCCTATCGGCCAGAATGACGTCAAGGACAAGACGATTTTGAAGAACAACAATCCGCATCGCAGACTGCTCCTCTGTTAAGTTGCCTAAGGCGGAAGTAGTTTCATTCACTACTGCTTCAAGGGTTCTAGTTAATCTACGTATCAGCTTACTATTAGTGACTGTACCTATGTAGGGAAAGAAACCTTTATTGAAATCTGTGTATTGCTCCCATGCTGTTTCAGTGTAGTAGACAATCGGGAGATCTCTCTGCTGTCTATTGTGTACTAAATGGGTATTCCTATGGTAATCAGGCGGGGCTAGGAAAACAGGTGGCAGAAGGAATGCAATGTAACAGGTACCATCCCAATCTAGGGGTAGGCGTATGTATGCGGTGTGACCACAGATGAAGTAGGAGTGATGAGAAGCTCTAAATGTAGACTTGCCTTTATCACTGAATTCTATTACAGTGGTACATTTACTATGGCCCATGGGTATTGAACCATTCTTTCTTACACATAATTCGCCTCTAACTGGAAATACTGACATAGCGGGCAAGATTGGTGTAGCTTCGGATTCAACATTCAGGATCATGAGATTAAGTGTAAAGTTACCTAATCCATATACTTCATTTTCTAGATCAGTTCCTGTTCTTTTGGGAAATCCCTCCTTGTTAGGGTAGCAGACCTTAAGTAAAACTAGGTTCAGGTTTCCCCAAACCCAGTTGTCTTGATAAACTACTGAATTTGAATCTAGGGAATTAATCAAACTAAACCATGCTCCACAGGAGCCATTGTGTGTGAACGGATACGGAAAGAGGGGCAGAACTCCCTTGTATTTCTGATAGGGAGGGAGTCGGCCACATATCCAACAATTTGTAGCATTGCTGGTCTGATGAGAATGATGTAACATACTAATGAATGTGTTGTTGCGCAGCGCAAATCTATAGGACAACTCATGTGGGGGTAATTCGCTAAAAGAGTGTTCGGCAGTAGCATTGAAAGCACGCTTGGAGATAGGGTAATACATGTGTAAAAATATACTGACACTAATAATCAGAAGACTTAGAAAAAACATAATCAATAATGTCACTATGCAGTGACTACGAAGTGATTTACAGTACGCCTGTTTCTTGAGCTGTTCCTGTCTATTTCTCTCTCTATTTCGGTCTAGAGGATACATGTCAGAGACAACTTCAACCGATTCACCTTGGAGAGGACTTAAACAATCAAATTGTCTGACTTGCTAGACCTTAGTTTCAGTTTATAGTTTTGTTTTTCGGTGTTATCAACCAGGGGGAGTTTTGAGTCAGTCTGTGAGGGAATGCAGGGCTGATAATTCAAGTCGGATGATAGTCCATGAAACTTTTTGATATGGCTCGAGTGCAACCACCCTTTACGTCCCTCGATCTTCACAGCTGTCCTTGTGGTCAATAAGACGAGTTTAGGCGACTGCCAGCGAGGCTCCAGCGGGTTCCTTCTGTCGAAATTCCTTACAAATACGATATCTCCCGGAACCACGTCATGGGGCTTCACCTCAGTGTTATCGGGAAAAGCTGCAGCTACCTGTGAACGACAAGATTGTAGTGCAGACATCAAGGAAGCCAGGTAATCTGTCAGCATATTACAATCAACATCAGTTATTTTACGAGGTATAGGCGTCCCCCACATATTTGGTGGTCTACCGAAGATCACCTCATACGGGGATAGCCCTGTTCGAGAGTGTGCTACCATTCTCATGTAAAAGAGCGCAACCGGTAAAGCTACTATCCAGTCGACACCTTTTTCTCTACATACTTTGGACAGTCTAATTTTCAGAGTTTGATTATGTCGCTCCACGAGACCTGCTGCCTCGGGATGTCGGACACAGTGGAATTTCCATTGGTAGCCTAATAGGAGTGAAACGTGTTTCATTAGCTCGGATGAGAATGGCTGGCCATTATCTGAGTACACGACACGGGGCAAACCATATCGTGGGAAGAATTCTCGAACTAACTGTTTGGCGGTAGTCGGGGCAGTGTAATCTGAGACGGGATACGCCTCTGTCCACCGGGAAAGAGCGCATACAACTACGAGGACATATTTGAATCCTCGACATCGTTCCATCTGGATATAATTCATCTGGAGGACTTCAAAAGGGTTGTCGGGGGGTTGAAATCCACCCTGTTCTACAGGTACGCCTTTTCCTGGATTGAACTGACAACAAATCATGCAGGTACGTACTTTCTGTTTAGCTGCTGCTCGCAAGTGTTTATTGAACCAAATGTGTTGAATACTGTCTAGCATAGCTTTCTCTCCTAGGTGTGCTGGACTATGTATTGTGTTAATGATGACTTGAACCATTGAGTCGGGGAGAAACCATATAGATTTTCCCTTTGTCATCCATCCTTGATCCGTTTGGATCCCTCCTAATTCAGTCCATTTCTTTATTTCTTCTGGTGTAGCATGTGTCTGTATGTCAATTACATCAAGGGCGGGATCCTTAACTGTCATGCAGTGTGTTGGTGTCGGAACTATTGTCTTTGTCGTGTCAGTTGGACGAGTCTGATTCTGAGCAGTCTGTTTAGCTGTTCTGTCAGCTAGGTCGTTACCCTGAGAAATAATGTCAGTTACTTTTGTATGGGCTTTACACTTCATAATCGATATTGCAGTCGGCAGATGTATTGCATCTAACAGAGCTTGAATAAGGGGACCGTGCTGGATGTGGGCACCGTGAGAAGTTAAATAACCTCTCTCTCGCCAAAGCACGCCGAAGTCATGGACGACTCCGAATGCATAACGTGAATCTGTGTATATGTTGACTTTCTTATTTTTGGCTTGAATACAGGCTTGTGTCAGAGCGATGAGCTCTGCTGCTTGAGCTGACAAGGTATCGATACAATTTGTTTCAATAATTTCAGTGTCTGTTGTGACTGCATAAGCGGCCACTAACTCTCCTGTACTTGTTCTCATACATGAACCATCTACATACAGTGTCAGGTCTGGTTCTGATAATGGAATATCTGTCAAGTCTTGTCTGGGTTTCGTCGTAATAGTAATAACTTCAATACAATCATGTGCCAATGGGTCTGTTCCACTTAATGGCAAAAGTGTGGCAGGATTTAATGTACTACAACGTCGGATTTCTATGTGTGGCTGGAACAATGTTAATTCATAACCCGTCAGTCTTGCTATAGTCAAGTGTTGTGTTTGGGTCCGGTTCAAGAGAACCTCTACTGCGTGTGGTACTTGTACTGTCAATTGATGTCCTAACACTATGGCATCGCTTTGTCTGATTGCTAAAGCTGTTGCTGCGACTGATTTCAGGCACGCAGGAAGAGCCTGAGCTACGGGATCTAATGTACTGGAAAAATAAGCACATGGCTTATGTGATCCTGCTTGTTCCTGCGTGAGTACTGACAAAGCAGTACCTTCTCGTTCTGTAACAAAAAGTGTAAAACGTTTGCTGTAACATGGTGTTGCTAAAACAGGTGCTTGGCATAAAGCTTTCTTTAAGCTTTCAAAAGCTTGTGTATGTTCCTGAGTCCAAGGGAGGACAGTCGAAGTCGCTGCCTCCTGTGTTGTCAACTGAATGAGTGGTTTCGCTAGAAATGCATATTGAGGGATCCACTGCCTACAGTACGAAGTGAGGCCTATGAATGCCCGTACCTCCTTTTGTGTCTTGGGTGGCGGCATGTTGACAATTAACTGGATACGGTCGGGTGTAAGCTGTCTTCCCCCCTTGGACAGCAAGTGCCCAAGGTACACAACTTGCTGGACACAGAATTGCAGCTTTGAAGGGGACACCTTGTGCCCCTTGTCGGCTAGGAAACGTAAAACCGTCAGTGATGCTTTCTCACATTCAGGTTCGCTTCGGGCGGTGATCAGCAGATCATCGACGTATTGAAGCAGGGCAGTGTTAGCTGGCATGTGGATACTGTCAAGTTCTCTTTTCAGTGCTTGGCTATAGATGCTGGGGCTTTCTGTGAATCCTTGAGGTGCGCGTGCGAATTTAAAACTTCGTCCATTCAAACTGAATCCGAACAAATATTGGCTTTCCGGATCGATTGGGACGCTAAAGAAAGCGTTCTTGAGATCAATTACAGTAAAGAACGTTGCTTCTGAATCTATGGCTGTTAGCAATGAAGAGATATCTGGGACCACGGGGTATTGTGGTACAATGCATTTGTTTAATTCTCGCAGATCAATAACTAATCGATATACTGGTGGTGCTTTTGGATCAGTTCGTTTAAGAATCGGAATTATCGGGGAATTACATACATTGGAGTCGGTTTCCACGACCACTCCTTGTGCAATGAGCTCGTCAATGATTTGCAGTAAAGCCACAACAGCATCTGGGGGTAATTTGTATTGTCGTATTCGTGGTAGTACCACTCCAGTTTTTATTGTGACTCGATATGGTGTAATGTGCATACAACCTACATCAGTGGGGCCTTGCGCCCATAAATGTGCAGGTAGATTCTGTAACCGGTGATCCATGTCTCTAGACACGTAGTGACCTTTAAAATCACGCAAAAATAGTCGTGCTCCTTCCGGAGAACAACATATTACAGCTCCTAGAGCCTTCAATGTTTTTATACCTAACAAGTTTTCTGGACATGATTTCGTAAGTAATAGATCTGTAGTCCGTGTTAATGGACTGACTGTAAATGCAAGTGGTTGCGATACTTCGTTAACAGTAGGCTTTCCTGAAAAACCAAGGGAGATATTTTGTGAGCCTGAGAGGGGTGCCCCTGGAACTTCGTTGTGACTGATAGTGGTTCTGCTTGCCCCTGTATCGAGTAGAAACTTTCTGTCTTTTCCTAATACTTGACTCTGTACATAAGGACCCTCTTGATCTACGGGAACCTCAATAAGGGGTAGGCCAACTTCCCTCTCTAGGCTATTTCATGTGTAGCGCTGATACTCTGGGTAGTCATTTTGTGCATACTGGTACATCTGTTGTGTCGTGTTTTGTGTTGCAGCAATAGGCTGTGGCTGTTGTTGTAATTGTTGTTGTGGTTGTGGTGCGGTCTGTTGTACAGCTGGCATAGGCTGTATATTCTGAGGTACTTGTTGTTGGATCTGATCCTGTCTAGGCGGACGTGGTCTCTCTTTCGTTATACCCGTAGAGATATTATGTTTCAGAACTGCGCAGTCGTGTATATAATGACCTGGCTGTTTACAATAGTTGCATGTCCCTCTAACAGGACCCGCTGAATCATTGGACTGTGTCATACCCTTTTTATGACCGTCAGCTGGAACTGACTGGGCAACAAGCATTTTCATTTTCGTGTCTTTCATACGTCTTTGTTCATGTTCTTGTTCTTCTCTAATTCTATTGTGATGATATTGTAACATTTGTAACATCTGTGACGGTGTGTTACCTTGCCAAGTACTCTCGAATTTCAATACTCTACTCTTAACTTGGGGCAGGGAATTCTCAACTAATTTTGTCACAAACAGATGTGGGTATGACTCACTACTAGCTTTTATGCCACTATTAATACCAAAACATTTTTCAAATCGGGAATAGAAATCACTAGTGTCTTCATCTTGTTTTTGTTTACAGGCTGAGATTGCACCCCAGTCTTCCTTTTTCGTAGTTAATAAACGTGGTAGTACCTGCACTAGTAATCCTGGTAATGCTGTAGTCCTTTCCCCAAGCCCTGAACCTGCAGCTCGGGCCTTTTCTTCGTTTTCTAATGCTGTCCAATCTATCTTTTGGTCTCCCACCTCCCATTCCTTTTCTTTGAGTTTCTCGTAAATACCGGCAGGCAATAAAACTTTCAATATTTTCATAATGTCGGGATAAGTATACTCTCCCATGAGTAACATGTCTTTTATCTCACGGTGGAAACCTGCTGGGTCTTTGTCATGGCTAGGTACTACTTTCTTCATTTCTAATAATTCAATTTTAGTTATGGGCGCGTACACAAACACGCGTTTAAAATTATTGTCTTCACCTCTTATAGGGTGTACTTCGCGTAAGGGATTCTGTCTGTCTATGTGATACATTTTTCTTTCCAACTTGGGGGGAACTGAAACATGTTCTGGGCATACGAAGACAATGTACTGGTGTCGATATTCTAGAATTTCCTTAATTAAATCAGTACCTGAACCTCTCCATTTATTCGTGAGTAATTCTATCAGTATATCAGGTAGGGGACCAGGATCGGAGTGTTGGCTTCTATATAATATAACGAGGTGTTGTATCATGTATATACCAGCTAAACGCTGTTCGTCTGGGGTGAGATTCAAAAACGTGTGTGCTAACGCATCATCACTGTATTTTTCAGAACTGTCAGCCCATTGTACTGCTGACCTGGCTAATTCTTGTTCATCCATAGAATCGAGCATATGATACCCCCTTCGGTCTCGGAGTAGTTTATCAGCAGTCTGGAATAAGTGTTATGGGGACTTCGTGTTTAACATAGGGGTTTGGAAATGTCTGTTACATTCTGGACGTATTGGACGTATCGGGTCATTAAAGTATCTGGTATTGTTACAAGGTCTTCCCCTACCTACATAGGCTATCGTTTCTAATTGTCCTGTGGGCAATTCTGATTCTTCCTCCTCCTCTCCCTCTGATTCAGTTTTGTCTGCCTCCAATCTGGCTTTATGTATTCGTTCTACTTCTTTGCGGATCTTTCGGCACATAGCTACTATACATGTCTGTTTATCATGTTTTCCCTCTGATATATTCTGACCCCATCGGGTAAGTACTTGCATTTCATCCTGATCTACCTCGGACCTATCTCTGTTTCTGATTTTTTTTTTTTTGTTTAAAATATTTTTATTGCAGGAATCCGTAAATCGTTACATAACCGGCCAACATTATATATCACGCCCGATCAATGAGACGCAACCCTCCTTTCCCCCACCGTAAGTTACTTACACAGCCATTCAGCCCACAACCCTGGGGTCGGGCGGCGAAATTCAATGGGGGCTCAGGAGGATGTCGAAGCTGGCCCGGAGAACCCGCTGTCCGTCATCTGCTTTTCCAAACAAACCCATAAACCCAAAATAAACCTATCTCTGTTTCTGATCAAGCAGTTTATGAAGAAACGTAACAGTTGTCTCTGTATATCCGCTTTCTGGTATTCCATGGCTTCGTCAATACTTTCAGGGCCTTGCCCGGTTTGGACAAAGCGATATATATTGTCTAGATGATTAATCATTCCTGGTAGTGTCGTTAAATACATTGACGCTCGTCGTATACGTAGTGATGATAGCAGCATTCTGTCATTTTTACCGGGCACTGGATCATATCTACAATCTACAAGATGTTCTTTAAACACGTCGGACGTTGCTATTTGGGGTGTATGTTGGTTTGCTAAATCTCGAAGAGACGATTTACTTCGTGATGGTGGCGTGGCGAAAATTGCTGTCGCACCTTCTGCCGCACCTTCTGAGGTGCTAGGCACGAAAGGATTTGTGGGATGTAAGGTAGAAACTGTGGATGCAGGAAAAACGGTGGAAACAGATGGACCTACTGGATTGTGCGGAGGAGTTTGTTGTTGCGGAGCTGGGGTGATCTCGGTGTTGAGCACCATCGACAGGTGGCGGGTGTGGTGGAACATTAGCATATTCGGGAGCTACATCGTCTAAATAGGAAGAAAGGAAAATATCTTTTGCGGTCTTGGGATGTGCTTTAATCGGGAGTAATGGGGGTGGCAAATTTTTCGGTTTTTCCGGGGTGGCCTTAGGTAAACCTTCGGCTAAAAGAGGATACATACCATTCATAAGAGCATTTCGTTGTCTGTCTACTTGTTCGGTTTTTACTCGGATACCTTCCTCAACTAATACGTTTTCTCGGGCTCTATTTGAGTTCTCCCTACTTTTCTCTTCCAGTCTGAGCGCTTTCTCTGTGCGCCTATGCGATTCTTTACGCCATAACTCAATGGCATCTTTCTGTGACTGTCTGGCTTTCTTTTTCCATAATTCTTCTTCTACTCTCATGATGCAATCTGCATCCCATGTCCCAGCTGCGGGCCACCTCTGACTTTCTGCTAGATCCTTGGTGTAGTCCACCCATAGGTCAAGATATAATACGGCATCTAGGCCATGTTTATGATACATAAAGTACCCTGGGGTGTCCCTAGGTGGAATGGGAACAGCTTCTTCGAGCACTCCTTTTCTAGTTTTGATCTGTCTTAATTTTGAAAAGAACGGCATTTTTAAAACCTTGCTACTTGATTCTTACTTGAACTGGACTTGAACACAATTAATACAATAAACACAATAATGAACACTCATTCATACCACAATTTTTAGACACTGTAAAACATTTAACATTTACCATTTAACTTTTAACGAACAATGATAATTAGAAGAAAACCAGTTACTGACATAATACTAATACTAGATAATATTGAATATATACATGAACATACTGGATATACTGCTAAACAGTACAGATACACTGCTAAAACAGTACAGATACACTGCTAAAACAGTGCAGACCGGATCTGTGTACCCAAACCCGTCAGGACCGGCACAAATTAATGTGCACGTCTAACTGCCTCCCCAGCAACGGTACTCACCGGGTAGCACGGAACGGAAGGCCTCGGAACTGAACTGTACTGGACCGGACTCGACGCGACTCGGAACTTCGGAACCTGGTGGGCCTCTGTATACCTCGGATCTTGCTCTCTCAGCTAGGCTCTGGTCGGGATACTTCGCACTTCTCACCGCCTCGTCTGGGTGTTGATCGCAGCCTCAGTCACCCCCGCTTGGTCGGAGGGAGATACAGGAAATCCTGCGGGTACGCGTTGTTGTCCGTCCGGCTGTGGCAGGAGACCGGGCCTGCAACGCACCTCCGGCGCGTGAGATGAGAAAGTGTCCCTGTTCGGGCGCCAATTTATGTGGTAAATATTTAAATTACCTGTACTATTTTTTTTATGCGGTAAAGTCTAGTAAGAATAACTCAGTCAAAATAAGAGGCAGGATCCGTGGTATTAGAGGTTCTGAAAAGGGCTTTATTCCTTACAAAGGAATTATAGTTCGAACTAGGCAATCTTATTCCATCACCCCGAAGGTTCAGGAAGGGATAGGCAATACATTATTGACAAGTAACAATATATATAATGAAAGCATTGCATTAAGACAGATGCAGGAGGCGTAACAGCTGATAATACAGATAAGAATACACATACGTAATGAAAATAGGCGTAAATACAGGCGTATACTAGAAACGTCATTTAAAATGATGTCACAAGTGGGTGGATCCATAAGAGAATCCTGCAGTGTCAGCAGAAATATTTGGCAGAGATGCGCGCGCAGCCGCATGACGTGTGATTGACGTGCAACTAGAGGGTGAAGGGGAATGGACATTTAGCTCTACATGTGGAGACAGAAGTCTGGGGGGTCAGGTCAACCTAATCCCAAATAATATCTAATATCTTTGTTTAAGGAACTGTTTTATCCAAAAGGAAAGGTCTCTCGGACGGAATCTATTCTATACTGACTGTTAGTGCATGTACAAGCGTCTATGTGTCTACACGAGATGCGAGGGGGCAGGAATCTTCCATGGTAACAGGGGCTATGAATTACTTGTATAAAGACAGCAAGGCCGAGCCCTTTGCTCGGTAGCTGGAAGGATGTTTACCTAAACTACTAGACAGGAATGCATTGGGTGAGGAGCGGAGCAGATAACTTGAAGGCTGAATACAGTTTTTGGCAGGCAACAGGCCGCGTCAGGCACCGTTAGCCGCGCAGAGAGTAAGACAAAGTTCATGGACACGGATGCAGGTCCAGGCTGGAGCATTTCAGAGGCAGAAGCAGGAAAAGGCTTGATGACAGAATTCAGGGCCTACTCGCCCGAACTGTAAAACGTGAAAAGTGAACCATATAAAGTCGGTGGCCAATCATACTTAGGAATGGACTATTTGACCCATTCATGGCGGATCTGAAAGAGGACATGTTGGCGTTGGACGCACATGTATTTGCGTCTTCATAGCTGGAACTAGAGGGAACATACATGTACTTGTAGCATGTACATGGAGCCGTTGGGGTCTAAGATAGGGGACATAACTGGTCATAAAATTCATATTTCCTCAGCGCCCAGCACGTGACTTGGGTGTCACGTGAGCGCGTCAATGGGATAAATAGAAACTCCATCTTGGGGTGGATTCTTTCAAGCAAGGTCACAAGTGCAATTCTAAACGGTGAGGAATCTGCGCTATTTTGGAGTAGGTTGTGCTGATTGTGTTTTTTTACATTTTTTTATTTTAAAAGTTTTATATAGCGCTAGCTTGACCCGTAGGTATCAGAGCGCTTTATATACATACTGTAAAGAAAAACAGACGGAAATTGCATTACAAAGTAGGCAGGCAGTAAGGAAGAGCAAAATCAGGGATAGAAAAAAATACAGCATGGAAGAGAAGGTGGTTAAAACAGTCCGGTCACCAACTATCCTTGAATGTCAAGAGAGAGGAGTAAACTCGGATATTGAAGTCTAGGTTAGTTGACGTTGGTCAGGAAAGTATTTTGTTAAGGAGATGGATTTTCAGGTCCCTTTTGAAACATGAGAAGGAGGGGTTGCATCTGAGGACTCTAGGGAGAGCGTTCCACATCCTGGGAGCGTTGCCAGAGAACGATCGGTATTGTGTGGTTTTCTTTTTCAGTTTCGGAGGAATAAGGAGTGAGTTGGAGCTTCTCAGCGTTCTGGATTGACTTGCTCTTACCAGTTTGTTGTTCAGGTAGTTAGGGGCTGGAGAGTGAATGGTTTTGTCTGTGATGCAGGCCAGTTTGTAAATACACCTCCCTTCCATGGGGAGCCAGTTGAGGGAGTTGAGAGCTGGAGTGATGTGTTCAAATCTTTTTACTCTGGAAACGAGTTGAGCGGCCATGTTCAACACTGCCCTTAGAGGGGCTAGGTGAGCTTTTGGAGTCCCTGTAAGGATGGCATTCCCGTAGTCGATTTTAGAGAGAACTAGGGATTGGACTACATTGAGGTCATCATGGGGAAGAAAAGGTTTCAATTTGTTGAGGTGTTTTAGAGAGAACAGAGCACTTTTTGCAGAGTTTTGTGGGCCTCCATAAATAAGTTCTTGTCAAGGGTGATGCCTAGAGACTTAACTGAGTCGGATAGGACGATGGGGCGACCAGATTCTTGAGCCACTCTTGGATTGGCTGATGGTTGCTTTTTGGAGGGAATAGGATTAGTTCTGTTTTATCTGGGTTGAGCGTTAAGTGGTTAGCGTTTGGATCTCGGTTAGAGTGGCATTGAGGTGTTGGATGTTGCTGGGAGGCTTGATTTTGAAATAGATTTGGGTGTCATCAGCGTAAAGGTGGAAATTCACTAGAGCTTTTTTCAAGATGATTGTGAGAGGCTCCATGAAAAGATTGAAGAGGGCCGGGGAGAGAATCGAGCCTTGCGGGACCCCAAGTGTGACTTTTGTTGGCTTCGAGAGACAGGAGTTGATTTTAATTTGTTGCGAGCGGTGTTGAAGGAAGGAGGTGAACCATTTTAATACTGTGCCATTAATGCCGGAGCGCTTCGACAAGGTCTCCAGAAGCGCTGGATGATTTACTGTGTCGAATGCCACAGATAGGTCAATAAGGATGAGTATGCAGGCATCACCTTCATCTAAAGCCTTGTGAATATCGTCAGAGATGTTGATTATAGCTGTTTCCGTGCTATAGCCTTTCCTGAATCCTGATTGAAAGGTATCGAGGAGGTCGAACTCATTAATGTGATTGTTGAGTTGGTGGAGAATGCATTTCTCCAATGTTTTTGCCAGGAATGGGAGGTTGGAGATAGGTCTGAGGTTGTTGAAATCATTAGCTTGCTTAGCCTCCACACCGGCCCCAACAGCGCTAAGGATGCCTGGCTTCACCCTGGGTGTGCCCAGGAGTGGACACTTCACAGGGAAAGCCAGGAGGGGTTCCACAGCGGTATGAGTATCAGCGCCAGGAAACCGCAAAGGCGACACCGCAAGGTGTCCGTCTGGTTACAGTGCGCCCCATAAGTACCTTGACATTTACCTTGACATTTACATTAGGGTCGTCCCCTTTTTTTTTGAGAATGGGTGTGATTTGTCCAAGTTGAAGGGAGTCTGGGACACAGCCTGAGGTGTGAGAGGCGTTGATGATTTTTGTCCAGAAAGGGGAAATTGTGTGGTTAAGATCTTTTATGATTGTGGATGGGATGGGGTCCATAGTGTGGGAGGAAGGTTTTAGGTTAGAAATTATACTGAAAACCTCATTTTCCGACATTAGCTCAAAGTCGGACCAATGCGCATTGTTTTTTAGCTGGAGGCAGACCCGATTGTCCTTGGTAAGAACTCTTTCTGAATGATCAGGGGTGGTTAGAGTGGGGCAGGTTAAGAGCTAAGGAGGGTTAGAGATTTGGATGAAGGATTGATCAATTTTCGAGACTTTATTAGTAAAGAAGGTGGCAATTTCTTCACAACGCTCATTGGTGGCTTTGATTTCTTGAGAGGGAGTGCAGTTAGTTTTTGACAATGTTGAAGAGTTCTCTCGATCTATTTTTCGCCAGATCAAGTTGGCTGCGGAAGAAAGACGCCTTTTCACTGAGAAAGAAAGCAGTTCCTGTTTGTTATATAATATGTGCGTTTCACAGAGATTATCGCCATCTTGGAGTATGTTGTACTACATGTAATGGAAGGAGTCGAGATACAGTAGAAGGATAATGGGTGCCTGGCCAGGTCGTGTGTGGCGTAAGTGACATGACCCTAGGTTGTAGCGGCTGCATATGTATAATGTTACAAAAGTGGACATAGGAGATTTGGGGTTATCTAATCGGAGGCCAGTGTGTGTAATCACAAGATGTATGGCCCAATTGCTCTGGTGTGGGTATGTGAAATATGGTAGCAGAAAAAAGTGGGTGGGGAGTCGAAGAGCAGAAGAGTGAAGTGGGTCTGCTTAGGGTATCCGTATTGCTACTGTGGCATGTGTTCTAATCATGGGCAAGGTATGGTTGACGGTACATTGTTCAAGTTTGTAATTCAATCCATGGAATCTCATCATTCAGTCCATTGACATTATAGTGTAGTCTGAACACCATCGTTCTTTACGGAACAGCGTAGCGATGCTCCAGGCCGTGTTTGCTTCTAGGATGGTCCATTGAAGTTGGTCTGTGGTATGCTTATGTTCTATGAAATGGGTGCTCATTTTAGTTGTGCTGCGACTGCAGCGGATGTTGCTTTTATGTTAATTTATGCGAGTTCTGACTTGTCTAGTGGTTATGCCCACGTAGAGGAGGATGCATGGGCACCTGATTAAATACACACAATTTTTAGGTCTCGCCTAGCGCAGTGCGCATACGCCGGTCTAGGAGAGGGTCTCTTGGAAACACTCCAGACTTCCAAGAGACTTCTCCGTGTGGGCCGGACTCCTCCCACACATTCCATTGGCCTTTGCGTGTGGCTTTCAATATTGAAAGTACGCAAATGGCCAAAGGCGGGTGCATGTCCTGCCTTTCCTCTAAACTATCACTCCCATGACCTAGGGGTCTCGGTAGCGAGCAGCGGCCCGCAGTGTGCCTGCTGCATTCCTTAAATTCCTTGCAGCGCACGCACCACTCGCGGGCTTGTTTTTTTCCTAGCTTTGCACCATCTGTCATCTGGGGTGTCTCCTTCTCTTGTTTGCCCTCATTGCCCCCAACCTTTTGTCACACACGGGCTGAAGTGGTCGCTATTGGGACCCGTTGCATGCCCCCAGTCCCGAGGCTAGCGCACAGTTGCGTCTGGGCATTTTTGCTGCTTTATTCCATTGCAATTACGGAGTGGTGCTATTATTTGGATTATTATTATTATTATTATTATTATTATTATTATTAATATAACTGTTATTTTGCCGCCACCCTTTGATTTCGCCACCTCTCCCCGCCTGTGTCCATCACACTCCCTTGAATGGGCGTGCGGCTGTCATTCTAGCAGATTTCCCTTCCTAGTACACAGAGGCAGCGTGCCACGTGCAGCCCGCGGGTTCAGTGAGTCTGGCGTGGGTCGGGTGGGCGTTCACTGACCCGGGACACAGAGGGCGCACCTTGGAGCGGCTTCTAGCCGCTGTTGGCGGGTCGCGTGGTTCAGACCCGCCTGGAAGGTGTTGTGCACGGCCCTCCAAGCCTCGGCTCTGCCTCCTGGGCAGTAAGATGGACTTGAACCTGGACACTACGGGCTCCATGGCAAGGGCACCGCGTGGTCTCCGGGGGAATCTTGTTAACTTTAGGGGCCTGTTATCCAAAACAGCCTTTCAGCAACATTGCGCAAATGTCATTTTTTAATCCTGTGTAATTCCAAGTCCTAGAAGGGAGCATAAAAACAAGACTGGCTTGTTTCGAGGCGCTTATGTCTGATGCAGCCCAATGAGCAGGTTCTAGGACCTTACCCTTCCAAGACCTGCCTGATTCCGCCGTCACGTTTCAGACGTGTGTGTGCGTGCAAGACTTCTGCTTGACGTATCTGGGGTTGTGTAAATTCGCGTGCCTGTGCCGGCAGAAGAGTAGGTGTGACGTGACTGCGATGCAAAAGGGTTAAAGGATTCCCATTTGG
This sequence comes from Triturus cristatus, assembly GCF_964204655.1. Taxonomy (NCBI): domain Eukaryota; kingdom Metazoa; phylum Chordata; class Amphibia; order Caudata; family Salamandridae; genus Triturus; species Triturus cristatus. Next base: position 291,642,963 of record NC_140585.1, read on the forward strand.
TAATATGGTTACAGCGTTTGTCCATTTGAAGGCAGAATACATTAGTGAAAGTGAAAGGGTTAATCGACTAATGCAAATGTCTCTAAGCACACCTCTCCCATATGCATTTCCCCAGATCCTCACTATGCAGGGCAGAAGAACACCAACATAGATATGATCGTAGAGCAAGCTCATCTACCTGTCCATTTTTTAAAAGCATCTGACTGGTAATGTATGTGTACGTGTATATATATATATATATATATATAAATATATATATATATCTATATATATATGAGATTGTGTGTGCACGCGTGCATGTAGACAGAGGCACACACGTGTTTACATTTCACGATATACATGTAAGCAAATATAATTTCTAAATTGGCGACTGTGTGTCTGTACTTAGAAGATGCAATGCTACATTTCAGATAGAGAGGTTGACAGATAGATAGATACCCTCCCCTGGATGCAACTACGCAAACACACACGTGAAACGAGTTCTTCGCAGAGTATTTATATAACAAACAAAAGTACAGAATTTCATAAACCTATTTTTTGTTTTGCCAGTCTCTCGTAACATAAAAAATTAAACGTAAACCTCAATTAATGAAATAGAGAAGGCAGAAACACAGCGCCCTGTGCATATATTTTTTTTAGATTTTTCTGTGTTGATACCCTTGCCCACACACAAACGACGGCATGCTGAAAAAGTGCACTGTGTCCATACACATCATTGTAATGCTCATGTAGACGATGCTCTTGTCACAGGTACACGAGATATGCACGTGTGTCTCTGTGCACGGATTGTGACCCTAGTACACAGCAGGCATAGTGAGTAGTACATCCCTTGTGATGTTTCTTCTAATGCTCTCTATCAAATGTCGATGTGTTTATAAATGTATACCTACCCTAATACCCCAACGATCACAGAATAACAATTCATGACAACTGAGTCATATGATGAGCGTGACATGTAGAAGTAATACAGACGTATGAATTAGAATCCGGCTACACACACAAATTGTGTTAAATGGTGTACAATGTGTGTTCGTGCTTTGTTTGTTAGCATAGCCGATAGGTTTTGCCTTTGGGACCTTATTAGTGTTTAGCCGGGCAGTACATTTTCCTGGCTTTAAACTCGCGTAAATGTGAGACCTATTGCATTGAACCAATGAGTGATACCAAAACGCAACAGTTTCTCCCAAAAAACGACTGTTTTATCTTGCAACTGCTCGCTCTCTGCTGTTGACGTACCTCCTGTCGCACGTCAGTCACATTTTGTATTTAGCACCGTCACACATTTTGTATTTAGCACCGTCATCTGAAAGCTGCAACGCTACACACTTAAATGGTCCCAAAGGCGAGTCCTATTGGCTATGCCAATGCTTGTTTGTGTTACAATTGGTGTGTTTGCGTTTGGTCCATATAAGATCGCCCAGCTGTATTTCCTTAGTGTATACCAGTGCGCCTGGTCCTTGACCCAGTTTTTTGACCCAATGTAATGCATTATGTGTTTGTCTGTCAATGTCCGCATAATCGACATCACGCCATGATCTCTACTGAGATTATTTTATGTTGAAATGTATGTTCTTCCTCCTGAGCGTCACTATTACACCATATTGTCACAAGCGATACCCTCCAGGGGTAATGAGTCACGATACTCGGGACTAGGTGGGTCTGGTTTCTTTATTGTTCCAAGGTACAAGACACACTATAGGGGGTTGCTACGACGTCTTCCTGCTTGGCTCGCCTTCTCTTGGTAGATGTCCCACTGGCTTAGGTTCCTCTCCGACTCTCCAGGGCGATATACCAAAGAAAACAAAAAGAACACGGGAACACACAGGTGAGATGAAGGACCTTCTACTGGTAGTGAAGTAGGGTAAGGGGAGTGAAGGGTCACCGGGGCTGCCACCACGTAGTACTCAAAGAGAAAAAGAATCTTCGTAGGTGAAGATGAAGGGACAAGCGTGAAAGAACGATACCGGTGTCCAAACACTCACGCCTCTGTGACCACCCCAACTCAAGCCTACCCCGTCCCTCCCCGTGGAAAAGCAAAACCCAGGACTCGGTCCCGTACCTTTCCCAGCCACGCTCCTCCGGGAATGTGGCGGGGCGAGTCGCGTCTCCGTTGGCCTCCTGGCTTCTTCGGATCCTCGTCCTCAGCTTCCTCGGTCCCTCCGCTCGTTTTCTCGCCGTCTCCTCGTCGTCCTTGCTCCTGTGCTTCCTCTCTCTCTCCGCTCCTGCTTCCTCCACCGGCTTTCGCGCTGTCTTGGTCTTCCGGGTTCTCTTTACAGGCCAACACGTCTCCGGATTGGACTGCTGTTGCTGACGTGGTTGTGACGGGCTCCTCCCACAGGGAAGTCCAGTTCGGGTTAAAGGGCCCGCTCTCGTCCTGTGGCCGGGGTGGAAACGAACAGTCATTATCGTCTCCAGTCCGTTCCTCCTCCGGAGTGACCCCGTGACAATTCCCTCCCCCTGGAGTACCCCGATCGGGGGAACAAGGGAAACGGGGGAGAAAGTCTGCATTTCCCTGATGCGCCCCTTTTCGATGCCTAACGTCTATTTGGAAAGGTTGTAAGGCCAGAAACCAGCGGAGAATGCGTTCATTATGGCCTCAGTTCCTTTGTAGCCAGGTAAGGGGAGCGTGGTCTGTATACAATATGAAGGGTCTACCCTCTAAGTAGTATCGGAGTTTCTCAACCCACCATTTAACCGCCAGACACTCCTTCTCTATGGTGGAATACGCTTGTTCTCTTGGGAATAGCTTTCTGCTGAGATAAAGAAGGGGACGCTCATGGCCATTCTTGTCTGGTTGTGACAAGACTGCCCCTATCCCTATACCAGAGGCGTCTGTTTGTAAGACAAAGGTGTTGTTGAAGTCCGGAGTCACGAGCACAGGGGAGGTAGTTAATGCGTCTTTTAGGGCTTGAAAGGCCTGGGCTTCCCGATCGGAGGGGGCTTGTAATCTGGGGGATGTGTGTGTCTTACGTAATAGGTCTGTAAGGGGCCCTGCTATGGTAGCGAAGTGGGCAATAAATCTACGGTAATAACCGACTAAGCCTAAAAAAGCTCTTAAGTCCCTCTTGGTTTTCGGATAGGGAACTGTCTGGATGGCGGTCACCTTCTCAGTCTGGGGAGCGATGTGTCCCTCCCCCCAAGAGATACCCCAAATAACGGACTTTCTGAAAGGCCACCCTTGATTTCTTGGCGTTAACATGCAACCCTGAAAGTCTCAAGCTATCAAGGATGTTCCCTAAATGGAGCAAGTGTTCCGCTCAGGTCTTACTGAACACCACAATGTCATCAAGATAAGCCCCCGAATACTGTAGATGAGGGGCCAGGAGGGTGTCCATGGCCCTTTGAAAGGTGGCTGGGGCTCCATGCAACCCAAAGGAAAGGACGGTAAAGTGGTAGTGGCTGGACGGGGTGGAAAAAGCAGTTTTTTCCTGGTCGGCTGGGGCCAGTGGTATCTGCCAATAGCCCTTGGTGAGGTCGATGGTGGTTATATATCTGGCCTCACCAAGGCGTTCTAGGAGTTCATCTACCCTGGGAAGGGGATACGCATCTTGCTTGGACACTCGGTTCACTGCCCTGAAGTCAATACAAAACCGGATGCTACCATCCGGCTTGGGTATCAGGACGACAGGAGAACACCAATTGCTGTGAGAGGGGACTATAACCCCTGAGGCCAACATCCTCGTGATTTCGTCTTGGAACGCGGTTCGTCGGGTTTCAGGTATTCGATACGGTTTTTACTTAACCACTACTCCGGGTGGGGTGGTTATGCAGTGTTCTGCCAGGGAGGTCTTTCCTGGCTTGTCAGAAAACACGTCTGAATATGTCAAAAGGAGGGAACGTATCTCCTCTTTTTGTATAGAAAGGAGATCAGGATTTATGGGGGTCTCCGTGACTGTGTGCGGTAGGGGGAAAACTGCGGACACCGTATGGTCTACGGACGGAGGGGGTCCCAACCATTTTTTGAGCAAATTGATATGGTACATTTGTGTCCTGTTCCGGGTCATCTGTAAGATGTAAGTGGTTTTCCCTATCTTGCGGACTACCTTGAAAGGGCCTTGCCACTCCTTATTCAATTTGTGGGTGGACGTGGGTAGTAGTACCAGCGTCCAGTCACCTACGCTCAATTCTCTCCACTTAGTACCCCGGTCGTAAAAGGTTTTTTGTTTGGTCTGTGATGCCAATAGCTGGGTATGGGCCAGTGTTCTCAATTTATGTAATCTGGTTTGCAACTGTCGGGTGTAGTCAAGGAGGGCTTCTGCCTCCTGGAGACCTTCACGCTCCCAACTATCTTTGGTGATCTCAAGTAAGGTTCGTGGTTTGCGGCCAAAGAGTAGCTCAAAAGAGGAGGTCCCCAAACTAGATTGTTTCGGACTACGGAGAACAAAGAGTGCTAGGGGGAGTAGTTGATCCCAATCCTTTCCATCCCCAGACAGAAGTTTTTTTAAGGTAAGTTTTAGACTACCATTATAGCGTTTGACTAGTCCGTCTGTCTGGGGGTGATAAACAGAGGTGGTTATATGTTTGATCTGCAATTGGTCGCAAACTTGTTTTAGGAGTCGTGATACAAAGGGTGTGCCGTGATCGGTGATGATCTCGCGGGGAAATCCCATATGGGAAAACACCTCTACGAGTCTTTGAGCTATGGCAGCAGAGGTGGCGGCTCGAAGGGGGAAAGCCTCAGGATATCTGGTGGCATAGTCAATCAACACCAGAGCATACTGGTGTCCGCATGCTGACTTGGGCAACGGACCGATAATGTCCATACCCAGTCTATCAAAGGGGGTGCCGATGATGGGCAAGGGGTGTAAGGGAACTGGAGGGGGAACATAGGGATTACGACGTTGGCAGATTTGACACTCCTGACAATACTTTTGGATTTGGGAATAGACCCCAGGCCAGAAGAAATGTTGTAAGATGGCCTGCCCGGTCTTTTCTGCTCCGGAGTGGCCCGCCAACAGGTGGGCGTGTGCAAAAAACAAGATCTGGTCCCTGAACTCCAGGGGGACCACTAGTTGGGGAACTGCGTCTTGTTTTGAGAGGCGATATAGCAGGCCATTTTTCTCAATAAAGGTGGGAAAGGTCTTGTGTAAGGGGTTCTGGGGGTCTCTGGCTTTTTGCCATGCATGTGTGAGGGTGGCGTCATTCAACTGGGCCATCCTGAAATGGTTATCTCTCGCCCAGGGTTCGGGCGTAAGTAAGACATCATGTTTTGGAGGACCCAGGGCCGCGTGCATTAAGGGAGTAAAACACGGGGTGTCTATCCCTATGATTAGGGACTCCGGGAGGTTCTCCAATACCCCCACTACTACCTCCACCTGCAAATTTCCCTCAGTAGCTAATACCAGCCTAGCCAAAGGGTATTCCTTCACATCCCCATGTATGCACCGGATATGCACGGTTTTCCCAGGTAGAAGCCATGAAGGATGTACCAGTTCTTTCTTCACGACCGAATGCCTGCATCCAGAGTCAAGGAGAGCCCTTACCACCCGCCCATCAAGAGTTACACTTGCGTAGAAGATCGGCCCAGTTTCTTGGGCGAAAAAGACAGAGCGGGGTGCATAGCTCACGTCCATTGGTTCTTCCTCCTTCTCTCTTTTCTTGCGACAGTACCGGGCAATATGTCCCCACTCCCCACAGTCATAACATTGGGGGCCTGAGTATGTCGGGTTTTCCGGTCGAGACATACGAGGACGGTTGTTTTCGGGTAGGGGTCGTGAGGGTTTTTTCTCTGGCTTTCCCGGGCCGGTTGGTCGGATGTGTCTCTCAGGTTCTTTTACAGGAGGTCGGCCTTGGGCCCTGGCGTATGAAGTCGCCATTTCAATGGCTTGTTACATAGTTAGTCCCGCGTGCTGCTTTAACCAGCGTTGGGTTGAATACGGGAGGGCCTCCACAAATTGCTCTAAATAGATCTTATTCATGACCTCTTCCATGTTGGCTTCATGTGGTTTAAGCCAGAGGTCAGCGGCTCCCTTTAGCTTGAAAAATAGTGTCTTTGGCAAATCACCTGGAGCACCACGTTCTTGGCGAAACTTTAACCTGTGGGTCTCGTCATTCACTCCCAACCTATCCAAGACGTACTGTTTCACAACAGTATAGGTGGCGGTTCCATCCCTGTTTACCATTTGATAGGCCGCTTGGGCTTCTCCGGTTAGGAGTTGGGCAAGGTAAAAAGGCCAACGGTCCCCTGGCCTGGCATTGGCCCTTGCGGCTCTTTCGAAGTTAAAAAAAAATGCCAAGGGGTCGTCTCCCGGTACGAATTTCTGCAGGGGGACCACTGTCCCGGGTGGATTGCTGGCCCTACCCTGTCCCAGGGTGACCAGAAGTTGGGCATGTCCGCGGCGAGTTTTAATAGACTATCGGCTTGATTCTGGATTGCCGAAGTGAATACAGCACGATCCGCTTCGGCCTGACTAGAGGATTTCTCCACTGCCCACTCGAGTTTGGCCTGGCCCTCCTTCATCTGATGGATAAGGGCTTCCATCCTGTTTCGGATGTAAGGTGTTACCTGCTCCTATCTGGCTCGCCACTTGTCACAAGCAATACCCTCCAGGGGTAATGAGTCACGATACTCGGGACTAGGTGGGTCTGGTTTCTTTATTGTTCCAAGGTACAAGACACACTATAGGGGGTTGCTACGAAGTCTTCCTGCTTGGCTCGCCTTCTCTTGGTAGATGTCCCACTGGCTTATGTTCCTCTCCGACTCTCCAGGGCGATATACCAAAGAAAACAAAAAAAACACGGGAACACACAGGTGAGATGAAGGACCTTCTACTGGTAGTGAAGTAGGGTAAGGGGAGTGAAGGGTCACCGGGGCTGCCACCACGTAGTACTCAAAAAAGAGAAAAAGAATCTTCGTAGGTGAAGGTGAAGGGACAAGCGTGAAAGAACGTTACCGGTGTCCAAACACTCACGCCTCTGTGACCACCCCAACTCAAGCCTACCCCGTCCCTCCCCGTGGAAAAGCGAAACCCAGGACTCTGTCCCGTACCTTTCCCAGCCACGCTCCTCCGGGAAAGTGGCGGGGCGAGTCGCGTCTCCGTTGGCCTCCTGGCTTCTTCGGATCCTCGTCCTCCGCTTCCTCGGTCCCTCCGCTCGTTTTCTCGCCGTCTCCTCCTCGTCCTTGCTCCTGTGCTTCCTCTCTCTCTCCGCTCCTGCTTCCTCCACCGGCTTTCGCGCTGTCTTGGTCTTCCGGGTTCTCTTTACAGGCCAACACGTCTCCGGATTGGACTGCTGTTGCTGACGTGGTTGTGACGGGCTCCTCCCACAGGGAAGTCCAGTTCGGGTTAAAGGGCCCGCTCTCGTCCTGTGGCCGGGGTGGAAACGAACAGTCATTATCGTCTCCAGTCCGTTCCTCCTCCGGAGTGACCCCGTGACACATATATTAATAGCTCACCACCCATAAAGCTGCTGGAAATCACGTAGTTGATAACTATCACGAGCAGAGTCAACTAATGGGGGACCTTGGCTCCTCTAACTACACCCTTCAGAAAGGGTTTATACCTACTTCTCTTTATTTTTATTTTTTTTCCGTTTTGTCTCCTTTGTTGTTCCAGTTTATTCTTCCTTATCTAGTAAAATGTAAATGTCCAGTATTTGTAAAGCGCGTACAATTACCCGAGGGCGTCAAGGCACTGGGGGGCCGTCGTGAAGATTAAGCGAGCTATTGCCCAGAGTCAAATGGTGCTGGGCTGATCTGCTGCTGGCACCGGGGATCGAACCGTGAGCCCCCGGGTTCCGGAGTCAGCCGCCCTGGCTGCTGCGCCAACACCCACTGCACTTTTCTATCGGTCCTAAAGAAGCGCAAAGTATCTCCTCCTGAGACCACGAACTGCGCAAAACAGTTGACCTACAACATGGGTATGACACTCGTCTAGCTACCGAGGGCCATTGCCTTCCTCAAGCAGCACAACCTTCATTTTTTTTTTACTGATGACAGAGGGCTATGCCTTATTAAATGCACTATCTACCCCTCCAGCCATCTTTTAACTTCACACTAGGACACCTCTGCCACTCATACCCGCACACTTCCTTACGGCATTGTCATTTAAAAAGATCTCTGACAGTGACCCTTTGGGGGACCCGCAGGGCATTGCAGAGCTGGGCCGACGAGAAGCATTGCCCAATGATGAAGCATGACCTCCTTTGGGGTGTGTGAGGGCACCAAGACAAGGACACACTGTCCCCAGACACCATAATTTGAACGACTATATCCTCCGCCTTTTCTCTACCTTTTTCATAAAGGAACTGTGACTCCCACGAGCGTCTGCTCCGTTACTAGACTGGTTTGGTATTACGTAAAGTGGTAGAGCCACGGTAGTGCTATGCTCCTATCTTTGGCAGTGTTTGTGATTTTACCCTGACAATTTAATGGAATATGCGGTTTTTGGTCAGAGATAACGAACAGTATTTGTTGATGTCTGAAAAGGAACTACCCACACATACTTCCAACACAAACAAAACAACACAACCACAAAACACCACAACATACAGCATATTGCAACTCATTGTCCTTCGTAAATGCTGGCTTCTGATTCGTTAATAGGCTTGTTAGTCCCTCCTTAATACCGCCTTGTCTTTGTTTGTATCCTCCTATCAGGACTGGCCCTTTTACTCATCTTGTTACACGGTTTTAGTCTGTAAGCACTAATTTCTTTAAATCGTTTCTCCTGCTGCAGGCACAACATGCTTCCCTGCAACATTCAGCGCAGGCTCGGCATGCTTTCCTGCAACATTCATCGCGCCATAAACGCTTTCACTATTTAAGCATCTCGGGAAAATGGTGGGCGCTTCTTTGAATAGGTCTTGCATTTACAAGAGTTTGAGCTATTGACATTGTACATGACAATGTCTTTTATTTGTGTTAATTATCAAAACATATAAATAAAAGGCATTGTCATTTACAATGCTAATCGCTTCAACTCTCGTAAATGCGAGACCTATTGCATTGCAAATGCTTGTTTAATACATGGGGTCACCCCTTAGGTAGGCCCTACACTGCCCTTAGGGAAGGGTGCAGTGTATGTAGAAACTCCTATTCTCTTTTCACTTGTGCAAGGCTTACCTCGCCCATAGGATAACATTGGGTGACTAATATATTTATTAAGGGATACTTTTTGTTTGAGAACAGTTAGAAATATCATGTTAGTCCATGTTAATGGTAAAGTCTGATTTTTAAAGTCACAATTCTGAAAATGCAACTTTTAGAAAGCTGGCATTTTCTTGTCACAGTGCCTATGTCCTTGGTCACATGACTGAACAGTTGTCTCTTGTGTGTTCCTCCCAAATAGTGAGAAAACTGTGGCCTAGATTTTTCCAGGATGGGAGGGAGCTTTTCTCTGCTCTATTTCAAAGGAGCTGCCTTAGCAAACTCACAAAGAACTTCACACCAGTCTTTTGTCTCCCAGACTTCTTGGAGCCTGGGCAGGGAGGAAGGAACTTGTGCAACCATCTTGGGGGGAGGTGGGGACTCTACAGATTTCTTCCACTTCAAAGCTGGCACCATGTGTAAAGATAGAACCCTCAGACAAACTCTCCAGTTCACTCCTAAACCTGTACTCCAGAGAACTGCCCTACATCTTGAGGCCTGCTTTGTTCCTCGAAGGCCTGCCCTGCTGCTTGATCCAAAGACTCCCAGAATGATTCCTAGGGTCAGGTGGCTGATTTCCTGTTCTGAGCTACAGTGACACAACAAGCTCCAGAGGCCTTCCTGCAACTGCCCAGCTAATCTGCTGCAATGGACATGTAACTGGACCTGCTGGCCTCTGCTGGGGTGAGTTCCTGATCTCCAGGGGGTGCCTCCCAAGTCCTAGACCCATGGGTGACTTCAGTTTAGCTCCTCCTATGCAGATAAAAGGAGACATTCTAACATTTTGGGCTCTTTACAAACACAAATGGGCCTGTTGATAGTAATGTACTAGATCTGGCAGCAGCACCAACCATCATAAAGGTAGGCCAGGAAGTCTGAACGTCTCCCCTCCTTAGCAAGGAGAAGAGAGAGAGCAACAAGGAATATTAGGCAGAAGTTAGACTGGTTGCAGAATTTGAAGGGAAGTCAGAGTCCATACACGATTCAGATCTGTTATCCAGGAAGGACGAAAGTTCTTGTCCTGATAGTCCTGTGGGTGGAATTTAATTGCTCAGACTTTCTTCACCTACTATTACATTGTTGTGTTACTACACAAAGTTTTTTTTTTTTTTTTTTACTATGTTGTCTTCTTTGGCTTACAACTTGTTATACTATGGTCAATTAACTCGGAATGATGTTAGATCTGTTCTAATTTGGCTCTAATTATACTTGCCACTGCTGTGGTAGCCTCACCACACTCATAGACTTCTCCTATTCAGTCCCTTGCACCATGTCCTTAAAGTCAAATGCACAGGGATGCTGGAATTCTTGACTGAGGGGTGTGCATCATGTGTTTTGTTTTTCACGATTAGTTCATTGTGCTACTCACCCCAACAGCACTTTCCTTTCTTTACTATGGTGCGGTTTCGTTGTACAAATTTCAAACATTACTATGACACCCCTAACTAGCAATGCGGAGTGTGACGAGGCTATCTCAGTAGGTCTCATGACTCATACCAACAGTACTTCTGTTTGTTTTTTCTTTGCGTATCATACCATATCATATGTCATGTCATATCTGCCACTCTCTCTGTGTATGAGGCCTTGTGAGATGCCTAATGTTTTTTTCAATTATATTTACAATCAGTATGCTTCATGCAGGACGCTTGATTTGATTGGGACTGCTCAAGTTAGGTTTTCTCAATTTGCCTATTACTATGTGCATTTACAAGACCATACTGCTCTTGACCAGAACTAAGTCGTACTTCTCATATCCACTCGCTTACTGAATTTTCCACCCATGTACTCTGCATTAGACTGGTATGCGTTGCAGGCGTCCTGCTGCTTCTCCCATGCTTCACTATGATTCCCCATGCATTCTGTTTCCTACAGATTTCCCCTGTTGGGTAAAGTCCCTAGCAGAGGTTCGGCTGACCCTGGGCACTGTGGAGCCTCACATGGCTCTTTGCTTTTTCTCCAGGTTTCTTCCCAGCCCCACTTATTCCTAATTCCCCTCCATTTAGGGGGACGTCACTACAAAGCTTATACTCCCTAACCTGCATGATATCTGCTATTGTCTGCTTTTAATGGCTCCATATCCCAGACAGCATTTTAGGGAACAGACTCCTCTACCAATGTCCTAGTTGAATGTAATCTCCCTCAACATCAAGGGACTAAGCCGACTATTAAATAGATCCAAAATTCTTCACTATTGCTAAACCTAACAGGAGATATAGTTCTCCTCCAGGAAACCAAGATAAGTTTTAAAGAGGCCCTACTGATGAGGAAAGGTTGGATTACGTTATCTGCTCCAAAGCGCATGGCAAGAAAAACCGGGTTCTCAACCTTTTGTCTAGATGGTCAGGCCTAATAGTTATTTCATCAGATCACGATTCCAACGGAAGATGGCTTCTATCTAGATTAAATAAATGGTAACAGGATCTGTATGTGATGAGTGTGTATGCTCCCAACATTGATGACCTGCCAATTGGCTCTCTTAATAAAAAAGTGAAATGACATTCCATCAGTGACAGCTCATTTTGGGAGGGGATTTTAACCTGCCATTGGACCCAGTCTTGGTGTGAAGAGCACAGGTTGGTCATCTGTTGTGAGCCCTGGGTGTTCAGAAGCTGAAAGCTGAATGTCTGTCTGACTCCTAGATGCGTGGGGATTGCATAACACAACAGGTAATGACTTACCTTCTTTTCGCCTCCCTACTCAAGCTCCTCTCATATAGATTAGTTCTTGGTAGATGCCTCACTTCTTAAAGTCACTTTTGATGCCAAAATCCACCCTATTCAAATCTTGGACCATGCCGCAATCTGTCTTATTTAAATCACCCGATTTGAAAGAGAAAATAGAATATGGCAGTAAAAGTTGGAGATCCTGGATAATGAAACAGATGTTGAGAAACTAAAGAAATATTATTTTTCATAGGGACAACAAAGACTTTGGTTCTTCCCCTGTGATACTTTGGGACCCGTTCAAATGTGTCATTAGGGGTCACAGTCTTAAAAGAATTGCAAATAAAAACCGAGACATTAAAGAATTCTTACAGTTCCTAGGCGTTTACATCGAAAGGAAGGAAGATGACTTCAGACATTCGGGTGATAAATCCCTACCTAAGGAAAAAAAACAACTAAAATACACATACAATACCAGCGTCCGTAAGAGAGCTCATCTCTTCATTCAGACCCAAAAGTCCAAACACTTTCTTTTCCTCAATAGAGCAGGTAAAGCTTCGACTGATGCACTCAATTATCAGAACACAAACTCCCAAATTACTCGTAGTAAGGCGCAAGATGGCTCACGGAAAGTTGAAACTGAGGAAATCGTGTTTTGGATATATACGAGAAGCTCTACACACCACATCATACACAGGACAAATACAGATGTTTGGATTTTGTAAAGTCCCTTGTCATCGCTTCGATCTCTGACCTTGAGAGAGAACACCTAAACACACCTTTTACTTCTGATGTGGTTATTAAAGCAATAAAATCAATCTGCTCCGGTAAGGCTCCTGGTCCGGATAGGTTTTTCATCAGCTTTTACGGAACTTTTAGGAACTCAATCATTATGCATCTTAAAAATACTCTGGACAATTTTGCACTCTGGCAAGGTGACTGGAACAGCTTCTGATTCCACGATTGTCGTTATCCCCAAAGAGGGTAAAGACCATTCTGATCTGAACAACTTTCACCCGATTTCATTATTATATATGGAAGTCAAAATCTTTGCCAAAAAGCTTGAAAAATGATCAGAACTGTCCTTCCTTGAACTGCTCAGAATTTTCAAACTGGATTTGTCAAGGGGAGGCTACACGACCCTAACGAAAATTGAGGGGGCCCCCCTGCAAGGTATGTGAAGGGACCCCTCCGGACTCTTATCAGGAGCTCTCTGGCTGAAGTACTGTGCCTAGAGGGGTGCCCTGGAGCTTGCCCCCCCCCCCCCACACCGCAGGGGCTGCGGGGGCCTTTGTTATACCACTGGGAGGTTCGCCAGAGACCATATACACACCTTTTTCCACATCACTGGCGAAAAAGCCAGTTTCTCTTCCACACCATCTGTGATGCTCGCCGCCGAAAAGGTGTTCAATAAAGTTTCCTGGCCTTTTCTCCAGGCTGTCCTTGAAGCTCATAATCTTGGTAACTCATTTACTAACATGGTCGTGACCCTTTATGCTAACTCGAAAGCTAATATTAGAATAAACGGGGCCACCTCTACCTCCTTTAGACCTCACCAATGTACAAGACAGGGCTGCCCCTGTCTCCGCTGTTGTTTTTACTTTTCATTAATCCAATACTTCAACTTCTCAATTCATGTTCTGAAATAAAAGGGCTTACATTTGACTCCAGTTCTTAGAAGACCGCAGCCTTGTGGATGATATCCTGATTTTTACTGAGGACAATGAAAAGGTGATTCCAAGCATCACCAAGAATATCCAGGAGTTTTCTAAGGTTTCTGGGTACACTTTAAATAAGGACAAAATAACAAGTTACTTACCTTCGGTAACAATATATCTGTAAGAGACATTAGTTAGTGATAGATTCCTTACCTTAGAATTACCCCCAGGCGTCCGACTGGATCCGGAAAGTTTTCGTCCGCAGTACACCTGCGCATCGGTAGGCATCGTCTTGCGGCGCCGCGTACGTCGGTGGCGTCTTAGTTGCCGAGATGACGCCGCTGGAGCTACTTAGAGGCGCGCTGACGTCCGTTCTGTACACGACTTTCCGCGCCAGGAACACAGAGCCATGCAAGATACTGACCACTGGTGCATTGAAACTAGGGCCCTGAAAGGGATGACCTTAACTCTAGAAATCCGTTCGCACAACGGGGAGGATAGGCGGGGCGTTAAGGAATCTATCACTAACTAATGTCTCTTACAGATGTATTGTTACCGAAGGTAAGTAACTTGTTCATCTGAAAGAGACACGTTAGTGATAGATTCCTTACCTTAGAATAGATACCCCAGCAATACCAACCCCTGTGGTGGGTCTGCGAACCAAGTTCACACCAGAAAGTCACGGAAAACAGAACGGCCAAAGAAGCCGTCTCTCTGGACTTGGCTGTCCAGGCAGTAATGCTTTGTGAAAGCGTGCAGCAAAGCCCACGTGGCTGCCTGACAGATGTCTTGCAGGGGGACACCACGTCCCAAAGCAGTAGTAGCTGCTGTCGCCCTGTTAGAATGGTCGTGCAACCCCACTGGAGGTTCCCTGTTAGCTAGAGAATAACCGGCTTTGATACACAGGACGACCCAGGGGGAGATAGTCCTCTTGTGTAAAGCCCGGCCTTTCTTGGCGCCTACGTAGCCAACAAAGAGCTGGTCATCCACTCGGAACTGTTGTGTGCGATTAAGGTAAAAGGAGAGCGCACGTTTTAGGTCCAGATGGGGGATCCTCTCTGGAAGGGTGCGGAGGCGGAAAGAAAGTGGGCAAGGTGATAGTGCAGACTGCGTGGAAGGGAGTAACAACCTTTGGCAAGAAGGAAAGAAGAGTGTGGAGCACAACCTTGTTCGGATGAACTGACAGAAAAGGAGGTTTACAGGAAAGAGCCTGGAGCTCTCTCACACGCCTAGCAGAGGTGATGGCAACCAGGAAAGCAGTCTTCAAAGTTAGTAAACGAAGAGGACAGTTGTGAAGCGACTCAAAAGGAGCGCACATCAAATGAGTAAGAGCCAGATCCAAGTCCACTGTGGCATCACAAATGGAATAGGAGGGAAAAGGTGAGTAATGCCTTTGAGAAATCTATTCACGACAGGGGACTTGAAAAGAGAGGGCTGATCAGGGAGCCTGAGAGAAGCCGATATTGCAGAAAGATAGCCTTTAATAGTGTCCAGAGCAGAGCCCTGCTGGGCCAAAGAAAGAAGGAACAAAAGGACCTCTGATAGAGGGGCAGAAAAGGGATCCACGGCCTTTGCTGTGCACCATGCCACAAATTTGTTCCTCCGGCAGGCGTATACCGATTTAGTTGAGGGACTCCTGGCTGCCAGAATGATATCACAGACTTCAGGAGGCAAGTCAAATGGAATCAACAGTCGCCGCTCAATCTCCATGCATGGAGGTGGAGGCTGGACAGGTTCAGGTGGAGCACCGTCCCCTGCTGCTGCGACAGGAGATCCTCCTCGCATCGGGGGATCCACGCTCATACCAGTAACTTGGGATACCAAACTCTTCGAGCCGAGTCCAGGGCCACAAGACTTGGGCCCGGTCATGCCTGATCTTCTTCAGCACTCTGGGTAGAAGTGGTATAGGCGGAAAGGTGTACAATAGACCTCAACTCCACTCATGACGAAAAGGGTCCCCGAGTGAGTGCCGACTTGGAAATTCCAACGCGCAGAACTGCTGACATTGCGTGTTCTCTTTGGTGGCGCATAGATCTAACTAAGGCTCTCCCCACTGTTGAAAGAGACCTTGCACCACCTCCGAGTGAAGACTCCATTCGTGATCCATCATGCACCTGTGGCTGAGTTTGTCCGCCCTGGCGTTCAAAGAACCTGCCAAGTGTTGAACCACCAAGGAAATGCCATGACGTTCCAGCCATGTCCAGAGATGCAGAGCCTCCTGACATAGGGTCCACAACCCCACCCCGCCTTGCTTGTTGCAGTACCACATGGCAGTGTTGTCTGTGAGCACCTGCACTACTCTCCCCTTGACAGAAAGAAGGAATGCCTTCAGTGCAAGTAGGATCGCCCGGAGGTCCAGTAGGTTGATATGGAGCCTGGACTCCGCCGGAGACCAGAGGCCTCTGATCTCCGCCTCTCCCATGTGGCCGCCCCACCCTAGGAGGGATGCATCCGTCACCACTGTGTGCTCCGGTTGGGGAAGGGAGAGTGATCTGCCGCTGACCCAATGCTTGTTTGTCAGCCACCACTGCAATTGCTGTGCAGTGGCCCCCGTGATCTGGACATACTCGGACAATGCCCTTGATGCTGGGCCCACTGGAACTTCAGGTCCCATTGCAGAGCCACCTGGCATGATTGGTCAGCAGGATGCAGGAGGCCCTGAGGCCCAGCAGCCTCAAGGTCATCCTGACCGAAACCCAGGACAAGGGCCGAAAGATCGGAATCATAGCCCGAATGTCCGGGACTCGCTGTTCAGGAGGATAAACCAGAAACTGCGCCGTGTCCAGAACTGCTCTGATAAAGAGTAGCTTCTGAGAGGGAATCTGGTGCGACTTTGGCACATTGATGGAGAACCCCAGCAAGTGCAGGAGGTCGGCCGTCGTCTGGAGGTTGGAGACGACTGCCTGGGGAAGACAGAAACCCCTGATCTGTGCAGATGAGCTGCGACCACAGCCATCACTTTTTTGAACACCAGAGGGGCGCTGGTAAGGCCAAAAGGGAGTACGGTGAACTGAAAGTGCTTGTGGCCTACCGTGAACCGCAGGGAATGCCGGCAGGACGGGGATATGAAAATAAGCGTCCTGCAAGTCCAACGCTACCATCCAGTCTTGCGGGTCTAGAGCAGACAAGACCTGAGCAAGTGTGAACATTTTGAACTTCTCCTTCCGGAGGAAGCGATTGACGATCCGAAGGTCTAAGCTAGGACGCAGGCCCTTGTCCTTCTTCGGAACCAAGAAGTAGTAGGAGTAACAACCACGACCTACTTCAGGCTTCTGAACGCGCTCGATGGCCCCCTTGGCCAAGTGGGCCACAACTTCCTGCTGGAGTGAAGTGATCTCCCGACATGCGGTGGTACTGAGGTGGCATTGCTGGAGGGGTAGTCTCGAAGGGGAGGGAGTAGCCCCTTCGGACTATCTGTAAAACCCACCTATCAGAAGTGATGGTGCACCAGTGGAGGAGGTGATGGCGAATCCTGCCACCCACTGGCATTTGGGGGGGGCCTGAAACACCGGACTAGGAAGGTTTGGAGGCAGTGGCGGCAGGGGTGGTGGTGGACTGATCCGCCCGCTGGCCCGTGACCCACCTCGGGGGGGAGGGGGCCCCCATGTCCGCGGCTGCGGTGAGACTGTTGCTGCGCAGGCCTGTGGCTCGTAAACGAACGTGCTGGAGCGCCCCTTTCTTGGCCACGAAAAGACCGAAAAGCAGAAGCCGAAGGAGTGCGCGTGGCCGAAAGGCTCAAGAACTTGGCCGTAGCCCGCAAGTCCTTAAAATGCTCCAACACGCTATCTGCCTTATCACCAAAAAGGCGAGTGCCATCAAAGGGCATGTCCATCAGAGTGTTCTGGACATCCCTCGAAAAGCCAGTCATCCTCAGCTAGGCGTGACGGCGTAGCGCCACTGTTGTGGAAATCGTTCTGCCCAGCGAGTCGGCGGTGTAAAGGCCACAACGAATCGTGAACTTGGCTGCGTCTTTCCCTTCTGCAATAGCCTGAGAGAGCACTGTTCAGGCCTTCTCCGGACACTGAGGCAGCACCTGCGCCACCATATCCCACACAGAGTAGGAATAACATCCCAAGAGGCATGCGGTGTTCACAGACCGCAACGCTGAATTGGCAGAAGAGAATATCTTCTTCCCAAAGTTCTCCAGTTTCTTGGATTCCCTGTCCGGAGGTGCGCAAGGGAATGCGGTGGGGGATGCAGAGGCTTGGACAACCAAGCTCTCACAGGCAGGGTGTTAGGAGAGGAGAATGGGGTCGGCCGGGCGATGGCGTCGGGCCACGTTCCTATCCACAGGAGCCCCTGTGTTGGGCCTGGACTAGGTGCCCAAAAGAACGTCCGAAAGTATATCATTGAAGGCCAGCAGTGGCTCCGCAGAGGAAGACGCTGGCCGAAGCAATTCTGTCAGGAGGTGAGTCCTGACTGCCACTGTAGGGAGCTCGAGGTGGAGAGCCTCGGCCGCCCTACGCAACACCTCTGAATATTTACCACCCTCCTCCGTAGCCACGGTAGAAGGAGACCGTGTGCCAGGTTCTGGAGAAAAATCCAGTCCACCTGCGTCCTCCAAATCCTATTTCCAGTGCAGCTCTAACTCTCATTGAGCTGTGAGAGGGTCCTCGGACCCCTCCCTGGCCTCCTTAACCTGCGGAGCAGGTGGGAAAGGAGGCGGGTGGATAAAGAGATAGAAATTCCCCATCGGCGTCGGAATTGTCATTGATCGACACCCTTCCGGCACCGTGTCCACGTCGGGAAGGAAGCCGGGTACGGCGTCGGGCCGGTGGCTGGCCAGTGCGGCGCTGGCGGCGCGGATGCCGGTGGAGGTCGTATGAGGCCAACCGATAACTGCTGTGATCCAGGCATGGATCCACGGGGGGTCTCGCGGCTCCAAGGCCGGCGCCGTCAACAGGGCCAGAGCCGGCGACGAAGGAAGGAGAGGACCCCCGGTCGGGTCCGCGTGGCCCGAAGGCACGCTAGCAGGGCCCGACAGGCTAAATAGGCAGGCTATAGCAGGCAGGAATTCCTGCAGCTGGGCCAGAGTCTCCTACGGACCCCGGAAAGACTGGTAGGCTGTTTGCAACTGTCTAGGCTCCTCCGGAGCTGCGGGGGATGGCATCACCCGCACCCGTGTCGCGTGACAGGCTAGGGGAAGAGGAAGAGCGACGCCGCTTCTTCAACTTCTTGTGCTTCGTCTTACCTGACCCCGAGTGCGAAGACTTCGTCAAACGATGGTGGCGGCTCCGCGACCGGTCCCTTGAGCTCCCACGGGACCGGGACCTTGAATGGCACAGAGCCGACTCCTGGGCCTCAAGCAACTTTCGGGACCGCTCCCGCAAAGTTTTCGGAGCCATGGCCTGGCAGTCGGGCACGACGAGGGGTCGTGGTCGTACCCCAGGCAGTAGAGACACTCGCGGTGCGGGTCTGTCACCGACATCATGCGGGGACAAAGCCTCGCAGGACTTAAAACCGGGCATCCCTATACACCAGGAGTCAGAGACTCAAAAGAACAGACAAAAGTCTCAAAAAGCTCAGTCAAACTGGGGGTACCGCTCTCTCCGGATCTGCGCTTGCTGGTACGGAAAAAGAAAGACCTGACGTCCGCGTGCGTGGGCACGTGTAAGTAGCTCCAGCGATGTCATCTCGGCGACTGTGCGCAGGGGAACTGCTGACGAAAACTTTCCGGATCCAGTCTGACGCCTTGGGGGTAATTCTAAGGTAAGGAATCTATTACTAACGTGCCTCTTTCAGATCTGAGGTTTTTCCTTTGGAACCCCATATGCTTCTCCTCTCACACTTGGGCGACTCTGGCCTTTAGTGGCAGCCCAAACATCATTTGGTTCTGCAAAGATCATGCTGAAGTGTTGCATTACATTGAAGCTCAGACTATCGCCAAAGTAAAAAATCTTCTGCCATCCAGGTCTCTCAAGTATATTGGTGGGGTAGGCTCCAGACTCTTAAGATGAGAACCTCAATTATGAATTTTGTGTCTCCTATGCCACAGATGAAATTATTTCCCTCCTTTTTTCAGTAAATGCAAAGCTTTGCAATCTCAGAATATCTTTGCAGATACCAGGGCTGCTTTAAATCAAATAAATAAACATATGCCAGACTCCATTCAGAATTCTAGCCAACCTCACTTTGGTACAACCCTAAAACATATTCAGATGTGCTAGGAGTATCCCTCAATTATAGGCTGCCAAAGGCATTAATCAAATCAAAGGCCTTTACGATGATAAGTCTCCTCTGCACTTCTCACATTTGACACAGCTATGTAACCTTCCTAACTTGGACATCTATTCTTTCCTGAAAATCAAGGTAAAATTGTCCAAGTTCAAACATGTTGTTCAGCTTTCACTGTTGGATCATCTAGCTATTAGGTCACATAGCCGCCTAGATCTACGAAACCATGGCAAATCCTCCCCCACACTGTCTACAATTCTACTTGCCAAATGGGCTAACCATTTTGATTCTGCTGTTTTTGAACACATCTCTGGAGACAATTGGCAAAACATTACCCGGCCATCTCTGCGCAATAAAATAGCCCCTTCTTTCCTCCAGTCAAAATTCTTTACAATGATCCTACTACACTGGACCCCATCTAGGTTACACAATCTAAATCTGCGGCAGAAGGACTCCTGTTGCAATTGCGACAAGAGTCTGGCTCTTACCAGCACATGCTCTGTGTCCCCTTCTTGCTCACTATTGGGCTCCAATACAAACCAATCTCTCGGGTATTTTCAATACTCTCATTAGTTTAGATTTTCTGATGGTGGCTCTGGGTCCCTGGGCCTTGAAGACTAGCTTAAACCTTAAAGCCATGGACATGGCTCTGCTTTACCTTCTATTGGCGATTGCAATGAAAGTAATCTTGTCGGAATGGAAATCATTTAACCATCTTTCCTTCAAGAAATGATGGTCCTGGGTTACTTTTTTGAGAGGAGGCCATGGCTCTCATTCAACACATCATTCCTACCCTCAAATTGCTAGTGGAGTCTGGAAATCACTTAACAAATTTGTAGAATCCAAAAAGACCACTCCGACACATCTACAAATGACGGTCTTCAGAACCTAGACATTTCCTCACTCAGTGTTCCCCCTCCCTCCCCAGTTTTCTTCCTTTCCCCCTTCCACTGCCCCTTATAATCTTCGGGGCTCTGGGCTACTCTTGCCTGATAACTCTTAACCTCCTCGTGAATATATCAGACAGTTTTCACATTACAATAGCCCCATAGAGTTCTACCTTATTATGCTTCCAGTGGCTGCAAATATCCCCATTTTAGCATTTTGATATCTTGCTAGGGTGTTGGTTGTTTCCTACCAAGGCTACTCATGTATGTATTTCCACAAACCTATATTGTATGGTCTCTTGATTTGTTCTGCCTATGTTTGCATCACAGACCCTCTGTAATATTGGACTGTTTGCATGTTTTCTTATTAAACCCAATAAAGCTTACAGAAAAACAAAAAAAAGGATTTCTCGAATAGACTGCACATTGTTCAGTCTTGAATGCTGCATTCTTGGTGGAGGAACATGGCTACCTTTCAGACATTTGTTATTGTTAACAATTTGGCATTTCTTGATAGATTAAATGATTGTCACCTGCTTTGTGTCTTCACAGTACAAGCAGTGGTGCATGGCCATGGACCAGGGGAAGATCCCTTCTGAAATCAAAGCCCTTCTCACAGGAGAGGAGCAGAACAAGGCGCACCTTGGCTCCACCAAGCAGACCAGGGCTGTTAAAGCGGAGGCCAACGGAAACCGTTGCTGTAAGTGCCTTTTGCTTTCTCCTCTTTGACTCTACAGGAACACATTTACAGATTTGCTGTTAACCACTGGGATTTATTTTTCCAAATTAGGCATTTTCTTATTTAATGTTGAACTGAATAATAGTCCCCTACCAGGATCCCTTTAGAATTAAGACACCTACACGATTACTGTTCTTATAAGTCTGCAGCATACGCTGATGATATTCTGATTCTTTTACTGAGTACATTGAAAAGGCGATTCCAAGCATCACCAAGATTATCCAGAAGTTTTTGAAGAGTTTTGGGTACACTTTAAATTAGGCCAAAACTGAGGTTTTCCTTTTGATCCCTTATATGCTTCTCCCCACACTTAGGCGACTGGTCTTAAGTGGCAGCCCAAACATCTTAAATAATTACACAATCACTGACCAATTTCACATTACATCTTCAAGAATTCAATTTAAAATACTAAATGTTTTGTGAAAAATAAAACTTTAGAGACTATCATGTCAGCCGACAATTAAGATGGAAAAAAACACCACTTGTAAACTAATTTAGTTATTCACTATCAAAGCTGTTCTTAAAGTGTCAGCTCAAATTTTCATCATTGGTGTCCTCATGCTTACATTCGTGAAATGTAGAATATAGAATTTTTTAGTTTGAATGTAGGTATTGTACTGGACTCTGTGCACCAGTTTAAAAAAAATGTTTTTTTATCAGAACATTGGTTCCTTTATTTTTGAATAAATCAATAAATATGGCAACTAGATACCTTGTTAATTTACACAATAGAAGTGGTCCAATCTAGTTTGCACAATGACCCAAGACTCCTTTGTATTAACATACTTAATAGCGGGCATTATATGTTGAGAGTGCTAGGTACGGAGAAACACAAACTCAGAAGTGAAAACTGAATGCAGTGGTTGGAGTTGTCTATACTAATAAGAACTTATTACTATGTAAGGAACTCTTACTCGCTTTGATTCAGCCTCCAAGGCTCTCGCAGAGCTGCGTTGGCTGCCCATCATTAAGCGTATTCAGTTTCAGGCCTTATGTATTGCATTTAAGGCCACACATGGCAAGGGTCCATGGCAGCAGTCACAACATTTTAGACCCTACATCCCAGGCAGGACACTAAGATCATCTAACAGTGGCAACTTCTCTATCCCCAAGATTTCAAAAGTAAAATGGGGAGTTTTGCCTACTCCACTGCTAAACTTTGGAACTCTCTGCCCACTTCTCCTAAAAACGAACATAACCTGCTTCAATTTAGGAAGCGTTAAAAAACCTGGCTTTATTAATGCACCTTCCTAAAACGACTGTCTACTGGTACATCCAGCACCTAGAGACCTTCGGGTTTTGTCGCGCTTTATAAATCTCTCATTTCATTTCATTTTAGCAACATTAGAGTAATGAAAAATGGAGGAAAAACAAAAAGGTTCAAAACCTGTTCCTTGCAGTTTGCATGCTACGCTTTAGATGCTTTGATGCTGGCACATAGCTCAATCTTCTATTTAGAATGATTGTAACTTATGAAGTGCAAGTAAGAAAAGGATCTCTGTCAGAAAAAGACTAAGCTAGCTACATAATATAGATGCTTAGGGAGTTAAGATAGAGGTTAGACTAAGACAAGTTTCAAATACATTGACTGCATTTTGCACAGCATTTTCTCATTACACCTTCAAGATTTATGTACTGGCATGTATATTTATTGTTTGCTGTTTCATTTTCTTATTTAGTTTTTTTATTTATTTATTGCATTTTCATTTATACAACCGTTCAAACAAAACAGGTTCCAGTAGGTGTTAGATATTGTAGAACGACCATACACAGCAATAAAGTGATTCATCTTGTGGTAATAACAGTAGATGCAAATAAGAGTAATTAAGACATCAATAGTATTTCCCTCCCGACCACCCACCACAATTCCCACATGGATGCATAGTGAATGATTAAAACAGCAGTTATCAATGCAACACAACAGTAGTCAGGGCCTATTACTCAGTCAAGCAGGGCGTACGCTACATTAGGAAGGTTGTGGGCATGGGCTTTCTGTGCACGAGTTGTGTATGTAAGCTCTGGATATAAGGCAAGCTTGCAAGATGGTGTATGTTTCTTTATATTGGCTACAAGTTACTGGCAGGGTTTAGAGGACCCACACATAGGGTGGATGTCGCAGGTGCTTGATTGCTGTGTTCCGCGTTCTTCTGTTAATAAGGTTTCCTTCGTGGCAAGTCTAAATCATTTTGGAATCCCTCCAGGAGTAGATTCCTCTCTGATTGTGGTGATTAGAGGTAGGATCCTGATTGGGGAAGATTGCACTTGAGGAAGTGTTTCTGGATCGGCTGACTAGATGTTTGATGCTGCGAGGATCGCATATGCATTCACTACCAGTCGTGCTGGAACACACATGCATTCCAACATAGAACTAGTCATCTGTGGCATCTGCTGCCTTAGGTACGTTCTGCTGTTTTGGAGCCTGAAATATATGGAGACTAGTGGCATTTTGAGATCCTCATGCTCTGATTAAGGAGGATTTCTGTTTGAAGGCAGTGCTGTTCAACATGTAGAGCTATTGTCTTGGCAACGGAATGGTTTTGGAGTAGTGCTTCTTTCTTCAGTAGTGTATCATTCAAGGGCAATAGGCTGCTGCACTCCTTGATTGGTAATGCACTTACCTTCCAGAACTTTAACATGTTACCCTCATTTGGTTTCTTTTTGGGATCGAGTGCGAATTGACCCTTTCATTTCGAATCCTACAAGTGATGCCAAAATGTCTTGTTTTCTCTTCAGAATACCTGAGCAAGACTTCAAAATACCAGGAAGCAATGTGAACTCTCTTCAGAATAGTATTGTACACATTTTAGGATACCAAAATACAACATAAACAAGGCTCACCACAAATTTTCAAGTAAAAGGGAATATTTATTGCAGCAAGTTCTCATATATCAAATGGCAATAATGCACATTTAAAATAAATGCTTATAGTGAATGTATATACACAAGAAGAAATGCATAGAAAGATAACTGCATGTACACAAGAATAAGGTAATAAGAACTTGGAATGTATCACTGGCTGCCTGCTTATCTTCATCATCCTTACCAGCACGACTGAGGAACCCGTTTTCAGACTCAGGCAGGGAAGTCTCAACTCGGCACAATAGCCCTGGGCAGTGGGTCCACTCCCTGAAGAATTCCTGTCAAAGTTCCAAGAGGTCTCTGTCTTTATTCTCTTTACTAACACGGAGGGAGAATTCTTGAAGCTCCCCCTTCCTTCATCTAAAGCGTAGGTGCTGGCTAAATACTCTGTCGAGGTCACTCAACTGGCTCCGAGGAGAGCGGAGGCAGAATTCCTCACTTTCTCATCCTTTGACACTGTGCGCCTCCCACACTGTTCTTACAGCTTATCTCTCTTGCTTGGTAAAGTGAGAAACCTAAACAATTCTGTGTGTGCGCAAGAAACCGGGGCCTACCTGTGTTTGCAGCTGAAAGGCAGGGTAAGACAGATACAAGATGAAACTATGCTCACTAATGTATTAAAGCAACTTTAAGTTAATGATGAACACATGCTCACACCATGTATTAATGCGTGTAACATTACACTCCACCCCTTGACCATTGAATAATAATTAGCCTAATTTATAGGCGAAAAATTCGTAGTTCTAGTATGAAAAAAATATATAAAGTTAGGCACACATTGCATACAGCAATAAATAGATATCAGAATACAAATTCTGATGAAAACGACGCTTGAAATATAGCAAAGTTTCCCAAAATCAGGCAACCATACAAATAACCAATCCCACCACCCCTTGTCCACGTCTTGTTTTTACTCCCTTGACTAATTCATGCAATGCATTAAGATGTGAATAGATGGAAGTGGAATGGTCAGACAAATTGAAACAGCACAATCCTTCAAAATGTGCACAGCCATGGTTGTTTTAACAGCAAATAGTTAATACCAGCTCAATTTTGAAATGCAGCTTTTCTTGTTCCCTGAACATCCAATAGCAATTCAGCTAAAGCAGTAGAAGTTTCATTTATATTTTTCACCATTAAACATGCAAGCTTGTTTATTATCTTAGTATTTAACTCAGGAATAACTACTATGGACGTAGCTAGACTAACATATTCAGTTTTGGATAATAAGGTTACTTTAGAATTAGTCTTTACACAATTGAAATGTGTCTCTAGCATAGTGAGAAAGTGACGCTTAATGCAAAGGAAACATCATAAGCCCTAATCGTTTTAAGGCACATGATCCACCAGTCAGGTTCGCTGGAATGTAGATATATGATGTTACCACATGAAAAGAGCCATCCCTTCGGTAATTTAATATGCATTTGATACTAGTGGTTGAGTCCCTTGGTTGTGGGCATCCCTGGATTCTCCCAGTCCCCTCCGGCCCAAAACAGTCCCAATAGAGCATTCAGAACATAAACACAATGCTGTGATCTATAAGTAGTATTATTAATTCTCGCAAATAACATTTATGAGCAGGCACATGTTCTCCTTTCTCCTCTCCAGGTCTCAATACAACTAAGATGTTGCTTTTCCTGTTGCTGCAATTTAAGCAGGTTCAGGAGGGTTGTTGGGGGATTCAATCCATACTTTGGATCCTGGGTTCTTATCAGTGGCACCAAACCCTCCTTCGCTCGTACAGTAAGAAGGGCTGGGGCAGTCCCCTTCTTAACAATTCCTCCATAAACTGGCATGATGATGATAATCTGAGCAATTCGATCTCCTAGCTACAGTACTAAATCAGTGTCTCCACTGTTCAACCATATCACTTTTATCTCTCTTTGGTAATCAGTCTATTACCCCTCCCAGAATTTGGGAGCCTTTTAAGGCAAGCCCGGAGCGAGGGGCAATCAATCCAAAATGCCCCTGGTTTCAATGAAAGCTATACCTCTGGATTGCAGTCTGTGCATCTATAAGGCATGTCAATCTAGACCTGCTGCTTCTGGGGTGGCCTGATATGGAGCCAAGGGTCTGGGAGTTGTCTCCCAGTACAAGATAGTGTTGGTGTCCATGTGAGGCTGAATCTGCAAAGCTGGTGTTAACATTTGCATTAATAGAGTTTCTGCATTTGTCAAAGGCCTTTTGCTCAAAATTAACAATGCCTCATGCAAGTTATCTCGCCAACTTTTTAATGACCCATCTGACAATTCTTTCAGCTGAGCATTCAACCATCCATCATCCTCTCAATGAGGCCTGCAGCTTGCGGGTAGTCGGGAATATGATATAGCCACTCCCTGTTGTGCTGTGAACAATAATCCTGCACAATTTGCCTTTGAAATGAAGAAGCACTGCCAGTTTGAATCTGCGATGGAATACCATAATAAAAAATAAGCATATTCAGTGCTTTTGAGGTATTCTGCTGAGTGGTGCATTTACATGGAAAGGCTATCAAGTAGCCAGAGGAAATATCCACTATTGTACACACCACTGAATTTGGCATTGGCCCAATGTAATAGATCTGCCATATCTGTCCTGGCAGCTTTCCCCTACTTAGCTGACCTCTCAATACCTGTGGGAATATTCACTGCCCACCCGTTAGTGACTTTCTCTACCAGGTGACCACATTTGCGGTGGGCCCACTTAGCCATTCCCACCAAATCAGACTCCTGTTTCGCCACCTCAGCCTCCAAAATTTTGACTTTCATCTGCAAAGGAATTACACCACCGTTCTAATGAGTCTGTTGGGCAGTGGGTATCTACATGATATATAGTAACTGCTTTTTGGTAACAATTCCCAGATCTCATGTCACAACTCCTTACCCCACACCTCTTTTGATTGTATCATCTAGGTATGAGCATTCCATGTGGGAAGCCAGGTGGCAAACCCATTAGCATAGATCATGAGTCTGTGTAAATTAAGCACTTTCCAGATAATTCTTGTTTCAAAGCCTGATACACACCATACAGTTCTGCATACTGGCTACTCTTTCCATCTCCATTAGTAGTTAACAATATCTTGGTCACAGGATTATGCGACAATGCTTTACAGTGTCTCTTAGCACCCACATATCTGGCTGGGCTATCAGTAAACCATACATGTCTCTTGTCTTCTGAAGACAATGCTGCAAACCGCTCACCCTACTTCACTGGGGATTCCTGTATCTCAGGCACATCCTGTAACCTCTGTATCTTCCACTGCGGCCTGTGCCACCTGCTCATGCCGCATACCTTTTCGGCCTACTCAGGCCCTATCTTGTATTTACCACTTCCACTTGATTATGATGGCTTCCTTCTCATGCTCTATTCTATGATTTTTGGGGAACTCGTCACCCATTGCAAATATAGGAATCTCAAGTCTCAGAATCGCATTGTGCCCCAGGCTCAACTGCTCAGTGTCCACCAGGGCCCAATAACATGCAAGCAGCTGATTTTCAAATGGAGTGTACCGCTCTCCAGCATGTGGTAATTTATTTGCCCAAATTCTACAAGCACCCTCTTCTTTCCTTGCTTTCGCCACAAACTCCAATAGGCATACTGCTCTTGACTGTCACATTAGACTCAACACCCCAATCTCGTACTGGCCACAAATCCAAGGCAAGATATATATAGCCTCTTTTGCTGATTCAAATGCATTTTGTTGTGACAAAGGTGCCAAAATCTGAATAGCAATTTTCATTGCATCCTCTTTCATTCTCTGCATTACATCCCTTATTGTGAACCAGGGCTTATCAGTTGTCGGTCAATCTGACTCAGTTGCGTATTTGTGTAAACTTCCATCTTCTGCTAACTGCAGTAAAGTCGTCTGTGCGATTCTCTGAAAATTACCAAAACTCATCTTGCACAACAGGATCATTGCTTA
This sequence comes from Triturus cristatus, assembly GCF_964204655.1. Lineage (NCBI taxonomy): Eukaryota > Metazoa > Chordata > Amphibia > Caudata > Salamandridae > Triturus > Triturus cristatus. The sequence continues at coordinate 291,670,929 of NC_140585.1, forward strand.
GTATACAAACCTTTGCCTCCTCTTCATAATGTAAATGCACTCCCTGTGCCTCTAAATCAAACAGGCCACCATCAATGTTTTACCCAACCTCTGTCGGAATTTGTCTATGATTTCACTAATCTCCTGCTGTGTGAAATCCTCCAAGGAGTTCAGCACAGGCCCCTGTGGATTTTGTGGGTGTTGCTGTAACTTTCACTAGTATATTGGGGATGAGCTTGCATGGTTTTCTGACCCTCTGTCTCATTCTTGCAAATATCCTGAACACACTCTTCCCCTAGAACCTGATGAAAATTCTGATGAATCCCATATGTTACCATCCTGTTCCAGGCCTTTAAAAACTCATAAAACTTTAACCAGACATGCAGGTCTTGTGACTTAAATAATATACTCAACCTAATTGTAATGCTCTTGAACTATAACTGGTTTATTTGTTTATCACATATGAGAGCATCGTCAAATACGTGAGGCCAGCATGTCTGCTGTATAAAAAGAAAAAAAAAGTATTTTGTTTGTTTTAATAGACTGAACGTTTGCTCCACATATTATACAAATCTAGCCACATATAGAATAGACATGACCCTCTGACTTGCCTCTTAGTTCATTAACAGCATTGTCATCCGGGCTGGAGCAGGAATGTTTTTCAAATCATGTTTAAAAACTATCACTTTTAATAAATACATAACTAAAGCATGATGCGGTAGCACTCTGTCATTTTCAACCCGCAGATTTTAAGTTGAAATGGTCACAGAATTTCCCGCTTACATGTGGTTTAACTGATAACATTATATAGTGTACGAACAGTAATGTTTGGAAATCAAGTTTCTGCAAATATGTGTCATTTGCACATCACCAAGTACAGTGTTCTGAATTGTTTTGATGTTAATAAGGTTTTATTAAGCGTGGCAAATGCCAAAAGGCGTTTTGGCGCTGACCACAGAACAGGTAGCAGTACTGCAAATAGAACAGGCCTAAACAGATACTTAAAAAGGTCAAGTTTTAAGTTGCTTTCTAAAGCTGGATAAATTAGACTGAAGTTTAAGTTCCAGGGGTAGAATGTTACACGGTTTACATTGTAGTGGAATACACAAAGCTTCTGCCTCCCCATGAGACTTTTTTGCAGTAAAGTATTACCAAGGTTCTGATGCAGAGAAGCGCAGATGTCTTCTATGTGCATACCACTTAAAACGTATCCGCAAAGCTTTTGGGTCGATCCTGGTGAGGGATTTATGAGACTGTGGGTTAAAGGCCATCCGTTTCTTGATACGGAGCAAATGAAATTCCTTTGGAACATGTTACACTGAGTGAATTTTGGGACTGCGGCATTCTGCACCAGCTGTAGTCTATCCAAAGTGACTGAGTGAAGACCCTTATACAGAGCATTGCAGTAGTCCAGTCGAGCCAAAACCAGAGCAACGACTACTAGTTTTTGTAGCTCGCTCGCGAGAAAGGGGAGAATTTATCTTAGCATTTTTATTATAAAAAAGCAGAACAAAATGGTTTTGCTAACCTGGCCTCTAAAAGTGATATTAACATTAAACATTACTCCTACGTTCTTGCCATAGGCGCTGGTCTCAGGTGAGTTCCACGAGCAGAAGGCCACCAGGAGGAATTCCAAAACAAAGTGCCTTTGCCAACTAGCTTAATTCAGGCAAAACTGAGGTTTTACTAAAGGCAGTTAAGCCTCATCCACTTGACCACCTCAAATATACAGTTGTTAAACCTCCTGGCAGCATCTTCACCATTGCTCAAAATTGGGGCAATAATTTGAGTATCATCAGTATAAGCAATAGTGGAGAAGCCAAAGGATTTGAGTTTAACAAAAGGGGCAACATAATTATTAAAAAGCGTAGGGCTCAAAGTAGAGCAGAGTAACAAAAAAGGTTTAGACTTGAAATCACCCGGACAAACCATCTGTTCCCTGTTTGAAAGGGAGGAATCCAGATGGTCAAGAGCTGCGTGACAAATCCCAATGTGGGTTAAGCGATCGATGAGGAACTCATGGCTCACCATATCTAATTCCGCAGACAAGTCGAGAAGAAACACCATTGCCTTCCCGTCTTTGTCTAAAATAATCCTGATCTCTTCCGAAGCTACCACTAAAGCTGTTTCCGTACTGTGGTTGGATCTAAAACCATGTTAAGCTTCATCCAAGAGTGTATGCCTATTCATAAATTAAGAAAGGACATTGTTAAGATGCCTTGCAAGCATTTTAGCCACCATGGGTAAAAGCGACATAGGGTGGTAATTTTGATCCTCATTGGGATTAAATGAAGGTTTTTTTTTTTTTTTTAAGAGGGGTAGTATCAAAGCCGTGTTCCATTTATTTGGGTACTGAACAGTAGCAATAACGCTGTTTGTCAAAATGGTAGCAACTTTCTCTCCTAGCTCTTGTTAAAGTTTTGGCGGACAGGGTTCAGAGGGCAAGCCTGATTTTAGTAAGAGCAAGAAGTTTGATTGTCCTTCCTTCAGTAACCAGAGGAAACTCACTGAGCTCTGGTTTATTGAGCTTGAAAGTGTTTTCGCTGGAAAAGGATGGGTGACTAATAATGTTCAAATCAAAATCATTATTAACTGCCTCTACCTTGTTTCTAAAGAAACCAACTAGGCTTTCACACAGTACTTGGCCAGGTAAAGCAGTAGCAAGGTGAGAAGGGCTTGATAGCTTTTAAACCGTTTTAAACAGCTCTTTTGTAGAATTTCTAGCTGAGTTAATCTTATCAGTAAAGTACCTTGTTTTGTCAAGAATAACTATGTTTATACCCTTGTAGGAGTTTTTTATATTTGCTCTTTTCTATTAAAATATAACTATTTCTCCGATTTCTCTCCTGCGTACGGTATCTTTGTTTTAATTTTCAAAGCTTAGGAGAGAACCAGGGTGCCGTTAGTTTGGCTCTGTCACTTTTTGCTTGTTTCAGAGGGCCTAGTTCAAAAACTGCTGAGCTAATCCAATTTATATATTTGGAGGAATCCGCATTCGGTTTATTTATCAAGAGGTATCGTAGAGGTCAGAGTACTCTTGAACTACTTTATATCCATTCGATTCCAAACTAGCTTGTTAATAATCAAACGTCCAGTAGCAGTGGTATTTGGAGTAGGAATGTTTAAGCTAAAACGAATGGCTTTATGATCTGCCCACGTTATAGGCATTGCATTATCAAATTTTAAGTTTGAATCACTGGAGAAAACACCACCCAGGATATAACCTGCCTCATGCGTGGCGGTGTTCACCAACTGTTTAAGATTAAAACAATTCAAATTGTATTATCAATTGTGCAGTTTCTGTATTGTCACAATCTTCCAAGTGAAAATTAAAATCCCCTAAAATGGTGTACTTAAGGTAGTACACACTAGAAAGCATAAACTCATTTGAATCAGTAGGAAAGTAAATTTTGCCCCTGGTGGCCTTTAAGTCAAAAGACCATTAAAGCTGACCTTGTTTGCTCCTATTTAAATCTTTGTTTGCATCACATTTCTTAATTACAAAAATTTAAATCATGATTCCTGATATATTTTGAAATATTTGTACTATTCATTACAGGCTATTTAAATTTTGTGAAGATAAACAACTGACCTCTTCAAACACCTCACTTGACAAAATCCTCTAACTGTAGTAAGAGCGAGAAAAATAAACTCAATTTTCCAAGCAGCAATTAGTAAAACAAGCATTGAAGATGCAATAGGTCTCGCCTTTGATTAAGTTAAAGCCATTTGCTTTGCTAATGGTATTGTATAGCAAAGCAAATGGCTTTAACTTAATGAAATGCGAGACCTATTGCATTTTTATTGCTTGTCTGCTCTGCTCTGTAAATTTGTCCTTCACCTGAGTGAATCAGGGGCTGGGTTGGATTCATTACATTACGAACAGTGGAATCTCAACATTCCTCTGCCGGAGACACATTACAGTCTCCCTCAAGCCCACGTAGCTAGTTGTATCAGCAGGGACAGGAGCCCAAAACGCCTGATCTTAAGAGGGGCCCCATCGCACATTATTATAGACTATACAGCATCAAAGTAGGCAGAATGCATCTTTATGGGCCAGAGGGAATATAAGGACTAGAGTGACACGTACCTTGTTGTTTGCCCTGAGGAGGCTGATACACACTGGGCAAAACGTGTTAACATTTACTCAAAGGAGCAGGGCTTTAGGTGGGCTGAGTCCTGGCCGTGCTCAGCATCGGCAGTTCTAAAAAAAAAGCAGGTGCTGAAACGGCTCCCTTTCAAGATCTCTATTATTGCCCTCATCCTTTGAGTGGAAAATAAAATCTTAACTTGTCAGCTGTACCACTCTTCACTGTCTTTGATGCATCTTTAAAGAGGCTCGTTACAGTTCTTTCACAGTCTCATCACTTCAGAACTGGAGCATTTTAACTACTATTTGATGCAAATATGCCATTGCTGTTGCTTATTTATCGTATGCAACTAACAACCATTGACAAAGACAATAGTCCTGGGTTGCTGGAGGTGTAATGTTACTTGTTGTATTATATATCTGGATGCAAACTCGGACAAAAGCAGCAAAATACAAGTGGGTCGGAACAATGTTAAGCAGAGATTTCGAATTTGTGTTTTAAGCCACACCTTTAATTAGATCAGCCACGCCCCTTTGAGAGACACCCAGTTTTTCATCCCACTTAAAGCCCTGCATAGGAGCACACCCAAAAATAAGAAATTCCACAAGGACCTACATCCGGAGGAGATCACTTTTGGAATGTATCCTGTTGCAGGGGCATTTCTGGGAGTGGCAAGGTATGGAACAAGACACCCCAGAGGGCAAGTAACGCATAGGCTCTTTGTGGCCAATTATGTACCTGGACAACAGCAATTCAATAAGTAAAACTCTTTAATGGCACTACACTATACAAGAGCCAGTCAACCAACTCACTGCCACATGAAGCATTCCCACAAGCCACCCAAAATAAAGACATGTTCCACATTTCACGGACATAAATTAGGTAAGCGTGGTACACTGATGACCAAGGAGGAGAGGATATAACAAGGGCCGACTGAACAGCATACTTTTTTTTTTACCTCCTCTTTCACAAGAATTTGACACGGTGACCTCAGTCTACAAACAATTGCATTGAAATGCTTGTATTAATATCGAATGACCGTGGAACGTGTTAAATGTACTAACGTCATTGATACGCTTTGTATTTAATCACAAAATACAATGGCTTGCTTACCCGAAAACCAGCGCTCTCCGCAGCCTCTTCCATTTGTTTAAAACCCCCACCTTAATCGTGTGGCCTTCGATTGCGAATGGCACGACATGCCGCTATGCTAAGAAATAACGAAATACACCATCGCCCAAGCAGCACCTTACGTTGACAGCGCGTGCAGAAGTTCACAAGTGAACTTCTAATTTGGGGATATCGCGAGAGGTAGGAAGCACTGTCGAAACTGATATAGGACTAGACTGTTTATAAAGAAACAGAAAGCGGGAGGCACACTAAGCGGCTCTGACGTCATAAAAACGTTTATGGACGTGTATATGCCACTAGAGATGTCGAAATTGAATGGTTTAGTTAAAACTGCAGTTTTCTATTACACAGTAGTGTCCTCTCTAAGATGGCTTTCCCTTTGACGAAAAGCCAGGCTGTCCTCGCCTCGTTCAGAGTCCCTCCGCTCTGTTACTCGGGCTGCATTGTTAGACGCCTATGTCAAGGTGAGCTATACTTCTTTGTAAATATAAAGAGTATCCGATTGGAATAGGTACACTTTGCCGTGAAAAGAAAATACCGTTATTGACATTCGAAATGTTTAGTGTGGGACGGCTTATAGGTATATAAGCTTGAAATGTTTACGTGCAGCAACTCTGTTAATAACAAGCGAGGTACCACAAAGTCAGCCGCGTTTTTACTTTCGCAGCGCGATGTAAAAGTAAACACACGGCTGACTTTGCCAAGCTGAGTGAGGGGAAAAAAAAAATGCGTAGGGAGTAATGAAGAGGAGAGTACCACGCCGCCGGTAAAAGAACAAATCCCGGTGGGCGGGGCCAAAATGAGACAAGGCGGCAACAAGGAGGGACTAATAAGCCTCCTTTTACAATGAGAAGCCCGCGTTTTGCATGCAAGATGATGCTGGCCAATTAAAAAGATGGGCGGGGTTCAACTCCGCCTCTGAGAGCTTCGGAATCTGTATTGATTCCAAGAAGCTCGCGGATGCCGAGAGCAGCGCATACGCGCTGCTATCTCCAGCTGAGACCTAAAAAGACCAGCTTGACCTCTTTTCCTTGAACAGACCGCAAGTGTGTCAAGACTAAAACAACATTTACTGACCTCTTTATTTCTCATTCGCTTTCTGAATTAACAGAACACCTGCTCCTTCCCAGCTAAAGTTCACTTAACAGAACAGAAAAGTAGGTTCTAAAAATAGCTCGACCTGATCAAATCTGGCTCGCCATTGCTAGTAGGTGAGTAGATTTTTCAAGGCCTGCACTCCTTTGGGTTCCAATTTAAGCTGGCCTTAGCAATAGCCAAATGCACCTTTCTCTTGTTAACCCTTCCTCTCTGTTTATTTTTATTTATATTGTGCTACACGTATCGCTGCTTTTTCAGCCACATGCTGATAAGTTTCTAACTTCTCTTGCCATAACATATTCTGACATGACCGCTGTACAGAAGTATTCTTCGCTTCCACTAGCCTTTTTTCCATCTCTTCGTGCTCCTTTTCTAACTAAATACATTTTTCATGCATTTTCCTGTAAGCATATAAGAGGATCCAGCCTCTTCAACCCAATGTACAAAACTCTTTACCTTTTTCAATTGGAACTTTTTGCAAGCAAATTAATATATCTTCTGGCTGCACATCAGACATACACACACTCCAATTCTCACTCAACACAGCACTATGCGACCACTCATGAGCAGGCTAACTATATGAAACTATTTCCCACCCTGGTATTCGATTTGGTGTCTGGGAATCTGCTTTATCCATTTTTGTTTTTCTGCCAAACATTCTGCCCCTTTCATTTCGAATCCTACAAGTGATGCCAAAATGTCTTGCTTTCTCTTCAGAACACCTGAGCCTGACCTCAAAATACCAGGAAGCAATGTGAACACTCTTCAAAATAGTGCTATGCACGTTTTAGAATACCAAAATACAACATAAACTAGGCTCAACACTCATTTGTCAAGTAAAAGGGAATATTTATTGCAGCAAGTTCCCATATATCAAATAGCAATTATGCACATGTAAAATAATTGTGTATAGTAAAAGTGTATACTCAAGAATAAATGCATTGGAAGATAACTGCATGTACACAAGAATAAGATAATTAGAACTTGAACTACATCAACGACTGTCTGTTCAGCTTCATCATCCTTGCCAGCACGACTGGGGAACCCGTTGACAGTCTCAAGCAGAGAGTCTCAACCAGACACAATAGCCCTGGGCAGTGCATATACTTCCAGAAGTGTTCCTGTCAATGCACCAAGAGGTCTCTGTCTTTATACTTTTTACTAACATGGGGAGAGACCTCTGGAAGATTCTACTCCCTTGATCTGCACTGTAGAGGCTGGCTACACACTCTGCATCAAGGTCACTCAGGCTCAGATGAGAGCTGAGGCAGAATTCTTCACTTTCTCATCCTCAGCCTCCCACACTGTGTTCTAACAGCTTATCTCTCTCGCTCATTGAAGTGAAAACAATTTTTTGTTTGGCCAAGTAACATTGGCCTGCCTACGTTTGCAGCTGAAAGGCAAGGTCAGACAGATACAAGATGAAACCGTGCTCACAAATGTAATTGACGCAACATGGCGTCAATGGTCAACACATGATCATTACACCGCTACAACCCAGAGTAGCTCCTACTGGGGGGGTGCGGGGGGGGGGGGTGGGTGTGTGTGTGCGCTTCCCCCCCCCCTGCCACCCTCCAAATAGAAGCTTCCTGATGTCTTTAGTGAGCAATCGTGTTGTGATCTCTGTAGGAAGACACCTGGAGCCAGGAGGTATTCTTAAGCCATCTTTATTCAGTCTCCAGTTCAGGTTACATCTGTCTCTACTCCAGCCAGCCTAGTGTGGTACCAGCCCCACCAGGAGCAGCCTCCCTAGCTGCTCAGCCCATCTTCAACTGCCAACACTCATCCACTCAGACACCCAGGCATTCCATGCATCACAGGCACACCAACATTCTATGACCATCTCACGCTCTGGCTGAGCAGCTAGTGGCAGCAGGGCTGGACTACAGGTTAATCAATTAAGTAGGATATAACATTATCCCTTTTTCTTCAATGAAAACAAACATGCAAGTGAAAAAACATCAAGGAAGAACTATCCACAAGAAAAATGAATAATGGTACAAGTCCCACGGATGCAAACATAAAATTAAAACATCGCAGGAGAAAGAACCATTATACAAAGAACGGATAAGATAAATACATTTGATAAACAATATCTCCCATCCCTCTCTTAAAGAAATAACAAACATTTTGAAGCAAGAATAACATTACCCGAAATACATTTGAAGCATTATGCATTAAACACTGTGACGTAATGCACTACAACAGAAAGAGTAAAAGACCCCACACAACCAATGCCCAAAGTCATAACCTAGAGTAGCACTAAAGATAGCATACCCTACTACTACAATCCCAAAAGAAAGGGAACTAAACATGTATATGGGTCGTCACCCATAGAAACTCCCGTGAAAGGACGTACAATAGTACTGCGCGCAACTACAACCCAACCCTGTGTGAGGGTTAACCATAAAAAGATGTACATTAGTACTGCGCGCAACTATCTATGGACTAAACCATAGCTCTAGCCTGTGTGAGGGTTAACCTAGGTACCATGCATGTAAGGGAACTGAACCAATGTCCCAACCTCCTTGTGGAGATTACGTACCCCCATGTAGGAGTAACCAAACGAAACTGATAAGAGCTCCTGACCCCCTTGTGGAGGTTACACACCCCATGTAGGAGTAACAAAACAAAACTGAGCAAAGGGATGTTACCCACAACCTTCCCTCGTGTAGGGAAACAGTGTGATGACCACCCACAGGACTAATGGAAGACCCTTCCTCAAACTGTAATCCTGTGGCATCACGACATCAACTATACTGTTGAAGAAAATTACAAAAACTAACCTCTAAGAGATAAGAACTCTATAGGATTAAACACAGCACACTAGGCCAAGTTGCGAAGATAATGACATAAATCAACACTGTGAACATTTAGATAGGTAAGCAGTACCATAAGTCATAGGTTATAAACCACACTGTAGTCAAAATTAATGGAGTACGTTCTTGTGTGTGGAAAACCCCTCCCCCCTCAAATTTGTTGATACAGACTAACCCAGTCAGATGACATAACTTGCCAGAAATACGGCACAGAATTTTTATAGTCAGCCAGTCTATGACAGAACATATTAAGCACACTTTTGAAAAAAAAATGAGTTCAAATACAATAGTAGCTGAGACGTGAAGTTACCGCTGAAAATGTCACTAAGTAGATTAGAAATACAACCTGTTATTTAAAAGGAAGAATCCATTCAGCTTTGAAATTGTAAAAACAGAACCTTCCGAAGAAATGCTGCACAGATGAGATGATAATCAATTACCTTCTCAGAGCGCCACAAACTTGTGTCCAAATGCTGCTCAGCTGATCAGTGTAATTATTTCCTTTTCTGCGCGCCGCTCAGCTGTGAAGAGAAATGAAGAAAGCTTTCCGTGCAAACAATCTTTTAATGCACTCACACGCAGCATTGTGAAGATAAACGGCATTCCAGAAAGAACTCAGAGGATTGATGATTGAATGAAACACGAACACCGTGGTTGGCAAATGGAAGCTGAGTGGACGGCCAATCTGCAGCATACAGGAACCACCAAATTGGAAAGCAATAGCGGCCGCCAGCCACAAGATGGTGGCACGTTTTCAGACGCAGAGCCGAATGGCTAACAGGACGTCTGAGCATACAGGGCATGGAAGCAAGCAGCATAACACGGGTAACTTGTCCCCGGCGTCACAAAGATCCACGGAGGCATCATGGGTGAAGGTAAGACTGCGCGTGGGCTGGAGACAGCGTGTGCTTTCATTTTCAAATCACAAGAAGGCAGTTGAACTGCCAAACGTCGAGGGGCTGTGAGTCAAAATATTATAAAATTGACTTACTTGAGCATGAAAAAAACATTTTGGCAGGGAACGTCACCTCACAATTGGCATCCAAACAAACTCGTAAACAATAAGAGCTTCGTTCTCAAAAAAATGTACACAGCTGCCCCTGTGCTAGCGAAAACAAGTGCCCGTGTGGGGATATCTATTCCAATGTAGACAGGAGCTAATGTGTAGATGCCACAGAGTGCCCGAAGACATAGAGCTGGCACCTTGCCTCTATAGCAGACATCGAGAGGCTGACAGACTTGAAGCAGGTCGGTCCCTTGTCTCTCCAAACAATCTGCTGCACAGTAGTACATTTAACAAAAAAAAAATGTAGTCACTTTCATTGAAAATCCATGACTCTCACAATGGTCATAAGTCCTTAATGGAGCATTCCATGAATTATCTATGCCCAATTCTTGTGATACCACACCACAGCAGTGTAGCGCTAGTAGGTACTAACATTGCTTCAGATTCCAACATGCTGCAAATGTCCCAAAGCACCAAAAAATCTCCATCTGTGCACTAACGCTGTTTTTCTGACCTCTTATTGACGAGGAATCACAAATTGTGCCTTTATCTTAAAAACACTGTAGACTCTGTAGAGCGCTGTGGCTGGAACACCAGATGTGGCTGTAGTGCAACTACTCCACCAACTCACTGTAATCCTTTATGTGGCTGTAGTATTCCCAGGCTGTAGTGTCCTTTGATGAGGACACTGCTCTTTGGGGCTGTCCGTTGGCGAGGACACTGGTGGGGCTGGCGCTGGCTTTCCTGGGAATTCTTTCTTTATATATGTAGTAGCTTGTAGGATCTCTTGGTTTCTCCTTGTTTCCTTTGTAGTTCCTTTGTTTCAGTGGTTCACCAAGAGTCTCTAGGGTTCAAGTCCGCTCGTCGCCAAAATAAATGTTGTGATCTCTGTAGGAAGACACCTGGAGCCAGGAGGTATTCTTAAGCCATCTTTATTCAGTCTCCAGTTCAGGTTACATCTGTCTCTACTCCAGCCAGCCTAGTGTGGTACCAGCCCCACCAGGAGCAGCCTCCCTAGCTGCTCAGCCCATCTTCAACTGCCAACACTCATCCACTCAGACACCCAGGCATTCCATGCATCACAGGCACACCAACATTCTATGACCATCTCACGCTCTGGCTGAGCAGCTAGTGGCAGCAGGGCTGGACTACAGGTTAATCAATTAAGTAGGATGTCTTCAGTGAGCAATCGGGTAAGCGTAATCTCAGAATATTGTCACATTGCCATTGTGAATGTGCTACAAACTGAGAACTAACAAGCATAGGCTACACTTTCAGGCACATTGTGTAGTTTAAATGCTTGCCCTATGCATTGTCTAAGTTAATGTGTCACTTTACTACTTGTTACGTTGCAGAGTGATATTTGTCCTACATGTCATTTAGCTGAAATTATTGGCAACATGCCTTATACGTCCTTACTTTCAAACCCACTAATTATAGTTGTACATACATCTCTACCTTTGATAGTGGATCATTTTCTTAGTGCTGTTTCAGGCCAGGTTAAAGTTCAAAACTGTCTGTACTCTGAGTGGGGTTTTGCAACAACCAGATGTTCTTATTTCAGTACTGACAAGAGTCACCTAGTAATGCAAGCTCAAATTCCCCCCCCCCCCCCCCCCCCCCCCCCATTGTTCTTCACCAATAACCTGATTATGAAACTTGGAACTTTCCAGTGATGCACTGGTACTGATCCGGTCTACTCTGCACTCGCACTTTGCAGCAATGAAGCTCATTCATTTTATTTACAAGCAAGATATGATTCTCATATAAAAAAACCTAATTTCTCCTATTTTATTAATGTTTGGTGATGCTGCACAGCAACAGTTGTTGTTTAAAGTGACATTGGAAGCTACTTAAATGCCCCAAACAGTGCCACATATGTTTAAGAAAGTTTTCAGTATCATTTTGTGTATGCATTATGATTCCACTGGGGCACACCACTGGTTGAGATATAAAAATTATTTTGCACTAGAAGTAAGCAAGCTGCCACATTTAGTGTTGATTGGCCTGGTATTTAGATTTGTAAATGAAGCAAAAATAATCAAGTTACGTTTCTTCATATGAAATCATGTTGAATCCAGATTCTTCATTCAAATCTTATATAAATTTCATGTCAAGAATCTACAATCCCTCCACAGTTTATATAGCTTTAGGTTTCACGATTTTGCACATGATTGGACGTACACGGTTATCATAGTGTACAAGGCTTTTTACAGACTTTGAGATTTTAGTATGACCACAGTATCCTACTCCGCCGACACAGCTTTAGCCCCTTGAGGATTACCCTTGGGCCTTCTGAAAGTGTCTATTCAAAATTCATGGTATTAGTCTCGTGTCTGAACATGTCAAATTACGACTCCCATTACGCTTGTCAGCAAGATGTGTCCTGGATTCAGTCTAGTTTGTGGACTATAACAGTTTGCTACAATTCAGATTCCACACACATTGAACGTTGGTGGCCTATTATCACTATATTCTCCCAGTGAAAGTTTATCATTTATTCATATCCACTTCCCCGATATGTTATTACATTTTACAACTGAAGCAGAACCCTTTCTATCATGTTTTATTTAATTTGTTATTGTATTTAGCCTCATCACAAAGAACATGTGTAACATACTTTTTTTTTAGATGATGTGTCTCAAATATCTGCTTTATATCAAACTTAAGAAAACTAAAGTTTTCTAAAATTAGGTTCTTTTACTTTACATATAAGCTAATTCACGGAGGTTGATATAAATATAAAAAAGTAAACCAACCGTTTTTATGGTGACTGTAGTGTCCACCTATCCTGTCCCCCCCCCCCCTCCTCTTCCTTACCCAGAAGCATTATTGTAATAAGCATAGAGTAGGCTGTCTAAAATCTGTGTCACCTTACTCAACCAAAGAGTCGTTTGGCAGCCAGTTGCACCATTCGGCATGCTTTTAGTAGTAATCAGGGAATCCTCAATGTTGCTCATCTCTCTGTATCCAATCACTGTGTCTTCTATGCTATTGCTAGCGTTGCCTATGGTCCTGGTCTGTCTGGGAGAGGTGTTGTACAAATCTGTCATTCTAACATTTGCTCTGTTAAAAAACATAAAACACATGTTCAGAAGTTGAAATCCAACTAGCTTTTAATGCAAAATATAAAGCAACAAAGCAAACAGATTGAAGACCCTTGTCATTTCAGTTGACCAGGGCACTTGCAAGAAAACAGTCAGTTGGCGCAAAAGTAAAGAGTGTGAGTGTGTGTGTGTGTTTAATTCAAGTCAAGTCAATACAACAAGGCCATGAGACAAACGTGTTACTGTTAACTAAAACCTATCTAATGTACAGGTGTCAGGTTCTCACCTTCAGGAGAATATACCATTGACAAAATACTGCTTCCCATGTCTGGCTTGAAAACATAGTTGTGCTATTTGGAAAACGTGCAAGGTACAATACTGGGCTCTGAATTCTGGGTCATTAGAGCCATGAAAGCCGGCAAGCATATTCATGGTCATGGGAAATTTCAAGCTAATATAAAGCACATACATATTTCCCTAAATGGTTGATGCATTCAGAATTACGTTATGTTTTTGCTAACACAACATGTAACCAGGAATATATAGGCTTTCCTGTTTTCAGTGTCTTATTTTTGGTAAATTCTGGTGGGGTTTTTCAGTGTTTTCAAGTGATTTCAATACCTTAAACAAACCCGTGGTTATACATTTTCACACAGTTAAAAACAATAGAAGCAGAGTTTTTACGGTGTATATGGAACATTTTGCTTTTTTTATTGCTTGCTTTCTGCACTGATAGAGCATGGTATATAGACAGTGTACCTACGGTGTGTATGAGGTCCAAATGTATTTTTACAAATCAAACTTATTGTAGTACACCATACAATACTTCTTCAATGAGTCTTTGGTCATGCACGCTGCTCTTTCCTTCCCATATAGACTTTTATCAGTAGAGTGTACTTTTTTTTCACATAATTATCAATAAAGATCCTCACATTTCTTGCCTTTGCAATGATCACTCAGCAAAAATTCTGTAAACGGTTGCCACATGGAGAATATAGTATTTACGGCCTCTAGGACTGAGAACCACCAGCTAAGTGACACAGTTGGGATGACCCTTTCTTTTTTCTTTAATGCCACACAAAATTAGAAATATTTGCGTTTTAGTTCCTGTGCACCAGAATTGACTAAAAAGTCAATAGCATTCTTCATTCATTCTGAAGATTGTAAAGATGCTTTGAGCATACCATCTAACAAGTGGCGAGGATCTCTTACAGGGAAGCTCAGGTATCGATTTTGACAGGTCATCAATCTTTTTTTCATATACATAGCTGAATCACTGCAAATACGAACAATCTCGCTACAATCTTTGTTGAACTAGTAAGAACCTTTTGCAGCATCATTCCATGTGACATTGCGTTCCATGTTTTCTAAAAATCTGGTGTAATGTTCTGGATGCTTGGTGACAGTACTCTTTTCACCTATACCTGTCTCTACACCTTGCATTGAATATTTAAAGCTTGGGGTGTTTGGCAATTCACCTACCATCAATACTGACTCGCTAGAAAAAGGGGCTGACGTATCAAGGGTTTTTACTGATTCTCTGTGGGTAAATGTGATGGTACATATTGGGAAAGATTTTTATGAAACCAGCCATTTTACGTAGCGAAAGAATCAAACGTTGCCAAAATATCAAATATGATTTCGATATTTCCTGATTCTCTGCAGTTTATAAAATAATTAAACAAGAACTAAAAGATGCTTCTAAACCCTGCTTTTTTAAACCAAAGGCCACAAAACTGAAAAAAGCAAAAGGAAAAAGAAACAATATTTTATTGACATCTCTAAACAACAAATTCAAGCAGAATAGTGTTAGACCAGTCTTTATCGCTGCTATCTTATAAAACAAAGTTACACTGTCACCTTCGGGAAGAAATAAAAATGACCCTTTCACTCTCCTTTTCCTTTCTCTGAATGGCCTTTAGTTTGTGCAGGTGTTTTTTCAGTGTCTATATGTTTACACTGGTGAGGGCTATTTCCCTTTTGGCGGGGTTTTATCAGTTATTATAGTTTTTTTTTTTGGTAAACTTTATTTTCTGTTTATATATTATAAACAATAACACACAACTGGCATCAAATCAGTGTATGCAAGCAGATCGACGACCTTTTTAGCGGCACTTAGGACTACAGGCGGCATCAGGGAGGGAAAGGACTCATGGGGAAAGGACTCATGGGGAAAGGAAACTATAACACACAATTATAACACCAAGAGGGCATGGCACTGATGCAGGTGGTGAACATCACTAGGGTCGACCCTCTCGTTCCCTGTCTGACCCAGACCCAACGGGCGTGTCCAACCCACTGCCCTCACTGTCAGTTGTGCCCTGTGGGGAGGGCTCCTCTTCTGCCAGCCCAGACGCACACATAACGCGCCAGGCCATTAAGTCGTCCTGTAGCTTCTCATCCCTCCGAGTGAGTTGCATGTGGGTTTCCTCGGCCAGGGACCACTCTCGGACATCTCTAAGCCAAGTGGGTACCTCTGGGGCCCTCTTCCCCATCCAAGTTATCGCCACCCTGCGCCTGGCTAGTACCAACATTAATTGTAGGAATTTATACGAGAGTTTCTTTTTCTTGGGTTTCCGGACTAATGCAAGCAGACAATGCAGGGGTTCACGCGCCATCCGAAGGCCTGTAGCTGCAACTATTCGCTCCACCACCCCCACCCAGAATTGTTTGATCAAAGGGCAGTCCCATGCTAAGTGTAGGAAGCCCGCTTTCTCCGCGCCACATCTAGGGCATCCATCTCCCCTATCTCCAGAGATACGCTTCAGGGATACCGGGGTTAGGTAGGTGCGGTGTAAAAAATTAAAGTGCGTCAGTTTAAACCTTGCATTGCATGAAACCGTACGTGTGAGGGAACCTATGCGTGCCCATTGTCTCTGTTCCAGCGGAATGTCGAGATCCGCCTCCCAGGCAGCCCGGGATGGTAGCACCGGGGGGGGGGGGAGGGGGGTTGAATCCTGATTCATGGCCTTGTACAGGAGAGAAATCAGTTTACGCCCTTTGCCGCAGGAAAGGAGGATGTCCAAGGTGTGGGTCCGTGGCGGAGCATCTGGGTACTGGGACCAGGTGACCTTCACCACATCCTGGAGTCCCCGGTAGTGTAGGAATTGTCTCCGTCCAAGGCCAAAAGTCTCTTCCGCCTGCTCGTAGGTAAGGAAGGTCTCGTTAGGGTAAAGGTCAGCCAGAACTTCGCAACCTCCCTCCCTCCAAGATTGAAAGGACATATATTGCCCCATGTCGATAAAGGGGGCCAGTATCCAGATCGGGAGCTCCCTGTGAAAGGGTGCCCTCCGTAAGACCTTCTCAACAAACCGCTGCCATATACCGGCCGTGTGTCGCACAACATAGGGAAGGGACGTGTCCGCCCCCCCACCCTGCATCAGGGCGACCTGTAGTGTCTGGATGTCTACCCTACCAGAGAGGAGGCGTGTCTCCCAATTGTCTGTGTCTGTAAACCAACGGGCCGCATGTTGTAACTGGGCCGCGTAGTAACATAGATTGAAGCGTGGAGCTTCAAGGCCCCCCCCTCGAAGCTGCGGACAACGGTGTGAAGAGCTACCCTACTGCGTCGGCCCACCCATAGCAGGGACGTGAGTAACGTATTGAGAGTGCTGAAAACTCGTGGGGGGAGCGGACATAGCGAGTTCTGGAGGACATATAACATCCTAGGGAGCATTAACATCTTGGCGACAGCCAGCCGTCCCATCAACGCGAGTGGTAGAGAATTCCAAAAAGACACTGACCGCTGTAAGGACGTGAGTATCCGATCCACATTCCAAGCTAGCACCTGAGTGTCCGTCGGCGCCTCCTGCATTCCAAGGTAACGGAACCCTTCATGTTCCCAGCGCAGGCCGAGGTCTGGTAGGTCTCCCAAGGACACCGAATCCAGCCCCGCCAATGGAAAGATCAGTGACTTACTGCGGTTAAGTCGTAATCCAGAAACCTCCCCAAACCGGTCTAAGTGTTGCAGCAGTATCGGCAGTGCATGCCGGGGAGAGGCCAAATAGTACAAAGCATCGTCCGCATATAGGGAGATAACATTGCACGTGTCCCCCACCCTGATACTCCACTGTTCCATATCTGTCCGAACCCGGACAGCGAAGGGCTCTATGGCTAGGGCAAATAGTAATGGCGAGAGGGGACACCCTTGGTGTGTACCCCGTCCCAGCCGCCACTCCTCAGACCACCCTGGCATGGGGGCCGTATACAAAATGTGAATCCAGCGACAAAAAGCGGGACTTAGTCCCACAACACGGAGGACCTAGAGGAGATAACCCCAATCGTCTGTGTTGAACGCCTTGGCGAGGTCAAAAGACACCAACACCATTTGCTCCTTCCGACCACGCACCTCATGTAGAATGTGATTCAACCGCTGCAAATTCATAGCAGTGTTGCGCCCCGGCATGAAACCGCACTGGTCCTCGTGGACCAAGTGAGTCCTGTACGGCGCCAAGCGTGAGGCCAGGAGCTTGCACAACATCTTAACGTCCGTGTTGATCATCGTGATCGGTCGATACGATGAAGGCTCGTGGGCGTCCCCTCCCGGCTTCAAGATCATGCACATTTCCCCCAGCGTCATGCTCGGCGGGAGAATCCCGCACTCGAACGCCTCAAGATAAACCTGCAATAGGAGTCGGGGAAGCGTACCCTCGAATGCCTGATAAAACTCAGGAGGGAATCCGTCACTACCCGGGGACTTGGCTCTCGGCAGGCGCTGCAGGGCGGAGCGTACCTCGCCCTGCGTTAGAGCTTCGTCCAGGTCCTCCTGCGCCGACTTGGGGATAGATTGCAGGGTCAGTTCCCGAAGGTAAGGTATATAAGATGCCTCGGTAACGGCGGGGTCCGCGGCATACACCCGCTGGAGATGAGACTTAAGGACCCGCAGCAGTCCCACTTCAGAGTGGACCAAGCCCCCCGCAGGGCCACAATCCCTTCCGGGGCTCTTTCCCGTCGAAGAATCCAGGCCAAAAGTCGACCCGACTTATCCCCTTCCCTATGGAGACGCTGTCTGTATTGTGTGAGGGTATATTTATCAAGTCTATCCAGAATATCATGGATGCATGTTCGAGTGTCATGTTCCCCCTCCCTCGCCATAGTGTCAGGGGCCTCAGAGGTCTGTAGCTCCAAGAGGCGGCTTTCTGCCTCCTGCAGCTCCAGTTGGAGCTGCTTCCGAACCCCATAGGTGAGGCTCATGCACGCCCCTCTCACCACCGCCTTTAGGGCGTCCCATTTCGTGGCTAGTGAGAGATCCCTCTCACCCCAGTTAAGGTCAACATAGTCAGTTATGGCAATTTCTAGGTGACGCCTCCCCACCTGGTCCTCAAGAATCTCTGTTGGTAACCTCTAAGTCCGTGGGCGACACAACAGGGCCCCCCAACTCACCACACATGCCACAGGGGAGTGATCAGAGAGGAATCGTGCCTGATGCGTCACCTCAAGGGACATGGTGGCCTCTGGATTTGCAAGTAAGACCCTGTCCAAGCGACTGTGTATTGTGAGTGGAGGAAAAACAGGTGTACACCTTCTGAGTCGGGTGTCTCCGGCGCCAGACATCCTGGGCTCCTATGTTCCCCATGACCTCCCGGAGTTTCGCGGTCATTCGTGGTTTCGTGCCAGCACGGGGTGGGAACCTGTCAAGAATGGGGTCGAGGACACAATTAAAGTCCCCCAACCAAGTAGCGGTACCTCCAGCTCCGAGACCAGGACCTCCTGCAGGGACTGAAAAAAATCTGGGCCATCTGTGTTCGGTGCATAAGTGTTCAGTATAGTGACATCCCTCCCATCCAGTTTAGCTCTAAGGAGCAGGTACCTCCCATGGATGTCAGCTTCCACATATTGGACGGCAAACAGAACCCCGGGGCCACCCAGACCAGGACCCCCCTGGCATATGTGGAGAACGAAGAGTGGAAAACCTGGCCCGCCATTTTTTCCCCAATTTCTGAGCCCCTTCGTCCGTGAGGTGAGTTTCTTGGAGGCATGCTATCGAGACCTTATGCCTGCGAAGGGAGGACAGGGCCCTATATCTCTTGGTGCATGTACCCAGCCCTCTTACGTTCCAACTCAGAAATGTATGCCCCATGTGAGGTGAAGAGAGCGGTCCCGCCGTATCCCACGTCCCATATAGCCACCCGGATCCCGTGCCCGAAATGCAATACATACAATGCCTAAAAAAAAACAACACCCCCCCTAAGAACACCCTCCTCCCTCCCACGAACAATTTACTGACAACAACAAAACATGCAGCAATGCCCTTCCCATGCTGGTGCCAGGACGTACACAGCCAACCCATGAGCCCAAACGGGCTGAACTACCCAACAAGTGGAGAAGAGAGCCCCCCTCTCCTAAGTCCAGCTCCAGACACAAGCCAGCCACCCCAAATCATTATGCAGAGTCTCTGCCCATCTGAGTAAGTGTCCGGGGAACTGCCAAGGAAGAGCAACCGGCAACCCCCACTAATGGTGACAGCGGCAGTCCAGGGACTGCAGGCAAGGCCCCTAAATCCCTGCGAGGAGGGAGGGCAGGCGGCTATGTATCGGCTCCCCCGCCCCAGCAGTGGGAAATAAAAAACAAAGGATATCAACTTCCTGAAGGCAGAACCGAGGAGGCTGCAGGTGAGTCCATGACGGTTTCAGGAACTGTATCAGTGGTTAGCTGGAGAGTTTCCGGTACCAGTTCCTCGTCCGGGGGAGCGGTCACAGAGAGCGTGAGGTGGTCCGCAGCCCCTGAAGACTCCAGGTGGAGGGCACCGTCGTCTCCCACGTGATTCGCTGTCTCTCCCCCTGGGTGGAATCCACTGATCGATTCCTGTGCCTGTTACCCCGTCTCCTCGGTGGTCTGGACCCCCATGTACTCCGGGCCCCCCCACATGCACCCTGTGGGAGGGCCTCCCCCCCCAACTTCAAGCCACTCCCATACCTCCTCCGGGGTGTCAAAGAAATGCGCCTTTCCTTGGGATATGACCTTAAGTTTGGCAGGGTAGAGTATCATGTACTGCATGCTGAGTTCCCGGAGTTTTTGCTTGACGGAAAGAAAGGCTTTCCTCTGTTCCTGGACCTGGCGGGTATAGTCCGAGTAGATACATACTTTGGCATTGTCAAAGGTGAGGTTCGCCGCTTCCCTCGCCGCTTTCAGGATACAGTCTCTATATCCCGATAATTCAGGATTTTAGCGATATGGGCCCTCGGAGGAGCACCTGGCGGCGGGACCAGTGCCCTATGGGCTCTTTCTATCACGAAGACCTCGGACAGATCCGTGGGGCAGAGTTTTGTGCATATCCAGTTCTCCAAGAATCGTTCCGCATTACCCATTTCCGAGCACTCTGGAATACCCAGGACCCTGATGTTGCTGCGGCGCGCCCTCCCTTCCGCCTCCTCCGCTCTGCGCTCGAGTGCTCCTGTCGCGGTGGTGAGCTGCAAGACCGTTTTCTTCAGGGAAGCTACTTCTCCCTGCAATTGGACGATATCCCCCTCCGCAGTAGAGACTTTATCCTTTACTTTCCTCAAATCCGCCCTCAACAGGTTTACATCAATGGAGACTGCCTCTATTTGTTTCTCGAGGGCGGTGCGGGACCCCTGTATTGCCTGCAGGAGCTCTGCCCGACAGGGCTCGTCAGCCGCATTACTCTCCCCATCCAGGCCCGTCTGACGCGTGATGCGCTGCGAGGGGAGACGTTGTGTGGTATATTGGGTTATGGTGTTGGGTTGAGAGGCGCGGGGCAGTCTGTCCTTACCCATCGTGTTGGCTTGCGAGGATCACTCTGGGGTCTGCAAAGGCTGCCCAGCTCAGAAGCATCCCAGGTCCACTCCCCGCAATATGTCTGCCCCGTTAGCGAACCAGAGGAAGTACTGCAGGAGTCCCACGGGGGGAAGAGCCCGGGCCCGACCCCAGCCTGCCGCCTTCACTCCCCTCTGTCTTCATTCACCACAGTACAGGGGAGAACCCATTTGCCGTCTGGCCTCCGCTACAGGCCACCGTTTTTCCTGGTACACGTGGCGGCGCTCCCACCAGGAAACCCCTGACAGCGCCTTCTCCTGGGGACAGTATCGCTGACCCTGGCCCTCAGGTGCGCCTCCACTGTGCACCGAGTGCCACGCAACAGTCTCCGGAGCCTCAGGGCAAAGCAGGAGTCAGCAAGAGCCAGCACCCCGATGACAATGGGCACCTCCGCTGCATCCACCAAGCGCTCAGGAACAGCCACCGGGAGAGCGCCAGCTCCGGTCCACGCGTCACACCCCCTTAGATGCAGGCCGCATCCCCGGCCTTGCGTAATTATAGCAGTGTTCCCGGCCATCAGTCGGCCCGTCTCTAGCCAGGGCGCCGCCTCCACTCACCCTCCGCCGCACCTCCGGACGGACCCCAGGAGCAATCGGGGGAAGGATCGCCGCCCCGGCTTTCAGTTGTGGTATTGCTGGCCACTAGGCGCCTCGCGGCACCCCGCGCAGTCCACCGTCCACCTGTGGGGGTCAGAGATGATGCAGAGGTTCAGCCCTCCGCGGCAGGCCCCCGATGACAGTGGGGGCCTCCCCCCGCAACAGCAAGGTGCTCAGTGCAGTCCTCCGGGTGCAAGAGAGCCACGATCTCTGGACCTCACTCACGCCGATACAGGCCGCATCCCCGGCCTCGCGTAGCTCAGGGCCGCCAGTTGAAAGGCCACCGCGTCGGGATGTCTGATCCCCGGCCGCCGGCCAGGCCTGCTTCCCGTACAGAGTGTTCTCCCTGCTTGCAGGAACCCAGACACACCCACGGGTCCGGTCCAAGCTCTATAAGAAGGATATTTGCAGGATTTATGCGGCTGGCTGGTCGGGAGCCGAAGGAGCTCATGTCCTGTCGGCCATGCTGCTTGGCCACGCCCCCAGTTATTATAGGTTTAAACCTAAAACGGGGCAGCCTAGGTATATGTAAACCCGATCTAGAGCTTAAGTTTGTATTCACAGTTCTTTGTTGACCAAGAAGAGGTTGTTTAAAATATCCACCATATAGTGTAAAGCGCACACTACTCACCCCTAGGGGTCTCAAGGCGCCAGGGGCCGTCGGGGAGATTAAGTGAGATGTTGCCCAGAGTTGCAGGGTGCTGTGCTGGCACTGGGGATCGAGCCGTAAGCCCTGTGCTCCGGAGTCAGCTGCTCTGGCCACTGCACCACACCTCTCCCTTCCTCTGAATCTTTTCTCTTGTCAGTTTCAAGTGTGCTTTTTAGGCTTCCAGGATGGACAGTGAAGCCTTGTTGCATAGGGTCTCACTGGTGTATGGCTATTAGTCCTCCAGTTGTGATAAGATCATAGTGGCCTCTTCATGATCAAACCAGTTTTATGCTTTCATATGGTTACTACCTGGTTAGATGCCTGTGGGAATTTTGATGTTCACTGTTTTCTTTACTAAATATTATGCGCAGAACCACTTTCAAAGCCTGTAAAATGTGGTTGTTTCAGCCCTGTTATTTCCGGATTAATAAAATAATCACTACGTTTAATAACGGGCACAACACAGCTTTTTTTCCTATGCACATAATCCACTGTTACCAGTAGCCACTATTTTGCCAATATATATTTCTTCCTTTTATTCTGATGAATGCCTAGTTCAACACTGTATAACGTTTGCTCAACTGTAATGGACATTTTAGAAATGTGTATGTTGAGCAGGGATGTTGTTAAAAATCAGATAGTTTAAAATTCTGTCATTTTTCACAATTGCATCGTATCCATTGAAGGTAGATGGGTCGCAAAAGTTTGTAAAAATTGGGTTGTGGTTCTAAAAACTTTGGGAAGCACTGAGCCAGACCGCTTCATCTCCGAATGGTAATACAAGCAAGCCTATTCTTGTTTTAGCCCTGGTGGGCCTCATCAGTGAGGTTCAGTCTGTGCACTATTGGACTGTGAGCTACAGCATCACATGCAACATTCAACCATAAACTGCTGCACAACTCCTGAGTGCTTTGGTGCCAAGGGAAGACGTTGGGAGACTGGCGCCACATCGATGACCTGTTGCACACTGGCAGGAATGATCCAGTGATTGTAGTTATTGATTGCAGCCCATTGAGGATCATGACTTCTATCACCTCCAATATAGATTTGAGCTGGAACCCAAGACTTTTTGCTTTACATTTCTTAACTGTCAGATCATGATACGTCAGATAGCTCTCTCGACCTCTAGCATCAGCAGACCATTTTACACACATATGACTGAACCAGCTACTCCCTGCCTGGCAGTGGCAGAGTGACTACTTTAATGTTAATGAACTTAAAGTTCAGACTCATTGTAAGTGAATTAATTTTTCTACTGCTAAGAAAAAACGATTGCCCTTTTTGAGTGTGATAAGCTTCAGGAAGTAACTGCATAAGTGACCAACTCGCTAGAAACAAAAAACATTTTAGCAATTTAAAAGTGCATACCGTACAGAAAATGAAAAATACTTCATCCCCAACTATCAGGCTGTGATAATGAAGGAAGGCATGATCTACATTGTTATCTACCATATGAAATCAATTTGATCTAGTGTTTGTTACTTTTATCGTAATCAATCCAGTGACTTGTGAAGCACGACTACTCACCTGTAAGGGTCTAAAGGCGCGGGGGGCTGCTGATCTGTCAAAGGCACTGTGGTTCAGTTGAAGAGCCAGGTCTTGATATCCTTCCTGAATTGAACCAGTGACGGTGATTGCCTGTGCTGGAGAGGCAGGGTGTTCCAGGTCTTTGCTGCGAGGTAGGAGAAGTATCTTCCTCCAGCCATGGTCTTGCAGATACGTGAGATGGTGGCCAGGGCAATGTGGGCGGAGTGCAGGTATCTGGTGGGTGCGTGGAATGCAAGGTGGCGTTTGAGGTACACTGGTCTCGTGTCGTGTAGGGCTTTTGTAGGTGTGTGTGAGAAGCTTGAAGGGGATTCTTTTGTTGACTGGGAGCCAGTGGAGGTCTCTCGTGGCTGGTGATGTTACTGCGGTGGGGGATATTGAGATTAGTCTGGCGGAGGTGTTCTGAATGTTCTGCAGTTTCTTGAGGAGTTTCTGGGTCATTAAGGCGTAGACTGCATTGCCGTAGTAGAGTCTGCTGCTGATGAGAGCGTGGGTGACAGTCTTTCTGGACTTGGTAGGGATCAACTTAAAGATCTTTCGGAGCAGGCGTAGCGTGTGGAAGCAGGATGATAAGACTGCGTTGATCTGGCAGTTCATGGTGAGCGAGGAGTCCAGGATGATGCCAAGGTTTTGTGCGTGGTCTGTGGGAGTGGGGGGGGATCTGAGATCTGCGGGACACCAGGAGTTGTCCCAGACGGAGGGAGTGGAGCCCAGGATGAGGACTTCGGTCTTCTCCGAGTTGAGCTTGAGGCAGCTGCCCTTCATCCAGGTAGCTACAGCCTTCATCCCGTTGTGGAAGTTGTGCTTGGCGACTGTGGGTTTGTTGGTGAGGTAGAGCATTAGCTGGGTGTCATCGGCATAGGAGACGATGTTGAGTCCGTGGTCCCTAGCGATGGCTGCGAGCGAGGCCATGTAGATGTTGAAGAGTGTGGCTTGGGGAGAAGCCTTGAGGCACTCCGCAGATTATCTCTGTGGCTTCAAAGTGGAACAGAGTTAGTCTGACTCTGTGTTCGGCTGGTGGGGCAGGAGCGGATCCATTCCAGGGCTTTGTAGTGGAAGCCGGTGTCGTGGAGTCTTGTGCATAGGGTATACAGTGCGATAGGTGTCAAAGGTGGCAGAGAAGTTCAGGAGGATGAGGGCTGCAGTTTTGCCTCAGTCGAGGAGGGTGCTGATGTCGTCGTGGCTGCGAGGAGGGTAGTCCTGGTGCTGTGGTTGCTTCGGAAGTCGGATTGGGAGAGGTCCACGATGTGGTTCGCTTCCATGAACTTGCAAAGTTGGGCATTGATGGCCTTCTTGATGACTTTGGCTGGGAAAGGGAGCAGAGAGATGGGTCTGAAGTTCTTGAGATCCGTTGGGTCGGCAGAGGGTTTCTTCAGCAAGGGGTTTATCTCTACATGTTTCCAGTCTTCCTGGAAGGTGGCAGAGTTGGTGAAGCAGTTGATGGTGTGGCAGAGTTCTGGGGCGAAGAAGTGGATGCTCTTCATGGTCTTGCAGGTGTCGTCAGCGGTGAGGGTAGTCCAGCTGAGCAGGGTCTGCTGGGTTCTGATGGTGTAGTGTTTGGTGGTTGCGGGTGGGGTGAAAGGGTCTTGTTAATTGAGGCTGTTGAAGCTGTTGTAGATCTCCTTAATGTTGCGGTGGAAGAAGGGATTAGAACAGGAGTAAAGTAAGAATAATCCTCCTCTTGTAAATATAGGCAGTTCTGAACAAAAAGTAACTTGTTTTTAAATTGCTGAAATAATTTTTTTATAACCATCTCTGAAAAACTATATATGCATGCACTCTCATGAACTGCAAAAATGTTTTGTTGTACAATACAATGGTCTGTTTTGCACACTTCTGCCATGGTGTATGCATTATATGAGAATAAATACAAAAAGCTTATGTTCACAATGCCCAACTAATCACTTGCATTAAATAAAAAAAAAATATTTTGTACTGTCCGAGAATCTTGTAGTGTGATGGCTATTTGTAAAGCAAACCAATATCAAAAAGTGTCCTGTCGCTGTGTAGACTAAAAATAAGAATGCCTATTGAGGATCAGCTAGTCTAGGAAACAGCCAGGTCTTCAGAGCAGTGAGTCATACAGCCTCAATTAAAAAGGGAATGTATTCTAGGACATAGCTGCTGGCTCTGAAAAAGTCCGACCTCCCATCTGAGTCCAGCAAATTCGAGGAACCATCAGATGGAGGTCATCAGCTGGTCATGGCCATCGGGTAGGTAGATATTGGTGAAGAACAAATTGCTTCCTTTCGGTGGTGCTCTTTCTGGTGTATACTCAAATTGCAGATTCCTCTAGAACCTATAGAGTATGCCACAAGCGCTAGACTGAACTGGAAATTCTCTTAGCAGTGTTCCTGCATACTGTCGACGTGCGGCTCTGTGTTGAATCCATACCGCTATGGAAGTGACTGAGTGGAGCCGCATACGAGTGCCACCCCAGTGTGTTGACGTCAGTTTCTTGCATGACAATTTCCATGCCCACAGTCGTCGAGCACTATCTATTGTCAGTACCAATGTGCAAATCTCTAACTTGGTACTTTTTAGATGGTAAAATAAGAAGATGCTCCTCAGAACTGGGAGATGTTATGGTAGTCAGGAAACTGAGGTTAGAGAGACAGACTCTCCACCTAAAAGGGTGTTACTGAATTTGTTCTTCTAATGGAAACTTCCAGCTGCAGAATACTCGCCTGTAGAATAGATACCGAAGCACAGTACCTTCTGTAGGTCTGCGTAGTGAGCTCTGATCAAAATGTCCTGCAGGACTGAACATCCGAAATGTCCCTCCCATAGGACCTGGCTGTCAAAGCAATAGTACTGTGTGAACATATGCACCCACCCCCACGTCCCAGCTTGGCAGATGTCAAGGACAGGCAATTTGCGTGTCAATTCAGTGGTAAGAGCCTTTGACCTAGCAGTATGGGCTCTTGGGTCCTAGAAGAGGTCTCATTTATAAAAAAACAAAAAAAAACAATCCTGGCGGTATAACATTGTTCGAGGCATGTGAGCTGCAGATTACACACTTGTGCATAGATCGCCATCTGGTGTTGGGCCCGGATGTTTGCAGTTTGTTTTTTCCTCTTGGAAAGTCTTTGGAAGTCACGAGGTCAGTGACTCCTCCTTTGGATCGTATTGCGCATGGGCTTCGGCTCCATCCTCAGATTGTTTTTTTCCGCCATCGGGCTCGGATGTAATCTTCGCGCTCCGGTTCCAAACAGCTTCCAGTTCGACGCGCAATCCTCACCCTAATTCGCGGTATTGTTTCGATCGCGATCTCCTCACTCGATGTGCCTTTCATCGGCAAGAATCCTTCCGGTCCAAGAAAACGATTCGGGACCGAAGTGCCAGAAGAACCATGGCACACTCTTCGACGGCGATCCCGGACGACATCTTCGGGGAAGGTGCCGACGCTCCAGAACACACAGACGAGGAACTCGTCAGCGCATCCGAAGCCGACGATTCAGATGTGGAGGACATCACTCCGGCACAGAGAGACATGAATACTACTCTACCCACCCCCCCCCCCCCCCAATACCCTTACCGGCACCGAAAAAGGCTTCGGTCACACCTTCGCCTTCAGGCCTAAGCAAGACCAAAGACACTGCTTCCCACACCACACCTTCGGGGCCGGTAAAGAAGCCAATTAAGCCTTCAGGTGGCTCGGGTTCAAGCCAGCCCACGGTCGGAGCCAATAAACACTCTTCGGCACCGAAAAAGAAACTGGCCTCCATCTCGACACCGAGCCCCACACCGAAACACTCTGGGTCGAGACCCAGCTCCTCGGCACCGACCCCATCTTCGGTACTGACAAAAGCCCACAAGACCACCGGCACCGACACTTCGAAGCCGAAATCCATCTCAGCGTCTACTAAACAATCAGGACTTTTCCAAGCATGGTTCCAAACAACGAACCAGCACCGACAAGCCTAAGAAACCAACGGCCCGACGCCTTCGGCGCCGACGGACCAACCAACCTCTCCAGAACTATTCGCACCGGATCCCTTACAAAAAACATTAACTAAGGATCCCAAAACTGGACATTTGATGCTCTCTATCAAAAAGAGACAGAGAAACCTCCTCCGCCTCCACCTCCAAAAAGGAAGGACTCTGCTACCTCCCCTTTCAGACAACCTTCCCCACCTCCACCACCTCCTCCACCCCCACCTCATCATTCCCCGACCCCATCCCCGGATGATGATGATCAAGGGGATCCATACGATGACATAGGGGATGTGCCCCAAGATATACCTACAGGGGACCCCACTCGATCCCCAGACCCATGGGATGATTATAATATCCCTGATGTCCCTAACGTCCCACAAGACGATCTTTACCCTTCCAGACCTTCTTCACCAGAAGACTCCTTGGGATTCAACCATTTACTGCAAAGGGCGGCACACTACCACGGGGTAGATTTACATACCGACCCAGTGGAGGAGGATTTCCTCCTAGATACATTTGACACCACACATAGGACCACCTCCATACTGCCTATGCTTAAGGCTGTTCTAAAACATGCTCCGGAGGTCTTTAAGGACCCAGTCAGGGCCAGGGTCATTAACCCGCGCATTGAGAAGAAATATAAAGCCGCCCCAACAGATCCTCCTACATCAGAGGGCGAGGGCCAGCGCCACTAGATTCCTTGGTAGTATCCACAGAACGGAAAAGGGCCAACTCCCAGGCGTCCGGTGACGCACCACCACTTGACAAAGAGTCTAAACTCTTGGACGCATCAGGCAAGCGTACTGCATCTCAAGCGGCCAATATATGGCGTATCGCCAATATACAAGCACTACTAGCGAGGTATGACAGGGCCCATTATGACTAGCTAGAAGCCATAATGCACCATCTCCCTGATAAATACAAAGCTAGGGCCAATGAGCTAATTCAGGAGGGCAAAACAATTACCAATACCTCCATACGTTGTACCTTAAATGCAGCAGACACAGCCTCTAGGGCTATCAATACTAGTGTCCTCCTCCGTCGCCATGCCTGGCTAAAGATATCTGGTTTTAAACCAGAGGTACAAGCCTCCATCCTCAACCATCCCTTTGACCAGGAACATCTGTTTGGCCCCAAAGTGGATGACGCCCTAGAGAAAATGAAAAAGGACACTGACACGGCAAAATCCATGGGAGCCTTACAATCTCACCCTCCCAGACGCTCCTTTCGCCGCTCTTCCTTTCGGAGCACATCCAGAGGCTACTCCACTTCATACAAATCCCCTACTCAGTCCACCTTTACAAGGGGTTACCAAAGATGCGGCTACAGGGGCAACAATAACAAAGGCAGAGGCAAAACAAACACCACCCGCCTACCCAATGACTTCCCTCCACTTCCCCCAGACCATCACACTCCGGTCGGGGGCAGACTCCAACATTTCCTTCCGGTCTGGACTACCATCACCTCAGACAAATGGGTAACGCAAATAATTCTGTCAGGCTACTGCCTAGAACTAACATCTGCCCCCCCCCCCCCCAAACATTCCAACCAGACAACGCCCAATGTCACCAGAACATCTCCTGCTGCTCAAGCAGGAGGTAATCTCCCTCCTGGACAAAAAGGCAATAGAACACGTTCCTACCAACCAACAAAATATGGGGGTCTACTCCCTATATTTTCTCATACCAAAACGGGACGAGACTCTACGGCCCATCCTAGACCTTCGGCCCCTAAACAAATACATACATTCAGACCACTTTCATATGGTGATGCTTCAGCAGGTACTCCCGCTACTTTCCAAAAATGACTTCCTCACCACTTTGGACCTAAAAGACGCTTATTTCCACATTCCAGTGCACAACGCTCACAGGAAGTACCTCAGATTTGTAGTGGACGGCAAACACTACCAATTCAAAGTGCTTCCGTTAGGAGTCACAACCGCACCACGAGTATTCACCAAGTGCCTAGCAGTGGTGGCAGCACATCTGCGAAGACAACACATTCATGTCTTCCCATACCTAGACGACTGGTTGATAAAAGCCAGTTTGTACAATCAGTGTGTACAACACACACACACACCACGATCCAGCTACTTCACCAGCTGGGCTTCACGGTAAACCACGAAAAGTCCCATCTACAACCATCACACATAAAACAATATCTAGGTGCCACTATAGACACCCCAAAAGCGCTCGCCTACCCCAATCCTGCCAGGATTGCAAGCATTCAGGCTCTACGCACAAAATTCATAGCACAACACTCCCTTCCAGCTCGGGTGTTCATGCAACTAATAGGGATGATGGCCTCTTGCATCTTCATAGTACCTCACGCAAGACTCCAGATGCGTCCTCTCCAAGAGTGCTTAGCGAACCAATGGAACCAGGCCCAGGGTCAATTAACAGATCTGGTGTTGGTAGACGGTCGTACCCATCGCTCTCTGCAGTGGTGGACCACCACAAACCTTTCCAAGGGTCGACCATTCCTGGACCCGGTTCCCCAGATAGTACTAACAACAGACGCATCGCTCTCCGGCTGGGGAGCTCATCTATTACAATTCACCATGCAAGCCAAATGGACACTTCAACAGAAGCTACTCCATATCAACCATCTGGAGTCCCTAGCAATCTTCCTAGCCCTAAAATCCTTTCAAACACAGATTTCAGGCAAGGCAGTCCTAATCCGCACAAACAACATGACAGCCATGTATTATATTCAAAAACAAGGCGGCACACACTCTCCACAGCTCTCTCAATTAGCACAGAGCATATGGAGATGGGCCATACCCCAGAAAATCTTTCTCCTAGCCCAACATGTCCCAGGAGTACAAAACACTATGGCAGATCTACTCAGCAGACGAACACAAAAACTCCACGAGTGGGAACTTCACCCACAAGTTCTTCACCCATACTTTCAAATGTGGGGGCATCCACAGATAGACCTCTTCGCCACCCACGAAAACACAAAATGCCCAAGCTTCGCCGCCAGATACCCACACCCATTGTCCAAAGGCACTGCGATCTGGATGAACTGGTCAGGCAGATTTGCGTACGCTTTTCCGCCTCTCCCACTCATTCCACTAGTGGTGCGCAAACTACTACAGCACTCCCTCATACTAATATTAGTAGCGCAACTTGGGCCAGACAACCGTGGTACACCACACTGCTGGATCTATCAGTAGTACCGCATCAAAAATTACACTTCTCTCCACACCTCTTAACCCCTAACCATGGAGAGATCAGACACCTGGACCCAACTCAGCTCAACCTTACGATCTGGCTCCTGAAATCCTAGAATTCGGGTACCTAAATCTTCCCCCTGACTGTATGAACGCCATCAAAGAAGCTAGGCGCCCTACCACTAGAGCGTGCTACGCCGCCAAGTGGAAACGTTTTGTTGTCTATTGTCATAACAAAACCATCTATCCCCTAGATGTGTCCATTCAACACATCATAGGCTACTTACTCCACCTACAAAGGTGCAATCTAGCCTATACGTCCATTCGACTACTCCTCGCAGCCATAGCAGCTTACCTACAAAACAGGCAACATCTCTCACTCTTTAGAGTACCTGCCATTAAAGCCTTCATGGAAGGCCTTAAAAGAATAATTCCCCCCAGAGTGCCACCCTCACCTGTGTGGAACCTAAATATCGTTCTCACCAGACTAATGGGACCTCCTTTTGAACCACTACACAAATGTGAACTTCAATTCTTAACATGGAAAACCGCTTTTCTTGTAGCCATCACTTCCCTCAGAAGGGTCAGTGAGATACAAGCATTTACCATTCAAGAACCTTTTCTACAAATGCACCATAATAAGGTGGTTCTCCGTACCAACCCAAAATTCCTCCCCAAAGTAATTTCTCCTTTTCACTTAAACCAATCTGTAGAACTACCAGTATTCTTCTCGCAACCACAAACTGTTGCAGAAAGAGCTCTTCACACACTAGATGTCAAACAAGCCTTACTCTACTACATCGAGAGAACACAACCTTTCCGTAAGACCAAACAACTGTTTGTCTCTTTCTCTCCACCACACAAGGGCAACCCCATCTCCAAGTCGGGGATAGCTAGGTGGATTGTCAAATTCATTCAGATTTTCTACCATAAAGCAAAACGAACGCTATCCGTTCCCCCTAAAGTCCCTTCTACACGTAAAATAGGGGCTTCAATGGCTTTTCTAGGAAACATCCCATTAGATGATATCTGCAAAGCAGCTACATGGTCAACACCGCACACTTTCACCAAACACTATTGTGTAGATGTGAAAACTAAGCAACAAGCTAGTGTGGGCCAGGCTGTACTCAAAACATTATTTCAAACCACTGCAACAGATACGGGTGGTCGCCGCTAACGGTGGGTACTGCTATATAATCTATGCACAAGTGTGTAATCTGCAGCTCATATGCCTCGAACGGAATATGCTACTTACCAGTATGCATCTGTTCTTGGCATGTAGAGCTGCAGATCTACACACGCCCACCCGCCTCCCCGGCTACCTTTATCTGTTCCAGTTTATCTTATTTAGATAACACACACATGGGCATCTTCACTGTTATTACTACACTCCATCTTTCCCTGCTGGCGAAAAACAATCTGAGGATGGAGCCGAAGCCCATGCGCAATACGATCCAAAGGAGGAGTCACCGACCTCGTGACGTCCAAAGACTTTCCAAGAGGAAAAACAAACGGCAAACATCCGGGCCCAACACCAGATGGCGATCTATGCACAAGTGTGTAGATCTGCAGCTCTACATGCCAAGAACAGATGCATACTGGTAAGTAGCATATTCCTTTTTTGTCAGGTCTGATGGTATTCTTATGAATGAGGAAGCCTCTTTTGTTTTTTAAAGATATTTCTATTGGCATTTGGGTAATCATACAAACAAAATATCTTACTGACCAAGTCATTTCCAAAAGCTAGAAATTGATAAGGGTCCATGGGCACATACCAGATACATAGTAACAGATGTTATATATGCAAGCACAAATGCATTTAGTGTGCATTCCCAAGTATCTGTGATTTTTGTAACAGGCTGTATTCTGGTGTTCTCACCCATCCGCAGTGCCCCCCCTCCCCCCGTCCCCAAACTAAAGTAAGAACAACAATGGAAAATAGACTTTTATTTTTTATTTTTTTTATAGTCAAATGTATTGATTTTGCAAAGAGATAATGATAAAAACATTAGCACAAACAGTACAGCATGATCAGCAGCACCGCATCGTGCGGTACTCGGCTAATAAGACAGACTTGCGACAATGTGCTTTTTTTTCCGGAGGGGCACATAGAATTAGACCTGGGGAGACAAGGAATTAATCAATCCAGCATTCCCAACCATTTACGCCAGACCCTCCGGTGTTTGGCCGGACAACCCCTGGCCTCATATAGTGGTAGCTCCTGTGCAGCGCAACAGTCCACTCCTCTGCGCCCATTTACTTATAGTGGGCATGGTGGGATTTTTCATGCCACCGCGATGTCCCATTTGGCCACTACAAGGGCGGTCCCCAGAAACATTTTATCTGCTCTTGACCGTTCTAGTCCGTCAGTGACACCCAGTAATATGTTCAGCGGGTTGTGTGGAACCTCCCATCCCAGCACTTCTGTGAGTTCGCCTCCAGTGCTGGCCAATATGAAGTTATACATGGGTAGGACCATACCATGTGGAAGAAATCTGCAGGTGCAGCATCATATCTTGTGCATGTTGGGTGTGAAATTAGGCCTGCTCTGTGTAGGCAGGCAGGGGTAAGATAGGAGGCGTGCAGGTAGTAAAGCTGGACCAGGTGAAGTCTCGCTGAGACAGTGATAGTCTTGGAGGCTATCCGAGCGTCCCTCCAATCCTCCTCCTCCTCCTCCTCCAGAGGGCCCAACCATGTCTCCCACCTAGCTCTCAATTGGTCAAGGGAAGTAGGACCATTATTAGTTAGGGAACAGTATATACGTGAAACTCCTCCCTTCCCGAAGTTGCCCATCGTGATTTGAGCTTCAAGGGGGCTGTGTTCTGGCAGTGATGTGCCGGGCTTTATATGCATGTCTAGGGCAGGGCAGAGTTGTAAATATCTGTTGAACTGGGACGGGTGAAGCCAATGTCTGGTTTGCAAGACAGCAAAGAAGCAAATATGGTCACTGACCTACACGTCTCCAAGCTGCGAGATGCCAATGAGGTCCCAGTTTTTAAAACCTTCTAAACCCCCCACAGCCATGTGCCCTGCCAAAGGGGTGTTGGCTGAGTCAGTTTGTCCTTCTATTGGATGTGTCGTAGGGAGGTGCCATAAGGACTGCTCGGGGTCACCTTGGGGAGGTCCCCGGGAATGGGTGATCCATACATCATAGCCTGAATTTGAGAGAGGCTTAATTCTTTGAGTTCGGTCCTGTAACCAGGGTCAGACCACCCCCTGTTGAACCAATTGTGTATTACCAGGAGGCGGGTTGCAAGATAATATAAGTAAAAGTGTGTTAGATCCATGCTGCCGTCAAAGGGTGGGATCTGGCAGCGCGAGCACCCTACGCGGCCATAGGCCCCTCCAGAGAAACCTTGTAATTAGAGTGTCTATTCCCTTGAACCAGGCTCGGGATATATGGAATGGAATATTCTAAATGACCTAGAGGAACCGGGGGAGGATCATCATTTTGAATAGTGCTATCCTCCCTAGCGGGTTAAGTGGTTGTTTTTGCCACTTCTTTAGGTCCAGCTTGGTTTTGACGACCAGAGGAGTCACGTTAAGGGTCCAGGCCAGGTCAGGAAGTAGGGCGACCCACATACCTAAATATTTGAAGGATTGCAGTCTGATAGGGTTAGTGGATTGCCAATCAAAACATTCCCGTGCGAGATGCAAGGGGACCAAAGTCGACTTGGCTGACTTCAGGTGCAGCCCAGAGACCCATTCAAAGGACTGCAATATATGCCGGCATCTAGGACCGGATCAGGCCGGGTCTGCGAAAAAGAGCAG
This sequence comes from Triturus cristatus, assembly GCF_964204655.1. NCBI lineage: Eukaryota > Metazoa > Chordata > Amphibia > Caudata > Salamandridae > Triturus > Triturus cristatus. Next base: position 291,705,548 of record NC_140585.1, read on the forward strand.
GACATCATCTGCATATAAAGCCATTTTGTCTTCATGTGATCCTACCCAGTTCCAGCCCTGAACCCGGTATCTGAGCGGATGAGTTTTGCCAGGGGCTCCATTGCCAAAGCGAAGAGGAGGGACGAGAGGGGGCAACCAAGACATCCTCCAAGTAGCCCCAGTCGACCGAGTCAAATGCTTTGTCGAAGTCGACTAGGGTACGCCAAGTAGGGGGTCAGTGACTGTCGGTTGGCCATGGCCAGGTGTAGACGCCACAGGCAGTGTCTGGTACTCCGTGCCGGCACGTGAAGCCGCATTGGTCAGGGTGGACCAACTTGTTAAGGTGCAGCCTAAGGCGCTGAGGGAGAACTGTGGTGTATATTTTGACCTCCGTTGTGATCAGGGAAATGGGGCGGTAGCCAGTACATGCTGGTGAAGGTGGTTGCGTTTTGGGAATAATTGCTATTGTGGCCGTGTCAGTCTCTGGAGGGGAAGAGCCTTTTTCTGTGGCCTCCTCATATAGGGCCGCCAGGTGTGGAGTAAGTATGTTGCTGTAAGCGGAGTAACATTCCTGTGGGTAACCGTCCGGGCCAGGAGTTTACTGGCCGCGACCATTGAGGGGCCAATTGTATTTCTTCGCATGTAATCGGACTTTCCATACATCTGACTCAACTGTATTGAGTTTGGGGAGGTGAATATCCTCTGAAAATAAGGCATATCTAATGTTTCTCAGGGGATGTAGACCCCAGGCGTTAGGGGGTATGTTATGGGTGGTCTGACCTGGCAGGAATAATCACTGTATGTGTCTTGTGGTGTTACTTGCTTTTTTATTATCACTCATTGTCACTTATAATAGTACACCTAACAAAATGTTGGCCTTGGAATATCAAGTGTTGTGCATAGGATGTCTACGTAACTATGTCTTCAACGTTTGTTGAAAAAATACCAAAATAAAGTTTATGAAAAAGGTTTTTTAATACTATTGTGAATCTCTGTTGCATGCTTCAGGAGAGACTTGAGCTTTTGCCAAGGCACATTTCAGAGAGGGCCTGCTGTTCCGTGCAAGCCAGACACAAATATCAGGCAGGAATCAACCTCAATATTCAAACATCCCATAGGACAACAACAACCCATTAGAATAGGTCTGTCTGTTCTGATTCTCCTAGGATTTGCCTGCTTCTGCTGACTGTGAGAGACAGCAAGACTGGCACTGGATGGGCACAGGTAAGCTTATCTATGGCTCACTTTTAAAAAGTCCAAGCCACATCATCCAGCATAAGTGGATAGCTTGACCTCCACAAGCCTTAAAACAAAAATGGTGTCCTGAATCGACAAGTTCTACTCTTCTCAATCCAGAACCCACAATCCCCCCCCCCCCCCCCCCCCCGACAGGTTTCTTTACTAGTGCAAGATGCAATTGTAACAGATTGGTAATTAAGGTAATAATATATTCATAAATTATGTAGAAGTGAGCATTTAAAAAACACAAAAGTAAAATGTATTTAAAACAACAACTACTCTGTTAGCAGTACCTAAAGGACTTTGTGTGAGATACAATAGGATTTAATTCCAGGTAGTGCAGCAAGGTTTTAGACTTAGTCCATTGTCTTCGTCATCCAGCAGGAGCGGAGAGCTGGACCACTACCAGCCTTGAGAAATAAATGGCGGCCTGGATCAACAAGTACTCCTGTATCAATCCAGCCCCCAAACAAGGTTTGTGGTACAGCACTAGTGCCAGACAAGATTGTGATATTAAAGTTTAAGCTTTAATGTCAGCACTGATCCTATCTATCCCACCCAGCCCAAACACATGCAATCTCTCTAATGCTCAGCATTAAAAAAATAAAAAAACTTTGCGGCTGTTATTGAAATTTTTTGAATCAAATTATTACTCAAGAGTAGAGATCCTAAGGCTTCAGTTAGCATTTAAGCATTGTTCGATGAGATTGTGCCCAGAACTTTAAATGTGTGCTTCAGTCAGTTTTACCAGCAGTGTTTATGCCTCCTGGAACGCTGGAAGCAAAACAAGATTTGACCCTTGAGATATTTTTCTGGAGAATGCTGGTACATAGTGGTACCAGCCTGTTGATGTAAGGGGCTGGTGTATTTTTTCAGATACCGGTGGACTGCTTCCAGTTCTCTACTTCCGTTAAAATGCGAAAATGTGGATTTTGATTTTTGCCTAGATGGCTTATTAGGGGTGAACTGTTTCCAAAGAAGTAGCCCAGATACAAAGTGATCATTTATTGTTCTTTATTTTAGGATTAACTTTCAGTGTGAGACAATATACCTTTCATCTGCATGTAGCTGTCAAAATTCCATGTTTCAAACTCTGTTTGGGTTATACCTTAACCTGTTTGGAGTTCGATTCTCCCCTACCTTCGAAATTGCAAAAGAAATCAAATTGGAACTGCAGCTTTTCTCAATTCTTAGAATAACCCTGCTGCGCCACTGGCTCAGCATGGCGCGATGTCGGATCTGAGTGAAAAAGGCTGTAATCTCCTGATTTTATGGTTTAAATCTGTTTTATTGATTTTTAAAGGAAACCAAGAACAAACAGGACCACATGCTCCTGAAAGACAGCGCAGTGCAGACAGTTAGCGTCGGCTATAGTAGCATTACTAAGTAAGATGCAAGGAGCGGGTCAACAACAAGGGCTCTTAACAGCCAACACAAAACCCCAAAATCAGAGCTCCACGCAAACCCCCCCCCCCCCTTGTCCACAGTTTATGAATAAAAATAAGGAAAGGAAAAAGGGGACGGTCCCCGATACACTTCAGCGTGGCCTTCGAGGCTTGCGTTTCGCAGGAAGTTTGGAATCCGCAAGGCGGAGAAGCCTGAGGTACCGGGGGCACGTCAACTCCCGGTACTCCGTTGTAAGGAGAGACAGGAAGGGCCGCCAGAGCTCTGGGAATTCCTCCCCCTTGCCCGCAAGAGTGAGGGACAGTTTCTCCATGCCCAAGATCCTCTACAGCTGCTGTAACCAGCCCGAGTGCGGAGGAGCCTGTGTGGAGCGCCAATGTGCTACTATATTCTGAGTGGCTGCCCCTAGGGCAATGGCAATGAGGTGGCCTCTCCGGGATTTCCGGGGATATGTTAGCGGGTTGGGTAGGCCAAGGAGGACATAGGCTGGAAAGCGAGGAAGCTGCGTATCTAAGTGAGCATCTACTTCATCCAAAATGGTTGCCCAGTAGGACTGGATCACAACTCCACAAAATATGCTCCAAAGTGCCCACCTCCCGCAGCCTCTCCAGCACCTATCACTAACGCGAGAGTCAAAGCGGAGGAGTCGTTCCGGTGTGTGATACCAGTAGGTGACGACCTTGGTCAGCGTCTTAGTCCTGCATGGTATGCCGAGTGTCGGGCGCTATAGTATATGCTATCCCATTCTTTGTGAGAGAGTCCTCCCCAGCTCCCGTGCCCATCTTGCCCGTCCGGCGTTATAGATGAGGGTAGTGGTTGCAAGCAGATGTTTATATAGATCAGAGATTAGTTTTTTATCGTAAGACAGCGTAAGCAGCCACTTCTCATATGGGGTTAAGAAGCGCTGAGCCCCGGCTTTAATTTGTGGCTGAAGTGCCCAGTGTCGGAGTTGCAAATATTGTAGCCGATCGGACTCTGGAACGCCATGGTGTGTCTTGACTTGTGGGAAGGATAGTATGCCCTCTAGATCAAACAAGTGCCCCAAGGACCGACAAGAGGTAAGACGCCAGCTTGTCAATGCCCTAGGATCCAACCCAGGGGTGAAATCCAGATTGTCAAACAACGGGGTCATGGGGGAGGGGAATGTGGTTAGCCCATGTGAGGTAGCAGTGTGGTCCCAGGCCTCTAAAACAGTGCTCGTGATATAAGAGGCGTAAAGGTTGGCCGGCCTATGCTGCTTCCGGAGAAAGGGGATACCCTGTAGAGGCTTCGCCGCAATCGCCTGGTCCTGAAATAGCCAATGCTTTTCGGATTCTTAACTGCTCCACTCGACCAGATAGCGGAGCTGAGCCGCATAGAAGTAAAGCTGCAAGGACGGTATGCCCACCCCGTTCCGGGGGGAGAACCGCAATCTCCTGCTTAAACCGAGGTTTGCGCCCCTGCCATATAAAATGTGCTAGGTCGGACTGGGTTTGTTGAATCCAACCTGTGGGAGGGCGCAGCGGGAGAGTGTGGAAAATATAAAGAATTTGGGGGAGTATGGTCATCTTGACAGCCGCGATTCTGCCGAGCCAAGAGAGGGGGTAGTGCTTCCATTTGCCGAGTTCCCTGCGGACATGTGCTCAAAGCCTGTCGTAATTGGCCGTGATGGTGGCTGGGATTGTGGGGCCCAACTGCACCACCAGGTAGGGGACCAAAGAGTCAGACCACTGAAGCGGGTGTTCTTCCTGTATTCGGGCTAATGTGGGCGTGGACAGTGAGATGTTTAAGTCGGTTGATTTGTCCACATTAATCTTAAAGCCCGAGGATAGGGCGAAATTATGGAGCTCAATGAAGAGGGCCCGCAGTGACTGAACGGGGTCAGTGAGGGAAAGAAGAATGTCGTCCGCATACAAGCTGATCTTATGTATGTCTCCCCCAAATTTGATCCCTGCTATAAGAGGGTGTTGTCTGACTCTCCGTGCCAAAGGCTCCATGTAGAGCGCAAATAGGATAGGCGAGAGGGGACACCCCTGTCGGGTGCCCCTCTCGATGGGGAAACGGGAGGACGTCTGTCTATTTACCTGGACTGTTGCCTGGGGCCTGTGGTAGCAATTCAATATCCGGGTGCGCAACTTGTCCCCAAAGCCAAACCGGTGCAGGAATTGCTCTAAGTAGGGCCAGTGAACCCTGTCGAAGGCTTTTTCAGCGTCAATCGCCAGTAGCATATACTCCCCCCTGCGTGCAAGATGCTTTTTCAATAAGATGGAGTACCCTCTTCGTGTTATCAATGGTTTGCCGCTGCGATATAAAGCCTGCTTGGTCTGGCTCCACCAATTGAGGCATGTAGGGGGCAAGACGTGTCGCCAAGATGCTAGTGTATAATTTAATATCAATGTTTAACAAATAAATCGGTTTATACGCGCCACAACTTGTAACGTCCTTACCGGGCTTTGGTATAACAATGACCGAGGCCTCCAGCAGTTCTTCCGGGATCGCCCCCGCCTGTGCAAATGTGTTTAAAAGGTCACGCAGTAAAGGGGCTACCTGGTAGCAAAAGGCTTTATAAAAGGCCGCAGAGTAGCCGTCCGGGCCATGCGATTTGCCGAGGCGGAGACGGGAGATAGCCGCGACCACCTCCTCCAATCCAATATCTCTTGTCAAGATGAGCGGCTTGGTCCGCAGTCAGAGCAGGTATCTGGGCCGCTTCCAAACAATTAAGGCTATGCGACATATCAAGGAAGTCTCCCGAATATAGCTCAGCGTAAAACTCGCGGAAGGTCTCTGCTATAGCGCTATCATCTGAGGTGAGCTCACCTCCCGGCTGACAGATGGCCTGCACCCCTTGCCGCTGCCTCCCCTCTCTGAGTTTGTGCGCCAGAAGCCGGCCACACTTGTCGCCCCCGGTATAGTAAGAATGGCGAAGGCGGAGGGCCACATATTCGGCCCTATCCTGGTTCAGCGCCGCCGGCTGTTTCCGTTCCGTACAGAGCTGGCGCCAAGCCCGAGCGGCGTTGGTGCATCTGCTCCAGCTCCGCCACACTTTGTGTGAGTTCGGCCCGTTTCCGGCTACGCTCCCTGTTATCTGCAGTGGAAATTGCAAATGAATTCTCCGCGAAGGACCGCTTTGAGGGCAGTCCATTGAGTCGCGAGCGAAGTGTCCGCGTTAGCGACTAGGTATTTTGCGATGGCTACTTTAATCTGATTCACCATGGAGGCGCGGTGGAGCAAGGAGTCCCGAAGGCGCCAATGCTGCAGCGGCAAGTGCGTGGGTGGTAGTGAGAAGGAAGTCATGACCGGCGAGTGGTCTGATAACGCCGCGGGGAGAATCTCCATCTCCATCCATTGTCTGCAGAGAGGTGGAGCACAGAATATAATCGAGTCTGGCATAGGTCTTATGTGCCCCTGAATAAAAAGTGTATGTGCGGCTCGAGGGGTGGAAGCGCCGCCACAGATCCACCAATCTCAAGTCACGAATATGCGTCAAACCGGACCGAGAGAGGGTCCCCACTTGGCTAGTGCGCTGGCACGAGCGATCAACAACATTGTCAAACACTAGATTCAAGTCACCCCCAAGTAACAGGCGCCGTTCCGAGTTAGCCGTCGCTTCAGTGAGTGCGTGATGGAGGAATTTGTTCTGCCCTTCGTTGGGAGCGTATACCGAGCCAATCACAAGCGACACCCCAGCCACCAGGAAATGGTAGTTAAGCAAGCGACCCCTGATCTCAGCACCCTTCTGAAGGAGTTTACCCTGAAAGGACCAGGAAATGAGAATTGCCACCCCGGCCGATTTAGTGGAGCTAGAGGAAAAAATCTGCGTTGGGAGGGCACGGGACTTAAGCCTATGGTGATCCTTGGCAAGCAAGTGAGTCTCCTGTAGGAGGCAAATGTCAGCAGCCGAGTGCTCCAGGTAGCTCAGGACAGCCCTATGATTAACTGGGTTATTCAATCCCGGACATTGAGGGTCAACACTTTAAACGGTCTACTTGGCATCTAGCGTACTAAAAGGGAATGAGTGATAGCGAGCGCAGCAGGGACCCTAGAAGGGAGCAATGTGGACAGGAGCGGGCTGTGACTACCCAAGCAACGCTCATTGGGACCTACAAAAGAAAACGTGGACAAGGGGGACCCTCCCAATAACAATGAAAAGGGGAAACAAGCATTTGCAATGCAATAGGTCTCGCAGTTACACGAGTTAAAGCTATTGGCATTGTAAATGACAATGCCAATAGGCATTGTTATTTGCAATGTCAATAGCTCAAACTCGCGTAAATGCGAGACCAAATGCTTGTTTCTTTTTCTGTCACCTTAGTACATCAGATTATATCAGTGCATTGAGAAGTATTTTTGAAAAGTGATAAATTACAAACATGACTTTACAAACATTCATGTTTCCGCCCACCCTGACAGCAATGCCAGTCGTGAACTAAGAGGCAAGTCGGTTATGTGCGCCTTTTGGGCAGTCTGGGTTGCTATTATACAGAAACAACATTATGGTTTAGTAAATCAAACACAGAATGTTTTGCACAGAACAAGTCCTGAAGTCTAGTATTTGGAGGTCCTTTTATATGTGATAATAAAGTAAAAGGAGGGAAAATTAAATAGAAAAAATTGCCTAGGATCACACTGTTTGATCAGGTGGGGAAACTGGGATTGATACAGATTTTCTGGTTTAACATTGTGCAATTCAGCCACTAGAAATACATGCTTCGCCTCACATACACCCACCTTATCTCTCCCTGCCCCCTCGACAGCCACCCTGCTGGCTTCAATGTGGCCCTCGGTCAGGTCATAGACCAAACTTTTTGACCCCTGGGAAAATGTTTGCGAATACTCATGTTTTGGAACATGTTACCTCTTGTCAGTAGATGAAGAGTCCATCGTTTTTAAATAGATTCATTTTGCGAATGGTGCATGGTTTATAAACAAAAGTAGGTACCAATAAAAACTTACTAAACTCTGCAAGCCATATTGGAAGTTTCGATACACGTTCTTGCACATCACGAACACTTTGAGTTGTATTTAGAAGATGTTTTATTGTGCACAGATCCTTATCTGGTTAGACAGCAGGACGCATCACGTGTCTGTTGGCACTGTCTTGTAATTTGCACTTTCCATTCATAAAGCATGTGACGAAGGGCGCCGGGGTTACATCGTGACACTCCTGGAGGCGACAATAAAGGGATGCGAACAAAACGCGCGGCGGACCCTTTAAGAAGAAAAAGGCGGGTCCAGCAAAAAGGAAGCCGGGCACATTCTTATCGCCGAAGCCCCTGGACCAAAAGCTAAAGTAGAAGAGGACCGTGAAAAAAAAAGAGAAATTCTCGTCGTTTGAAACCCCCTCGTCGCCGAAGGTCTGAGAGGTGTTGTTGTCCTTCTCGTTCTTACTTCACCGGGGAGACTCGGTCGTTCTTTGTGAGCCGCTGAAAAATCGCCGACGGGCTGAAAGGGGGAAGTTAGAAGGGACGGTGCTTTTGCTGGATGGGAAGAAGACAGACGTTGAGGACGAAAGTGCGCCACAGACAGCCCCGGCGCCCGGCCAGAGGGGCGCGAGAGCACCCAGCGCGAGCTCAGGAGGGCACAGGTGAGCGCGCGCGCCCCCCGTCAAGCGGCAGCGGGTGTGCGGAGGTAGCGCGAGGGCCCCTGAGGGTGAGGAGAAGGAGGGCGTGCGCGCGCCAGAGACCATCCGGCGCTGGTGGCGGCCGGGGTCGAGGCTTGAGACGCAGTGGCCCCGGCTGCAGCCAAGGGGGCAGAGCTCGGTGCAGCCCGCGTGGAGGCGAGAAGTTGTGTGTTGAGCCATGGGAAATTGAAACAAGTGTCTTGTGATGAAATCGTTCACAAGTGGCGAGCCTGGGCCCCGGAGGCGAGAGGAGTTCAGCACATCTTCAGTTTCATTAATGCGTCACTCGCAGTATTAGATAGAGACGTGTTAAAAGTGGGAGCACGCAAGATCGCTTTGAATTGTGTTGAGCAAAAGGGTTACATTTTAAAAAGATAATTTAGACTGTAAATCATCAGTTATGCACCATCAATGTCCGTTCCTACTCGCTTTGTTGCTGCCCGTCGTTTTACATTTTTCATTTGAAGCACTTTGCAACCGTTTTTGGCATCTAAATATGACACACAAGGCATATAAACCACAGCTGGGAAAGGGTTCATTAAATTACTCATGTTCTGCTGTTACTGAAACATATTGTTCTATTCAAGCCCACTGCGTTCCAGTGACAAACAAGCCAAAAACAAGGAGGCTGGCGATTACAGAAAAGGGTTCATTATAAGGGAAGGCACATACAAAACGTGGTTTGCAGGAGCTTATTCTAAAAGCAAAGTACTTTAATAGGTAACAGGCCAAAAACAGGGAGGCTGGTGAGGACGAAAGTGAAACTGCATACTGGATTGCTGAGGGAAGGGAGACAGGAGATGTGCACGCCGCGTGGCTGTAGGCGCGTACACCAACTCAAATCCGCCGAGACCATGCGCGTGCCCATCTCCTGTCCCACTTCCGAGGCAAGTCAGCAACAATAGATCTCGCTGGCGACAGCGCTTCGCGCTGCGTTCGCCAGGCGAGACCTAAAAAGGAGGAACATAAAAACATCCTGTATACCCAGGTACCCAATGTCCCTGAAACCAATCCCAAACAAGGAACAGCCAGTCCTGGTATTTGAAAGAGTCCATCGACCCAGGACAACAGGTCAGTCAGCCACATAGGGGTTTACCTGAGGAGGACCCACTCCCCCTGCCGCCGCCCCCCCCCCCCCCCCCCCCCCCCCCAGCAGAGAAGCGTGAAGCATATACGGCCCGGTAGTAGGACAGTCAGTTCTCTGTCGCATCCTCTCCAGAAAGAGGCATGCCAGCCCCAACACCTGGCATGCCTCCGCAAGTGAACGAATCTAATAGTCTATGTCAGAGTGGCGAAAATGGTGCCCCCAGGAATAGGAGACTCCCTGCTGGTGAAGATGTTCAGTCACCGGACGAAATTGGCGGCGCTGCTGCAGGGTAATCAGGGCTAAGTCCTGGTACATCACTTGGGAGTGCCTCTGGTAAACATTCGGGTGAAGTGACCTCGCTTTTGTGAGTATGGCCTCCTTGGTACGAAGGTCCTGGACACACACCAGAATGTCCGCTGGTAGCGCGGGGTGGCCCCACTCTGTGCGCCCTGTCCAAACCACCTCGGTCGGATGGGAGTCCCCCAAGATGTGGCTAAAGAGGCCCTGTGTGAACGCAAAGAGTTCGCGGGTGTCTTCTGAGGCCTTGACCCCCCGAATTCGGATGTTGTTTCTCCGGAACCGATTTTCCAAGTCCTCTAAGTGGGTCTGGATGTCGAGATTCTGGTCCCGAAGTCGAAGCACCTCCTGCTGGAACATAGAGAGGTTCGTCACTGTAGTGTCGCAGCTCTCCTCCACCGCGGCCACTCGTTCTCCCACACTGTCAACATCTCGACGAACCTCCCTGAGCTCCGCGGCAAACTCCGCCCTTACTGATTGAATGTCCTCTCGCAGCGTGAGAAAGAGCGACTCAAGGAAGACTTTAGTGATAGGTTCATCCCCGGTGGGCGGGGGAGACCACTCCGCGGGAACATCCGGAGCTGCGATCGCCATATTAGATGTGGATTGTGCTCGAACGAAGATATCTTTAAGCGGCTTCCCTTTGCCGGTCTTGGCCATGGACATTCTGTCGGGCCCTCACACTTGACCGGGGCGCCGATCTCGATCGCTGAGCAGGTGCCCCCTAGAGCAGCGCTGGCACCGCTCTGCCGCTGCAGCGCCCCCTCCAGACCGGGGGGGGGGGGGGGGGCCGCGATCCCTTCACCTCCAACCCGTATGCCGTCCCGCATCCAGGCTGCCACTCCCAGGCACCTCCCCTCCGTAGCGTGGGCCCAGCTGCCAAAAATATCACCTAGAGTTACTACAGGAGGCACAGAGGAGAAGCCAACCAAGTCGCTCCCACCGCTAGGCCACCATAGGCCCCGCAACCAGGATTAGGCCGACTCCAGGTCCCGGCCGCTCACTGCAGGCTCCACTGCGTCAGGCCAGCCAAACGGTCTTCCCACGTATACTGCCCCCTGTTGGATCAGAGGGGGTTGATGCGCTGCGTAGGCCCACAAGGCAGAGTCCGTCGTGATTGTCCGATGGGAGTTCCAGGTGGGGGCACCACTGGACTCCCTAGGTCCCTGGCACCTAGGCACCGCTGGCAGCGTGGCTCGTGCCTCCCCCTCTCCTCCACGACCCTACGTGGCACAGACCCCACACTCAATGTCTCCTACCTATTTCACAGGCAGTCCATCCTGGGGGCGCCACCTCCCGTAGTATAGGGCCACTCAGCAGCTCCAATACAGGCAATGCATCGCAGGCAGGGCCATGTCGCCCCAGGTTCCTCCGGCCGTCCAGGGGCCTGCCAGTGAGAGGGCCGATTCGCCTAGGGGTCCAGGAAGCCCCGCAGCACGTCAGCCAGGCGCCGGACCTCCCGATCCTGGAGGCCCGGGACGTTCCCCGCAGCGCGTGCCGGGCTCCACCGCCGCTGTCTCCCCTCCAGCCGGTTCCTCTCTACTACAGGCCGGGGGTCAGCACCACTCGTTCCGGCTCAGGGCTGCTCCGTCGCTCCTCCCACGTGCAAAGGCCAGCTATCCAAGGTCGAACCACACGCCCGCATGGTGCTCCAGGAGGGCAGCAACCCTAATCTGCTCCGGTGTCCCAGGAGAAGCAGCAAACCCGGGCCTCGCTCCAGGTGCCCTGTGCTGAGGAATCGTCGGGGGCAGTGGGGCCGCGGAAAGTAAGGCGGGGGCAAGACGCAGGCCTCTGGGATCCCAACCTGGACCGCCGCGTCGTCTAGGCCGCCCGCACGCGGGCGGCGGGAGCCACCACACCGCCTCTCTAGATTGGGTCTCTTCGCTCACCCCCGCAGCCCGGACCTTGCACCTCGCTCCAGTCTAGGATGGGCATGCATCTGCCCCCAGTGCCGGATGACGTCTTTTCGGGCCCCCAAGGGCCGAGCTATGCTGTAGTGGGTGGACGGCGGGCAGGAGCCTGTGAGCGAGCGTCCTATCCCGCCGCCATCTTGGCCACGCCCCAATCTCCTGATTTTAATTTGAGCTCCTCTTGTTTATTTGTGCAGTATGGTCATTGCTCGTTGTATGGCTGCATTGCCAACAGTCACACGAGCCTATAGATTATACCACCTTCTTGTTACTCTAAAGAACTGCTGGGACAGGTACCAAGTGTATGTTCTGAATGTCGACCGTCAAGATATTTATTCAAGAAACAATGCTTGCTGTGGGGCGTGTAGAGATGTTTCAGCCAATTACTTGTTGCTTCTTGCATCTAGTCTATAAATTATAGCTGGGCACCCAGATGATCCTGCTGTGCAAAGAGAGATGCCAGATCTGCAGGCTCAAAAGCCTTAGTAGAATGGCCTGGTCTCTTACTACCTGGTAGGAAATTCATAAATGCTTTTTTGGTCTTGTAACATAACACATGCTGGTTAAAATGTCAAACGCAGAGACTGAAAAGAACAAATATGTAGTCAGAAGATGGATAGGAGTGGGGAAGTCAAAATAGTTTAATTTCTGAACAAGTAGCATACATTAGCCATAATTTAATTTGGCTTTACTTCAAAAAGTTGGTAGTTCTGCAAGGAAATTAAATGGCTATGATTGCAGCAAACCCAAAAACTCTGAGAAATGCCATTACAGTGCCCTACAGCTGTTAGTCCTTTAAAGGGGGTCACTAATCAAGCATAAATGGTTGTGATGTTTTCCTCCACATCTGAAATTGCACCCTTTTCTAAGGCAGCTACAGTCCATCCAGCCTGCTGTTGTACTAGTTCTCCCAGAAAAAGCACCCTTCAGTGTCCAATCTTCTGGAGCACCATGGGCCAGGGAGCAGCACAGCATAACTATTTTACCTATCGGACAAAACACTCATGATTATTCTTTTCTGAGGTGGAATAGCAAGGGTGGTGCACTGTGGTGCCGCACCAGCGCCTGTCTTTATTTACAGCCTATTTTTGCTGGCAGGACTGTCGAGGCTGGTTGGCATATTTGACAGAGCAGTGACTGATTTTGTGTGAGAGGATGTACCATTTCTTCTCATCCTTTCTGTGCCCTCACATTTTCATACCTTGGATCACTCTCATCTGGAATAGTTCCCTTTCATTTCCATATTGTTCCTCATTCTTCACTCATCCACTTCAGCCACACCGCACAACCCCCATGGACCACCACTGCGTACACTTCCACGTCAACAAACACACGCCGCCCAAACCTGCACCCGTCCTCCACGAAGAAACTGGAGCAAGGTCACCGAGGAGCACCTCAACTCCACCCTCAACCACGATGCCCCCACCACCTCGACCGACTCCAGCCTCGCAGCCAAAGAACTCCACAGAAGGATCACCAACTGCGTAGACTAGCTTGCACCCCTACGTAAGCCCGACACAGTGCCCCAGAAAGGCCACCTGGTTCACTGCCGACCTCCAAGAATCTAGATGCACCTGCAGACGTCTCTAGAAGAACTGGAGAAACAGCAAATCCTCGCAAGACCGCACTACCTACAAGAACGCCATGACAGAATACCTCCAACGCATCAGATCCACCAAAAGGATCTTCATTAAGAACAAAATCAACTCCAGCAACTCCAAGGAACTCTTCAGCATCATCCAGTAATTCACCAAACCCCCCAATGAAACGACAGACATCACCCCCTCCTAGGACCTCTGCAACAAGCTCTGCTCCTACTTCCATCAGAAAATCAAGAGCCTCTACGACCACTTCAACGACCAGACACCTGACTCCGAAATCACTCCCTCCTCTAGCAACGCCAGCCAGCCCAACATCATCTCCTGGACCCCACTCACCACCGAAGACACCGCATCAACCATGAAAGGCAGCCACTCAGGAGCCCCCATGGACCTCTGCCCCTGCACATCTTCCACAGAGCCGCCACCATCGCTCTGAAACTACAACGCACCATCTATGCCACCTTTGAAACCAAAATCCTTCCCGACGACTGGAAATGCGCAGAAGTCAGACTCCTACTCAAGAAGCCCTCAGCAGACCCCATGGATCTCAAGAACAACCGACCCATCTCCCTCCTCCCCTTCGCAGCCAAAGTCACCGAAAAGACAGTCAATGTCCAACTAACAAAATTCATCAAAGAGAACTCCATCTTCCACCCCTCCCAATCTGGATTCCGCTGCAACCACAGCACCGAGACCGCTCTACTTGCCACCACAGACAACATCCGCACCCTCCTCGACCTAGGGCACACCGCAGCCCTGATCCTACTCGACCTCTCTCTAGCCTTCGACACCGTCTACCACAGCATACTCACCGCCAGACTCCACGACGCCGGCATACAGGGAACCGCCCTCAACTGGCTCCGCTCCTTCCTTACCGGCAGAACCCAAAGATGCAGGCTGCCACCCTTCCTCTCCGAACCCACGGAAATCAACTGCGGAGTACCCCAAGGATCGTCGCTCAGCCCCACGCTCTTCAACATCTACATGGCTCCCCTCACCGCCATCGCCAGACAGCACGGACTCAGCATAGTATCCCATGATGAGGACACCTAGCTCATCCTCCCCCCCTCACAAGGGACCCCACCACCACCAGACTCCGCATCCAGGAAGGAATGAAGGAAAACACATCCTGGATGAGCAACAGCTGCATGATGCTCAACTCAGAGAAGACAGAGGTCCTCGCCCTTGAACCCTCCCCCTCTGTATGGGACAAAACCTGGTGGCCCACCGCCCTTGGCAGTCACCCCATGGACCACGCTTGAAATCTCAGTATTGTACTCCACTCCTCCCCCTCAAGCACCCGAAAGGTCAATGCCGTCGCCTCCACCTGCTTCAACATCCTCCACACCTGCGTAACCTCCACTGGCTCCCCGTTGAGAAGAGAGTAACCTTCAAGATGCTCACCCACCCCTACAAATGACTCTACAACATAGGACCCCAATACCTCAATGATAGAACCTCCTTCCACATACTCAAGAGGAAACTCTGATCCGCTGACCTCCCCGAACCCCCGTGCATCTGCAGAGCAAGAACCGGTGGAAGAACCTTCTCCTACATTGCGGCCTAGACCTGGAACGAGCTCCCGATCGACATCAGATGCGCCCCCACACTACTCATCATCAGGAAGACCCTCAAGACCTGGCTCTTCAACTGACCAGAGCTTCTCCCTCCTCCCCCCAGGGCCTTGAGACCCTCACGGGTGAGTAGCGAACTTAAAATTCCCTGATTGATTGTGTGAATCTTGCATCTACTGTGTGCTTTTGTTCACTCACCCATTCACCTGGTACCTCACGGGCATCCCCATTCATCTTCTGTCTCACTGATCTCTCTCATCCATCATGTGCATTCGTGCATCCTGTGTAGGTAAAGAAACAGTAGCAAGCTCTCAATTAAATCTAGGGTTAAAACATTCTAGGCATCGTTAAATAAGCAGGTGTAACCACAAAGTGTGCCACTAATAACAACTGACTGAGACATTATCTTATTTCTTGATATGAAAATATTTTATTTAGTTATTAAAGTTCTTTTTGTAATTTTTAGTCTTGATCAGTTGTATTAATATACATATGTACAAAATGAATAAATAAACACTTAATATGTACATAAAAAGAAGAGAAAATTAATCCAAATAATACAATCAATACTTGTATCTTTCTTAAAAGCTTGACAAGTTTGATGAAGGCTAGCGGTAGATGACAATGCTGGGGGTCGCGTAACTAGTTAATGCTTATTTAATTATGCCTACAATGTTTTAACCCTAGATTTAATTGAGAGCTTGCTACTGTTTCTTTACCTACATAGTGTTTTCCCTGCGATTAGCAAGCACATTGTATTTGTAGGGGTCCCCCTTTTTCTAAAAACATTGGTGCACCCTGGCCTGGTTGCTTTCCCCTAGACAGCACACCGTGTACATCACTCCAATTCAAGCAGAGGACGGCATCTCTGTTACTCAAAGCGCTGACATCCTCTCCACCTTCTTGTCATATTACACTCGGCTATACACTACACGTTCCCTGGCGACTGGCGCGGCCCTCTCTGATTATTTAGAGATTACTATGGTGTGGATTGAGGAGGAGCAGCAACACTTGTTGGCTCTCCTATTGGCATGGATTAGAAAACAAATGCCATTGACAGCTTGGATGGCTTCAGTGCACCCGGCATGGATGGTCTTAAAAGTGTATTTTATAAAACATACAAAACTCTTTTAGTCCCGCACCTTTTGGAAGTGTACGCAGAGGCGCTGGACTCAAGCTCCCTCCCTCTTACTATGCGAGAAGCTGTCGCAACTCTGCTCCTCAAACCAGGCAAATCACCTGATAGATGTGCTTCATATAGGCCTCTATGGCTTTTAGGTTTAAATCTTTTGATTGTGATTGTTAACATTATGAAGCAACACAGTAGAGGAGCGTAACACCATCGGGCCACGCAGGGCTCAGCCAATTCAAGGTGAAATGCCATAAAATATGAAGGCTCCATTAAAAAGCCACTATCCCGCCACCCCCCTAACTGAAAAAAAAAAACAGGGAAAGAAACTAAGAAAGGAAAAAGAAAGGAAAGGGAGAGCACTCTTCCCACCCCGAAATGTTGTCGTCCTTGAGTGGCCCTGCAGGGGACGGCGCATCCCAGAAACGCAAGGAGGTGTCATGTAGGGGTGTCCGGCGCGATAAGGTGTAGAAGGCGTAGGTATTTAGGGCAATAGAGCTCTCTGAATTCAGGGGCTAAAAGCCAGGAAGGGTTGCCAAAGATCGTTAAAGGAGGAGCCCTTGCCAGCCAAAGTAAGAGAGATCTTCTCCATGCATAACACATGCCATAGGCGCTGGTACCACCCCGTATGTGTGGGGACCCGGGTGGACTTCCAATGCATGAGTATGTTCTGGGTGGCCGTGCCAAGGGCAATGACAATCTGTTTCCCCTTCCGAGACTTCAGTAGATAAGTGAGCGGGTTCGGGACACCCAGCAACACGTATGCGGGGAATCTGGGGAGTTCCGTGTCTAAGTGCCTGTCGATCTCATCAAGGACGTGAGACCAGTAAGCCTGGATGAGTGGGCAGTCCCATAGGAGGTGGATCAGCGAGCCCCTCCAACAATCCGGACTATGTGTAGGGTCAACCTGGTGCAGTCACTCTGGGGTGTAATACCAATGGTATACGAGTTTAGTGAATGTTTCAGTCAGGCCTACGTGTTTTGTGGTGTGGCGCGTCCTATAGCAAGCGCCCTCCCATTCCTGAGAAGTGAGGTCCTGCCCCAGGTCTCTCTTCCACCGTGCCCGGCTAGCGTGATAAGTGTGAGTGAATCTGGTCAGGAGGAGCTTGTAGAGGTCCGAGATCAGTTTCTTGTCTGAGGGGCGCGTAATGAGCCAACGTTCAAATGGAGTGAAATGTCGCGAGGCCTGTGCTTGAATATCAGGGTGCATGGCCCAGTGACTGATCTGCAGATAGTGCATGCGTTCCAATTCGGGGAGGCCGTGATCGGTCCGGAGTTGCGGGAACGGGGCAATCTCACCTTTTATGGAACAGTTGACGCAAGCTGCTTCTCTCCACAACAGGAATGCTCGAGGGTCCACGCCGGGTGTGAATTCTGGATTGTCCCATAAGGGGGTGAACGGGGAGGGAAAGGTAGTGAGGGAGTGCCGTAAATTAGTCCAGTCCCACACTGCAAGCGTGGAGCTCGTCAGCAGGGAAGCATACAAGTTAGGTGGGCGGTGGGGTCTGGGCAAGAAGGGGATCTTCATTAAAGACATGCCAGCAACAGCCCGATCCTGGAAAAGCCAGTGCTTCTCGGATTCCGTTCTGCTCCATTCGACCAGATATCGGAGTTGCGTGGCAGCATAATAAAGCACGAGATCTGGGACCCCAAGGCACCCCTCGTGCGGCGGGAGGAAACTAGCCGCTTCATTCGCGGCCTACGTCCTTGCCATATGAAGGAGGAGAGGTCAGACTGGACCCTTTGTACGGGAGGCGGGAGAGGCAAGGTCTAAAAGAGATGCAAGATCTTGGGTAGAATGGTCATTTTGGTGGCAGTGATGCGCCCTAGCCATGATATCGGGTAGTGTTTCCATTTTTGCAACGAAGCACGGACGTGTGCCTGCAGAAGTGAATAGTTAATCTGCCTCATAGCCTGTAGAGTCGGGGCCACTTGTAAGCCCAGGTATGAAACCGCCTCATCCGACGAGCGGAGGGGGTAGCGGGCCTGCAACTCTGCCAAGAAATTCGGCGGCAAAGACCGATTTAGTGCCGTGGATTTTGCTAAATTAATTTTAAACCTGGAGGTTTTCCCAAAGGTCTCCAGCTCCCCCAGAAAGCTCCCTAAGGTAGTCGTGGGGTTCGTAAGAGTGGCCAACACTTCATCCGTGTAGAGGCTGATGGTATGTGTGTCCCCTTCGAAGCGGATGCCAGTGATCTGAGGGTGATCCCGGACTCTCTGAGCCAAGGGCTCCATGTAGAGAGCAAAAAGAAGGGGCGATAGAGGGCACCCCTGCCTGGTGCCTCTACGGATGGGCAAGGGTGCAGAGGTATAACCATTCACCCGGACAGTTGCAACGGGAGAGCGATAACAATTTAGGATGTGTGTCCGCATCTTGTCGCGAATACCGGCGCAGTGAAGCCGTCAGGGCCAGGCGATTTGCCCAGTTTCAGGGGAGCTATAGCAGCAATGACCTCCTCCACCCTAATCTTTCTCCACCTGGGAGGCCTGGTCGGGGGTCAGACTGAGGAGGTGAGTCTGAGCTTGGTATGAGTCAATGTCAGCTGCCACGAGCGGCTGTTCGTCGAATGGTTGTGTGTAGATCTCACAGAATGTGTCAGCCTTAGCCGTGTCATCTGTATGAAGTGTTCCCGAGCGTCCCCTGATATCTTGGACCCCGTTCCGTTGCCGGACCTCTCGTAGTTTATGCGCAAGTAGCCGCCCACACTTATCCCCACCCACATAGGAGTGCCGTAGGCGCATCGCTGCGTATCCCGCCCTGTCGCGATCCAGCGCTGATAGTTGCGTCCTGGCCACCGTCAATTGTCACCAGGTTAGCGGGGCCCCAGTGCGCTGATGCATCTGTTCCAGTTCCCGTGTTTTGAGCGTCAGTTCCTCCCTCGTCTTTCTGCATTCTACATTGTCTGCCGTAGATATAGCAATTACTTCCCCCTCCCCTAACCACTGCCTTGAGGGCCTCCCACCTAGTGGAGAGAGCGGTGTCTGGGTTGTCATTATGTCGCAAATATTCATCTAGTGTTCACTGTAGGCGTGTGGTCGTGTCTGGATGGTGCAAGAGTGTGTCCCTGAAGTGCCAATGTCGAATCGGAGGGTGCGTCTGTGGAAAGGCTAGGGTAACCACCACTGGAGAGTGGTCCGAGAGGGTCTCTACCGGGATATCGGCTGAGAGGGGGATGTCTAGGATAGGGTTAGGGCCCAAGAAATAATCTAGTCTGGCGTAAGTTTTATGTGCGTTGGAATAGAAGAAGTCTCTCATGTCAGGGTGAAGGTGTTGCCACAGGTCTGTGAGTCCCAAATCGTGCAATTTAGTGTGTCCAGACGGGGAAAAGGCACCAATTTGGCTAGTGCGTTGAGCCGTGCGGTCTAGGGCATTGTCGAATACTAAGTTAAGATCTCCCCCAAGCAGGACATGACGGTCCGGGGTGGCCATCGCTTCTATCAATGCCTCACCCAGGAAACGCTCCTGGCCGTCATTGGGGGCTTAAATGGATCCTACCGTGAAAGTGCGTCCCTCTGCAGTGAATTGGTAGGTGAGGAGTCTGCCCTGTATTTCGACCCCCTTTTGAGCTACCCGCCCCCGGAAGTGTTTCGAGACCAGAATGGGCACCCCATCCTTCTTCGTGGGCCCGGAGGATTGGAATTGGGTCGGGAAGGAGCGGGATCGGAATCTGACAGTCCTTGGGAAGAAGATGTGTTTCCTGGAGTAGACAAATATACGCCCCTGTAGTTGCAAGATAAGAGAGAAGAGCCCTCCGTTTAATTGGGTTATTGAGGCCCCTCACATTGAAGGTGAGGATCCTAATTGAGGAAGGAGGTATTCAGGGTTGGAGGGAGTGTATGCATCCCACAGGGGTCGTGGCCTGGCCAGAATCCCGAGAGATCTGAGGAGAGCCACCCACGATGAGACTGTGCAGATGCCATACAAGCCTGCGAGAGCCTCCTGCCAAGGAAAGAGGGTGAAGAGTCCCGAGAAAGATAAGAGACCCCAACAGCGGGAAGAAAAAAAATAAAATAAACAAAAGGATAAAAACCCTACATGGCGCAACCGGCACCAGAAACGATTCAGTGTTCAAACATTGTCTGTCCTCCGGGGATGAACAGAGGGAGGTGATCGGGCATTTGTGTGGCCAGTATCAGTTCTTCCTTCTCTACACCCCCCCCCCCCCCCCCCCCCCCCCAACATATCGGAAAAAAAGGATATTGCCAAAAGTCCAAGACCGGTCAGTCAACAGAGGCCTTGGCCTGGGCCCCGGGAAGAGCCTCTAGAGCAGCACACTGTTCCATCTTGATCACCGCGGGGCCCACCATCGCTGGAGCCATGTTCCGTACGGTCCCCCCCTACCAGAGTCCTCTGGGAGGGTGATTGCAAGGAGCTTACTGGCTTCGGACAGAGATCGAAGTTGGAAGAGCTTGCCATTGTGTCGGAACACCAGGCGAAACTGGTGCCCCCATTAGTAGGGGATGTTGCATTGGCGAAGGACCTCGGTGAAGGGGCGGAAGGTCCTGCGTTTTTGGAGAGTGATGGCTGCAAGATCTTGGTACAGGGTGGGCGTCTGGTTGCGAAAGGAGATTTGCTGTAGGGAACGAGCTTTACGTAGAATCTCTTCTTTAGTGTGGAAGTCCTGAACGCAAACAAGTATGTCCGCAGGGGGTGCTTGCGCAAGTCTGGGTGGACCCACCCTGTGGGCACGATCCAGTTTCAACGGAGTGTCCAGGGGGTTACCCAGGATGTGGTTAACCAGTTCTCGCACATAGGCGAAGATGTTCCCTGCTTCTTCATTGGCGCCCACCCCACGGATCCTGATGTTATGGCGCTGGGAGCGATTCTCCAAGTCCTCCGGATGAGATTGCACATCTACTTGCTGTTAGTGGATGCGGAGCACTTCCTGCTGCAGGGCCGTCATCTGTGTCTCTGGAGTCGCTTTTGTCTTCTAATGATGCCACCCGTTCTCCGATGTCGTCCACGTCTTTGCGAACCTCCTTAAGCTCTGCGGTAAGGTCGCGCTTCAACGTTTGGAGGTCTTCACGCAGGGTAGCGAAGAGCGACTCCAGAAAGGCCCGGGTCACTGGGCCCTCCGACGAGGACGCCACCTGCGAAATGGGGTTCGATCGGTCCGCGCCGCCAGCACTCCCGCTCTGCGCCTTGGAGAACATGTCCTTCAGAGAGTTCTTATCCCCAGTGGTAGACTTGTCCCTCCTTTCCCTGGTCAGTGACATGATAGGGGGCTCCTTTACACGAACCGTAGAGGCCCCCGGGACAGCGGAGACAGGTCCGTCCAAGTTTGCGCCTAGTGGGCCAGGTATATCAGCCCGTCCTTCCGGTGCTGCTACACGGGCCGAAAGAGTCGTGGCCCCCAGGTGCTAGGTACGTCCCAGGGGAGCCGCAGGAGCTGTCCAGAGGTGTCAGAGTGATCACGGTGGTACTACGTGGCAGGGACCCAGCGTGCAAGAGTATCAGCAGAAGAGGGCAAGGGCAACGTCCCAGAAAGTGCTTTGGGCGCAAGCCGCGCCAGGCCGGCCGCAGCTAGGCCGCGAAGTGTCTCATCAGCCAGACCCACCTAGTTGGAGCGCCGCAACAGAGAAGGCCCACACGCCCGGATAGTCCGGCCCCAGCCCACTGGGTGAACGCAACCACAATGCAGGAGGGCCGCCTGGTGTCAAGCCCGGCCCATCCCCCAGGCCGTCAGAGTTGTCTCGCTCACCTGAAGAGACGCCAGTAGGGCCTGTGGGGGCCGAGTCTGCAGCACAGATGAGTCAGCGAGGCGGGAGGTCCCCTCAAGATGGCGCCGTGGTGTCCCCGGTCACGCTGCTGCAGGTGGGCCGATCGGGGTCTGGGGGTCAGGCAGAACAGCAATCCGGAGGTCTCCGCGGTAAAGGCTCTGGGTGGAGTGCAGGAGCCGCCCCGTGGTGCGAGGGGAGGCCGCAGTGTTCACGGGCCGGCCTTCGGCGAGGCGTCCCACAGCAACGGATCTGCGGGGGCCTCTGGGGTTGTCCCCTGGTTCGTGGAAGTAGACACGACCCCCGCGGGAGGTGCAGAAGGCCCTGGAGCTCACCAGGTCCGCCCCGCAGATCCGGAGGCCAGAGCGGGAGGGGCGCCGCGGTGCTCGCGTGTGCCGCAGGCAGGGCGAAGGATCTCCAGGCCGGGCTTCAAGGCCGCGCCTCCCTCAGCGCATCACTCGTCGTCTCCACTGCTGTCTCGACCCTGCGCAGGCCCAACAGCCACAGCCAACGTCGCGGGAACCCGGGAGTCTCCCGGTAGGGCTCCACATGGACCTGGGTGCGGGAGGGAGCTCAATTGCTGTTCCTTGTGCTGGGAGAGGCCATAGGCCGGTGCAGAAAGTCGGTGGGTGGAGGAGCGAAGACGAGAAACGTCCTAGCTCTCCACCATTGTGGCCACGACCCCCATCCCCCTATCGCTTTTATGCCAAGACTACAAGATATTGACGAAGGTAATCAGGACGCACATATCACTTGTAATTGACCAGATCATCTCCCCCCTTCAATCGAGATTTGTCCCAAATCAATCAACTTTGGTAAATTTGCACACGGTATTTGCGGTTATTAATCAGTTTGACCCGGCTCTCTCAGCTGCCACGATATTGTTGGACGTTTGATTCTTTGTAGTGGCCTTTCCTCCACGCAGCGTACAGCAAATTGGGCTTTCCAAATAATTTCTGTGCCCTTATACTACTTCTTTATGCTAACCCTGTCGCTAAGCTGGGGAACTCTCGGACCGATTCCCCTTGACACGCGGCACCAGGCAGGAATGTTCAGTCTCACCCCTACTATTCATCATTGCTATGGACCCGTTGGTGCGTCACTTTCAGGAGCGGCACCTTCAGCGGGGGCTGCAGTTTCATCGGGGTCCTCTCCTGGCTTCCTTATACCCTGACGATATCCTTTTATTTGTGCAAGAGACTGCTTCTATTCTTTCCCTGATCATTAGGGAGGTGGTGCGATTTGGCGTGTTCTCTGGTCTAGTTATCAATTGGACTAAATCGGAGATTTTCCCATTGACGGACGCTACCCTTCCATTCACAATGGACTTCCCCCTGCTCTGGTGCAATGACCCACCCAGTAATCTCAGCATTTTTTTTACACCGCACAGCATCAGAGGTCATTTGCCTTAATTATGGCCCAGCCATAGATCGTCTTGCGGCACAGATAGAACACTGGATAACGCTCCCATTATCGATTGCTGGCAGGTTTGCAATTAAGATGGTGGTTGTGCCCTGGTGTTAATACCCGTTTTTAAATGTTCCTATCCCACTCAAAGCAACTTTTTTTAATACCCTTTAAAGCATGCTGATACGGCTGGTTTGGGCTGGGCCACAGGCGGGATGGCAGATGCTCACTCAGTCAATTGCACGGGGGAAGGGGAGGTTCGGATTGCCTGACTTTGGGGAGGTTCGGATTGCCTGACTTCTGTCTATACTACCTAGTCGCACAGATGCACTATTCTTATTTTTGGTACCACTCAAATGCGCGATTACAATGCCTGAAGCCACAATATTCGCAGACCCGCCATTCTCCTCTTACCACTATTTTCCTGCGTGGTCTTTCGAACGCCAGTGGAGATTCACACATTACAAACCACATGCAGGGCTTGGAAGCAACTTCGTAAATATCTGCAAGCACACCATTTGTACTCCTCACATTTGCCAATACTTGATAATCCATGGTTGTCCCCGACCACCCAAACCCTGACACCGCGTGTGCTTTCCCACTGTCTGCTTCAAACCATTGGAGATGTGTTTCGGGGTGGCCAGATGTGCTCAGTTACAGATTTGATAGAGGGCCGCGAGACATCCATTTTAGACCGATTTCTTGTGCATAGAACTCTGGCCTCGCTTTCTGCTGCCCTTGATGGCAGAGGCCCCGAGTTTCACCCCCTCTACAATAATCACGTCGGCAGTCTCCAGACTGTATCATCTTGCACAGTTACTCTGGAAGTGGGTGGGAGGGTGCAGGTGGCTTGGGAGGGGGACTTGGGACACCCCTTGACCAACAGGACGTGGGCGTATTGTTGTGAGCAGATTCGTTATGTATCTAATAACTACAAGCACAAACTCCTGCACTTTAAATACATACATAGGGTCTGTGTAACTCTCTCACTTCTCGCAAAAATGGATGGTACAAAGCCGGGCAATTGTCAGAGGTGTGCGATGGCACATGCTGATTTCATTCATTTAGCGTGGAAGTGCCGCCCTGTATTAGCATTCTGGGAGGCTGTGTTTAGTCATTTGACATAGATGATTGAGGCTGAGCTGACTCCCTCTCCACCGCTTGCACTGCTGGGGTGTGTTCGACCACTTGGGTTTGGGTTCGACGCTTTGCTGCAATTGCTTTGTTGATAGCCAAGAGACAGGTTTCTCTACACTGGGGCAGGTCCGCGCCACCAACACTGAAGGCTTGGCTAAGAGACTTAATGTACTGCGACACCACAAGCGATATCTACGCGTCCCTATTGCCTCGCGCCTCTCAACCGAAGAACATTTAGCAGCCGCACCGATCTTACTTGTTGCTCCACCCTGAACTCACGGACAAAGGTGCACTTAATTGCAAAAATTGATGCTATTCTGGTTATGACAAATGGATCTACCAATATCTGTCAATGTATGTACCTGCATTTTTATTTGGTTATTAGTGGTCTATGAGGCACTGTTATCTTGCATGTCATTATACATGTCAGCTTTCTATTGACGCGCACTATACTTTGTGTTGTGGGACTTGCTTTTTAAAACAGAAATTGGGGGGGAAAAACGCAATAAAAACAAGTTTAAAAAAAACCATAATTGGCATTCATCTCTTCTCTCATCTGACTTGTGTGTAGCTTCTATCTAGCACCCCTCTCTTATCCATCCCTGGGCTTCCTGTCAACCCCCTCTTTCCTGCCATGGGTCTCAGTCTCCTCTCATCTGCTATGTGCTGCAGTCCACTGCCTCTCATCCATTCCGGGCCTCATGCTGTTGTCTCATCTGCCTTAGGCACTGCTCCTATCCATCATTCCTCTAGAGCTTTGTTGCGCTGATCTTTGTGCCAGTCACCTCATTCCTCCATCTTGACTTGTTACACTCTTTCATTCTTCTTGATCCATTTTCATTTTAGTGTTGGCTTCCTTTCTTGCCAACCACGGTCTCCTCTCATCAAGTTTGATGCTTGCCTTTTTCTCATCCTTTTTGTATTCACGCTTCTTCTTGCCTCTCCTAGGTCCCTTTCCAAATCTTTTGGCACACTGCTCATTCATCTGTTCTATGCCCACATCGCCTTTCCATACTACTGTGCATTTGTGGGAGCTGAACCCCAATCTCCTGAACTTCAAGATCGAAAGAACCCCCAAATCTACATTATGCTGTACAGCTCCACGGGCCTTCTCAAAGATCTAGTGGCAAGAGACAACCCTCCTCCCATTAATACATAAACTTTGCAGAGTAAATCATAATTAGTAACCAGGACTAGTCAAAAACTGAGTTCTAGATCAAAATTACGTTTTACACCAGAACCATTCAAAGAAAATTGCGTATTCTGCCATAAAGGCTCAGATACAGAATACAGAATAACAAATCATTACAGAAACACTAGTTGCTCATTGTAAGTGTCAAACCATAAAGATTACAGCCCTCATCCTACGTAAGGAAAAATCTTAAATTAATCAGACAGAGAATATGAAATGTTGCCCCCCACCCCATCCTTCAAAGCCAGTGCTTTTTATACTCAATTTATGCATCTTAATTAATAAAACCACTAGGGCGGAGCTTAGCTCGCAGCGAAGATGGCTGCTTGAGCTCGGAGCTCCGGCGAGCTACCCAACCGATCCTGCAAAAATCCTGCCCCCACCACCTAACAGAACACTTCGCAGCAGTAGCGGAGACGCCTACCTGGCCGCGCTACCGTTTGGCGGAACCCTGAGCCTGGGAGGGCTGTAGATCGACTGCGGGAGCTGGTGACGCCGAGAGCGTGCTGGGCCGGAGATCCCCGGCCTTGCGTGCAGGCGCTGACGGCTGTGCGGAAGTGTGCGTGGGGCCGGCCGCGCGAGGTGGGGCCGGCCCCAGGCTGCTTGCCGTCACTTGCGGCATCGGAAGAAGTAGCCCTGAGGCGCGCGCAACGGAGGGGAACACCAGCGTGAGTGAGGAGACAGAGAAGCTCGCGGCATCGCGGGGACCCGCCTGAGAGCTCCTGAGGTGCCTGCATAGCGTCTGGCGCGCGGAGGCCCTGGCGAGCCGGCGCATGGTCCCAGCGGTGAGGTGGCGGCACGGACGGATGCTGAAGCGGTGAGTGCCGAGGGCGGGCTGCCTGGGGCACGCAGGTGGTGCGAAACAGTCGCTCCCTGGCCAAAGATTCGGACTTGGCTTGTGCTGCAGCTTGGGATTCCCGCATTGACGTGGAGGCTGGGGGGACCGCGCTGCGGCAGCAGAGTAGAGGCCGCACGAGGTGAGAGCCTGTAGCCGTTAGGGTGGTTTCCCGGCTGTGGTCCCTGCAGGTTGCAGATAATAGCAGCGAGTGAGACCTGGATGTGGTGGCGGCGTCTCCCGGCACGAGCCCCTGGTTGGAATATTGGACTCTAACGGAGTGTGGCTGTGGCCTGGCACAGTGCTAAACGGAGCAGAGCGAAGAGGGGTGCAGCGATTGAGAGACTGGGCCCCCGGGCGCTTGGAGGAGGCAGCAGACGGGGTGCAAGTTGTGTGGGCGGTCGCTGCATGGCGCAAACGGGTGGATACTGTGGAGCGAGGCCCAGCTGTGCGGCGAGGCGCACGGGTGCGCAGGCTTGGCGCGCCCTGGGGTCCGAACCGCGCTACGAGGCGCTGAGAAGTGAGATGGGTAAGACTGATAAATCCCAGCCCAAGTTGACCTTCGAGCAGCGGCGCCCCAAAGCCCAGGCACCACTGGAGGGGGCGTCGGGGGGGGTACACCTGCCCCCCCGGAGGAAGAGCTGGACATTCGGGGGCTATTGCTGTCGATGGAGAAAGGGTTGCAGAGTGGCATAACTTCCCTCGGAGCCAAGATCGACGCACTATCGTACAGGATGGATCGTATGGGCGAGCGTATAGACAAACATGCGGAACGCCTGGACCAGTCTGACAGACGTCTCTCGGAGGTGGAGGGAGCGCAGACGTCCCTGGATGTGGACCAAAAGAAACTCGCGCGCCAGATGCAGGTGTTACAAGACAAAACGGAGGATTTAGAGGCCCGTTCACGTCGGTGCAATTTGCGCATTACAGGCCTTCCAGAGACGACGGCGACAGGCCGCATGGAGTGCTTCGTGGAAACGCTGCTGGTCGAGCTGCTGGGAAAGGAGGTGTTTTCGGGGATGTTCGTGGTGCAGAGGGCGCACAGATCTCTGGGCCCCAAGCCCCCACCGGGAGCGCCACCCCGACCGATCATCGCGAAACTGTTGAACTACAGAGACAGGGATGCTGCTCTGAGGGTGGCCCTCGAAGAAAACCTTGACATACGAGGGGTCCACTATATCACTCTTTCCGGACTTCACAGCCAGAGTGCAGGAAGCTAGACGTCAGTTCGCCCCAGCCAAAAAACAGTTCCGGGAGTTGGGCGTGGATTATGCGATGCTGTATCCGGCCAAAATGCGGGTCAACAGACAGGGCAAATCACATATTTTCCAGGACCCCAAAGCACTGCAGAAAGCGCTGAAGGACTGGACTAAGGAGCAGCGAAGGAGCCCCGCGACGCAGCTTCAGGAGGGTGCGAGGGATGGCGGACTGGACGAGCAGGATTGACCCCGAAGGGCAGGCAAGACTGGTTAGAATTCATTGACTGTTGAGCAGAGTTGAGCTGGGGTGGGTGGGTTGGTGTGGTTTGTGAGGATGGGGTCAGATGATAGGCAGAGTGGGGCCTTGTACATATCCTCCTGCCGGTGGAGCGGCCGCGGGCGAGTGCCCACTGTGGGGGTTTATCTAGCCGGGCCCGAGTGCGACGCCCACAGCCTGAGGGGTTTAAATATATTGTCTTTCTTTTGTTTAGTGTTTGCGGGAGCTCCTGAGCTCTTAGGACCCAAGTACAGCCGCGGAGCCGCGGTCTCCTATGGCTGATGGGTGGTGGACGGGCAGATAGAGGCTCGCCGGACCGGGTGGTTGCCGTTAGTGACTAGGCGCTTCCACACTAGGGTGTGAGCGCTGAGCAACCTCCGCCCACGAGTGCGTTCCACAGTTTTCAGTGGGTCAGTAAGTTGGGGGTAGGGAGGCGGGAGGTTTAGGGCGCCCATTTATGGGAATCGGCAAGGCCAAGTTGGGGCGGGTCTGCTGTGGGTGGGGGTTCCAGATGCAGGGTTTTGAGGTTTACCTGTCGGTGTGCACTGAACTGTATATTTGTACGCGCCTGCTCCTTGCGACACAGAGCTGCGGGCGATAGGCGCCCCGGCAACAATGCTGTCCACGACCGGCACAGATATGTCTGAACGCCTTGGTACTCTCAGAATTCTGACCTGGAATGTCAGGGGCCTGAATGATCACCGTAAGGTCCGTAAAGTTATGCACTACCTTAAGAGACATCAGATAGATATAGCTTTCCTTCAAGAAACGCATCTTCCTAATAATAGTCCTATGCTGCGCTCCAGGGAGCTCTGCGACGTGCATGCGGCGGGGTTCACAACACACTCTAGAGGGGTACTGACTTGGGTCCGCCCTCGGGCGGAATATAGAACGCAGTTGATCGCTACGGACAGCGCAGGCAGATTTGAGCTAACGCGCTTTCAGGGCAGAGGTTAGGATGTACTGCTGGTTAACTGTTATGGGCCGAACTATGATTGCCCTGAATTCTACACAGCGTTGGCAGGCACGGTTAGGGACCAAGGAGCGCGGAATGTGCTGTGGGGAGGAGACTTTAATGTAGTTCTGAATCCCGGGATGGATAGATCGGGTGGACCGGTACGGGCGCAGTCAGCGGCGGCGAAGGCGATTATGCGAGAAATGCTCTGCTTAGATCTGGAGGATGTATGGAGAACTCGTAACCCGGAACAGGGGGGCTTCACGCACTACTCGGCATACCACAGCTTGCACACGCGGATAGATTATTGGCTTGTGTCATCGTCTCTCCTTTCGCAGGTGCGAGCTTGTGCGGTGCTCCCGCGCACACTTTCTGACCACTCACCGGTGTTGATGTCATTGGCCGCGCCCAGAAAGACGGCTCGCCTTTTCTTTGGCGATTTCCCCCATACTCGCTGCTGGACCCCCTCTTTAAGGAGGAACTGGCGGAGGCCATTGGGCAATTTTTCGATACCAATCTAGATTCCGTGGACAACTTCCAGACAATCTGGGAGACCTTTAAGGTCTATATCCGAGGCGTAGCGATGGCCAAACACTCGGGGGTGCTACAAGACATTAGGCAGAGGCTTACGACGCTGGAACGCAAACTGGAGGTCCTGGAGGCTAGACAGCGCGAAACAGAGGGTGAGGGCGTTCCTGAGGAGATGAAGACACTACTGGCGGAATTTCACAAGACCGCTGATGCAGATGTACTGCATTTGGGGAAGTACGCTACCGCCAGGGTGTATGGGGAGGGTGATAGACCGGGATCGATATTAGCAAATTTGCTCAAAGCCCGTAGACGTAGATCCGTCATCACCCAGGTCAGATCGGAGGAAGGTTTGCTCTTAACGGAAGAGGAAGACATAGTTGCGCGCTTTCAGTCATACTACACTAAGCTGTATGCTTCTCAACAGACTGGTATGGAGGATAGCATAGGGGACTACCAGGACTATATTAAGCTGCCGTTTCTTACGAACGAGCACAGGGAATTTCTGGCCCTGCCGATTTGAAAGGGATGAAATTCTAGAGGCACTAGCAGGCATGAAAGCGCATAGCGCCCCGGGAGCGGATGGCCTCACTGTTGCATTCTACCGAGCCTTTATTGATCAGCTCCTCCCACACATATCGACATTGTTCGATGACATGTGCGTTAAAGGGCACATGCCGCCATCCATGCGGGAGGCTCTCCTGGTTGCGATTCCAAAACCAGGTAAGCCGCCAGAGGAATCCAGTTCTTACAGGCCGTTATCGCTGCTGAACGTTGATACTAAATTATACGCGAAGGTTTTGGCCACTCGCCTGGCCCTGCTCACCCCGGAACTTGTAGCCCCTGAACAGGCGGGGTTCGTCCCCGGCAGGAACCTCACGTACAATCGGAGGACGGTGTTTGGGGTCATGCAACATGTGCGCCCAGATAGGCGTGCATTAGCTGTCTTTCTTGATATGGAAAAAGCTTTTGACTCGGTAGAGTGGCCATTCATGCAGCAGGTCCTGACAAGAATGGGGCTGGGCCCGGTCTTTTTGCAACTGATCGGGGTGCTGTATAGCGGCCCCACTGCGAGATTACGGCTGGGAGACCGAGTTACGGATGCGATGCCTATTTCGAGAGGGACGAGACAGGGCTGCCCCCTGTCGCCTATCTTGTATGCATTGGTGGCGGAGCCATTGGCGTGTGCTCTGCGCGAATATCATAGTCTAAGGGGAATTAATTTTTCAACTTATAAGATAGTGGTCTCCACATACGCGGATGATACTTTGCTATACGTCAGGGACCCAGAAAATAACCTGGCCCCTGTGCTGCGGGAGGTGGTTCAATATGGAGCGCACCCAGGTCTGAAGGTGAACTGGGCCAAGTCTATAGTGTTCCCGTTGACGCCGGTCACGGCCCCATTTGACATGGAATATCCGCTGCAGTGGTCGGACGACGCGGTCTGTTACCTGGGGATCCAGCTTCATATGGACTCTGAGGTAGTGCTGTCTGAGAATTATGGCAGGGCTATCCGTAAACTCGAAGATGACGTGGAGACTTGGATCAAGCTGCCTCTCTCACTGCTGGGACGCATATCCATCATGAAGATGGTGGTGCTCCCTAGGTTTCTGTTCTTGTGTGCAAACATCCCCATGGTGCTATCGCGCGCCTTCTTCGCGAGGCTGAAGGCGTCCTTGCTGAGGTTGGCATGGGCGGGCAAGCGGGCACGAATCAGCTGGCGGGTCCTGACGTTGCCCTACCATCTGGGCAGCCTGGGAGCGCCGGATCTGGAACTGTATTACAGGGTGGCGCAGGGTGCTCAAGCGCACAGTTGGATGCATGGGGACGGGGCCGTACCGTACCTCAAATTGGAGACTTTGTTCGCAGCACTGCTCCCGCTCCCCGCTGTCATTTTTAAGCCACCAGACCGCCGAATGGGGTACTTAGACTCTTTGAATTCAACCCGACATGCTTGGAGCAATATATTACAGCGCACGTCGGGGGCGCAGCTTTATTCACCGGCAATGCCACTTGACTGGGCGGTTTGGCTGTCCCCCTGCACAGAAGAGGGGGTGGAGCGTTGGGTGTGCACACCATGGGAGACATGTTCGTGAACGGCGTAGTCAAGACATGGGAGGAAGTGGCAGCATCGGAAGGGGGTGGCACGCAGTTGCAACGTTTCCAATACCATAGAGTCAGACATGCTTGGAGACAGTTGCTGGGGGATGACATGGCGGAACCAGCGGAGGTTCCGGAGTTGTCCTTTATTATTAAGAACACAAATCCCCATAAGTTGATCTCTAAATTATATCGCACGGCGCAGTCGCAAAGGTCGCAGGAGTTTACTAAGGCCCGACTGGCATGGCAGAGAGATGTTGAAATTACAATTGACGACGCCATGTGGGCATACTGCTGCACGGGTATACGACGCATCTCCCTGCATGGCAGACACCGGCTGGTCCATTTCAAATATCTAAACAGGATTTATTATACTCCGGAGCGGCTGCATTGATATGGCCTGCGAGAAGAGTCGGCGTGTGAAAGATGCAAGCACCCAATGGCAGACTTTATGCACCTGGCGTGGCACTGCCCGGGTATACGCAGCTACTGGGAGGCGGTCTATCAGCAGATAGCAGAAGTGGCAGAGGTGGAGTTGGCTCCAGATCCGGCTGTGGCCCTGTTGGGACACTCCAGGGTAGTACCAAGGGCGGCGCGACGTTTGGTAGATATAGGGATGCTTGTTGCGAAACGGCGAGTCGCGATGTGCTGGATGCGGGGCCCATTACCCACAGTGGTGCAGTGGAAACGTGATGTACTCTACTGTTGTACTCAGACAGAGAGGTTCAGTGAGCTGCTGCCGCCGCACAGCCGGCCCAAAAACTTTTGGGGATTGTACGCAGCATATATTGGCAGGGGGGATAAGGAAGCGGAAAGCGCCCCGGGGTGTTCTGGCACGGAGGCAGTTGAGAGAGAGAGGCTCCTGGGGAGGGTACTAGTGGGGCGGAGGCATAAAATCCGCACTGGAGGGACCAGATTAGAGGCGATGAAGATCTTCAGGGACGCTTCAAGGTGTCGGGATGTGGGTGGGCAATGAGTGCAAACTCCTGAAACGGTGGTGACTGACAGGTGACCTCAACTGTTTAGACTAGGTGGGTGGGCTGGGGGGGGCCTGGTGGCATCCCAGGGCGGGGATAGGGGGTTTAGAGTTTATTGCCAAAGGTACGAAACAGAGAACACCAAGAAGCAGGTAAAATACGCTCAGGCCTTGCTACTGTCAGGGGGTCGCTCCGAAGACAAGGATTTCAAGGGAAAGCGAATTGGAATATTGCAGGAGCTGTGCCAGCTGCACACGGTGTTGTCCGGCCTCCGGGATGTGGGATAACCGGTGCTGTTGGGTTAACATTTGCAACACTGTAGCCGGCCCCCGGGTTGTAGGCGCAGAGCTCTGTATGTTAATGTGCCTTTTTGCAGTCAAAAATAATTACAAAAAAAAAAATAATAAAACCACTAACTTAGCATGGCATGAATATGGTTAGGTCACATTGGCAAATCAAAAATCTTTTCGTAAAATTGAAAGGCTCTTAACGCCAACGCATTTCCTAAAGTAAAGGATATTCGGCTTTCTTCCTCTGGAGATGTACAACTTATAGGATTTATTATTCTACATGCCTTCATCAGAACTAATGGTACACAATGTAAGTTTTATTCACAATACGTGCTTTTTTAATACTAGAGCACATCGACTTGATTTCTCCTTGTGTTCCGCGGAAACTGTAGGGGAGAGAAGACTTGCAGCGGGTAACTGATTGGGAGAGGGGGAATGAGCAAGAGCACGATGAACAAAAAACGCCAAAAGCTGCATCCACTTAAAAAGAATTATAGTGTCTCGCAGGTTAATGTGATACAACTATACTACATTATTAATCCCATTTCTATATGAGATAATCATATTGCTTTAAGCACAAAATCATTAATGAATTGGTTACGGTCATGTACTTCATAAAAATGCTTAATTCAGATAAATAGTCACCTACATTTGCACATCTGAAAAAACTTTAATACTCTCTGGTACTGACTCACCCATCTTGCGTCTTGCTGTTCTCTCCTCCGTCTCCTGCTTGTCTATGAATGGTCTAATGGTTTGGTTTCCCCTCTCATTTGCGGTATGCCCACATCTAATCGCAAAACTTGTGAAACACGAGTCATTCACTAATTGTAAAACTAGAAATGTGATTTATGGAATACGTTGCCCGTGTAATTTGCTCTACATAGGAAAAACGAATCAAGAGGTCAGATTAAGAATTTCTCAACACAAATCCAGAATTAAAAAAAACATTCAAACAGCTCCATTAGTCAATCATTGGAGATTGAACAATCATTCTGAAAAGGATTTAAAATGGACGGTGATCTCTAAAGTAGAACAAGACCTTAGAGGTGGAGACCTAGAGATAAAATTATCCAGGAGAGAAGCAATGCTGATAGTGAAATTCAACACAGCGGTTGATGGGCTGAATGAATTATCAGAGATTTATAAACTGGGATGAGGTTATTTTTCTGCTACGCCACCCCGTGATAATAGCCATCTAGCGCAGAAATAGTCTTGGTAAGGACCTTTTAACGTAGGTCATTCATGGATACTTTTGGCGATGTTCCGTTCTGGGATGAGGTGACGCCACCCGGTGATAATAGCCATCTAGTACAGAAAGAGTCTCAGCAAGGACCTTTAAACGTAGGTCACTCATGTAAGCCTTAGGCGAGGTTCCGTTGTGACCCTAATTAAGTAAAGTCCTAGCCGACTAGGGCAATAGGCATGCCCAACTGCGACATCCTGATCCCCTTTGAAAATATAAAAAACACACTTGAACACCAGCCACTAAAACCGGCGTCGAGAAGAAGTAGGGTTGAAGCGTTAAGCGTATTTAGGCCCCATGATTGACATAATTTTGATGAATACATTGTGGTCATCCAACCGCGGGTGAAACTACATATCCCATGAGCATGGATAAGGAATATATCGTAATTCACGTTCTGTGATAAATCAGTCTCCTTATGATTTTGATTAAAATATGTGCCAAAATAAACGGACTGTGAGTCAAATTTAAATTCATGCCTTAATTTCGACAAGTGCCTTGGAAACAGGAGCAGTGGCCTACGGCGGTCATTAAGTCCGCATTGAAAGATTGGGTAAAACTACATTTCCCATGAACGCTTAGTACCCAAACCCGGAAGTGCGGCGCATTCAAGAATCACCACTGTCGGTCTGGCAATCACTGACACTACAGCCCGCGGCCGTTGGATTAAGAAAGCAGACCACGGAGCTACAGGACTCGTCCCAAGATGTGATAAGGTAATACTTTAGACAGGGAAACTAGGTGAATATTTCGCCCTAGAAAAAAGTGTGTGAGCCTAAGCCTTCTTCCATCGTTACAGACTTTGCCACGAAATTGGTTTAAAGACTGATACAGGACGAGTGGGGCCTGCACCCACGATTTCCCAAGTGAGTTGTAAGTCCTCTAAGATCCTCACAAACGCATTCTAAAACGCATTACATCAGTTTTTAATGGGGTTGTAACAAAAGGTGTTTTGCTTCTAGGAAGGAATTACTGGGAACGCCATCAAAATTGAGAGGAACAGCCAAACAAATGACAATGTAAGAGAAATGTCAGCTTTTATGATATAGTGTATGAAGGTGGCGCAGTGAAAAATTGGCATTGATATTGGTCCATTTTTGATTCTTGTCTTTTGATATAGATGGCAATGTTGAATTTGCTAGATCGGCTGATCTAGACTACAATTGAGGTAAACTAAAGTCTCCATAAGAGGCGCAGAATGTAAAGGGAGGGCCCCTGGGCATTTAGTTTCACTGAAAGAGTTCTTTTCTTTTCCAGCTTTTAGGTCCTGATGAGAACCCCGTGATTGGAGGGGGTTTGAAACGCGTAGACCCATTTCTTTCTGGGCCATAAGAATTGTCAACTATTTCAATTGTTTGATACATTGTATATAGTGTGTAGTATGTTTTCTATGTGTATTGAACAAATATAAGACTTTTGAAAAAACTTCATTTTGGTGCGGAAGGATATTTGGTGTGTGAGTCCTGGATGATGCAGTGAGTGAAAACAGTGGTGAATGAGAATGTATGGAGGTGCATGAAGATGGTGGAATGGGTGTTAAAAAGGGAAAGAGTGGTAGCCAAATGTATCTGAACTAGGAGGTGATAGTGTGTAAATGTTTTAAGACTTTTTTGTGATGTATTATGTGAAATTAAACAAAAGAAACTTTTGATTTATTCAGATGGAAAGAGAGGTCAGTGGTACATGTTTGTTTTTCAATATGTCACTGTGCTCTGGTCCCCCTCCCAGGATCTGTAATTGACCCTTGCTGCTGGTAGTTAAGGACGGACTGTAGGGACCACTAGATTTATTTGGGCGTAGTTTATTAAAGGGAAAAACAATGTTCAAACAGAGGCTGCTGAAGACCTCTTATGCAGTCAGGTTTAGACAAAGAAAAGTAAACTAAAGTCCTCCAGAAAGGAAACTGAACGATGCCCCAGGTCCGGTGGTCGCTTCCTCCGGTTTCTCTCCTACTCGCTTTACGTCAGCTTCTTAGGTTTTGCTGGGAAAAGGTGGCGCCCCGGGAGACAAAGGAAACAAAAGAACAACCTCCCGTCAGTAATAGGTCTCTCCTTGGATGTGACAAGCCCTCCACCTGCTTTTTATCACCACGGTTTGTGAGGGTGGGGAAGTTGTGAGGGACGGGTCGGTCCTGGCTAGTGCCCCGGTTCTGGCGTTCCCCTGGCTTTCCCCCTCCCCGTTAAGCGCTTCAAGTAAGTCAGGAAAGGCACTGACCTGAAGCTACAGTCCTCCAGGACTGTAGCATGGGGTGTCTCGGCGTCCTGGCTCTCCCTGGGACGACTGGACACTAGAGCGGTGTCAGCTGGAAGTCCACGGCGTCTCTGCTCTTCCTCTTCGATGCTCCCTCGCTCCTGCCTGCTAGCCTCGATTCTCCCTGGGTCTGCTCCGCGTTCTCCTCCGTCCCTCGCTGCTCTCCTCTCCTCGTCCGTCCGTGTTTCTATGGTCCCGGCGTTCTCCTCCGTCCCTCGCTGCTCTCCTCTCCTCGTCCGTCCGTGTTTCTATGGTCCCGGCGCGTGACGTCAGCTCCGCGCCGGCCGGGAGGACTAGAGCGCTTCCGTCCTCAGGGCGGGCCTCCGCCGCCGCCATCTTGAAGGGCACGGAGGGCGAGTCTCCCGTAGTGCCCGGATCACAGTCACCTCGTAAATAAATGAGTGAACAGGTATCAGTATTGGCAGTTCTGCTGTTTTATGTTCAATGGAGGCTTGGCTTTACTGATTGGAGCCCAAATCCTGTTTTGCTACTAAGACTGAATAAAGCACATAATGGGGATATACCTTGTAGGCCGTTAATGTTTGAGCGGAAGAGCGCTGTGACAAGCAGTGGTGTGCGGCTATTACAGTGAAGTGTGCTGTTGAGACAGAGCACATGTGGCACGACCTACATGGGGAGGCTTATGGCACCGCCAATGTGTAGCACGGGACTGCTGGTCTAAAGCGTATGGAACAGTGCCCGTTCCCATCATAGACTGTGCGGTATAAAAGTTCACATAGCAGACACTGTAAAATGCCAGCACTTCGTCGTTAAAGTACTCTGGTAGCAAGGTACCTAACTTAAACCGGGAAGAAAGGCTACACAGAAATTGCCTATCTTGTGTAAGGACACGCTAGAAGAAGTGGACTACATACAAAAACCCGCCAGAACTATAATAGCGCTGGATAAAGAGTGCTACCTTCAATCATCCTGTGCGAGGGTAAGGCGGTACGTGCTGCTGCGCTAGAGTGTGTAATATATTCCATCATACTGTCTGTGGTGTGAGCAAATAAGGGTGCTATACATAACGTACACACACCCCTGGTGCTCATAATTACAAGCTTGTTTAGCACCGATCAAGGAAAGATGGGCAAAACAGATAAGCAGAAGTCCAAGCTCCCATTCGAATCCAGACTTATTACTAAGTCCCAAAGGCAAGTCGCGTCGGATACCGAGCCATAGCTGGAGATAGGTACCGGGAGTAAATTAGAACGTATGATGCTTGCCATGCAACACAGTTTGCAATCGATTGACAGTAAAATAGACACCCTCAATCTTTGAATGGACAATATGGCAACAAAGCTCGACAAACATGGCTCGCGAATAACTGAAGCGGAACAACGCATCTCCACTACAGAAGACCAGGTTGAGGTCGTTAGTGCATCATGCGCACAAATGTAGAAAATCCTGGCAGTGATACAGGCAAAGAATGAGGACCTTGAAGCCAGGTCCCGGCGTAACAATCTCTGTATCACAGGAGTGCCTGAATCTACCAACACAGGTAAAATGGAGCTATATGTTGAAGCCATGCTAAAAGAAATGTTGGATGCGGAACGTTTTTCGGCCATGTTGGTTGTGGAGAGGGCACACAGATCCCTGGCGCCCAAGCCTGTGCCCTGCCGCGCCCCATAATCGCCAGACAACTGAATTATCGTGACTGTGACACTCTGCCATGACTGGCCAGGGAAAAAGGTACTACAACATATCTGGGCGTAGAGGATGCACTGTTCCCTGACTTCACAACAGCAGTGCAGCAAGCGAGGCGTGAGTTTCATCCAATAAAGTAAAAGTTACAAACACTGAAAATTCAACAAGCCATGCTGTACCCAGCAAGGCTTCGGATACAGCACAAGGGCAGAGCCAAGATTTTTACATCACCAAAAGAAGCCATGCAGTTTGTGAGCCAGGTGGAACGGCAAGAGTCGTCAAGGGCAGCAGGCGGGGATGCAGACAACTAGGACCAAGCGTGCATACTGCACAACACAATGGGACTGGTAAAAATAGTAAATTTGATGACTGTCGCACGTATGGATATTGCTGACATACATTACTGTTTATATGAACTGCTAATGATGATATGGCACATAGTCTCTGTTAAGGCATACAATATATGTGATGTCAGTCTTTATCAGTAGTTTTTTGACATTGCATATAAACGCCAGTGCTGCAGCAGTGTTTTTGCATGAGCAGGGACTCCAAGATTGCATGCACTATGGAACAGCTGGATGGGGGGAGCTTATATAATCACCCCGGCCTCCCCTTGTAACAACGTGGCGGCACGGAGGCTACTGGCGACCCCACCTCACCCCCACAGAGGGTAAACCCCACATTGACTTATGGTTTTGTTTGGGCACTGGATAAGGTGTCAACATTTGATTAGAGACATGCGATTGCATGAATGTGTTCTTTTGGTTTAAAGCGGGTTTCCTTGGCATGATTGGGATGCAGGAGTGGGTGGGTGGGGTGGTTGGGGAACTATATATGAGTGAAAGCATGTTGGGCATGGTACAGTTGTGGAAAACAGCACATACAGCGATAGATAGCTCTGATACACATATTGGCGCATTAGGCAATGTAACAGATGGCAGATGCTTCAAGTAATACTTCAAGTAATTGAGGCCTCTCACATGAAATGTTAGAGGCCTCAATCCTAAGAAAACGCTACAGGTTTTGGCTTATATAGACCGGCATAATGTTAAGATAGCTCTGTTGCAGAATACTCGCCTCACAAAACATGCAGTGAGAGAAGTGGCAACTAGATGGGCAGGTGTGCGATTGGTGTCATCCTACTCCTCTTATGCGAGGGGTGTAATGATGTTAATTTAAAAAAATGTACCCTTTGAAGTTACACATGTAGAAGAAGATGAACAAGGGCGATATATAGACCGGCATAATGTTAAGATAGCTCTGTTGCAGAATACTCGCCTCACAAAACACGCAGTGAGAGAAGTGGCAATTGGATGGGCAGGTGTGCGATTGGTGTCATCCTACTCCTCTTATGCGAGGGGTGTAATGATATTAATTTTAAAAAATGTACCCTTTGAAGTTACATATGTAGAAGAAGATGAACAAGGGCGATATATATTAGTTCAGGGTAACTGAGGTGGTACACTAATAACTATTAACGTCTATGGACCTAATCCAGATGACCCTGTTTTTGAGTTAAAATACATAAGCTGCCTCCATTGGCAATTATTTGTCGGGGTGGCGTCAATATTGTGCTAGTATCTGATGAGCGTATGACCACTGCGGAAATCACACCGAAAAAGGCTGCACTCTGTTAAGGCTGGTATGCGAAATCTGGGTCTGCTGAATGTCTGGAGGCAGGGACACCTTGGGGTGAAGGAGGGAGCCTGCCATTCATATGTCCATCAGTCGTGGTCGTACCTCGACTTCTGGCTGGCCACGAGTGATGTGAATACATGTATTACTAAAGTCCAACATTCACCGAAAACACTGTCAGATCACTCCCCAGTTCTGTTAAACATGGCAATACCCACGCACGCACCCTTGCAATTTCTATGGCGTTTACAGTCATCCTCGCTACTAGATCTAGTCTTCCGTGAAGGAGTGAGACACGCAATTACGGAATACTTTACATACAATATACGGTCAGTGCAGGCTATGGGAACGATATGGGAGGCGTTTAAAGTGACAATATGCGGTGTTTGCATTGGGCTACAAGCGGGGGCTCTCAAATCACTGCGAGGCAGAATGAAGCAAATTGAAATGGAACTGGGCACCTCGAAAGACAGTATGAAATAGCAGCTGACAAATCCACATTGGCAGACATTCGAGAGAGGATTACAGAATATAACGAGAGGGTGGACCGGGAAGTGCGCCACATGTAAAGGAGGTGGAAAGCCAGGTACTATGGGGAAGGAGGTAGGCCTGGAAAATCCTTAGCCAACAGAATTGCAGAACCATGGGCAAAAAAAACACATAGTGACAACAGTCTCCAAAGATATCGCTGCACATTAGGACACACCAGGAATACTCCGCGCATTTGTGCAGCATTATCAGACTATGTACGCAGGCAGACAATCAGAGAGCGAAGATGATGTGGCGCAATATCTGGAGGATATAGCGTTAGTTTGACTATCGCGTGGGCAGCAAGATTTTTTTAATGCACCAAATAGACGAAATTCGAGAGGCCATCACTGCGTTGCCTAATGGAAAGCTACAGGAACCAATGGCTTGCCAGCAGAGTTCTACAAAGAACATATTGACTTGCTGGTCCCCTACCTCTATGACATGTATATGAAGGCGTATGAGCAACAGCCTCTTACGGCCACGCTTCGGGAGGCATTGGTCATAGCATTATTGAAACCAGGTAAGCCTCCTGACAACTATGATTCATAGAGACCCCGGTCCCTGATTAATACTGATGTGAAAATCCTCGCAAAAGTGTTGGCTACTAGATTACGTTTATTGCTACAAGTAATGGTGCTTCCTGACCAATCTGGGTTTGTGCAGACTCGATCTACGTCGCATAGCCTGCGGACGTTATTTACAGTGCTGCATATATTAGAACCAACATTACCTGCGGTGGCAGTACTACTGGACGCCGTTAAGGCTTTTGATTCTATCTCATGGACGTATATGTTTGCAGTGCTGCATCTTATGGGGGTGCCCTTCATTTATACGAATTGGATCAAACTGCTGTACACTGACCCCCCTGAAGCGAGATTGGCAGACCTCTGATGCATTTGTAATACAGCGTGGT
Organism: Triturus cristatus; assembly: GCF_964204655.1. Taxonomy (NCBI): domain Eukaryota; kingdom Metazoa; phylum Chordata; class Amphibia; order Caudata; family Salamandridae; genus Triturus; species Triturus cristatus. The sequence goes on from NC_140585.1 coordinate 291,746,204, forward strand.
ACGAGGCAAGGGTGCCTGCTATCGCCTTTATTATTTGTGAGCATACTGGAGCCTTTAGCATGCATTTTAAGACCGAGATATGCAAAGGCGGCATTACGTTTTTATCAGCGACCGCTAGCAGTCTCCATGTATGCAGATGATATGGTCCTATACTTTCGTGAACCCAAGGCCCATTTAGAGCAACTTATCCAGGAATATGTGCGGTTTGAGTGGTATTTAGGGCTAGGTAGTAACTGGTCTAAATCGATTGTTCTTCCATTGACTGAGGGCACACCACACATAGAGCTTGGATATCCTCTGGAATGGAGCACAGACCCGGTAAAATACCTGGAAATATGGATTCACAAAGACCCGCGGTGTTTATACAGACCAATTATGGGAGGGCTATACCGCGACTTGAAGAACAAGTGGATAGATGGATAAAACTGCTGTTGTCACTAGCAGACAGAATAGCGCTGATAGATGATTGTGCTCCCAAAGTTTTTATATTTATTTATGAATATTCCCATCCACTTAGCACAACATTTCTTTACTACACGTCGTTCACTACTAATCACATTGACCTGGGGACGTAAAAAGCAGAGAGTGAAGTGGGAACTATTAACTCTCCCGTATGACCTAGGTAGGTTCAAAGCCCCCAACTTAGTTATTTTATTTATGTGCTCAGGCGCATTAAGCCTACTATTGGCAACAGGCTCCTGCTTTCACCCCCACATGTTGCAGTGGAGGCTGGCGCAGTGCATCCAATACCGCTCAAAGCTATGGTTGTGAATAACAGTACTATATTCGATAAAGGGGAAATAGATACAGTACAGTGTACCGTACGTGCATGGAAGGAGCTTGGTAGGCGAGCACAGAAAGTCCCATTATATGCTCCAGCTATGCCACTCTTGCATCATACCGATATCTCAGTGACAAGGGAGACTGGCGCACTCAAGGTTTTACATGAGGTAGGATTACACACAATGGGAGATGTGTACAAAGAAAGGAAATGTATAGACGCCTCAACTCTAATGGCGGAAGAGACTAGGTCTGCAATGACGTTGTTCATATATAGCAGATTATGCACAGCTTTGCGAACATTATACCCACACTTTCCCGAAGAACCGCAGACATTGGGGGCATTACAGTTAAAATACACTACACAAACGCGGTCAAAACTTATCACACGTCTGTACTGCCTTTCACAATTAGATGCAATGATTTCAGGGGAGGGGCCGTTAGATAAGTGGAATGCTGTTCTCTCTGAACCGCTGACTGTGGATGAACGGAAGGCATGCTGAAAGGGCAACTAACAGCAAATGGGAATCTTAGAATAATTCAAATGTATTATATACCTGCACAGCTTCATAAATATGGCTTGAGGGAGTCCGCATGCTGTGTGAGAGGTAGAGCGCCCAACACGGATTTCAAACATTTAGCATGGGATTGTCCTAGGGTTCATGAACTCTGGATGCAAGTCACGCACACTCTGACAAGAATGTTGGAAGAATCAGTTGAGTGTACTCCACAAATGTGTTTATTGGGGAAGGTCACCGGTATTCAAACTGTTATTCGTAAATTCGTGGCTATTGCATTGTTAGCGAAGCGTAGAGTTTCCATCCACTGGGGTGGAAGGCCCTCACCAACACATAAAAATTGGAGACCAGATCCGGTGTATTGCCGAGATCAACTTACCTGCTGTGCTGAAGAATTACCAAGTGTGTCTAGACCATGTGAAATATGGGGCCCATTAACTTCTTATCTACCAAATATGCCTGATGACTAATGCCTTTCTGTGAACTGTAAGAGATATAATATTGCTGCTGTATACTAGTTGTAATCAGAAAATGGCCGATAGATGATTGTTGTGATGCGCTGGTCTGCCCAATTATGCTTTGTAATTATGTACTAATGTAGACTACTTTTTGGGTTATTTATGTTGTGAAAGTGCAATAAACACAATAAAAAAATAAAAAGCATAATTACAGAAAGTGATAATTGTAAAGATGATGAAGGGAGTGAGGGGGTCAAGGAGTGTTTCATGGGGCACCTCCTTTCATCCTCCCTGTCAGATCTAGACTGGGGTGATGTTTTGTATGGACTTTGAAGCAATCGCTCAAACCGCCATCAAGAATCTGATGCAGGAACTTGGAAATGAGTAGGAGAGGATTGGAAACAAACAATCCCATTCCCTTGCTTCCTGAACTCCCGGTTAATATCCTTGATTGGTGGAAGTGATTGAGGCGAGTGGGGCTGGCTGGGAATCTTTCCTGCTCTCCCTCTAATCAATGAAACAGCATGGAAGTAATCCCGATGCTTTCTCATGAATGCCTCAAAAGAACCTTGGCAATGTCCAGCTTCCCTCCCTAGAGCAAAGAGGATGTGGTCGTGCATGTAAACTTTGATGTCCTGGGGCCATGTTTTTATGATAGGCACTTCACGAGAAAAGTGAAGGGTTTAAAAGATGTCTGAGTAATGATGGGTTGAGCATACACGCTGTGGAATATGGTGTATACGAGTATTAAATATTCCGATGTAGTAGCTCCTGGAAAAAAGGCAGAAGTTGAAGGCCTCACCCAGATGTGACTGTAGAGCCACCAGGTAGCAAGAGTGAAATGACATTTGCTATTCTTGCCAGCCATCAAAGTATTTAAAATACCAGTCTACAGTGCTACTTTGAGGTAGTTCTCTGAAATTGCTTTTTTAGTTTAGTATAGAAAATATCACAAGTAATAACTATTTCTTTAGTTGCATTACAACCATTTCAACCTGTGTCATTTCGTTTTTTCAGTCTCTACTGTCTGCATATTCTCAGTCTGTGGGATCACTGAGCAATAATGTCAGATTTGTTACAAATAAACATGAACGAATAAACCAGTACAACACAGTAGTACCAAAGCGTCTTTAATCCCCTTATGTAATGTCTCTTTGGATTGTCCTTCCCTGTTTGTTGACAACCGGGGTTGCTGCATTCTCGTTTCCGGGCTGTCTCACCCTACTATGTATCTAACCTTCTTAGGTCCCCTCAAAGGATGTCCGTATTTGGCCCCATAGGAGACCTATGGGTCATCTCTGTATCCAGTGCTTAATTTGAGTTGCACTCTTATCCTCCCAGTTCTTTGCGATGATCACTTCTAGCTAATTTGCTTACATCTTCTTTCCAAATCTTATGTGGGGGGGTTTAATCGCCTCCTCCAATGCATTGGTTCTCTTTGCTAGTACCAAGACTAAACAGATAAATCTGTTACCTGCTTCTTTGGCCTTGCATAGATTTCCAACTAGCATAACTCTGGCATATGCAAACCCTTCCTTTGGTGTGTTGTCTCCAAGTGGTCCGTCAAACATTTCCAGAAGTGAATAATGTGATTGCGCCATACCATGCGAAAGGGGTCTGCATACGGATGTTCACACCTGGGGAATTTAATTGATTAATTGTTTTGGTGATCATATAGATTTTGTGCTGATAGTTAAAACTGTGTGTTTAAATCTTTTATTTCTTGACATGTATTACGTGTGCTCAAAGGCCTGTTCACATTCCTCAGTGCTCTTTTGAGTTACAGGAATATTATCCAATAATACTTTAGCTTTTCCTGCTACTTTTGGAGGCCTTCGAAAATGTCATGAAAACCCCTCAGTCCGGTTGTTCAATTTCCAGACATTTTGCCTCCACCATAATTACATATTCTGTGTACAGAACCCTAGCAATACTAATGATCTTGCACAGTACAAATTGAACGACAGAAGAACTAGGGCATCAAAAGAAGCAAGCCAGCTCTCGTGGGACATCTCTCCCCAAGAGGAAACTTCAAATTACCATTGTCAGCTGGATTCCCACGTCCGGTGAGACTTAAGTATTTCATGAAGATCCTGCAACCATTTTAGTCCTCACTCGAGACCAAGGAAGCTTTTAAATGTTGAAGAGGTAGTTGGAGGGCCATTTTGGATGTACTCATATAAATGGCACACCAATCAATACCTTCTGTGCTGCTCTTTAACGCACCTCATCTGAGAGCCATTTCAACTGCATACATTTCCTTCCATCAATTAACTGCTGAGTCTCAGTTGGTGTTCCTCTGTGTCTCCCAGGATTCTGGATCTGTGGGAAGAGTATATAATAAAGGTAGATTAGGAAAATCTGTCTAAAAGAACTTTATGCAAAGGATAGAGCAGACATTTTAAGGTCAAGACCGAAGAACATTACACATCCGTGCATTCTATCTGAACGTCATGATACAGATCATATGTAATTGTTCTTTTAGCTGAAGTAAAGAACAAATCGAAACGTCTACACCACATCAGATTTAAAAATGCACTTTAATAACACAAAATGATGGTGCATCTGTTCTGGAATGTGCAAGAAGCTGTAACCAGAACAAATCTTGTCATTGATGAATCCAAATCATTTGAGAAAATGCTCTACCAGAAAATTACAATCGATCAGCTGTGCTGGCAAGAAATTGTCTCTAGGCTTACAGATGTTAAGGCAGGTAATCTTGGTTCACCTAGGGAAACATCAGGTGACAAGAGCAGTTAGGAACACTACGTATTTACTAAGCTAGTATTCATTGGCAGAGGACCAGCCTTTTGATGAGGTCAGTCCTATTTGATTTGTCACTACCCTTACCCAAGAGTCTTTCAGTTTCACTTTACAATTACAAGTATTATTCCAGGGGTCAATGGAACTGGGATTGCCAGCATCAGTGTGTCTTTGGTGGTGATGAGGAGACTATGAACACAGTGACTTCTGAATGTAGTACATTTTATACTTTGAACAAGCGTAAAACCTGCTAGGGACAAAAAGCATCCCACGCAGGGCTACGGGGGCTGGAGGATGAAAAGTGGTGACGAGGCCTGCTGGAGGTGACAGGCTACTGCACGTTTGTAAATGCGTACTGAAGGTGAGAAACTTACAAGGGGCATGAAGAAGTCTGAGGGGTGCTAGAAAACTGTTGGTGTGGAAGCTAGGATAACATGGATGAGTCTGGTATGTATTGGTTGGTACTGCTGTTTTAAATGTCTCCACAGTAAATCTGTCATTTTGCAGGATTCATGTTATTGGAAGAAACATTGTGACCTGCGACTGCTACCTTTGTATCTAGTGTAAGGACAAGATCGACCATGTGTACAGTGATCTACAGAATGGGCAATGCAATTTGTTTGATTAAACTGACTGGTCAGATGTAGGTTTTACTGACGGTTTAGTCAAAAACACTTGTCTGCAGTGGTTGAAAGTTTGAGGAATCGTGTTCAGGGAGGTTCTATTAAAAGACCTAAGCATACTGTCTAGAAATACTAGCAGTGCTGATTATTTGTGTGGTCTTCAAGTCCTTGGCTTGAGTACAGCCTTCTGGTGTGAAGTTGTATATAGGTGAAGGTCGGTCACCTCCTCTGGTGTTATTTTGATTTGTTGTATTTTGTTATTTAAATAATTGTAAAATATTACTTTTTGCATTTTCTATACAGTTAGCACATTAAATGGACTACCAGGGTAGTGCCAAGGCACTGATCTGGAAAAGTTGTTTTGGTCTATCCAGTATTTTATCCTCTTTATGAAATGTCTTGGCGTGTTGTCTTGTGACAGAAATAGTTCAGTCTAGCAGACTAGAAAGTAAAGATAGGGTAACAATGAATTGAGAACCACCAGCATAAAAGAGATCGCTGAAGCCAAAAGAATCCAGTGTAGCCGAGAATATTGAATCTCTTGAACTTGCTTCAAGGACTTCAGTTTCTGGACTCATCTTGCATAAATCTATTATACCCCTCAAGGGTGAGTGGAGATCTTATTACATACACTGGCTTGTTAATGTTTTAATTCATAGTCGTTCTCCCGGCTGCGTTCAGAAAAAAATGAAAAGCTTTTCATTTGAGCTCGTCAGGTTAACAAGCTCCTCAAGAAATGTTATGATCGTCTTTTTTGAGGCGTTTTAGCATTAATTGGCGTTCTTGTAAGCTGGTTGTGAATTTTTTTTTTTTGTCTTGGTTTTGCCATTCTTTGTCCCCCCTCTGGAGTATAGCCTCTGTACCATCGTTTTGACTGGCTGACTTGTATCCTTCCGCTGCTCACTTTTTTCAAACTGCTTTTACTCTTGCAGCACTCCATGAGAGTGAAAGTGTTTTCTAGCTTTCTTCAGTATGTATTTGTAGAGTGCTGCTTATTATCCGTGAGGGTATCCAGGCGCTGGGTTGCTGAGCTTAGTCGAAGAGCCAGGTCTTGAGTTTCTTCCTAAAGTCCATTAGCAATGTTCTACTTCACCTCTCCAAATATAGGAACTCCCCCCTGATCATTGCCTGTTGCTCCTTTCACCAAAAGTGGGCCTTTTTTTTGTTTTATTTGTTAATATTTTTTCTAATGGTCCAGCAGCTCCCATTTGCTGGTGGGCCTCTCTGCTTTAAGAAATGAGCTATTGTGCAAGTGATTTTTTTTTTTCCTGTTTACAACTCAGTCGATTCCAGCATCTTGAATCAGTAAATTAAAAAAAGGTACATTTATCATTCAGTTGGCATGTGCATTCTTTTTCTTGCATGCAAGCACCCACTAATTGACTTGCCTGACTTTATGATCTGTACAAGCTCATGCGTGTGGCACATCATTGCAACTTTCTATTTTTCATTTCATTTTTTCTTTTTGACGAATCTGCACAGCATTGACGAAGCCAGTTGGTCATAAAGACAATACAAATCTGCTTTGCAAATCTCTGTGCCCCTAGATACCTGTTGTATTTGTTTCAGTATTGTAACAGGCCTCACTACAACTCTCAATTCTCCCTTACAAAAAAAAAGTAACATGATTTCCTTCAGCAACAAAATATACATGTCGGAAAGATAAATATTTATACTTGCTAGAGAGAAGATGGTAAAATATTTCTATTTTTAAAGTACTACTGGGAAACTAAGTCATAGTAAAGGAAGCGGCATAAGTTGGCCATTTATAATGGTAGATCCACTTATACTAAACCCATATTTCGACGTTTTAATATTTTTCTTTTTGCAATGGCTCTGAAAAAAATCTAAAGTTTTCAGCAGCATTTCTACATTGTTGCAATCGTTTTGAGAGGAGTGTATTTATTGGTCTGAAAGGGAGTTTACCATAAGAACCATTGCCTAGTATTGACTAAGATAAATCAAGTTGAATCATCAGTCTCTACGACCAAGATGGCTTTAGCCTCAACTCGTTTTAATAATTGTCCTTTTCATTGATTTTATGAAAGAAAAACTTAATAAAAACAAGCATTGGGAATGCTAATAAGTCTGGCTTTTGTATGGTAATGTGATGTGATACAAGTAAATAGCATTGGAATTATTGTTTCTTTGCATGGAATTAAAGAACTGTAGTATAATATTGGTGTAGGTTAAAAGGTCAGGTGACATTTTCACTGTCAAGCAGAACCGAAATATTCATGTAGGTTAATGACTGCCCTCCTCAGATCTATGCTGCTGCCAGAGAAAAACATAAATTATCTAGTTATATGAGAGACTTTATTAGCATTACAATGTTGTGTGAGCCACCGAAAGTTCAAGCTAAATCAGCTGGATATGTAAAATGATGGCATCTGTGTGGAGGGCAAAAGCTTTTTAGAGGAAGCACACTTCTACCCAACCAAAACCTGTACTCCTGGCTCTCAACGCGTGGCTGTAGTGCTCACATGATTTTCCAGCGACCTCTGCGCTGTCAAGCCAGACCTTAAAGGAAAGAGCAGTCCCCTTGAATGAAACTCACAAAATTGCCATCCACCCGCCCCCTCACACCCTACACTTAGCTAACATGACTTCTCACTATCATATGGTGAGGCACGGACCCTGTCAAATACCTATATATATTTTTGCATATATTCGCAATTTTTGACCTTGATCTCTCCACCTTTTACTATTTCATGTGAAAATTGCGAACTATTCTGCTAGGCAACCTTGGTCCAGTAGTTACATATGAAAGTAAACTTGTGAGTACATTTACTTTAGTTGTTTAAATACCAAAATAGATTTGATCAAATAGTATAATTTATTAATTGTTCATGTTAAGAAAGAAGTTTTAAAACCTCTGCACTGCTTTTACATGTTAGGTTAGCAACTGTATTGAATAACAGAAGTGTTAATGCGCACTGTTGATTTTTCTTTTCACCATTGCAGACTGTTTGACATATATGCAAGAAGAGTGCTCTGTAACCTTAGCTTGGGCTGTAGGCTAGACAATTGAAAAGTATAATTAATCCGTAATGGAGGGGAGGGGCTAACTTGTTCCCTTTTTTCTAGGGATGCAGCAGGTTTGCCTGTCTCCAAGAGCTGGACACCCCTCCTGGGGAATGACTGTAGTGATGAAGAGATAAATTGAAGTCGTTGGGATTCACAGTAAGTAATTTGGCATTTCATATTCAAATATATACATAGCTCTCTGCTAAAAGCTGCTTTTGCTGCCTCGCCAGCCTCATGTTTCCCCCTAAAATTATAATCAAACTGCATAACGTCATAGATGGGCTTTTGATCAAGCCTCGTCAGCCATTTGTCGGCTCGGATGTCATTAGCATTCTCATTTTGCTTCCAATAGTCACGGCATACAGCATAAGGCAAAGAGTCTGCCTACTTCATCCCATTGATGCCTTACACTGGGGCTGATGGCATTTTGTTCATGTGCACAGCTGACTGAAACGGGAGTACACAACAGTGCCTGGGCCACTGTATCTCTGCTGCGATGCGCCCGCTTTACTTTTATACTTTTTGTATGTTTCACAGTATTTTTTACATATTTTTGCCAAATCATGTTAAACTGCATGCTTGCCAAAGTTAGACCTATTTGCTTTGCCGATGTTCGATCTATTGGCTTTGCAAGTGCTTTTTCTATGGTGTCTCACGCAGTGCTTTTCCAATTGATGCTTGCACCTCAAGTTCATCGTTTTAAGAATATTCACAGGTGCGAAACTAGGCCCACAAAACTCTAAGTAAGCCAAATTGGGTGCCAGCTGTGTTGCACGGTCTGCGAGACACGGAGCTACTAACAAAATCACCTCAAATTGACTGAGAAGTAATGCCAATCTAAAGGTTTGACAGTTTTATTTCTGTATTTTTTTCTAACTTTATTATTTTTTTTTTTAGGCAGCAAAGCAATTTAATGATTTAGAAACATTTGAAGCAAACTTAACCACTGGCAATTATTTGTGGGAACATTCCTTTCTATCGTTTTGAACTTGTCTGTACTGTAATTAACTGGTATTAACTATATGCAAATCAATGTTCGCCCCATTTCGAAAGAAAGATGCCAGCTCAAAATGCTCAGGCAGGTTGCCGATAACACAGCAACACAAGCTTTCTTTTTAGGGGCTGATTTCCATAGGCTTGTCTCCCGTTTCCAATAGCTAAGACATTGAGTAATGCAGAATGGAGTCATTCCACAGTCAAAGAAGAAATGTTTAGAAGTGCATCATGAGTCTTAAAGGCAAGTACAGCTTTGTATGGAAATGTGTTGCTCTCCTCAAGTGAACCTGGTGGCATACGTGTAGTCATTAGGTCTCACCTAGGTGGTGCGCATGTTCTGCTTTAGAAGGACCTTTAGCCAATCGGTCTTTACTTTTCAAGCACTGCATTCGTGCTTGTGGGGGCATCCACCTTGCGGGAGCGAGCAGCGGCGCGCCACAAGCACGAGTGCAGTGCTTGAAAAGTGAAGACTGCTCTCCCAAGCGCGCGCGTGCACCACTCGCGGGCTCACCTCCTGCTCCCCCTCTCTCTCTCACAATCTCTCCGCTTCACAGCTCCGCGCTTCATGTTTCATGAAGTGCGGCCACTCACTTGCTCCGCCCTCTCCGTCTCCCTTTTTGCTCGCACACTCTATGCCAATGCTTGTTCTTATTATTAATTAAGGAAAAGGAGTGGGGGAAAGGAACTGATATCACCCAAACCTCCACCAGTGACGCAGCGCAACGATAGGCTTTTACCAAAATAGAAATGGCTGTGTATAACCCTGTCCCCCCCCCCCCCCCCCCCCGACCCCCATCAGACTTCTCTGTTGTCTGAGTTTCTTTTACCCAGGAAGCCCCTAAGGCGTCTACATGGCCGGTCAGTTCACAGTGTTGCTCTCTTCCCGGGTCTTCTCTCCCCTTCACGATCGGCTCTGCGACATAGACTGCTGTCTGTACCAGGTGTGAGTCTCACGGTTTGTGTTCCTCGACCAGGCTCCTCGCTTCAGAAAAACTCCTCTGCCGGTTCTTTGGTCTTGAATCTTCTCTGTTGTTCGGGCGGTGACAAGGTTCTCTCCAATGACTCGGGTTTTGAAAGGTCCGCGCTCTCTGAATCTACTGTAATTAGTGCTCATGATGCGATGACGTGAGCATGCTTGGCCAAATAGTTTTTCATGCCAACCGAAGGCAAGTGAATATTTTGTTAATGTCTGTAATTTCAGACAGCTGGTGGAAGAAGCAATTAGGCTATGATGAGATGGGATGTCAATCACTGCTCCTAAGGACGAACAGAGGCCTCTTTTAAGCAAGCAATGGCATAGCCAATAGGTCTCGCCTTTGGGATCTGCTGCCTAACTAAATACATATAAGGTCCCAAAGACGAGACCTATTGGCTATGCCAATGCTTGTTTTTCAAAACATTGTAGCTCCAATAGAAAATGGAAAAGACCTCGTTTTTGATCAAGGTGAGATTGAGAAATAGTCTTTCGAGTGGAGTTTGACATTCTAGATTCCCACACATTGCTTTACTGAGGAAAAATAGTGGACATGGTTTTAGCTTGGTCTGTCAGGGAACAAAAACATTTGTTTTGGGGGAGTTTAACATCTGGGTGGATGTCCACGCCTACTTGCAGGCTAAACATCTTTTGGAAGACATGTTTTTCTGAGCTATAGTCTGGAGCTTCTGGAGCTCACCCACGTGGCAGGCTATACCCTCGACCTTGTATTCTTGAAACGACTCACCGCAGACACTCCATCTTACTTGGACAGGTTATTGGATTAACAATGTCGCACTCGAGGTAACATTTCCGCCGCTTAGGTCTCAGCTTTTCTTTGAGAAGAAAGTTTTCCGGGGCATGGAGTAGATTAGATATTACTCTAAGTTGCATTTTTTTTTTTACTTGTAGTTGGGCACACTGTATTACAGGAGGCCTTTAAAATCTTTGCCATAATTTTAATACAAGCCTTACGACAACTTCGATCATTTCATTTCTCAAGTTGCTGAGGCCTGAGTCGGATTGTGAAACCCCAATCTCTGGTTGACTTCCTCTTGCAACTAGGAATTTATAAACTTTGTCCATTTAATGACAAAGCTACTTTCTTTGGAAAGTCTGTTGCATAGGCCAACAATTTCCACCTGGTGCTTTATTTACCAGATAGTTTCACAACGTGGTGGTCCGGACTGTAGCATGTCGGGGACCACTGTTTCACAACCTCTGTGATAGCTTTGCTATCTTTTTCCATACAAAGGTTAAAGACATCGATAAAAGCATCGTTCAGAGCAGAGTGATGCCTCAAGAATTAGAGCAGACCACATTGCTGCCAATCATATTCATTGAGGCCTCATCTCTGATGTCTGTGTCCACCCTTAACAACTTTTTAGTGTGGATCTCCAGACAATATCTGTTCATCGATAGTACCTGCCCTCACAGCCTCCTTCACCTCTGGTTGTCGCCATTAAAAGGGAAGGAGGCTGAGCTTCATTAGTGGGAACTAAGCGTAAAATCATTTCACTTATTCAGGCTGCTGATAGGATTTCATGAGAAATTAATTTTCTGATTTCCGACCAGAATTCTTGAAGAGTATCAGTTGTTGAATATTAGTTAAATGGATTCAAGCCTTTAGGGACAGAGTCCGCACTAGTTTCCACTATTAACGGTCTCTGATGTGTTCCGGATCAAAGCTCACCCATAACCCCCTTTCTGCCTGATGCATCAGCTGCATTTAATATGGTTGACCACTTCATCTTGATACAGCAAATTGAGGAGTTCGGTATACGTAGAACTGTCACTGTCAGCCAATGGTTTGTCTATTCCTCTCTAGCAATGTTGGGTCTCCAGTCAATAGCTAGATAAACTGCACCTGCAGACAAATAACACCATCATGCAGATTGATTCTGTAAGAAGCATCAGTGAACTCACACCATCAGACATCTGTTTTTTAATGTAAGGTGAAGGGCAGTCTGCAAAGCATAAACAGTGCAGTTCCCTAACCCCCACCGGTATGAGCTCCTTCTAGCGAAACTGTTGACAATGCCATAATCGGGCAATATAGGGAGATGCAGACATATGTGCCACTGTGCCAGGGGTCTTCAACCTTTTCGCTAATGAGAGCTACTTGAGATCAATGAAAATTGTCATGAGCTACTGAAAGCCAAGTAACTCTTGCATTGTTACCAGACACCTTCTCGTGCAGCTTCATAGACTTTAAACCGAATGTCCATGGAGCCTGATACTATGGTTTGAACAATCTAGTGTGACTAGGGGTACTATGATAGCGCTGCCATGTGCGTCAGTGAGTGCATGGTCTGTGGGGATGTATGCACGTGTGTGAATGAATACGATATATGTGTATTGGTGACTGAGAGCCTGTGTCATATATACTTGTGGCATAGGATATATATATACCTTTTGCCATATGTGGCACCATTACATGTAAAACACAGACATACAACATTGTTTTTTTTTTTTTAATGGTAAGCATTTAAAGTGCTGAAAAATATTTTGCAAGGATGTTCTTAATACAGAACATTTTTCTGCACTTTGAATTTCTCCCATTGAAAAATAAATTACTATTTTTCAATTGAAAATATGCTACTCACTCTACAAGCCACGAGATGCCTGCTGTTTTGTTAATGTGACACTTTGAATAGGAAGAAAATGAAGAGTCAACCTAATCATTAAGTTAATTCTTCATTTTAATTTTCTCTCATTTAAAAGCATTCAGAAATACCATTTTGTTCTCATGCTCCAGTATTGAGTTGAGAACACTTATTTAAGAGTTAAATACCTTAGTGTACAGTTCTGAACCTCTGTTACCCACACGGGTGATAAACTTGAGTGGAGCACTAATCATTATCAGGCTCTGCTATCTGCAAGTGGATAATGATCGAAAATATACATAGCCTTTCCTTAACTTTGGAAGCTACTCTGAAGGTTTCTGCGGGCTACCAACTGTTTGAAGATACCTGCACTATGCAATACCGTGGCTAGACAGAATGGGGCGCCTGCCACCCCACACTTAACTGACACCTAGTGGGAGTTTTGCTGCAAGCTCACTGGGTTACTGTCACCTAATTATAGGTTGTGCACTATCCATTTCAGTTTCTTACACAAACTTTGATACACACCTATGTCAATATGCCGTGTGGGAATGCGGGCTGACCTAAGATGCAGTGCAACCAAAGCCCATTTTGTCCATGTGGTGTATGGTACTGCCCGCCGATATACAATTACTGGATAGTGAATATTAGAATGCTGGCTGATGATCACGAAGTTCCTTGACCCATCCAGGTAGCACTGTTGAGCGACAATACAGACTTTCTGCTGCCAACTAATAGCAATCGCCACATTGCTAGCAAAGAAGAGGCTGGCAATGCACAGAGGCTCAGGGGACCTTGCCTGGATTGGCTGTGAGACATGTCCCACTGTACAGTTGGATGCCTATTGGGATCTTTTGCCTCCCAAATCTGGGCCGACAGGCCTTGGGTCCACAAGCTCTGAAGACTGGAGCAATAACAGCACAGTGGTATACCCAGTAATGCACTAAAACAGGCTTACGCAAATAAGAACATTTCCCACACAGCTTAACTTTAGTTGAGCCAAACTGACATCTGATGAGACTGTCACGTTGGTCACCGGAAGGAATATTGTAACCCATAGTAACTACAAGGGATCAAATGCTGGTGACATGATCTCAATGTCTATCTTGTGTATGGACTTGCATATATTATGTGGGAAGTTCATGTCTGTCTGTAGCTGGGGACCTATTATGCATAAAGCTTTCATTGTTGCAACTTAAACCAAAAGAAAAATCTTACCATTACCTCTCACAGTCACTTAATTGTATCACCAGCTGAGGAGTCTGAAAAATATTCTCTTTCATTCCCACTCATCCTGAAGCTTGCGCGGTTAATACATTCAGCATTTCCAGGCTATGAAAATGCATGCTGTTTAGGCCAGAATGTGCAGTCCAGCTTATTTTCTGATTTAGGAAATGGGACCGGGTTTCTCATGGCAAAACACACAAGATGATGGATGGAATGTTACACATTGGCAAAACATTCACCCCCTGTCACAGATCCGGGTTTAATCCATCGTTATTTTGCTCACCACACCACCCCAGTTCAGACATGGCCATGTGCAAATCAGTCTTGACCCTGTGCCTCATGGGAACAGTCCAGCCCGAACTGCCAAGCCATGTCTTCCCTGGACCGGAATCAAGCATCCTAGGACCGGTTTCGGGGTTTCACCCCTCTTCAGCCAGGATAGCTTGACTCCAGTGGCGTAGTGAGCACGGGACCCACGTCTGGGCATACCCTTCCCACATAGGGCGAACAGCAAAACACACAAGATGATGGACGGAATGTTGCACATTGGCAAAACATTCACCCCCAGTCACAGATCTGGGTTTAATCCATTGTTATTTTGCTCACCACGCCACCCCAGTTCAGACATGGCCATATGCAAATCAGTCTTGACCCTGTGCCTCATGGGAACAGTCCAGCCCGAACTGCCAAGCCATGTCTTCCCTGGACCGGAATCAAGCATCCTAGGACCGGTTTCGGGGTTTCACCCCTCTTCAGCCAGGATAGCTTGACTCCAGTGGTGTAGTGAGCACGGGACCCACGTCTGGGCATACCCAGACGTGGATTAAACCCAGATTGGAATAAGAGGAATGTAAAATGCTGTAATGACCTGAAACCTGTGATTCAGAGATTGGTTGTATGTCCCAGAGGTGTTGACGGTAGAGGTACAGGGGAGCCCCCTAGTTGAGTTGCCGAAGTTCAGAGTATTAATGCTATTAAAGGCCTTTCCCTGCTGTCCAGTCCATACTGGAACTGACCAGGTTCCCTCTGCTGGCCTAGAGGAAAGTGAGGGCCGACCCCATGTACTGTCCACAAGGTCCTATTTACCTTTTGGTATGGTCAGAGTGCTCCCCTCTGCCTAACTTTAAGATTCGCCAGCCCCAACACAGAGACCTTTGTCAGTAGTTTCCCTGGACTTGATTCTGAGCAGCACCCGATGGCTGGCTTCACTGCACTGAACGCCGAGCAACATTCCAACATAGACGCTGACAAACGTTTTTGATAGCTTCACCGGGCCAGATTCCAAGCAGCCTCCGATAGACCCAGAGAACCTCACTCAGTGGCTCCCTATTGAGCCCCCTCCTTGGATCCATTTTGCTGCCTGGCCAGATCGAAGACCTTCTACTTCCAGGTAATAATTGACGTCCAAAGGTAACTTTCTGACCGGGATAAATCTTGTCCCTGTATTTTACCTGTGCTTCCTTGTGGTCAGCTTTAACTTTAGACTTTGACCCTGTGTAGTGTGACCAGATACCCCCGATTAACGCTTTGTGCTTTTTGCCTCTATTTTAAACTCAAACCATAAGAACCTATACCTCCCGTTCTAGTTAGTGGATTTTTGTCCTTTTGGTGTCATTTTTTTATTAGAATATTCCCCATTTTTAGGTCTCGGCTAGCGTTTCTGCGCACATGCGCAGCTCGCTCAGCGAGATTTATTGCACATGAGTACTTTCTGAAGAGGGCTTGAATCCCCACCCCTTATTCCCATTGGCTTGCATCACCGTTTATGTTAAACTGTGCGCTGCCATTAGGAATAAGGTTTTCAGTGTGCCTCCTTTTCTGGCCAGCCCACCCGGACTGGCTGGCCTGCTTTCCGTCTGTCGTGAATTACTTTATCTTTATGGGGCTATGTGTTAGAAACCCATGGCCCCATCAAGACAAGAAATCGCACGCGGTAAGGATTCGCTCCTGTTTCACAATCTCGGAGCAAACAATGGCGGCGTGCCTTGCTGCTGTTTGTTGCGATCGTGAGGTGCATCTTTATATACAGTGATGTTCAGGGCAGGCGGATGGAAAGCAACCCCTAACAATTTCCAATAGGCCTGCCTGGGGATAAAAACGACGTTATGTGGCCATTGTTCGTTTTGCTTCTAGGTTCTCTCAAAATAAAACCTGTGGGCTACATGATAAATCCCTGTATGGGCCATTGGGACTCCTTCGCAGCAACTTTTCCCCTGGCCGTGCTAATAATTTTCTGTAGAAATGGCTTTAAACATGGCTTTAAGCCTTGCTCACCAGAATGACGAAATATGGCACCTTTTCTCATCAGACTAAAATTGTGGGTCAATGGGTCAAGCAGGACTCGGAAGCCTAGCATTCTAGAAGGTTCCTTTTTTCTTTGCACCTGTATGTGTGGGATCACCGTTGGGAGAGGGGCTATCAACTTAATTCATTCCTCAGACTGAGCTCCCTGGTGGGGAGTGAATACATTGAGAAATCTGCTCCCACTTGAGTGTGACCCCGGAATCAAAGCCCCGACTGATGTTGTGGGCATACCTTGTACCCGCATACTTTTTAAAGGTGGCATGCTGCTTTTAGAAGGGGCATTTTACGAGCTGCAGGTGCGCTATTAAAGATCTTTCATAGGCATTCAGTGCGCCCCCCCCCCCCCGAGACATTAAACAGTACGTGGGAAGCAGGCGAGCTTTGGCTGTCTCAAGCAGCCAGAGGGCTGCAGAAGACGCCTCGGTGCCAAGAAGCTGCATTGACAGC
Source organism: Triturus cristatus (assembly GCF_964204655.1). Classification (NCBI taxonomy): domain Eukaryota; kingdom Metazoa; phylum Chordata; class Amphibia; order Caudata; family Salamandridae; genus Triturus; species Triturus cristatus. The sequence continues at coordinate 291,762,926 of NC_140585.1, forward strand.
GAGACATCTCCAGTTTCTCGTTGCATCGTCTGTCTGTAAAAGTTAAATGACCCTAAATGTGATAAAGATTTTTGGACACTTTTCGCCATGAATCACGGGGTTACACGTATTTGTCTCCGGTGATTAGTCTGTGTTTCTGTCTTGCTTTTTCTGCGATGTCTCTTTTCAAAAGACATGGGGTAGCTCCTTTATACATGATCATAACTGATCAAATTTGCAGCCTTTGAGCCGGTAGACGTGGGTTTGAATCCCAACTTGTGTGATTCTGGGCAAATCACTTTGTCTCAATTTACACTCGTTCCCTGAGTTGCCAGAAATTGGGAACTTCTACAGACGTTTCAGTTTATTGATGGGAACTCAAAAATGAATGTATTCGCAATCAACGACTGTGTCCTGCTACACATTACGATGTATGCCCGTTTGCCATTTCTGTGTTTTTACTCACCATCAATTAGAGATAATTTGACCCAAGTCCTATTCCACAGAAATATTTTATTTTTCATGTATTGTTTGAAAACCTTGAGAAACGGGAACGTCTTGAGAGCAAAATCAGTACCCCGGTTTGACTACAGAGTAAAAGGAGGACTTGTGTTTTACGGATCTCGATCTGTGGCAGAGACAGAGACAAAGGCGCTGAAATCTTTAAAAGAAATTACTGCTGGAAGATGGCTGCCCGCGGTCTAAGAGCACAAAAAACGAGACTCACCACCTCGGTACATGAGGAGATGGGTGAGAAGGAAAAGCCGGAGAAATCGGACCGATCCGACCCTTCTTCAAAAGGTAAAAGGAATCTGGGCATGAGAAAGGGTGCGAATAAACCTGGAGGGGGCTCTGTATATTTAAAGGAAAAGGCAATGGAGAACGCTGGGTCAGCTATCACCAAACATTTTCCAATTCTTAAACAAATGCCCCCTCCTAATGTAGATCTCAATGAGTTATCTGTAACGCAAGGAGCTACATTATTCCCGCAATCACCACAAGACAACGTTACCGCGGACGCGATACCCGAGATGTTAATGTCTGAACCCGGTCTCCTTAATCTAAACAATGTTACTGCTGCATCCATTTCTCTCAAATCTTCTAATACCCTTTTGGACGTAACTGATCCCGCCACCTTCTCTACCTCCTTGATCACACCTAAGTGTCCTGTGGAAATCTTGACGCCCGGGGGGCTGGCTCCACAAACTCCAGACCTAGTTAGTGAGAACTTTTTCTCCGTCTCGGACGGATCTCTAACTGAAACCGATAACGAACAATTGAGCTCCACCGGAACCAGCAAATCGGAAGGAGAGATGGATCAATCCGTCTCAAGGACTATTAAACAAAAAAAAATATCCACCAAGAAACGTAGTCCATCTAAGCGGGTACACTCAGAATTACATAATCTCTCCTCGGGACTCTTCTTAGACAAAGAGGCTAAAGCACAATCACCTGTGAGCTTAATGCGCGATAACGAAACTCTTCAGGAGCCTTCTTTATCCACAATTTTTGCTTCAATTAAACAGTTCCAGGAAGAGGTCAGATTGGACACTCTTGCAGCAAAGGGGGCTAGTAAAAAACTCCATGGTAGCATAAGGAAACTAAATAAAATTTGTACTGATATTGGTGATCGGGTTTCCATGGTAGAAACTCGCACTGAGTCCCTAGAAGTTGAGGTCTCTTTACTTAAGGAACAAGGAGTGTCCCAGGAAGCTCGTCTCTGTGACATGATGACTAAGCTCGAGGAGCAGGAAAACAGACTACGAAAGAATAACCTAAGGTTGTTGGGGATACCGGAAGGTGTAGAGGGAGATGATCCCAGAGGATATATCGTAAAACTTCTTCGGTCCGCCTTTCCACTGCAGACCAACTGGAATTGGGATCAGGAAATCCAAAGGGCTCACCGCTTCCCCTTTTCTATAAACCCAAATCGGGCTAGCAATAACTCTGAAAAAGACAGACCCCGAGTTTTCTTGGTTTTCTTCGGTAATTTCCTCCTAAGGCAACTAGTCTACGACCAGGCTAGGCCTAATTCCCAGAGAGAAGTAGATGGGATTAAATTCTTTGCAAAACCAGACTATGGGCATACCACGGTGGAGCGAAGATGGCGACTACGTCAACTAATATCCCCCTTTCAAGGGCAAGGTGCCCAAGCCTTCCTGATGAACCCTGCTAAACTGAAAGTCATTTGTGAGGGATCAACTCGAATGTTTTTTTCCGAAATTAAAGCTGGGGAGTATCTAAAGGCATTCACGGGAAGAAGGAAAAAATAAACCGTTCAGATCATAGGAAATGCTGGGATTACTGGGACAAACGACATTTAATTCATATTTAAAAACTCTAATCTGGGTGGGGTCTTAGCTTAATTTGTGTGGTGGCAGGGGGAAACGGGGGGGGGGGGGGGGGAAGGAAAAAAAAAAATCATATCCTTGAACTTTCCTCGTTTGGGCTACCAATAGAATATGTAGATTGGACTATTCTGATGACTTTTTTTTTCCTTTTTTTTTTTTTTGGCAACTGGGGGTCTCACATTCGCTTCCATTATTCAGGGAATCCTGACTGTTCTTTTTTTTTTGGAGGGGGGGGGGGGGTTGGGGTGGGGGTTGGGATCCGGGTCCAGGTCCTTATTGAATATTTTGGGGGTAAAAGACAATCCGTTAGTATTTTATTTAACAGCTAATGTTATCTTTAGGATTTAGATTTTGGTTTTGTTCAGTTGGAAAGGCTATGGAGTGGTGGATGAGGAGGGGGGGGATTTGATAAACTCTTTTTTAAAATGGCAAGAAGTGGGACATGGGATCACTGGATTTTTCATAAGGTATCAGCCTGGTATTATTAGCATCTAAAAAAGGTAGGGAAAAAAAAATCATAAACACATTAAATAAACTTAGTATAGTTTCATTGAATATCTGCGGATTGAATGACGTATCAAAAAGGCAGAAAGTTGCGCAGGTATTACAACAGATGGGTGCAGACGTGGTATGCCTCCAAGAAACTCACATCGAAAACTCCCAGAGATCCCTTTTAAGTACTCTCGGGTTCAAACTTATTGGGGCAACCTCGCAGGGGGCTCGGATAAAGGGAGTAGGGATCATGATACGAAATTCATTGCCAATAGTAATCAATCAGGTTAAATCCGATGTACTAGGGAGATGGGTTATAGTACAATGCTCTTTACCTCGCAATCCTGTGTTTACGATCTGCTCAGTATATGCTAGCAATTTAGACGATCCCGGGGTGATAAACCATGTCAACCAAGAATTGGTACATTGGCCACTTCCGATAATATTATGTGGAGACTTAAACTTAAATCTCTCTAGTACATGGGACTCTCATAATTCTTGGCGTTATGTGGGAAGGAAACCTAAAGTGTTTCGGGCATTGACCAATTTAATAAATACACATGGTTTAATAGATGCCTGGGCTCGCCTTAAACCTGATCAGAATGGCTTTACCTTTTTTTCCGCTCCTCACCGGTCTTTAGTTAGATTGGATTATTTTTTTATATCCGCTGCCTTTATTCATGGCTGTTCCATTGATATTTTTCCTCGACTTTTGTCGGATCATAATCCTCTCATTTTAAGTTTAGAAGGCTGGGGTATTCAAAGACCGGGAACAATTTGGACTTTTGAAAAGGCTTTGTTATATGACAATAAATATCGAGAACATATGGCGGGTTGGTTACAGGAATTTCAGGAAATTAATATTGGGACTGCATCAGTGACGGTGGTTTGGGACACGCTTAAGGCGGGCATAAGGGGCAAACACTCCGCTTCTCTATACGAAAGAATCAACAGGAAAAAACTCAAATTAAAAAATTACATCTACAAATGATAGAAGCGGAAAAAAAACTAACTCAGGCGGTTCTGACAGGTATAGGCTTAGATGAGGCACAGACTCTGGTAGCAGTCTCTAAATCAGAAATGGGAGCTGTCCTAGCGGAAAAAGTAGCTATCAAATGGGCTGCCGCTAGAGAAAAATGTTATGAGTGGAGCGAGCGTATTGGACATCAGCTTGCCATCTCTATAAGACAAAGGACAATAATAAATACCATTACTTCTATTAACAGTGAGATAGATGGACTTATCACAGATCCGGAAAAAATACAGGAAGCTTTCAGGCAGTATTATGAAAAGTTGTACTCAGAAGAAGTTAAAGGGGCATCTGAAGACTTGGAAGTTAAAATAGGAGAATATCTTATGGGAACACTGCCAGATAAAATGAATATTGAGGCACGCGACTTGCTGGAGAATATTCCTGTGTGGGACGAGGTTGCACTAGCACTGGCTAGTCTTCCGAACGGTAAAGCATCAGGGATGGACCACATACCAATCGAATTTTATAAAATCTTTTCGGACCAAATTAAAGACCTTTTTACTAGTGTAGTAAGGGCTATTTTTGAGGGAGCCGATCCACCTAACTCTTGGTCCCTCGCCAAAATTGTGATATTTCCCCCAAAAAATAAATCCCCTCTTGAGATGACATCCTATAGACCGATAACATTAATAAACAATGACTCTAAAATCTTCTCAAAAATTATCGCTATGAGAATATCTGCAAATATTGAGTCACTAGTATCTAAATGGCAACACGGATTTATTCCAAAAAAAGGTACTACTGAACATATACGTCGGACTATTACCTTATTTGATGCTGCTGAGGTGGCAGGAGACCCGATCTCGCTAATACTTCTTGATGCCGAGAAGGCATTTGATCGGGTCTCCTGGCAATTCCTCTGGGTCATCTTGCGGCATCTCGGATTCGGACCAAGAATTATTCAGGCTATCCAGGCACTGTACAAGAACCCAACAGCTAAAATATCTATTAATGGTCAATTGACTAAAGCAATACAAATTACAAGAGGGACGAGACAGGGGTGTCCTTGTTCACCCCTACTCTTCGCCCTCTATATTGACCCGTTAATTAGAAGAATTGAAATCAACCCTTTAATTCCCCCGATATCTCGGTTTGGCATAGACACTAAAATCATGGCTTATGCCGATGACATCGCCATAATTACTCCGGCACCTGCACTTGCTATCAGGACTTTGGAACAAGAAACTCAAAAGTTTGGAATGATTTCTGGGTATGCCCTTAACAGAACAAAGACACAGAACGTTGTTAATAGAAAGATAACTTGGACAGATGACAGAATCACAAAGAAAGCAAAATATCTTGGAGTTGATATTGTTGCTGATTTGGATTCTCTGGTCAATGAAAATCTGACCCCTTTGGCCACTAATATGAGACAAGCACTCCGGAAAATTGATAACTTGCATCTAACTATATTGGGAAGATGTAATGTTTTAAAAATGACATATTTTCCTAAGTTGTTGTATTTTTTTCGTGCAATCCCGCTTATTTTTAACAGACATATATTGGCAGTTTTTGAACAAATTTTTTCTCAATTTATCTGGTCTTATTCGAATCCAAGAAGGGCTTTCAATCTTCTCTCTTTACCTAGTGAGAGAGGAGGCTTGGCTCTTCCTAATTTAAAACTATATTACTGGGCTGCCTCTTTACAACATTGCTGTGAACTAATGCATGAAGAATTGTCTTTTTCTCCCTCAGGCCTGCCCTCTCCCTATGTTCTGTTGCTGGGGGAAAAAGTAAAGGGATGTCTTTGGCGTCAGCTGCAGTATAGTTACTACAAACGAGTGAAATTCAAGACAATGATCTGCGCCTATCAGGTCTTTCGTAATGTTCGTAAAATATATGGAATTAATAGGCTAAGTTATTACTCTCCACTTAGAAATAATGACAATCTACCATTAATTTTTAAAAATACATATCTACGACACTGGTATCATGCTGGGGTACGAAGATTGGGAGATTTATGTAGGGCAGGTCGTTTTCTGTCATTTGAGGAACTACAAATCGGTTTTAATCTAAGCAATGAACAGATTTTTTAATATCATGCGATTATGAACTACCTCGCAAAGAACTCTGAAGGTTCTGCCGGGTTTGTAGCGTCAGTCTTTATGGATAAGCTACTAGGCTCTAAAGTACCCGGGATCGGAGATATATACGGTACTTTGAATGAGCTAAGACCAGATGATCTAAGCAAAGTAGATACTAAATGGCAGCTTAAATTGAATATCTCTTCTAATGTTTTCTGTTCCGCATTAAGTCTAGCACGTACATACCTGCTATCTCCCAAATTACAAGCACAATTTTATAAAACTGGATTTTTTTATGTATATTACTCCGAATAAGATTTCTAAATGGACAACTGGGCCTGGAACTTCCTGCCCTCGTGGAATATTGTGCTGACTCTGTACATATGTTTGCTACATGCCCAAAACTTGTGCCACTTCTGAAAGAAACCCAACTGTTTTTGAACAGAGTTCTTCTATCAGATATTCAACTTACACCAATTACTATTATGCTGGGGTTATATGAGACACTTAGTGTTAAAGAAGGCGGAGCTTTGTTATTTGTAGCCATGACTATTCTGCGGATATGTATTGCCACGCAGTGGAAAGACCTGAATCCCCCTTCTTTTAGTCAATGGCAAGCTAGATTTCTTGCTACGTACAGATTGGAGAAAGCTGTTTATACTAAAAAGGGAAGAAGAGCAAGAGAAAGGGGGTTAGTGGTTTGGGAACCTTTGACTAGATGGCTTGTGTCTTTGAATACTTTTGAGGAATAATGTATATGCTGAGTATTGTTTGTTTATATTTGTGATTTATTTATCTCTTCCTCTCTCTCTCCATTGTATCCATTGTTTCTTGCTTTTATATGGATTTAAGATCGCCTCTATTTCACTGTTCTTTTTATTAACCTTTGTTACTTCTTGGACCCGGGGTGGGAGGGTGGGTTGAATTGACGCTGTTAAAAATGACTTAATTTTGTCTGGCAAACGATGGTGAAAAAACAAAAAATAAAAAAATTAAATAAAAAAAAAATAAAAAAATGAAAATCCACATAATTTCCCTCCATCATTTGGGCGTAGAGCAGAATTAAAAATCACCTCCCAAAATTATAAATATGTCCTTTGCCTTGTCGCTATAAATAGTTTTCAAATCATTGCCCATTTCCTTCACAACTACGCCAAACTGATTCGGGGGGATGTTAATGTAAAAATTTGTCAGGGCGATGCAGTACTTCCTATCATCGTGGATTAGAATCAGTTGCTAATAGGTCTCTTTGTAGGAAAGTGGGTTTCTGTTGCAGTAACCTCCACCCCCCCCCCCACACACTTTTTGCCAGACTACTGATGCACTTTTTCTTGGTGTGCCCTGTGTCCCTGGCAATCAGGTTCCCAGGACCTGTGTTCTTTCCCCAAAAACAAACCCAATTGGCATCTCTGGCCACATGTCAGCCCCTGGTAAATGGTACCGCAGGTACCCAGTGCACTGTGACCACAGAAGGCTTCTAAGGGCTGCAGCACTTACTGTGCCACCCTCAGAGGCCCTGTACCCTGACACTCACACATTGCCTTTGCAGAGTGCCTTGGTGCAAAACAAAGTGAAGAGTCGACATGGCACACATCCCTGTGTGCCATGCCCACAAACCACTGCCCTGGCATACATCAGTCACCCCACTAGCTGGGTGCCCTATGCCAGTCTTGAGGGTACAGGTGCATGAGCCCTGTACCCCTACAGTGCCCAAGTCCATTCCTGGGCACAGTAAGTGCAGTGCTGCATTAAGAGTATATGGTGCTGGGAGTTTGACATTACGAACTCCATAGAACCATAATGGCTACACTGAAGACTGGGAAGTTTGGTATCAAACTTCTCAGCACATTAAACCCACACTGATGCGAGTGTGGGATTTAATGTAAAATGCACAACAGAGGGCATCTTAGAGATGCCCCCTGAAATTCGACCAACTACTAGTGACCTGACTGAGTGGCTGCTTAGGCTGCCACCACCAGACATGTTTCTGGACCCCTGGGTCGAGAGCTCGCTGCTCTCAAGGGCCTGAAACAATGCACATCCTGGGACGAGGTGCCAAGCTTCCTCCCCCAGGATGGGCAGAGTTCACGAAGGAGAGACTTCAAAGGCCTGCCACCTTTGTGAGCCTCTCCAGACCATTCGCTGCTTTCAGCAACTGATCCCCACTGGTTCTACCCCCCACTTTGGGCGGGAGAATCGGCAGGAAAAAAGTGAGGAAAAGAGGTGTGCCCAGCTTTGCCAACTCCACCCCTCAGGTGGGGGAGGCGAGGTGAAGCACAACCTCGAGTACCCGCCATCTTGAGGATGGGGGGGACTCAGCCAACCAGGGACAGGCTCCTGCCCCCTCCCACTGAAGAGTGGCAGAATAGGGGGTGTACCCACCCCAGGGAAGGGACCCATTGGTCCCTGCCCTTTACCTACCTGTAACGCCCCTAAATTTAGTATTTAGGGGGCACCCTGAACCTTCCTTCCTCAGATCCAGCAACCACAAGAAGGAGAAGGAAGAGAAGCCGTGCAGAGCTAACAAGAGGACGACGCCCACTGACTTGGCCCCAGCCCTACAGGCCTGTCTCCCCTCGAACCTGCTCCTGCAAAGCCCCGGCGTGTCCAGTGGACAGCAACCTCAAAAATCCCGGAGGACCTGCATGCCTTCACTTTCCAAGCTGTTTCTCGCGTGAACACCGGACATGTTTGAACTGCAGCTTCTGGTGCCAGCCAGGAACTGCAAATCCCGCACACTCTGCACCCGCCGAATCCGACCCGAGCTCGAGTTGACAAATACCACGAGGAGGTCCCCCCGGCGATCCTGACCCGAGATCCGGCAACCCCTGATCTGCCTCAAGCCTCCCAACGACGCCTGCAGCCTCAATCCAGAGGACCCCCACCGCTACCAGAGCGGGTAAGAAAATCTGACGTCCCAAGGCACCCCTGCACCTGACGCCCCACGGCCTTGTATGCCCAACCCAGCGGTGCCTAACCAACCCTCAACATCCCAACTTACCCCTCGAAGTGGTGGTCACTCCTGGAAGATCCTAGTCCCCGAGCCTGCAGTGTTTTTGTCCCGGAGAATCTCCATTGAAATCAATGGGGCACCCGACCTAAAAACAGCACCCTGCAACCAGCTGCCCTAGTGCCGCTGAGGGTGCCCCTTTGGTGCTAACTTGGTCCCCAACTTGCCCTGAGCTTAACCCTAGGAGCATTGCTCCCCCAACCCCGTGGCCTGCTTGCCAACAGCCACCAACTGGAGTCCCCCTATCCTCCTTAGGATAACATTGGGACTCAACACTCTGCCCCCGGCAGCCCGAGTGCCGCTGAGGGTGCAACAACAGAGCATCACTGACCCTGGGAGACCCCTGAGTCTAACCCCAGAACTCTAACTCAAAAGACCGATTACTTACCTCGAAACCGATAACCAGTTTTTCCTCATAGGATAACATTGACAGTTTTTCTCCCAAAAAATTTCTAAGTGTCAACTTTTGAAAACTAAGAATATTCCTTAAAAATCACACAAATAACCAAAACGCATTTTCTCAACTGTTTTCAGGAAATGTCTCAGTGCTGAATCTATGTATCTAGCACCGAGTAAGAAAAGTAACGTTAAAGTAAATTACCTGTGAATTGAATTTCTTTCCATAGGATAACATTGGTGATTCTATGTGAAAAAGTTTCTAAGTGTTAACTTTTGAAATACAAGAATATTCTTTAAAAATCGTACAACTAACTAAAACGCATTTACTCAATTGTTTTCAGGAAATGCCCCGGTGCTGAATCTAGGATCCAGCACTGTTAGTTAAAGTAATCCGAAAAGTAATTTAATTGCATTTTACTGAAAAAGCGTATTGATTCCTATGTACTGAGTCTACTAAGTTTGTGCATTGCATTGCAACCCCTGTAAACTCTAATTGGTACAAAGTCCTACTGTATTTTGAAAGTATTCAACAACCTCTTTTAGCTGAAAAGTATTTATATGCTTACCTGTACCAGGCTTGCTTGGTTCTAGAAATAAAATAACAGTATATTTTTTATACAAAAACAATTGGCCTAGAGTTCAGTTCTTGACTTTACTGACTGAGTGGGTACATCAAATGCTTAAGACTGTCCTCTGATACTGCCTTACTGCTCGACCAAGCTACCACTTTAGAGAGTAAGGTTCTATCTAACCTTAACCTCTACCTACCTCTGGAGACTCTTGGATTCTATACACACTGTACCTCACTTTGGTGCAGTATGCATAGAGCCAGTTTCTTACACTCTTCAATATACATTTCTATTTTTCTCACATTCACCCTGTTGAATACATAGGTACAGAGCCCTCCCACATACCGCATCTACAGCTGCGGTATGAAAGGTTTTAAAACCATTAATGTGTACTATATATTTTACACAGGTTTCTTGAAAACACGTTATATCAAAATTTGGTATAAAGTTGCACCATAGAGGATTAGTTAACTTTGACCGTATACCTGAGATGTTCCAGGAAAACAGATTACAGGAAACGCTGTGAATGTTACATGAGGGTTTTGCTACTGTGATATTTTTAGAAGTTAGTGCACAGTTGGTGGTTAATGCCGGATTTGAACTTGTGATAAGTTTAGAGCGCTCAGTCAGATTTTTAGTGCCCAATGAGACTTCTCTCAAGTTAGGGTGAGCCGGTAATAAAGCATGATTATTTATTTATTTTTGTGTATATTCAGCAGTGGTTCTACCTATATTTAGATTATCAGACCTGTTACTATTGGGGTCCTCCTTACGAATAGGATGAAGGTCTCTAGGTTGAGGTAGTCAGTCTGTCTTCTAGGGGTGTTAAATGTATCAAAGCGATTACTGACCGGTACCCTATACCGCACTGTACCTGGATATCTCCCCTCTATAGGGTTGGTCCACTGTGCCTTTGGAGGTTGGTAGAAATACCTTTGGAGTAAGATATTAATTCCCTGTGCCATAATAGAGCGGTTACCAGCCCTTTCAAGAATAGACTGCACCAGGTGGGGGGACCTAAAGGTTAAAACCACACCATCGCCTGCTAGATATTTATTTGTTTTACCAACCCATCCTATTCCTCTGACCATTTTAAATTCCGAAAAAGATAATTTGGACATAGCTGCCATTTTGCCTCTAGCGTAGTCAAATGCTTTCCAAATATCTATGGACATAGCTAGAGCATTTGGCCGGAGCGATTTATGTTGGTCTAGGGCATACATCAGCTGACAGATATCCGGCATCGTGCTATGGGTTCGCATAAAAAACCTTGTGGTCAGGTGGAATTAACTTGCACATGTGCAGCAAAAACCAGAATTGCCAGAATCTTACTCTGCATCTTAGTGTGCGTTGAGCATGGACAACGGATGAAAGAATTCACCAAGAGAGGGTCTACCCTTTTCAACAGGAACATTATCTAGGCCTCTCACGGAAGGGAGGCATGCCCTGCTGCCCCACTGCGTTAAATACTGCTACCAATAAGGGGGCAATTACTGATGAGTAGGCAGGGTAAAATTCCATTGGCTGGCTGTCCCTTTAATGACTACCTGGACTTTCTGTTTGGTAATTTCCTCCCCCAACTGCTCTACCACAGCTGGGTCCGGGATCGATGGGGAGGAGTCTGGGATGTAGTTTAATACCGTTGCCTCATCTTTCTGCGCCCCTGCCACTTTATGCGCCGGTAGTAACTCAAACACCAGATTGATAGGGTCGTGTTTGAGCAGGAGGACATCTGCAAATCTCGATCTTGAAAGATGGCGTGACTACCTGTCTCCTCCAGAAGGAGCCAGGCCAGCATCTCTCACGAAGGCGCCAGGCCAGCATGCTCCCCGATTTATCCCTCTCCGCATGGACGCTCTCAATATAGCCCTGTAATCGTATTTGCGCAGGCAGTCCACCGTTGTTAACAATTTTTCCCATTTGGTAAGCAACTGTCCATGCCCTCGGGTATTTGCCCAGCTCCAGGGGCAGCACTGCCTCTTGTGGGCAATTATCAAAGCGTAGCTGGATGTGCACTCCTGCCTTCTTGTCAATACAGTAGCCACTCTTCACAATTTTAAAGGCCTCGTATTCTATCCCCTCAGAGTAGGTTGATCCCTCGTTATCGATCCAATAATTTGTCATATTGTCATGGAGGAGGGATCGGAACGCTTGGTTCTGGAGCAGGGCCAGATCTAACTGCCAGGTCGGGATGCAGGCCCTTCGAGGACACCCCCAAAATACGCACATTAGGTGACAATGATCTGAGTATGTCCAAGGAAAATAGTTTGCATACATAACCTTTTTGTGCGTTGCGGTACATCTTAGTATCTTGTCCAATATGACCTCTAGGTCATGTAAGCACAAGTGATATAAATACACCCAAACACAAGGGTTCCTTATCCTCAAAAGAATCTGCTAGGCCCCAGTGCAGCAGCCAAGCGCACATGGCCTCTGCCAGTTTAGCCACAAGGGCCCGTCATAACGGAAGATGGCATCTGTGCATATGGAAGTCTGCAATGCAATTGAAGACTCCACCCATAATGCAGGTATAAGGTAGCATGGATGGAAGGGGTAGGGCCAAACTGTCTAGTAATGAAGTCTGTATTGGGAGCATATACATTGAGCAATGCAACGTCCTTACTATCTAGCCGACCCAACATCAGGACGAATCTACCGTCCAGGTTTACTTTTGTCTTATGTAATTGAAATGGTACCCCAGGTCTAATATAAATCAGTGCCCCCCTCACAAATGCAGAGTACGCGGTGTAATTGCCCCCTCCATCTCCTATAGAGTGCTCTGCCTTCAACGCTGGTCAGATGGGTGACCTGCAGAAATGCTACCGGTGCTCCCTTCCATTTTAAGTAAGACTGTACATTATGTTTAGCTGGAGAGGACAGGCCGTGCACATTGCAGGTTATCAGCTGGAGTCTATTGGATATTCCACCAAGCGTCCAAGTGGGCTAGACGTGAATCACCCTGGACCCAAAAGGGTCATCAAAATCCCAGTTGCTAGCTATCCAGCGCATCCACATCTGCCAGATATACACCACACAATAAAACAATGAATGTCGAAACCAGTAAACAAAAACCCATGAAAAGTCACCCGGCTGAGACAGATACATCCTGTCCAAGCATAAATAACCACGGCCCAACAACAATAGTCAACCAAGCCCTCCTTGGACCTCTCTAGAGATGCAAGAGACCAGTCAAGCCAGCAACCAATTTGAATAAAACACATTAGTTCAGTACGCACACAGCTCAAGGTCTGTGACCCAGTGCCCGCCCCCCAGCTCCTCACAAAAAAGGGAGAAGTGCAGCAAGTTAATCGGACTTCAAACTGTGGGTGGGTGAACATGTTATATCCTTTGAAGGAAATAGCAGTAATCCCCACTTAGAGGTCAGATGATGTTGTCCACTGTGCCTGGGTTATCCCCTTTGAGAGTATACTCTAGCCTAGGCACTGTGAAGCGCTCAGAACTCGCCACAGAGCCCCTACAAGAAAATGGGGCAGGATGCGGAGAGTTCCCACAGAAGCGCGGTGAGGCCGCTATCTCCACAGTTCTCATCCGCTCTTCCACCGCGTGCTGCTCAGTTGATCAGTTTACTCCTTGACTGTGAGATCGCTCACACATCTGACATTGCAGTGCCTTGGGATTATAGGTTTGGGTCGTACAGTCTTTATATCATAGCTTTCCAGCCAGTCCCAATCTGCAGTAGCCTCCAGAAAGAAATGTGTTTTCTCCTCAGCCTGCACTCTCAATCGGGCATGGAAAAGCAGTGAGTATGGCAGCTTCAATTCACAAAGACGTCTCTTGATTTGGAGAAACGAGGCGTGCTGTATTTGTCCTTGAAAGGTAAAGTCAGAGTACATTGAGACGGTTGCGTTCTCCACTGCGAAAGGGCCATGGAGTTGGGCCATGTTGCAGTAGAAAGTCCCTGCCCTGGAAAGGGAGGAGGCGAGCTATGACTGGGCCGGGTGGGGCCCCAGGTTTGGGAGAGGAATGCAGGGACCCTATGCACCCGATCTAGCGCGTAGAATTTGTACAGACCCTCAGGGGCCACTCCGTCCTGAAGCCAGTCCTGTAAGAAGTAAAGTATGGCGTCACCCTTCAATCCTTCCGGCAGAACCACGACCATGATATTATTGCGACGGCCCCTTCTTTCTGGTTGTCCAGTAGGCAGTCACACTTTGTATGCACCTCTAAATCTGTGAGACGGCATTCCATTATATGGGTCTCTGATACCAACGCTTAAACCGTAGTCTCCAAGGTCGATACTCTCCCAGCCACCTTTTTATGGTCCTTGTGGAGCAGAGAAAAGTTAGACTGCGATGGAGTATAACTTCGCCAGCAGTTTGCCCAGTTTGGAGTCCATGTAGCGTGTATCCTACCTTTGGTGCCCTGCTTTATTCCCTCTCGGGGTGCACTTGTTATGGGGTCATCCATGTTCTTCTGAGTGCGGCCCATGACCGATGAGGAAGGGGTGGACGGGGGAGGTCCCACCCCAAAAGTAGTACAGGCAATCAATGATGAGGCTACCGAGCGTCACCGTTGCTTTCTTTGTCTCTGTAGGTCCCCAAGGTCAGAGTGTCGGAAGAGACATATCCCCACCAGAGTCCTCCGGGGAAGCAACAATGTCTCCAGGGGGCGAAGAGCATTCGAGAGGGAGAGAAAGTAGTATGAAACTACTTTCCTTGTGTATGGGATGTTCTTGAAAGGCACTGAGTCGATCCAGGGGGTGAAGTCCATAGGAAAGGGGTGAGAAGTAGATGCCCCCAGAAGACACCATGACAACCTCCACCTGTGCCCCCAAGAACACAGTCAAGGGGGTAGGCCCCCACTGCACAAGTTGGATGTCCCAGACTCCAAAAAGTTCAGCCTCCTCAAACTGATGGGCCGCCCGACTTTAAGGTGTTCAGTTAGGTCCCCAACAATATGATGATGCCCGTTGCTCCCAACAGACAATGGGCTTCCCCCACAGGTGTTTTGAAAGAGAGGGGGGGCACCACCAGCTTTCCGGGCCTTGCATGGTTTCCTGGGCTCACAAATGCAGGGGGAGGCATCACGTTAGCTGCCTCCCCCACAGCTGATGCTGAGCCTCGCGGCTGAGAAAACGCACACGGAGGCAGGAAGAGGGGAGGGGCCATTCAAGCAGCACCCGGGTCCTCTGGGCCCTCTCCCCCTAGATGTCTGGGGGAGCCGCACAAGAAGGTCCCCAATGCCGGCACTCAATCTCAGCCGTGGGTGCCGCAGTCAGGAGTAGCACCGGGGCTGCACCTGCTCAGTGCGCTTCTTTGACCAGCTCTGCAGTCCAAGGCTGCCTATGGAGCCACCATCTTGTTCCGACTGACTGGCTATCTGACCTTTCACAGGCGCAGGGCTGCAACCACCCCCACACCTGCTAGCATCCTCGCTGTTACCGCTCTCCTGGGAGCTCCTCAGGCAGAAAAAGTGCTGCAGAAGAAAGGGTCTGTTTTTTTTCCTGCAAATGGCATCAACGTAGGGTTTGCGGTGCTAAAATCTCCATCTTCCCAGCTTTCAGGAACAGGCAAATCAGTGTCCCCTGCAAAGCTCAAATGTTGCCTAAAAACACACATCCAATCATTTTTATGAGGAATAGTCCTGCTATCTGCAAGCAGCTACAAATGTCCTACCACCCAGTGTTCTCCCAAGTCTCTCGAGAAAGTCTGCCTCACTTGTTTGGGTAGGGCATGTGCCAGTGACATGAAAGGGCGCCAAACGCAAGGTAGGCGCATTACATTTTTCCACTGAAAAACAATGTGGTTTTTGCAATGTGGGTAGCTGTGGATTTTGGACCCCAGTTCATTTTTTAAAGCTAGACACACGAGGAATTCCAGCATAAGGTGACTTGCGTAGTTATCACCAGGTTTTCTTTTACCCAGAATCCCCTGCAAAGCTCAAACTTTGCCTAAAGAAACACATTTTCCTTGCATTTCTGTGAGGAAATGTACTGCAGTCAGCCACAAATGTCCTACCACCCAGCGTTCCCCTCGGTCTCCCGATAAAAATGATACCTCACTTTGGGTGCCTATAGCAGATTCAGCCTCAAACATAGAAAATGAAAAACTGAAGGGGAGCCAAAGTGGGACTAGAAGGGCAATCTCTACATGTTTTGGGCTCCTCCCTGTCACAGGCACTTGGCCCACACACACACGTGAGGTACCATTTTTACCAGAAGACCGAGGAGAACACTAGGTGTTAGGAAATGTGTGCTGGCCCGCTGATCCCACAACTTCCCCACACAGAAATGTGAGGAGAATGTGACTTTTGGGTAAATTTGAGGTTTGCAGGGGATTCTGGGTAAGAAAACGTTGGGGAATCCACACAAGCCACACCTCCCTGGACTCCCTTGGGTGTCTAGTTTTGAGAAATGTCTGAGTTTGGTAGGTTTTGCTATATGGGTGATCAGCATTGGACCAAAAATGTTGGTGCCCCCTTGCAAAATCAGGTAATTTTGTGGTAGAATATTTTTATGTCTCCACAATATGTTTTTGACCCACCCACACAAGCGAGATAGCATTTTTTTTTTGGAAGAATATGGCATAGAAATGCACGGAAAATGTGATTTTAGTCACATTTTGAGGTTCGCAGGGCATGGTGGGTTGGAACACTTTAAGGGATCTATGAGAGGCACACCACCTTGTACTCCCCTGGGTGTCTAGTTTATGAAAATATCTAGAGTTTGTAGATTTTTCCCTACAGACAATGTACACCCTGGCAGAGAAAGACCGAAAAGTCCAAAATTACTTTACAACTATCTATTTCTCAAGTACACACACATACTGACTGAATTTGGCACGAGGGTGAGTAAAAGGTTCAAAATGTAAATTTTATTAACACGAGATTTCACTCTTGTGAGTTTCTACCTGCTGCTGGTGGCTCCTCCCTTATACATACTCTTCCGGTATGGTTATGGATCTAATTGGCTCTTCGACCTTTTGTTGTTACCTTGTTGGGGCCTCTGTGTGATATTGTTTGAACAGGATGGTTGTATGTCTCACTCCTTGGAGGGTGGTGCGCTACATAGGAGGGGACCTTTTGGAATTGATCAGCATTTTGGCAAAAAGCGTGCACGTTTGCATTGCTTTCTATTGCAACGCATGCACATTTGGCGTTTGCCTTGCGGGAGCGAGCTTTGGCACCATCTGTTTGTAATTATCTTGATCGCACTTTCAAAACAGATGGCGCCCTGCTCGCTCCCGCAAGGGAAACGCCAAACGTGCACGAGTGGCAAGGTAAACGCTGCGTGTCTTGCACTGTCCGGCGGCCATGCTTCTCTGCAGTATCCACTCGCACTTCACGCCATCCTCTGCGCTGTCAGTATTTCCTCTTTGTACTGTCTGCCTGTCTTGTAACTCATTCTGTGCGCTGACTGTCCGTTCTGCAGCTTATCCTCAGCGCTGTCGGTCAGCCCCGCAACCTTTCCTTAAACCGTCGTGAGCGGTTCGAGTACCCTGTCGTTCAGGAAAGACGCCTGTCGAAGCACTCCACCCCCAGCCTGCCATACACAACCCACAGAGAATAATAAAAATAAAGAGAATTACTAGAATAAGGCCCGTGTCTCAGGCCTGTAGTATATGCAGAACTACCGCTATAATCTAATAACCAACATGCATGTTTATTGGCCCCTGTAACTTCAAGTTCCCATTGATGCGCTGGAAGCAGTCGATAGGAGATATGTGCGCTCAAATTAATTAGCCCGCTCAAAGAGCCGTCTCAATGTGGGGGTACTTGCGCTTATGCACATAAATGGATAGGGTTTAAAGTCCAGCTTTTAGCATCCTTTTCTGACGGCCTCTCTAGCTTTCCTAGTTCTGAAAAATATGTAATTAATTCTGCAACCCCTGCGGCAAACCTGGAATATAAACGTCCTTTTTGAGGTATTTTTCATGAAGTTGGCGGCTGCCGAGCTGCTTGTTAGGAGTGAATGAAAACCTGAGAGACGTGGCGGGCGGTGGACTTGGTTTGGAGGAGGGGAAAAAGAAAGCATCGTCAGACGAATGGCTGCCCTGCTACCTATCGGACGTTACCGGCGGGGGTGAAGTGACTTAAGCGAGCCTGAACTGAATTTGAAAAAGTCCACCTATATGTGTACGCTCACTGGTTTCAAGTTGCATCTTGATGGGTGTATCGTTTATATTTGTACTAATAGTTATAAAAACCTGCAAATACATTTAATGCCATCTTGTTATTCCTGTGCTATGTTTTTCATATTATGTTCAATTAACAATAAAAATGTTGGAGCCAAAAAGTATAAAAAGGTAGATGTTTAGGGGATTCCGTGGCAGACCGTCTAGTTCTTTCGGTTGCCAGTGAGAAGCTGTTTTGTAAGTGCTGCAAGATTTGTGTCGGCGCCTTTGGTTGTGTTTCCTTTTTGTTACTGCTGTGTACACCACACTAGGTATTAGTGTTCTACAGCTGAAAACCAAGTGGGACGCTTACATCGGAGAACACTTGCACATGTCGACTCCTTTGCAAATGCTCTCTGGTAGTTTCAGAAAACTTTCACAAAGGGGAAGGAACCCGCTCTACACGTCTCTTAGCAAGTAAGGTGGCTCGGTGAGTTAAAGCTGGCTATTTATCACATGTGACCTGAAGGTCACCAGTTCGAATCCTGGCGAGGCCTGCCTACCGTCCTCATCTGAATCGAGTATACAGGTACATCGAGGAAACTGCACCTGTTTACAGGGCTCATGAAAGGTAGAAGCACTCATTATTAAGCCATAGAAAAAGGTAACTGAAGTGTGCACGACTGTTGTCCAGGTTTTATAATGAGTAATCTAGAAAGTCGACAAGTTTATCATTGGTCCCGTTTCAGCTAACACATAGAGAGTTCCTGCAGCTTTCAAAAACATCAAACGTAATGCGATACCCATGCTTTCAGGACAATTGTTAATCTAAATTTAGTGAAAGCAGGACACCTGGCTCCTCTCTCTACGTGGCAGACAGGAAGAACTTCTGAAACAAAAAGAACAAATCCACCATCCCGTTGTTTATGCCCCCACCCACCCACCTCCATAACAAAAATAATCAATAACAAACCAGCATTACAACAGGCAGGAAGAAGTTGCCAGCTTCACCAGGAGAAAAAGACTAGAAGTCTTTTTATGTTAATTCTTTTTGGACACAGTCGTTCAATTGTACATATTGTCGTCTTGGTTATATATTTATAACGTAAAATGTTTAAAACACTTTTTTATTCAAACTTTTCAACATGCTGCACAGCAGCCGCAATGCTCTACACCATAGCTTAAAGAAATTGGCAAAAGCAATTGCTCTGGCTAAACACTTTTAAAGATCCCAAAGGCGAGACCTGGTGGCTATGCCAATGCTTGTTTGCTTAGTTGTGTGTATTATTATGAAGGATCGGAGTCTGGACCGTTCACACCTACCTTTGCTTGCTACATTCACAGGCAGATTGGTGGTTGTGGCCCTTTTAGGTCAGGTCAGTTAGATTTAATAGATTGCTGGTGTGTATTTCATCCGGAGTCCTGCGCATATTCTTATCGCTCTAGTTTCCATTATCTCGAGGTGTACCTTGATCGGCTTTTCACATACAGGTCCTTATATGACTGGGTGGTGGGGCAGGAATACCTAGCAAAAACGTATTCTGATAATGCTCCTATGCTAGGCACTTTTAGTTGGTCTCCGTCCAACCCTAAGGTCCCTAACTGGTGTTTAGATTCGGGCTTTTGGACGATCCGGTCTTTTTCGCATATTGTTGGGGGAACACAACACGCAGTATTGGATAGATAATGCTGGGTTGAATTCCTCTATCGGAGTGGCGTGGGAAGTAATGAAGGTGGTACTCCAGGGGCACTGTACTTCTAGTAAAGTAGAGGTTCGCACTCAACTCCTCTCTGAGATCCGACGACGGGAGGCTGTGCTGGATGGGCTCCCCGGTGGATTGGAGAGGCCTCCGGATGTTAGAGGTGTTCTATTGGAGGAGCGAGAGAAGTTCTTTTTGTTAGTGGAACGCCGATTACGAGGCCTATGTGGCTAGGGCAAATGCAGAGCAAGAAAAGTCCGGCAGAATGCTGGCTTGTCTTGCCTGTGAGGGCAGAGTGTCATTCAGCACTCTAGCTCTGGGACCCTCGGAGATTAATGCCATTTTACTACAGCACTATCGCGAGTTGTATTCTTTAGGATCAGCGTGCGCAGAGGCAGGCATGCTGAATTTTGTCTGGATTCTTAGCTGATAGTCATTGACTCGGGTGGCAGAACAGCTGGGTGTGAAGATCACAGAGAAGGAGGTTTGTGGAGCAATCAAAGTGATGGCAAAGGGTAAGGTACCTGGCTTAGTTGTGTTCCAGATTGAAATTTATGCTGCCTTTGCATTCAATGACTCCGGACAGCGTGGACAAGTCCTGCCTTCACTGCTATATTCTGATCACCCCCACTCTATGCTTAATGCTGATTATAAAATACTGAGTCGAATATTACCTACTCAGTTCCTCCCCCACATGTGTCCTTAATTCATACGGATCAAACTGGCTTTATTCCAACGTTTAGCACCATGCCTAATATTCGACTATTGTTCCTAGCACTGGATTGTAGGGAGTTTCTCCCCTTGGTGGCTCTGGTTGTCTCAGTGGACATCAAGAAGGCGTTTGATTCGCTCCGTTGGGACTTACTGTATATTACTATTCTTAATATAGGCCTGGGCATCCCTTTTGTTAAATTGACAAAACTGCTTTACACTGGCCCTCTAGCCACGATTTGCCCTGGTGCTTTGGTCTCTGGCACTTTCGCAGTCGAGCAGGGAACTCTGCAGGGCTGCCCCCTCTCTCCCTTATTTACGTAATAAACCTGTTGCCTGCACAATTTGTCGGGGACTTAACTATCTGGGTCTAACTATTACCGCCAGCTGTACATACTTGTCTCTATATGCTGAAGACATGCTACTGTATCTTCAGGGACGAGATGGTAACCTTTCGGAAGCGTTTACAGCGTTGTCTGTTTTTTGGGGCCTGCTCAGGACTTCAGGTCAGTTTGGACAAGTCGTGCCTCTACCCCCTGCAGGATGATGCCCCTGAGTGAAGCTCTATCCCCTCAGCATAGACAATGCGGTGGAAGCGAGATATGGTGTGGTACCTTGAAGTGGCAATATACTGCTCTCTGGACTTGGTATATGAGGGAAACTATGGGTGAGTATTGACCGTATTGTGTCACTCCGTTAACTTCTGGACCATGCTGCCTCTATTGGTCAACGGCTGTGTGGTTCTTTCAAAGATGATTATGCTACAGTGTTTATCTTTTTGCGACACTCTCGTTAGAACTGCCTCAGCGGTTTTTATGGGAACTTGATACACTATTCCTTTCGACTGGCATCTTCCATTTTCGAACTATATTCCTTAGCAGCTCAGTTGCAGTGGGTGGCATGTGGTGTCTTTCTCAGGGAAGGCGTGGGGACTGCGTTGTGTGGCTCTCCCTTGAAGGATTGCCTGTTGGGCTTTATATAGCGTCCAATGCCTGCCCCTAGGGTACGGGCCTTGAGCGTCTTGATTAGGACTGTGCCTTTTGTCTGACCCAGCTCGTTTTGTCACTCATACTCTGATTCCATACATATGCGAGTTACCTCTCTTAGTAGTTAGGTGCTGAACCTGCCCAGGGTGGTGGCCGGTCTCTGCGAATGTTCGTCTGCAGGGCTGGAGGTTCTGGGGGACCTTTTTGCAGGTGGAGAATTGTTCCTGTTCTCCAATCTCTGGGAGACTTATGATATACCAGTAGGCCATTTTCTGCTCCATGGCACCCTGGTTTACATAATACAGGAGTGGTGGACTGCTGGTGGCGCGGAGCCCTTAAACACGACTGCATGTGCCATTTCTGCTCTGTAACAGGCCGAACGATTGTGGTCGCATTGCTTTGTAGGGCTTTACTGGAGGGGGCCAGACGACTACTTGTAGCCTTACGGGCCTGCTGAGAGACTGACTTCGGAACGCCTCTTTCCAATTCCTCTTGGAGAAGAATATTAAAGGCTAGTTTCCAGGTGTCTAGGAACGCTCTCTTGAAACCTATTCAATTCTTCTATCTTCATTGGGCCTACTTAACCCCGCATCTTATTCATGAAATATTTCCGGCTGCGCCCTCAAAGTACCCTCGCTGCCTGACCTAGGGATGTACATTTTTGCCACATGGTTTGGTCTTGCCCGCTTTTACTTCCTTACTGGACTATAGTTTTACAAGTGATGAGGGGAGGCACAGACATAAACTTCCCTGTTAGCCCCACATTATGCTCACAGGGCCTTTTTGAATGTTCAGCGGCGAGGGAAGTTACTGATAGGTTTCTGGATTTGGCCTTAATTCCCGCTCGCCAGCAATTAACCATATGTTAGAAGTCTCCTCTGTGTCCTGATGCTTATTGCTGGGGGCTAGAGCTGTTGAGATGGGCGGATTGTGAAAAGGAGGCGTTCCACCCTGAGTAAGTTACGGGGGTTTGAAGGATCCCCATACTGCCTGCTTGGGATGCCATTTTGTTAGCTTGTCCGCAAGTGGACTGCAGGGGCCATGTGCTCCAGACTGCAAACCCTTCCGACTGCTCCTTGCCAGACTCAGAGGGGGTGGGGGGTGCAGCACATTGGTCTGGACACCGGCTGCCTCTGGGTAGTGGCACTCCTTTATATCTGATCCCCCAGGTACACTCCCTGTCCCAGATGTGAGCAAATGTCGCTGAGATAGGAGACTGATGTGCGTGTGATGCATCTGGATGAACCTGATTGCAATTGCTTCACAAAAACCTAGACCAATGACTCGCATCTCATGAGCTGTAAAACCGCGTTAAGGCACCAACTGCTTTACAGACCATTCACACATCTTTCATATGTGACACACACAAGACCATTCATAGCGACAGCCACGGGCCCAGCACATAACACTCACATCAGTAGACAGAGCCATTCAAGGACCCATCACTTTCATACACCCACAGGACCAACAGCAATCACACTGGCTGCCTGAGTGTGTGGAGTGGCATTTGGCTAGCATTGTGTGTAGTGACCAGCAGCAAGTTACTATTCACATACTGCAAGTCCACCGCCAGCCAAGCGCCAGTCCACGCACACCGCCAGCCAAGCGCCTGTCCACGCACTCAGCCTTCACATGTTTTTATATCAAAAAAGAGAGCGCCAACCAATTGGAAGTAGATGTAAAACTATATCTACAAACACAGCAGCTCTAACTAGATACATCACACTGATACAAACCATGAAATCTGAACAACAAATATAATATTATACAGAACGTTCAGTTTTAGGCTCACTGTTGCTCCCAATAACTCAGTCGCGTGTGGTACAATTTAAAACATGCGGGCTCACACAGTCCAGGATTAGAAGGACACTCTGGGCAGTACATACAACTCTATTTCGGCACACCTCTTAGGACACAGACTCTTCATCTTCTACTGGGAAAGCGTGTTTTTTAATTATTTTTTGGCATGGGAGGAATTTAATCAGGAAAGTGACGATCTAGCCACATCCTCCACCATTCCAGCTCTAGGAACACTTGCCTGTTCCACTATAACGAGGTTGACTATCGCAAACTGCTAAAATGTAATCTGTGAATCTGGAGAACAATCCTTGAATATAACAAAGGCATTGAAGGTTGCTTGATTAAACAAATGGATAGCTAACTTCTCATACCATATGTAAGCCTTATGAGCAACATTGTAATTCCCTAACCTCCAATCCACTCTGTCAACACCACCCATGTTATTATTGTACTCTAAAATGCACACAGGTTCACACTTTAGTAACCTGACCCTTAACACTCACAGGTGAAGTATTTTCATCATGAATGGTTATCAGCATGTGGACATCTCTCCTGTCTGCAAATTTCACAGCCAGGCACTGCACTGTCCCCTCTGAAGCTTTCTCCATACAAGCTCTTTGTGGTAACCTTTACGGTTAGAGCGGATTGTGCCACAAGCAACAGTGTCTACTTTGGACAATGGCACACCAGTGTGGAAGTTCTCTGTATATAAATTGTGACCTTTGTTAAAAAGTCCTCTCCCAAGTTTTCACACTATTTTCTCACTAACTCCAAAAGTGGATGGACAACCAGGGGGGTTAATAGTGGAATCCCAACCAGTTTACACCTTGAAAATATAGACCTATCCAGTACTGCTCTCAGACAGCATATACATCTTAATTCCATAATGTGCCCTTTTGCTAGAAATTACTGCTTAAAAACCAAACAGCGTATGAACAGGACCAAAGATTCATCCACAGCTATTTCTTTCCCTGGAACATAGATCACTGAAAATCGATCTACAAGGTGATCAAAGACAGGCCGAATCTTAAAAAGACGGTCACAGTCGGGTGATCTCATGGCAGATCTGAAGCATGATCAACAAAATGCAGCATCTGAAGCAGAGGCAAATAGCGATCATGACTCATGGAGGCAGGAAATGTAGCCGTTGCCATCAAGGGACTAGGAGACCAATATGTAGAAAGAGATGGCTTCCTTATCAAGCCCATCAAAAAAGTTAGACCCAAGAACTTCAACTTATCCCAAATGTTGGGAGTCCACCAGATAGCTCTAGGGTGGGGCTCAAGTCTGGCACTGTTTTCTATTAAATACTGTTCAGCATACAAATTTGTCTGGTCAACAATCTGAACCCAAAAATATCGTCCATCAACAACTGAAAGAAATTAATAGACTAAAACATTTCAGTATTCACTCTACACCCTGCAACACCAGTAAAGGCTGTACCATGTTTGGGCAACCCAGAGTTCAGCACTTCCAATGGGAAGCCTTTCAGACTCTGGCTATAATCCAGATGCCACTTGCTGGACTATCGGCAAACCAGTGTCCTCCTTTAAGAGGCACTTCCTCCGCACGGTCGAATGATGGAACCACACATGGGATTACAACACATACCTTAACAACGCGATTATTACAATGACTGAGTATTTACCACGCATGCGTTTTCAATGCATATGCCTTTACCACGCATGCCTTTACAACGAAAAAGTAAGTATTTAGCAGGTAAGTATAAAGTGTATATATGTGTGTGTGTGTATATATGTGAGTATATATGTATGTGTGTGTATATATGTGTGTGTATATATATATATATATATATATGTGTGTGTGGGTGTGTGTGTGTGTGTATTTATATATATATATATATATATATATATATATATATATATATATATATATATATATATTCACTGAAAAAACCATAGGTTTCACACACGTTATAGTTAGGAATTAGCATTGTTGTCCAGTGGCTTTCTATCCCCCATGAGGGCAGATAATCCTAAAATGATGATCGATCTGACCCCCAGGGAGCGTAGAAAACAGCCTAAATACTGCTCGAATAAAGGGGAGCGACCCTTGCCCAAGGGACCACTCCCCGAAATATGAATGTAAAATTCCCTGTTGTCTAGTGGTTAATTTCCCCAAAGTGGTCGCTCCCCATAATCATCTTTATATTAAAGTCCCTGGCAGATCGGTTGAAAAAATGGCCGAACGAGGCGGGGCTTGGGGGGGTGGGGGGAAGACACAGATATTATATGCCCCCATGGGAGCGACCCCTGACTAATGGGTCGCAAACCCAAAATCCTTAAAACTATATCCCTGTTGGTCTAGTGGATAGATACCTGCTCCACGATCACGGCCCCACCCGCAATCAAGGCGCAGGAATCCACTCCAAACAGGCACAGCACGTCCACGGCTGCATTTGATGATGTCTGCGCATCGTAAGCACGCCGATGTCATCAGATCGCCTAGGGGGAAGTTGGGGGTGTCCGCTCCCATCTCTGGTGAGGGGGTTTAAAGGAGCGTCCCACGGAGTGAGCACCAGCGCTTTCACCGTGGGTGGGTGCGAGGAAGGAACAGTTTTGTCCTCCGCACATGTCCGCCGTGGCTGAGAATGGAACGGTTCCATCCTTAGCACGGAACCGGTTAAAGGATTGAAACAATGTCATGCAGATAGACCAAACGTTAACAGGGCCACATATGCATAATCTAAGCCGTCTTCTTCATTTTTTGTGGGAGTGTCATGAGGTATTGCCCAATTACTACACATTTTGTCATCCTAGCGTCCTCAACCCACAGTACTAACTCAGCTGAAAAACCCCAATGTTTCACTCCATCATTAACAAATGTTAATTCACCCCGTGTACAACTAGCTCAGATAGTTCTATTGAGAACTGCAATCTTAATTTGAACAAATAAATATATATAGAATCTCTACATATGGCGTCTCGCTTTACTCAAACCTTTGATAAATATTTAAATATAAAACAAAAGTTAAGATGGCAGTGCCTACGTCGAAGACTTAATGCCTGTAGATATTAAAAATGAAAATCTTTGTTTATGTACAAGTGAAATCAAAAAACTGTTTCAACAGCTTTACTCTCAGTAGGCTTAATGGCAACGCTCCCACAAAACAAAGCGCTATGATTACAACCTGCTTTTGTGCTAAATTGTATACGATTCTAGTGTAAAAAGATTCAGTCGTCTTTATTAAACCGAAATGAGATTTTTCAACCATTGAAAATGAGAACACTAGGCGGTTTCTAGAGTCCCAGCAATGCAGCAAAAAGCAAGAAAGCGGTTAGGCGGAAGCAGCCACCAACACCAGTAACAGAAAAGCTACTGTCTGTTGCTTAAGTTGTTCTAACAGTTCATATAAAGGCGCACCAACTAGTAGCTTCAACACCCCTCAAAGTACTATGCTAGCAGATGAAGTTGTGATATTCTAGCAGGTCACCACAATACTGTAGAGTGTGTGGAGTTACGGCCTGAACTGCAGATTTTGGAGCTGGAGGAACCAGGTTCAAGTCTGTCTGCTCAACATCCTGTGATTATCCCCAAATCAAATCCCCATGCCTAAAAAATGTATGTGACCTTTTGTAATGTAACTGGTAATGGTCAGAGGCTAAGGAGGCAGAATCGGTGAGCCTGTGCGGCTAGTGACACTACAATGTAAACCGAGTAGAAGGACAAACATGCAATTTATGTAAAGAGATCATTACCCCTAGGACACTCAAAGAGGGTTGTTATAGTACTACTTGGTCAGTGCCACTGGGCAACGCAACAGAAAATATATTATCAAAATAAGCACTCTTTCTGAGGAAGTACACAATGTCTGCCCAATCAGATTATATAAACATAGCTCCGACATGTGGGAGGAGCCAAATCCACGCCTTCCAGTTAGTTCTGACATAATTGTCGATTGACAGCTGCGCTGCCTAGTCCGGCTGTAAAAAGTGCATGCTTATTGCTTGTTGTTTGGAGAGTTCCCCTAAACTGAGAGATTGGTGTAGAGGTATGGTCTTTTGCTCAGCTGCGGAAAAATATTATTTATAAATAGATATGCTGCAAAACCAAATACCAACAAATGTGGTCAGTGGCTATCCAATCAGTCAGAAGGGTGATTGATTAATTGTCTTTAAATATAGGTGATTATCACAAGTTTGTCAATGGTGATAATGGGTTGGGTCTTTGACTTGAGACTTCAGGTTACTGGTTGCACTTCGGTTGTTAAAAATCTAAAAGAATAAAACTGTTAAAGTGGATGCTGAAACGGAGAATGAGGGCTTTTTAGCAGCTGGGGACTGGAGTTCCTGAGTAAAGCAGCTATTTTAGTTGATGGGTGTCCATGCCCCCGAAAGGGCACACCTTAAAGGCAGCAACAGCTAAAAACTGTCCTCTTTTAAGAAGAAAGAATGCTTTACAAAGGACTTATAGAAAAAAACTCCCCTTCATTGTGTTAATCTGTGTTTCTGTACATAACTTCGCTTTTATTAGAAAACCAAAGTCTCAGGCTAGAGAAACTGGAGAAAGGCAAAGTCCTGTCCTGGCAGGTCAGAAACAGTTGGTGCTGATGTACTTGTTTGTTACTCATCCACAGAATCTGTTTAATCAGAAATATATTTCAGCCAGTTGTTAACCAGTCACGGACTCCAGCACACTCTCAAACTCTTTTAGACATACACCCGCTCACTTAATATGTGAGCATGGAGGCTATGCTACAGAGAGCTGCTTCTGCAGGTTGGGCATTGATCGCTAAATAGCTCTTAGTCTGGCTTTTGTGAAGTGATAAATGAGGCTTGCACTCAACTTCTTGGTCTTTGGATTCATAGGGCTTTGTCCCGCTCTATTTTTAATATTACGGAGAACGTTGATGTGGGTCTTTCCTAAAACCCTTCTTTTCCAGGTGTTAGTATTCTGTTTCCTATTCTGTATTTTTTTAAAATTTTTTATTATTGTTCCACAAACCGACAATTACAATGTATCACAAACATAGAACAGTTTAAATCACATATATCTCGTTCTGTGATATCAACTTATATTAGTTAAACATCAAAATAATCTTTTAAAGGGCGCCAAATTGTAAGACCTAAGTTTCTTTTGCGAGGTTTTTTTTAACAAATATATAGTAGTTTCAGTATTATACAAAGTGAAAAGCTTAGATCGCCATATATCAAAACTCGGGGCTTGCGGTTGCAGCCAGGCTGTTGCTATGGATAAGCGGATTGTGGTAGCGATAATGAAAAGAAAAGAACGAAACTCAAATAGAGGATGCCCCACAATAATTTCATCCCCTATACCCAGTAGGATTAACTTTGGTGAAAATACTACAGGTTTCCTGAGAACATGGCCGCGAAAATTTGAGATTTGATTAAAAAAACATGTTAAAGACGGACATGCAATAAAAAGACATGCAATAAGTCGGCTTCTCCTGCTTTACAACGAAAACATTCACCAGAGTTAGAATATAAAGGTGAATTACCCCATTTCATCATCACAGCCGGAGTGTGATATAAATTAAAAATGGTTTTATATAATTGTGTTTTTAATGATGCGGAAAAGAAAATCATATGGGCCATTTTAATAGATTCTTGAATGTTGATAGAGGCAGATGTTAACTTGCCTGACCATCTCTCATTAGTTTTATCAATGTCATCTATACGATATGTTAATAAGTGTTTATAGATAGTTCCAATGGGTGGTTGTAGTCTGATAGCATCAATAACGTCATTTGAAGACCATGGCATGGTGTGTTTATATAGAAAATCCCGAATCTGTAAATATTTAAAGAATTGATTGTTATCTAAATCGAATTGTATTCTAAGTGTATCGAAGGAAAGAAGGAAACCATCAGCAGAGACGAAGTCGCCAAGACATGTGATACCTTTAGAGTACCAGTATCGTGCAACTACATCGCCAAAAATTGACGGCAATAAGCGTGGAGCCCTGAATGGGGTATATATTGTGATTTTAGGTATATTACACATTTTCCTGACACTTTTCCATGTGTTAAAGGCAGATATGATAGTTTTGAACCGTGTATGTTTGTAATAACTACTGTCAAAGTTAGAGATCAGACAACTTTTTGCAAATGGACCAAGAGTAATATGGTAAATCGATGGATTTTCTGCCATATTGGATATTACCTCTCCGGCGAGGAGGGTACGCATTCTTAAAAGTAAGCATGACATCTGGTAGAGTGGGAAGTCCGGTACTCCCCAACCCCCACGGACAAGAGGGAGCGTCATAAAGCGTGAAGCTCTACGGATTTTTCCGGGGGCCCATAAATATTTTTCACAAATTGACTGTAACTGGCGAATTTGGGGCCTGGGGATTAATAGGGGGACAGCACGAAAAAAATAAAGTACTCTGGGTAATATAATCATTTTAAGTAAATTAACTCTGCCGACCAAAGTCAGATGTAAACTCTGCCAAGATTCCAATGCGTGTTTCGATTTATCCAATATCTCAGTCCAGTTGGTATTGACGAGTTCCTCCAAATTAGGCCTGATCTTAATGCCCAAATAGACCACTTCTTCCATAATCCTGTTATCAAGTGCAAGAGTTTGATCTGTACACAGACATTGTGTTTTGGATTTGTTAAGTTTATATCCAGAATATTTCCCAAAAGATTCAGCTAACAATTCTATGGAGGGTAAATCCATGTTCAAATCAGATGTAATAAAGGCAATATCATCCGCATACGCGAGAACATTATACTTCACGTCATGAGCTATGAAAGGGGGAATCTGTAGGCTAAGCTCGAGCATTTTAACAAAAGGATTAATATAAAAGGCAAAAAGAATTGGAGAACAAGGACAGCCTTGCCGGGTCCCTCTACTGATCAGAACCTCCTCAGATTTAAGGCCCATGGCGCAAATCCTTGCAGTTGGGGACTGATAAAATATCTGGAGAGCCAGGAGAAAGTTAGAGCTAAATCCCAAGCGAGTCATGACCTCCCACAAAAACTTCCAGGATACGCGGTCAAACGCCTTCTCGGCGTCGAGCAGGGCAAGACCCAGAAATCTGGACTCAGCCTGCGCGGCGTCGAGAAGTGCGATGACCCTATTAACATGATCTACCGTCCCACGCCCCGGCACAAAACCATGTTGTTGTAGTGAAACCAGTCCCGCAACGATAGGAGCCATGCGGTTTGCTAATAATTTCGCATAGTTTGCCATCACAGTTAAGGAGCGATATCGGACGGTATGACCCGGGTTGGTCGGGGGGTTTCCCCTTCTTCGGGAATATGGCAATATGAGCAGCAGCCCATGATTCGGTGGAGTGCCCAACCTGGCTGCCTGAAAAGTATTCAGCAAGTCAGAATGTTTCCTATTCTGTGTCCATATATTTGACATAATCTCCATTGTATGTACCTAAATTCTTTTGAGCATTCAAGGGTAATGGTTGGACGGGGAATTCTTTTCCAATCGGCTGGAAGACGAGCTTTCAATCTAGGAGCTCCACATGTTTCAGATTCCAGATTTTAAACTAGGCAAGCAGTAGAAAACAAGATGGCTGCGCAGCTTTGGAACGCATAATGGGAATGCATTATAATTCTGCATTCTCAATGAGTGTCCGCCATCTTACATGCTGAGTCGAGGGGAGTGGATATGGCGTAAGTGCTAGAGCGGCTGACCTTGAGGCCGGCGAACAGGGTTCGAGTCTCGGAGGTTCAACATCCTGTGTGTCTGCGTAAATCACTTAATGTAAAGTGTTCCAATACCTGTGAAAACCCACCCAAAATATGCAGGCACAAAATAAGCAGCGATGGAGGGAAAAGCAACAATTTCAAACAAACAGTTCTTCTTCCAAACCATAACATAAAGCGGCTTCGCAAAGACTGCGTAAGGAATGGGAGGTGGAGTGGAAGAAATAGTACCAGCATTAAATTAGACGGCCACTAATTAAAGAGAATTAATGTGCAGTCCAGCTGTGCTCCTTCGCTCCAGACGGAAGTGGTGTATCATGAGTGTGAACCAATAAGTAGCCACCAAAGAAGAGAGATGCTGCAGTCAACATATGGTAAGCAGCAGGTGGGATTACACTCCATATAGTAATAACAGCAGGTCTTCCAGACAGCTCATGCGCGCTGCCTAGGCACGACCTAAAAACACTTTTAAAAAATCCTGCTTGGACCTACTTTGCCACTCATACTGTGCTATTTGTAAGGTCTTAAAGGAGATCTGCTTTCTTCCTCTTGATCACTGTATTCAAGTGGTTATTGGGCTCAGCCTGTCTTTGCTAATAGATGGGGGAATCCGGTTCTGGTACCTTCCTAGGACACCCATTGTGTGGCATCAAATTTGTGCCTTTTTCATTTTAAATTTCTCATTGTTTCCAGTTTGGACTCGCCTCTGTTGAAACTAAGCAGCAGTTTAAGTGCATTTAAAAAAGAATGGGAATTGTTATCCTGAGTCCATTGGGGGTGCTGTCAGTAAGCATGGGGGTGGGATTAAAAGTGTGGCTAAAAATATCAAAATATTCTGTAACCATTTTGTCAGTCTTTTACCTTCAAGTAACTGCCTATACAATAACCTATGCCTTAAATGAAAAATAAATGCAAGTTAAACTAATCAGTGAGAGATGTACTATTTTATGTTGTGAAACCTCTGGTGGTTAATTTGTTAATGCAATCACTGCAGATGTCCGTGCATGTAACCAGAGAGCCACAACATTGAATTCTGGTTGGTGCTTTGGGGGAATAGTGACTTTTGTTTTTAAGTGCACATTAATATTTATAAGCACTATGAATATATACGTTATTGCTTTAAACTTTCATTACGCACAGGATAAGATAGGCTGCCAGAAAGTGTACAAAAAGATATAGTTTTAAGATGGTGTTTCCGAAATATAGATCTGAGTAATCAAAGTGTACCTAGTGCAAACATTTTTTTATAACTTTCCATTTAAAGCACTCCACAGCTCATCAATCAAAGCCAATATCGGTTTCCAAGTAGCCTTTAAATTTGCAGATTAAAGAATGTGCACATTTACATTTCTTTCAGGCAGCAGACACCCTGGCAAGAAGGCTTGTTTATTGTTCAGCTATCCTTCCATTCCTCAGCTTCACAGCACCCTGAACTCTCTTCCCTTCCACTTCAGCTGAGTTGTCTCGAATGTCGGCGTCCTAGGACTACTGCTTTGTAACAAAGTTGGGGAGCTGTTTTTGTCATATTAAGAAAAGTATGGGCATTTTAAGCCCCTCCGATCCCGCACACTTTGACCTCTGGACACAAGAAGATCCTGCAAATCTCTAGTCTCCCCTCCACAGTATCCAACTGACCTACACCTGCTGTCTCCCCTGCCTTCTTCTTTCCAGAAGAAAGTGTTGATAAATGTAATATTTAAATCCATTTCATCCACTCATACTTACTTTAAGCCACATTCTGAGCCATCATGTTTGCTAATTTTGCCATTACAGACCTTGTTGGCTCTACCCCGTAAGGGTAGGGTGGCCAAAAATCTCAGATTTCTCCATGTTGTCTTGGTTTTCAGAGGTCTTTTCCAGCGTCCCAACGGGTTTCTCAGTTTTAAATGCATGTCTAGTTTTTGGGAAGAGGGATGAGCACTGCGGAATACCAGTATTGAAAGTCCACAGACCACTTTGAAGTTGGAAACAAACTTAAGTAATTATTAATCTTAGTTTCAGGCACTGCAGCAGGTGGGAAGCTGGAGCTTCAGTTCTTGCTCCCATCGGAGAGAAGGGGACAAGCAGTGCTTAAATTGTAAAAATAAAAAATATAAGCGGGAGGGCCCTGGTCAGGAGCCCACTGCAGCTTCCACCACCCATTGCTCTTGCCATCACAGCCCATGACCGTACTAACACAACTACTAACCATCACACTCTTACAAGTGTGACAAATTGGACTAATCTGAAAGAGACTATTAGTTATAGATTCCTTACCTTAGTATTTCGCCCAGGCATCAGACTGGATCCAGAGAATTTTTCTTCCGCTGTACCGCTGTGCGTCGGTAGATGGTGTCGGTCGACTCTGCATTAGTCGTTGGCGTCGTGATTGCCGGAAGGCATCGCGGTATCTACTAAGACATCGCCCCGGCGCGCTGACGTCAGTTCTTTCTTTTTCCGCGCCAGCCTGCGCAGATCCCGAGAGAGCGGTACCCTTAGTCATTTTTTGGCTAACCTTTTTCGACTTTTGTCAACATCTTTTTTGAAGTCTTTACAACTCCTGGTGCACGAGGGATCTCAAGTCGTTGGACCGGCTTCAAGCCTTGTGACTCTGGTCACAAGCTGATGTCAGTCATGGATCCGCACCTCGTGTGCCTTTGGTGCCTGGATTGCGAACACGGCCCGACGTCGTGCTCAGACTGTCAGGCCATGAACCCGAAGTCTTTGCGGGAGCGGTCCCAAAAGATTCTGGAGGCCCGGCAGCCAGCACTGTGCCGCTTGAGGT
Organism: Triturus cristatus; assembly: GCF_964204655.1. Lineage (NCBI taxonomy): Eukaryota > Metazoa > Chordata > Amphibia > Caudata > Salamandridae > Triturus > Triturus cristatus. Next base: position 291,796,464 of record NC_140585.1, read on the forward strand.
CCCGGTCGAGAGGGAGGTCATGGGACTGGTCGCGGAGTCCCACCATCACTCTTCATCTAAGTCTTCGTGTAAGTCGAAGCACAAGAAGAAGCACTGTCGCTCTTCACCTTCTCCACCTCCGTTGGACGACGCAACGCGAGACGCGGAAGGTTATTGTCCTTCAGCTCCGCCCACGGAGTGTGCTAGGATGACTCGGAGCTTCCCTCCCTTCCCGGGAGCTGGAGCGTCCCCTGCCCAGCTTTGTGCCTTTTACGAGGCCCTCCACTCCACCTTTGGGCAGCCCGACTCCGCCGGCGTGCCTTCGGGCCACGCAGACTCTGCTGGGGGCTCTAGGCCTTCGATGCTGGTGAATCCGGGCCCTGATGCCGCTGGGCCCCCAGAGATCCAGGCTTGGATCCGTATCAGCGGCGGTTGACCTCACGACACCTCCCCCGGTGCCGATTCCAGTGACAACACCTCTGCCGCCTCCGATGCCGGTTGGGTCCCTGGCTGACATCGACCCCGGCCTCCCCCTCCAACCGAACACTGAGCCGGACCGGTGTTGACCGATACTTTTGTACCACTGTTCTATCCTGGCGTTCCTTTTCTCCCTGAGTGGCAGCCTGGAGAGGATGAGGAGGACTGGGAGGGGTCTGTGGACCCTCTGGCAGACCAGCTAGAAGAGCCGGATTGGAGAAAGGAGTTGGGTGATGCCAGTGGTCTGGATACCTCCCCAGACCTTTTTATGCTTCCTCCCCTTACCGTGGCCACGGAGGTGGGAGCCTCTTAAGCTGTGGTGTTGTGTAGGGCGGCTGAGGCCTTGGGCCTCGAACTTCCTACGGTGGCAATCCGAACTAACCTGACTGAGGTGCTTCAACCGGCAGCGGCCTCCTCGGAGCCCCTGCTGTCGTTCAATGAGGCCCTCACCAGCATCCTTCTGGGTACTTGGTCCAAGCCCAGCACAGGGGCTCCTGTGGATAGGATGATGGCCCGACCCCACCGCCGGGGTGACCCCATTTTCCTCTCCTAACACCCTACCCCTGAGAGCTTGGTGGTCCAAGCCTCGACCTCTGAGGGCATGTTCCCTGCTGCTCCCCCAGATAGAGAATCCAAGAAGCTGGATAATCTTGGGAAGGAGATGTTTTCCTCCACCAGCTTAGGTCTGCGGTTGGTCAACAACGCGTGTCTCTTGGGCCGCTACACCCACTCTGTGTGGGACATGGTTGCACAAGTGCTGCCACAGTGCCCGGAGGAAGCCCGGACTATACTCGCCCGTGCGGTTGCAGAGGGTAGAGACGCAGCGAGAGCTGCATACTGCCAACTTGCTAGGTAGAACGATTTCTACATCAGTAGGCTTGAGACGCTATACCTGAGTTCCACTGGCTTTCCCGGGGAAGTCCAATCGACCCTTTTGGACATGCCCTTTGATGGCTGTCGCAAGTTTGGCGACAAGGCGTACAATGCGCTCGATCGCTTTAAGGACTCTCTGGCTACGGCTAGATCCTTGGGACTTGCTGCCACCTCTCGCCCGGTTCAGTCTGCCTTTCGTGGCTACAGAAGGGGTGCCCCACCACATTCCACTCAGGGCCACAGGCCAGCGCAAGCTACTCAACTTCAGCGCGGCCTGGGACATGGGACCCAGCGCTGTGGGTCATGGGGCCAGCGAGCAGGCCAGTCCACAAGTGCCCCCCTCTGCATCCGCTCCAAGCCTTCCTAGTCCGACCTCTCAGGGCCTCCAGTTGCCAGTGGGTGGCAGGATTCCCCATCCTCTCCCCCACTGGCACATCAAGTCGCACAGGTGGGTTTTGCAGGTAGGCCGAAGGGGCTACTCCTCCCCTTTGAGACTACCCTTCCCTCCATGCCACCAACACTTCATCGCATGTTGGAGGATCACTTGGCCCTTCTCCGTCAGGAAGTTTCAGCTCTTAGCCAAGGGAGCCATCGAGTGAGTCCCTGTGCCAGAAGTTGTGGTTGTTATTCCCTCTACTTCCTGGTGTCCAAGAAGGACAAAGACCTGCGTCTTATCTTGGATCTCAGGGACGTCAACCGCTTCCTCCGGAAGGAGAAGTTCAAAATGTTGACATTGGCTCAGATCTTGTCTGTTTTTGACCCGGGAGACTGGATGGTAGCGTTGGACTTGCATGATGCTTATTTTCACATCCCCGTTCTGCTGGCCCACAGGCGTAACCTACGGTTCACGGTAGGCCACAAGCATTTTCAGTGTACCGTGCTCCCCTTTGGCCTTGCCATCGCCCCGCGGGTGTTCACGAAAGTGATGGCGGTAGGCGCAGCTCATCTGCGCAGATCAGGGGACCCAGTCTTCCCCTATCTCGACGACTGGCTGTTGAATGCGAGTTCGCAACAGGATGTCGTTTGCCACCTCCAGACTACGGCGGACCTTCTGCCCTTGCTGGGGTTCACTATCAACATGCTGAAGTCGAACCTTATTCCCTCTCAGAAGCTCCTTTTCATCTGAGCAGTTCTGGATATCGAGCAGTTTCGGGCCTACCCTCCCGAACAGCGAGTCCGGGATATTCGGGCTATGATACCGATGTGTTAGCCTCTATCCCGGATTTCAGTGAGAATGACCCTGAGACTGCTGGGCCTCATGGCCTCCTACATTCTGCCAAGTGGCATATGCGGGCTCTGCAGTGGGACCTGAAGTTCCAGTGGGCTCAGCATCAGGGAAATCTTCCCGAGGTTGTCCAGATCTCGGAGGGCACTGCACATCAATTGCAGGGGTGGCTAACGAACCAGGTTTGGGTCAACAGCAGATTCCTCTCCCTTCCCCAACCAGACTTCACAGTGGTGACAGATGCATCCCTTCTGGGATGGGGCGGCCACATGGGAGAGGAGGTCAGAGACCTCTGGTCTCCGGCGGAGTCCGGGCTCTGCATCAATCTGCTGGAGCTCCGGGCGATCCCTCTTGCACTGAAAGCATTTCTTCCTTCTGTCAAAGGAAGAATAGTGCAGGTGTTCACGGACAACACCACCGCCATGTGCTACTGCAGCAAATCGGGCTGGGTGGGGTCGTGGATCCTATGTCAAGAGGCCCTCCGACTCTGGATTTGGCTATTACATCAGGGCATGTCCCTGGTGGTTAAACACCTGGCAGGTTATCTGAACGCCAGGGCGGATGAGCTGAGCTGCCGGTGCATGATGGCTCACGAATGACTTCTTCACTCAGAGGTGGTGGAAGGTCTTTCAGCGGTGGGGAGAGCCTTGGTTAGATCTGTTCGCCACTGAAGAGAACGTGCAATTCTGCGCGTTGAAAATTTCCAAGGCGGCACTCGCTTGGCGATGCTTTGTGTCACGAGTGGAATTGCTGTCTTTTACACGCCTTCTGCCTATACCACTTCTGCCCAGAGTGCTGAAGATCAAGCGCGACCGGGCCCAAGTCATTCTTGTGATTCCGGATTGGGCACGAAGGGTCTGGTATCCCGAGTTCTTGAACATGGCCATCGATCCTCCGATCAGACTGCCCCTTCGGAAGGATCTTCTTTTGCAACAGCAGAGGACGGTCCTCTACCGAACCTGTCCGGTCGCCATCTCCTTGTGTGGAGATTGAGCGGCGACAGTTGACAGCTTTTGACCTTCCTCCCGAAGTCTGTAATGTCATCTTGGCAGCCAGGCGTCCCTCCGCTAAATCGGTGTATGACTGTAGATGGAACAGATTTGTGGCATGGTGCACAGCAAAGGCTGTGGATCTCCTTTGTGCCCCTCTTTCAGAGGTTATCCTCTTCCTTTTGCCCAGAAGGGCTCTGCTCTGGGCACCCTTAAAGGCTATCTTTCAGCCATTTCGGCCTTTCTTCTTCCTGATCAGCCTTCTCTTTTCAAGTCCCCTGTTGTAAATAGATTTCTTAAGGGCATTACTCACCTCTTTCCTCCTATTCCTTTCGTAATGCCCCAATGGGACTTAAATCTGGTCTTAACTTACCTCCTGTGTGCTCCTTTCGAGCCACTACATAATTGTCCTCTCTGACTCATAATTGTCCTCTCAGACTCTTGACCTTAAAGACTGCTTTTCTGGTGGCCATCACCACTAATTGCAGGGTGAGTGAGCTTCAAGCCCTTTCTTCTAAACCTCCTTTCTTGCTGTTCATCAGGACAAGGTAGTCCTTCGAACTTGGCCTTCTTTTCTTCCCAAAGTGGCTTTGGGATCCTAGAAGAACAAGTTACTTACCTTCGCTAACGATATATCTGTAAGAGACGTATATTAGTTATAGATTCCTTACCTTAGAATTACCCCCAGGCGTCAGACTGGATCCGGAGAGTTTTTCTTCAGCAGTACCCCTGGGTGTCAGTAGGTGGCGTCTGTCGACTCCGCGTTCATCGTTGGTGTCATGATGGCCAGAATGACGTCCGTTCTTTGCATGACATTCCACGCCAGAAGCGCAGAGCCATGTAGGACACTCACCACTGGTGCACAAAACCAGGGCCCTGATAGGCAGTCCCTTACTCTAGAAGTCTGTTCACAGAACGGGGAGGATGGGTGAGGCGGTAAGGAATCTATAACGAATATATGTCTCTTACAGATATATCGTTACCGAAGGTAAGTAACTTGTTAATCTGAAAGAGACTATTAGTTATAGATTCCTTAGCTTAGAAAGATACCCCAACAATAATAACCCCAGAGGTGGGTCTGAGAACTAAGTTCACACCAGAAAGTCCTGGAGAACTGAACGGCCAAAGAAGCCGTCTCTCTGGACTTGACTATCCAGGCAATAATGTTTAGTGAACGTGTACAGTGATGCCCACGTGGCAGCCTGGCAGATGTCACTGAGGGGGACTCCACGTCCCAAAGCAGTAGTGGATGCCATCGCCCTGGTGGAGGTTCCTTTTTCGCCAAGGACTAACAGATGTTAATGCATAGAACGACTCATTGAGAGATGGTTTGTTTTTGCACGGCCCAACCTTTCTGGTGCCCACATAGCCAACAAAGAGTTGATCATCCACCCGGAATGGTCTTGTGCAATCCAGATAAAATGAAAGCCCACTTTTTGGATTCAGACGGTGGAGCCTCTCTTCCCTCCTTAGAAGGATGCAGACGCGGGAAGAATGTGGGGAAAATAATGGTCTGTCCATCTCCCCGTTCTATGAACTGACTTCTATAGTAAGGGACTCCCTTGTCTTGCATGGCTCTGCGCTTCTGGCGTGGAATGTTGTGGAAAGAACTGACGTCAGCGCGCAGAGTCGGTGTCTAAGTAGATACCAGAACGTCATTCTACACCAGACAAACCGCGCCACCCTGTGGCAGATTGTCATAAGTGCTAGTGTTGACAACTGGATGCCGAGCACCGGAAACCATGAGCTCAAATTAAGCACTGGAGGGGAGGGGGGTGCAGTCACAGGGATCGGCAGCACTGAGGAGATCATTCCACGCTCCCATAGCTTATGTTTTAAAAATAACTTGTCTTGTAAGTGAAGACTTCAAATCGACCGGAGCCTATAACCTTTTGAAAGAGTCTATGCTGGATGCCCAAGATTCACAATAATTATCAAGGTACCATTTGTAACCTATGCGAAAACGTAGCTTAAACATTGGTCTAGCTTTAAAAGTAGCAGAGCTGGAGTATGTAAACATTGTTATGAACTGCAATCTTCAGATCAGTTGTCAGTGTTTGATAGTCACTTCCACCATACACTTTACTATATGCTCATTGCATTTTCATTGTCATCCTTTATTCCTGCTTCTATGTTTAACCTAGTTTTGGCCAAATGGTCTTTCCAGCCGTAACTGTTAGACCACGTCCACTTCATAAAGGAACACACCACAGACCGGTTTCAACCCTGTTGGGTCTAATTGGTGCTTGTAGCTTGTCTCATTTGACACAGAAAGCTACTGGACTTGTTTAAGTGCCACTTAGTGACTCGCTGAAAGACAATAAGTCATGGATGGAATGCTTGAATTGACCTCCCTTACTGGTAATGACTTGACCACCTTCAAGTCAGTCTTTTATCTCTTACTGTGCTACTGCGATCAGTGTGGGTTTGCTTGTATTTGTGTACAAATGGAACGTGACAATGATTTACTTGTGGACAGTCCTTTTATATAAGGACTCGGATAAGCTAAAAAGATGGAATGCAGTGCACCTGTTACAAGTGGTTCAAAATAATGCAGTTGTTTCCAACTGATAATTGTTTGCCAAGTCTTATCCCGCCCGAGGGCTCTTCTACCTTTTCTTTGTATATCATCGGCCGATGAACTCTTTTGATGACAAAATCTGTCCACATAAGTTCTGAATGTCACATGTGCTACTAGTTCCCTAATTGGGTAGTAAAAGAAAGATGTCTAAATGTTCTGTGATTGAAATTGTGGGCCTTGCTATTTAACCCACGTAAGATGAAATGGTTGTAAATAAAATGGAGTTGTAAATGACCCGTCCTTTGTTTCCTAGGTTAAAGTCTGGTTTCTTTCATTCTAGGATGCTTCAGTTGGAATATGCTGCCTCTAACGCTGCCCTTCCGGGTTCTGCACTTCAGCATGTTATATGGGAGAAGACTTGGTAACTAGACTCCAGAAGGATCCAAAGGTGGTTTACCCTGACTTGCCCAGCAGTTGAAATTCATTTGTAAATGTCTAGGTGCCTCATATCCTGTTGTGGGGTCTGAAACTGCTTCTCAAGAGACTTGGATAGGTTGACTAGGGACATGCTAGTCGGGAAGGCCTGCTACGACAGGATGGCTTCCTAGAGGTTAACCCTATTTTCTCCTAAAGATTTTCAGACATATTTTTGGGGGTGAGGAAGACATGCCAGGGCTGTTCCATTGCATTTTGCACCTTTTGAAAGAAAAAAAATAGAAGGCCAAAGACCACCTCTATGGGAAAGCTGATCTCTGCTTTTAAACTGACACCCTGGCCACATCTATGCTGAAGAGAAATATTTTTTATTTTATTTTTGTATGACTGCTATTTATTGCCTGTGTTTTTTTAAACTGATGATAGTTAAGGAAAAAAATGCTAAAACAAAAAGTGGGTTTGCAAGAAGTGTATGGGACTCACATCTAAGATTTCAGTCCCTGCTCTCCCCAAACCTTAGTGTGGCCTTGGGCAAGTCGTGTTAGCCTTTTACTTGTTGCTTTGTGATAACTGTGAGCTCTGCTTAGCAGGAATCACTATGTTCAGTTCGCTATACAAAGTACCAAGTTCACTGCTGCCACCGCACATGGTCCTGCCGTTGTTGAATGCTGCCAGACCTAAAAGAAACCAAAATAAATCCCCATAGAAGGAGAGATGCAAAGGAATGGACTTGCTTGGATTGATCTTACGCAGCAACATTGACAAGCACCCTGCACACCCCACCAAACCTTGGGCACTACTCCTTTGAAAATAGAATTGCTGACACGCACAAGTTTATACAGTTTTATCTTTCTGATTACCATTTTGTTCCCTTGACCAGTCCAAAATCTGTACTGTGTTCTCTCCTGTGAAAAGCTGAGTTTTAAAGTGATTTGTACTGTAATGTAGAGCACAGGTTTTTGGTGAGCTATATGCAAACCCTTCTTCAGGCAGTTTTTAAATATGGCCTAGCTGAAAGTGATCATGGGTCCCAAGTGCCTGTGTCCAAGGGCTGGGACATTGAAAGACAGCCTTTCAAATTGTTGACTTGCAGATGTCTCTGTAGTCCTAATCAACTTGTGCTCCACCTGGGCGTTGTTCAAACTGTGGCTAAACTTAGAAATAGTAATTGCCCATGGTGTGACAGTGCCTTTATATGGACTCTGTGGGTATCCCTTTCCATAAAATACTGATCATTGTTCTTCATACCATCTTGCTTCAGCAAATATATGTAACCGGAGGTGAGGTACTAGTGCATGTCGAGCTGTATTGTCAGCCCACCCTCTACTCTATTTTTTCCCACCTCAGTGATTAGCAAAAGCATACATCAGATTACTTAACAGTAGTCTTTGTTTTGTCACCCATCTCCATTCAATGCTTGTTCCTGCTTGAATGGATCACTGTGAAGAAACATGTACTACCATCTTCTGCACGCTTGGCTGAAACCATACCCTACCTACTACTCCAGACCATCACATGTGGATTGAGATGGGTCCGTCCACCTCACCTTGTGTGTTTCCAATGCTGTCACTGCTTAAAGCCTTTCTGTTAAGTTCATGGGCTTCTTTGAAGTGGAGGTCTCTTGCTACTATAACTTTTGTATGGAACTGGGCAGAATTATATTTTCACTTGTTAGTCTGTATGCAGTTTACAGTATTTACTTTCAAAATCAGTGAGCTGCTAAAATGTTGGATCCAGTTGGTTTGTGTACAATTTAGGCTTCTGAAATAAAAAAATCTTAGTTGTTTATCTGTTGTGAAATAGGCCTTTTTTGTACAGCTTTTTTTGTTCCAAGAAATGTTGCAGGGAGATATGCATAGTTTTGTACTGTCACGTCACTTTAACATAAAAATTCAATAAAATTATTTCATTTAACACATTCGAGCGGCTTTATTTGTTGTATACTGTCAGTCGATTCTGCAATTGTGATTTTATCTAAAGCGAGCTTTTTGACTGGAGAGGTTTATATGAATAGTAGTGTGATGAGCGTGAAAACAAAACCATTTGCCAACAACTGAAGTATATTGTAATGCAAGATCATTGGTGTTCTTCATAAGTACATCAGTGAACTGCTCACTATAATCAGTGTATCCTGAACAACAAATCAGAGGCGACTTTTTAAAATCCTTCACTTGTGAGTGTTTTTGGGTGGAGGGTTCAGTTTGGTTCCTGGGATGCCTCTCATTGAGGAACGTAAGTGGGTCTTGCAGTGCAGGGCTTTCATCTTGCCATATAACAAATAGGTTGTAGGAGTAATTGTATTTTGTTTCAATCTGCCTTTATTGTTTTCAGCTTTGAACAAGGCAGACAGTTGCATTTTATCGGGCACGTTGCATGATTACAAGAGATTGCAATCCTTGCATTCCCGCAGCAAGGCATGCATTACAACTTCAACATTGATGTGGGATATTGTGTGTGACGTAGCTGCTCGTGTTTCTACAGACAGTGCGTACTCTGTTGTGTGTGTTCGCAATTGTTTGTGGAGCGCTTCGCCTGTGGGCTGACCAAGTGTGTGCCATGATTGGGGTTGTTGACTGGGGAGGTGGGGAATAATGTCGGGGACAACTAAAGACTAGGACAGGTATTAACTGGGAATGGCACCCTAATCTGTTGGAGTAGTGTTCATCGGGTCGCGGCAGTATGTGACTTGGATATACATCCGTTTCGTCACGTGTGGGCTCTGCCTGGTATATATCTAACTATCCGGTACATGGACGGGTCTACCATGAAGTCTCGTCTGTGGAAAGCTCCCTTTGCGTTTTCGTTGGATCTATGTTAGGGGCTGTCTGTTGTGTCCGCAGGTGTCGTCTCTGTGGCCTCCTCCCCGTCAAGCAATTCCTGTAGAATTGTGTCCTAATGTACTGCAATAGATATTTTACACAGACCCAGCGTGTCCTCTCTACACAGTGCAACACTTTCTGCCTTGGACCACACGTGTCGTGAGCGCTTCCAGGCAAGCACAGCAGGAGGTTGAGGGGATCACCATCTTTTAGTGATCAATCGTTTCGCTACGATTAATCCCAGTGCAATGAACTGGGATGTTACTTGTAAGTTTTTAGTTTTACCGTAGAGGTGCAGTATACAGGTTTCACAGTTTAGAGGGATCGTGCGGCTTGTGTAGTGGCACAGGGAGGACACCACTGATTCCCAATAATCCCCCAGATAAGGTCAACTCCATATCATGTGTAACAGATCTGCATCTATCAACTGGCATCGCGGGCAGGCAACATTAGCATGGTCATAGTATTTGTTGATTTTTGCCAGGGTGAGGTATGCCCTTTGGCTAATGTAATATTGTATTAGGCGAAATCTCATGTTGCATGGTTCATTGTTCAGCCCCTCCAGAACCCTGCTCCATCCTGCGTCCGTGAAGGGCCGCAGTAGATCGCCTTCCCAGTGCACCCGTAAGGGGAGTAGCATTGCCGCCGTGTGATGCGTGAGGAGAGAGGTGAACCATTTAATCAGATGGTGACCCCGCCCCATAACCTGTAAGTATTGGATTGTCAAGTGCATTGGGGGTTCTCGTAACATGTCACCCCAGTGTTTATGAAGTGCGACTATGATCGATCAGCGTGTTGGGAATTGCCATTGTAGGATCCCGTAATTCTTTGCTAAAAGGGCAAAAGACATCAGTTTACACTCAAGGTAATGAACCCCAGCGTCGTGAATCCCTCCTTCCTGTAGGCATCTTAATTTGCATGTCTCGATGAACGTGTGACCCTTGGGTGCACCCAGTAGTGGGAGCACCGGCGTATGGTGTTATGTTTCATATGATGAACAGGCCTCTGCGGAAACATGTGTATGCTACCCTGAGTAATAACTGTGGCAGGGTTTTCTGTTTGTTGCATGGATGAAATATTGAGAGGAGCGTCTGGAGGTTCAGGGGTGATAGATGTTTTTCTGTGTCGGACAGATGGCGCTCGGAGAGCCACTGGGCTACCTATTGCAGTTGCGCTGCCAGGTAGTATTGTTCAAAATTAGGGAGGGCAAGCCCGCATTGGCTTGTCGGCAAATAAAGTTTCCAAAGGGTAACTCAGTTACGGGAGCCCCCAGGATAAGCCCCCTGATAAATCCCTCTAGGGTTCTAAAAAAGGCTGGTGGAATGTATAGTGGAAGGTTGGTGAAGAAATATAATAGCCACAGTAAGACTATCATTCTGACCAGTGCTATACGGACCGTAGTCACCAGGGATTTGAGCGGTTTGAGTACATAGCGCTGTCAAATTGCCTTTGAGTAGGTCATCAGGTCCTTAAGTAGCGGAAGGTGTTCGTCTGCCATTCTATATTGGCATTATTGAGTACGTAATGAGGGTTGGAACATGTGCCATCCAACAGGAAAAGGCAGGACTTGTCGGCATTTGTTTTTAGCCCAGACAGGGAAGCAAACTCCCCTAGGACATGTTCCACCTCTCCCGGGATTGAATGCAAATCTTTAAAATATAAGAGGAGATCATCAGCATACAGCAAAATTATGTGCGGGCTATCTCCCAATGGGTTTCCCCATTCTACCCCTCTTTTCCAGAACGCCAACGCTTGAGGCTCCACTGCTAGCGAGAACAACAAGGGGGATAGCGGACACCCTTGTCTAGTTCCCCCTTGCCCCCTTATCGGGCGGAGATGTATGGGCCTGTCGGTACTCATCACTGGCTCACGATACAGAAGCCGGATCATGTTGATAAATATTTCCCAGAGTCCATATAGTGGCAGTACCGCAAACAGCCCCACCCCAGGGTATCGAAGGCCTTCTCAAGGTCTAGGATCAAACCGCCTGAGCGGGGTCATCGGTCCGGCATATATTTGGCACCTCTGGAAAAAGTGTCGGAGGCTCAGTGTAGTGCTTCACGTTGGGACATATCTGTTCTGGTCATCGTGAATGAGAGACTGGATTAGTGGCGCCAGCCGATCTGCCAGGACTTTTGCTAGGATTTTGTAATCGGTGTTCAATAATGCCGGAGGCCTATATGAACCCAATTCCGTGGGATCCCTGTCGGGCTTGGGGAGCGAGACCAGCTGCGCTGCATTCATTGATTTCGGGAGGGTAGATTCTTTTATAGCTACAGCATATACCGTCTGGAGGTGTGGTACCAATGTCGCCGCATATGTTTTGTAAAATTCTGTCTGGAGCCTGTCTAGGCCAGGAGTTTTCCCAGTTGCTAACGTCACTATGACCCCTCTTATCTCCTCTGACTCTATCTGGGTGCTGAGTGTTTCTCTGTATTCTGGTGTTATAGTGGGCAGATGTATCGTAGTCAAGAAGGCACTCGTTCTTTCCTGGTTGTGCGGGGTGGAGGATTTGTATAAGGTTGGATAATGTTTTGTCAGTTTGGCATGTATTTCGTGCTGAGCGTATACTATGAGGCCTGCTGTGGTACATATTGCGTGAATGGGATGGTGTGGCTGCTCTTGTCGCGATAGCCACGCCGCAGCCTTCCAGATCTGTCGGATGTTGCATGCGTGCGTGCCAGTGGTCTGTGTAATTTAAGCAGTGCAGTTGCTCCAGCAGTTCAATGTGTTCATTGCGTTTCTTTTGTATGAGTTGCGGATCCCCCGTGCCTAATGCCATTTGAGTCTCACATAGTAGTATCTCCTGTTCTACCAGCCCTAACTCTTGGGTTAACTGTCTGCGTATGTTCCAGGTGAGTCCCATGCTGTGCCGCCTAACAACCACTTTAAACACTTCCCACTCAATAGTCCTGTTACGCACAGAACCTGAGTTTGTGTCAAAGTATCCAGCCGTGGCTGTCCCTAGTGAAGTCCTAAACACTGGGTCCTCTAGAGCCGCTAATTGGAGACGCCAGGTGTAGGCTCGTTTCCCAGTCTAGTTGCGTCAACTGGGGGTTGTGGTCTGAGTGTGTGGGGCCAAGGTATTTCGTGTGTCAGAGAAGTGGCAAAAGTGAGGGAGAGCTTACTATCCGGTCCAGTCTCACATCGAGATCCTGTACATGGGAGTAGGAGTATAGGCGGTTATCTGGGTTTCAGTCACGCAGTACGTCTGTCAAAGACCAATGTGCCAGCCAAGTGGTATGGGCTAGTGCGTTGGATGATGCCAGTGTGAGTGTAAAGGAAGGGAAGGAACAATCTAGGGAAGTATCCAGGACCGAGTTGAAGTTACCCCAGAGTAGCTATGCGATCTCGCTCCAGGGCGCAAGCGCTTGTGTGAGGCGGTGCAAGAAGGCGACTTGGTCTATATTTGGGGCGTATATGGATCCAATCAGGATAGGTTGTTGTAGAGTAATTGTTACTGTTTTTTAAAAATATTTTTTTATCATGATGGTGGTTCTGGTTCCTTTCGTATTTGCTTTTTCATTCTTGCATAATGTTTCCATTCTTTGTTCATTTGTCTTGAAACAGTGTTTTTTTTTACAAAGTATGTATATATGTATGCAGGCCAGATAGTACTTAAATTTTTTTAAAATGTGAATTATTGAAGTATTTATTGAACTAGACGTTTGCTTTGTTTGGCGCAAAGCAGCAGATGCTGAGATTTTTATTTGAAAATGACGTTTTATATAGGAATCCACTAGGTCCATAGATTAGTATTTAGTTCCTCGGACACTGGTAGTACAGCAGGACTCACCAAACCTCTGTGGTGTATGTCTATTTTGAAAGTTCCATGTGATGTAGTGAATTTTGTTGTAAGGACGTTGTCCAGGGAATTTCTGATTTGAGACTAAGCAGAGAGAGGTTTGCCAGATGTGACTGACAGCAACTTCTTACTTGAAAAGTTGCCTATTCCTGATGTTTTTAAACTAATTGTTGTTTCTGTAAGCTTTATTTTTCAAGGTTTTTGTTATACTATTTTAGTAAGTTCCAGTTTTAAAAAGCTTGTTTACTTTATGAGAGTGACTCAATCTGTCTCGCAGAGCACCTACAAGAAATTGGGTGGGCTGGACATGCTAATATTAATGATTGTGTTTATCGTAACTAATGCTTTTGATACGACCTATTATAAACTGAATTTATTTTACTTAGTGATTGTTGATGTTAATACTATCCTGCGTAGATATATCACCTTTAAACTGGAAAAGAGGGTTTACAAGAAATCGGGGGGACTTAACCTTAGGCAATCCGGAGAGTAGGACCCTTCCACTCTGCTTCTATTAGTTCCAGACATATGGTTGCTTAATGCAAGTAGAATTAACTAGAAAATGGTATCCTCACAGGTCGGTTATGAGGTAGAGAAAGTTGAAGGCAGGGATGAATATACAATAAAGAAGGTTTCCTTGTGAGTATTGGGGCTGACCAAATGTTAGTTAAGGAGATGTCCAAGAGGAGAAGGCTGAAGGTTATTTTTAGATTCTGGTAATATCACCCATGGTTTTGAAAGGAGTAGAGGTAGGTAGTGGGTCAAGGACTGCATTGAGATCTTTAGAAAGATAATAGAACTGGAATTGCTGTATTATCCAATATTCATAAACCCGTTCCATAATTGCTTAATGGTTGGTTGTATTTCAAGATTGGGCCCTTTTATTGCCCGTATAACCACTTGCGCCTATTTTTGCAAAGATGTAATTCCTCTCTTATGCCCTCTTCAAACCCTTAAATTACTTCTTTTACCGAACTAAGCTTTCTTTATTTATACCTTTTTGGGTGATTGCTTGCACCTGTTTGGAGGACCAGAAAATGCACACATGGGAAAGAGATTCTGTCAGTGAAACACTGTAGGAGAGGACCTTCATCAAGTGCCCAATCCTTGGAAGCAGGTTTCACATCCTATCTAGAAAAGTATCACAGCCCAATTACCTTTTTTTATAATCTGTTGGTAGGGAACAAGGAACACCTTTTTTTGTTCAGACCTAGAGTTTTAGCGGTCTCACCAGCCTCGTATATAAAACAATCATAAATGAAAGTAACCTACATATATGCATCCATAGAGTCTCTTTGTGCCCGTCATGTTCATGCATAGGTTTGTTCAGCTGCTATCCACATTTTGCTTCCATCTACCACAGCATAAAGCATTGGGCAATGGGTCTGCCTACTTCAACCATAGGCTCTATTGAACTGTGAGTGATGGCATTTTGCCTAATCACCTACACATCTGCCTGAAAAGAGGTTCACATCCGTTCACGGACTGGTGTGCCAATACTTTACTTGTTCATTGCTTTTTCTTTACCTCCTTTATCCTCTCAAGTTTAATTCATCATGCCTTCAGGTTACAGTAATTCAGAAAGTGTAATTTCTTTGTGCCGATAAGAATATTTTCATATGATGATCATTAAAACTAAAAACATTTCTGTACCTGCTGTCAGTTCAGCTACCTGTTCAGTAGCACCTATGCTGGTCTATTAACATTATATGGGATATATTTTGTTTTATCTAACATGTTTATCATATCTTTGATTTGACACATTTCTTTTCATTTTGTAGTATTTGCTTTAAATAAAATTAAAAAAAGCATCACATGTGCTTGCCAAAGCCAGGCTTATTGGCTTTGACAATACATGTAATTGTTTTAACTTTCTTGTTTTGCCTCTCGAGTATCTGATTGCACGAGTGTGGCTGGAACGGCCAAGATAGCGGCTGCTGAGCCCGCCACTCTCTTGCCACCTACAGTGGGTGCCGGTGTGCCCTAAATTTAAGTTTTAACCTCAACCACAGCCAAAGGGATCTTCCTACACAGGGAGGCAACACCTTTCTCATCCTACAAGCCATTCAAGACTCCAGGGCCCAACTGGAAACGAAAATAGGCGAGATAAAAGTCGACGTAAACCTACTTCGCCAAGACCTTCGACAAACTGTAGAGAGGGTCTCGAAGGTGGAAGAAAGGATCTCAACTAAAGAGTATACTGTGAAGCATTTATCTTCCAAACTCGTTCCGGATATCCTGAGACACTAAATCTCTTCAAGAAAACACCAAGGATGCTGAAAATAGGGCCTGCCGCAACAATCTCAGTTTTATCGGCTTCCCCGATGGCTCGGAAGGCCAGGCTCCTGAAGAATTTCTCCAAAAGTGAATTAGATCCTGGGTCAACCCTAAACACCTCTCTTCTTGCTTCATCATTGAACGTCCAATCCTCTACCTGGCCCAGAAGCCTCCTCTCGGAGTACCACCCAGACTAATGCTAGCACAATTCCTAAATTATAAGGACTGTGATGCAGTTCTTTGATGCACCAGAACCAAGAAGGATCTTCTGTTCCAATCTGGATGTGTTATTATCTTCCCAGACTATACTCGCTGGGTCCATATGAAGTGTAAATCCTTTGAACAAGTCTAACTCACACTGCACAACATGCACAAACACTACATGCTCCTACATCTCGCCAAGCTGCAAATCGTCCACGAAGACATAACTATTTTCTTTGAGTCTCCAAAAGAGGCATGGACGTGACTTACCGAGCAACGGCCGCTCACAACTAACCTGTCACCTCTGAGGGCCATCCAAGGCCTCCAGTAAATCTGATCTGAGCCCCGGTGGATTGAGTGGGCGCCAACAGAAACAGTCACTCCGTAGACGACTAGGTGGACAAGAACTGGACTTAATCTCGGACTGCGAGGGAGAAAGAAGCCAACAGTCAGCAAGTGCAGATCAGGCAAACCTGGAGCTCTAATTCTCCATCACCAATATATCCTACACTAGTATTGACAACTGTGGTTTCAAGAGTTCAGATGGGAGGGGCTCCCGGCCTGACTAGGTACCGCTACCCCTCACTGTTCCTTAGTTGGTTCCACACAGTTGAGAATGGCTGACAGTTGCTTCTTGGGTTTAGGGGGTAGGGGAGTAGAGATGTGGCTTTATATATTTTTTTTCTTGATTTGTAGGGTCCTGCTTGGTAATTCATCCAATGTTGAGGACCCTGTTGTCTGCAGCCTCGCTGTGGAATGGCCACCGCCGACCATTTCTAGGCTGTCCTCCACCAGGACTGCCAGGAGTGTGCACAAGGACGTCCACATGTCACTTCTTTTACCACAACGTCTCAATCTTTGACAATAGTGACATGGAATGTCAAGAGTCTCTTTGCATTAAACGGGTAGTGGTATTCCTATTTTTGCGACGCCACAGGCCATCGATAGTCCTCTTGCAGGAAACTTACCTTAAGGGACAGAACTGTCACTTTTTGGCCCGTAAGGGATACAATGGGGTATACCATGCAAGGGGGTCCCAGGCGTGGCTATTCTCCTACAGAAGTCCCTGCCCTTGACCATCACCAAAGTCACACATTAACTATTAGGACGTTCTATAATAAGCACAGTCACATTAGAAGGCACTATACACAATATAGTAAGCGTCTATATCCCTCCTGACCTACTACACACCATGTTGAAAGTCTTCAGGACACTGGTAGCAGCGCTCCCCCAAGGGGTAACGATAGTGAAAAGGGACATTAATGAAAACATGGGGGTAAAGGAATTGGCATGGCCCACAAGTTGGCACCCCTAGACATATCTGAGGCTTGGGGGACTGGCACTGGGCCTGAGAGATGTCACAAGTGTAGCATCTAGAGGCGTTGGAATATACTCATGTCTCCGCGGCCCATGACGTCCAGATCCTGCATCCACAATCTGTTCCTCCCTGCAAATGATCTGCGCAGTTCTAGGGCGACAAATCCTACACCGGGGACTGTCAGATCATGCCCAAGTCCTTCGTTTTTATTCCATCCCCACTGACACACGCCCCATATAGCGACTTCACGCCTGGTTTCTACAGGATGAAAACATTGGTGGCCCACCTACTGATGGAATTTCAGGTGTTTCTTGAGCTGGACGTGGGATTAGTGTTCTCGCAGGTGGTCCTGTGGGAAACGTGTAAGGCCTTCCTTAGAGACCTAGCCCGCTTTTAAATCCGGGTACTCCAGTGTGGCAAACTTAGCCATGTTGAAGACCTGGAAGTGTCAATACTTGACAGGGAACGCAAGAGGCCAACAGCCCTGTCCATCCTGAAACATCAGCTGGAGCTGGACAGCGCCACCCTTCGCCGGCTTTGTTTGAACGCCGCACGCTAATGTTGGATGGCATCCCTATAATGTATGTATAAATAGGGCGACAAGTCCAGCAGATTATTGCACTGGCTCGCCACGCGCCCATCTGATTCAAAGGTTATACCCTAGCTGCAGGATGGATCTGAGGGCTGGATCGAGGATTCCCTGGAGATTGCAGTTGCATTTGCCTAAAATTATGAGACCCTTTATTCCCCTGTGAACAGGCCAGACCATCAGTCGGTATCCCACTTGGTGTCGGTCATTCCTGTGTCACGCTTGACAAGCTCGTACAGGACTGCCCTTGATCAAAAGATCTACTTGGAGGAGATTGACGAAACCTTGGTGACCTTGAACCCTGGCAAAACACCCGGTTTGGGCAGCTTCCCATTCGAGTTATACTGTAAGCTTTGGCCTACTATTATTCCACCTCTGTTCAACCTGTATTCTGAAGCTATTGCCCAAGGCCACTTCTCTACAAATATCAATCACGCTGCATTTGTGGTCATGCTCAGGCCGGGGCGCTCACCAATGGCTTGCACCCCGTTCCGACCCATCTCTCTAATAAACAGTGAAGTTAAACAGTATGCCAAACACCTGGCCAACTGTTTGCTTACAGCCATTCCGCACTTGGTTCACCCAGACAAGTGCAGATTTATCCCTCACCGGGGTACTGTAGAGAGGTGTGGCTCACTGGTTAGAGGCGGCAGACCCATAAGCAGAGAATTGGCCAGGGACCAGGGTTCAATTCCCGACGCGGCAGGGTTGTGGACCAGGGTCAAAACGGATTCGATAATTCTCGCCTCGGTACCTACTCTAACCAGGAACACACTCGGCAACTCTGGGCATTAAGCTTGCCTCATCTCTACAACGGCCCCCCACAGTCGCTGGGGATGCCTGGTTTCACCTTGGAGATACCCAGAAAGGGACCATCTCACAGGGATAGCCAGGACGGGTTCCCCAGCGGTCTATAGCGCCGGGACACCTCCTCGTGAGGTAGCTGTTCGCGCTCTACACATATCAGTAGTATTATTATTATTATTATTATTATTATTATTAGGCACTGTATCCGTAGAGTCCAGATAGCTATGGCCCACATAAAAGCTCTAGGGGGCCTGGCCGCCCTCGTTTTATTTAATTTCGAAAAGGCATTCCATTCGATAGATTGGACCCATCTTGAGGAAGTCCTGGTAAAAGTGGGTTTTGGGTCCTGATTTCATGCATACATGAGGGTCCTCTATGCCGGGTTATGGGTTTGGGTGCGAGTCAATGGTAATCTTTCCCGCGAATTCCCCAGCTGAAGGGACACCAGACTAGGTGTCACGTGGCCCATGGGGACATTGTCGTCTTCCCTAAGTTAGCATGAGCACGCTGCAGACTGTCCGCTGCTTTGCGCATGTTACTACACAAATTTATTTTGCAAATGCCTCTTTCGATATTTTCACATGAGAACCTACCGCTGTGTTCAAGCTTTGTAGGTTCCTAGGATTTAGTCTGAACATTGTGAACAAGGTCGAACAACAATGCATCTTGTTGTTCTGTTCTGGTCAGGCCCTAGCACCTAGACAAAACATACAGATGCAGCTGTTTGGGAATGCGTACTTTGGTCATATTGGAACACACAGATAGGCAGCACACACTTGGAGAGGGACCTTTCCAGGGAGGAGAGCATGACCGCACCTATGATGTGGATCTACCATCTATAGACTGAGGTATGGGGTCTGCAGATAACGCCCAGAGCTCTTCTAAAATATAATCATCCTGCTTCTATACAAGGGGAGGGAGGTTAGGCTACGTTGTCTTTCATTATAACCGCTCCTTTTATGATTTACGGACTACTTGCTATGCGAACTGTATTTGTGTTATGCGTTTTTCTGCTTATTGTGGCACGTATTCTGCATATTACAACACATGAGTTGAAATACATTTTTTAACTTGTTTGTGTCTCTGTCCGATGTAACTGTGGACAAGTACATGATTGTGAGCGAGAGGGTGTGTCTTGCAACCGCGATTCCTGAGAGTCAGGAGTGTTGTGTTCTGGGGTATCCAATCACGTGTTCCTCTGTGAGTGAGTAGGAGGGCAAGTTAGACACTATAGCTAGTCGTTCCTGGGCTCATGGTATTAAGGTGGTAGGATGACTCAGTCACTATATACTAAGATCCCATAATCCTAGGCATAGTTATGTGTTTGTGCAGAATCCCTGCAACAAAGGTTGCCCTCTCTCCCCACTAGTATTTGTGCTGGATATAGACCCCCTGGTCGCATTCATCAGGTGTGATGCCGAGGTGTGGGGCTTTGACTGGGGTCTGGCCATGGAAAACCAAGTGGAACTTAATGCCAATGATCTATTGCTATTCGTGTATTGTCTGGCTGAAATGGGTCCCAGACACTTTCAGATCCTGGGGTTGTGTGGAGAAGCCTCTGGATTACAGATTAATTGGAGTAAATCCCTCTTGGTCCCAATACGAGGGGACCAGCAAGATGAGACATGGCAGTCCCAGATCCCGATATGTTGCTGCGTTAGCTTCCTATACCTCGGGGTGCACAGCACTTGGGAGCCAGATCTCACCTGGTGACTAAACCTCCAACCTGTTATGCGCCAAACGCTGGAAGATCTGACGTGCTGGAACACTCTCCCTCTTAATATTATGAGCCAGATCGTCCTGTTTAATGTTATGGTCCTCCCTAGATTACTCTGTTTTGCAAACATACCCTTAACCATATCTCGAGCTCATAGTTTGATGCCCTGCAGGCCATGGGATGCAAGTTTATCTTGGCCGGTAAGGATCCTCGCGTGGCCTGGTGGGAAAGTTTTCAAGCGACATATGACGAGGGCTGGACAATGGTTGATGTCCGACTGTATTACTGGGCAGCGCCGCCTTCCCATTAATGACTGGCCACATCAAGGGTGGGACGATCCGGCCTACAGGGGAAAATTAGTACTGCTGGGCTTAGACAAGGATATGGGCCTCCTGTACGGAAATCGTGTTGTCTCCTCTCCGAGATAAAACAAACAACTATTCGTGCATGGAGAGACACGCTACGCTGGACTGTGTGGAATCGTAAACTTACACTAGAAACTCAGCTGTGGAAGGACAGGTGGTTGGAGTAAGTTTATTCTTTGAAGGGCTTCCGGGGATGGGACTCTATAGGAATCTCTAGAGTGGGAGATGTCTGGGAAAAGGATCATATAAAGTCTTTTCAAGACCTCAGATCTCCGTTTCAGATGCCAGCCTCCAAGTTCTTTCACTATTTTCAACTTCGCCATGCCATCTCCCTATATTAAGCTGAACTGGATAATAATTCCGAATATAGCCCCCTTGAATGTAAGATACTTATGGTATATCTGGGGGGTGGCTGGGATATCCCAAATATACAAATCCGTGTTTATCAACTCCCCTACAACACTAGATGACCTGAAGGTTAAATGGGAGAGCTGGACGAAGCTGATTGGAGAGATGCATGCATGTCTCACCAGATCCTGTCGATATAGTTTCCATTTCATGCAATGGCTGTATCTCCACCAGTCCTATTTGTCACCACATCACTTGCACCAGGTGCCACGATCCAAGGGGTGATTCCTTCCACATGGTTTGGTCATGCCTGGTAATTCACACTTATTGGTCTACCATTCTCAGTACACACTCTGTGGTGGTGGGGTTTCCCACCAAGTTGAATCCACGTATCACACTGTTGGGTATTATGGAAATTACCCTCACTCTAGACATTCCTCTAATGAAGCCAAGACCATCTTCCCCCAAGTCTTACTCCAGAGTAGGTCAACTGGCCATTAAAGGATAGCTGGCAAAAACATAAAAATTAACAGTGGCTTACTCGGGAGTGAATGACTCTGCTTTTAGACACTCCACAGCTGGTCTTTTATGGGGAAACATGTGATGGTCTCTAATTATGTTATAGAACATTTGCATACTCTCAGAAACCGTTCAGGGGGCCCTACATCTCTACAAGCTCATCTCAAGATTCAAGTTACAAAATATATATGAGAGTAACTCTTCAGCTGTTAGAAAGCTGGGATGTTTTCAGCTTAATATCATGGAAGAACTCCCAAATGATGTTAAGTCGGGGGATCCCATCTCTCCAACAGCGTGTCCCCTTCTCCCATGCTCCCTACCCTCTTTGTACAAAATAGTTCTAAAAACTGACTACTTCCTTCTGGTACTCTGCCGCCGGATACTCCAGTTACCCCACTTCCTTCTTGGCACTATTCCTCTGCCACCTCTTTCCATCGTTATGTAGGCCTTGGGATTGCTATATTCTCTAGCTTTTTGGTCTCTGTTGCTCGCAGGCTTGAAGTTCCTCCAGCATGAGAGGAGAAACTAACTCCCTACCAGAATAATGCACATGCAGACTTTTTTTTTTATCTCAAGCCTCATTCTATTACTATGATCTCCCAAACAACCATTTCCAAAATCTTCCCTCGTGTAACCCTCCTTTGACTCGTCCCAAAACTCATTTTACTACTATGATCTCCCGTTTCTATTTCTAGAGACTCTTTCCTCCTCCATCTCTCTTTTTACTCATCACAAACCTCATCTTACTATTACCGTCTCCCAATTAACACTTTCTACTCTTCCCTTTTTGATACCTCCATTATCCTTTTCAACCCAACTAACACATTTGCTTGTCCACCGCTTAAATTAACTCACATTTCCCTATACTAAGCCACCCCTCATCCTTTTTGGTTTCCGGAGTAGTTTGCTATTTGCTGAAAAGCGCTTAAGCGCTATATAAATACAATTGCAATTACTTTCTGTAAACCTGTGCTGGTATTCGGACCACAGTTGCTTGTCCAGGCTGCTAAAGCGACCCCAGAAGTCTGATGGTCTCTTCACACTCTTCTCCCACACACTCCGTTTCAGTGGCCAATTGTCCCCGGAAACACAGCCGCCATGTTGATGTTGCCTCCTTGACAGATTTAGCAAACGTTCTAGAAAGGTGAGCTGCTGAAATAATGACAAACACCATATGCAAATACTGGTAAGCAGAAGTGTGGTGAGAGATGAGAGGTCTGAGTTACGCACATAAACCTAAATTGCCTGGGTTTTTGTTGTGATAACTGGCGATCCAACCCATTCAGAATAGTGTACGGTTCAGTGGCTTTATCATCACAAACTGTTGTAAATGTACTTTAATATCGGCCCTAAAATCAATAGTACACTATTGACCCACCAGAGAACGAACGGCCTTACTTTTCAAAGGCTGCTATCACACATCCCTTTGTTACCAAACAATTTCTTATAAAATTCCTTAATTTCCTATATCACCTATTTTATTTAAGAAGTAAAGTAGATTTCAGTGTCTGGCGCCTGTAGCATTTCTTAACCGATTAAGCTTTCATGCTAATCTTTTCGTCAGCTAAGGTGACACTTTCGTTAAAGTAACTCCCGTATCAATGTCATCCTGCCGAAAGGGCAATGGTTTAATAGCAAGTTCCAGGTCATGACTCGAATACACCGTTCTCTGTAGCAGTACCTAAACCATGACCGTAATGCAAATAAGTTCATCTTTTGTTTTGAAGCCGGACTTTCTCTGTAAACACTAGTCTGCTCTCTTTCACCCACCCGCGCCTTTTGTATAGGAGCAGTCTGTATACTTTTCGTAGAAAATATACACATTTTGCAAAATGACTGCTCCTTTAGCACTTTTTCTACAGCCCTTTTTAGGTCTAGGACCGTCCGGTCTGCCGAAGGCAGAACCGGAAGTCGGAGATTTAATGTTTCTGAGAGTGGCTCCTTAGCCCGCCTCTCTTTTTGCCTCTCCTCCATTGGCTGGCTTCCTAAACGGCGGCCAGCCATTGGAGGAGAGAGCCGTCCCTCCAAATAGGCTCTGTCTTTTTCAGATTCGGGGGCGTGTTCCTTGCTGTTCTTTCCACTTTTTAGCCACGCCCTTTTAGAACAGCAGGAACACGCCCCGAATCCGAAAATAACGCTGCCTTTCTCCGAGGCATTTCTGCAGCGGAGGGGACTGCTCTGCTGGACCTGGTATGTCGTCAGCAGTGGGGATGCCTCCTGCCCTTGAACCCCTGCTGAATGTAGAGGCGAGGCCCTCCCTCCCCTGGGCCTTCTTCATTCGATCTGTCCCCGCAGTGGAAGCTCCCACCCCGGCACCGCCTCTCATCCTCTCCTCAAGCTGTGCTCGGCTGCACGTATTCTGGGCCACGGTTTCATCATCACTACCAGGCCTGCTCTTAAAGGGGCCGCCTCTGCATCAGAGCCGGCCTAGGTCCCCGTGCCTGCACGAGAGCTTACATTGCCGTCGTGCTGAACGGGAGATGCAAAACTAGCACCGATCCCTTCTGTTTCCGTAGCTGCCAAGCAGACCCATGTAGTCGCATTCAGCCAGCGTCCCGTTACATTCTGGGACTTTAATTTTACTTTCAACATTGCAGTTATGATCGTAAACATCCCAGCATGCACATTTTTCTTGACTGGAAATTCGGAAATGTAACTATAAACGCGCACAGTGCCTTTCTACACCCGTTAACCCCTCGCCTTCTGGATTCGTCCAGAGAAACTACTCCGCTTTCTTCACCTACCACCCCTTATAAATACCCAACTATCGATAGCCAAGTATGTTACAACGGGAGCCTGTGATAACTTGTCCCACACCAGGCACGTTCATCCAGGCATGCCTCTTTCGTATCTGCCCTGGGCGTTCTACTCTCTGCTTCCGGATGGTGAAAGCAGAATTGCAGATTATGGACTACAGGTGTGTAGGTGGGGGAGGACGTCACACGTGCACGGAGCTGATCAGTGGATGCACCCGCTGCCAGGGCTTTAAGTGGGCCGGGTTTTGAACCCAGTAACTTAAATGGGCATTGAGGGGTCCTATGTTCATATCAAACTTACTGGCAATAACTGACATTTCGGCAATTGATGTTAAAAACATTGAGTAATCCATGTCATTGAACTAGTGTCTGGGTATAGTTCACATCTTTAACACTATTAGGCAAGATTAACCTCTTCAGTGCCCATGACGAGATAGTCTCGTCATGGAGCACGGTTGCGCTGTGCCCATGACGAGACTTATCTCGTCATGAACCCCACCCACTAGTGCAACGCCCGGCACAGGAGGGGGAAAGGGCGTGGCACTGAAGGGGTTAAGCTACTTCCAGGGTGTTGTAGTTTATTGCTCTTAGAGTGTGTTATTTGAAATAGATCGCCTCTAGCTGTATATAAAGGCCGCGGTTGCTCTGGAGTGAAGCAGAAGGCAGGGTTTCCCACGCTGCCGGTCAGTGGCTCAAATGTGTTTAGAATACATGGCCATCCAATTCCTGGCCTCTCAGCAGAGTGCAGAGCAGTGGCCACATTCCTGTGTGATTCTGTCCCAACGTGTGCAGTAGGTACACAGATGTCGAAATATTGACTTGGAGAATGTGAATGAAAATACAGGGCTTGCAGGTGAGTACGCGCGTCGGATGCGTTTGGCGGAGTAGATGCGATGAGGCGGATTCAGGAGAGAGTGAAGAGTGCTGATAAAAGGTTTGTGTATAGATGGACGGAATGTGGATAGGAAACATCAGTGAACATCTCCGGAAAGATTGAGACACCAAGGCCACTATCCCTTCTATAGGCCACCGTAATGTTTAATCCAGTCTCATGTGGAAAAACTGAAGCATTTTCAATATTGCCAACAATTATGTTCACTCGTTTATCTTAAATAGCTGACAACCACTGACCTAGTCAAATAGGCCTGTCTGGTTTTAGGTGTATGTTAGTTGTTATATTTCTCTGGATGCAATAACCAAGCTCAGAGGCAACCACATACTGGTTGAGTGGTACAGTATGCTTTTTTTTTCAAGTTTAAGTTTATTATGTTTTGGCTCTCAAAGAGGGCCACATAAAATAAAGACACAATTATACAACAATTCTTACAATAAAATCACAGACAAACAGATGAGAAGGAGATACGTCATATACACTGGTCAGACAATTGACAAATATTTCTCTATATATCATTCAATAAATATTTAAGAAACCTTTAAAAAAGTTAAAAACTTTGAAACAGAACATTTCATTTGGAGGACAATAAAGTGCATGAAAAAAGGTATTTACATTTAAAATTCCTAATTGTGAACAAATAGGTTTCAACCATTTGTAACGCAATAAGCGTAAAGCAGGACAGATAAACAAAACGTGATTACGATCCTGTACAGCATTATGACAAAGATTACATATAGGAGATACCCCATACCATTTAGCTAAAAGTGGATTTAGTGGAAGCAAATCTTGTCTTAAAAGGTACCATAACCTATGGACTCTGTGGGGGATATTCCATGTGAGGTATTGTTGAGGCAGCTTTAATGTATATGTATTTAAAAGAAGTTGCCTTTCCGATTTTCCTTGTTGGGCAATCATATCCAATTTATAACTGAGCTCCCAAGATGCACTTTTTAATTTAGACTTTAGTTCAGAGGGAGTAAGTAAGAACAGAGTACTTACATCCAACTCTAACAGAGTTACTGCTTCTCTAAAGTTTTTTACTAACAGGGAAAACTCATTGAAATTGCCCAGAAGCTCATTTTTTATGGCTTCCCGTAAGGAATCCTTTTTACCTCTAGCTAAGCAAGCTACCCACCTTACCAGGGCTATCAACCCCTGTACCCAACAACTTCGGAGTCCGAATTCCAATCTACATGAGGATACAGAACAAGCTGTATTAATGGAAGTAATTCTTCTTAATATCTTTCCTTCCATTCTATGTAAAAATCCCCAGTGTTTTAACTCCACTAATTCCAACCCATACAGTAAGGTTGCAGGGATCTTTGCCCTAAATACATCCATAAATAGTGTAAGGTGTCTCTTCCCTGTAGCCTTGTACAAGGAGCATAATCCCATACCATGGGCTAATGCTTTACGCGAGTTATGGTCTGTATGGAATTTCTCACTTAAGTTTGCCGAGATTATTTTACCCAAGAAGGTGTAGGTTTTTACCACCTCTAAATTATGTCCGCCTATGGCCCATCTATAATTTACAGACCTACATTTTTTCTTTCCAAAAATACACATGATTTTACTTTTCGAAGCATTAATCTTCATGAAATTTGCTTCTGCAAATTGATTTAAAGCATATAAGCGGTTAGACAAGCCCTTCGGAGTTAAATCTAATATGAGGATATCATCTGCATACATTAAAATTGATACAGGTGATCCTCCAATTATCGGGGCTATCCCACCGCACACTGAAATGGAAGAAGGAAGGTCTGCCGTATAAAGAGAAAACAATATAGGGGCCAATATGCACCCTTGTTTCAGCCCATTAGGTGAAGGAATAGATTGAGACAAACCTCTTTCTCCACCTTGTAATACCTTACACCACGTGTTCGAGTGAAGGGCTTTTACAAGTTCGAGTAAGTGTAACGGCATCCCTAGGATAGCGAGCTTTCTCCACAGGGTTGGTCGGTCGACCTTATCGAACGCTGTGGAGAAATCAATGAATGACGCATAAATTCCACCACCGCGAACACGTACGTATTTATCGACAATCACCTGTAATGCTGTTAAATTATCAAGTGTACCATGCTCTTTACGGAATCCAGTTTGTTCCAAAGGTAGGATGTCATTCAATTCCATCCATTCAGAAATTAAAATCAAAAGACATTTTGCAAAGATTTTCCCTATCGAGTCCAAAAGAGCAATTAAACGATAGTTCCCAGGACTATCCCTCTCTCCTTTTTTAAATATCGGGATTAATATACTTCCCCTCCAAGAATTAGGGACTGATCTCTTTAAAAAGCAAGCACGGAATACTGGAAGAAGAATCCTACTCCAGGAAGTAACGTCTTGCTTTATTATAGACATGGGCAGCTCATCCGGACCCATAGCTCCGGACGCACTCATACTCTTTATCACCGAAGCGATGGTTTTCTCAGATGGAGGCTCTATATTAGGCTGACTATTTAGGGCTGGATCCCAGCTGTCCCCCTCTACATTATTAGAGGCATACAAACTAGATATAAATGATATCCAGACATTCTCAGCAATAGAGATAGGGATAGGGGAAGTTCTTACCCCACATCCTTTCCCTATTAGGGTCCAAAATTCTCTAGATTTATTAAAGGCCGATGCCTCTCTTAACCTGATCCAGAGAGAATCTTCTTTTTCTCTTTTTAATTTTATTCTAAGTCTAGCTCTCCTTCTTCTTAATAAGGCTATCTTATACTCATTTTCCTTAGTTCTGCTAATGTACTGTTGCCTTACGAGTTTATTTATTTCCTTATTTAGGGGTAGTAATAAACTGGGAGGGAGATATAGCTTCTTAGGTTTACTTAATTTCCTAGCTCTCGTGGTAAGGTTTTCCTTAAGAATTTCAAAATATAAAAATTCCCTACCCTGCCAATCATCTAATTCAAGTAAGGTTTGGGCAAGAATATTTTGTACATCTTTCATAGTGGAAGGGTCCCAGAAACACCTTCCGGACTTGCAATGTATAGAAACACCTTTATTAATTATAGACCGTGATTCAGTATCTGGGGTTTGTATTGACACTATTATATTAATCACATTATGATCGCTCAAACAAGATTGAGAGATCACCATGTCCTGAACATAAAAAAATGAATCATAATCCGTAATTACATAGTCCAAGATAGATTCACCCCTAAAAGAATTATGTGTAAACTTAGCCGGAGTGTCAGAAGGCATCCTACCATTTACAATTAACCCCTCTACATAACTGAGTTCTTCAAGTAATATCTTTCCTCGTTTGTTAGTTTTCATTTTACTAGGAAAGATTGCTTGGGGTATATTGTATGCTTCTTCCTTAAATTTACTTCTAAATATGTCTATACTCGAAGTGGACACTTTACTATTTAGGTCACCCATAAGTAAAATATATGGGGGGTGATCGAGCTCTAGTAATTGTTTTACATAAGAAAACATTCGCTTCAGAACGGTATTAAAGATCTCTTCGGGTGGGATATATGCATTAAGGATTACAAGAGAGGACCGTCTACCTGTGGACGCTAGGTTATTAATAGTTATTGATTGAAAGAGATTACTAGTGTCCTTATAATGGGAAAATTGCCATTGTAATGAATTTGATAAAAAACAGGCTATTCCTCCTTTCGCGTGCCCTTTTTTTGAGGGTGTGGCAGCGGCCTCAAATACAAAATAATTTTTCCCCCCATAAAGAGAATCTATGCACCATGTTTCCTGAATACATAGCACATCTGCATTCAGAGAAAATAGATAATCAAACTTCTGAGGACAATTATGTAATCCTGCAGCATTCCAGGATATAATTTTTAATTGTCTGTTAAAGATGTAAAAGCGGTCTTAAGTTATTCGATGTGTTACTGGATAAAACTCCTGGGAGCCAATTCCAGTGTTGATTATCTTCTGTCATGGAAGTAAGTAGATTTTCAGGGGGAGAAAGTACCTGAGAGACCATACGCTTTCCTCTAGAAACCCGTATCTTTAGATCTTTATTATGGATGGTCGGGTCGTCTTGCCCAAATCCCAGCTCAGAAACTCCTTTTCTAAAGAACGTATGTTTTCCATTATTAAGAAAGGGTAGCACATCAATCCCTCTACGTTGAAATGATTCCGCTTGTTGGAGGACAAGATTCGCAATTATTTTTTAACAGAATTTTACCCTTGCGCGCGGACCATTTTCAAACCCCATTATTGAAACCAAATCAATGTCACTTGACAAAATAAGTTTTAAACATTCAATGTCCTTGAAGGAATTCAGCAACCATGATCTGTTCATATTAAGGTCTAAGTCGAATAAGGGGAGAAAATCCAGTGACAAAGTATCCACACATGGATTAGAAGTTTTTAGTGGTACAGTAGATGAATTTGTGGTCACATGCGCTAAAGGCCAAAAAATAGATGCCGATGGATTAAGTACTATTTTTTCAATAGTCGTATTACTTGTAACTTCATCCCTTAATACTAGAGGTTCTATCCCACCAACCTCGGAACAGAGGGGTCCTCCATCCAAAGTGCTAACACCAGGGGGGCCCTCATCTAAAGGGTTGGTGAGACCACCAGCAACCTCTATAGATGAAGTCTCCAGTAATAAACTATCTGGAGTTTCTAGAACATCAAGTACTTCTGTATTTACATGCTTTTGAAAAATAATTTTCCTCTGTCTTTTCTTCTTATATTTGCGAACAGGTTTCCTATTTTTCCCTTTAATCTTTCTGCTTTTTTCTATTACTGTCCCAGTAGTCACCACAATACCTTCAGGTTCTTTTTTATCCTGGATAAAAATAGGAAAAAGTTTGCTTCCAGCGGTTGGATTAACCACTGCCGATTATTCTTCCTTCAAAATCGATTCCGATTCTTTCCTCAGAGATAAAGAGATTGGTAGAGAAGAAGTTGAGGGCTCATGAATATCTACTTTTAATAACAACCCCGCTGATACATTTTTTCTTAATGCACTGTTACTATCAATAACATTCTGGACAAGAGGTTCAATAGGAAAAATAGACCTGTTCACAGCATTTTTGGTAGTTAATGCTTTCAATATTTGTTACTGAGTCCATAATACAGTCAGTGCTCCCAACAAATGTATTCAGTAAACCTAATATGGAGGTCAGTAGATGTTCAAGTGCTATCAGGGAATCAGAAATTGGTTTTTCATTTTTTATATATTCGGGTGCAGTAAGAGAGCAAATACCTGATGGGTTAAGTTGAGGAGATTTCAAATCACTCTGCAGTGAAAAAATGTCATTAGATGTCATAGAGGGGGTGCTACTATATAACCGTAATCCTGAAGGCGTTGCTCCGTTTAAGGAAATACAAGGATCAGGCTGTTTCAAGACCCTCTCACCCATATAGCGACCACACAATTCTAGATCAATACTAGACGGAATAGAGATTTCTTTTATATCCTCCACCTTATCTTCTGTATCCTTAGGAGTATTATACTGAAAACCTTTCGAATCTGCCTTCAAAAGGACTGAATTATCTCCTTTAGGAAGACATGCTGGGATGTCTACATCTTTAGACAGGAGTAAGGTGGGAGAAACTTTTTCCGTAGCTAACCTAGAGTTAGTGTCGAAGGCTGCTTCTAACTGCGGTTCCGTCGTAGTTATTATCTCATTGTCAGTAATGACTGGAACTTCCATATATTTATTCTCTGGTTTTTCCCATAATTTAAACAACTGCATCTGTCCCTTCAATTGTAGACTATGTTCAAAATTATTCCTCAGGGGGTTGGATCTAGTTTTGATACATGACCTCCCCCCTAAGACTCTTCCAGAGCGTAGTTTTTTTGCTGTCATTTTATATCAAATAAAAGAATAAAAACAAGAACTAATACACAAATAATTTAACCAATGATATAGTAAGAATCAACAGTCAATGTATAGTTTATATATACGACCAGTCAATAGTTGTATGGTTGTATCCCCCTCACCGTTTTATCGCCTTCAATAGCTGTGGAGAATGTACATGCGGTGAACAGCAATATGGAAATAACAGGGCCCTGCCCGGCCGACCTCGGCCACAGAGGGCCCGCCCTTTGCCCGGGCTTAGCCCGGCGTCCGCCCGCGCGCGTCCCGCGATGCGGGAGGTGTGCTTGTTTTTATGGCGCCTCCGGGCGCGTGATTAGCGTCACCTGGTCCACACTCTGGGGCTGGGGATTCTGGGGGCTGAAGTTTTTCTCCTCTCGGCGGCCGCGTAGTCAGCAAAGCGGCGGCGGGAGAAATGAGAGCCAGCAGCAGCCACGGGACAAGCAGGAAGAGCAGGTAACTATCTGCAGGGTTCCAAATTTCGTGACCACCTCAGGACAACACCCGCTCCCCCGGAGGTGTGCTTGTTTTTATGGCGCCTCCGGGCGCGTGATTAGCGTCACCTGGTCCACACTCTGGGGCTGGGGATTCTGGGGGCTGAAGTTTTTCTCCTCTCGGCGGCCGCGTAGTCAGCAAAGCGGCGGCGGGAGAAATGAGAGCCAGCAGCAGCCACGGGACAAGCAGGAAGAGCAGGTAACTATCTGCAGGGTTCCAAATTTCGTGACCACCTCAGGACAACACCCGCTCCCCCGGAGGTGTGCTTGTTTTTATGGCGCCTCCGGGCGCGTGATTAGCGTCACCTGGTCCACACTCTGGGGCTGGGGATTCTGGGGGCTGAAGTTTTTCTCCTCTCGACGGCCGCGTAGTCAGCAAAGCGGCGGCGGGAGAAATGAGAGCCAGCAGCAGCCACGGGACAAGCAGGAAGAGCAGGTAACTATCTGCAGGGTTCCAAATTTCGTGACCACCTCAGGACAACACCCGCTCCCCCGGAGGTGTGCTTGTTTTTATGGCGCCTCCGGGCGCGTGATTAGCGTCACCTGGTCCGCACTCTGGGGCTGGGGATTCTGGGGGCTGAAGTTTTTCTCCTCTCGGCGGCCGCGTAGTCAGCAAAGCGGCGGCGGGAGAAATGAGAGCCAGCAGCAGCCACGGGACAAGCAGGAAGAGCAGGTAACTATCTGCAGGGTTCCAAATTTCGTGACTACCTCAGGACAACACCCGCTCCCCCGGAGGTGTGCTTGTTTTTATGGCGCCTCCGGGCGCGTGATTAGCGTCACCTGGTCCACACTCTGGGGCTGGGGATTCTGGGGGCTGAAGTTTTTCTCCTCTCGGCGGCCGCGTAGTCAGCAAAGCGGCGGCGGGAGAAATGAGAGCCAGCAGCAGCCACGGGACTAGCAGGAAGAGCAGGTAACTATCTGCAGGGTTCCAAATTTCGTGACCACCTCAGGACAACACCTTGCCTTTCACCGAGGCATTTCTGCTTCGCCTCGGAGAAAGGCGGTGGTTTTCATGGCGACTCCCTCCCCCTGCTGCCTCCTTTGTTGTTGAGAGCCCCCTGCAGGCTCTGGGAGCCGAACTTGCGCAGCGCCTCTCACCTGTGTCGGGCTGCTGCTCTCTTCATCCTCCTGGGTGGGGTCGGGGCTAAGCCGTTCCTGCCCATACGCTCTCCTGCTTGTACGGCGACACAGAGTTGTCAAGATCACCCCGCCAACTACTCACTTTCTTGGAGGTGCCCTGTGTCCAGCTCCGTGGGTTAAAAGGTCATTAGCTCTTCAGGGTGTGTTATTTGTACGGTCAGAGCAGGAGAGGGGGGCGGCTGAAACTGGTAGCATCCACGCTCTAAGCTCCTCTCTCCCTCCACTCTGTTCCCCTTCCCTCACACGCTAACCTCCCCCCCACCCCCCTTTACTTCCCTCCCATCGCGGCCACGCGCCCTCTCTGTCCATCTCTCGAGCTCCCTCCTTGGCGCCACATTTCTTCTTTTCTCACCTCCTTTGCTCTCCTTATCAGTTCCTCTCTGCCTCTCCAGTTCTGCTGTGTCACTTCCTCCCTCTGTGTCACTCCCTCCCTCCTTCCTTGTGACCCCTCACTTCCTCCTGCTGCACTTCACCTCACACGTTTCTCTTCCATCACCCAGCTATCTCCTCTCTCTTCCTTTGGGTCACTCTTTCCCTCAAACTCCCTCCTATCTTTCACGTGCGCTTCCTCTTCTTTCGTGCCTACCCCCCCTCCCGCCCCCAGCAGTTACACTTCCCTCACCAATATCTCTCTTCATCTTACTTTGTCTTATCTTCTCTCTTCTCATACCCTTTCCTCGCACCCCGCCCCGTCTCCCTTTCTGCGTCTCGTTCTCTCCCTGCTCTTATCTCGTTTTACCACCCTCTGCCCCCTCCACTACCGCTCCTCTTTCTCTCTCGGCACCCACTCTTTTAACTTCCAGCGGTGTCGGCTCTCCCCCGCCTTCCCCACCCCCACAGAGAAGGTATGTATCACTACCTCACAACATCCCTCTCCCTCACTCTCTCTATCTCACTACCTCACTCTATCTACCTCACTCTCTATCACACTACCTCACTCTATATCTACCTCACTCTCTCTCACTACCTCACTCTCTATTTCAATACCTCACTCTCTCTCTCTGTATCTCACTACCTCACTCTCTCTCTGCTAATGCAATAGGTATCACATATGCAAAAAAAAAAGCTAATGCCAATAAAAATGACAATGCTATTTATTTACGGTTACAAAAATAATTAAAAAAAAAAATGAGCAATACCAATAGCTCTACCTATAATATTGCCGAGACCATTGCATTGTAAATGCTTGTTTCCACATCCTTTCCCTATTACCAGTGTCCGTAGCAGCAACAAGGATGTGCAATCTGTGTGCGTGGTTACTGAGGCATATTGCGACATGTATGGATTCCCTGTTCGATCGCTGGATTTTGGAGTAGGTCAGGATTTGAAGTAAAGCATTTGAGCGCTCGGAGGTCAGTTGTGGATGCAGGTTACCCAGGGCCTTCGATACAGGCGCGGATTACACGTTGCTGGTGTGTAATTTTTCTATGAGGTTAGAACTAACATTCTTAGACTGGTGGCAGTACCGGTGGAAGCGCAGAGTCGTGGGCCCCTGTAACACCACCTCAGATGGCAGAGGTGTTTTAAATGCATGGTTTATTCAGAAAACACAGGAGCCCACTGCCTCCGACTCAAACTCCCTCCACCAGTCCAGTGAAGATGCTGGCCACCGGCCGGGGAGAAGCTGGTGACAAAAAAAGTGAAAATACAACAAGTGAAATGTAATACTATTAACGT
This sequence comes from Triturus cristatus, assembly GCF_964204655.1. Lineage (NCBI taxonomy): Eukaryota > Metazoa > Chordata > Amphibia > Caudata > Salamandridae > Triturus > Triturus cristatus. The sequence continues at coordinate 291,830,491 of NC_140585.1, forward strand.
GAAATATAATTGCTGTGATAGCACAGCCACAAAACTGATACAGCTGATTTCTTAGTGCCTGATCATAATATGACCAAATATTGTTTTTGTGAAATGTTCATTGAGCGATTACATGTCTGTTGTGTGCTGAAATTCACTTGAGGTCGCACATAACATTTGATGCTTCCAACCACCCATTCAGGATGGTCAGACTACGGTTTCAGACATTTGAGAAAGCACCAGATCATAAGATTTGACCTCTTTGGTACCAGAATTATTATTTTTTTAATCCGCTGCACGGTTGCAAAGGAACTGCTTAGGAGAGCCTATCATCAGTACCGCTACAGACACTTCCAACGGTTATCTGATCTGGCCTCCATTCACTGATTACGTCCACTATTGCAATAAGGAAAGCCATAGAGTAGTAGAAGAGTCTGTGCCTTGAGCCTATCAGAAGGTTTCTGGTTTAGCATGCTTCACTCCTTGTAGCAGAGGCCATTGAGAGATGCAAATGGTGCTGCTCCATGGTGAAAATTCTAATGGACGGAATACAAACTCTGCTAGATTAGTTTGCAGCATATGGATGTTTAGACACTGGAATGTGTGACCTTGATTACATGAACAGCATACAGTGATGGTGTTCTATGCTCACGATTACAGAAATTATCTCCTTCTCCTATATATACACACTGAAACGTGTGTTGGTGGCACTTTTTAGAAGGATGGCTACTGTCTTATAGTAAACACACAATCGTAACAACCCAAAGACCCTTAGACAGTGTCCTCCATCATAATGACATACTGCGCACACCCATCCAGTTTCTATGGTCCTCAGAAAAGCCAAGATGGCCGCCGAGTAGGAGCCTCCCGAGGAGCTCCCGGTTTGGGGATTACCAAGTTGGTAGTTATCCCCATATAAACCGTCTCACCGGCCCTCCTCCACGCTTGCCCTTGGACCGGACTGCGCAGCCACACCGAGGCACACGGTTGAAGCTGAATCTGTCTTCTACTTACCCTCTGAATCGACATCCGTGGCTGCCCAGGTCCGTGCCTACGCTGCCATAACAACAGCACTGCTCAGCGTAGCTCCAGGACCAGTCCATTGCTGTGGGACAGATATACAATGCAGCGAGCCCTTGGTTCTGCCACTGCTGGCTCCCACCGATCCTGCGCCTCATGCCTCCAAAGGTTAGAGTTCTCCTGGTGCCTGTGAGCGACCCTCGGGGCAGGGGCCATTTGCAGGGGCTCTTCGGCTGCCCAAAGGTTCTCTGCGATGTGTTCATGCCTGCGTCCGGCGATCTCCGTCCATAAGAACCGGATTGGAGCCCACAAGCCACACCTTGTTCGGTGGGCCCTTCTCCTCTGCTCCCGACGACCGATAGCTCGCCTGATGCAAATAGGGGGCTGGGAGTACTGCCTCCTTTCTGGGCTCCGACGCCATTTTGATGCCTCTAATGCGGTTACCGCTAAGACTTGCCTTAAGTCAGGTTGCTCGGCAGTGGTCACCGACGCCATTTGTCCTCCGGAATCGGTCTCTTTGCTGCCTGTTTCACCTGGGTCCTTCCCGGAGTACGGCAGCCTGATGTGGGATCGCCAGAGCCGGCCTGCATTTTGGACCCCTGGATGCCAGTGACACTCGCGGCGGACCTCCCTGCGACCAGCATCTTCGGCAGAGATTACCACCCTGCGATCCACGTTCCGTGCGGCGCCGTGATCCCATGGCCAGCTTTTTTGCATGAGCGCTGTAACAGTTACAGCTCCCTTTATGTCTATTTGTCTCGAATGCTGAACACTGCGTGACTTTGAAATGGTGGAAATATGAAGACATCATATAAGCGTGACATTGCCTGACTTTAAAATGGCGGCGCTACAAAATTATCGTGATTACTGTTCCCTCTCTAGTTATATCGAGGGTGGAAATCCAGGCTTGTAAATAGTGGTGGTGTTGCAGCTTCTACATTTCATGTGGACCGTCGCACTACACAATTGATTTCTTTATTATGGGTTTCCTATGTCAAGCACGCAATGGCTGCTAGTACAATAGGAACTGACTGCCGAACCCTAAAATGGCTTCAGTAGGGTGCCTTCAGGTGTATGCTTAGTTGTATACAATGGGCTTAATGCTAGGCCTGCATACCATGAGGAGCACTGCATCACTCCACTGATTTCATTACTGGGGTGATCGTTTTGTTCTTTCCCATACCGATTGCAGAAGACCTGGGGCCTTACTGCCGGTCCTTAAAATGGCGTCTATCGGGTACCTTGCATACTAAATTAGTAGTCCTGTGCCCCTGGTCGCATAGTAGACCTCCTTCTGCTCCCCACCTATATCTTCCTAGATGGGCCTCCCATCGCCCTGTGTGCCGTCCAGGGCAAGTCTTTAGAGCTGTGATGAGTGAAGGGATGTCTTGACTGCAGTGAATTAGAGGCCCTAGTCACTGACACTGTACAGCAAGATCTCTGCGCCTCACAATATGCTACCATTACGCCCCCTCACCTTTCCACTGAAACACCCAGGAGTGATGTGTTCGCTCACCCCCTGATTCTCTTCTGGGCTCCCATCCCCACTAGGAATCTTTTTCACAATGGAGATAAGTCCCGACCCCTATGGTTCCAATGCCTTCATCATTAATTACCCAACTGACCTCTCCAAGAATGCGGCAAAGAATACAAATATGACATACTCCAAGCTAGACCAGAAACCCTAATCTCAGACCCCTACTTCTGCACCCACAAAGGTTCTCTGGTTAATGACCTAATCTTCTGTACTAGAAAACAGGCTTGTTGGCGAACTGTGCTCTACTCCATGCTTCAAATAACAGGATCTAAGAAAACCTCACATGGCCTCAAACTAACAACGTCTCCCTCGTCCACCCTCAAAGCCACCACCACTATCACCCTCTACAATAATGGTTTCATCCTAATCCAAGCCTCTAACATCAATTAAGCTAAAATGGCCAATATTTACCCCACTCTCAAAAAAGCGGTTCACGGAAACTACACTGACCCCAATTCAACCACCACGTTTCCGCTAGGCTTAACCAGTACTCCCCCCCCCCCCCCCCCCCCACTCCTCCCCCCTTAATAGTTGAGAGTTCCCAACTCTCCCTAAACCCCACACCTCCTTCTGCTGATCCCATAGCCACCTTGTCCCCAGGCGGATTATGTCAACCCACTAGAGCACCCTCTCAGCTGGTTGACTGTTCTATGGGCTCAATCTCCTCACTGACTGCCAGTCCGATACAGGATGACTTTCGAGATGAGAGGCTCCCTCAAGTCCTATAGTCTTCTCCATCAACAGACAATGTCCCCTTTCCCTGTTTCTACAACTTTGCCACATGCTAGACTAGTCTGGGCAACGAACCCCCCCCACAGGCCTTAACAGGCTTACACCGAGGCCCCCCGTCACCACTCGCTTTTCCCCCACACCTTCCACCCCATGCCCAACACACAGACCTGTCTGTGCGCCTTGATAATGTATTTCTAGTGTTACACATTCTCAACTCTGAGCTACATGACCTGAAAGCCCTCTCAAATGATCTTTTCCCCATGATCAGCTCTCTCCTCACCTCTGCAAATTGGCCTAGAGCGTCCACTAGGGATAGTGATCACATGGATCAGCCTTTACCCCCCTCCATCCCGAAATCCATTCCTCTACCCAGCACCCCCGCCAGCCACAGAGAATTTGAGTCCCAGCCTGCATCTATTGATCTCCCTGACCCTCACAACTCTAACGCAACTTGGTCCAAATCTAACATGTCCCCGCCGAGACAAATACTTTCCATCCTTTCTAACCCGAACAGAGAACCTCATCACAATCTTAGATGCAGCAATACTGACAACCTCACCCATGTGAATGTCACCCAGACTCCTCCCCCCCCAATCCACTTTGAATTAAATGTGTACTACTTAATTGCAGATCAGTCAGTAAACATGCCTCCGATATCTTTGACCTCATCCAACACAATGATTTAGACATTTTCATCCTCACTGAAACTTGGCTAAATCCCGCTTCCACTCCTATCTTAGACCTCCCACTCATGACCTAATTAGACTAGACAGAGCTCTGAAGTTGGATGGTGGCCTAGCCTGTATTCACAGGAACACACTCTCGGTTTCTCTTTTAGAAACCTCGTTGCCCTCCTCCTGTGAATACCTCTGTCTCAGCATATCAAGTATGAACCTATCGGTTTGCAAACTTGACACCTTTTACCACCCCCCGGGAGACAATCTCCCTTTCATTGAGCAACTAATGGAAATCATCTCTAGCAATGTAGACTCATCGGTGTCCCAAATCTTCCTTGGTGATTTCTACCTTCACTGGTCTAACCCAACGACCCCCGCTGTGTCTTGCCTTAAATCTTTCTTAAATGATCAAGAACTGACTCAGCACTGTAACCAACCAACTCATATTAAAGGAGAAACTTTAGACCTCATCTCTAAAGGGCAGAATATCACCCTAGATTCCATTTCCCCATGTGACTGGTCCGACCACCACAGCATCCTCTTTTATATTAACAGGGAAGTGTTGATGAGGAAGGCTCAACCATTGAAATCAAAGATATGGAAAAGGGACCTCAGATCAATAAACTGACGAACTAACTGCTCGCTGTAAATCTGCCCTCTCCTCCCAAGTTGACCTGGTCGAGGTACATTCACTCACCAACACCTACAATTCGGCCATATCCAACATCATGGATAATATTGCTCCACTCCAACAAAAAAATGCTTCAACAAAAATATCCAAACCGCGGTATAACGAAAACGTAAACACGGAATGCCGCAACCTTGGGGCAGTTGAACGTTCCTGGTGAGCCAATCCCTCCTTGAACCAACTAAAACTCCTTAGAGATGCCAGGAGCCTCTACAACAAACAAATCAAGAGTGCTATGGCTGCCTACTTCAGATGCCAACTGGATCAAGCGGCAAACCGCCCCAAGAAACTTTTCGAATTGGTCAAACAACAATCAGTCGTTGGTTCTAACCACTCGGATCCTGTTGGCAACCCACCCTCATGCAATGAACTGGCCGCTTTCTTCACTGAGAAATCAAGACTCCTCTCCACTGACCTCGCCTCTAAGAAGGCTCTATTACCTTCTTTCAGTGCCGCCTCACCCATTGACTCCTTTGAAAAGCGTATATCGACCTCCAGGAATACCAAGAACAATGCGTCATGGGGCACCTTTACCCCATTTAGTGAAAATTACATCAACAAGATTCTTCAGAATATCAACCCTTCCAACCACTTCAGTGACCCGTTGCCCCCCTTCATCTTCAAAGAAATCAAGAATACACTCATCCCCACCTGGACAAGGATTGTAAACTCTTCCTTATCACAAGGCACGATCCCCGACTGCCTAAAAGCAGCTCAGGTAACACCTATACTAAAAACTAACGCTGACAAATCTGATCTCAATAACTTCTGCCCCATTTCCAACATCCCCACCTTAGCGAAACTCCTAGAAAAATATGTGCAATCCCAACTTTGTGTTCACATAGAGAATAACCAACTCCTAGACCAGCATCAATCAGGCTTTAGGAAGGGGCACAGCACCGAATCGGCTCTCACTCACGTTATAGATGACATTTTAAAAATGCTTGAGCAAAACGAATCCTGCCTCCTGATCCTCCTTGACCTTTCCTCCAAATTCGACACAGTTAATCATGACAACCTCCTATCCATCCTGCAAAACAGAATGGATTTTCTGAACAGGTGTTTCAATGGTTTTAATCCTTCATACATCACAGATCACAAAGAGTCAAGGCAAACCACTCTCTCTCCCAGCCCTCTCCTGTACTCATGGGGGTCCACCAATGGTCCGCTCTATCTCCTATTCTTTTCAACCTTTTCTTAGAACCTCTTGTTAACTGACTAAATTCCATGGACATTCTCTTCCACATGTATGCAGACGACACTCCACTATATCTGAAAATCTCATCTCTGGAAAACATCATCTCACTCAACACTACCCTAATGTTTACTCAAAACTGGTTAACGGAGAACCATCTCCTGCTCAACACTTCCAAAACAGAATTCTTGCTCATCTCCCCTCTGACCCCCATCCCCAAGCTAGACCTCTGGCTGTCTCACCTCACTGCTTTCAACTGCACTCCTCATCATAGACTCAGCCAAGTCTCTCTGAGTCACCATGGACATGCACCTGAATATGAAAAATCATATCTGCAATGTATGTAAAGGAGCAAACCACTTGATGAGGTCACTCAAATATCAAACCTTTCCTTCCTCTAAATGATTTCAAGCAGGTGGTCCAAGCGCTTGTCTTGCCGAGGCTAGATTACAGCAGTGCTACCCTCTGTGGCCTTCCCAAATACACCCTGGCTCCAATAAGGGAACAAACATATATCCCCAGTCCTAAAATCCCTCAAATGGCTGCCCTACGAAGCACAAATTCACTTAAAGATTGCTATTCTGACGCACAAAGCCCTTCACTTCAACACTCCTATGTACCTTGCGCAAAAACTTAAACTATCCGGTGGTGTAAGAGCCTCAAGAAGCGCTTCTTCCTTCCTTTTGAAACCACTCATCCTTAACAAAAAGAGAGTTTGTCACAGAGCCTTCTCCAGTGCTGCCCCAAAGATCTGGAACTCTTCCACCGGAAGTACGCAGAATCTTTTTATCGACGGCGTTCAAATTGGAAGCCAAAAGATGCCTAATGAACAAATTCTTACCCTAATAGGGATAGGCTCACGTGCCCGTTGACATTGTTCCTACTACCATTGTACTTCCATCTGATACTGCTCTTCTTTACTGCATACTGTGATCCCCCCCCCCCCCCATTGCCCGCTTACACCTGTTTATTGTATTACCCTTCTGGGTGCAATTGTACTGTTATCTGCGACCATTCCTGTTTTTTTTCTCTCTCCTACTTGATATGGTTATTGCATTTTTGTCCTTCCTCTCATCATATTGTAAAGCGCTCTGATATCCCTCGAGATCTTGTTCGCGATATAGAAAACTTTATAAATAAAATAAGAAAGGGCACTTGGCAGTGGGCTAAATGTATAGAAACTCATGGGTGGTTGACATTACATGTGTATTGTGCATGCTTCTTTTAATGGAAGCTGTTGCATTGCCAAAGGTGATTGATATGCCCTAAAGGACATCAGGGTATATGCTATCTTTTTTCACCTGAGAGTTCATGGTCTGTTGGCAAAATCTTGTGTAAACCAAAAAAAACTTACACCTGCCTTAGAGCCTGCCCATTACTTACCATTCGGTGACCCCAGTGTCACTCTTGTTTACTTACTTCTTATTGGTCAGCACATCCAGCTCACCTCCTTGTTCGTCCTGGGTCAATAGCTTTGACATTGTTTTTTGTTTTTACACTAGTTGCACAGCAACTTTGACTTCTGTGCAACATGGCATAGAGAAAAAAACTGACGTGGTCAACGTTGGTCGTGTCATTGCGCTTTTTGTCTTTACTTTAAGCCATGTTGCAGAGCAGCCTGCTCTCTAACGGAACATTGACAAAGCCAATAGATCTTGCATAGGTGAAACTGGTGAAAGATACACAACTCACAGCTATTGAAAGATATGTTGATGAAGGCGGCAAATTGCCTTGTTGTTTTCCAGCGGCAGGCACAACCCCACTGTTGATGACAGGCACAGAGGTGGCAGCTTTCTTTTTTTTTACCGTGCTGCAGCCAGTCTCGTGGGCAGACAACTGGTGCCTCTGGTCTGCTTGAAGCCATTGCAGGGCTCTCTGTACAGTGGAGAAGGGTGAAGTGATACTCTGCACAGTGCCATCGATGGAAGGCAGCTCGTGTCGCCAAGAAAAAGTGAACCTGAATTTCTTTGCCTTTGATAATATTGCGCTGTGCGCCCCGGACAGTGCATTGTCACTGCAGTCCACCAAAGGAATAGTGACTTTCATTTTGGTCTTCTGTTTTTTTTACTTTTTGCTTCATTACCCAACAACATATATCGAAAAAAACGAGTTCTAGTCTTGTTCCCAAAAGTTCTTCATAGCAAAGGCGTGGCTAATGCGAAACCCTTTAGGGTAACATTTCATTTCCTATGTTTTCCTTAACGCATCAGGAAGAAACACAGGCAGCAGGCTGGAAGGATCCCATCTCCTCACTGTGTCTCTTTTTGTTGAGCTCGGTCATCCAATGGCCCGGTTGGCCCAGTCCATCGTCAGCTCCAACCTGTCTCCACCTGGCCCAGGACTCCCCTCGTACACCTTGGTTCTCCTCATAGCCCTTAACTCCCACTGAGCTGGCGGCTCTTCAACACCTCCTCTGCTAGTCAACCCCTACCCACTGCCCCATACTTTCCTCACTACATGCCACTCGCCGTACCCTCCTCACTATACTACACTCTCCTTACTCGCCTCACTACACGCCACTCTTATTACTCTCCTGACTACAGGCCACTCGCCTATACTCTCCTCGCTACACGCCACTCGCCCATACTCTTTACTACAGGCCACTCGCCCATACTCTCCTCACTACATGTCACTCGCCCATACTCTGCTCACTAAACGTCACTCGCCTTACTCTCCTTGCTACACGCCACTTGCCCATACTCTCCTCACTACACGTCATCGCCTTACTCTCCTCACTACACGTCACTCGCCAGTCTTCTCACTACACGCCACTCGCCTATACTCTCCTCACTACACGCCACTCGCCCATACTCTCCTCGACTTTGCAGTTTCTCAGCAGCACAATGCTGTAAGTGTGTAGCGAAGGGATTGCTTAAAAAGCACGCCATAAGACAGCATTGTTTCTGTAGCTTAAGATGGACATTTGAAAATCCCCAGTGCTAAACTTGCCAACGTAGCTATGTAAAGCCTTGCCTTTGTTCAAAATCACAAGTGCTATGACAACTCGGCCTAAGGGGTAGTGTTACACCAACCCATAGGGAAAATGTGAGATTTTTCTGACTGCAGTGTACCTTCGAAAGACTAGTCAGGCTGAAGTTTACTTGCATGCCAGGCGACCCTGCCTGTGGCAGGCATCCCGTGACTTCAGTGGCCCAGTTCATTTAGGACCGCACACACTTCTGCTTAGTTGCAAGTTTTACCACCATCAAGGGCGACTCAATATTTTACCAATATCTTGAAGAGACTATCAGTTATAGATTCCTTACCTTAGAATTACCCCCAGGCGTCAGACTGGATCCAAAGATTTCTCTTCAGCAGTACCCCCGCGCGTCGTTAGCTGGTGTCGTTCGTCATTGGCATCGTGATTGCCGTAATGACATTGCGGCATCTACTTAGACGCCGCCCCAGCGCTCTGACATCAGTTATTTCTGTTTCAGCGCAAGACAGCGCAGAGCTGGAGAGAGTGGTACCCCTAGTCACTTTTTGACTAAAGTTTTTTTTTACTTTTGTTGACGTCGATTCGAGTCGTTCGACTCCTGATGCACGTAGGGATGTCCCATCGCCGTACCGGCTTCAAACCTTGTGGCTCCTGTCACAAATTGATGTTGGTCACGGACCCACACCTCGTGTGCCTCTGGTGCCTGGAGCGCAACCACGACCCGAAGTAGTGCTCCGACTGTCGGGCCATGAACCCAAAGTCTTTACGGAAGCGGTCCCAAAAGCTTCTGGAGGCCCGGCAGCTCAGTCGCTCAAGGTCCCAGTCGAGACGGAGGTTGCGGAGTCACCATCATTCATCTTCGAAACCTTTGTCTTTGGGTAAGTCTAAGCACAAAAAGAAGGTGAAGAAGCACCGCCTCTTCGCCTTCTCCCCGTCCGTCGGCCGACATGAACCGGGATGCGCAAGGTAGTCGTCCTTCAGCTCCGCCCATGGAGCCTGCTGGAGCAGCTCCGAGCTTCCCTCCCTTCCCGGGAGCCGGAGCATCCCCTGCCCAGCTTCGTGCTTTTTTCAAAGCCCTCCACTCCATCTTTGGGCAGCTCGACTCTGCCAGAGCTCCTTTGGGAACCGCAAACTCGGCTGGGGGCTCTAGGCCTTCGATGCTGGCCGCACCGGCCTGACACCGCAGGGCCCCTAGGCATCTAGACCTGGATCTGGATTGGCACAGGTTGACCTCACAACACCACCCCAGGTGCCGTTTCCACTGACGACACCTCTGCCGCCTCCGACATTGGTTGTGTCCCTGGCCAGCGTCGGCCCCGGCCTCCCCCTCGATCTGAACACAGAGCCAGACCGGCGTCGATTGACGCTGGTTCCAGCGCCGACCGGGACGTTTGTAACTCTGGTCTATCCTGGCATTCCTTTTCGCCCGGAGTGGCAGCCAGAGGAGGGTGAGGACGACTAGGAGGGGCTGTGGACCCTCTGGTAGACCAGCTAGAAGAGCCGGACTGGAGAAAGGAGTTGGGTGATGCCAGTGGTCTGGATTCTTCCCCAGACCTTGGTATGCATTCTCCCCCTACCGTGGCCATGGAGGAGGGAGCCTCCTACGCTGTGGTGTTGCATAGGGCGGCTGAGGCCTTGGGCCTTGAGCTTCCTATGGTGGCAGTCAGGACCAACCTCCTGACTGACGTGCTTCAGCCGGCAGCGGCGGCCTCTGAGCCCCTGCTGCCGTTCAACAAGGCCCTCACTCACATCCTTCTGGGCACTTGGTTCAAGCCCAGCACAGGGGCTCCTGTGGATATGATGATTGCCCAGCGCCACAGCCCGACTCCGGGCGACCCCATTTTCCTCTCCCAACACCCTACTTGGTGGTCCAAGCCTCATTCCTCCAAAGGCGTGTTCCCTACTGCTTCCCCAGATAGGGAATCCAAGAAGCTGGATCATCTTGGGAAGAAGATGTTTTCTTCCGCCAGCTTAGGACTGCGGTCGGTGAACACCGCATGTCTCTTGGGCCGCTACACCCACTCTGTGTGGGACACGGTTGCCCAAGTGCTGTCACAGTGCCCAGAGGAGGCCCGGACTGTACTCGCCCGTGCGGTTGCAGAGGGTAGAGACGCAGCAAGATTCTCCATTCGATGTGGGCTGGATACTGATGACTCGCTAGGTAGAACGATTTCTACATCTGTAACATTGAGATGCCATGCCTGGTTGAGGTCCACAGGCTTTTCCAGCGATGTCCAATCGACCTTTTTGGACATGCCCTTTGATGGCCGTCGCCTGTTTGGCAACAAGGCAGACAATGCGCTTGAGGGCTTCAAGAACTCTCAGGCTATGGCCAGATAGTTGAGTCTTGCGGCCACCTCTCTCCCCAATCAGTCCGCCTTTCGCTCCTTTTGTGGCTAAAGAAGGGGTGCCCCACCACGTTCCGCCCAGGTCCACAGGCCGGCGCAAGCTACTCAACCTCTGTGTGGCCGGGGACGTGGGACCAAGCGCCGTGGGCCTCGGGGGCCAGCAGGCAGGTCAGTCCACCAGTGCCCTCTCGGCATCCGCCTCCAAGCCTTCCTAGTCTGACGTTTCAGGGCCACCAGTTGCCAGTCGGCAGGATTCGCCATCATCTCCCCCACTGGCATAACATCAGGTCGGACAGGTGGGTTTTGCAGATTGTCCGAAGAGGCTACTCCCTCCCCTTTGAGATTACCCCTCCTTGACACCAACTCCATCGCATGTCGGAGGATCACATGGCCCTTCTCCGTCAGGAAGTTGCAGCTCTCTTGGCCAAGGGAGCCATCGAGTGAGTCCCTGTGCCAGAAGTAGGTTGTGGTTGTTATCCCCACTACTTCCTGGTACCCAAGAAGGATAAAGGCCTGCGTCCTATCTTGGATCTCAGGGACGTCAACCCCTTCCTCCGGAAGGAGAAGTTCAAAATGTTGACATTGGCTCCAGTCTTGTCTGCCCTTGACCCTGGAGACTGGATGGTAGCGTTGGACTTGTAGTACACTTATTTTCACATCCCCTTCCTGCCGGCCCACAGGTGTTACCGACAGTTCACAGTAGGCCATGAGCATTTTCAGTTTACCATGCTCCCCTTTGGCCTTACCAGCGCTCCTCAGGTGTTCACGAAAGTGATGGCGATGGTCGCAGCTCATCTGAGCAGATCAGGGGTTCTAGTCTTCCCCTATCTCGACGACTGGCTGTTGAATGCGAGTTCGCCCCAGGCTTTAATTTCCCCACTCCAGATTACGGTGGACTTCCACTTGCTGGGGTTCACTATCAACCTGCCGAAGTCACACCTGATTCCCTCTCAGAAGCTCCTTTTCTTAGGAGCAGTTCTGGATACAGTGCAGTTTCAGGCCTATCCTCCTCCCGAGCAGAGTCTGGGATATTCAGGCTATGCTATCGATGTTTCAGCCTCTATCCCGGATTTCGGTGAGAATGACCATGAGGCTGCTGGGCCTCATGGCCTCCTGCTAGTGGACTATGCCAGGTGGTATATGTGGGCTCTGCAGTGGGACCTGAAGTTTCAGTGGGTGCAGCATCAGGTGAATCTTTCTGATGTCCAGATCTCGGAGAGCACTGCACACCAATTGCAGTGGTGGCTAACGAACCAGGATTGGGTCAACAGCAGATCCCTCTGCCTTCCCTAACCAGACTTCACAGTGTTGACAGATGTGTCACTTCTGGGATGGGGCAGCCAAATGGGAGAGGTGGAGATCAGAGGCCTCTGGTCTCCAGGGGAGTCCGGGCTCCACATCAACCTGCTGGAGCTCCGGGCAATCCTTCTTGCACTGGAAGCATTCCTTCCTTCTGTCAAAGGAAGAGTAGGGCAAGTGTTCACGGACAACAACACTGTGATGTGGCACTGCAACAAACAGGGCGGGGTGAGGTCATGGACCCTATGTCAAGAGGCTCTCCGGCTCCGGACGTGGCTGGAACATCAGGGCATGTCCCTGGTGGTTCAACACCTGGCAGGTTCCCTGAACGCCAGGGCGGACAAACTAAGCCGCTGGTGCATGATGGACCACGAATGGTATCTTCACTCTGAGGTGGTGCAAGGTCTCTTTCAGCAGTGGGGAGAGCCTTGGTTAGATCTTTTCACCACCGAAGAGTACCCACAATGTCAGCAGTTCTGCACGTTGGAATTTCCAAGGCGGCACTCGCTTGGCGATGCTTTTTGTCGCGAGTAGAATTGCGGTCTTTATTACGCCTTTCCGCCTATACCTCTTTTTCCCAGAGTGCTGAAGAAGATCAAGCGCGACCGGCCCCACAGTGGAGTAACGAGCTGTGGGGGATGCGGGGGCCTGTGTTACGCCCCTGCGGGCTCAAGTCATTCTTGTGGCTCCGGATTAGGTGCAAAGAGTCTGGTATCTTGAGCTCTTGAACATGGCCATCGATCCTCCGATCAGACTGCCTCTTCAGGAGGATCTTCTGTCGCAGCAGCAGGGGACGGTCCTCTAATCTAACCTGTCCAACCTCCACCTCCTTGCGTGGTGAAAGAGCGGCGACAGTTGACAGCTTTTGACCTTCCTTCTGAAGTCTGTAATGTCATCTTGGCATCTTGGCAGCCAGGCATCCTGTCACTAAACCGGTATACGCCTGTAGATGGAACACATTTATGGCATGGTGCACAGCAAAGGCTGTGGATCCCCCTTCTGCCCATCTTTCAGAGATTCCCCTCTTCCTTCTTTCTTTGGCCCAGCAGGGCTCTGCTCTAGGCATCCTTAAAGGCCATCTTTCGGCCTTTCTTTGCCTTCCTGATCAGCCTTCACTTTTCAAGTCCCCTATTGTAAGTAGATTTCTTAAGGGCATTACTCGCCTCTTTCCTATTATTCCTTTCGTAATGCCCCAGTGGGACTAGAATCTGGTCCTAACTTACCTCATGTGTGCTCCTTTCAAGCCCCTACATAATTGTTCTCTCAGACTCTTGACCTTAAGGACCTCTTCTCGCAGGGTGAGTGAGCTTCAGGTACTTTCTTCTAAACCTCCCTTCCTTGCTGTTCATCGGGATAAGGTTGTCCTTCGCACTTGACCTTCTTTTCTTCTTAAAGTGGTTAACTCTTTCCACATAGGACAGACCATCACTTTGCCCACCCTCTTCCCGCCCCCGCATCCTTCTAAGGAGGAGGAGAGTTTCCACCGTCTGGATCCAAAATGTCCCCTGTCATTTTATCTGCATTGCACAAAACAATTCCGGGTGGATGATCAACTCTTTGTTGGCTATGTGAGCGCCAAGAAAGTTCGGGCCAGAAACGAACCATTTCTCGATGGGTCGTTCTTCGCATTAAAATGTTATTGCTTGGTGAAAAAGGAGCCTACAGTAGGGTTGCGTGCCCATATCACCAGGGTGACGGCAGCCACTACTGCTTTGGGACGTGGAGTCCCCCTCAGTGACATCTGCCAGGCAGCCACGTGGGCGTCACTGCACACGTTCACTAAGCATTATTGCCTGGATAGCCAAGAGAGACGGCTTCTTTGGCCGTTCAGTTCTCAAGGACTTTCCGGTGTGAACTTAGTTCGCAGACCCACCTCTGGGGTTTGTATCGCTGGGGTATCTATTCTGAGGTAAGGAATCTATAACTAATAGTCTCTTTCAGATGAGCAAGTTACTTAACTTCAGTAACGATATATCAGTAAGAGACATATATTAGCTATGGATTCCTAACTGCCCCACCCATCCTCCCCGTTCTGTGAACTGACTTCTAGAGTAAGAAACTACCTTTCAGGTTCTTAGTTTTGTGCACCAGTGGTCAGTGTCATGACGCTCTTCCGGGTGCCAGGAGTCTGCACATACGTAACGTAGTAAATTTGAACAAACAGTAGCCCTTACTCCTAAAACTTCATATAGCACCAAGTGGGGCAATTTCTGATATTTATCTTTACAGGGATTTTTTTTGCATGGTTTTAATCACAATTAAGTTTCGCACATAGTGTCACACTTGAAGCATTGGATGTCGCACATAAGCAATGGTAATGTCAGACATAAGCTATCTGAGGCTTGGCAGCTATGCTGGCTGTTAGTGGCCGGCTTGCTCTTGAGTGTAGCAGATGCAATAAGAGACTCTGGCCCTACAGATTCAGTCCCATAATGCTTTCTCTTGACCTGTTCTTTGCAGGTTTTTGAGTTGCTCCTAAGTGGAGGTGCAAACATTCCATGACTTTTCCTCCAAAGGCATCACACAAGAGTACTGCCCCATGGTCTACTAGTATAGTGCTCTTTGTGTTTTCAGTGCACCACACCTTGTGGTGTTTAGACCTTTTCCATTGCTCAACATGCCCTTTGGGTTCTTTTTCTTGTTGCACAAGGTCATCTTGTATTCTTTTTGCCCTTAGGATTGTGTGTTATCGACTTTGTTGATGTTTAGTACCCTGTTACTTTGGGATGGCCTCCAGTCGGTGTCCTGGTCTTTCCTCTCTCTCGTCAGTGCAAGCACCTGTTTCGTACTCTGAACCTGATGGCAGGGTTCCAGAGGTTTCTCTGGAACCCATAACCCAGGTCCAGACCTGTGCCATTCATTTGATACTAATTCACCTGTTTATTGCAACTTTTTCTCTGGTTTGTTGAGATTTTCTGTGAGCCATCCTCTGTCAACCCTTCTATTTCCCCATCTAGGAATGTTTACCCTGAAGGCGTTTACCGCTTTAACAAATTTGGCTAGGCCCTAGATCTGGCTTTCGCACTTTTTATCTGCTTCCATCCTCCTTATTCCCCTTGTGGCCCTTTGCCATTTCACTTATGATTCGCACCAGTTTTCACACTGAATGGTCCTTTCGATTACCTCAGACTGGCTGCCCTTGAGCTCTACGAAACAGGCCTTTTGCCATTCCTGGCTCATACATGTCCGGAATGAGTTTTTTCGACTCAGAGGTTCGGAATTGGGGATCCCCTGGCTGACATGCATTAGTTGAGTGGTATTTCTTTAGGCTTCCCTCTTACAACCTTTCATTCATTCTGCAGTGGGAGATATGAAATGGTTTCCCTACTAGACTTTGGGTATCTTTCCTTTAAATCTCCTCCTTTTTGGTAGGTCTTTGAAGAACACCTTGATTGGCTATGGTTGACGAAACTATTTTCTTCTGGTGAAGGACTGTGCTTGTTTCTTTGCTTCTTAGCCTGCTGCTAGTTTCTGTCTTATCCAGTGTCTTTACGAAGCCACTATTCTCAATCCGGTTGAATATGTGTTACGTGCCTTTTCAGAGGATTCCTTAGATTCCTTTGGCTGCTCCTGTTGATTCTGGTGCAATCCAGAGTCCTACATTTGTACATGGTGAAGTACAGTCTGCTCCTGTGGCTATCCTCCCTTCACAGGTCTAGCTTTAACTTTGGACGATTTGAGCAAGACATTTTGATGACCTCCCTTCCAACTGTAGGTCTTTAAGGTGGTATATTTTACATTATCTCTCCTTGTTTGTTGATTTTAGTCTTTAAGGGCTCTCCTTCACCCACTTGCATTACCGGTTCCCTTTATGGGGTCCTTTTCTTTGGGAAAATGCCTTGAAGACTAGTCCTCCCACTCACTGTCAGTCAGGGCTTATCTTCTTTGGGTTCCTGTTACATGTGCTTGCTTTATTCAGACATCCTAGGTGAAACCTATCCTGCTCCTCTGCAGGGAGTACTATGCCTTTCTCATTCCATTGTAGAGTATCTTGTAGTTTATGTATTCTTCCTGTGTTTCTATCACTTACCTGTTTCATGTTATCAAAAAACTGTAATGCAGTTCCTTTATCTTTTCTGAACCCATTCTCCTTATTGCCTCTTTACCTGGATCTTTCCGAAGTAGTACATTGAAACATCACTAAGTCATTGCACTCCCTATTTCCCCCTCCCCCACCCTGATGTCTGTCTTCTTATTGTGATTAACTAATAATAAGATTTGTGAAGCGCACAGCTACTCCGAGTGTCCTGACGCTAAAATACAGAGTGAAAGAGAGCGAAAAATACCCCCCAATTACAATGTGAATAAGTAGGTTTTTAGAGCTTTACGGAAGGCTAATTCAATACCCATCCAAAAGAAGACACACATTTTCCTAACACGCATCAATGGGTACCAAAGCATTATAATTTGCTTTCTAGCGGGGCTTTACAGGCGAAGAAACACCCTATCTCCAGTTAAGTGCCAACAATGCCACATTAGACTGTTCTGAAAAGGGAGAGATGACACCAATGGACTGATCTTGCATCATCTGAAGCTTTCGCTTCAAATTCTTGTTTACAGTTGGGGGCTTTGCAAATGTTTTGGAGCTTTTCAACTCATTTGCTTGTCTGCGGATCGGTGACATGCTTGTTCCAGAGGGTAACGTTGGTTTCAGCACTCCTTTCTGAAAGTGTGAGGCAGTCTTCAAGAGAGTGGCCTTCTCTCAGATTCTCCAACTCCTCAACAACTTTTGTCTCCCATCAGTCCAAATAGCTGTTCTGCTGATGAGAAATGTGTTGAGTTCATAGGCTCAAGAAGGTAGTTGGCCAGTGGTGGCAACCGTGTATGGCAAATGCTGATGTAGGTGGCTAAACTAGCTCTGGCAACAGTGTGGGGCATGTGTTATCATTCAGATTGTGACTGTGATTTACAATTGTATGCTCTGTACTAGATGTTGGATGCATCAGTTGACTAGTATTCATTTGTTGCATCTACTGAGTTGGTCATGCTTCACTTTCAAACTAATGGATCATGCCATGGTGGTGCACCACACAGTTTGATTGCTAAAACACTGATGTTTGTGTGACACTGCCATCTTGCTTTTGTCACATACATCACTTCCAAGACTATTCTCAACTTCCCCATTTTCTCCAGTATCATCCCAACGGACCCGACTATCCAGGCAGTAGTGTTTGGTGAATGTGCAGCGAGGCCCACGTTGGTGCCTGGCAGATGTCCAGGACCAGAACTCCATGTGTTAACGCAGTGTTCGCAGCCTTTGCTCTGGTAGAATGAGCATGCAAACCCTCTGGGCGTTGCTTTTTGGTCAATGCGTAGCAGATTTTAAGGCAGAGCACGATCAATTGGGAGATGGTCATTTTCTGTACAACCTCCCCTTTCTTGGCCCCGAAATACCCCACGAACAGTTGATCGTCCACCTAGAACGGTTGGATTAAGTCAAGGTAGAACCGCTCTTTTTTTGGGTCCCACCCGTGGAGTCTCTCTTCTTCCTTAAAGTGATGAGACGTAGTGTAAAAGGTAGGCAAACTGATGGACTGGCCTACGTAGAACAGGGTGACTACCATCGGCAAGAAGGATGCTTGAGTCTGAAGGACCAGTTTGTTGGGGGAAACCAGGGAGGCTGAGAGGACAGTGCCTGTAGCTCACTGACTCCGGGCAGTTGTAATTTCTGCCAAAAAAGCTGTGTTGATGGTGAGGAGCCTAAGAGGACAAGAATGAAGTGGCTGAAAGGGAGTGCACATTAAGAAAGTAAGAGCCAAATTAAGGTCCCATTGAGGCATAAAAAATGGAGCTGGGGGGAAATGTAATGTAGAATAGGGGACTTGATGAGAGAGGGCTGATCTGGCAGCTACAGAAAGGCAGAGATGATGGTTAAATAACCCTTCTGGGTGACCAACGCAGAGCCATGCTGGGCTAGGATAAGGAAAAATAAAAGAACCCGGGAAAGAAGAGCAGATACAGTATCAAATCTTACCTAGTTGCTTCTAGCAATAAAATAGTACGTTTAGGAGGTAAAGCTTTCTAACACCTGGCTCCATCTTTTTGGAATGTACTCCCTGTACACTTGTGACAATGTTCATATCACCTACAATTTAGAAGGCTCCTTAAAACCTTACTATTTTAATCCGTTTTCTTATGTAACTGGCTGTAGCAATCTGATAGCGAGGAGATACCCCTTGGGGTGTGATTCAGGCGCTTTATAAATAAATGGATCAAATCAATTCAAATAGTTTCTCAGCCTAGCATACCACAAATTTATTTCAACGCCTGGTGTATGCTGTCTTGATGAAGTGATGCCTGGCTGCCAAAATAACATTGCAGACTTTGGGCAGAAGATCGAAAGCTTTCAACTGTTGCTGCTAAATTTCCATGCATGAGAGCCGAGTGTTAACAGGTTGGGGTGGAGAACCCTCCCCTGCTGCTGTGACAGAAGATCCTCCCGAAGATGCAGTCTGATCGGAGGACCGATGGCCATGCTCAATAGATTGGGATACTAAGCCTTCTGAGCCCAGTCCGGAGCCACAAGGATGATTTGAAGCCCAGTCGTTCCTGATCTTCTTGAGAACTCTGGGCAGAAAGGCATAGTGGAGGCCTGAGCGCCTCTCAAGACAAAAAGCGCCTCCTAGTGAGAACCGCCTTGGAAACTTTGGTGCGCAAAACGGCTGACAATGCGTGTTCTCATAGTGGTGAACAGATCTAACCAAGGCTGTCCCCACTGCTGAAAGACATTGCACCACCTCTGGACGGAGGACCATTTGTGATCTACTAGGCATCTTCAGCTGAGTTCATCCGCCTTGGCGTTCAGAGAGCTTGCCAGGTGTTGAACCACCAGGGATATGCCCCGGCGTTCCAGCCTTGTCCTGAGGCTCAGGGCCTCTTGACAAAGGGTCCATGACCCCACCCCACCCTGCCCTGTTTGTTGCAGTACCTCATGGCAGTGGTGTTGTCTATGAACACCTACACCAGCCCTCCCTTGATGGAGGGTAGAAAGGCTTTTCAATGCAAGCCAAATCGCTCGGAGCTCCAATAGGTTGATGTGGAGTCCGGATTCCGCCAGAGACCAAAGGCCTCTGATATCCACCTCTCTCAGATGACTGCCCCATCCCAGGTGTGATGCATCTGTCACTACTGTCACATCTGGTTTGGGGAGGGGTCTGCTGCTGACCCAATCATGGTTTGTTAACCACCACTGCAGATTTTTTGCAGTGCCCTCCAAGATCTGGACCATGTTGGAGTGATTCCACTGCGGCCATTGTAACTTCAGGTCCCACTGCAGAGCCCGTAAATGGCAATGGGCATGTGTCACAAGCAGGATGCAGAAGCCCAGCAGCCTCAGAATCAGTCTCACAGGAACCCAGGATAGAGGCTGAAACATCTGTATAATAGCTCTAATATCCTGGAATCTCCATTCAGGAGGATAGGCCCGAAACTGAACCATATCCATAACAGCCCAGATGAAACAGAGCATCCCAGAAGGGGTCAGATGTGACTGACTTCAGCACATTGATAGTGAACTCCAGTGAGATCAGGGGGTCCACCATGTTCTGGAGGTGGAAGATAACTGCCTGGTACGAGCCCGCCTTCAACCGCCAGTTGTTGAGATAGAAGAAGACTGGCACCCTGATCTCTGCAGATGAGCTGCAACCACCACCATCACCTTGGTGAACACCCCAGGGGTACTAATAAGACCAAAGGGTAACAGCATATTTAAAGTGCTTGTGAACTACTGCGAACCGCTGGCAACGTTTGTGGGCAAGCAGGACAAGAAAGAGGAAATAAGCATCTTGGAAGTTTCAACGCTACATCCAGTCTCCTGGTTCCAGGGCAGACAAGGCTTGATTGAGCATTTTGAATTTCTCCTTTTTCAGGAAGAAATTGAGAGGGGAGAAGGCTAGGATAACTGGGTGAACTGCTCATGAAAACATTCCAGATCCAGTCTGATGCCTGGGGATAATTCTAAGGTAAGGAATTCGCGGCTAGAAGTCTCTATCAGAGGTGGTAAGATTTTTTTTTTTAAAATATATTTTTGTTTCAGTTGTCTAAGAAACATTTATACCATACAACAATAACAAGTTGCACTTAGGTCAGACATGTTAATTCAGTATTCTCATCTCCGGTATTCTCATTTGTTCTTAATACATGTTAGGCAAGTAACACCATGTACAATTCCCCTATACTTTGGAAATACCCTGGTTCCCAACCTCGCTCCCTCTCTCTTGGTGTCCAGAGCCCATTCGGTCTCACCTAGTCCTGCATTTCATTTTCAGTGATTTGAATGTCATCATTGCTTCCTGTTAAGCCATAGTGATTCATCCGATTACTCCATATTTTAGTAGATTTCTTGGGGCACCTTCTGCTCCTGTATGCAACCCGTTCTGTTGCCATTTACAGGTCCATACCACGATTCCATTTGTATAGTGTCTGGATCTCTTGTGTACCCCAGTGCCGTGCTATATCTCACTTCACCACTACCAAGCCCAGCGAACTAAAGAGCAATTGGGGTCTGGGAACATCATCATCACATGGAATGCCCAGGAGGATAAATTTTGGGTCTGCTGGAAGTAATATTCTTAGTATCGCATTTTATTTCTTTAATTATCTTATCCCAGTATTCCTTGATGCGGGGACATTCCCATATTGTGTGTATAAAATGTCACTGCCTTAGTTGTGAGGTCTTACTGCAGTTATAGCCTCCCAAGTGGTGCATATTCTGGTCTCTCTGTTTCCTTTAGTCTCTCTGCTCCCCACGCGTGGCGTAGTTGGGCATATTTTAAGAATTGGTAGTTATGTAGTTTAAATTCAAATCTGAGGGTGAAGAAGGATTTTCTCTCTCCCCGTGCAGTGATCTCTCCCACTGTGGAGATCCCAAGTATTTCCCATGTTTCAAAGCCCTGGAGCCCACCCACCTCTCTAAGCAAATGTTTATTTCACAGCGGTGTGGTCCTAGTTATCTTGTGGGCCCACCCCAGTGTCCTAGTGGTCCTTTCCCATACCTCCACAGTGACTTGTGTTGCTGGGAGCAGCCTATGGATCCCTTGCCCTCCCTACAGGTAGTGTAGGAATGTGTGCAGTGTCAGTCTCCCTTTCTAATCTATATGTGGGATGGTCCCATACTACATGTATCCAGTTGTTTACAGGTGTTTGGTGGGCCACCCAATAGTATGCTTCAATGTCCGGAAGCGCTAATCCGTTGTATGGGTTGAGCTGTAGCGTTTTTATGGCAATCCTTTGGTGACCCTTTAACCACAGTAGTGCTCTGAGTTCGGTGTCTATTTCCCTGAATATTTTTCTAGGGAGAGGGTGGTATGTATTCTCAAGAGCATATAGGAATTGGAGCAGGGAAATCATTTTAAACATGGCAGCTCTGCTCATTAGGATGAGAGGTCGGTCTTTTCATCTGTCCGCATCCTGTTTAAAATTCAATAAGACCCACAGGATGTTGTGGCTGCGGCTGTGGTGGGAGAAAGACCCCAAGGTATTTACCCTTTATCCAGAAAACCGGCCATATTCCTTTATTATTTGGAAGACTGTGGGTATCGTTGTGTCTGGTTTCGTTACAAACAGGAGAATATCATCTGCAATAGTGCATATTTTTCCTCCGTTTGATCCTCTGGTTTGACCCTGAAGCCACACACCCTGGGGTGTTGTCTAATCATGCCCGCTAGGGGTTTAATCACAAGTGCGAATAGGAGTGGAGATAGAGGGCATCCTTGCCTAGTCACACGGGATAGCGGGAACGTGCGGGAGGTCTTACCATTGACTCGTACTGCTGCTATGGGTGCAGTATACAATAAAATCACCCATTTCCTAAATTTCAGGGCGAATCCGAATTTGGCTAGAGTGGAGTCTAAAAAGGGCCAATGCACTGCATCAAATGCTTTATCGGTATCTAACATCAGGAAAGCATGCGGAGTATTGAGATTTTTAATCGCCATTATCCAATTGTGTGATCTGTGGAGGTTCCATCTAGTTGCCCGGCTGGGCACGAACCTAGACTGGTCACAGTGGACAAGGATCGTTATGACCTGTAGGTGTTACGTGGCTAGGATTGTCACAAGAAATTTGACATCTGTATTCAGCAGAGAGATGGGGGCGATATGAGTGGCATCTGTCTTTGTGTTTGCCCTTCTTGGGAATAGTCATGATAGTGGCGGTCCGGAGATCTACTTGGGGAATGCCCTCTTTGTAGGCTACTTGATAGAGACTCAGTAGGTGAGGGCTCAATAGGTCTTTACAATTTTTAGATAGCTCGGCAGGTAGTCTATTTGGGCCCGGGGTTCTTTCCGGTCTAAGCCGGGCGACAGCCTCACTCATGCCAGTGTCAGGTCTCCATCTAGTGTGTTCTTATCACCCTACTCTATTTTGGGAATCTTTGTCTTTAAGGTTTTTGTCAGTGGCAGCTGTGTCGCAAAATATTCTCCTGCCATAAAATTCTTCATAGTGTTTGGCAAATGTGCTAACACTATTTGCTCATCTGTGGAGTGAGTAACTCCCTGGTCATCTTTGATTGAACCCACCCATCTAGTCTCTGCTTCCTTCTTACTAAGCCATGCCAGCAGTTTTCCGGCTTTGTCTCTTACCTCGTAAAGGTGGTGTAGTGTGGCCAGTCTGTCGCCTTGCCTCTTCCTGGGCTAGTTCACAGTATTTTATCTAAGGGCTTCCAGATGTCTTGAGGTCAGCGGATCTGACCTGTCTACAATCTGTCCCTTCAGTGTGAGTATCTGATGTCCCATTTGCTTCATTTTCTCTCACCTCTTTCTTTTCCCATGCTATCCGGTTCTATGCCCTGACTCTCAGTACAGTTTTGTACGCCTTCCACAATGTGACCCCAGAGGCTAGAGTACCCTTATTTTCCTACTTCTTTCAAGGAGGCCATCCTAGTGCCCCTCCTCAAAAAACCCGGGGCCGACCCTGCGGAGCCGTCGAATTATCGCCCCATCTCCCTCCTCCCATACTTCTCTAAACTAATGGAGGCCCACGTAACCCGGTGCCTGTCAAACTTTATTGAATCTTCCTGTCATCTTGAGCCTAATCAGGCCGGCTTCAAACCTGCCCACTCTACAGAGGCCGTCATCCTGGCAGTCCTAGACACACTCAGGAGCAACGCGGATGCGGGGCTCCCCCAAGCCCTCGTTCTCCTGGACATTTCGGCCGACACGGTGGATCATAACATCCTTCTCCACCGTGTCGAGCAGGCAGGCATCCAGGGCACTGCTCTTGAGTGGGTCAGGTCCTTCCTCACTGGAAGAACACAGGCGGTCCGCCTGGGTCCCTACACTGCCAAAAAAAAAAACACGTCTTGCGGAGTGCCCCAAGGCTCCTCCCTTTCCCCGCTTCTATTTAATCTATATCTCCGGCCACTGATTCAATCTCTTTTGAAATGGGACATTATTGTCTATAATTACGCCGACGATCTACAAATCATCCTATCACTCAACTCACCACATGCCATCAATACGTTTCACGCAGCCATGATTCACATCCAACTCTGGATGAACCAGAACCAATTGAAGTTGAACCCCGGTAAAACTGAGCTCCTTCTCCCTGGACTCAGTCACGCCCACTGGGGACCGCAGTTCTGGCCTCCGGAGCGTGGCTCTTCCCCTGTCCCGGCAAAAACAGTAAAGAGCTTGGGTGTAATCATTGACGCCGAACTCTCCCTTAGAGCCCAAGTTGGAGCGGTAGTCTCATCCTGCATGTACCAACTTCGGAGGATCCGCAAAGTCCGCCACCTACTTCCCCCTGCGGCACTTACCCAAACTGTCATCTCACTTGTGCTCTCCCGTCTTGACTTCTCCAATTCCATTTACCATGGTCTCCCACAATTCTTGCTACATCGCCTCCAAGTCGTCCAGAATCAAGCGGCCCGCTTAATTCATGGAACCCCCAGATGGCAATCAGCCAAGCCTTTGCTCCATAGCCTTCATTGGCTCCCAATAGACCAAAGGGCAGCCTTCAAGGTGGCATGCCTCACTTTCAAAGCCCTTCACTGCTCTGGCCCCACGTTCCTCAAATCTTTCATCCGTCCTCATTGTCCAATACGTAACCTCCGATCAGCTCACCGTCATCTGCTAGTCACTCCTAAAAATAAAACCAAGAAATTCGGCGGTCGCCGTTTCTCCTACCTGGCTCCCGTGCTTTGGAATCTCCTTCCTCTTTCAATCAAATCCTCCTCTTCCCTTCTGAACTTCAGGAAATTGCTAAAAACTCACCTCTTCCCTCCCCCTAGCTAGAATCCCGCCATTCATGCTCCCTCCTCTCTCATTCTGTCTATCAGCGCCAGGAAGCTTCGGCGTCAGTGCGCTTTACAATTGCACCTAAGATAAGATAAGAAATGTTCGGTGTCTGACCGGAGACCACGTACGATCCGATGATTTTGTAGATCCCAGGTGTTCAATTTCCACTTTGGCTGCGAGTCTAGGGTCTTAGCCCCCAGAGGTGGTAAGATTGAAGTTTGTAGTTCCTCCATTGGATTAGTACAGTAGTAGTGATCTTGCCAGCAGCCTCTTCACTGGCAGAGAATCTGCAAAGCACAGACTTACCACTCACACCATGAATCAACAGATTTGCACTGACCTCTGTTTCAGTTAATAGGTGCTTGAACACCTCCTTTAGCATGCGTCCATTTTTGGCAATTTCATTTTGTTTAATCTCTTTTGCAATTTGTTATACTCTATGTACTTATGTATTTCTATATTACAGTAGTTTATTATTACTTGTCACTGTATTCTCCCATAGAATGTTTATATGTTGCCTAGCTACCTTGTTATGGAATCCTGTGATTCAAAAGGAGTTATGAGAGCTGTTGGAGTTGGAGGTGTCTAGCCCCTGCTCTCTAGTCTGCTGTGTAGCTTTACTGCAATAAACTTCAGTTCAACTCTCCTTTCGTCACAAGCTGATTACTACAATTTATGGCGACGACCCTGTCTGGCTACAATGCAACACGTTGAACCCTGCGTGCAATCAGCCTCACCTGTTGCGGAGTCTCGGCTAAATTCTGTTTCATCCCTGCGGTAAGACTGTCCCTGTTGTAAGCGTCGCTCCGCCGATGCAATTGAGTCACAAGGGATTGTGATAGGTAGCTCTGCCTTCAATGCGAGAAACCAAAAGTCAATCTGTATGGAGCGAACGCATAAATAACTGTTTTAATTGAAGTTGCTCGATTATAATCACCCCGTACATATCTACATAACGACTTTGGGACGTTTCCTCGTTTCGCTTTTGGGAAAGTTACCAATTTCACGTAGAAGGAGGCGTTTAATTATTTCCGAGCATACGCATTTCAATCAATGTTGGTCTCCTAGCAACGACGTTTTGTTCTACTGCTACGGAACGGTAGGCCCAAGTCCGTCTGAATTGCCTGACCGTACGCGGATGTTCAGTTACATAAACAAGTGTATCCTAGCAACTATACCTTAGCATCGCAGTACAACAGCGGTGCGCACGATTAGGATCACATTGGATTTAACGCGCATCACGTTGCCCATTGGCCATCTGTCAGCTGATTGTAACATTTAACTATTTTGGGCAGATACTTGGCTTGTCATTTCTAAATATAAAAAGCCAATTTCGACGATTGGCACGTCCTGGTTTTTTTTGTGTTCACAGTGTGATCCACTCTACGGTGACTCACACACCTTCAAGCTTGGCATTATTAAAGAAATGTTCACACTCGCATTGTAACATCTCTGGCATGAACGCGCGCTCATTTATTAATCCGTGTGATTCAACCTACGGTGATTCACACACCATTTTGTTTTAAAAGCTTGACAATAAGAGCAAGTTATTGTGAATCACATTAACTCACAAACTCAAGTTCACTAAATCTGCAGTAATTTACGTTTGATACAAAGAATCACGGTCATTCACACATTTATATTATAAGTTTCATGTTATCGTTTTGCTGGATGTAAAATTGTATGTTTCTCCTAAGCTGACATCTTTGACCATATATTTTCACCATTATGCAATCGGTTACTCCTCCTCCTTCCTTCCTCGAATCTCCAGGAGAACCACCTGTAAGATGGGAAATCTGGTTTGATGCTTTCCAAACGTATTTGGGAGCAATTGGTGCATCAAGGTTCAGCAATGAACGCAAAAAATGGTCATTACTTCATTCGCTAGGTTTTGAAGGTCGCTCAATCTATAAACATCTTCCAGAAATTGTTCATTTACCAGACGACGTCGTTGATGCCTATCAGGATACAATTCTAAAATTAAAGACCAGATTCGACAAGCAACCCAGCTTACTGGTTCTATGTCGCACATTTTTCAAAAGGCATCAGTCTGAAAACGAGGATGTTGACTCCTATATTTCTGTATTACGTAGACTGGCTCCTGTTTGCCAATTTGAGGTCTTCACTGACCAATTGATACGTGACCAGTTCGTTTGTCATTGCAGGGACAAACAGATTTGTCTAAAACTTCTTTCTCTTGTTAATCCTTCTCTAGATGAAACTGTTAAAATTGCCAAGAGCATTGAAACGTTGCAAGTATCTGTAAAGGAATTAGAAGAAAAATCTACAGATTCAGTAAATGTTGTCCTTTCGAATGTTAAAGGAAAAACAAACGACAACAAATCATCTTCGTCAAGAAGCATTACACATAAGTATCTCAACCCTGGGAAAAGTAATTCAGATACTCTAAATTTTAAGCAAATGTGTTATCGTTGTGGGAATCCACCCCACATTAAAGGTGGAAAGTGTCCAGGTGCCAATGTATCTTGTAATTACTCTAAGAAGATTGGACACTTTGCAAAAGTCTGCATGAAACGCAAAAATCCCAGAAGACCTGTTGCATGTGTTATAGAATCGGATCAAGAATCTGATCCTGAAATTGTATCTGTTGTGTCTTTAACAAATAAGTTGGTGTCCAGTGTTGATGAGTTGAGTGAGTGTGTTGATCCCATTGCTGAAATTATTGTTGGGGGGAAACCACTAAACCTTCTTGTTGATTCAGGTGCAAAGATCACGATGATAACTCATGATTTGTTTACCAAAACTTGGGGGGATAGACCACTTGAACCTCCGGATCGCTCACCGGTCTCATATGAGGGACTGAAGATTGATCACCTGGGTTTCTTTGAAGAAGAGTTGTTTTTCAAAAATAGGAAAATTACTGGGAAAGTGTATGTTGCAGTAAAAGGTCTTAATATTTTGGGATGGTACCATCAGGGTCTTTTCAAGATGATTCTTAGACCTGGGGCTTCTGAACAAATTCTCGTTGTGTCCGATGACCAACAGTTGTGTCAATGGAGTAAACGTTTCCCATCTGTTTTTGGAAGTGGGTTACGGACCATCAAAGGTTTCATACACAAAATTTAAGTAAAAGACGGGGCTCTCCCTATCAAGCATAAAATGAGAGGTGTACCTTTCAGTGTGAGAGATGATCTGGAGAGAGAACTCAAGTCATTATGCGAACAAGGGATCATTGAGCCCACTGAATCCTCTCTTTGGCTTTCACCCTTGGTCGTCGCACGCAAGAAATGTGGAAAACTTCGCATTTGTGTGGACTTGAGCTCTCTCAATAAGGAGATCTGGATCGACTCTCACCCGTTACCTAAAATCTGTGACCTCTTTGCAAGTGTCAGAGGATCTAGAGTCTTTTCAAAGCTAGATCGAGCAAGCGCTTACCATCAGATCGAACTTGAACCCGAATCTCGTCCTCTCACGGCATTTGTGTCACCTTTAGGGACTTTTCACTATAAACGCATGCCCTTTGGCCTTGCCTCGGCGGCTTCGGTCTTTCAGCGCGTCATGCAAAATATGTTGGGCGGGGTTACGGGTGTGCTTGTCTTTCAAGACGATGTGTTGATACATTCAAAAGATAGCTCAACTCATAATTCTCTGCTTGAGAAGGTCCTGACGATATTCAGGGTTCATGGTGTTGTTGTCAAGCCCAAAAAATGCATGTTTTTCACTGAGTAAATTGAGTACTTAGGTCACTTGATTTCGGGTGAGGGGATCAAACCAAGACAAGGGTTGCTCGATGCCATTTCTCAAGCTCCAACTCCTTGTGACAAAAGTGGTGTAAAGTCTCTACTTGGGCTATTGGAGTTTTATTCTAAGTTTATCCCTAATTATGCTACTATTGTAAGGCCCATCAGTTCCTTGCTTAGCAAAGGCTTAACATTTGTGTGGTCGCCCCAATGCGAATCTGCTTTGCAGTTTGTAAAAAGTTCTCTCGCATTAAAACCTTAGAATCCAGATTTGTCCTCCTGCATCACGGTTGACGCCAGTCAAGTAGGATATGGGGCTGTTCTCACCCAAGATAGTTCTAAAAAAGAGAACACAATTGCATTCGCCTCCAGAGTTTTGAGAAATGGGGAGCTTCAGTATTTAGTTATAGAAAAAGAGTTATTGTCCTGCTTGTGGGCAATCGAAAAGTTCCGACCCTATATTTGGGGAAGGAGGTTCTTGTTGAAGACTGACCATAAACCACTGATTTCCATCCTTGGGGGTGGGACTAGCAAATGCTGCTCTCCTAGGATTCTTCGTATGGTTTCTCGCCTAATGCAGTACCAGTTTGATGTTGTTTATATTTCTAGTGGGAGGAATCTCAGAGCAGATTATCTTTCACGTTTTCCCTTAGAGAATAACAAGGGTAAGGATTTTGTGGAGGATGTTGGGGAAGAAGATTCTGACGATTGCTTAGTTGCCTCACTGGATTTACCCGAGCATGGCATCGACACTGATGAAAGTTGGGTTAAAGCTCTTTCTGATGATGATACTCTACAACAAGTTTGTGGGTTGGTTAGTTCAGGGTGGCCCAGGGAACGTGCTCTTCCTCTTGCTATACAGCCTTTCTGGAAGGATGAGGCAGAAATTTCATTCGAAGATGGTGTGTTATTAAGAGGGGACAAACTCATCGCTCCTCAAAGCCTTAGGAAGAACATTATTGTCAAAGCCCACGAGGGCCATTTAGGATCCACGCTCACAAAGCGACGTGTCCGTGAATTCTTTTGGTGGCCCGCAATGGACAGTGAGATCAATGAGGTAGTTGACTCGTGTTTCATCTGTAAATCTGCTGACGAGGGTTTGATAACTTCCACTCCTCCTCTTCTGCCCATTGAGTGCCCCTCTGAACCATGATCCAAAGTAGGTTTAGATGTCATGGGACCTTTAGAGATTCTACCTGGAGGATGTCGTTTTATCCTAGTTCTAATTGATTATGCCTCAAAATGGCCTGAAATTAAACTTGTTCCAGAAGCCTCTACGAACAACATCATGTTTTTGAAAGATGTATTTTTAAGGGAGGGGTTTCCTGGAACCATGGTTACTGATAACGGTTCTCAGTTTACTAGTGGCGAGTTCGATTCCTTCCTTAGATCATGTAATATTCAACACACTAAAAGTTCTCTTTATCATCCCCAGTCAAATGGACTAGTCGAGCGTATGAACAGAGTTGTGGGGGATTGTATTAAGTGGGCCAAGTCTTGTAACTGTGATATCATTAACTCTCTTAATAGTATGTTGTCGTTCTACAGGACCACTACACATTCCACAACCAAAATCACTCCTTTCGATGTTTTAAGGGGCAGGAAGCCCAACACTAGCTTTAAGCCTGCATGGATGAACAAGTGTATCAAGGCAGTCCCAGATATTGACAGTCTCATGCTTCTTGTCAAAGAAAATGTTTCTAATTCTCAGGTTAAACAAAAGTCTTGGTTTGACAAAAAGAGGTGTGTGAAGACTGTACCTTTAGCTGTTGGAGATCTGGTCCGTATAAAGTCGCCTTTGCACGTGATGAAAGGTACAAGTAAGTTTGGTTCTCCCATTGCTGTCACTAGGTTGGGGAGGAATTCTGTGCAGGTTGAAGGGGGGTAAGTGGTGGAATGTCAGTAAAATTGTGAAAGTTAAGAGTGTTCCTAGTGTACCTACAACAGGTTCCCATGTACCTCCCAATAGTGAGAGTGTTGTTCCTTCTGGAACGTCTCTTAGGAAGAGTACAAGATCTAAAGTTATTCCTATGAGATACCGCATTTGAAATGTCTTGTTTTATCATTAGGTTTCTTTCCTTTTGTTCTGCAATCTTTATTCTAGTTTATTTCCCCTTTATTTATGATATGTTTTTCTTCTGTTATGCGTCCTCTTTAGATAATTTCTATACTTTTTATTATTAATGAGAAATGAGGATATGTTATACTCTATGTACTTATGTATTTCTATATTACAGTAGTTTATTATTACTTGTCACTGTATTCTCCCATAGAATGTTTATATGTTGCCTAGCTACCTTGTTCTAGAATCCTGTGATTCAAAAGGAGTTATGAGAGCTGTTGGAGGTGTCTAGCCCCTGCTCTGCTGTGTAGCTTTACTGCAATAAACTTCAGTTCAACTCTCCTTTCGTCACAAGCTGATTACTACACAATTCACATGACAACCATCCTGCTTGGCCTAGTCGGCTCTTCATAAATGTGAGAAGCGCAACATAAATCAAAGTAGGAGGAAAGCTTGGAGAAGATTTTGCGTAAAACAAAGCATATTTGTAAATAAATGACACATTTTTACTCCTAGGTGCACCTCTGGTTCACAAGGGCAAAATTAATAAATGAATACATAACCTATTTTTAAAATGTATTTATTTATGGTGGTCCAAACGCCATACATTGTTAAGAATGTGGTGGAATGCAATGAAGTTCAGATAAGACAACAAGGCGAGTGGGAGCTGCTGGGATGAAAGCGCCCAAACAAGTTACCAGAAAGCAAAGAGAAACCAAATGGACAAAGAAATTACTAACAGAGAAAACTTTGCACATACCTAACATAGTGGTGGGTAATAGTCAGCTTGGAAGCCTTGCAGTTTGACAATGGTGCTTTTCACTTGGCTTCAGCAAGCCAGGGCCCCAGCCTTAGACATTGAACTCAATACATTTCACGGGTTAAGTCAAGGCTGTGCACAAGAGGGTTGGGGGAGGCCTTCTGTACAATGACAAAGGATCTGTGAAAGTTGGCGGGACTTAGGCAAAGTCATTCATATGTCAGTAGCGTCATTTGCTTTTTGTGAATTCTCGCAAGTTTACAAGTGTGAGCCCTAAAGGCACCTAGTGGGATTGTCTGTGAGAAGTGTATAAAACCAGTTGTCACATTTAAAGAAATGTCACCACGTATCTTGGGTACGTCGGCAGGGATAAGATTTTGCCGAACAAATGGTTTTATGTATTAGAATGTATGGGGAGATATTTCATGACATGACTATAGACAATGAAACGTAAAGAGCATTGCCTACAAAAGGGGCCAATGTTTGATTTCAGTGACAGTTTGAGGTGGCCAAAAGAAATGAGGAGGGACAAATATCTGTACTGGAAATGAATCAAATATGAATGATTATAGAACGAGAGCTAAGACTGCAGACCGGGTCAGGAGAAGAACAATGCGGATAGAAACATGAACATATTAGTGCTTTAGAGGAAATGTCCAAGGGCAGGAGCAGGCTGCAGAATGACATGAGGGCCAAGTGAAACCAGAACACTGATCATCTGAATGCAGGACCTCCAGGAGATACCAACACTTTGTAAGTATTTTAAAGAGTTTCCTTGCATCCTGTGTAGAGCAGAGTCTAGAATTTGTAACAGAAGATGATTGGAAGATGAAGGGACTCTTTATGGGGACCTACGCCCGCTTCCCCCAAGAAGAAACATCAGAGGTTATGAAATGAGATTTGAGGATTTCAATATTCATTTTTTCTATAGATATTAGTTTTTCTTCCAGAGATTGATATCTGTGTATAAGCCAGTGAAAGAGTCCAAAAACACAGTTTTCACACAGAAGAATGCTTACAAGAATTGGTAAGAACACAACAGAGCACTAAGCAAAAGTTGAAGGTAAAGTCTACAGTAGAGACTTTGGGTTGTCATATTGATAGTACAATGAAGACGGTGAAGCAACATTCCAAGATCGCGATGGCCTTTGGGTCCGATGAGAACTCCGTAACAAACGAGGATTTGAGATAGAGTGAGATCCCTGAAGTTCAGACAACATTTTTTAAAGCAAGCACTCCTAGACAACTTTTCATTCATACTGCTGTGTGGGCCCTTACATGGGGAACACTAAAATAATTGTTAGGTTGAGGCAGCGCACAGGAACTGCTACATACTTTTTACATCAAACATTTGGAGGCGATTCAACATTTGAGACGACCACTGGTGATAAATTAAAGGAGAAGCTCCTCGTTCATGGAGGCAGTAGCACTTTCCTTGTTGGTACACAGCATGATACCTAAAGACAAAAGGTTCCTTGAGGGAATAACAACAGATAGATTGGCAGCCCTTCTTCAGTCACCGAGTTTGGCAACAGGAGATGCAAAATGGACAGAGTTCATTCTGTATGCCAGCAAGAGATGGAGTCGGCACCAAACACTGCTGAGCCTGTCTGGGCCTCCCCGCTTTAAGAGCCGAAACAATAAGGCTGTCTTAATGCTGTTCCAAGTGAGAGGCAATGTTAAACCATGAGCGTTGAGATGCTTATTTAAAAACAAATGAAAAGGCAGAAAATGTCAACAAAAGTATAATAACACTTTACTTTAAGAATTTTGTCAAAGATTAAAAAAATAAAAATATTGTGTTTTTTCTTTAAACTCTCGTTTTCATGTAAAAAAATATCAGAAAGTCTGTTCCTCCCAGAAAGTAATAATGATTGTGGTGAACTTAAAAGATGGAATTTTTTTTTCTATAAATCAACTGACAGATGGGTACACATGCAGTCTTCATTGGCCCAAATTAGTTACAAAAAGTGCATTTCATCGTGACTACAGAGAAAGGGGTCATTCTGACCAAGAAACCCATTAGAAAAAAATCTTAGTCAAGTGAGATGTGAGTGCCACTAAACTTCACATTTTCAGTAGTTTTAGAGAAAATCTGTCTAATTACAGGTAAAGCTATAGTGGCCCTGAAAACTGTGTGTTTGTTTAATGACGTATCCAGAGTCTTGGTGCAGAGCCACTAGGAAGTGCTGTATGTTCAAAAAGCCATTATAAAATGAATTCAACGATACGTTATGCCAATACTGATGAACTGGTCAATACGCTATCTGGGGGTGCTACGCTCAAAAAGGGCTGCCCTAATAGAGAAAGCTTAAAACCTTGTACTGGCATTTCAAAAGAAATAACGATCACTACGTTCGACCTCATGTCTTCATTTTAGAATATTACCGGCTTTGAATGGGTCTTCCTAGGGAACTATTGGGAGACCTTCATCTCTTGTACCCCCAAGGTCTTTCTATTCAGAGAAACGATACTGTTGACCCTTATTGTTGAATGTTTATTGTATATAGGTGCCGAAGTAGGACAGTGGCTTAAACTTTTACTCCCACTAGTGAAAATTCTAACATTATAACCCAATATTTTTCTTTCTTTCTATGCTGGGGGATGGGTGGGCATGGAGGGCAGGGGTGGATCAATGCATCAGGTAGCCTTTAGGCAAATGCCGCTCTATGAGTGTTTTTTTCTCTTGAATAGCAAAGGCAACAGCTCAGAATTTAAACCATAATACTATCTGTGCCAGTTTCATGTTGCAAATATGACATATCAGATGGGGAACCATGAACATGGTTGTTTTCGGCGCAGAAGTATTCAAATCTAAGCCTTCACTGCTTCCTGGCTGACCTCTACCCCTCGCAGTGTCCTCCCACGGTTCGCAAGGGAGGACGGGCATTGGTGGAGGAGACGATGAGACGGGTGTAGCGAGCTATAGGGGAGTGGCATACTGGGGTAAAAGGTGATACAAGTGGAGAAGCGGTAGGATATAGGGATTTATGTGGGTACTTGAGTGGGAGGTACAGTCGGCGACTAGGAGCAAAATATGGGGCATTTACTTTAGAGAGCTGAGGTCATTCCTGTTAAACGGAAGTAGCCCTTAGAATATGAATGTGAAGAGCAAAAATGGTATGGAGTTACTGTGTGATCTCCATACACATTTAAACTTCCAATCACAATTCGATAACTTAAACTATACCCAAGAAGCACATGTAACTTTTTTCTTTAGTCATCGCTATACAACACATGCCTGTAAACCTGGATCAGCTGGGTGTCACAACTTGACGCTCGGTACACGGATGGAGTTCTCCGTATGCCAAAAAAGTCTCCCTTTAAAGAAGGATGCAGGGCCCACAGCTTGTATTGAGAATCCCACATTTTACAATGCAGTGTTTCCAAATATTTATGTCAGGGGCTTGGTTTTGGGTTGGCTGTTCCCTTCACATCCTCTTTGCAACTTTCCTGTGTGGGTGACAAAGGATGGAAAGATTTAGAAGAGTGATCCTCCTTAGACCTTTCAGACAAATCAATATCCCTGACCAGTGGGGTATATATATATATATATATATATATATATATATATATATATATATATATATATATATATACATATATATATATATATATATATATATACATATATATATATATATATATATACATATATACATATACACACACATACACACACTTCTGCCAGCGCGAGCAATGATTTGGAATATCATTTAAAAGGCACACGTTTACTCCCTCTTGGTTTTGTGCTGGGGCTGAAGGGGTGCAGT
Source organism: Triturus cristatus (assembly GCF_964204655.1). Taxonomy (NCBI): domain Eukaryota; kingdom Metazoa; phylum Chordata; class Amphibia; order Caudata; family Salamandridae; genus Triturus; species Triturus cristatus. The sequence continues at coordinate 291,865,436 of NC_140585.1, forward strand.
TATCACAAAGCCATCATACACTACAGAAGAATTTACATTCAACCTCATAACATGTACTTACAAAGTTTCATGATACTGAAATGCAGTAATTATACCAGAGTTCAATGAGGCTGCAATGTCTTGGTGTAATAACAACCAAAGAACATCTGACTAGCCACCTGGAAGTGAAGAAACCGTGAGATCCATTGTGACAATGAACAGTCATGACCGCGTAAGATGGCATCTAGCCATCCATGTCAAATTCTCATGAGCACGGACTCTCGCATCGGGCACATTGCTTTAACATATGGCTTAATTTTGTGGCCTCTCAACATGATTGCAGGTGCGGCTAGATTCGATTTTAGAACTTCTGGGTTAAATAATACACCAATAAGACAGCCTATATTGGTAATGCTGTAGAAAGGCAACTGTGATAAATTAGTAGTGGATGGTACGCCAATGCCTGTATGATGGTTTTAGTGAGAACCGAGAGATGACCTTACATCCTTGTTCTCAGTTTGGCATAAGTAATTTTGAATACACGTGGACTAAGTCTTCTAAATGCACTTATCATTACAAGTGTACATGAACCTGAGTAAAGAAAACATAGGTAACTTGGACTGAGGCACAGTGCTTCCCTGACACCCTCTTGTTTTTTGTTTTCCCTTGGGAGCCTGGCTCAGCCCAAAGCTGTGTTTGCCTGAAGCTGCCAGTTCTACTCTAGCTGCAGAAAGCAGCAGTCGCGTTTCCAAGTGTTGCTGTTGTGCCCTGACCATTGGCAACGGAACAACAGTGTAGACTTTAACCACCAATATCAAAGCGCAGCTAATAATAGAAGGGCTGATTTCATCCAGAGGTGGAAGGACACAGTAGAAGTACCGTATGAGAGCCGCATTGCGGATTGCCGAGGCAACTGCTTCCTGTACACAGCCTCCAGGCAATACTGGGATTTATGACGCTGTGGATGCAATTCATTTCCTGGAAGCCAGACACTGGTAACAATGTTGGATTTGTGATAGGTTATGTCGTATTTTTCTCCTGTTATTTCCCTCTTCTGGTGCAAACAAGCATTGCTTCTGTCACAGACTTATGCACTAGGTCTGACATCAGCAGAATGTTTGAGATTACATCTAAACCAGTCTTTATACTGGGAATATATGATAAAAAAGATTGGGAGAGGGTGGAGCTAGCAGACGGAAGATAACTAGTGGGCCTGTGGTATTTGTATACTAAACAACCAGAGCCATTCAGTATCGTTCATCTGAGGCATGCATCTGTCATTAACCACAAGAACTCCTATTTGGTCGGGCTTACTATAGCTGCACCTTCAACATGGTAAAAGGCCCCTATGGAATGATGTGCCTAAACCTGTCTGAACGTACAGATTAAGTATTTTATTTTTGTTCTTTGAACTATTATGTCAGTATAAGGAGATAAAACAGCCCACAGAAGAAGTCAGGATGCTGAAAAATAACATCTGCAGTCTAACAGGTCTGGCCCTACCAGAGTCCCTGCGTGCCAGGGGTTAGCCTCAGCTTCGCACAGGGACCCAACCTCTTATTACCCCTCACTCAAGCTTTCTACACACTTGAGGACATTTGCAACTGAAGGGAAGAGGACCAGAAGAGCAGGCCTCTTCTTTGACGGTACTGGTGTTCATTGTCGTGGAAGCCTGGGGCAGGGCGAGTGAGAAACATCAAAGAAGTGTTTATTAAGGCACCAAAGTGTGATGAGACCTAGTGCGGAACCAGGACATGACCAAGCTCTATTGAGTCGGAGTGATGGGAACAAACCCGCCTCAGCGAGTTGGCTAGATATTGGCAATGCGTTAAAGTCAAAAGGTGAGGTGTGCCTAAGCCTTGCAGTTCGGGCTAGACTGTTGCCTCTGGAGCAAGCTCTGGCTGATTTGCATATGGCTGTAACTGTCTTGAAATCACTCAACCGAACAATGATGGGATAATTTCCAAGGGTCTCCTCAGTGGTATAGAAGTGAAAACTCATGCATACCTGGATAAACAAATCCACCAGTCACAATCACTATCAATGACTCAAGACTCCGATCCCAAGCCGCTAATTCAAGCATTCCCCCTTTATTCACACCTTTATGTTATCCATACGTTGCTTGTTTGATGTACATTAGTGCTCTATGGTTACGGTCAATTTATGCTCGACCACTCCGTCAAGGACCCTTGTACAGTGTAACAACTTTGTGACCTATATCCCTATGCATCTTCCTTATGTATCCTATTTTAATATGCAGCTGAAAGTATGTTCCTTTGCCCTGCGCTAGGCTTCCTCGATTCTTACTATCAACTTTTGGAAGCCTTTGTAATTGTTTGTTCTCCTCTACTGTACGCCTCTGAGCCAAGAAGCTGTTACGTTTTGTAGTGTGTGCAACATGAGCAACACAACATTTTTTAGTCATTGGTGCATTCTTCCCACGTGAGAAAGGTGTGTACTCAACAAAACTGAACTATCCTTTTGGATAAGTTCCAATGAGGATCTCGTGCTATTTCTTCTAGGAAAGACCTGGCCTAGCACCTGTGCCAGTCTGCTCCTTTTGAGGTGGGAGAGCTTTAAAGTAATGTTTGAGGTGGGCGTGGCTAAGATGGCAGCATGGTAGGACGCAAAATTGTGTCCCTCTGGCACCGCCGAACTTCAGTGTTGTTCAAGAGTCTGTTCCGGGGCCCTCCGCACCAAGATTCTGATCGGGGTGCATCAGAGCACTGCACCGAGCCCCCGGGACGAGTCTCCTGCCTGGCGACACAGCGAGAGCAGACTCTTGCGCGCCGCCGGGTGAAGGCCTAAGCGGAGCCGCGCATGATCGGAGCGGCGGCCCGGGGCCGTGCAGGACTGGCGCGGCTCAGACAAGGTGGTCGGCGGCCCAGCCTTTAAGGGTGATCCGGCGAGCGCGAAGCTGCGCATTTTGCCTGCTGTACTGCAGTTAGTAGCGGTGACGCCGAGGTAGAACACGGGCGCCATATGGCATCACTCACCGTCGTGGAGCTCCGATGTGGTCCGGAGGCCAAGCGGCCGTGCCGGTGCAGATACTGCAGTGAGTGGCACAGTGGCGGGAGCTTGGCGACCCCCTGGATTTGACCAGCGCGGAGCAGCAGATTGAACACAACGATCGACTGAGATTGCTGGTGTTGGCGGACCGTAGGAAGGAGTCCGATGCGGGTCTGGAATCCTCTCTACTGTCTGATGTAAGCGCATGGGCGCGCAGTGGAGACGGATCCGCCATTTTGGGTGTTTCGCTGGTGTGGTGCCCCTGAGAGCGTGGCGGCAGCGCGACCCTGCTGATTGGCGTAACACATACCAGGGCTAAGAGGTACGGAGGCTTGTGGCGTTTGCTGTCCTAGGAACTGGAGGCGGCCGACTGCAGGGTGCGAATGGCCGACACGCGCGCTGCCTCACAGAGAGTCTGGGAGGTACCACAGACGGCTGACCATCTGCCCTCTGGCTGGGGCTGGTCGCTGGGAGTTGCTGCTGCGGTTGGTTCTGGAGGTTAGAGCTGGCTACTGGAGTGGTGCAAAATGGCGGCAGCGCGTGCCAAGAGGGAGAAATCTTTGAAAGAGCTACTCCTGAAGCAGTCCGGCTCATCCACCACGCCAGGTGAGAAGAATTCCGGAGTGATGGACGGCGATGACTCCCCCACCACTAAGGCGTTCATGGTAGAACTGTTCGCTGCCATAAAAGAGGACATTCAGGAGCTCAAGGGCCAGCTCGCGGCAGACTTAAAAGAGGTGCGTCGTGATGTGAAAGAAATTGGTGCGAGCGTGGCGACTCTCGAAGAGCACGACGTCAATAGGGAAGAGGACCTCCACCAACTGCAACAAGATATACTGCACCTTCAGGAGCAGCACCTTGATCTTCAGGCCTACGCTGAGGACCTGGAGAACCGTTTCCGACGGAACAACGTGCAAATCAGAGGCGTACCATGGAAAGAGGAAGGGGCTGATCTCGGGGCCTACGTTGGAGCCCTGTTTCAGCAAGTGTTGGGAGAGGAGGACGTGGTCGACATCTGAATGGACCGAGTCCATAAAGTGGGCCTCCCTCGTGGTAAAGCACCACCGTGTGACGGGACACTACGGTCAGATCAGGGGGCACAAGGGGGTACGGATTGGTGGACACCGGTATCGCGTATTCCTAACGTTCTCCCCTCTCCACAGGACGAGTGGGCATCGGATACTGAAGAACGGCTACTGTTAGCCGATGCGGTGCCCTTTAATTGGGATGATCTGGGAACACAAGCCCCGCCCCTAGAAGACGTCTTGCAGCCCGGAACTCCAAAAGGAGGAGGAACCAGGAAGTGGACGGACGGCGATCCCAGGAGGGAGGACTGAGACGAACGGAGCGGCGAAGGAGACGAGGACACGGACGAGGCAAGAGAGCGAGAGAAGGCGGAGAAAGGAGGAAGGAGAGCCGAGAGGACCAGCGGCTACGGACCCCGCGAAGCGCCCAGCCACGTTCCCAGGGGAGGAGCGTGGCTTGGACAGGTACGGGACCAGGTAGCGGGTTGGATTGGAAGGCGGGAGTGCCAGCGTTAACCGAACGACCCTTAGTTTAAAGCTATCCCGACATTCTTTAGTTTATAAACCCCTCACCTCTACTGACACTACTTTTTTGTTCTACACACTTAAGGTGATTCCTCACTCCCGGTCCCTGGTGGTAGGCGCGACGCGCCTATAGATATCGAGACTAATATCGGCCCTTATCTTTCTCTTCCTCTGGGGCACACCGGGAGCCGACCTCGTGACCAAAGAAGGGGCCGCCAGAGGGGACCAGACCATCAAGAGGCCCACGGAAGTCTAAACACCACGGATCCCGCCACCTTTGCGAGGGAAAGGCTATCCAGCCGGACTAAAAGAAAACTCATAACAATAAAACCCCATATACCAAGACCTCGTGTAGCGTCCCTCCTTGACACCCCGTCACACACCGCCATATATCCTCGCGTGTGTTCACAATTTTCAACTGAAAGAGCACATCATTCGAAAAGCTAGAGAGGCCCAACCCATACAGGTCGTTGGCCACACTCCGGCCATATTCCAGGACCTGGCGGCTTCCACGCTTATCAAGCGGCGAGAATTCAAGGTAGTGACCACTCACCTACATGAACAAGGCATCCCATACTCGTGGGGCCACCCCTTCTGCATTATTTTTAAACACCGGGCGAAATTGCAACTGATCCGCTCCCTGCCCAAAGCTATGGAAATCCTCGGTCTGGAAGGTACACCTGCGATGGATCAAGCAGAGAAGTCGAATGACCCCAATGCCCGCCGTTCAGCTTGGTGGCAACAAGTGGGGAAGGCAAAGGCCGTGGTGAAGCCCGATCAGGCCACAAGAGACAAAAAACGTGAGGCAGTGATTGCCTCTGTCGCAATCATCAGCCGGTCCAGCCACACCATGAGGTATGTCACTGATGGCTCCGGAATGGGCGTGCAGATGGGTGCCGGGGGGACAGGGAGGACTGTCCTATGAAACTTACTGACAGCCTTTTCGCGGGCGGGTGGGTTCGTCTCAGGTTGGCCCTGGGCTGGGTGGCTCCCCAGGCCACGATCCCCCAGATTTCATCCACCTTGATGTTGATCGGGGCTCACTTCCCAGGTAAAGTCGTATCCACGGTTGCAGAGAGATTATTAGCGCTCAGGGTGCAATGGGGCGGGTCTCACTTCACCATAGCTTCGCTTTACGCCCCTAACGTGCAACAGGAACCATTCATTCTCACGGCGCTTGCAGAGGTTCTTATGTCTCCAGACGCTGCGATTTTACTAGGGGGGTGGGACCTAAATCTTGTAATGCACACAGACCTAGATAGGTCGGGTCAGCGCACGCAGCAGTCTGGGGCATTCACTCCATCAGGACGGGAATGGTTAAGGGACAATGGTCTGCACGATGTTTGGCGTACGCTACATCCTGCAGAGCGCGATTACACTTACTATTCTGCTTCACACAAAACATGTGCACGATTTGTTCACTTCCTGGCCTCTACTTCCCTACAGCAACACCTTCACACAGCCACAATAGAGCCTCGCTCCCTCTCCAATCACGCCCTTATTTCAGTCCATATGCCCGCACAACGCTCGCAGGCGTTTCCCCCTGGGTGGCGACTTAGGGAGAACCTCTTACACTCTGAGGATACGGTGCAGCCAATTAGACAAACCATAATAGACTATATCGCATAATGACGTGGGTTCTACGTCTCTGTCAGCTGTATGGGAGGCCCTGAAACTTGTCACGAGGGGAGAATTCATTGCCATTTCGGTGACATATAATAAACTTCATAAGGAGAAAGGCACGGAACTCGAGAGGGAGGTGGGGGAACTCAAATCGATCCACAAGCGCACTGGTGCACCACGAGTGTGGAGGGAATTGGAGAATCGCAGATGCCTGTTGAAGCACTTAGACATTGACAGGGCGGAAGACGCTCTTCTCCGCCTCAGACACAAATTCTACCTTAGCAGCGATAAGTGCGTAAAAATGCTAGCCCATAGACTGAGAGCCAGAACGCATGCGACCCAGATTCAGTCATTGCGGGACCATGCCGGAGTGCCGATGAACAAATTGTAGATATTTTTCGTAGCTTCTATAACAGTCTCAACACCGGGCCAGGCCCCCCTGTCATTGACCCCAGCGCATATCTGGACACCTGTGGAATCCCGCCCCTCATTAAAGCCTCGGCGGAGGCGCTCGACTCTGAGATCCGCATAGAGGAAGTGATTTCAGCCATCTCTAGACTGAAACTGGCCAAATCGCCGGGCCCGGACGGGCTCATGGCTTCCTTCTACAAGACCTCTTGCAGGGAGCTTGCTCCCTTTTTAACCAAATTGTTCAATTCCTTTTTGGAGTCCGGTGGGGGGGGGGGGGGGGTTAGACATCCTCTATGTCGGAGGCAGCGATATCCGCCATCCTGAAACCCGGGAAAGACCCTCGGGAGTGTGGGTCTTATAGATTTATCTCTCTTCTTAATATAGATGCGAAAATCTTTGCAGGTATCTTGGCGGCGCGAATGAATCCTCTTATGGCGGACTTAATCGACCCTGACCAATCGGGGTTCATACCAATACTGCAGGGTTGGGATAACACTAAACAACTTCTCCACCTTATTGATAGTATACAGTGATCGGGTAGGCAGGCATTCTTGTTATCGATAGATGCCGAAAAGGCATTAGACAGGGTTAAATGGGACTATCTATTCGCGGTGCTGCGCAGCTATGGGTTCGGGGAGACTTTCATTAAGTGGATCTGGTGCATTTACTATGCGCCCATGGTGTATGTGAGGGTCAACGGTAGCAGATCGGCGTTCTTTCCCATTTCCCGGGGGATACGCCAGGGGTGCCCCCTGTCCCCATTTTTATTTGCGCTTTACATGGAGCCATTAGCCCAGTGCATAAGAGCCAACCAGTGTATAGTGGGTTTGAAATTAGGAGCGGACACCCATAAAATAAGTTTGTATGCAGATGATGTGATCCTCTTCCTTTCACAACCGGAGTCAACCCTGCCCGCTTTGCTCGCTGAACTTTCTTCGTTTGGGGATGTGTCAGGGTTTAAGGTTAACCTGGGCAAATCCAGCATTCTGAATCTGACAGTCCCTTCTGAGGAGGTAGACAGTTTGCAATTACAATTCCTATTCCAGTGGACACAGACGGACATAGTATATCTGGGAGTTAAATTCCCCCCGACCATTGCTCAGTCAGTTGCACTCAACTACACAACGTTACTGGAACACACGGCCAAGGCGCTGGACGCCTGGTCGCGGCTAGCATGGTTCAGAAGGATTGCGGTGGTGAAAATGACCATACTCCTGCGCATCCTCTACGTATTTCAAATGCTCCCTTTGTCTCCCCCGCCCAGAGCGTTAAAGCAATTGCAGGCCCTTGTCAATAAGTTTGTTTGGGAGGGGAAAAAGCCACATCCCTCCCTTACTCAGATGGCGAGTCCGAAATCGCAGGGAGGGGTGGGACTAACCATAATCAGGAGCTACTATCAAGCAGCATGCCTCAGATACTTGGTGGAATGGAACAGACCATTATCCAGCAAGCACTGGAACTTCATGGACCAGTCTGTAGCTGGTGTCAAAATTTGGAGGGAACTGTGGTTGCCACGCAAACACGGGGCTTGGGGCCTATACTCCTCCCCAGTCACGTCGCTGACGCTTAGGATCTGGGACAGGGTGCCTACGGCGAGGGGCTGGACTTCCTTTCCCTCGCCGATGACCCCCATTGTGGACAACCCCGATTTTCCACCTGGGCAGGCATCTGCGGTATTCCAGAGATGGCGGGAGGAGGGTTGTAAGAGGGTTGGTTCCCTCTTTGACGTGGAGGGGGTGGTCCCCTTTGAGCAGCTCAAGCGGGGTTATGGCCTCCTAGCAAAGGATAAATATCCCTATTGTCACCTAACGCACTGGATCACTAGGCCTTGTAACTATGCTCTCATGTTTAGGCACCTCACAACGTTAAAAAAATAGCTGCTTCGCAAACGAGACGACCGCCGGCTCATATCGGAATTGTATGCTATGCTTACTGCACGTTCCACTGAGCAACACACACGGGCACAGGTGCGCTGTGAAACAGAAATAGGCCGGACGCTAACTCCTAAAGAATGGGTACACATCAGTTACAGAACACACCACACTGAACATAACACAGCAGGGGCGGAGTCCACCTTTAAGGTTTTTTCACATTGGTACTACACCCCAGCTTGCATCCACTGTTGGGACAAAAGCAAATCAGACCTCTACTGGAGAGGCTGTGGGATGTCTGGCACCCTGGCTCACCTGTTATGGCATTGTCCAAAGTTTGAACGCTACTGGACAGAGGTCGTTGATAACATTGACGCTGCGTTCGCGATTTCCTTGCCCCACTCCCCAGAGTACTCTCTCCTTGGCATCTCACATCCTAAAACCTTCCCGTTAAAATCCATACGTGGTAGACAAATAGCACTGGCACTCTTAGCGGTCAGACAGGTCATCTTAGCCCAGTGGGGCACGACGTCTATGCCGGACGTGCTGTTTTGGAATAATTGCCTGTGGCATCTGTTAGCTATGGAACGCATGTCTCTTAGCGTAGAGGGCAAGGGGAAGGAATATGCCAAGCTATGGGCGCCCTTTTTGCAATTGTTAACCATGGATATGAGGGAGGTGACTTGTCCTAAATAGCTACAGATTCTTAAACTACTCCCCCTAGAGAAACGAGCCTAAAACCAGACACTGGCAGCGTCATCATGAAAATATCTCAGACCTATGATTAGCAGCCTTGATACACACGGCAAGGCAAACACTGGTGCGGAGAGGGGTGGGGAGGGACATTGGGTTTTGGAGGGATTTTGTGTTGGTATTGTTGACCTTTTGGCATTTCTTTTCCTGTTTGTTTCCTTCATTCTCTCACAATTGGAAGATACAAGCTGCTGCATTGCTTGACACGCAGTCTGCCTCCGGGTTGTGGGCGTCAACGCTGTGTATTATTGCTGCCTATATCTCACTCTGCCGGTCTATGGATTTAGGCAGGAAGCTGTGTTCATTTGCTATAACTTCCACATAATAAAAATGATTAATTCCTAAAGTAATGTTTGAGTTAAACAATAATGGAATACCACCTGAGGTCTCCCCATTTAGAGTCCAAGGGGCAGCACTTTGATTGTGATTTTTACCACCTGTTATTTTTACTTTATATTTTCATAGACTTCAGTCCTACATCATATTTAGTGTCATTTTAGCGATAAGTACATAAGAAGATGTTCACAGTACTGTAGAACCTGGAATAACTGCGATGATTGCAGCTTGGAAGGCTTGCACATCGGAATGTATGTCTACCCTTGGAGAGATTGGGGCGATTGTGGGCATAGGTCTGCCGGCGTAGATTAGTGGAATGAATAGCTCAACCATAGCTGTAGACAGGGCCTGGAACTACTATCTGAAAACTGTTGTTCCTTTAAACAGAAAATCTCAGTTGTAGTTGATGAAAATGTTGACTGGGGAAAAAAAAAACACCCTCTTTGATGGCAATCACAGAATCTTGAGCAAAGAATGTTTGCTCATGGAGGAACAGGGACACTCTTCCTCCAACAGGGGGTTGAGGTCTGAGGTTGTGCACAGCTGAACTGAGGGGAGGTGACATTCACTCTAAAAATTCACTATGGCTGCGTGAAGGAATCTTGCCAAGAGGGAAACGGTGTAGGAACATGAAGCCAGGACCCAGGCTAATAGCACAGAGTGTTTCAAACACATAACTTGATGAGGAAAAGCCTTCTGTAGTAGGGGATCTCTGTGTATAGTCATAATCTATGAATAGTCCCGCCCATGTGCGGGGACCCCGGAGCAATCAAAATATCTCTTAAGCTGTCCTGCATTTGCAAACCTGCAAAGACACTTAAGAGACAGACAAAATAATACAGCCTAATAACAATATGGCTGCACTGGCCAGCACTTCCTCTGAAGTGAACACAAAAGCCAAAATAAAGTTTAAATGTCTTTTTTATTCACATCTGACATGTTCCTTTATTGTATCACACTCCCTTCACCAAAATCCCTTTAAACAATAGAGAGGAAGGGGTGGACAGACAAGCCCTATAGGCTGTCATTATGTGTCTGCTAAAGGGATACCGTGCCTTTAAGAAACTCTCCAGAGACCCCCGGTATCCCAGGATGCACAGCCAAAGCAAGTTACTTTCAGTTCTTTTTTCCGGCTCCTGCTAGCAGGACCCTGGAGCTTGAGCTCTACCCTTTTGGGTGGATATTTGGACTAAATTTTGGATTTTTGGATAAATAGTGTGTTCATTTGACGTCTAGAGCCTTTCTTTACTGCATCCTACATTTTGGTGCAATTTGCCCACTCTTAGCATGGCTTTATTTGATAAATGCCCTGAGTGTGGGAGGAAAAAGGCCAAGACGGACCCACATGATGTCTGTATCCTCTGCTTGTCATCCTCACATGTCCCTGCTACGTGTGCCATCTGCAAGACCTTCTCCAAGAGGACCCTGAGGGACAGGGAGAAGATTCGCCTCCAGGGACAGGAGAAGCAGAGGACAGGTGGGACTTCGGGGCATGGAGGATCTCATTCCCCTTCCTCTGCCCATGCTTCAGCCACTGGAGGGACCTCCGGGCAGAAACAGCAGCAGAAACGACGCCTACCGGCTGGAAGATCGCGTTCGACGTCGAAGGCGACGACGTCGACGGCGAGAGGTAAAGCACCGGTGTGTTCGCCGTCGATCCCGGGCTCTGGATCGCGGCGTTCTCGACGTTCGACGTCGAGAGAGGGGCCGGCGAGACTTAGGACTAGGTCGCCGTCGAGGATTCCACGGTCGACGTCGACACACCATCGACGTCGTACCGAGCCCCGCGATGGATCGGCGCCGACGACATCGACGCCGAGACACCGGCGACTGCCGTCGAGACGAAGGGGGTCGCCGTCGAGGCAAAGATCGCCATCGAGGGACAGATCGCCGTCGAGGCACAGATGGCCGTCGAGGCACAGATCGCCGTCGAGGCGCAGATCGCCGTCGAGGCACAGATCGCCATCGAGGCGAAGGATATCGATGTCGAGGCACAGATCGCCGTCGAGGCGAAGAAGATCGGCGTCGAGGAGACGTCGTTCACCGTCGATGTCGAGAGACTCTCCGTCGACCCGACGTTCGACGTCGAGGGGCCACCGTTCGCCGTCGAGGGGACGCCGGACGGCGAGGAGACGCCGGACGAGGTCGACGATCAGTTCGACGTCGGTGACATCGGGGAACACGTCTTCGGTGATTACAATCTCCAGTCGTGGATCTAGGAGGCGACGGCGCTCCCCCTCTTTTACTTCAGCACGGGATAGGCCCGCCAAGAAGAGAAGGGTGGACGGGAGTCCGGACAGTGCTGGTCCTCGTTCCCCTGCTAGGAGTGATGGAGCTCCGCAGCCTCAGAAGCCTCCTATGCCTCCTCCGCCTCCTCCTCCTCCTCCCCCCCTCCTCCTCCCCTCCTCCTCCTCCTCCTAAGCGGCCTACACCACCTCCACCACCGCCAGTGCCGCAGCTTCCGCCGTCTCCTCGGCTACCGGCGGTTCCTAAGGCTCCACGCAGACAGAGGTCGCGTTCTCGCTCTCGCCGGAGGTCACGGAGTAGACGCAGGTCGTCCACTCATACGAGGCATGGACGACGGAGGTATAGATCTCGTTCCAGAGGCACGTGGGGTACGGACTCTTCTGGCAATGGACGGCTCTCCCCTTCGCTGTCGTAAACTCCGCCTACCCGAATCTCGCCGGTGGATGATATTGCCACTTTCCAGGATGTGCTGATGAGGGGGGCGGCGAAATTGGGAATCTCCGTAGCAGTCCCGGTTCCCACTACCTCGGTGATCTTTGAGACATTGCACAAGGCTCACCTGTCACGCCCCCTCCTTCCCTTGGTTCCGGGTTTGGAGGAACCAGCCATGGAGGTTTTCTTGACACCTGCGGTGGTGAAGTCTGCTCCCTCACGGTTGCAGAAGAAGTACAGGGCCCCTGATTCGGACCCGGCCTTCCTCAGGGTGGACCCTCCCCCGGACTCTGTCATTGTGGTAGTGGCTCGCAAACAGCACTCCACGACGCCCTCTTCCACGGCTCCTCCAGATAAGGAGAGCCGCAAGATGGACTCCTTGGGGAGGAGAATGTGCTCTACGTCGGCCACGACTATGAAGGCCGCTAGCGCCTCTGCCCTGCTGGGTCGCTATGACCGATCGCTTTGGGACTCTCTGCAACAGTTTGCTGCCTCCCTGCCAAGGGACAAAAGGGAGGACTTCCAGGAGGTGCTGAACGAGGGCATGATGGTCTCCAACCAGATCATCAGTGCGGCGGGGGATGTCTCGTTGCTGGCGGCCCATGGGTACTGTCATGGAGTGCACATGAGGAGACATTCCTGGCTGAGGCTTACCTCTCTCAAGCCTGAAGCGCAGCAAAAGCTTGCAAACTTGCCTTTCTCTGGCTCGACGTTGTTCGGGTCTCATGTGGATGACGAGATGGCCCGCATGAAGGCCGAAGCAGAAACCCTGAAGGCCGTGGGGTTGGAAAGACCCAAGGAGCAGAAGAAGTCATTCCGTTCCTATGGCAGGCGTTATTCTAAGCAACGCGGTCAAGGGCGCCAGTCTGGTCACCAACAACAGCACCAGCAACAACAACAGTTCCCGAGGCAGTCCTTTCAGAAGCGCCAGAGGGGCAGAGCCCAGCATCAATCCTCGTCTGGGAACAAAGGCCCAGCCGGGTCGAAGCCCTGAAAGGTCACTTCCCCCTCGTCCGTTACCCGCTCCGGTGGGGGGGGAAGTATTCAGTTCTACCTGGCAGAGTGGAGGACAATAACTCAGGACAAGTGGGTGCTGAATATTGTTTGCAATGGATACAGTCTTCGTTTCACCAGCCCGCCTCCTCAGATTCCACCAGTGCGCTCCCCCTTCATGGTACGGGAGATCCAGGGGGAGGCGGACGTTCTGTTAAGGAAGAAGGCGATAGAAACTGTTCCTTTGAGGCAAAGAGGACAAGGCCTTTACTCCAGGTTCTTTCTCGTCAGAAAAAAGGACAAGAACGAGTTCAGGCCTATTCTAGATCTGCGTCAAGCAAACAAGTGGATCCGCAGAGAAAAATTCCGTATGTTGTCCCTGCATCAGATTTACCCTCAGTTGCATCGAGGAGATTGGCTGTGCGCCATAGATCTGCAGGACGCTTACTTTCATGTGGCGATCGCACCAAAGCATCGCAAGTTCATGAGGTTTATGGTGGGCAACAACCATTACCAGTATACAGTACTCCCGTTTGGTCCGAAGTCTGCCCCACGGACGTTCTCCAAGTGCATGGCAGTGGTGGCAGCACACTTGCGGAAGACCAAAGTGTTTGTGTATCCATACCTGGACGATTGGCTGATCAAGGCTTCCACGTTCCGGGAAGCCCAGTGTCACTTCAACAGGACAGCTGCCTTGCTTCATCGCCTGGGGCTGCACGTCAACATGTCGAAATCAGTGCCGATTCCTGTGCAGTGTCTCCAGTACTTGGGGGCCTCAGTCAATACCTTGAACGCAAGCGTGTGTCCTTCGGAGGAGAGACGCTTATCGATCCGTGGGAAGGCCCTGCACCTCCTCTCAGCCCACTCTCCTACAGTGAGGACGGTGTCCTCTTTACTGGGGTCGATGGCTTCCTGCATCTTTCTCACCCCCAATGCACGTCTGCATATGAGGCCTCTGCAGGAATGTCTGGAGGATCAATGGGACCAGAGGCGGGGGCGTTGGGTGGACAAGATTCATCTGTCCCAACACGCTCTATAGTCTCTGAAATGGTGGTGTTCCTCAGAGAATGTCTGCAAGGGGACTCCCTTTCACAAGGATATTCCGGTCCAGACCATAGTGACCGATGCGTCTCTCCAGGGCTGGGGAGCGCATTCGGGCCCTCTTCAGATTCAGGGGACATGGTCACAGACGGAGATGACTTACCACATCAACTTTTTGGAACTCAGAGCAGTACACTTGGCCCTGAAGGCGTTCCATCCATCCTTCAAGACGAACTCCCTGCTAGTTCAGACGGACAATACTACTACCATGTATTACCTCAACAAGCAGGGCGGCTCCCGTTCACGCACGCTGTCTCGGGAGGCACAGACGATCTGGAATTGGCTGGTGGCCAGGAACCTGACGATCACGGCAACCCATCTGCCGGGAGTGCAGAATGCCCAAGCCGATGCGCTCAGCAGGCTCGTTCAAGAAAATCACGAGTGGGTGCTAAACGACGACGTGCTAAGAGACGTCTTCGCAGAGTGGGGCACTCCGGATATCGATCTGTTCGCTACGGCAGAAAACAGCAAATGCCGCGACTTCGCGTCCAGGTACTACCAACCAGGGACACTGGGGAATGCCCTATGGATCAGCTGGTCCAACAGCTTTCTCTACGCCTTTCCACCCATTCCCCTGATTCCGGCGGTGCTGATCAAGCTGTCACAATCCAGAGCCAGGATGATCCTGATTGCTCCGGAGTGGCCGAGGCAATGGTGGTTCACCGATCTTTTTCACCGGTCTGTTCTGCCACACCAGCGCCTGCCGTGTCGGCCGGACCTTCTCACGAAGTTCGGAGGACAGATGGTTCAACCCAATCTCTCGTCCTTGAGTTTGGCAGCATGGCTCCTGAGCTAGTACAGTATGGACACTTGAACCTACCTCAGGACTGTATGGAGATCTTGAAAGAGGCGAAGCGACCGTCTACGAGGACTTCTTACGCCTATAAGTGGAAGAGATTCTGCTTATGGTGCAAGGCAAAGGACATTGACCCTACATCCTGTAAAGAAGATGTTATTTTGCCTTATCTGCTGCAGTTAGCTCAATCTGGGCTTAATTTTCAGTCTATTAAGGATCATCTCGCAACTTTGACTGAGTATAGAAAGGGCCCTTCCCAAACCTCATTTTTTCAAATCCCTTTGATTAAAGATTTTTTGGAGGGTTTGCGTAAGGTGTTTCCCCCTGTTAGACGACCTTCTCCACCATGGGAATTGAACGTGGTGTTGTCCAGATTAATGAGGGAGCCTTTTGAGCCTATTCATAAGGCTTCTTTGCAGCATATGTCCTGGAAGGCTGCCTTCCTTGTGGCCATTACATCGGCCAGGAGGGTAAGTGAGATTCAGGCTCTGTGTTGTCAAGAGCCGTATACTATATTCCATGCTTCTAAAGTAGTGATGTGTACTCATCCTAAATTTTTGCCTAAAGTGATATCTGATTTCCATGTAAATCAAATGATAACTTTGCCTACATTTTTTCAGCATCCCTCCTCTCCGGCGGAGAGGTCTCTGCATTCACTAGATGTGCGTAGGGTGTTGAAATTCTATCTAGATAAGACAAAAGACATCCGCAGGTCGGATCAACTGTTTGTGAATTATGGTTCAGTAAGAACTGGTCTAGCTACCTCAAAACAGTCCATCTCCAGATGGATTGTGTCCTGTATTCAGCTTTGTTATCAGAAAGCTAATAAGACGTTGGGGGGTAAGCCTACAGCGCATTCGACTAGGGGCAAAGCATCGACTACAGCTTTGCTTAGGAATGTTCCGATTGCTGACATTTGTAAGGCTGCCACCTGGAAGTCGGTCCATACGTTTACAAAGCATTACTGCCTGGATTCTGATGCTAGGGCAGATGCGCAGGTTGGACAGGCTTCGCTGAGGAATTTGTTTGCACAGTAGTTTGTTGGTGTTTGGTTTTTACTCCACCGCTGTTTGTTGGTTGGGATGGGCTTGCCATTCTATTCATATATTATGACTATACACAGAGATCCCTCTACTACAGAAGGAGTAGTTTCTTACCTGTAACTCCAGTTCTGTAGTAGGGGTATCTCTGTTATAGTCATAAGCGACCCTCCCTCCTCCCCGGTGGAGTAATTCTGGCAGTATCAGGCCTGTTGTTATACACCTTCAAAAAGGACTGAAAGTAACTTGCTTTGGCTGTGCATCCGGGATACCGGGGGTCTCTGGAGAGTTTCTTAAAGGCACGATATCCCTTTAGCAGACACATAATGACAGCCTATAGGGCTTGTCTGTCCACCCCTTCCTCTCTATTGTTTAAAGGGATTTTGGTGAAGGGAGTGTGATACAATAAAGGAACATGTCAGATGTGAATAAAAATGACATTTAAAATTTATTTTGGCTTTTGTGTTCACTTCAGAGGAAGTGCTGGCCAGTGCAGCCATATTGTTATTATGCTGTATTATTTTGTCTGTCTCTTAAGTGTCTTTGCAGGTTTGCAAATGCAGGACAGCTTAAGAGATATTTTGATTGCTCCGGGGTCCCCGCACATGGGCGGGACTATTCATAGATTATGACTATAACAGAGATACCCCTACTACAGAACTGGAGTTACAGGTAAGGAACTACTCCATCTACGCCTTAGTGATACGTACACTGAAATATTAATTCTGGTTGGAACACAGCAGTGCAATCACATTTGCATGGTCTGCTGTAATGGAAACCGTCAAAACCCCAGCTCTGATGATAAGGACACTAGAAATGTTTGTATTCAGACTTCTCATTTACCCCCCATAACCGGTTGTAAAAAGAAACTATTCCAACTAACATTGTTCAGCAAGGCACTGTCAAACCTTGAAACAGAACACTCAGTGCGGCTAACCAGACTATTCGGTATAGGCAGTTGAACTACTGCCACTTTGCCTATAAGGAGTTACCCAAAACGTTTAGTGATAGGTTACAGTGTCCATGAAGCAACATAGGAAGGTTGGCTCTCGATTGGAAGAAAAATGGTCAAACCAACTCCAAATTGAATACGCTCCACTGGCTCTTGGTGGAAGCCAGAAGCCAGGATTTAATTTCGAATATTCTGGGAACAGACATGGTCCCAAAGTACATGGAGAAGACCGCATGCTAAGTTCTAATCGGGTACCATCAATCAACACATTAACCACATGTGAACAGAAAATTATTGTGAGTACAGAATCCAAAGCTCTGGAATGCTCTATTGCCGGCGAGGCCAAATTATCTAGTATTCTGGAAATTACTTTATAGTGAGCTGACACTATGGTGAGTTGAGACCTTTAAAACCACAATACATAAAATCCAATCAGTGGATTCCTACTATGGGAGAAGAATATGAGCTGTGTCCGCCTCATAACCAAAGTTCCTTTCCAGACCTCCACCAGCTACAACCCTCTATCCCACATTGGTACCTTAGCAAGCAAACTGATATTGAAATGCTAACTTTCCCAACATAAGCGCAGCCTCAAATGCAAGAAACAGCGACCCAACTATACCCAAAACAATACACTGTTCCGAAGTAGCCCAAAAGTGTCATGGGGGTGAGATATTTAATATACAAAGTTCGTATTGTCGAGGGTGACAAAGTTACTTTTTCTTTATCATCTTAAAATAGAGATTGCTAAACAGCAGTATCTTCTCCACGCTGTTTAGGTGGTGTTGGGGACGAGCCAGACCCTTAGGAAGGGTTGGCCAAACAAATTAACCCAAGATGGAATGACCGTGTACAGATTAAAGGAGTTTGTCCCACAGAACCAAGGTTATCTTTTCCCGAATAACAAGTTATGAAGGGCCCGAGAATCCCATTCTTGAGAGAGTCTAAGTAATCTCCAGATGATGTTAATGGATGTGTAAACCTCGAAGATTAGCTCCTGAACATATGGTGGAGGTGAAAGAAACTGGGGCTGCAACACTCGCAGCAGCACGGAAGTCTTGGCCAACGCCAGTCCTGCACGTAGTACAGAGGTCCTCTGACTGCGTACATCAAGTGACCAGTTGACTGTTCCTTGCAGCACCGCTCCTCTCTTCTGCACAGGAGGAGAAGGCTCTTCAGTTACCCAGATACTATTAGCAAATGTGACAGTAATTCAAGGGACGTAAATATTCTAAGCAGGAAATGCAAACTAGATGTGAATCGGCCAACAAGACGTGCCCTTGAAATCCAATATTCTTTACTCCCGCAGTACCTTTAATTTGTGATGAACGCAAAAAAGAGAGTAAAATCAAAACAATTTTTATATGAGAAATAAGCCCAACCATAAAGGGAAAACGGACACAAATTGTTAAAAACACTGCCCAAGACAACTCAAATGTTTCCAAATTCCTCATAAAAGCAATTTCTTAGGAACTACTGTTTCTTGCCAGTATCTGTAGTTCCGCCTCGGAATACAGAGTAGTCCAAGGCTTTGTATATAAACACACAAGAAGCTTGACTGGAAAAACAACAGTAAAATACTTCGAAAAATAGAAACTGAGTGGAATTAGTTGGAGACTTGCAAGCAGCAAGGGTTAGGCTTGCTCACATAGGGCGAACGCACACTTGCCCCCCCCCCCTTATGATTTTTTTTTTTTTAAGGGGAAATATTATTGGATTCTGCCAGAGACAATAGGAGTTCCCCGAAATCTGTGTGAAGGAAAGAGAACAGGACGTCAGAACACGGAGTCGGAAATGCGCCCTGTTAGCGGCCCTGCAACTATAGGATGCAGCCGAAATACAGCTGCAGCCCAGAGGCTTGGACCTCCAGGCACTGGCAATGTCATGGTTTCTAAAATAGATGGTTGGGGGCCTTGGTAAGCCTATGGAGGGCCTGGATTCATAAAACCCTAGTGTGTTTTATTTCCTTGTAAGGAGAGTCTTTAGCTCCTGTAAGCGAGATTGTCTTTAGATTGTGGAGAGTGGGTAGGCCGCCAAGTTTTGAACTGAACCTTTCCTACTACAAACTCATTGTTGCCCCAATGCAAACAACTTTAGTAACCGCCTATTGTATAAAGCGAGATTCCTCAAACATAGCCCCACTTTAGGGTTACTTCTGGGTGGGAGAAACTTCTTTTAGGCATCCCAGCCTGGTGCTGAATCTTATTATGGCTTGAATAAACTTATTAATAAACTAAAATTGACAGCCCTGTACCTTGTTACATATGGCTACCATCCCATGACTCTGCGAGTGTTGGAAATTATGGTGCCCACTATTAACCAACATCCAACCCTCTGTTGCTGCGGAAAAACATATTTTTCCCAATGACCACACAAACTATTGTTCCATTACACAAATGTATTTGGCGGGTTTGAGTTTATTGGCCAGGCAAGCTTTTTCTCCTTTGATTCCCTGTCAAACGAGTCATAAATGGAATCTTTGGTGATTGTTTTAGCAGGGGCGGGTATTTCGTAAATACCAACATAGTTTTTTTTTGCCACCCTGGAGCTGGTGGTGATGGTGTAGGCATTACTGCGGTAGCACTTCATGGATGACATGCAGAATGTTTCCTTCATCCCTTTCCTGAAGTTGGCATTGTAGATAGAGTACAAGGTGGGCTTGGATGCAGAAGAGCTGAAGGAGATCCAGGTAATGGCCATAAACACCATTGAGCTCTTTCTGTTGTCAGCTTCACTGGGATGCCAGAGCTGAACTATGTAAAATGGCAGCCAAGACAGCAGAAACACAGCGTTCAACATCAAGAACATCTTGATAGTTTTTACTTTGGTCCTAGGGACGATGTTCATAGTCCGCCTCACAGTCCGCCCGTCTGTGCCGATCCTCCAAATGTACTTGATGACCTTCTGATAAAAGAGGACAATGAGGACACACGGGAGGAGGTACCCCAGCAAGAAGTGAACCACACTGTAGATGGCACCGTCCCAAGAGTTTGGTAAGAAGTAGTTGCAATGATTACCTAGATCAGAGTTGTAGAAGAAGAAGACAGGCGAAACAAATGCAGCATCAAATACCCATGAGGCGGCAATCATTTTCTTGGCCTTCTCGCGGGACACCTTGAAGCTCAAAGGGTAGACGATGGTGTAGAAACGATCTACACAGATTGAGAGCAGGACGTATATCTGGACCCCTGGAGCCAGATACTGAAAATACCTCACCAGCTTGCACATGACCCCACCAAGTGCCCATCGACCTGAAGTGAACTGGAGCAGCACGAAGGGGGTGCTGCCTATACTAAGCAGCAGGTCAGCACAAGCCAAGGAAACCACAAAATAATTGGTTGTGGATTGGGTCCTTCGACTCCTGTGAATGACCAGGCAAACCAATGCATTCCCAAAGACGGAGAGCAGCCAGAGGGCACCAAAAACCAGGCTGGCTGCAACGACTTCCCCAGGCATGAGTACTTGCTGGTGCTCCTGTGAGGTTGTGCTGTTGGCACCATGCCTGCTGTTCTCTCGGTAATGGCTTGTCATGTCAGGGCTCAGCAGAAGCATTGGGTGTTCGGACGGACTGCTGTTCTGCAGCGGCAGAAGAAGAGTTGGGACAACAAAGGGTGGATGACTGTTGTCCATTCGGAGAGCAAAGACCATGATGTTCTCTTTAGCTTTCTGATCTCTACAGGGAAAAGAATAAGAACAATATGTTAAAATAACACCAACCAGACCATCTATATACAATTACCATAGTTCTGATTTTGCCCCATCTTCTCTTCAAGTATGTACCTCGGCAAAGGCTTCTACATCCTGGGTTTCAGCCTGAGGGTTGGCTAGACATGTACACTGGTGGGCACATGTTACAAATCCTCAGTCCTTTTCAGTGACTGAGGCTTCCTCTCCGATGGACTCAATGCAGGCCAGTGAGCCTCGCTTGGCTAGGTGGCAGGCAGGTTAATGCATGCTGGTGGACATACTCTAGGGGTCTGGAGCAGGCAGGAGTACAGTCAGTGCTTAATTTGTACAATAATGAGTACCGCTGCCTAAAGCTCTGCTCAAAAGCCAGTAGACAGCACTATTATGTCAGCTCGCAGAATACTAGTTCTAGGCTACCTAATTTTTTATTGACCTCAAGCCTCTTTAACCTGCTACCAGACACTCTTTGTCACTTTATTTTATTCTTGCAGGTTACTGAATTCCCCCTTACTGAGGGGTTTTCCATCTTTTTTGACCTTCTTCGTTCCCCTTTGTGTGTGTTTCCCTCTCTTATTCTTGGGAAATACTCCACCGGTTTAAATTAAGCATTGGGTACAGTCCTCCGCTCACAGCTGGATTTACAAGACAATTCCAGAGAGATTATTTTTGATTTCCTTGCAATGCAGACGGAAAGGTTTTTATTTTATTTTAATGCTTTTCCCTCTGTATGGCAATGTTACTTTAATATCAGTAGAAAAACATGGAGGGAGCCTGAGTCAGTAAATAGGAGGGGAAAGGAGTCCGGGAATAATCAATACAAAAAACAGAAGCACATTCCCCCCTCTGATACAATCTATATAGGCAATAAGTCCATAAATAAAGATGTGCCCACAGACCGAAAGGAGTAGTTAGATTATTTTTTCTTTCATTTTCATTTATTTATCTAAAATGATACTATGCATTATAGTGTTGTAGTGAAATCACTACTAGTTAATTACATATAAAACCAAACATATAATAAAAGTAATTTAGAGAACACAGTCATATGCCCAACACAAAAAACTACAAAATACAGTACATATACCAAATTCATACATATAAAAACAACAATGGACAAAAATAGCACAGTACAATATAGCATACATAAAACACAGTAAATCAAGCAAAAGAGCGCTCTTTTGCTTGATTTACTGTGTTTTATGTATCAGAGGGGGGAATGTGCTTCTGTTTTTTGTAATGTTACTTAATATTCCCTGACACCGCTTGGATCAGCTGTTTGAATTACCAGGAGCTGGTCTGGGGAAAACAACTCCATGACGTTTTTCCAATAAGGGCAAACCTATAAATGATTATTGTCTATGGACCTGCGCTTCCTCTGATAATTCAGAGTCATTAATGACTGTCAGCCGATTTAAGAATGTGACTGAGCACACACAGTTTGCAGTTACCTTTCAAACAGGGACATACATCTCGGTGGATGAAATGTCTAGCACCCAGTTGTGGATAATTCTCAGGGAACTAAATGCTCTGCCACCCAAGTGTGGATACCTGTAGGAACAGCGTTCAAACTTCCCGCCAGTTGAGTTCTGAAGTATGCAGGAGCCTCTGAAGTTCAGAACGGAAGTAAAGACCTGGACCTTCCTGAAATCCGGATACAGAACAAAGGACTTCGAACTCTACTCGTACTACAACAGCGTGAAGTAGAGATTCCGTCTTTGCACGCATGCCTGGCGGGTCTCCCTCGTCTCACCTTAAGATTCCCCCACGAGCACGCAGAATGGCCGCCTCTGGCGTAAACAGCAGATTACGGGGTGTGATAGGGGTTGGCACTCCAACACACAAAATAAAATTCACAAGGGACCTGCATAGAACCGTATAAAAGCCAACCACTAAACTATGCGTGCTCTTTCTCACTCTTTCAGAGGCTGTGATATGTTACTGCTTTCCCCATTACCACCTGTATTCCAGGGGTTTATCTGACAACTAACTGAATCCCCTGCAGTTCTACCCACTTTCCAATATATCACATAGAATGTAAGTGCCCACCCAGTTCTACCTACGTCCCAGAGCCACCTGCCTGTTGAAAAATGGGTTTATTTCTCCATGAGTAAGTTCCCATCCGGCCCTGGCAAGTCATTTTAATTTATTTAAAGTGTTTATAAAGCACAGTATTTAGCAAACCTTCTTGGCGCTAGGTAAATCAGAAAAGCCAAATGAACTAAATGAAACACTGCACTCCATTCTGAATAACAAAGTTTTCAAAGTTTGGCGCTGCTGGGCTACACGGAGGACATTATTGTTGCATATTGCCGTTTTATTTTTCACTTAGTCTTCTATTGGCCAAGAGGAGAATAGCATGCAGATGGGGAAGGGGCAGAATACCTACATTTAAGGAGTGGATCAATGACATGACATTTTGGCAGGAACAGACGCTCACATATGCTGAGCTCCTCCCTTTGACTTCACGCCCAAAAGATATAAGGGACCCTTTCAAAGCGTATCTACTGTGCACCCTATAGATGCCCCACGCACGACACAGTCACCCTAAATCGAGGAAAGCCCTGCATGTTTCAACTGACACTGAACTGCACCCCTAGCACAGGTTGTGTTAGCCAGCTACAATTTCCTGTACAACTTGGCAAAATTGCTCTCTTGTTTTGGGAAACTTTACTGTATATGACTGATGTAATGCTGTATAATTCTATTTATGACGTTTTGGAAGCTACTGTGTACCTATATGTGTCTGTTCAAAATGGATGAGCATGTATCTACCCAAGAACTGTATGTGCTGAGTTGGGTTCATGTTTAATAAATCTTAAAATAAAAAATAAATAAAAGTTTTCAAAGTTGTCGCAGCGTGAGAGAGAGCATGGCCTAAAAGATGAGGAGATCTTATTTCTAAGGACTGATAACAAATATTTACCATTGGAACAAAGATGAAAACTGAAGGGAAATCCCAATGCACAATCTTGTGGGCTAAAACCCTGTTTTTAAAGAGAATCCCATGTTTCACTGGTAACCAATGCAATTGTTTCAGAATAGTTTTAGGAATGGGCCGGGCAGCTGCCTTTTGAATGAATTGCAGCTTTCGGATAGATTTGGTAGGCAGGTTCAAGTAACAAGAGTTAACACTGTCTAAGCGAAACTGACTAAGAGTAGTTACCACCTGATTATGCAACCAGTGGGAATAAAAGCATGATTGATTTTTCTGTGTAATTTCAGTTGCCAGAAACGTGTGCCAGTTACCCTAATAATTTGGAGATTGAGGAGGCATTGGCATCTAGTAAAAATCCACGATTTTACACGACTGGTACAGGAATGGGAGCTGATTCAATAGAGGTGGGCCACGGAGATGGATTACATTTTTGTAATCAAACCCTCTGTTTTCTGGCAAGGAACAGATCTGGATGACCTTGGGGATGATTATTGCCAAACGTAACATTGCCTGATTGTGGGGAGCAGCGTCTGCTCCAACTCTGAGACTGGAAAAAAGGCTTGGACTGGTGCATGATGGCTGAGAAGGTTGTTTATGAAAGCAGGGGTTGCCCCAGAAAACAGGTTTTGGGTAAGTGGAATGTCTGTAGGAGAAGTCCGTGCACAGACCCTTTCACACTATTTGTTGAAGCCTCCATCTCAGGGTTCGATGTCTTTAATGTACGGAGAGGTGGGACCAGACCGGAGAGCCTGGAGTACCGGTGAAAAAAGTAAACCTGCATGTTCTATGACCCATTTGTGCACACGGCTACAGTGGGATCTTTGTAATCCTAGGATTTATTGTATGATCAATAAAAAGAAGTTAAAAAAACTCTGTTTCCTCATGATTTAGATTGAGACAATTCCGAGCCATCCAACGTCATTGATTGGTCATTACTCGTCCTTGGATGAAGTTGAATAACAACTCAGGCTCATTGACGTTCGCGTGAGAATGGACTCCTATGTCCATTAACACCAAAGCCCGAAGAGCAACAAAGAGGTTAAAAGAGTAGGGGGACAATATTGAACGCTGTGGGACTACCAAATATACCAAAGGATGGAGGGGGCCAAGGCCCCCTGCCAACCCTTCCATAACGATTATGTGGTACTTTGAAATTTGGGACCGCGTGGGAGGCAGGGCCCTATCCCTGTCTATTCCGGTATTAGCGAACCGCGAATGGTCAATGCGGTATGTACAAGTGCTTTGTATAACGTTTTAGCGATAAATGCACTGTGTATACGATATTATACATTGACTACGTGGGTTCCATCTTAGAGCGGTGGCCATCTTATGGTTGCCCTCACATAGGCTACACATTACAAACAAGTACGGGCCTTTAGAACACATGTACTTTCTGTTTGACTTCTCTGTGACCCGTGCAGCATGGCTCCGCTGCCCCAGGTCAGTCCGGTCTCACGAGCTCCCCGTCCTACGGCCACCTGCGATTAGCATCAGGGTTTGACACACCATAAAGCCTTTTCATCCCACACGAGCCTCCGGCTAATCTCTTTCACACTTGACTCTTCCTGCTTTATGGCTTGTTTTCCAAACAGGAGATGGCTGTGTTTATTGGGGCCTGTTGATATCTGATGTGGGATCTGAGCCTCGCTGGGTAAATAATTGTGGGCTGGCTAAACTGGAATGTGGGATGGTCATCATGACTCTGCCTTTTCGTTTGTAATGGATACATGTAGATGACCATATTGTAAAACAAGGAATGTATCCTGAAGCATGATATTTTGTATTTAAGGAGAAGCCCGTTTCTGTAACTTGAAGCAGTCTCCTGAGAACATACATTGTGTTGTACTTCTCGGATACCTGTAATTGGTCTGCAGCCAATAAATCGATCTTTGACTTCACCTAGAAGACTCTGTGTTTCTGTAGGTCTGAAACAGGAAGAACCCGAAGTCTTAGGGTGTGTACCCCTGCACCGCTGGGCTTTAAATTCCCCAGTACTTCAGTTGGCGCCCAACGTGGGGCGATTTCAGCGTTACCAGTCCAAGCCAGAGGTTCGTGAGGAGCTTCGTGTGGAAATTCCGGAGGAAGGCCACCACTTCATCGACCCCTGCATGTCGACGTGGTCCGAAAGTCTTTTCTGCGAGGTTCTCCGCGTCCCGACGGCTACAAAGGACTGCTGCCCTGATTAATCGCCCTGTTTTGGACCCTTGACGATTTTGGTAGAGCGAAACAATCGAGAGAGTCTTCTGGTGACGCCATCGATCATCGATATTCAGTTAAGTATAAGTGGAGCGTCTCCCAGTTTGTTTGGTATCCTTCGGGATTTTTGGTATCCTTCGGGATCATTTTGATTTGGAGCTTGCAAGTGCCAAAGCCAGAGGACTCGTGTATTCACGAGACTATCGTATTCGATAATCCTTTGAAGTTTGAAACTAGACTAGTGAGCGCAAGATGCCTGGTTCTAGTGTATTTGGAAGATTGTTTTGTTTGGGTTGTAGAAGGGATTCATGTCCGGTTCCTCCAATTGGAACTCCAACTTATGAGCTTTATGTAAAACATGGCGTGGGCCCCATTGCATATAATGAAGTATGGATCCGATACACCAGAAAGGACGGTGTTTTAAAATGGCCCCAAAATGGTAGTTTCGATACCGATATTTTAGATAATTTGGAAGTTAAATTGTTTCAAAAGAAAGCCCGGCCGGCGATGTTTGATTCTTTCCGCCTATGGCGAAAGGAAGCCAAACAGAAGGAAATTAAGCTAGCAAAAAGGAATAAGAGAGAAAGAGGTATGTCAATGATGCAAGCAGCTGTGCAATTTAAAGATAATGAGGAGGAACAAATGAATGAGCAGTTACATAGACAGCGCAAACTAGGGATCGATAAATGTTACCCTGTTTTGTCACCCCTTGTGCAAGATGAAACAAAAGAGAAAGAGAAAGATTCCCTAATGTCCCATTTGCTAAGTTCGCCACCCCCGTATGCGCAAAATGCCACAGCGCCTCCACAGCTTGTAAATGTGCAGCCTCCAGTAAATATGCCGCAAGCCTTCCCACAGCCGCCAGCTCTTCCTCAGCTGGCTCCTATCCCTGCAGTGCAGCCCTCTCAAGGGCCGCCACTTTTGTTACCTGTTGCTCCTGCGCTTCCTGCGACTTTGCCTAGTACATCAGCTGCCTCCCCTGGCGCTCTTTCTTACAGTACCCAGGTACCTGTATCTGAATCCGCTTTTCTTCCCTCTGTCTATCCCCCCGTTTTCGCCTCAACTTCTCCTTCAGCACGACAACGACTAGCTAATGTAGTTACTAGTTTAATGTCGCCTCTCTTTCGGTCATCTAGTGTGACCCCTGGTTTACAACGTAAGCAATTGCGTAGTCAATCAATCAATCATGGAACTTATATCGCGCACTACTCACCCGTAAGGGTCTCAAGGCGCTTGGGGAAGGGGGTCTGCTACTGCCCTGGCCCTGGCCCTGACGAGAAAGAGGTGTTAGATCATCTGGCGCGTAGGTGGATTGGTTTCCCTTCACTCTATAATTTGGAATCAGTTGTTAACGTTTTCCACCAATGGGATGCCCCAAAACAGCGGTATGTCTTTGACAAAATGTGTAAATGCCTCTGTGAGGAATTGGAGGATCATGGTTCAAACACAATCCCGCAGGAATTGTGTCGCGTGCGATTTGATTTTGGAACAGGTATAATTGTGGGCCCCGATGTAGATAAAGCGGTTGCGACTTTACTGTCCTTCAGGAATGGTGATTGTCAGCAATCATTGTTCGAACAGGAATTACCTGTGGGGAAGAAGGTAAAAGCGCGCCAATATCCGATGCGTGAGGTTCCCCCAGTTTGGAGACCTGCTGATCCAAATGCTGCTCCACCTGTCTTAGCACATTTTCAGCGTGTTTGGGTACATGTCCCATGGAAGCGTTCTGAGGTGTTAGCGCTTAAGCAGACGTTGCCTGACCCCCGTAAAAACCCTACAGGATATTATAAGGAGTTATCACAAACTGCAGAATCGTGTGTCATGAATCTGGCTGACATAGATATGTTGTTTGGGAATGTGGTTCCACAGCCTTTATGGGGATCCATTCGTAATGTAGATCACGCTGCAGAATTGGGTAACACATGGGCTAATATCATTGCTGCAGACGCTGGCCAAGTTGGTGGCGCGAAGCCTGACCCTTTGGTGGCAGAACTCCCTGGTAGAATTATTACATACATGAAAACTTTAATGCCAGCGATGCGCGTAAATTGGGATAAACTGTCCGCATGCAAGCAGAAGAAAGATGAGACAGTGTCCGATTTCTTTACAAGGTTTGAAGAAACGTTTATCGACCACAGTGGTCAAGACATGAGTAGTGAAGGTGGCCAACGGTTATTTGTGGATAAATTTGTGCAGAATCTACTTCCCGAGTTGTGTAAGAAATTAAAAGATTCAGAGAGTTCTTGGGCTGTTTCCTCTTCAGCGCAAATACTGGCTACTGCACAGTACTATGAAAATAGAGATAAAGATGAGAAGGATAGAACAGATAAGAAAACGAAAGAACTGAAAACGAAGGTCCTTTTACAGCAGGCTTATCCGCCACGTGGAGGACAGAATAATTATAGGCAAACCCAAGGTATCTATCAGCAACCCCAACAATTTCAGAATAATCAGCAAATGAATGGGTATTATCAACCACGTATCCCTGTAGGTCCCAATCAATGTTCATATTGCAGAGAGGAAGGTCATTTTAAGTATAGTTGTCCTAAATTAATGCAGCGTACCAGTAATGCGTATGGCGCAAGAGGTAGAGGTGGTCAGCAAGCTCCTAGAGGCAGAGGGCGTGGAAATGTTCCCCAGAACACGCGTCCTCTTCCGCCTCAAAATACCATAAATAGCTTTGATCAGCAAGCCAATGCCACTGGTAATACAGCTCAGTACTATAATAATGATTATTATGCAGAAGACGACAATGTGGAAGGTAATGATTACTAGGACAGCCATAGACAGAGAGAGGGAGTTGTTTCAGTACCAGTGGATCAGAGTGGACCGTATGTTAAGGTGACTACAGCAAATGTAACAGAGCCCTTTCTGCTGGATACTGGTGCTGCAAAGAGTTCGTTTATGCAATCAAAACTCCCTGGCGCGCCTTTGTCTGGCGAAATGAATGTTTCAGTAGGTTTTTCTGGCGCCCCAGTTAGGAACCCGATTTCTAGTCCTATGCGACTTTCTGTTGGACCTTGTGAGCTAAAAGCACCCCTCATCCTAACGACAGGTTGTGGTGAAAATCTGTTAGGATTAGATTTGTTGAAAAGATTGCATGCGACGCTATATTGTTCTCCCTCAGGAGTACAACCTACATTAGGTAAGGAAGTGATTTCCCCGGTGTATTTGTCTAAGAATGCAATGCCACCTGAATTGTCATCCCTTCCGGATGTCCTTTGGGCTACTGGTCCCAATGATGTGGGTCTTTTGGAAATACCGCCATACGTGGTCACTTTAAAAGCCAATGTCAGATTGCCACGTATTCCCCAGTACAAGATCTCCAATGAAGGTCAGAAAGCGTTGTTAGCGATTGTCAGTGATTTGATTAAAAAGGGTGTAATTGAAGAGACAAGAGGCAACGTTTGCAACAGTCCTGTTTTACCTGTTTTAAAACGAACGGACCGGACCCTTCACAGCCACCTGTTTACAGATTTGTGATTGATCTTAGAGAGGTAAATAAGATTGTTGTGCCACAGTTTCCAGTTGTCCCTGATATAACTGCCTTGTTAACTATGATTCCAGCCTCCGCTGCATGGTTCACAGTGATCGATTTAAAGAATGCTTTCTTTAGCATCCCAATTGCAGAGGAGAGCAGGGACATTTTTGGCTTCAGTTTAGGAGGTCGAAGCTTCCGCTTAAACGCGCTCCACAGGGCTACTGTGAAAGTCCATCAATATACAGTCAGGCTTTAAAAGCGCGGCTTGATGCACTTGTTTTACCTAGTGGCGCTATCCTTATTCAGTATGTTGACGATTTACTAATCGCCGCGGATACTGAAGAGATTTGCAAAGAAGCTACATTGTCATTGTTGCGTCATTTGTCTGCCTTTCATCACAAAGTTTCTCTCTCAAAACTGCAATATTGTCGACAAGAAGTGACCTACTTAGGTCATCTCTTATCGAAGGAGGGAAGGAAACTGACCCCAGAAAGAATTCAAGCCATTGCACAATTGAGTGTGCCAAGAACACAGAGAGAAGTGCGTGCTTTCTTGGGCATTACTTCATACTGTAGGCACTGGATACCAAATTTTTCTTTGCTGGCAAAACCTTTGTTAGCACTAACATGTAAAGACACACCGAATCCTATTCCATGGTCTGAGGAGTGTCAGAAAAGTTTTTGGGAATTACGTGATGCATTATGTTCAGCTCCTGTGTTGGGTACCCCCGACTACAGTAAGCCTTTTACATTGTATGTTCATGAAAAAGATGGTTGCGCATTATCAGTGTTAACACAGCCTTTTGGCGACAGACCGCCTCCTTGCGCATATTTTTCGTCAACCTTGGACCCGGCAGCGAGGGCATTGCCAAGTTGTTTGAGAGCCACAGCCGCAGCAGCTATGTCTATTCGACAGTCTGCTGGACAAGTGATGGATAATACATTGATTGTTATGGTTCCACATGCTGTGGACACATTGCTAAACTGGACCAAGACACAGCACTTAACTAGTGCGCGATTGTCAGGATATGAATTGACACTGTTAGCAAATCATATACACATAAAGAGATGCAACACGTTGAATCCAGCTACATTATTGCAGATTCCAGCACACCTAGATGAGATTGAGCAACACGATTGTCTGTTCAGAACAGAAGAAGAGACAAAAGGGAGAATAGATCTTAAAGATACTCCCCTGACTGAGTGTGATGGTACCTTATGGGTGGATGGTTCGTGTTTCAAGCTTCCGAATGGTGATACGACTGCTGCATATGCTATCACGACTTTGCACACGATTGTTGAGACTGCACGAGTGCCACATAATTCGGCTCAAGCAGCAGAATTGATTGCCCTTACAAGAGCATGCGTGTTGTCTGAAGGGATGAAAGTGAACATATATACTGACAGCCAGTATGCCTTTGGCGTGGCGCATAGTTTTGGGCGATTGTGGAAAGAACGTGGGTTCCTGACTTCGCATGGAGCTAAAATTCAGAATGGCAAGTTGGTGAATGATCTCCTTGAGTCACTGACCCTACCGTTACAAGTTGCGATTATGAAATGCAGTGCGCACAAGAAAGTTACTGATGATGTTGGTCGTGGTAATGCATTTGCTGATGAAATCGCGAAAGAATCAGCAAAAGATGTGAAGACTCGAATGTATGTTGCAGGCCCTGCAAGATGGGTTAATGATGTTGGAATGTGTGAAAACACGATAGAGAGTGTGAAGTCCCTCCAAGCTGAAGCCACAGAGAAAGAGTTGAGCAAGTGGAGAGAAAGTACGGGTAAATTGGATGAGAATGGTTGTTGGGTTGATTTGTCAGAACATCGGCGATGGTTGTTACCTGATGCATATGTGCTTCCAGTGGTTACTATGGCACATGGAATGGCACATATCAGTATGAAAGGAATCTGTAAGTTGTTGGCCCCAGTATGGCAGAATATTGGAATTCCCAAGTGTGCAGAGAATGTAGTCAAGAATTGTATGGTATGTTTGAAATACAACCCTGGTAGGGGAACCCCAACTCCAGCTGGTCATTTTGCGCCTCCATCATATCCATTTGAAGTTTTGCAGCTAGATTTTATCCACATGGAAAGGTGCAACAACCTGAAATATGTATTGGTTGTTGTTTGCGCTTTTTCACCAACAGGTGCATGATACTCTCCCCCAGGCCTCTGAAGCTCCAGGACACCCTATTGACCCTGGCACGTGGGTTCTCATCAAGAACTTTCAGCGAAAGAGCAACGATGAGCCCCGTTGGATTGGCCCTCACCTCGTACTTCTGTCTACAAGATCAGCTGTTCGAGTAAAGGGTAAGAAGAATTGGATTCACGGCGCCCACATCAAGAGGATCCCTTTGCCTCTACCATATGACCAGTGGGTCCAGGAGGGTATCGCTGACTCTGAAACAGACACTGTACCTCGTTTTGTACCATTTAGTGATGCACGCATAAGAGGCACAACTTCAGCGCAAGAGAGTGACGATATTTTACAAGAAGCTGTGCCACCATCAATTCGATTGGACACCACAGAGCCTGAACTCTTGTTCCAAGACCAGACAGTACCTGGCCGTTTCCGCTACAACTTGAGACCAAGGCCTATGGACAATTAAATATTCTTTTCCCTTACCCTTTTTGTTTTTGATATTATAGCTCTCCCATCTGAAGGACTTTCTTGATTTTTGTTTTTCGAACCACCATCTGGGTTCAGCCGCAGGGTCGCGGTGCCAAGACTTTGGGGTACAGGCCGAAGACGTTAGGTCAACGGTTCTGGTTGGTCTAGGGCGTTCCCTGGACTGACAGGCGTACTCCTTAGCAGAAGAGACTCGCCCGCCGCAAGCGGCACGATTAGAGGATGGAGTTTTTCAAGATGGAGAGACCCGCTGAGGAAATGAACTTTAAAGCAAAAATATGTAAAATAATGAAGAGCAAACGTTTTGTATTTTTATGTCTGTTTATATTATGTAGTATGATGGTGTTTACTGTAGGATTTGTATTCTTCTCCTCTCAAGAGCCCATTGTACCCACTGTACAGCCTATACCTCCTCCTACTGCCTCCTTGCACTCTTTTCACCCTCTGCCTGAACACGAACAAGCCAGACGATCAGAGTTTGTGAACAACTCGTTTATTCAGCTCCTGCACCAGCACCAACTAGTCATGAATACAACCAATTGCTGGGTGTGTGGGCTAATGCCACATACCATTAACAAGGGTATTCCTTATCTAGTGCTGCCGTTTAGTTACAATGGATCATCATGGGCATTCCAGACCATGTTTCTTTTTGCATTAGATGCCTACTCCCCGCGACAGCCGCGTTCCATCAGACCTAGCACAAATAATAAAGCTTTAATGAAAGGAGTTGCCGATATGAGCGGCGATATCGACGCATACTCATCTATTCCCAAGGATGAAATGCGAGCTTATGTAGGGTGGAACGCGACGGGGTATAGTATTAGTCTGGGTGAAAGACAGCGAAAAAACTCATCCCCAATTTGTGTCGTACCCCACATAGGTCGGTTCTGTTTACAAGGTAATGGTCAGAATCCAAGAGCTCAACTGGGGAAAAGTGACTGTACTGAAACGTACACTTTTCCATCACAGTTTTCCACCTGCGTTTTTGGCTGCCAAGGGTACATATTTTGTCTGCAATGACCGAGCATATACATGGTTGCCCCCTGATTTCTCGGGCACATGTTATATTGCAAATCTGCTACCGCCGACATTTACTGCTGCCTCTGACTATCACAAGACCAGAGTTGTAAGAGGCGTGATTAGTAAGGAGGATACTGCCGGTCAGGAAGCGGGAGATTTCTTTTTGGGTTTCCTGCCGTTTTGGGGTCCGATGGTCAATAGTAGGAACCTGAGACAACTGACTCGTGTGGTTGAATCCACTGTTAATGTAACGGCTGGTGCCCTTGGTAATTTGACAGCTGAGCTCCAAGCGGATCGCCTCATGACTTTGCAGAACCGCATGGTTCTAGACGTTATACTTGCAGACCGCGGTGGGGTATGTAAGGTTATCCAATCTAGCTGTTGCATTTTCATACCAGATAACGCTCCAACAGTTTATCAAGCCATCTCCAAACTGCATAAAATATCTGAATCCATACACGTGGATAAAGGAGATTGGTCACTGGTGGGGTGGTTCTCGGAACTGATATCTGCCTGGGGTTGGAAAATTCTGATGGTCAATGGAATGATCTTAGCCATTCTTTTCCTGTTCTGTCTGTGCATACAGTGTGCTCCTGCGATATGTGGCCTCTGTGCTACATTATGTGTAAGGAAACCTGTATCGAGGGACGAGCTAAGTAATAGGATGATGCTACAGCAACATCTCCATGACTTTGTGAATATTGACCTAGACTCGGATTGAAATGAGTATAGTTATTGCCTATGTAAGGGCAAAAGGAGGGTCTGTGGTACTTTGAAATTTGGGACCGCGTGGGAGGCAGGGCCCTACCCCTGTCTATTCCGGTATTAGCGAACCGCGTATGGTCAATGCGGTATGTACAAGTGCTTTGTATAACGTTTTAGCGATAAATGCACTGTGTATATGATATTATACATTGACTACGTGGGTTCCATCTTAGAGCGGTGGCCATCTTATGGTTGCCCTCACATAGGCTACACATTACAAACAAGTACGGGACTTTATAACACATGTACTTTCTGTTTGACTTCTCTGTGACCCGTGCAGCTTGGCTCCGCTGCCCCAGGTCAGTCCGGTCTCACGAGCTCCCCGTCCTACGGCCACCTGCGATTAGCATCAGGGTTTGACACACCATAAAGCCTTTTCATCCCACACGAGCCTCCGGCTAATCTCTTTCACACCTGACTCTTCCTGCTTTATGGCTTGTTTTCCAAACAGGAGATGGCTGTGTTTATTGGGGCCTGTTGATATCTGATGTGGGATCTGAGCCTCGCTGGGTAAATAATTGTGGGCTGGCTAAACTGGAATGTGGGATGGTCATCATGACTCTGCCTTTTCGTTTGTAATGGATACATGTAGATGACCATATCGTACAACAAGGAATGTATGCCTGAAGCATGATATTTTGTATTTAAGGAGAAGCCCGTTTCTGTAACTTTAAGCAGTCTCCTGAGAACATACATTGTGTTGTACTTCTCGGATACCTGTAATTGGTCTGCAGCCAATAAATCGATCTTTGACTTCACCTAGAAGACTCTGTGTTTCTGTAGGTCTGAAACAGGAAGAACCCGAAGTCTTAGGGTGTGTACCCCTGCACCGCTGGGCTTTAAATTCCCCAGTACTTCAATTATTAACATCCTCAGAAGCTAGAGTGGGGGGGTTGTACAATAGCGGCTTCATAACCGCAGTCTTCTAGGAGCACGGGACCTTGCGTGACTGAAAGATTGGTTAAACTAAAAAATAGAGTCAGAGAACATTTACTGTGCTTTCGTAACTTTAGCTGTATTAAAAAAATCTTTGGGTGAACCAGACGCCTTTTCTGATAAAATAGTTGAACTAACCTCCAGAGCGGAGACATCAGATAGAGTCAACAACGATTTAGTAGGACAGCCAAGTTCGTATTTTGTAGAGATAGAGTGAAAGAAACAGTACCTTTACTGAGGTCAGTTCGGATATTTGTGATTTTAGTCACAAAATGAGCTGCCATCTTGCAACACATTTTGTGCTGAGAAACTTTGGTGGTTTTGTTTGAAATGGAAGCAGCCTTATGAAGACGTTAAAAGGTTCTTTTGGAAGGTTAGAAGAGTTTAAAAAAAGTCTGTATCAGTAAAGTACCTACTTTCTGTCAGGGAAATCTTAGACTTCTATTCAACTAATATCGACAGATAGACCCGCTTATCCTCTAAAGCATAGGAGATGTTTTTGAAATGCTAGATCTTTGCTAAAACAAGAATTGCGTTGGTATTTACTGTTTGGTGCCTGCTTAAATGTTCTAGAAGGCATTTAGTAAGGTTGTTTTTTAATCTGGGCACAAGAATAATAATAATAATAATAATAATAATAATACTGAAGCTTATAAAGCGCGACAGCTACCCCTAGCAGGGGTGTCCCGGCGCTGGAACATCAGGTAAAAAATAGCGTCAGAGATGGTAGAAGGCTAACCGCCCTTTATTAATCTGCCCTAAAGAGCCACGTCTTCAAAGCCGTGCGAAAACAAGTTTCTGAAACCGCCTGCCGCAGGTGACCTGGCAGAGCATTCCACAGTAAGGCCGTTCAGACCGTGAATGTTCTGCCACCCATGCGTGATTTCACAAAGCGTGAGGTTCGTACCAATACATGGGAATTAGATCGCAGCGCACGATTTTGCTTGTAAAAACACAGTCTTTCCTTCAGATATCTCTGGCATTTTCCATTCAAAGCCCGATAGGCCAATGTCATGGTCTTAAATATGATTCTTTTCTCCTCTGGCAACCAGTGGAGCTTCTGAAGATGCGGAGAGACATGGTGTCGAAACGGTATACGACACACCAGTCCCGCAGCCGCATTCTGAATCATCTGAAGGCGCTGAATGGCATATTTGGGAAGGCCAAGATACAGGCCATTGGCGTAGTCTAGCCTAGATGTAACTCTGGCATGTACTACTGATTTGCTGCAGTCTTCCGGTAAAAAGTGCAAAACTTTCCGGAGATTTTTTAATTTGCTGAAACAGATTACAGAAACCTGCTGTATTTGCGCTAGGAAGGAGAGGTCAGACTCCCATCTCACCCCCAAATTTCGAATCCATTTGGCGGGGGAAGGCGGTGGCCCCATTTCTGCCGGCCACCATAAGTCTGCATCTGGGACTGGGCCCTGCCCAAAAAACAAAACTTCTGTCTTCCCAGCGTTGAGCTTTAATTTATTAGAGTTCATCCAAAGAGCTATGTCGCGCAAGCAACCTTTAAAATTCTTAAAAATATCGGCCGTCTGCTCCTTGAATGAGAAAACCAACTGGGTGTCGTCAGCGTAGAAAATCTCTTTCACTCCCCAGTTGGCAATCAGAGAGAACAATGGGGCTAGGTAAAGGTTAAAAAGTAGAGGGCTCAAGGCTGAGCCCTGAGGGACACTGCACCAGAGCTGTTTTGGATTGGATTCATATGGCTTAAGAGCAACTCTCTGAGTGCGCCTACACAAATAGGATGTTAGCCAAGTCAAAACCACCCCCCCAAAGCCCACATCTTGTAGTCTCTGGACCAGTATGTTGTGGTCTACGGTGTCGAAAGCCGCGGACAGATCCAGGAGCACCAGCAATGCTGACGCTCCTGAATCCAGCGACCACCTTACCGACTCTGCTACCTCAAGGAGAGCGGTCTCCGTGCTGAAGCCTGCCCGAAAACCAGACTGTGTGTCATGCAGAGCACCACTCTGTTCAATAAAAGTGGTCAGTTGACACTGAACCAACTTCTCCAGCATTTTACCTGGGGCTGGAAGTAGAGAGATGGGTCTACGGTTGCTTAGATCATCTGGGTCCCCATTAGGTTTATTTCTCAGGGGGAGAAGTGTCGTATGTTTCCATTTATCGGGAAAGATGCCCATTTCCAGGGAGGAGTTCCATGTATGAAGTAGCACGCCCATCAGGGAAGAAGATAGCATATTCCACAGTTTGGGCGGGCATGGATCATCTGGAGCACCTGAGCGGCATATATGAATAACAGCTAGAGCATCCTGAGGTGAGGAAGTTGATGAGCATAGATGCCTCTGCCACAGCTGGGGATACATCCGCTACCATAGTTGCCTCAGATGGCACAAAGTTGTCATAAACCTTTAAAATTTTATTATCAAAATGACTGGCAATTTTTTCACACAAGGCTAGAGATGGTCTCACTTCAGTCTCTACGCCTTGGGTTTAAAAAAGTATTGGACTAATTTAAAAAACCTCACTACAGGACTGGTCTGCGTGCTGGATGCGAGCAACGAGATAATCCCGCCTGGCTGCTTTTATATCTTTATGAAAATCTTGTAATGCTTTTTTATAGGACGCCTTGGCTAAATCACAGTAGCTCCGTCTCCACTGGCGTTCCAGTCTTTTACACCTACTTTTTGTATCTTTGAGGACATTAGAAAACCAGGGAGCAGTGGGGGACAGTCTGGTAGATTTCACTACTCTGACCGGCGCAACTGACTCCACCGCAGTAGCAATCCATTGATGTAAAGAGACTGCATCTGCATTAGGGTCAGAAGATAGACAGGGATGAGTGTCCTGCAAAATGGCGCTTAATACTGGTTCGGTCAAGTTATTCCAAGTTCCCTTGGCTTGCCCCAGATTGGGCACAGTAATCACAAAAGGGATCAGATGGTGATCTGACCACGTTAGAGGGGCCGGAGTCTCCATATTGATGTCAGAGAGATTGGAAAAAACTAGATCTAAGAAGGACCTTATATTTATCCTGATCTAACTTATAGTCAAAGAAAGGACCTTAGGAATTTATTCGGTGTATGTAATTCAAAGGAAAAAATGTTCCATTCACGGATAGTCACCATTTGTTTGGCTGCATTTGCATTTGAGTGGGAGGGGCTTATACACTTTTAACTTTAACAGAAAAGAAAATAGCATAAAGGTCTGACCAAGGCAAAATCAAGTCCCATTTGTGGATGCATGTGCACTGAGTAGATACAAAGACTCATCCAACTGGTCACCTGAAGTACGAAGGGGGCCCTGACTGAGAAGGGACAAATAAAAAAAAAAGATAAATCACCAAGCAGTCTACTGCTACCAGATTCTGAATATTCGGCCAATAACTGAAATCACCTAACACAATATCACGTAAATGAGGGCTTCTGAATTATCTCCAATTGTATCTGGTGGACAGTAGGTGATGAAGATATTTAAAGTTCACGTTTTAAAATCTCGTTGAGCAAATCAAAAACAATCCAGTAAAGGACTTGAAAATCAGGAGGATCTGATTTTAATTGAGGATTTCTACAAGGTCGCAACTCCACCTCTTTTTTGTTACCAACACATTCGGTACATATTAATGTAAGGCTCAGTGGGAAGAGCTCATCAGGCGCCCAGTTCTACGGCGCTAACCATGTCTCAGTTGTACAACACACCCTGATTTTATGGGAACAGCAGAGGTCTGCTACTTCTGTCCTATGTTTTACTGCCGATCTCACATTACTAAGCAAGAAATGTATGCAGTGACCATCACAGGGGCAGTAAGTATTCGAGGATGGTGTGAGAGCTTTAGGTACTGAAATAAGTGACTTGGAAGATGTTTCTCCTTTAAAGAGGTACACTTACCAGTAGCGAGTCTATGGGGGTGGAGGGGTTCATAAACTTGTCACAACTCTGCTGTAGTATATTTCACTGATGAGTTATCATTCATAGCATCTAAAAGACTCTCAGCGGGCAGCATGGCTGGCGGAGTGTAGGTGGGGACGGGTGGACAGCCTTGCATCTGGCATGCCGCTGGCACACCCGCCCTCTGCATGGATATATACAGTTTGTTGCTGGCCTTAATGTGATGTGGGGGAGGTCCATGTTAGGAACCCTCTGCTCCTGAGGTTGCTTGAGGCTTTTCCTGTACCGCAGCCTTTTTTACCTCGGGTCGCTCTCAGCTGGAGCGGCCCCATTCCCAGCACCCCTGGCCCACCAGTCCCTATGCCTAGGTCCCTACTACAGAGAATAAGCAAGGGGAAGGAGGGTGCTTCTTGGGCACGCCTCTACTGGGTGGGGGCAGGTTGGTGCTGGTTAGCTTTCTTTGGGGGCACAAGTCAGGTATCAGGCACATTAGCATCGGCTGGTCGCTGCTGTCAGACAAAAAGCTCTTCCACTCTAAGATGGGCCCCAACTTACAACAATCTGGTAGAGGATTATTTTTTCCCCTGACTGTAATGGTGCCAGAGAGATTATTTTACTTTTGTTAGAATGCCGGCAGAAGACATCTTCTTTCCCATGTATGACAATTGTATTTAGTTTTACCTGACACTGCCCTGACAGCTCACAGCTTGCCAGCAGTCATGTCAGAAATACAAATCTACGTAACATTTGGGCTTAATGCTGCCACTGCACAGCACCATTGGGGTCAAAATTAAAAAAGGCAGTTAAGAGTATGAAAATTTATTTTAATTTGAATGGTGATAGAAACATACCGGGTGGAAATCACTGAATGTGGAAGACCTCTGATTTTACATTTATCAAACGTTAGGACTGATTTGTAGTTTTGCAGACAAGGTACTCCATCGCAAAGGCGACAGAGTACCCTGTCCGCCAAACCCTCGGTCCACCGGCCCTATTTTGAGTCAGGCGGATAACCAGGTTTACATCAACAGAGTAAAATGTCTTTTGTTGACGTAAAATGTCCAATTGTAAGCCATCAGCCTGTCCGCCCTATTTAGAGTGGGAAGTTGGATTACTTTATTTAGTGTCCGTCACTGCCAAAAATATCCTAGCGTGAGGGAAAGTGAAAATAAAAGTATGACTCTCAAACCACAGGAGTAAACTCACATATTGTTGGGGCCAATAGTGCTTTTTCTTTTCCAAAAACAAACTCATACGTTTAAAAGTCTGGTGACACCTATGATGGATGCTCACCAAGCTTTTAAATGGCTTTGAATGAACCGCCGTGACGGTGGTTTATGCCAACCCATGATGTTCACCACTGGGCTGGATGTGAATTTGGCAGTTGGAATAAAGGCAGGGTGGCAGACGTAAAGTCCTCCGCCACCCTGACTGCCTTTATTCCGTCTGCCAAACTCTAAATCGGGCACTTTATTACGTACATTATCACGGAATGGCCTCTGGACAAGGAAGTGCATAATATTGATAAAGGTTGTGGCTGAGAACCTAGGGGATGGTGGTTACATTAACCGCAAAGTCGTGAGTGTTTGATGGCATAGACTTAACTATTCATAACATTTGTTATTTGTAGTAATTTTTAATACCACCAAATCCTCTGCCTAAATTAAATCATGCATTTATCTACCTGCCTAGTAGTAAATGTGAACCATGAAATAGATGCCTCGGCATGTAAGATACATATAAACTCAACACAACTGGGGCCAGCAAGCAGAAGTGCTTCATATCATTTTTTATAGGATTTTTTCTGTGCACTGGCTCCCGGAACTAGCAGAACCTGCGTTCTGATTATGTAAAACATGTACATATGTTGGGTGAGAAACGTTGCGTACTTTGTTTCACGGTTTCAGTCTAGCCACTCCGACGAACGTGGCGCAAAGGTCCACAAAGCAGCAACATATTTGCTGCTCCTTTGTAACCCGACTTCTGGTCCACCTGAGAAGCAGGGGCGGTTCCTGCATTAGAGGGTTGAGTAATTGCCCCACTCATATTTTAGCCCGCCTATTACAAATCAATAAATAAATACACTTTATTCAAACAAACTTCCAACTTTATTGGATTTTTTGTGTCCGCTGCAGTCAACCTTTAGCCCCTGGTGGTTTCTGTTTGTGGATCTGAAGGGGGTGAGGCTTCAATAACACCAGTGACCACCAGTATACATCGAGCGCAGTAGCGCAAGACCCCTAGCTTAGGGCTACAAAGTGTGCATGTGAGGTTGGAAGGCTGCCTTCCTCCAGCCAGACCGACATGCGCACTAAGGCCTCTCTCCAGCTTCACACTAGGAGACCGAGGGTTGATCAAAGCCGCAACCCCCGGTCTCCTAATGAGTGGTGAGTTTACCTGCTCATGCCAATTCTGGCGCTGCTCTCTGCATGGGAGCCCATTATAAACAATGGGGTAACCCTATTAAGTCCTTGGACCTGGTTATTGATTGATATAGAGAACAATGGTCCTTGACCAATAATTCAAGAGGAACTTATTTTGTTTAACACAATAATCAGTTTAAACATTTCAGAGCTAGTTAATGTCAGCTCACAGTTTATATTGAACAATTTGGATTTGCACAAATATAGAAGATGTGCAACAACCAATTTAAAAAACAATTAATATGTATTCAATTGATAAAAGACATAGCATGGTTCAGAAAAATGGAGAGGGTTGTAAAAGGAAAAAAGGTTGTCCCAAGGGGAATGTGTAAAGGAGTGCTCAAGGGTGTCAAAAAATTCAAGGTATAGGGGGACATAGAGTTTTAAAGACTGTACATAGAACTGATACTGAATAAATAGTTTGTTGTAGCCTGGCCAATCACAAGATAAAGTTTGGCAATTCACAATTTTTTTAAACCCTTGAGCGCTCCTTTACACGTTCCCCTTGAAACAACCTTTCTTCCTTTTACGACCCTCTCCATTTTTCTGAACCATGTTGTGTCTTTTATCTATTAAATAAATATTAGTTGTTTTGTAAATTGGTTGTTGCACATCTTCTATATTTTTGCAAATCCAAATGGTTGAATATAAACTGTGAGCTACATTGATGACATCTTTTTTATCTGGACCGGTGGAGAGGACACACTGTCAGAATTTCTACAATGGCTAAACCTCACAGATCCAAATCTAAAGTTCGCTGCCCATAGTCATACTGCAGAAGTTGAATTTCTAGACATTATAATTAGAAATCAGGAAGTCTGGAAGTTGACTTACATGTAAAACCGACTGCAAGGAATACTTAATTACATTTCAAAAATGTCCATCCTAGAAGCCAAAAACAAAGCATTCCCTTTTCCCAGTTCTTAAGGGTTAGACGCAACTGCTCTAATCTATCTGATTTTGACAAACAAGCAGTCGATATGAAAATAAAATGTTTAGAAAGAGGAAACCATCACAGACTCATCAGAGAGTCTTATAAACGTGCCATATTTTATGATAGGGACGACCTACTAAGAACAGTGAGGCGACCTGAACAAAAACAACTAGTGTGTATAACTAAACACTCGACATTGAATACCAAAGTGAAACACATAATCAATACCAACTGGCATA
The DNA here is from genome assembly GCF_964204655.1 of Triturus cristatus. NCBI lineage: Eukaryota > Metazoa > Chordata > Amphibia > Caudata > Salamandridae > Triturus > Triturus cristatus. The sequence continues at coordinate 291,907,627 of NC_140585.1, forward strand.
TTTTAAACTGTGATTCTGCCAATACCAACACACTAGAGAAGCCCCTATACACATATCGCAGAAATAAAAATCTTAAAGATATCATGGTGCACTCTAGGTTTAAAGGTCCAATCTTAGTCAACCATTCATTCATAAATCTTTTAATGGTGATTTTCCCATTAAAGGAACAACTAGATGTACAAAATGTAAATCTTGTGACTCAATAATACCTGGAGAAACATTAATCCATAATGGATTTAAAATCCAAGCGACCAACATGTGGAATTGTAGAACACAAAATGTGATCTACTTAATTCTCTGCCCATGCCAATTTGGCTATGTGGGAGAAACCTCGAGAGCCATACACACCAGAATAGCAGAATAAAGACAAAAAAAACTAACGGCTCCTCTTGTGAAACATTTTCTAGACTTGCAACACAAATCAGAAGAGATTCGGTGGCGCATCTTTGAAAAAATTAATATTCAAGATGACAATGGCGGCATGAAAGTTCGCAAAAAACGCGAAGTTTTTTGGATTATTTCATTAGACACCTTCAGGAATGGTCTGAATAGCGATCTACTTCGGGAAAATGCCATCATTTAACTATCTAAAGTAAGTACATATGTAGATTTAGCCGTTCACTATTCCAAAATTATTGCTCCCTGATTAATCTGTGGAAATTAATACGTTTCTAAGGTTAATCACAAACTAATACAGAGACTTAGAATGAATAAATAACATCTATAACCTTTCCAGGTATGTGACATCTCTGTAATAGACAATATTTAAAGAACAAAATTGCTCTGCCATTGCATTGTTTTATAGATGTATAAAATATCAGGAAGGAAACAAATATCGGAGATTAACTTTACTTGTGGCCTTTATTTCACATTAAAACAAAAGACAGTTGACAGTCTAGAGTTATCAGGCCAACATAATGGAGACCTATAGTCACAGCCAACTAGGTGCGATTAGCGTCTACTGTTGTTAGATGATGCTATTATGATCTGGCTGTATATAGATTTGGCCTTCAGTAATTCATATCACGTAGCACGTATTGTGAATAGCGTCGCACGTCTCGTTGTGACGTAATGTTGACGCTGCACCGGAACTGCGAAAATCGTGCTTGCCGGCTCTATTTAAACTCCGTCAAGATATATCGCATTGTAATCCTTCATCTTCTGATATCTACCCTCCACGCCAGTTGCTTATCGGATCGAGGCAGTCGACCCATGGAACAATGCAATTAAGGTGAGTAGAATATATAGGACCCCGCTAAGATTTTATAACATAGTGTGTCCGTATTGAACAGACTTTCAGTTGCCGCATGGTTTGAAACGTAACTTAATCGTGTCCGTATTCATGGGACTTTAGTAATAATATTCAAGTTTGCAGCACTCAATAATTTGAAGATGTAGGCACCTCTAGCGAATGCTGGCATATCAACCAAAACAAATACATAAAGACCAAGCCACAGACTTTAACCAATATAGTCTGGAACCATATCAATAGCATAATTTTAACGTCTGTGGTAGGTCTATTCATGGTAGACTACTGATGCTGTATCGCCCCAGATAGAAACTACAGCTATATACATTAATCTGCTCAAGATAGGATACGTCTTACCTTTATTTCTCTCCTATTAGGGAAAATAATCGCTTTTGCACACATCCGCCATCCATACGGCATGCTACTTTGGATCTATACCTGTGAAATGTATATTTCATAAGCCAGGTACTTTTGGGCTACTCTAATTAAATTTGATTATAACGTTCAACTGAGAGTGAAGAAAATGTGATGTAATCCTAAACTCTTTAGTTATAGATCCATATTAAAATACAGAGCATTACTCTATATCCCTAAGAAACTTCATCTGATCTTCAGAAGTGATTAATGTTACCACATTCTGGTTGGACCTTCAATAAGATAAAAGGTATTCACTTTTTAACTTAAAAAGTTCTTTAACCATCTCTTATATAAAAATAAAGAACCTGATTATAAATGACAACCTGTTATACATTCACAGGTTCTCAGTCTTATTGGAGTATTTTAAAATTACAATTTCCTGGCATTCTTCATTCATGGCGATAAGATAATAAGTAAGCATTTTAAAGAATACCCCTCATCACATTGGGTGCCATATATGCTAGACTGGAACGTTTGGTGTCCACTACCCTTTTACCTCCCATACTATCTTCTTTACATTTTAAACATCCTTCCTATTCCTTTTTCCTCTATTTTCTACCCCATTTTTTAATTTGTAATTCATGTTTTAGATCTCTTCTTCTAAAAGGACTATAAAATGAAGGTATACAATGTCAATCAATATGCTTATTTTTTATGTTGCAGTTAAATGATGTAACTTAAACATATAGTTTTGATTACAAAATTGAATAATGATAATGTAAACTAGTGTTTAGTATATGTTTTTTATTAATTTCAGGATTTGTGGCTTTTCCTGACGAAGGCGTACTTTACGCTGAAACGCGGGTCGAAGATTAAGTATTTTGCCACAGGAGTGTCCCCTTTTTAAAAAAAATTGTTTTTTAATGAGATTCTTGTAATAAATGACAACATTACTGTATGTTTGTATTGAACAATATGGTTTTTACACTTTGTGATATTTGAGATGTAAAAAATAAAAACATTTTTGTACTTTTTAATTACTTTGTTGTTACATTTAGTTACCTTCACTTGACACTTAAAACTAAGAAATATTCTATATATAATCATTGCCTAGCAAGTTATTATTTCATTGTGTATTGCCCTGTCCTAGGAATTTTATTTCTATCACATCAGGGGGTCCTAGTTACTTACAAGATATAAACTGTGAGCTGACATTTGCTAGCTCTGAAATGTTTAAACTGATTATTGTGTTAAACAAAATAAGTTCCTCTTGAATTATTGCTCAAGGACCATTGTTCTCTGTAACCATCTCTGCATGGGAGCAGCGTCTTGATTGGCTGAGAACAGGGGTTGCTAGGCCTAAGTTTAGGTTCTTGTGCAGTGTGTGAGGAACTGCAGGGAAAGTGAGGCTCTGTCCAAGCATGACCAATCATTGTATGGCTTATTGTGAAGCCATGCTGTGAATGGTCATTTCTTTTCCAGCTTTGGGAATCACAAGATTGAATGCAGATTAAGATCTCAGGGATCTGTTGGGTACATACCATAGACATCTCTGTTTAAAGTATTCAGGTCCTGAGCCATGCAGTGCCTTAAAGGCAAGGCTGAGGAACTTGAATTCCAACCGTTTTTTTTTTAGTAAGCCAGTGCAGCAATGGTAGAACATGAGATACTGACTGATGTTAGGGGATGGCCAACAGCCCAGGCACCTGCATTTTGAAAAAATCTTTTTCTGAATGTTAAAAAAGAGGGCACCGCAATTGTCAATTTGTGACAATATAGGTGTGGAAATCACAGCTTTCTGCAGGTCCTGTGGAATAAACGGAAAGGTTTTCCTGAGTGTTTTAACATAAAGAAACACAAAGTAATACTGGAGATTACTTGGCCTTCAAAGGAGAGCTTGTCATCAAAATTAACTCCTAGATTGTTTATCTTGGTAACTGGGAGGGGAGATCACCTATCTCCTGTGGCCACCATTTGGGAGACCAAAAAGATGTATTTCCTGCCTCCCTCTGTGCAATCGGCATTAGAAAGGGGATGTCGCTGTTGGCGATTAAAACAAACGCTTCTCCAAGTGTGGTTTGTTGATCTATGACACTATCAGCCCCCGATTTTTCTTTTCCTTACATCATGACACTTCGAAACACTCTCCGCCTGCTCTACTGTGCCAATCTGTTGGGTGAAATGGTTACCATGAAGGTTATAAAAGAGTCGAGTGCTGTGCACCTACCACACCACTAATGTGCGTCTTCCACAAAAAAGAGGCTTTAAGATCTTTGTGGTAAGATATGTAAAGGCAGTCATCCGTTCCAGGGCTTCAGCAGCCTTGGTTCATTTATTTCGCCTCTTTCCAGACCCTTCTAAAGGCCTGCTGAGCACTTTATACGATCATTCTATAAGACCAAGATATAAAATATAAACAAGCATTTGCAATGCAATAGGTCTCGCATTTACGAGAGTTAAAGCTATTGTCATTTACAATGGCAATAGCTCAAACTCTTGTTAATACAACACCTATTTCACGTCAAAGAAGCGGCTGCCATTGTACGGGGCTGCTTGAAAGTGAAAGCGCATGGCACGGTGAATGTTAGGAAAGCACGGCCTGCCTGCAGTAGGAGAAACTCATATAAGAGAATCATACTTACAGACTAAAAAAAAAAAGAACTACAAATGGTTCTGTCGGATGACCAATTTCTTAGCATTTCATAATAAATATGTACATGTTTATTATGGAACGCTAAGAAATGGGTCACCCGATAGAACAATTTGTAGTACATTTTTTAATCGCCCAGGTTCTGAGGGACACGGGGCGACCCCATTACAGTTCATGTACAGACTAAATTAGACATACCGTGTTGCAACAGAAGTAAAAGGGCCAGTCGCCATGGGAGGGTACAAATGAAGACACAGCAATACTAAGGAGGAACTAACAAGCCTATTAAAGAATCAGAAGCCAACATTTACGAAGGACATTGACACAAGCCAGTGAAAAATATGGGCGGAGAGTGGGCGGGACTTCAATTACAAACTCCAATACAGCATGCCTCGCAGAGCAGCACATACGCTGCCCAGGCTCAAACTAAAAAAACATCTGCCGTCTGTCTGACTGTTTTTAGCCTTTGACAGACTCCATTGTCCTCAATATTTTAACTTGTGTAAGCCGCATCGGCAAACTATGAGCCTATTTAGGACTCAACTTCTATAAAGTGTGTCACTAAAATCCCAAACCAATCTGTGTGCTCGCTGTCAGTGTCTTTATGGTCTGACACATGGCTGGCAGCCTATAAGCAGGGGCGCTTTGGAATGCAATCGATAACATTCGAGCCGTTTGTCAGGTCATGAAAACATACCATCTTAAGCACAGATGTACACAAATGGCAATGCCTCGGTGTGTGGAAGTAACTGGTTGTGTTTTTTAAATGGATGCTGAAGGTGCTGTTCCAGTTGGATTGATCGGATCCTGGCTGAAGAACGCAACGTCATTCGTTCTGTCCACCCGGGCACCTTATTATCAGCTCAGGATAGCACCACTGCCACTGCCACGTCCACGCGCTCACACATGGCGGGGAACGGTGGGGGCCATATTGTGATCACGGGAAAACAATGCTCCTCTGTGCGCTAATAACATTGAAGCGGACATTCAATTCAGAGCATTCAGTCACTTAGACCGTAAGTGCTTTCAAAAAGTACATATTTTAAATAAAATAATTATTAACTTTCTACACGTAGCTTGTCCATGAAATGCATCATTTTAGTGTGAAATAATGATCCCCCTGCCATTTGTAAAATATTTAGCTTTCCCCGACTTTGAACCAAGAGAGAATTTGGGATTTGTAGTTCTCTTTGCGAGAAAGGGCTTTACAAAGCACCAGGCTAGAATGTCTGTATGCTTCACAAGTCATGCCTCACGGGTGGGGCTCTGCAAATGCCATGAACACAAATTACCCATTAAAATTCCAATCCCTAGGCAAACCTTTCTTCTAGCCGAAATTGGAATTCTGGGTAGTGTCACGAACAACAACGCACACCCGTAATTCCCCTGATTCACTTCTGAGGGCCAAACCTGCCAAGATTTATTGGAGGAAAACCTGTGATAAAATCTGATGCAAGTGGAATTTAGGGCATAAAACCACATACATTTAACATGTAATTCCTCATTCCCCAGAAGAATTATCATATGAAATCTTTATTGATGTCATACTACATTTTCACAATTGCTTTGTTAACCGTCTTGCTTTCGCAAACTTGCTTGAAAATGCACCATTTGCCCATTCTCTTTTCAAACTTTTCTCTGGTGGAACCCACCCCGATCCCCCCCCTTGCCCAACGAACCCTCTTTATGCCAGTCGGGTTCGCTTTTACGCTTGCCACAGGGCGTTCATCAGGAACTTTTACACCTTACCACTTTCAAATGTCACCAGCCGCCACTGGTGAGAAGGCACAAAGCGCTGCTGCCGGTTGCCACAACCATGCCCGAGTTTCACTACTCACTCTTCAACCCCCTGCATGACTAACTTTGCAAATATCTTGGTAGCGCCCTCCAAAAGTGACATCAGCCTCTCTACCGCCATGTCAGCAGGCTCACCTTGTTTGAAAAGAGGGTGTATTAAAGGAACTTGCCGCGGTACTGGAACACCGGTTGGTACATTTCGGTTTGCTGGACAGTCCACTCATGGTGTCATTCTACGAAGACATCCCCAGGTGGGACGAGACGGAAGCCTGTTCTCCATGTCTAGTCCATATCTGGCTTGTTTGTGGAATGGTCACCTAAGAGTGAGAGAAAACTGCGCCATCAATAAAGGGGTCACAATAAGGATGAATTAACTCGGCTGGTACGTTTCATTCAAGCTTGCTCCAGAGAGAGAGGGAGAAAGAGAGATGGAGGGAGCGAGATAGAGAAAGAGACAGAGAGAGAGAAACAACAAATCTAGAGAGGGGGGACTTAGAGTGTGTGCAGGTAAGGGAGACGGAGAGAGAAACAAGAAGAGAGAAAAATGACAGCCTGGCAGAGTGAGCGAGGCAGTGTGCGAGACAACACAAAGTGAGAGGCAAAGCTGGAAAGGGATAAAAGAGAGAGAGACGGGCAGGGAGAGCGGAAGAGTGCGACAGAGACAGCGAGAGAGAGATTCACATATTGTTCCCTCCACATCTCCCCCTCAGTGATCACTGTTGGAGGCTCCTAGTACAGCAACACTTAGACTGCATTCAAGTGATACGAAGGCAGATTGTACTGGACCTGCAAACGTATCTGAAGTTTGCAAACGCTATGATGGAAGATATTTGCACACAGTGTCAATAATGAACACGTTTTAAATTGTCGCATAGAAAGCAGACAATTAAAGTGAGGGCACTGGCAGCTGGGCATTGTTTCCTATTGTATATATTTAGAATCATGAGCGGCAAAGCCAGGCTTTAATTCATTCTATTTTAAAACACAGCATAAATCAACGCAGACACATCTGGGTTGTTAAAGAACAGGAGTGTACCAAAAAAGGAACGCCAATTCCCACCACTGAGCAAAAGGAGTTTTAATGATATGCCCGTATTGTCTTTGCAATGGTAACAGATTCCCACAGGACAAAGCCCCAATTTCGATGGGACCTAAATTTTACCATGATAAATGTATTTTATAGAACCACAGTCAACGGAGGACGAGGTGCACCTTAAACATACGTGAGTCCATGCATCATTGAGAGAAGCACCAATGAGTCTGCGTAGCTGTATGCCCGGCTCGCTGAGGAGCTTAGACTGTTGATCACAACCATCTGCTGTAATAAGCAATTCTGCATATACCGTGGCCCGAGCTGCGTTAGAACTTTGGAGTCCATTAGAGCCAACTTGAACCAGGCATGGAATAATACGAGAAACCAGTAAATAGCACACTGAGTAGGCGTTAAATGCTGGGTGTGAGAAACCACTGTGCTACCAGACATTATGCTCTGTACTAGCAAGAGCTTTTAGGCAGGTTCAAGGGCAGCTCTATTAAGAGGGTGTCCCCGTTGTCTAGACATGTTAACACAAAGATATGGAATAGCGACTTCAAACCTTAAATCAAAATGAGGCTGGGAAATCTCCTTAGATTGGAAAGGATAGTCCGTGGGGGCCACCTGGGCGTGTATGTACAAGCTGTAGTAAAAAAGGATGCCGAGCATAGGGATCGGAGTTATTAGAGCAGGCTCACAACATGAAATAGCAATTCAATTTCCAGTTGGGAGTATTCCATTGGATCCTGAACGCCACCCCCAAGACTTATGCCTTCTGTGGCCAAATGTCCACCATCACTACCCCAATGAGGAGCCTGAATGCTGTCTGTGGTCAGAATGAGATTAAGCTGTTATGAACATTATGGTGGGCATCCTCGACCCACTGAACAATACAATCCTCCCAGGTCATCCCAGTAGCCAATGCTAGTACACAGGACTGGATTTTGACATCCAAGTGGTCAACAGAGAATTGACTGTACAGCAGACCACGCCGTCTCACAATGCCTTCCGTCGTTTTCTCAAACAGAATGAACGGAAGGAGTAGCCGGATCGACCCCAATACTCTGTGAGCCCACTAGCAACAAATGAGGAACTAAGGCCATCTTCTAGCTGTTTTCCTACCTCAGTGAGGTAAGCAATTGTAAAATTGTCCCCCAATACTTGTCAAGCTCCTAAGGTGCTGAATGGTATACCATGGCCCGTTGACAGGGTCAATAAGACAAGAACTAAAATTCATCTGCTATCTTGGCCCATGAGTTAATCCTCTCACACACACACACACACACACACAGCAGCACATATGTAGCACACAGATTCGAAAATCAGGCTATGGGGTGCTGAAGGAACTACCCTCACTCTAGACATGGCTCTAATGAACGCAGGACCACCTTCCCCAAGTCTTATATAGAATAGGTAAGCTGACCTTCGAAGGATAGTTGGAAAACACATACAAATCAACAATGGCTTCCTCAGGAGTGAATAAGTCCGTTTTTAGATACCACACAGCCAGTCTTTTGTGGGGAAATACGTGATGGTCTCTAATTATGTTATGGAACATTTGCATACTATCAACCCTATTCAGGAGGCCACAGGGCCAGTTGGGGTTACTGGTTCAAAAATGCTGGAGTTCTGTCCTTTTACGCTGGAGCCTGCCCTAGTATGTCTCTGCAAATTGGGCCAAGTATATCCCTTTCCGCACTGGACTCTCAGTAGTAGCGAGGGTGAGAATTCACAGGCTTTTCAGGGGCGTTAGTGTGGAGGTTACTCAGACTCAAGAATTAACACCACCACCCAGCAGCACAATTAGACCAATGTCCAGCCCCAAGCTTCTCTTTGTAGAAACAACAAGTACTTCATCACACAGAAAACAGAGAATTCCATTACACAATCAAAAATGCATATATTCCCAGTTCATGGGTATGAGTCTTTGTGCTCTAGCTGCTTCTGCCGAACAGCTTTCCACCTGGCACTCATAGGTCCGCCTGTCTCTGGACTCCCCCCCACCCCCGCCTCCTGAGATTTTGCATTAGAGGTAGATCAGTAGGTGCCGCTCGTTCTCCTCCCATCCCCCTTTGATTGAGTGTCAGTACTAAGCCTCTTGGGCCTAGACCAGTTCAGTCTCTCACAAAGCAAATTGTTGGAGCACTGGGCTATGTTCGGCCCCGTCATGGCACCAGTGTCTTACCAGCAACAGGAGCCTCCAGGAAACACACTGCAATCTCCTCAAGAGCTGTGCAGCAGGATATAACTTGGAGGGTCACAGCAGGAGCGGAGGCTTCTGATGTGGGCCCACTTCCAGGAGGTGGGCTGCAGATCACAGCTCACTCCAGTGGGTACTTGACAGAACAGAATCATAGGTATGTAGTTCTGAGAAGGAGACAACCATGGGAGTGTCACCTACATGTACAGCATGCCGGAGACATTCACGTCCCAATACAATACATTTGTGACAACTGCCATCTGCAGCGATGCTTTAAAAAAAATCTTGGGTCTTGTTTTAATTTTGAAAATGGCAATAACAGACACACACACACGCACGTACTCGAGCGCGCACACACACACACTCTCCTAAAATAAGGCTGAATAATCTGTGTGAATCTGGATTGAAGATTGAAACGAGGGTGAACGTAGCATTTATTTGCTATAAAATTCATAAAGTAGTATTCACACATACAAGATAACCTGCATAGCCACATTGTTAAAAGTGAATACTTTGGTGTAACTGATTTTATTTATATTGTGCTCAAACACAATATGAAAATATGGGGCACCTGTCGTCTTCCTTTGGAAGTTCAAGTTATGTTTGAGCAATCTGGCGCATCACTCTATTCTTTGTGCATACCCAGTATATCCAAAGCATTCAAGGGAACTACACGTTTTGTGCACCTAAGAAATGCTGCACTAATGGAGCAGTAAGGAACACAGGAATGCATAGTGACTTTTACCAACACAGCTGCTGTAATTTGGTTATTCGTACCCACCTCAAGAAATAATCATAACACTTGTGAAGCACTAAATGCATTAAATAAACATGCACTGAACTCCCTGGTAGCTTTGGCACAGAATAGAAAGGCGTAACTCAAAGGCAATGTGCAAAGAATTTATGCAGTACCAAAACAGGAGTAAAGTCAAAATGCAAAACAAGAATCACAAAACAAATTAGAAAATAGAGTACAATGTAATAAAACAAAGGGACACCAAAAAGAAAAACATCTAATAAGAAAAACTGGAGATGTGATTTTTCAAAGTTATATGTAGAAATGGCGCCAAGAACCACAAAGTGCCAAAGATAGTCTATGGTCATGGAAGAACAGGACTGAGGCGCAATTTGACACTGATCGCAGTGGAGCGCGGGTAGTGTACACTAGCCAGGTTTGTCCTGGTCAAAGAGTTTACCTTCTGACTTTAGTCCTTTAGGTCCCAATTCACCACAGGAGTACAATTCTAAAGCCCCTCGGGGGAGGCACTTAGAGAATCACCGGGTGGCCGGGAGAAGCCAACAGGAGGGTCCAGTCCAAGTCCATTTGGCAGTGGTCAGCTGGGTAATTGCAGGAAAAGGCCTCTTGTAGCTTGTGTTCCTGCAGCTTTAGCAGGTCATCCTTAGAACCCTTGGAGTCCCCTTCTTTGTCCTGGGTATGAGGCAGAAGGTCCAGTCCATGATCCAAGGCTCTTCCCTGGTTGCAGGCAGCAGATTCAGTCCTCTTCTGAACTTTGTCAGGTCCAGGAGTGTTCTGAAGCAGCTGCCTAAAATTGTTAAATGTATGCCTGACACAAGCTAGTGGGTAAGAATGACCCCTGGGCATGCTCTAACCAATGGGGTAAAGGTTCTGAGGGTAGCCTTACCCACTTTGGCCATTTTCATGGCTGGTAGTGTGTGTGGAGAATGTATTATGGTACTCCCAGTGTCCTCCCACATCTAACACTACAAACCAGTTTTAGGCAGTATACCCAACAAACTCAGAAACAGGGTCTGGTAGAAAAAAAGCTAAGTTCAATAACTAGACGGTTGATACACGCAAATTGTTTTGGCATCTTGTTTCCATCCTTTGAAATGTGCCCCAAATGTTATAAGAAACCCCCAGCAGACCTCTCAAGCAGGTCTTAACACTCCAGCAGGATATGACACAGTGATATCCACAAGCAGCCCACTGGCTATGGGGAAAAAAAGAATGGTACAGGTCAGGGTGTTAGCTACATCTGCTTGTAACATAGTATGTCTCTTTGACGTTAATAAAGTCCTTGAGCCCAGCCCACAGGTCATGCTGTCCAGGGCACAACACCACCTCCCCACACGCAAGGCCTTTTGTCCCGCTCCTGAGGGTAAGTTCATATCTCTTTCACACCTCCAGAAATGCTAATTTCTGGTCAGCAGGAGGGAGCAAGCATAATGCAGATTTAACTTCCGGGCAAGACAAAGGTGATTTTTGAAAAGTCCCCTTTCCAAAATATTTATTACAAATCCAACTTCACCAGTGAATTGGGCATGAAATACATATTTCAAAAAGTCTCAAAATGTAATTTGTAGCTGTTTCCTAGGCGGAAATAATATTTATTAAACTTAATATTGTATCCCAATGCTTTGGTATGGAACAGTAAAACCCCGCTACAGTGAAACCAGCTTGGAGGAGCTAGTCACAGTAAGGACATGTTTAACATTATACTTTTACATGTCCTACCTTTAAAAACAATGCATGCTGCCTTATGGGCAAATATGCCAACTTAGGGCTGACTTAATAATAAGTAAAAGAAAGTTTAGGCCTGTCAAAAAAGGGTTATTTTGCTATGTCAGATTTGCTATTTAAATAAGCTCAGCCAAATTATAGTGGTAGGCCTGGAGACATTTTTTACCATGCCACTCCAGTGGATGGCACAAAGAGTGCTGCAGTCCACTGGTAGTATTTCATTTACAGGCTTGGGGTACACTTGGTACCATATGCTAGAGACTTATGGGAAAATGTCATTAACCAATCAAGAGTATACAAAATGTGACCATGTTTAAAGGGGGAGTGCAGGTACTTTACCTCTGGTTAGCAGGGATTAAAGTGTGCAGAGTTCTAAGGCCAAAAGAGCAGTCAAGGGAAAGATCTGGGATAATACCAGGCAAAAGATGGTAGTTTCCAACAGCCACGGATAACACAGTTTGGTAAAGGCAGGAAGCCAGAAATTGAGCCTACGGTTTGTAGTTGCACATTGTGCAATTCAGCTATTGTATGGTTTCATCCTTCTCTCTTCCGTTTAACACGAAAGGTCACTGTTTAGGTACCTCAGCAAGTAGTATTATTATACAGAGTTCAATAAATAAACTTATGAAAACACCTATATATGTATGTATAGTATCAGACTGATTTAAGGTGTGATACAAAGTAAAATGTGTGCCTTTCTCTCTGGAATGTATCCACAGGCACTGGAGCTCAAAAACAGTGACAGGACTTGTCTGTCTGAAGCCAACCTGTACATTCCAAGTGTCTCCTTGAAGAGCTGTTACAATAAGAGCGAACCCTGTAGGGGCTCCATGACCACCTTTGTTTTGCTAATTATTTGTGATCTCTGAGGTGTAGGGTCTGTCATAAAAAATATTATTTTTCTCAAGTCAGGCGAGCCAGTAGTCATATTAACATAAAATAGCTTTCTTGTCTTCTGTTACCCTGTTGGCTTGACAAACAGAATGATTTTAGAAGAGGCTGAACACCTCAATGACTGTGTTTTATTAACAAAACAAAGAGATCTTGAAGCCGCCCACAGAGTGTGCTATTCCCTCAAGGAGACATGATGTACAGCATGGATTCAGAGAGGCATACAGTAAAATGGTCACTTTCCACTGCACTCCAAAATATAGAGTGTGAGGGATATTGTCTAATACATCCCCCCGCTCAAAAATCTAGGGTACGGGGGAGGATACATTCCCCCTGTTTTCTGGTTCCTACACTCATGTTATAGTCTCTCCCTTTTCCCTGCTAGAAATACATGGATTGCATCCTACTGTTTTGTCCAGGAATACCTTCCACTCGTCCCCTTCCTCCTTCTGTTTGATTCTCCCATACGTAGATATCCACCCAGGTGAACCATGGTGGTGGTGTAAAGTTGAGGGTGTCTTTACCATTTAGACCTGCTGGGGTCTTGGGCCTCAACCCCAGTCTCGTCCTCTTTACTGTGTCTCCATGAAGCCCTTCCCATCAATCCTAGGTGAGCATCATACATATGTATGGATTTTCTGTTGCTCCTGTGTAGACTATGTATACTTTTCCCTGGTGGAGTAACAGTACCTACAATTGGTTGCTTTTCTGTTGCTCCTCATGTTTCAATGTAGACTCCATGTAATACTCCTTGGTGGTTTAAAAGTGCCTTCAGAGGGCTGGCTTTCTATTGCTCCCCTCCTGCTCCCAGGTAAACTCTGTATTTCCTGGTAGTTTAAGACTGCCTCCATTGGGTTGGTTTTCGGTCCCTCCTCTCTTGCCCTCAGGTAGCCTCCCTCTCTCTGAGGAAACCTCGGCAGAAGGGTAGCTGGCTCACGGACAGCTCATAGTCCACTGCCTTTGCTCCAGGCCCACAACTGTCCCCGTTTCTCTCTCTCCCTCTGAGAAAGCCACGGGAGCAAGGGCACCTGACTCGTCTACAGCTCAGAGTCCACCGTGCCTGCTCCAGGCCCCCATCCCTCTCTCTCTCTCTGAGGAAACCTCAACTGCAGGGCGCCCGCTTCGGAGGCAGCTCAGTGACCACCGCCCATGCTCCATGCTCCATGCCCGCACCTCTCCCTGTCTCTCTGTGTGGAAACTTCGACAGCACGGTGCTTGCTTCATAGATAACTCAAAGTCCATTGCCCTTGCCCCAGTCTCACACCTCTCTCTCTGAGGAAACCTCTGCAGTAGGGTACCTGCCTCATGGACAATTCAGAGTCCATCACTTGTGCTCCAGGCCCACACCCCTTTCCTTCTCTCTCTCTCTCTCTCTGAAGAAACCTCGGCAGCAGGGCACCTGCCTCTGTGACAGCTCAGAGGCCACTGTCTCTGCACCAAGGCCAGCATCACTCTCTCTCTTTCTAAGGAAACCTTGGCAGCAGGGCACCTGCCTTTTGGATAGGTCAGAGTCCATCGCCCCTGCTCCATGCCTGCACCTCTATGGTAGTGAAAACTCCACAATTCAGAAAGTTTAGTAAGCACTTTATTGGAGCATCCATGCACCATGAGAGTAGCAGTGCAACTGACCACAGAAATCTCCACAGAAAATAGAATGCACATTGAAGCATAACACAATATGACCAATAACATTGAATGCATACAACATAAAGTTAGGCTAGCTAACGGACTGATGTAACTGCATCCTAACTTGTAGAAGAACATTTCAATAGAGCACAAATTGAGAACCAAGTGTGTTCTACTAAAGAATGAACCTTACTACATACCTTTTTCCTTATAAAAAATAAAAACATAAAATCCATTAACAACAAGATTGGGAAAACCCAATACCCTACTAATACATGACGAAGTTCTCAAACCTTTTTAGGTAAAATCCTGTTCCTTTATTCTTCCAATATGTTAGGAACAGCACTCGTCATGTTTGAATCATTTTCCATCACTTCCATATTCTTTACCAATACAGTGTCACTCACAAAATCGAGTTCGTTGCTACTATACAAATCTTTGTGAACTGTTGCATTTACTTTTGCCAACCTGGCAATAATCAACCAGGCCCTATTACTTAATAATGCAGATGTTTTTCCAACTTTCATTACTCGAAACACATCCGAAAATTTAGATTGCCCTTTTTCTTACATGTATAGGTAACATGATTTTGAGTTTGTCACCCACTTTTAATGGCATTTGTCTTTTTAGCAGAATTCATATTTGTCACAATTTTCCCTTTGTTTCCATTGTCACTATTATTATTAGCCAACGTATAAATGTTTTTAATGTCAATAGTTTTACCATTAGCACATAACCAACTCGGATTGACCTCTTGTCTAGGTTTCCTTCCCTTGAGTAACAGAAAAGGTGAAAACTTAGAGGTGAAATGTGGTATACAATGATATGCCCATATCTAATCCATTACATGTTTCTTAACATCTATACGTGCATTTAGAGCCCATTGACTGCCTTTTCTTCTAAGGTTTTGTTGAACCTTTCTACTAATCCGTTCATATTCGGCGAATATAGTGCCGTACTTATGTGCTGTATATTAGCATTCTTTAGAACGGGGGTCTCCAACCGGTCGATCGCGAGCTACTGGTAGCTCGCCAAACCCCCATGAGTAGCTCGCGCCTTGCATCTCAATTGTGTAGCCTGTTCTCATCATTTAGTGTTCTGAGGCCTTTTTTCATTGCCGTTGCCTGCCATCACCAAATCCAGCTGCTCAGATTGGCCTAACTGAGCTTAGCTGGGGTGGTCAGGGCAAAGATGATGACGCTGTTGCTCCACGCCACCTGCCTTTCACAGACTGGCACCGCAGTCTTGATTGTGCAAGTCAAGACATGTGCCGGAGCAAGCACCAGGTGGGTCGGAGTGGAGCAGAAAGTCCCGGAAAGCCTGCTAGCATGCAGGTGGCGCAAGCAGTATTGAACTGCTACGAACCCCACCACCCGCCTTTTTCTGCCTGGAACATATTTCATCAGCAGATCAAACGGTAAGCGTTGGCCTGGCCAGTAAACACCATAATAATGCATTGTTCTCTAGACTCGAGCTGCGATGTGCGTCTTCTAACCTTAGCCGCTGGTATGCCACGGGCTCTTGAAAGACTGGAAATATCTTTTTCTCCCGCTTTCCAGCTCTTGGTTATAAACAGGACAGCAGTGTGTTGCAAAGTACCAGTTTCCTTTACTGAAGGCACACGATAAATCTGCACTCCTGAAAACAACGTAATTGTTCCTCTCTTCAGAAAGCTACGATTTTATGATCCAGTTTTAACTCTTTCATACCCTCTGTGGCCAAGTCATTGACAGAGCACAGGCACGCTCGTCCAAATTATGCATGTGTTTATATCCAATATTCAGGGATAGGGATGTGTGTTTTCAAAATTTGACACTTACTGCAAATAGTCACTGTGATGCTGTCGCATTTCTAATATGTGATGTGTTTCGATCAAAAGAAACTTTTTTATGGATATTGCATGAATATTAACACAACATTTCTCGGCAAAATGTCTGTAGCAGACCGTTACACGTCATCCACATTCATAATAAATTAAAGGAAAATGATATTTAAAACGATTTGTTTAAGCATCCACAGCGAGCTGTGATATTTTCATTATAGATTCTCAGAATTAATTTGTAATAGCAAGCTTACTGTTTCTATCATCCAGTAGGGGCTTTTACAACAATTGGGCAGGATGGTACAATGTTGTCCGAACTTTGCACAGGGTTTTTGCAGATTGTATTTGATTCAGGCTAGACTGCTTGGGTAAGAGATCTGTAGATGTAAGACTTTGTGCCACATCCGAGATTGTTCCAGAGCTGAGAAAGCAAACTACTTCACCCCTGAGTTGAGAAATCTTTTGATTACCTTCATGTACTAACATAGGCTCCGACACCAGAAAAAGGCACATACTTTTCTTGTGGTATATATGCAACCTTGAGTACCTTTAGTTCTGAGTGCCAGTAAGAACTCGCTCTAGTCTAGTCCTTTTTGTGTGCAGAACCCAGATTCCAAGTCTCTCTCTGTTTTGTGTTATTGCCTTAGTTACATGTGTTGCCTTTATTATCGAACGCACACCTGGTGAATATGGCCTCTTTTTGAGCTATTTGCTCAGAGTCAAGGGAAAGACTTTCTTGAGGACTTGGGGAGGCACAAGTGTTCACCAGTTGCTGAGCAAATTCAAGACGCTGTTGTTGTTTTACCCAAGGTGTAGGGACCTTAAAGACCTCAATTGGTGGAGGAACTGACGTGTTTAGTTTGCTAGGAGAAAGGGAAGATGGGGATGTGGGAGAAAACAGAGGGATGTGATTAGGTAATTCACAATTGGCTGCTGTCCTCAAACAGTTCTGGACTCAATTGCATGGTCTCCATGCCCAAGTTATTTAGCACCTGGGCTTCTCGCCATCACTTCTGGTATGATGAGTGTTGGTAAGCCCTCAAAGCCTTCTGTTGAAGAAAACCAGCATCACAAGTGTCTTTTAGAAAATTGAATTTTGTCGGTGCTTTTTTAAACTTTTAAAACTTCCAGGTGAATGGAGAAATCAGACTATGTCCGCTGTGTGCTGCTTTGGATTTTATACCTTTTAATGTAGGCAATGATTGTCGTTTCTTTTTCCTGATGGCCACCGGTGGGGGAGGGGCTCTTACCCGCCCAGATCTCAGGTTCCAAAACTTTACAAAAAAAAGAGTATGTGGTGAAGGGGAAATAATTGAGGTTCTTACTAAATGAGTCTCTTTTTTGAAAACTAGTGACTGCATATCTAAGCTAGACTTCAATAAATCACATTTGGTAAGGAATATATATGTTGAGGTTTAACTTTTGCAGTGTGTGAACAAGTTGATCGAGGATTACAAAAGGAGATCTTAGGCTTGTATCCCACATAGCTCGTTATACTTTCCAAGAATGCTTCCAAGCAAGACAAGATTTTGCTTCAGGTAGCACAACCTACGCTGTCTGTCACTTCAAAAGAGGGAGTGTGGCCCCTTTTGTTCAAACAAAAGTAAGGGTTCTGAAGAAATTAGGCTTAAAGTCAATTAAACTGGGCGTGCGGCGTCTCTCGAAAAAATGCGCGAGTTGCTTGGCTTTAAGTAGCTCACGACGATTTTCAATGACCAAAAGTAGCTCTCACTACAGAAAAGGTTGGATACCCTGCTTTAGAAACTTTGAAAACATATTTGAGGTGAACTGTGTAACGCTGTCTGATACAATGCTCTCAGGAAAACCTTTTCTGAAAATCTCTAGCAAAAGCTCAATTACTACTCCAGAATCAACTAGAGAGACCCATTTCACCTCCACCCACTTAGATAAGTAATCTATCACAACTAAAATATAAATCTTCCCATTTGAAATACCCTCATAAGGACCTAACACATCAATAGCCAACTTTTCCCACGGATTATCAGGGACCGAGGATCGTAACATATTGGAATGTTTCATTTTAAGGACTTTGTCTGAATCCATACACAATAAGTAATGCTTTACAAAGTTAATTACGTCACTCTCAATATAAAGCCACCAAAACAAATCCTTGACTTTTTTTAACAGTACCCGTTTGACCTAAGTGACCCGAATGGGCAATTAAGATGAATTATTTCCTAATACCAACAGGTGGTACGACTAACTCACCCTTCAGAATCAATTCCTTGCTGAGGGTCAGCTCATCTCTAACCTTGCAATGCACACTAAACTCTTTAGACAAATGTTTCTCCAATAGCCATCCACTGACAATATAATCCGTCAAAACTCTCAGCATTTCATCCTGTGAACTAGCCTTTAACCACTGTTCCTTCAATGCCACTTGTGCCGCTGAAAGTACCACTTCTTCAATGGTTGCTACAAACATTCTTCTTGAGGAAAAACACACTTTATGGGTTTGGCATCACCTGTTAGTCTCGACAAACAGTCCGCTCTTACATTTTGCAACACTGGTATATAAGCAACAGTAAAGGTATATTCATATAATTTTGCAAGTAACCACACTAACTTGGACGATGCCTTTCCAACTCCATTCTTAGACAACAAGGCTATCAATGGATTATGATCAGTCTTCAATTTAAAAGGCTTACCCCACAAGTATGGTTTGAAATGTTCCACTGCCCATGCACAGCCTAGCACCTCTCGTTCTATAATGGAATATCTGGTTTCTTTTAAAGACAGTGGCCTAGAAGCAAAGGCAATGGTGTTCTCAACCCCTCCTTTAACTTGGCTCAAAACTGCACTAAACCAGTGGTGCTGGCATCAACAGTAACTATGTTGTCAGCAGACTGAGCAAAAGGAGACAGGGGTTTGCAC
Organism: Triturus cristatus; assembly: GCF_964204655.1. Classification (NCBI taxonomy): domain Eukaryota; kingdom Metazoa; phylum Chordata; class Amphibia; order Caudata; family Salamandridae; genus Triturus; species Triturus cristatus. Next base: position 291,926,629 of record NC_140585.1, read on the forward strand.
TCCACAATATCATTTTTTATAGATTTGACTGCCTGGGTGTGTTCATTAATCCATTCAAATTTGACTCCTTTCTTTAACAACAATCTTAATGGTTGCACTATATCTGCAAAATTGCACACAAACCTAGAATAATATTCACAGAGTCCCAAATACAATCTGAACTGATCTTTGTTTTGTGGTTCACTCATATTCCATATGGACTCAAGAGATCTTTATCTGGAGATATACCTGTTCCTTTAATTTGATGACCCAAGTATTGTACTTTTGATGCACAAAACGTACATTTGTCTAACTGAATGGTCATACCCTTTTCTTCCAGTATCACAAGTACCATACTCACAGCCTCACAATGTTTGTCCGCTGTATCAGAATATATCAAAATGTCATCCTGTAATGCCACTATCCCATCAGTGGTCTTGAAGAGACAATTCATCAGTTTCTGAAACACTGATGCGGCAGATGACAGTCCAAATGGTATCCGAACATATCTCGGCGTGCCTTTAGGAGTTATAAACATGGTAATATGCCTAGAATCGAGCAAAAACTCAATATGGTGGTACGCCACTTTTAAATTTATTGTGGTAAAATATTTAGCCCAATCTAATTTAGCTAACAGTTCCTGAACTTTGGGTAAGGAATGATATTCGACCACAATTTGATTTATTAACAAATCTCCAGTGAATGCGCAGCCTGAGATCCCCCCATTTTTTTTTTAATAACCAAAACTATGTGAGAAACCCATTCTGACGCATCTACAAGTCCAATTACCCCTTCATCACACAACTTCTGGATAATTTCTAACAATCCATGCCTCACAGATAATGGTACATTCTTCATCTTAAATTTGGTAGGTGTAGCATTGTCCTTCAACTGAATTTTATGTGAAAAACCTTTCACTTTCCCTAATTCCTTCCTAAACACTTCCTTGTGGTTATTAGGAATCCACTCCACATATTTACTGTCAACTTCATAGACACTCTTTACCATCAGCAACTCTTCCGCCATGCACACTTGTACTTTGGCATTAGGATGTAATGTGATAATAAATCTTCCCTGATGTCTCCACCAAGGACATGCAGCTTATCCACAGCAATGTACACCTTGCCAAAAATGGTTTTGTGTTTGAAAGATACCTCAGAGATAAAATACCCCAACATTTTAATTTCCTTCCCTACAAAACCATACACATGTTTGCCATTAGGTTCTAACTTTCTGTTCTCCCACTTTTTGTAAAAGAAAGAAAGAATCAGAAATAATAGTATAAGGGGATCCTGAATCCGCTATCAGCTCTAAATATTTCCCATCAATATTAATTACAAACGAGGGTACATACGGTTCGTTATTAATCTCACTTGCTTCTATGGTGGTACACACAACAGGACTTTGCACATTTGAATCTATGTTTCCCTCTCTCCACCAAGTACAGTATTCTCCAAACCTACTTCATTTTCCACCACCTCCTCCATAGTCTGTTCCAACACACTGGACATCATTTTGCTTGTACTCTGACACATAACTCCAAAATGTACAATTTTTTTACATTTAAACTACTTTTTACCTTTTGCTGGACAATTTTTTTAATGAATAGAGTGTGATCTCGAACCATAACAAGTACACCTTTGTCTACAACCTGTAACATTTGGTGCATATGGTTGAAATACTTTCATTTTATGCACAGCTGACTTTTCAATAAATGCAAAACGATTTGCCCACAATCGAATTAATTTAACAAAAATGCTCGCTACACAGGAACCCTCCCTGCCGGTCTCTGCTGCAGCACTCAGATCAAAATATGCTCGCTGCACCAAACAATGTGTGCGTGTCACTGAACCTCCTCTTGCTGGCCTCCGTCGTTGCACGCAGATTCAGTGTGCGTGTCACTGAACATCGCGCACATCCAATTAAAACTTGAGGCTGCTGATATGCAGTGGATGACACCAACGGTAATGGCACTTGTTCCTCCTCTCATGCCTCCGCTTGTGTCACGGTCCTTCGCGCACTGACACTTGCTCCAACTAGCCTCAAATTGAGATTCCGGTGCTCTGCAAGTCTCTGCATATATTCTGATCTGCAACTACTGCACAGCTGCCAAGGTTCCAGAGTGCCACGTGTGACATTTTTGTAATTTCAATGTAATTATGAGTGACATTCAACGACTATTAGTGACACTTTCTCGCAAGCAAAATCAAGCAATGAAGACGAGGGGAACATATATGGAAGGGCACTCATCTAGTATCCTTGTGAGCTGATCGTACAGTAAAATAATTGTGTAATTGTGCAGTATATTTTAAGTGTTTGATCTGGAGGGGCACAGACTGAGGATTGAAAACGTACCACAGTAGTTGGTGCCGGACTGGGAACTGAAATCAGCCCTGGCAAAATTTGGCAGACCAGCCCCCGTCAAATTTGGCAGACCAGCCCCCGTCCAGCGCGTAGCGAGCGAGCGAAGCGAGCGAGGCTGACCGCTATTAGGGGGGTTTGGGGTGGTTCTCCCCCCAAGAAAATTTTGGAAAACAACCGACCAAAATTGTGAATTTTACAGCACATTTTTCATTACATATTCAATTGTATCAACTTTCAAACCACAGTAAATAGTAGATGATGACCTTCAAGAGCACCAGGTTACCCACCCAGTCATATGTACCCATAGACATTCTTTCAGAGAGCACCTTTATCAAGCTTATGAGTGAACAGGACGTCTTTCTCGTTATCTCCTCCAAGTTTCTCCCCCCAAATTTCCATTATTCCCCCCTTTCCTTTCCCTCCTCTCCAGCATTTCCTGGCGTCACTGGGGATTTCAACATATGACACTGGCCTTGTAACCATAACATACAATTATCTCCTTTATCAGTACAATTTAGTGATCTTGTGCCATGGGAGGGGGGGGGGGGTCACAGTGGTGGACATTTAGTGTGGTATGGTAAATCTGGTCCCATTCTCAACAGATCAGTATTACAATTATTCAGAGATAGCAACGAGATTGTTGAGCAGGCAATGCAATGCAAACTGTAATGGGAATGTTTTGAAAAGTTAGGTAGAAACTTCAATGCGGAAGGCCGGTGTTATTTCTATGAGAATGCGTGATTTCTGCTACTGTACGATACCTGTGCCAATCAATGCCACTTAAGTGATCTGGCCTCAGGCTCTCCTCCTTACTGCAGCATGATGTTCTATTTATATAATTTTGTAGTGGCAGGCCACATGAAGTGAGTCAGTGTAAAATTGCTATAGATTTCGCATATTTGTGTGATTACATATTTGATTGCCGGCCTCAGTGAGGTAGCAGTATTTGCGAGATAAAGAACACAGCGCGGAAATAGAAGCCACTGTTTTGGGGGAGGTCGCAGATTATCTTGTTGAATCAATGCGCTGCTTCAGAATGTACAACCGCATAAAAAGCTGCACCGTATAGAAGTGCGCGATCCCGGCTACTTGGAGAAGTGTCCAATAGCAATTGGTTTCATCATGACAAAGAAGTAATAACTTTCCTGGAAAGGTATTACTTCTTTCCTCCCCTTCAACACTGAAGCGACCAATTTCGGCTTTAACATGCTGGTATAGTCACGTCCTGCCCCCCCCCCCCCAAACCTCCCTCACTGCACCTACCAGCACGTCACCGCCTCCCTGAGTGTGTGTCTGTTTATGTGCGCCAGGGTCAGGAGGGAGAGTGTTGTTTGGCACATGGCTGCCAAGTGCTAACTCGCTAGCCAAGCGGAAGTAATTGGGGCCGTTTCGGTTTCCTCACACAGCAAAAGAGCAGGCCCTAGCAGCAGGAGGTGACTTTCAAAAGAGGCACTAGCACTGAACACACAAGTGCGCATTTTACCAGCGCAAACTCCTTTCTTGTGAAATCCGGCCTGAAATCCGGAAAATTAAACAAAATATAGGTCATGATTCATGAACCAACTGAGCCAGCGCTTAGGGAACGCACCGAGGGCGACCTTCAACAGATGGAACTGATCAAGGGTACAAAGGCCCATTAGAGGTCAAAAGTTACATTGAAGAAGATGGTAGCAGCGCTAAACCCTTTACTCTATAACCTGCACCATAAGATGTTAAATTACAATCCTATATCAGAATCGCGAATGATCCTGGAGCCCATATGACACTTCTTGTAGGCTAGCTTCAAATTCTGTTTGCATTAGTTGGTGAAAACTTTATTAATAAGAACGTGCACGAGGGGCACACTTTGGAGTGCTTTAATAAAATGCTGCTCTCCCGAGAGATGTGATTTGTCTAGTACTGTTTTTATTTAATGTATCCCCATAATGGTAGCGAGAGGAGAATGTTGCTGCAAGGGTGTGGCCCTAAAATAAACACCATCTTTAAAGAAAAGCAGCTGCCACCTTTGACTTGCCTATGTCTGTGTTTCAATGCAATGCCCTCTTCTATGTTGAGGTCACTCGCCGATATTGTCGATGCGATGCTGAAATTACTGAGATAAGTAAAGGCATGTAAATATTGTGCGCAGCTCATCATCTTGTCGCTGTGTGCCTTGAATACGAAGCACACATCCTACAGCGAATACAAAATCAGGCACCGTGTTAGCAGCCGGTTAAGATGCGCTGTCTCTCAGCACACTACATCGGTTATTTAGCGTGAATACTGACTGCACAATCACAATGACATCTAGATACAAGAAAAATCCATGTGCACCACACAATAATTTGACACCGAATTGAAACATCTAACCTAATTCAGGAAACAATGCGGACTACACTAAAACAACCACCCTGATGTAAGGATTGAACGTGGCGCTGACCAGGCTGACTGCCACGTGTTGGCAGTATGTTCTGTTAAACTCGGTAATCCACATGGCTCGGACTCCTTCCCAAAAAACAGACTTATCTTTCATGTTCAGGACAAAGCCTTTGTCCTGAACATGAGCTAAAAAAGGCCCCCCACGTTAGCCTAAGCGGCGCAAGTGCCAGAGCCCAGTGGCAACACCAGGCAGTGGCCAGTGGAAAACAAAACAAAATTTAAATAAATAAACTCTAGAAAGCCCTGTTGTCTGCTTCAAATATATTTTTCAGCACAAGCCCCAAGTTGGGGCTTGTGCTGAAAAATATATTTTAGGCAGACTTGCTGACCCCAACCTTCGCCCCAGTTACAGCCCCCCAAGAGTCAAGCAGCACAACAGCGCCACCAATGGGAGCACAGTCACACATATCCACAGTGCTGCACTAGCATAGCCAGACTCTCGCAGGCACAGGCAGGCACAGGCAGGCAGCCACCCACCCACCACCACCTCGCTCCGGCAGCAGTGGACTCCGCCGGTTGAAGGAGGAACCAAAGGGTTGCCTGCAAAAGGGGGGTGTAGGTAGCAGGCCCGGCTCCAGGAATTTTTGTTTGGGTGGGCCAAACGCACATTCGGGTGGGCCACTGCTGGCCCGATTTATCGCTTATATATCTAGCCAGGCCTGCTTCTGGGCCCTACTTTTATCTCTCCTTAGTCTTACAAGGTACAGTAAAACACACTCTTTCTAAATGTTATCACTCTAAAAAAGTGCTTTTCTTCCATGTAATGTCCCTTTGATGGGAAGAGGAGGTTTCTAAGGTGGGAGTATCTAGCAAGTGACTCTACTCGGGCTCCCTCTGTGCGAGCCTTCAGGGAGAAACCCTCTTCATTACTACCTCCACCTGACCCCTGACTGTGCAGCGCACTCCCTTACAGACTTGATGATCCACTTTTCTACCACCCCTCTACATTACACCTTATCTCACAGCTGACCTTGGGACCCAGCCCCATATCAGCCACCATTCAGTTCCACTTTCATTATTCCCAGTACAAAACAAAAGTAAAATCACCTTCAAACTTGAAACATTGAATATAGCAGTAAATGTAATCAGCATGCATGTTAAAGTATGCTCTACAGTTGTACTAATCACATGACTGTTAATTAAATAAACAAAAACAGAAAGGCCCTGACAGGGCCGGCTTTAGTGCTGGTACAAAAGTCTTTTTGACCTCTTTCTCTGTAGATAACTTACCAACCACCCTCCAACAGTGCTCTTCATCTCTCCGTAGCCACTCCCCCTCATGGCCTCCTCCTCAGACTCCCTAACTACCACCCTCCACCAGTGCCCCTCATCTCTCCGTAGCTCCCACACCCCATGACCTCCTCCTCAGATTCCCTCACTGCCAACCTTCACCAGCACCCCTCATCACTCCGTAGTTCCCCCCACCCCATGACCCCCTCATCGGATTCCCTCACTGCCACCCTCCACTAGTGCCCCTCATTTCTCTGTAGCCCCAAACCCCATGACCTCCTCCTCAGATTCCCTCACTGCCATCCTCCACTAGTGCCCCTCATTTCTCTGTAGCCCCCCCACCCCATGACCTCCTACTCAGATTCCCTCACTGCTCCCTTCACTAGCGCCCCTCATCTCTCTGTAGTTCCTCCCCCACCCCGTGAACTCCTCGGATTCCCTCACTGCCACCCTCACCAGTGCCCCTCATCTCTCTGTAGTTCCCTTCCAGCCTGTGACCCACCTCCTCCTCAGATTCCCTCACTGCCACACTCCACTAGTGCCCCTCATCTCTGTAGTTCCCCCTGCCCCATGACATCCTCCTTGGCTTCCCTCACTGCCACACTCCATTAGTACCCCTCATCTCTCCTGTAGTTCCCCCACCTCATGACCTCCTCCTCGGTTTCCCTCACTGCCACTCTCCACTAGTGCCCCTCAGCTCTCTGTAGTTCCCCCCCACCCCGTGACCTCCTCCTCTGACTCCCTCACTGCCTCCCTCCCTCACTGCCACCCACACCCTTCATCTCTCCGTAGCTCCCCCCACCCCATGACCTCTTTCTGGTATTCCCTCACTGCCACCCTCCACTAGTGCCCCTCATCTCTCCGTTGCCCCTCTCATACCCATTCCATTTGTTGTATAGCACTACTCATATCAGTGTAAGGTGTCACAGTACTTTACATAACAGCACACATTATACAGAGACAATAAATCAGTTTACGCGAAATGTCACATAAGCTAATGAGGATTACAAGTTGTAGAAATCACTTCATCCATTCTGGTGGGCAGTATATTTTACGGGGGTTTGGTCGGGAGAAGCACAAAGTCAGGATTTAAAGAGTACTCCAGTGGTCAGGGTTGGCTTTACTGATAAAAATGTATAACTGCCCAAACAAACTCTTTTTAGTAACATTAGAATAATGAAAGAATGGAGAAGTTCTAACTACATCACAACACAAAAAAGCGAAGTTTGTATGCAGTTTTTTGATGACAGTTCATTGGTCACTGTCTTATGTTAAGATAATAACTTCTGAACTGCAAGTAACACAAGGATATCTGTGACAGAGGTAGTAACCCACTGAGCTATTCCCATAAAATTCAGTTTATCTGCATTTACGAACTACAAACCGACAAATGGTTGCTCTGCAGCAGGATCGTAATTCACAAGTTAACAGTTTTTATTGTTGTTGTACATCGGTGGCAGATTCACTGCGAGGGCTAAGGAGGCTCATGTTTGGGTGGGCCTGGCCCACCCTCTAGAACCGGGCCTGGTAGGTAGTGGTGCTGCTAGCATAGCCGGAGTCTTGCTCGCAGGCTCAGGCAGGCCTGGCAGCCTGAGCCAGCCACCACCTCGCTCCGGCACCAGTCGGCAATGGCATCGCCACCGTGTTGTCCGCCCCCTGGCCCCTGCTCACGAACAGCAAGGAGGCCTGCCTGCTCAGTGATCTAAATGCCTGGCTGACTCTAGTCTAAGTATATCCACAATCCAGACTCAGGGGCCCCCAGGGTGCTAGTGCGCTGCGCAGACTGAACCGGCCGTGCCGGGGATCAATAAAAAGGTATAAGCGATAGGTCAAGGCCCTGGGCCGGGCCGCCGGGGGAAAGGCCTATACGCTATACCCTTTGTTTAATCCCGATTCCCGGCCCGGCCCACAGTAGTGCCAAACAAATGCCATTGCCAACCAATGCCATGTTGAATTTATCATGTTTCTTCCAGTGATAATAAATAATTTGCTAAAGACACTGTCACTGACTCACCTCGGCGGGCGGCGGGCGGCGAGTCGACGGCGGACAGTCGGTACTAGTGAGGGAGGGACAGGTGTCACAGGCAGCAGGCAGAGGCTAGAATTCTGAATTAGAAATAAATTATGGGGTGCCCGTGCCTCGTTCCCTCAGTAGTCTCTGTCTTCTTTAGTGGCTGGCTGTTGTTGGTCTGGAATGCTCCTTGGTCGGGGTCACGCGCACTTTTTATTGTTGTAACCCCAATGCGCATGTCACCACAGGGCCGCCCCATCCTAAGGTGGGTGAACTGAGACCGTGGTCCTCGCACACGCGCGGGCTGGCGCCGGCGGAGATTTCTGCGACTGCGCGCTGTGCACGAGCGCGCCCGAGTGACGACCCACCCGTAATGCAGGTGATAAATAATAAATTATTGCAGCAGGCGAAGGCGAGTGATGATGTCAGTGAACTCTGATGAATGAATCTCATTTTTTATAGATAAAATTGTGCTTTTTCTGTCCCGCACCCACGCGGAGTGAGGAGAGACACTGTGAGAGAGAGTAGTGAATGTGATTTCTATCTTACTAACGCCGTCGGCGGCGTCGCACTCGCGTCGGACCAAAAAAAATCGGCCCCAGCAATGAAACCGGCCCCCCTGCCAAAAAACCGGCCCCCACCCCTGGCAGCCTAACGGGGGATTGCCCGGTGCCCGGCATTGCCAGTCCAGGCCTGGTTGGGTTTGCTAATAAGAATACATTTATAACCAAATTAATCCCTTTTAGCAACATTAGGTTCTGTGATATGCATGAAGCACGTTCTTTGCAGCAGGCACATTAACCCTTTAGTCTACTGGTGAGTCAACTTGCACTGGGCAAATCTCTGATCTCTCCCAGGAGGAACATTAAACCCCACGTTCTCTTTGACTTAACAATGGAGTCAGTGCTGGGAAAATAACTTCTGCTGCTCGGCCTGTACACTGTAGCTGCAGCCTGTGGGGTCACTGTCACTGCAGACAGCTGCTTAGACTGTGGGCAGTGCTGCGATGTGCTAGAGACAGTCGCCAGACCGAAGAGAGCAGGCCAGCACAGTGACCTAGATTGTTCTGACGCTCTTCTCCGCATACCATAGAGTTCTGCGTTGCATCTAATCTGCAGCAGTAGTTTGTGATTTTTTAAGGCAGGAACAGCATGCTTTTTTTCAGAGAAGGGTCTGAATTTTCGACATCTGTTTAAATGCGTAGTTCATTCATGGTTAAGCATTACTCTGCCTCTTCGGAACGGATTAATTAGGGAGAATGGTACCCTGGCTCAAAGTTTACTTTGCCCCATGACAGCTGTGTGTCTCTCTTCTACTGTTTAATTTTTTTTTATATCTGCGTAACAGAACAACCTCGAATCTCAGTCAACCCGATCTCCTTTTGTAATAACTGTAGTAGCTGATCCCGGCACCTTTGGCCTCTTCAACAGTGGGAGCGAAAGTGTGAACAATGTATGTTCTGATCCTTTACGAGAACCTCTTATTGATTGTTCTTTGTTTAAACTAGAATTCCATTTTAGCACACACTGAAACAAATCAATGCGGATCGATAATTTAATAGAATGCACATTGAGCAGTTCCTAACAATCCCCCTATTACTATCCTTCATTAGGAACTGGGTCTAGTGCCACTATAAGAGTATGCCAAATAAGCCCCTCTGATGCTGTGGAGAGCCACCTGTGTTAAGCCGGAAACTGTACTCAATAAGAATATAATTAATGATTGTGAATCTTTAGATAAAGCTTGTAAATGTACCTGGTTGAGGTATGTGAAAGATCATCTTGCCCTGACTGGGAGAGAGGACTGCTACCGTATCCATCACTATTGTCTAACATCTCTAAGAAACAACTAAAATATTCATTTCTTACCATAAGGGCAGAGCATAGGTTGCAGATTGAGAAAGGGAAAAAGAGGGTAGCTAATTTTCTCCCCCTTGTTACCACCACTTCTATAAAACCATATCTCACATTTTTATTTACTCGCGTACAACGTTTTTACCTCATCAGATTTAGGTTTGGCATTGCGCACTATTTGGTTTCTTATCTAAGATGTACATTTCATGTTTATCTATAAGTATATTTCCTCAGCTGTGCGCTTAAGACAGCTGGTGGGAAAAGAATATGGTTTTATACACAATAACTGATTTATCCCTTGGTACATAAGACGTTGTATCTTATGTTTATTAAAATGGTTTATAGTGATTTTGTAATAATCTCTATGGTTTTACATTTTCTCTGCATCGTGTTAAAGTTTTAATATTTGTGTTTTATTTGTTTAATGAACTTGCCTCTCCTCTTGCAGAGCTTCCTATGATATAAAATGTTTGGTTATTTTGATTTGATTTTTTTGCCTAACTCAGAATGGAATTTTTATGATTAGAGACACATCTCTTACATACATTGTTTGTGCAATGCTTTTATCATTTTTATTAATTGCATCTTTTATGGTTATATGTCTGTATACTGAATAAAGATAATTTGATTTGATTTGCACATTGAAAATAACAAATTAAGACCAATAGCATTGAATACATACAACATAAAGTTAGGCTGCCTAACGGACTAATGTAACTGCCTCCTAACTTGCACTAGAACATTTTAATGGAACACATTTAGTCAGTCAGTCTGTCAAAAATCTTTATTTCGGCCGCTAGGGCTATAAAAGCACATGTAGTAAAAACAATACATTATAAACAGATTATAGCAGCATCCTTTGAGATATCTATAATTGGATAGCACTTTTTATGTGAGTGTACATTCCTATCTGAGATCCTAACTTAGCAGAGACAACTCTTCTAGACGTCATCGGACAAAATGTTGTGCAATATACATGCAATATATGGTCTAGACATTAGCCACGAGGTAAAGGACAATGTGTGCATAAACATGAGGCTAATTTTAGGCAAAAAGATCAATTTCATTAAGATAAGATATCTTAGGGGGACGCGTAAATAATACATTGTATAGCCAAATGTTAAAAAGTAGCAATTTCATTTACAAAGACAATAGCGGTAGAGATAAAAAGATGTATTTAAAAATGTTAAAAGTTCCTATGACTAGTTATTTACAAAGTAATAGTATACCAGAGGCACAATGGTTAAATACATTCAATTTGAAGGAGAAAGTGCATATCCAAAAGGGCGTAATAGATAATGTTAGACTGGAGTTGGCCTGTGAACTCTTCTTTAGGATAGCTCTCCGAGTATACCACATAGAATACGAAAAGCACAAAGTGGAAAACACAATGGGCATATCAGTGTCATACTTGAGTAGCCTAAAGACCTCGGAGCAGTGTCTAGACCCCAGGTTCCTGCACACCTGTAACAGCCAGCGAGACCTTGACCTCCTGTAAGCAGGGCAGAAAAAAATACATGCATTTCAGTTTCCTCTACATTCTCGCACGCAGGACAATCCAGACTGCGGGCACCCGACCACTTGTTGGTGAAAGATTGGAGCAGGAGCACCCTGTGTCTGAATTGGAGGAATAGCTTCTTCGCAAGAAGCGACTGGATGTCATCTAACGTCGATTCTAGCCTATACTGTATTTTTACTTCCATAAACCTAAGGGTTAAACGCCCAGGCGAATTCCCCCTCCATAGCTGGGCCAATTTATATTCACTATAGGCCTCAAGGAGTACCTTTCAGGGGGTCACAAGGCAAGTTTCTTCAGCAGAGCTCCACAAATTTACCCTCCCCAGCGCCTGACAGGTGTTCCTAATATGTTTTCCCGCGCCTTGGAGGCTCATAACATCTCTCAACTCATCCCTGTATGGGGCTAGTTTGGGAGTACTCCAAAGGCGTCGCCGGAATAGAAGGGGTCCTAAAGATACTTTGTCTGCGATAGAACTGATCCCAAGGTCCATTCTAAGGGGTATAAGAGGAGAGCTAGGGGGGAGACCCAAAAGTTGCCTAGCAAAGGAGTTCTCTAGAAGCGATAAGGGGGTAGTTGGGCAATGACCCCATAATTCTGCTCCATACAAGGCGGCGCCCCTTGCCTGTACCTTGTAGAGTTCTGCCACAAGGCCTATCACTTTGTGTGTGCATTTCTTGTATACCTATGAGATACCCCCCGTGGACTGAGACAGCTTTAGGCTAGCTTTCTTTATTTGAGCCCTCCATTCCAGTTTCTCAGTTAGTGTGATCCCCAAGTACTCAAAAATAGAAACCTTCTCTAGGGCCCTTCCATCTAAACAGGTGTTTGAGCGAGTGCTGTTATTCGCATTAAAGACAATATACTTTGTTTTCTGAAGGTTGATCTCCAGACCCCTGTTTCTACAAAAGACACTAAATGCATCAAGAACCCTTTGCATGCCCATAGGAGATTTCGAAAGCAGGATGGTGTAATCTGTGAACATCAGGGCAGGTATTTTGCGGTTGGCTAGCCTAGGGGCATCAATATCCTTTCCAGCCAACAATGACTCTATTAAGCCATTAATAAAAAGGGAAAAAAGAGTCGAAGCCAAGACGCAGCCTTGGCGTACGCCTTTCTCTACTGGGAAGGGAACTGAGTGTTCTCCATTTTTGCCATACCTTATTTGTGCAAAATTACTTTGATGTAGGCGTTTCATCTGATGGCAAAGATACTCTTGAGCTCCCATATCCAATAGTATTCCCCACAATTTATCCCTCGGGACTAGATCAAATTCGGATTTAAGGTCCACAAATATAAGATAGAGGCTGCCACCCTGTATGATCACAGTTTTCCAATATAGGAGCTGTAATCTAAAAATGTGATCTGTAGTGGAGATCTCAGCCCTAAACCCAGATTGGAGAGGTGTGAGTACATGACATTCTTCTATCCAGAACTGGAGTTGCCCCAAAAGTGCATGTGCAAATATTTTCTGGCTTACATCTAGGAGACTGATGGGGCGATAATTGACAGTATTATGCAGTGAACCCTTTTTGAATATTGGAATAATGTCTGCTCCAACCCAAGTGGTGGGAATCGCCATTCCTTGTAGGATGGCATTAAACAGGGACCACAAGTAGGGGGCCCAGACAGAAGGCTTGGAGCGAAAAAGGTCGCCAGGGATCTTATCCAACCCTGGCGCCTTAGCTGGTAATATCTTGCCCAGTGCTTCCTTGTTCTCCTTTAGGGAGAACAGGGGCGTGTCTCGATGGGTTGGCTCTAGGTAGGGGCTCATTGCCACCAACCCGACTTCCTCCTCTGCCGTTGCATATAAGGATTTAAAATGGGCTCTCCAGACTTCCTCCCTTATATTTGGTGATATGGCCGATTTGCCTTCAGGGGATCCTCTATTAATCAGGTTCCAGAATGCCCTCATATCATGGTTATCCAACGCATTTCTGAGTATATCCCATTTTTCACATTCCCAGCTACTTTTTGCCTTAGCTATGGCAGTTTTATAGGTTGCCCTAGTTTCCTTAATTTGTGGCCTGTCATTTGTTGTAATGGAGGCTAAAAGAGCTGCCCTACAGTGTTCATTGTACCATGGATGTCGTGGTTTTCTGGTCAGTCTAGTCCTTTTGCTAGTGTAGAAAAAAGATGCCAAGATGAAAAGCAAGTCTTGGTGGTTGATTGACAATTTATTTTGGGAAGTTGGAGTACCATTAGTCGTGAAGAGTTAATACGCAACAGCAAGAAAAGGAATGATTTGTTGGTATAAAGAAGCCAGCTTGTTCTGTGATTGGGAGAATTCCCCCCAGCGTACTCTCCTCCTTCCATTGGCCAACATTAGACTGGTGTCAGGTTGTGGTGATGTATTAGGAGTACCTCCGACATACGGTGGGATTACATCTAACACAAGAGCATTATGGTCACATTGTGGCGAGGGGTGATCTTAAAGTCAAGGAGCCTATGCCATGATTTAGTGTCAACTAGGATGTAATCTATATTCAATGCCTGCCCTGGTCTATTAAAAGTGGGCTTCTCGGGGCTATCCGAAGCCAGACGGCCATTACATGCCCTTAATGAGAAACTCAATGTGAGTGCATGCATCTGTAGGGCCAGCGGAGTCCAAGCCCGAATGGGCGGAATGTTGGACTCTGGAATAGCCCAGAGTGAATCTTCCTCACTTGAGATACTTGTGGCCAGACTGTTCAGGGGTTCGAACTGACAATTAAAGTCCCCACCTATAATTACCCAGGAGTTATCCGGGATTTTTAAAAGAAAGATGGTCAATTGGTCAAGGATGGGGGAAACTTGGCCATAACAGACCGGCCTTGAGTAGACATTAATCAGAGCATTTCTAACTTTTGTGGTAAACGATAAAAAAATACAGAGAATGTCTCGTGATGAAGTCTCTATCTGTTTAACCTCACAGCCAAGGTGCACGCCAACCCAAGTGCACAGTCCCCCAAATGGTGTTCCCCTAACCCCCTGGGTGGCTAGAATACTATATGACGCATAGCCCAATCTGTGTGTGTCCGCCCTTGCCCAGGTTTCCTGGAACATGCATATCTCGTGTTGCTCTATGAATAATCCCCAATCTGGAATATCCAGTTTGGGAGTGAGTCCTGCTATGTTCCAGGATAATACCCGCAGGCCTGGTGGGCCCACTTCATTGGCTATAGTAGTTGAAAGAGGGGTACAAGCCCTTGGGTAGACCTGTTGTGGGTCGTTGATTCCCATCCACCCCATCAGACTTTGATCGTTGCCCAAATTACGATTGTTAACTGAAGCAGAAGGGGACTTTGTCATGGATGGTAAGATGTTCTTAATTACCTGTGAATTCTGTTGGAATAGATGGGGCAATAGGTGACCAGTGGGGGTCTTCTCTTGATTTTTACTAATTACGTCTATCGCTCTTCCCACAAAAGCCATCTCCTGATCTCCTTTCTGCTTCCTACGGCCTCCCTGCTGTACAAGCTCATCCTGGTGCAATGATCCCACTCTGGTCTCCGGTTGGGGACTGGGGCTTAGATATAAAGGTCCGGTACGCATTAGTCAATCAATTGAATCTAGTGGGCTGTATATTTGAAACGGGGAGGTTATAAAAAAGTGGTCTAGAGAGGTCCTGGTTCGTTCTAACAGATGACCCTTTCTGATTCTTCATCCCCCAATCATTACCTGCTCTTCTTGTGTTATGAGGCATAGTCCAGTGGGGGAAAAACATCCCAAGGGGAGGGAAGCTATACCCCCATTCTCCCTCTGGTAGTCACCCTCTAAAAGGGATTGCGCAACCCGTGTATCTCTAAAATGTATCACTATACAATCCCCGGGAACATCCTTTGGTCTCCATCCCACTCAGCCTACCCTGCGTGTGAATATGATTTCATTTGCGTCTTGTAGGAGAATTGCCTATGGTTGGCCAACCAAAAGATACATTTGTTTTTAAGCTCAAAATGGGATTCCCTGCACCCCCTATTCAACTCTGGTTTTCCTGTTAACCCAATAACATTGGGAGTTGAGGCCCGGGTAAGATTAATACATGTTAGGGCAGACCCTATTTCAGGGGCTCTTCACGGGGTACTATCATTGCGTTATTCCCATAGGTTGAACCTTGCTGCTGGATATCTGGAATTTGCGATCTTACCAGTGGTAGCCTAGGGATAATTTTTGTTGCTGGCCATTGGGAATGCCCCTGGTGGTGGGTGCTTGCGTCTGATCTCTGAGGCAGTGGGATTCTTGAGCATGGGTCTACAGCCTCCTGATTGATTAAAGTAGGCCTAGTAGAAATAGTCAAGGTATTAGGTGCTGGAGATACTGGCTTAGTAGAAAGAGAGGCTGATTGTAGAACTACAGTTTTTGTTGACTCGATCCCCTTAAGAATTGACTCTGCCTTTCCCCCGACCCAATGGTCAACCAATGTTGTTAATTTGACAACCCGGTCTATAAGAATATTAAGTTTGTCCTTTACAAACCTAAATTGTGCTTAAAGATCCATCACCAGGTTAGTCATCCAGGCTGGTTGCTCAAGGTTCACCTGCGGTATGTCCCCTGGTCCAGTTACCCCCATATCGCTGTTCGTTGCTTTGTTCACCGTTTGTTTTTTCCGCTTTGGACCCAAGTTTGTAGTGAGTTTATGTTTCCCTTTTTTTTACCGGCATTCTCCGAAAGCATCTCAGCAGCATGTGATACGCAAGCCTTTGCACGTGTCCTTGGGAGTTCTGATGGTGAATCCAGCGTTAGAGTTAAGGGCGAGGAGGGACTATCAGAATCATGAGTGGTGGTACATAGGGCTATGACTGGGGTTAATGAAAGACGCCTTTCTGTCCGCTCAATTTCGGTAGCAACAGCTCCAATTGCCCTTTGTAGCATTTTATTAATTGAAGTTGGTTGTAAGGGAGGTGCAGATTGCGGGGTGGCAGGATTTCTCACTGTGCATGTGCGTTTACCCATAACTGCTGATGGCAGTGGCTCGAGATTATTAAGAAGAGAATTTTGGCCGAAATAGTGCTTCCCAGAAGTTCGTATTTAGATGTTGCCCAGGAGTTAGATTGTTTTTTAAGATTATGACAGGCTGCAAGGATACTGGCCACAGAGAGGAGGATGCTCCCTAAAGCTTCTCAGGGTGGCAGATACAAATCAATTGATAATAGCACTAACCTTATGTAAACAGTCTGATAAAGTTAGAGGCCCTGTTGAACCCCCTGTCGGTGCCAAGAGGGGTGCACCAGCCCAGTGTCTTCCGGACTCTGACGGGCCCGCCCTTGGCCCGGGCAAGGCCCGAGATAGCCCGCGCATGCGGCTCTCCTTTTCAATCAATTAAAACATTTATAGAGCGCGCTACTCACCCGTGAGGGTCTCAAGGCGCTGAAGGGAGGGGGGGTGCTGCTACTGCTCGAACAGCCAGGTCTTGAGGTGTTTCCTGAAGGTTAGATGGCCCTGGGTCAGTCGTAGGTGTGAGGGGAGGGAGTTTCATGTTTTGGCTGCCAGGTAGGAGAACGATCTTCCTCCGGTGTTGGTTCTGCGAATCCGTGGGACGGTGGCGAGGGCGAGGCTGGCGGAGCAGAGTTGGCGGGTGGGAGTGTAGAACGAGAGGCGGTTGTTGAGGTATTCGGGGCCCATGTCGTGGAGCGCTTTGTGTGCGTGGGTGAGGAGCCTGAATGTGATCCTCTTGCTGACAGGGAGCCAGTGCAGGTTTCTCAGGTGGGCGGATATGTGGCTGTGGCGAGGGATGTCGAGGATGAGTCGTGCGGAGGCGTTCTGTATGCGTTGTAGTCGTTTCTGAAGCTTGGCGGTGGTTCCTGCGTATAGGGCGTTTCCGTAGTCCAGTCGGCTGGTGACGAGGGCCTGGGTGACGGTCTTTCTGGTTTCGGTGGGGATCCATCTGAAGATTTTCCGGAGCATGCGCAGGGTGTTTTCTGCACCTTGAGGTGCTGTGGGCGTGTTCCTGGTGTCGTTCCATGCTGCGCTGTCTTGTGGGCAATATGCTTTAGCCCCCAGTGCCTCTAATGACTTCCTGCGCTGCTGGAGTGCAGGCTCTCCTTTTCTGTGCCTCCAGGCGCTGTGGGCGTGTTCCTGGCGGCGTTCCCTGCCCCGCTGTCTTATGGGACATATTGAAAACAAAGTGTGTTCTACTAAATAATGAACTTTACTACAAGCAGCAGGGTGCCTGCCTAGTGGACAGCCCAGAGTCCACCGCCCTGCGCCAGACCCGCACCTCTGTCTTTCTTTCCCCTCTCGAAAGCTCAGAGCCTGCCCCTCTGTCTCCATGCCCACACTTCTCTCGGAAGAAAACTTGGCAGCAGGGCATCTACCTCGTGGACAACTCAGTGTCCACTGCCCCTGCTCCAGACAGCACCTCTCCCCAATCTCTCTCTGAGGAAACCTCGGCAGCAGGGCGCCTGCCTCGTGGACAGTTCATAGTCCACCGCCCGTGTTCCAGACTCGCACCCCACTCCTCCCCGTCTCTCTCTGAAGAAACCTTGGCAGCAGGGCTTCTGCCTCAGTGACTGCTCAGAAGACACCGCCTCTGCTCCGGGCCCGCATCACTCTCTCTCTTTCTAAGGAAACATTGGCATCAGGGTGCCTGCCTCTTGGACAGGTCAGAGTCCATCGCCCTTGCGCTCCATGCCCTCACCTCTCTCTGAAGAAACCTCAGCAGCAGGGCACCTGCCTTGTGGACAGCTCAGAGTTCAGCGCCCTGATCTAGGCCTGCATCCATCCATTACCTCCTCGTCAGCCCTCCCCGTCCCAGTCCTAACCAGATGAGCATAGCTCCTCCCACCAGACACTCCCAAGCAACTTGAAACCCATCCCTTCCCTCCAGGCCACACCCATACCCTGAGTCATATATCACCGTGACCCGCCACTCCACATCCTGTTTGTTTTTTCTGCGGAATCACTTCCGGGCGGACTTCGACGGGACAGGAGGTGCTGGGACTTCAAGCCTCCTGTCAGGTGAGTGTGAAACGGGATGTTTTAGCGCCCGTTTAAACCCCTTATGTGCCGTTTTAAATTATTGAGGCATTTACTTTGAGTCCCTGCTGTAGCGGGACCGTGGGGTTGGGGGGTCAGGACTACCTGGTGTGGGGTGGTGACTCCCTGCTGCGGCCTCCTCTCTTCCGGGTTTGTTCCCTGCTCTAGCGGGATCGCCCGGGGGGAGGGGAGGTGTGTGAGGCGCGGCTTGCCTTTCTGCGCGCTGTGGGCGTGGCAGTTTTGGCTTCTCTGTTTTTCGTCACTGGGGGCATGTCTCCTGTTTGTTTGGCAATTGTGATATATGCAGTTTGGTTTACTAATTACCGTTTTTCTGCAAGGCTGTCCGCTTCGCGCTTCCTCGGATCTTGGAGTTGGGTGTTATACTCCTGCTGTTTGGGGGTGCTGCGTTGTGGGAGCCCTGGGGAGGAGTTTACCCTGTCCTCATGTCTGTCTCTATTTGGTGGGGGTCGTATGGGGTTTTTGTGGCTCTTATCTCCTGCTGCTCTAAATAGTCACTGTGGCCTTTTGATTTATGTCTGAAGCTCTGACTATCAAGGTTACAGGTTAAATTCCCTTTGATTCTGTTCAGAACCGATTTCTCGAGTGGGCTTTGGGGGTGTTTCTTACCTTGTTCACTGGTTCCTGGTGCGAGGGCTTCTGGGTTTCTTAGTTTCCTTACGGTTGGGCCCTGTCCTGTCCTTTCCTTTTATGGGATGGGTGAAAGTCTCTGATTGGCCGGTTGATGGGCCGGCCTTCAGTCCTGTGGGGGATTGGCTGGGGATCGGTGGAACTTTCCCTGGTTGGCCTTTACTACATTTTTTTTTTCCTCCTTGTTGGGCTCGGTATTTATTGGGGTCTGTTTCTCTGTTCTCATGTTCACAACATGGAGGGTAGAGGTGCGGACGTACGTGAGCTCGGCTGTGTGGATGAGGGGGTGGTCGCTGGGTCTTCCACTGCTCCTTCCTTGATGGATATTCAGAAAATGATTGAGGCGGCGGTGGCGGCTGCCTTTGTGGCTCGTGATCCCATTGGGCCTAAGAAACAGAAATTGGATGCCTCAGCGGAGGTCGATCCAGACATGGACTCTGATGAGGAGGTGAAGGGTTGTTTTGTCCAGGGGTCGGACCTTCGTTGTGTTCTGCAGCATGTTCGGAACAATTTGGGGTTCCCTGGTCCCGTGGCAGGTGGAGAGTCTGAAGACTTCTTCGCTAATTACCTAAAGAAGGAACCTGAAAGCCCCCCCATTCATGCTTCTGTGCTGAGGGTGCTGGAAGGGGAATGGAAGGATGTGGACAAACATGCCTTTCCCCGGTTTCTGGCTAGGAGGTATCCCTTGCAGGGTTTCACGGAGGAATTTCCAGCTGTGGTAAAGGTGGATTCCCTGCTTGCTGGTATGGCGTCTCAGAGCCTGGTGGTGTCTGAGGATGCGGTTCCCTCTCATCCTGGGGACAAGCGTGTTGAAGGGGCCTTGAAGCGGTCCTTTGCTGCCTCTAATCTTGCAGTACGGTCCGCGGCTTACACCAGCTATCTTGTGCAGTCGCTTCTTAAGGACTGTCAGGGTATTTCTGCGCAGCTCATGCAGGATGAGGATCCCTCGGAGTCTTTATCCATGTTGGAACAGCAGTTGCGTTTCTTGGCAGATTTGTCCTTTGACTCCCTTAGCGCTGCAGCGGCGGCTGCGGGTGCCTCGGTTGCTGCTAGGAGGCAGTTGTGGCTTAAGTCTTGGAAGGCGGAGGCTACTCAGAAGGCTGCCGTGATGAAGATTCCCTTCACGGGCTCTAAACTGTTTGGTGAGCCGTTGGAGGCTTTGATTAAAAAGACTGCGGAGGACAAGAAATTGTTGGTTCCGGTCCGCTCTTCTCAGAAAGGGAAGTTTGCAGGTTATAAGCGGGCTTTTGGGCAGGCGTTTCAGTCAAAAATGGCGGCCCAGCCCTTTCGGGGTAGGGGACGTGGCCGGGGTGTCCCTTCCTTCCACAAGTCCCAGGGTCAACAGGGTGCTTCCTCTTCGGCAGGTCCCTCCAAGTCGTGACTATGTGATGTTGGGGTTGCCGGTTGGGGGTCGCCTCACTTCTTTTTTTCCTGTCTGGGAGGAGTTCGTTCGGGACCAGTGGGTCCTGCAGGTGGTCCGGCTGGGCTACAGAATAGAATTTGGAACTCCTCCGGTGGATGTGTTCAGGTCTACCACTGTTCCCAGGTCTCCGGCAAAATGCCGTGCTCTGTTGGACGGAGTTCGGGACTTGGTGTCCAAGGGGGCTGTGGTGAAGGTGCCTGTGAGTCAAAGGGGTCGGGGGGTTCACTCAATCCTGTTCTTGATCCAGAAGCCAAATGGGGACTTCCGTCCTGTGCTGGATCTGAAGGCAGTGAACTTATGTATCCCTCATCGGTCCTTCAAAATGGTGACTCTTCAGTTGATTCTTCCCTTCCTGTCGGTGGGGGATTTCCTGACTTCGCTCGATCTCCGGGACGCTTATTTTCATGTGCCTGTGCACGCGGAATCGCAGAGGTTCCTGCGTTTCTGTGTGGGGGTGGATCATTTCCAGTTCCAGGTATTACCGTTTGGCCTGTCTGCTTCCCCTAGGGTGTTTACTAAGGTGTTAGCTCCCTTGGTGGGTTTGTTGCATGCTCGGGGTATTCAGGTGTTCCCTTACTTGGACGATTGGTTGATTTCTTCCTCTTCTTTCCTTCAGGCTCAGGCTCAGTCCATGGAGGTTTGCAGTCTCCTTCAACGGTTCGGGTGGATTCTGAACTTGGAGAAATCCCATCTTCACCCCACTCAGGATCTGCTGTTCATTGGGGGGGGTGTTCAACACCCGGTTGGGAAAGGTCTTCCTGTCGGAACCTCGCAGATTTACTCTTATGCACGAGCTGAGGAAGGTGTTGGGGGCTCAGTCTTCCACGGCTCGCCAGTGGTTGCGTGTTCAGGGGCTGATGTCAGCTACTGTTATGATTGTTCCTTGGGCCCGTCTACACTTGTACCCCCTGGTGAATCATCTTCTGGGGCATTGGGATCCAGCCTCTCTGAATTACGAACAATTGATACCGGGGGGTGTGTCCATCACCCGAGAGTTGTCCTGGTGGCTGGTGGATTGGAACCTCTTACAGGGCTCGCCATTTGTGTCCCAGGAGAGGTTGGTCCTGACGACCGATGCCAGCGAAGTAGGTTGGGGTGCGGTCTTGGGTCAGGAGTCGGTACAGGGTCTCTGGTCTGTGCCGGAGGCGGGCATGTCCTCAAATTGGAGGGAGTTGAAGGCGGTTCTGTTGGCGTTGTCTCATTTTCTGCCTTGGATCCTCCAGAGGGATGTGATGGTGCGGTCACACAACACGGTGGTGGTGTGTTATATCAACCGCCAGGGGAGCGCGAAGGTGGCTTCCCTCAATTTGTTGGCGCGAAGTATCGGCCTTTGGGCGGAGTCTCACTTGCTGTCTCTAAGGGCTTTGCATCTACCAGGGATTTTGAACACGGAGGCGGATCGCCTGAGCAGGGTGTTTCCCTCCCTGTCAGACATGTGCCTGACTCAGGAGGTGTTTGGTTGCCTAATGGCTCGGTTCGGGATCCCGGTGGTGGACCTGTTTGCCACTCCGGGGAACGCCTTGAGGGAGAAGTATTGTTCTCTGGTTCGATCTGCGGCGGTTTGGAGGGTGGATGCCCTGTCCTTCCGGTGGGAGGGGGGTCTGATGTATGCCTTTCCCCCTATTGCTCTGCTTCCGCGTGTTCTCCTGAAGGTCAAGCTGGATCGGGCTTCGGTGATCCTGGTGGCTCCGGTTTGGTCCAGGAGGCCTTGGTTCCCTCTGTTATTGAAGTTGGCGGTGGGGCCCTGCTGGAGGTTGCCGGTGGTCCCTTGTCCCTTGTCATTTCCCCCTCTGTCTCGGGAGTGTCTGGTCCGCCTGCGATTGGCGGGTTGGCTGTTGAAAGGATGAACCTTGTGGCTTTGGGGTGTTCTCCTTCTGTGGCGGAATTTATTCAGAGGTCCAGGCGCCCTTCGACTCTCAAGTCCTATGCCCGGCATTGGGTTTCTTTTCGGTCTTGGTGTGAGGCGCGTGGGTGGTCCGCGTTGGAGGTGGATCCGGTGCGTGTCTTGGAGTTTTTGAAGGACGGGTTTGACTTGGGTCTCGCTGTGTCCTCCCTGAGGGCTCAGTGGGCTGCTGTCCGGGCCTTTCGGGGTTCGGTCTGTGACCCGGTGGTTCCCCTGGTGTCCCGCTTGTTGCAGAGTTGTTTCCTTCAGAAGTCTGTCATTCGGGCCTTTGATCCTAGTTGGGATCTGCCTCTGGTTTTGGGGGCTTTGCAGGTGGCTCCCTTTGAGCCTCTGCATGAGGTGTCTTTGAGGTTTCTGACTATTAAGGTTCTGTTCCTTGTGGCTATTACCTCGGCTCAGAGGATTGGGGAGTTGGGCTCCTTGCTTTGTTCGGCCCCTTTTTTACGTTTTTTTCCTGATCGGGTGGTTCTGCGGCCTGATCCTTCTTTTGTTCCCAAGATTCCTTCCTCTTTTCACTGCTCTTCGGATCTGGTGTTGCCTGTTTTCTGTCCTGATCCTCTTTCGGAGGTGGAGGTGCGGCTGCACTGTTTGGACGTTCATAGGGCTCTGGAGGTCTATTTGTTGCGTACTGCGCCTTTTCGTAAGGTGGAATCCCTTTTTGTGACCTTTGGGCTGGCTGGTCAAGGTCTGAAGCCTTCTGGGGCTACCCTCAGTCGTTGGCTACGGTGGGCTGTGGGTGCTGCGTATGAGGCCTGTGGGGCGTTGGCTCCTGGTTCTGTTCAGGGGAGGTCGACTCGGTGGGTGGCGGCTTCCTGGGCTTGTTTTCAGGGGACTTCCATGGCCGAGATCTGCAGAGCTGCTACCTGGAGTTCTCCTCACACGTTTATGTCCCATTATCGTTTGGTGGTTGGGGGGACTGATTCTGCTGGGTTTGGGGACGCTGTGTTGCGTTCTGCTCCGGTGGTGTGACTTTCTATGCTTATTAAAGTATATATTTTCTACTGAGTGAAGTCGATTATTGCTTTGGTATCTGCTCATCTGGTTAGGACTGGGACGGGGAGGGCTGACGAGGAGGTAATGACCGATTACTCACCGGTAATATTCATTACTCCGAGTCGTAGCCCTCCCCGTCCCAGTCCAGGTTCCCATCCCTCCCTCCCTGTTCGGCTTCTTGTGCTTGGTTTATACAGGATGTGGAGTGGCGGGTCACGGTGATATATGCCTCAGGGTATGGGTGTGGCCTGGAGGGAAGGGATGGGTTTCAAGTTGCTTGGGAGTGTCTGGTGGGAGGAGCTATGGTCATCTGGTTAGGACTGGGACGGGGAGGGCTACGACTCGGAGTAATGAATATTACCGGTGAGTAACCGGTCATTCATCCGTCCGTCCCAATCTCTCAAAATACCTTTAGAGCATCTACTTTGTGGACAGCTTAGAGTCCACCGCCCTGATCTACACCTGCATCAATCTCTCTCTTCCTCTAAGGGTACCCCGGCTGCAGCGCGCCTGCTTTGTGCACAGCTCAGAGTCCCTCGCCCTGATCTATCTATCTATCTATCTATCTATCTATCTATCTATCTATCTATCTATCTATCTATCTATCTATCTATCTATCTATCTATCTATCTATCTATCTATCTATCTATCTATCTATCTATCTATCTATCTATCTATCTATCTATCTATCTATCTATCTATCTATCTATCTATCTATCTATCTATCTATCTATCTATCTATCTATCTATCTATCTACTCAGGATAACTCGACAGGAGGGCGCCTGACTCGTGGACAGCTCAAAGTGCACCGCCCTCAACTAGGCCCACATCTATCTATATCAGTATGTAGGGATAGATGGGGCAATAGGTGACCAGTGGGGGCCTTCTCTTGATTTTTACTAATTACGTCTCTCGCTCTTCCCACAAAAGCCATCTCCTAATCTCCTTTCTGCTTCCTACGGCCTCCCTGCTGTACAAGCTCATCCTGGTTTTATATCCCTTCCCTTCAGGATACCTCAGTAGCAGGGCGTCTGCCTCGTGGACAGCTCAGAATTCATCGCCCTGATCTAGGCCTGCAACTACCTACGTACCTGTCTGCCTGTCTCACTGTCCTGGTACCTCGGTAGCAGGCCGCCTGCCTCGAAGACACATCCGAGTTCACCCCACTGCTGTAGGCCTGCATTTATGTTTGTCCGTCTATCTCCCTCTCAGCAGCAGGGCGCCGTACTATCGGACAGCTTCAGGCCCACACACATCTCATACTCTGACTAAACCCCGGTTCCTCGGAGCACACCTTCCCAAAGAAGCGCCTGTTAAACTCGCCCGCTCGGGAGAGCAGTAATTGCCTTGATTAAAGCTCTCCAGGTATTCAGCACCGCGGCCAGCAGCCTGGGGCTGGGAAATGAGGCCGCCCTTCGGTGACTAATGACGATTCCCTGAGCACGCGCCGCTGTGTATGAACAGCGTGGATTAATAGCCCGCCTGCAGCGCAAACACTGCCTGACAACCCCTCGGCACCGGCCGCCCTGACACGGATGTGCCTTCTGTTCTGTGCGTGCTGCGTTTCGTATTAACAGACCCCACCCTTGCGTGCTCGCCACAGAATGTATGTGCTTGGTGAGGGTTTCAAGTGAATAACGTGTAGAAGGCGATGTAGGTAGAAAGAAATGCACAGCATTGACCTGGGTGGAGAAGGAAGGTTCACTGACGAGGATGCTTACCGAGGGCCTGACAGATTGACTAGCGAGCAGCGTCGGTACCGGGGCGCGCCCGGCAGCTCTGGCGACAAGACTTACAACAACCTCCTCCGGACAGACTGTAGAGAGAAGAAAGGCTGACGGCGTTTCCAGATATCGCATCGGAGGCCTACGTCATGTTTATATAGGGAGCCATACCTGCACTCCGGCAGCTATCTACCTATTTCTCATCATTATAGGAAGATAATAACTGAGAACGACAAGAACAACATTCGGGAAAGGAGCAACACGGGCAATCAAAGGGGGGTGGATCTGCATTTAGAAAGCATGCCGGAGTACGCCACGTAAAGAGTGATGCACCACTGAATATGCAGATCAGCACCAGCCACGTGCCATTTATAGCCGCCCCGCCGCCAGCCTACACAACACCAGCCCCCTAAACATCTGCTGTCTCTGTCACAGACTCCGGCACCGCCTCACTTTCCCACCAATCTTCCGCCTTTTCCCAAATGAATTAATGTAACCACAAATGAATGTAAGCAAACATGATACATCAGGAACACTACACCATGACAGAGAGTATCCCCACGTGTATTAAATAGGGCTGGGCGGAATTTGTGTAGCGCCATTTGTGTAGCGCCACTACGCAGAATTTTGGGAAAAAAGTGTGAAAAACGAGCGCACGTCCTGAGGGTCCGTGTACAGGGGTCCCTCGTGCCCGGGCAGGCTCCCCGATCACCCCAGCCTGGCTGGCGTTGAGAAGCAGGGACCGGCCTGAGGTTTGGGAGCCCCCGTCCTGCGGCCTGCCAAGTGTTCATCTGCCCAGGACAAGGGTCCCTTGTGCAGAGCCCCGGAGACCTGCAAGGGCAGGCGGGAGCCCTACCGCTATGGCTCAGGTCAGGGCGGGCAGATGGGAGTCCTTTCGGTCCCAGTCATCTGGTTGCACCAATCCCCTCGGCCATCTAGTCGCACACAATGCTTTCCAATGGGGCCACCAGATTGCCGGGCCACCCTGGAAGTCCCGATGGGGGCCCATTCGCCTCCCCGATGCCAGCCAGGGCTCCAGGAGGTCGGGCACCTCCGCGCCCTGGGTCCCCTCCATCACTCGGTGCGCACGGGTGCCATGAAAGAGGGGTGGCTTTCCTTTGGATTACTAAGGGTAGGGTATGCCGGAACACCCCTCCAGGGCTGGCAGTTCTCTGCCGGGGACCAGATGGTCTATGCCCGGGTAACACCTCCCAGGCATCAGGGTCTTCCTCCTCCGGCCCGCGGCGTGGCAAAGTGCCCGGGATGGGCTCTATGGGTCCCGGGCAGTCCTCCCCCGGGCGTCCGGGCCCAAGAGCTCCGGTGGTCCTCCCTGTGTCTGAGGCCCAGCTGGGGTCTCCGAGCCCCTGGGAAGCAGAGCCTCCGAGCCCTGCGTGGGCAGGCGGGTGCTGTACCGCGAAGGCTCGGGGCAAGCAGACGGGAGTCCTTTCGGTCCCAGCCATCTGGTTTCACCTTTCCCCTTGGCCATCTGGTCGCACGCAATGCTTTCCAATGGGGAGACCAGATGGCTGGGCCGGCCTGAAAGTCCCGATGAGGGCTCATTTGCCTCCCGGATCCCAGCCAGGGCTCCATGAGGTCGGGAACGTTCGCGCCTAGGGCCCCCTCCGTCACTCGGAGCGCGCGGGTTACCAAAAAGGGGGGCAGCCTTCCTCCGGATTAGTAGGGGCAGGGTATGCTGGGAACACCCCTCCCGGACTGGCGGTTCTCTTCCGATGACCAGATGGGCTGGGCCGGACAACACCTCCCAGCAATAACAGGTCTGTGATGCCCTTAGATGTTCGGGGCTGCACACGCGCTACACTGAACGGATCAGCGTGTGTATACCTTCGCCGACAGGTGCGGGTAACCCGCTGAACCCCGTTCATGATAGGGATTGGGGATTGCAATTATTTCCCATGAACGAGGAATTCCCAGTAAGTGCGGGTCATAAGCTCGCGTTGATTAAGTCCCTGCCCTTTGTACACACCGCCCGTCACTACTACCGATTGGATGGTTTAGTGAGGTCCTCGGATCGGCCCCGCCGGGGTCGGCAACGGCCCTGGCGGAGCGCCGTGAAGACGATCAAACTTGACTATCTAGAGGAAGTAAAAGTCGTAACAAGGTTTCCGTAGGTGAACCTGCGGAACGATCATTAACGGCGGAGCGGCAAGAGCGACCGACGGCGCCAGCCCGAAGCCCTCGGCCGCCTCCTGTGAGCACGCACCATAGGCACAGGGGCGGAGAAGTCCACAGACGCATGGGGCGCTCGGGTGAGGACCGGGACTTCGGCAGGCCTCTTCCCCCCCGGGGAAGGCCCGACCGACACGCGAGGGACCAGGGACGGGGGCAGCCCCCATCCCCGGTCCCTCTCTGAGACGGAATCCAAGCTCACCCGGCACGACTCCCCCCCAGATAAGGGACCGAGGGCCTGCGAGGGGACCCCGGCTCCTCTCGCTGGGAGGCGTGCGGGATGGGGAGCTGACTGGCTCTTCCCTTCCGGTGCCTCCGACCCAGGTGAGGGTGGGGGTGGGCTGATTGCCAGCCTGCTGGCACGGCTCAGGCCACCTGGCAACGGACGGTTGATGTGTAGGTGGGGCGACCCTCCCTCGTTGCCAGGTATCCGGTTCGACCTGGTCTCGTGTGGCCGGGCTGAGGGGTTTGAAGACTCGCGTGGTCCCTCCTGGGTTACCCTAGGAGGGACCGGCGCCTGCGGGGCTGCCTGCTCCTGTTGCTCCAGGAGCCCACTCTCTAGCCCCCCCCTTGTGGACTCCCCGGCCGAGCGCCTAGCAATGTTTTTCTTCTCCCAACGGTGCAGTCTGACTCCCAGAGGAGAAGCCTTGAACAGGGCACCCGGACTGTCTCGCCGCGTGGGCGGCAGACGGACGGCGTCGCCTTCCTCCCGCCTTTCCTGCGCCCGCAGGTGGGCGAACGTTTTCGAAAAGTTGCCTTTGACTCTTGGCGGTGGATCACTCGGCTCGGGCGTCGATGAACAACGCAGCTAGCTGCGAGAATTAGTGTGAATTGCAGGACACATTGATCATCGACACTTCAAACGCACCTTGCGGCCCCGGGTTCCTCCCGGGGCTACGCCTGTCTGAGGGTCGCTTGATCGTCAATCGCCCCTATCCCACCATCATCATCTCCTTCTGGTAGTGTGCCTTGTTCAGAGTCACAGCTGAAAAATAATGAATCCTCAGTTAGGGTGACCTCCCCGGTGGAGGCACTGGTGCAAAGTCAGGCTGCATCTTAATTATTTCGTAGTGTGATATCAGTCAAGATTGCGCTAAAGTAGGTTCGGGCTCAGACATTGGGACCACAATTGGATCCTGTTACACTGCTTGTGACATCGCACTGGTATCGACATGTGGCAGCCTTGCACTGGTTCAGGCACTGGTTCAGGCATCTGCATTGGAGTCAGTTCTCGTGCTGGAACAGCTTCCAAGGGGTCAGTCGGTGCCAGGGAAGGTTTCACTGGTGGTAACCAGACTGGGAGCCCCTGTGGTCCTTGGGGCCAGAAGGCATGACAGAGGACGCCACAAAAACGCACTAAAGATACACATAATGGCCTCTTTGAAGGCTTCAATTTGCTGCAGCATAGCCAATGGCCAACCAAACTCGAGGCACATTGGGGATGGGATCAGTTGGAGAAATTCTAAAGTGAGGAATCATACTTGTGCTTGTGGCGGCAGTGCGGAGCGGCGCACCATAGGCACGAGTATGTGCTTTGAAAAAGAGCAGACTGCTCTCTCCAGCGCGCGCGCACCACTCGCAGGTGCACTCCTCCGCCTCTCTCTCCCGCTGCAGCGAGAGGTGCGCGCGCTTGTTTTCTTTCTGTCTGTGTTTGATGCTGTACAGTCTTTTTGACATTCTTCCTTATTGATTTGCAGCTCTATGTACTTTTACCAGAATATTTAATCAGATCTCATTTTATACGAACTGGGTTGTGACATTTAAATCGGAAGTGTTGAGGCTCGTTTGGGATAATGTAATAACATTTTTTACAAGAATTTCCAGCTTACACCCTGAAAACTTAGATGTACATTTTCTGTCATCTGTGATGCAAACCCTGCCTTAGGAAACAGTTAAAGCAACAGCAGCTCTCTGCAACAACCATTCATTTTCAGACACTACTCACCGTACTTTATAACTGGAGCTACAGGCAGCTACAATATAACATCACACATTAAAAAAAGCTTTTCTACCGTTTCCATCTCCGAGCCTGAAGATCAAGCACTATTGAAAAGCTTGCATCACTGCAGCTTTTATCAGTAGGGCCTTCCATTATTGTGCAGCACATGCTTATACTACAACACATTCTCATTACACAACCTGTACTTCACACAGTGCCTTCAAACGTAAACAACACTTTCAGAAAAACAACAAAGATTGGCATGCGATAGTGGGCAAATTACCCGAAGATATTTTACCAGGATTGGAATTTTTGATCTGCACAATACACCGAATCTATGCAACAGACACAGAATCTTTGCAACAGACACATTAACTCGCTGATTTTCCTTGAATACAATCCTATGCAAGTTACACATTATGCTCTCCAGGAAGCACACTACATGTTCAAGTTTTTGGTGATAATTCGTAACAGTAACGAGATTAGGCACACAATTCTGTAGCAAATGCATTTAACTAGAGCCATCTTGTCAGTGCTGCACCCTGAGATTTATTGAAAACACGATATCTGCGCAAGTGCCTGAACTCAAGCAGCCATCTTAAGTGCATCATGATGGAAGCAGTAAAATGAGCTAGAAGAGTTTTAGCAAGGCTCCTGTTCTTGTGTGTGTACTGTACAGGCTGCTGTTTTTCAATGAATGCTCATGCACTGGCGTTCATAAGCGGTTTGCCAGTGAAACCGCCCCGAATGACACAACCTGTCCACAGTCTGCTCTCATTATGCTCTTTACCGTCACACCCCATTCTCCGTTTGTGCGTTCCCATTGTAAACATTTTCGATTTTATGCGCTCTTGCCATCCTCTTTACTTTTTCCTCTGCCTTTTGAGTCTCTTTCCAGATACAACCTAAGCCCGCCTCTCTCTCTCTCTCTCTCCGCCGCTCACTCACTCACTCTCTCTCTCACTCTCTCTCTCTCTCTCCCCCTCCCCCTCTTCCTTACAACGTCTCCTACCCTTCTGCTCTTTTTGCCATTGCCTCTCTCAAGCTCTACGTTTGTCTCCAAGGCTTTAAGTGGGGTGAAAAAACTGGGGGTCTCTCAAAGGGGCGTGGTCAATGTATTTATGGGCGTGGCTTAAAAACACAGAAGCTAACAAGCATTGGCATAGCCAATAGGTCTCGCCTTTGGAACCTTATAAGTATTTAGTTATGCAATACAATATCCTTGGTGCAATCAACATCAACTGTTGCATGGCTGAAGGCGAGACCTATTGGCTATGCCAATGCTTGTTTTGATTTAGTCGGTCACCAGAGACGATAGGAATGGGCCTGATTGGATTTTATTCTCCTTGTCCCCCTGGAGGATCACATCTTCAGGCTTTCTCTCTCCAGAAACACAGCACTCAGAGATTTTTATAAAGAACGAAGCAAGGCAATAATTGAAAACAAATTTTGTAAAGTGAATGGAGTTGCCCATGCTACACGCAGTATGTGTTGCCAGCTAGTCACTTTCTCTGAAGCAGAAGATGCGCTCCAGTATACTGCAGGCTAGAGAGGTGCTGGAGATAACGGCTGCTCATGTTGGTGCACAAGCGATAGTGTGCTGCATGGCTAATCTCTTATACGTTCCCAAAGGCGAGACCTAATGGCTATGCCAATGCTTGTGTGGGACAACATGCTCTTCAATCGTATTTTGAATGCAGGGGTTCAGCTGGAGCCTGTAGAGCAAAACCTCAAGGATTGGGGTGAAGCTGGAAAACCTCATGCCTGATAAGGGTGAATATTGGCCCAGTATAGGTCAGGGGCGGAGCAGACTTACCACGGTTATCCTACTGGAGGTATCTCTACAGCTCCCCTACTGCAGGTGATTCTTGCTCACTTCGTGGCATGTCTAGCAACCTGGGTCACACGGATCCCACTGGCTCTAGAACAACTTGCCTCAGGTCACCTACATGAAGAACTTCAGTCAACTGAGCCTAGAACGCGCCTTTTATCAAGTCAAGAGGCTACTCCTCTCCTTGGCCAATTCAACTTTCTCTTTTGCTAGTAAGTTCAAAACAGCAAATATTTCTCCAGAGTGAAGAGAATGGCTAATGTCAAAGGTTGTAGCCCTGGCAAATATAGTTTCAGAACTAGTGTGCAGTATCCTCAAAGTCTAGTCAAGTCCTGAAGCCAAAAGGCTTCATTCATACAAATTTGGGGGCATTGGCAGGAAACCAGAGCCAATCAAAATGCAACTTTGTTGTCTTTTTAAAATCTTATTACAAACAGGAGGAGATGCATGCAAGTCTTTGTCCTGATCTCCAAGCTACTTGGAATGTGGGTCAGGCTGGACAGGACTGGTTAAGGTTACTTGAGGACTGAAGACAGACTGGTTGGTAAGTGGCATCCTGCAGAACATGAGGCACGAAAGAGATCCAGCAGAGCTGAGAACCATCTTCTGTAGGGAATAGAGAACGATTCTTCTAAGGCACTCGGAAGAGCTACAATATAAGGGAGGAGACACTAAACAAAGTAACACATAGCCCCCTTCACAAAGAGCCGCCGCACTTGTTGAGGGATCTCCGTCCTGCAGTTTTCCATTGTGGAGATCCCACCGTGCCTGCGGAGCCTCCTCCACGAATGTGGAGGCTCTTTGTGAATCGGGCCAGAGAGTCAAGTTCACCGAGGATGGAGCAAGAAAAAACACCATGACTACGGGGGAAACCCCCATACTGTGCAACCCTGACAAAGCATCCCAAATGGATGTCAATATACAAGTCCCTGAAAACATATGCAAGAAACACACACACACACAAAACATACACACACAATACATACATACCATGTGCCAAAAGTTAAGGCAGGACTCCCATTATGAGACTGATTGGACTTTACCGGGTAGGGCAATAGACAGCCCCCTCACCAAGGGTGCTGGTAGAAAGGCTGAACCCCTAAACTATAACCTCCTTTCACCAGTCACCTCACATCTTGGTACGAGAAGGCAGTAGCCATCTACACTACAGTTGGGAGTCACTTTTCTTGCTTTCAGGACAGCATTGCTTAATAAAATGTGGGCCAGAGAGTCCAAGGGCAGGATGGGGGCAAGATGCAAAGCAGGGCAGAAAAACCGACATGCCGCATGGAACAGTTTTCTAACCATAAAATGGACTTAACTCTGCACATTAGAGAAACCTGCTGACCTCACAATGTGGTGGGCTGTACCATTCAACACTGGGGTAGGCTGTACCTTTCAAATATCAGCCTCTCCAACCTTTACAAGTAGCCCCAGAGAATAGGGGCCAAGGGTGAAAGTAGAAAAGGAGGTACACTGACTATGGGGAACAAAACACAAACTTTAAAGCTAGAAAATGGAAAGCTCACAGTTAACACTTGAGAACTGGGATGTAGCATAAGCAAGTAAAATTATGGGCTAGAGAATAAACGGGTGGAGGTAGGCTTGTAGTTTTGGGTGGGCAGAACAGCCAAATACCAGCAAAAGATTGTGGCGCAATGTTTCTGGTAACAAATTGGGTTGCAGAAAGACAGCTTGGGTACAACAGATGACATTGAAACGCCAGATCAGTCCAAGCTCCCCTGAGCCTTAAGAAAAGTTGTGAACCTAGGAGGAATTAGACTAACGAGGGATCAGGGCACCTTGGAAGGTGCAAGTGCCAGAGCTGAAGGAATTTCTCACTTTGTGTGAGACTGTCCCTTCACCCTTAGCTTCACACCAACCTGTGCAGACTGGCTCAGGGACAGTGAAAGAAATGCCTCCTAAATATAGCTTTTAGGTGAAGAACGAGGCCTCTGTTATCCCTTTAAGACACAAATGCAATCCAGAAAAGGATAACCGAAAAGATCCCAAAAACAAAACAAACAAGAATTTGCAATGCAATAGGTCTCGCATTTACACGAGTTTAAGCTATTGGCATTGTAAATGACGATGCTTTTTATTTATGTTTTAAAAACGAAAACAAAAATAAAAGGCATTGTTATTTGGAATGTCAATAGCTCAAACGTGCGTAATTGCGAGACCTATTGCATTGCAAATGCTTGTTTTCTGAAGAGGCTATCTCGAGTTTGCTGCTGTACCAGGAACCAATTAACCTAGCCAATCTAAAAGTCTGTTGCTATGCAGCATTTTTCAACTGAAAACAAATCTCTTAAAAACACTTAATACCCCTTACACAATAACTTTTTGCACCTGCCCCATTGTAAATGCTCTGAATCAGACCATCACCCACTTTTTATTGATGTATTTATTTATTTGGTTTTATATAGCAATAACATGACCCAGGGGGTAAAGCACTTTACAAGACGAAGGATAAAAAGTAACAAGGTTACAGTAAAGCCAGGACAACAAGACCAATGAAAGAGCAGTGACTTCACAATTGTGTGCATTATACAATTACTAGTCCTAACAGTATATACACGTACCAGCCTTTGCATATGCCATGAGATGAACAGTGAACTCCAGCGCCACTCTAGCCAGGCTAGTGAGTCTGAAATAATCAGGTAACGCTGGAGACCGTAGCCAGTTTAGACTGTTAAATTTGCAGTGAATTCAGCAGACCTTATGTCAGATCTATACTCCACTATTGCCGCATTTTGACCATTTGGAGACCTACTTTATTTCAACAGGCGGAATGTGCTTTCGGTGCCACAACCTACCAATTTTTTCTCCTCTACCACACCAGCCGTGAAATACTTCAAATATTGGAGTGGGGACTTATTAAACAGGGACATACGACTTCTCCATGACAACCTTGCTCCTCCTCCTGTGCACCGCTGTAAGAGGCAGCACGGACATTCCACTGCCTCTAAGAGACAGCTGCAGCTTACTAGGCAAGCATCGTGTGTAGCAGCACATCACAAGTTAGCGGCTCTTTGGGGTCGGGTGGTGGTTGAGGGTAAGGCCTTGCGTCCTCATGGCCCCCTGCAGTGTAGGATCAGCCAACCTCTGCAATCTGGCTGCCCACCTCCACTGGGCTCCCATAATGTAACCTGTTTATGCAATGTCCTATTGTAGGCCTTCTAGTATTGTGGGGACAAAAGTAATGCTTTCTATTAAATATTTAATACTAACATTTGAGTGACAACTATGTCATGTCACGTTGGAGACATTTGTTTACTGTAACTTCAATGTAACCCCAGTGGTTGTTCTGGCGTCTGAGCCGGTTTAACCTGGGGAAAAGTTCTACTGTCTACAAACAAGATTTACAACATCCTTGGAAGAGACCGACTTGGAAAAAACACAAAAGCTGATAGATTTACGATATAAGTGATATGAGATCTTGATATCCTGTCATAGAAGGCCTTTTTAAATAGCACCTCATTACTTGAAATGCATGTAAACCTACACACCGTTTGTCCTCCGTAGTATATCAAGCATTCTTGGGGAGGTGGGCGATTCTTTCTTTTCGGCACTGCATGAGAGGCTCAGATCGGTTTGGGGCATCACGAAAGTAACTGAATATTTCATGGCAGCCCTTCAGAACTGCTTTGAAAACGTCGGTCAGCAAAATTGGGGTCGACCTTCCAGACGAGCACAGGTTCACATTTTCGCACATTATACCAAGAGATGTGCCCTGAATGGCGCGCCACAGGTCTCCAAGTCTGTGTTCGTGGCATGTGGCTGCCCACTTTTGCACTCAGCAAGCCAAAATAATGGACTAGTGGGAGGCCAAGCTGGTATTAAGTAGCTTTTGTGCTCGCTTACTTGTACGCCTGGCATGGAGAAGCAGCAAAGGAAAGGCGACCTTCATTGAGTTATTTCACCAATTAGCTATCACCCCTTTAGGTTTCTGAGGGTTCTTCAGATAAGTCTGTCACCTGAAGCCGACAGCTGCGCAGCGGGTCAAAGCCTTTCAGACAAGGACGCTGCAGCGCTGCCATTTTGTCGCCTGTGTCATCGGCGAGTTTTTTTTTTTTCCTTTTTCATGTTATATTCCAGCTGAACCCTGCAGGATCCACCATCTCTCACTGCAGCAGATGATGTCTCCATGGGGTGGGGAGCTCATCCTTCCTCGTTATGCCTCATCCGCCACAGGGCAGCTGTATCGCACCTCCGTCTGAGCACTACATACAGGCGCCAGCTCTCCTCAGGCAGCCGTGGACAGCCAGCAACCATCGCGAGCCGTCTACCGCCACTAAAACTACGGCTAGCTTCACTGCTTGCCAGCAGCAGGTGCGAGTCACAGCAACCGAGCAAGGCAGAAGAGCCCTGCGTTCTAGGAATGAACAGGCTGCAAGGGGGTCCCTCAAGAGAGGAGCTCAGCCGCAGCTGAGCACACAACATATTCCAGCACAATTTTACCAAGATACTACGAGGGGGCACTGGGTAATGCTATTCATCCATTCCCTTGTCTTTAGAAAGCCTTAACCCCTGGCGGCAACCAAAGACGGCACAGCTTATGTGGCATAAGACCCACTTCGGGACAACCTTAACCTACATCGCACACATTGCTTTTTCAAGTGGAAGCAATTGGATCCACTTCCTTTCTGCGGAGTGCAACCAAAAGAACAAGCGCCCGCCATTCCCGCTGTTTATTTTTGCTAAGTGAAAGCGCGATGCAAAAATAAACACGCGGCGCCCTGTCTCCTTTTGGGACGGCGCATCCGGACTGGATCTCACGCCTCCATGAGATAAGAAATTGCTTCACGACAGCCGTGAAGCAGGCGATCCAGTCCGGATGGGCAGGACCAAGAGGCCTAAGGGAGGCAACCCAAAAAGCTCATTTTCAATGGCAGGCCTCCGTTTAGCACAAACGGTGACGCCAGCCAATGGGAATGAGGGGCGGGGCTTAAAGCCATTTTCTCAAAATCCTTGTTCACAATAAATCTCGCCGAGGCGGGCAGCGCTTTGCGCTACAACACCACGCGAGACCTAAAAAAGAGTAGGTAACAGGACTTGTAGATCCAGACGAGAGATCCACTAAACGTCCACGTTTGCAAGACAACTTTCTGTCCACACATATTTCTGAAAAAAGTATATTCAATCCCACCTAATCTAGTTTTCATATGAATTTGTGCAAATGCTTGTACGGTATTTACTTTAACGGTGTTCCTGTGCACAGAGCAGTATTAAAACGTTTCTCCTAATTAGCCTGGTGAGGTTACTGTTAATTTTCGGACACACTATTGAAAACTCAGGAGATTTTCGCCAAGAAAATATTAGGCAACGTGTACAAGGAAGGGGACACATCTAAGCTACTATCTAGCCACCTCCAACTGCACTAGTCTGGCAAATTCTACATCCTAGAACATAAGGGCGTTTCTAGGCCAGATTCGAAGAAATAGGATCTGTGGCACGACAGCGCTTTATTCCTAGTTTTTTGGCCTTCTCCAGGACCCTTAGGGCAGCACCAACGCAACTACAACTTCACATTTTCCTAAACCTGGTATCACAATGGAATCCTCTCAAACTTTAAGAGAGTATGTTCTGCAGTGACCGAGAGGGGCAGCAAGCCACTTCAAGGTCATGGGGAGAGGTGAGTGTGCATTCATAAGAGCCAACAGGACCTAAGAGAAATAAAATTTCCCAGTATATTTATTTTTTAGGCAACAGCGCTCAGCAGTCTGGGGCTTGAATAGTCTGCAAATTGACTATCTCTGAAGCGCTGAAATCCTACGTCTTGAAACTTCTCTCTTCAGAAAACAAGCATTGGCATAGCCAATAGGTCTCGCTTTTGGGACCGTATAAGTATTTAGTTATGCAGCACAATATCCTTGGTGCAACAACATCAACTGTTGCATGGCTAAACACTTATAAGGTCCCAAAGGCGAGACCTATTGGCTATGCCAATGCTTGTTTTTGTTTTTCATAAGAATACGGTTTGCTTCGGTGAAGTCTCGGCGAAGGGCGCCCCCACCCCACAAATTTGAATTTTGTGCCTCCCCTTCGCACACACTAAAAGTCCAGCTCAGTAACTCCTTCGAAAAAATAAGACGCATGATATAAAACATTATCATGGCACAATGTCTCTGAAGCGGAGGGGACAAGGCTACATTATGCCTGTTTTTGCCTGACCTCCTTACGTATCTTCGAAGAAACACAACAGCTCAGCTGCAAGTTACTGGATAAAAACACGTGCAGACACACAGCTCTGGGGTTCAAAGACAGGTAGGTAAAAATCGGTTCAGCCTCCTGACAGGTGACACTATATCACAAAATATGTGAGACCATCGGGTCTCACAGATCATATCCTGTCGCAGGACACTTTGAGAAATTCCATAACAAGCGACCCGATGGTCTCACATATTTTGTGATAGATGCCGTTGAGAAAAATCCCAGGGGAGGCAATAGGGAAAAACAATTAAGGAGATTGGAGTCACGTTATATAATTGAATTGAATTCTAAGCAGCCAGATGGTTTGAATGTTGAAGAGGACATGTACACTCACCTTTGATAATTAGTTTTGAATAATCGTTCCTAACCAAATTTTCTGTCATGAAAAGCTTTCCATGTGCAAATTGACTCAAGATGTAACAAATTAATACATTGTATTGGCAACACAGCCCACTGGGGCTAAAGTCTCGGAATAGGTTCCTGGAAAACATTGCTTAACAAACAACATGGTTGGATTAAGAAAGCCCACTTGGGCATTACTCATACCGTTTATTTCACAAGTGCAATGGATGACAGAACAATGTTTTCTAAAATATAATCACTGTCGGTCATGATTTACTATTTTAGTTTTATACTAATGAAATCGTATTGTGATGTGTATGCCAACAACGTAGGACTATATGTAAAAACTACGAGTCTGCCTTCTTATACACTCACTATGTAGTTGTATAGTCACGTGGAAAGCCAAGTTAAAATGGTTGTGAAAACTTTACTCAGCGTCAGTGAACAAGGGTGCTGCGCACTCGAAACGCGTTTGACGAATGGCTGACTGAAGGATTAAAGCATTTATCCAACCGCACACGGCTTCGTTTTTCTTCCGGATACATGGGAGAAGATTTTTTCCTTATTTGATAGAGACCGGCTTCCGTGCGCTCCATTGGCAACGAAGCAACTCTCGCTTAGGAGGAGGCATTTCATATACGGAAGACTCCAAGGCATATATATATATATATATATATATATATATATATATATATATATATATATATATATATATACACACACACACACACAAACAGACGCACATGCGATAGATATATTCATTCACACAAACAAATGGACAGACAAAAGCACACGCACATATTACGCACATACTTACAGATATATTCACTGACACACACAGGGATAAAAACACATATAAACAAACGCGCATACTCACAAACACACACACACTAACATGCATACATACACCCATGTATAGAGAGACACACACAAAAAAGCATAAACGCATACACATATACACATGCGCAAACACACGTACACAACACACACATATGAAGGGCCACTGGAGTTATACAGCGGGGAAGGCCAAATTATACGGCAGCAAGGAAAGGCAAATTAGGCGGCATGATATGCCACATTTTGTGATACTAATGCATCATTAGTTTATCAGTTATACACGTCACCACTACCCGGACAGATGTTTCACTTCATTAGTACAAGTTTAACACACAAACCGCGATAAGCATCAGAAAGATAACCGGGTGATGCACTATAGGAAATCGATAATTAGGCGGGAAGCGCGTCTGCAGAACTGCATAATTACAGTCGTCCTGCACCTATGTCTATATCTGAACACACACTAGTAAACTCACATATACAAACATGCAGGCTCATTAATGCAACTACACACATGTATTAAGCAGTATAAAAAAATACAATTAGATTTGATTAGATTCGATTCTATAAAATTAGATTAGATTTTCTGTGGCAAAGGTAAGGAGATTCCAATATTCACTTTTTGATTACAATTAAAATATCTTGTGTACAGATAGTAAAGTGTTAGAGCATAAATAAAAACAAATCTAAAATAAAACCAACAATTAAAATGAATAGGTATAGCCAGGCACTAAAATATTTTAACTTTGCAGCCAGTACCAGGGCTTTTACCCAAATAATACGATCAACAAATATCTGCAACTCCCCCACCCCCCTCCAGGCAAAAATGTCTGTTCCTGGCTTCCCCTGAAAGGAAAGAACAAATGAAAATAAAAAATAGCGCCCAGCAGTTCATGGATGCATAAAGCGCCCGGCCTCTTTGAGAAAGAACCCAGGTCAACATTTCGATTCTACCCGCAGCCCGGCCCACGTCCGGGAAAGGAATCAATTGCAGGCCTCTGAAGATGACCTTAAAATGTTGTTTAAAATGTTTGCGAGCTGAGAAGCCACCAAGATAAAAGGCGCGCACCTTTTATTGTAACATTTTTGCACAAGTCTATTGAAAACTCAGTTGTAGTGAACAGACAACAGAGCACACACACACAGCAGAAACGAGTAGGAAATAGCGAAGACGTGGTTCCTGTAATATTTTAGGAGTAGTGTGGCCGGCTTACAATCGAGAACAAGCATTGACTGTGTGGGGTGTAGGCAGTTAGTTCATGTAAGAGTTCTTGGAGGGAGAGTAAGGGGCTAAACGGGGACCCGCTCTATACAGTGCGGTTGTTTACTTGCTAAAGTCGAGCGCGACCCGTTTGGCGCAAAGTTGAAGGATGAAAGGAGCAGAGCCTCATTCAGTGATTAGCGAAGTCACGCTTCGGTTCCCGTCCGGCTGAGGTTTGCTGAGAGGCGGGGCGCGTGCGCTTGCAGGAAGAGGGGGTGAGGAGGAAAGAAGAAAGATGGGCTGGGGATGAAGGCATCCCAGTCACGTGGTCAGAAGCCGCGACGGCAAAAGTGAAAGCAGGCTGGCGAGTGGTGTTCGATGTGCGCGCACCATGAGGAGAGAGGAAAGCCAGATGGCGCCTCTGCTCGTCATTGTGCGTGTAACCGCACGCTCTATGCCAGCCAAAAAGCTGTGGTCGGCTTTTTAAAGCCCACACACTAAATGTCTCGCCAGAGCAGCGCATGCGCTGGCTCAGGCGAGGCCTAAAAAGGGGAGTGGTAGACTCTCAGAGTCTGGCCTCTGATTAACAATCTACCCTTTTCTAGGGGTCCCTGACAGTCTAACTTTATTTAGCTCGTTGATCAGAATGACATGATCTAAGTCTTTTAGAGAGATCTAACAGCAGCAGCTCCGTTGGGAGGCCCTGGTCTCTTATGGTCTGTAGTTCATCGAGAGTTGCTATGTGGACTGTTGCAGGAACCAGCCTGGGACCAACCTTAATTATCAAGGGTACTGGCCACCAACTTAGCCAGATGTTGTTCCATCATTTGGAAAAAGCTGGAAGTTCAATCATTAATTGGCCTAAAGTTCTTCAACTCTACAGGGTCAGAGAAAGAAAAGTAAACACCAATCTGGAGGATAAAATAAGCAACAATTTGTCTTTCATATACATGATGTATTTGCACCTTTTCCGGCATTACTGTTCAAGCAGTCGTGTTGATGCGTGTTGCTGTTTTTGTGATACCGCAGGATGTTTATTTACAAGGGCTAGAAACCAGCAGTCATCCTTTTCAGAACTCCTGAAAAGCATGGCAGTCTTTTCAGTTAGTATTGATTTGTGCCACATAATAAAAACTGAAAAATTCTGACTCTGGACTTCATTGAGTGAGACGAAACACGTGCTTGTACTAATGCGCAGTGCATGAAACGGCAGCAAAGCAGTGTGCTCCTCGAATGTGTTACTCAAACTGGACAAGCGCGTGCTGAACATGGACTCACTATGCGCCAGTAAGTCATTGCCACTGCCTAGTGCCGCTGTTTCACCCGCGGTGGGACGGCGGAGGGATACCTGTTCATACTAAGACCTGATGTTCCTGGAGAAAGACCTTGCCAAGTGTTTTTTAATCCAGGAGCCATTGGCGAGTACCTTCCGCATTCGCTGCTCCCTTGGTGGCTTGCCTAACAGGCCTCACGCACTCACGTCTACCACAGGCTGCAGAAGTACTTTAACCTTACCTCCACCTAGAACGTAAACGTGAGTAAAGGCTCCTGCCATTGACGTGTCCTTTTGAACTTTGGTAATTTCTGCAGGCTTTAAGAGCACAGCAGTGGGGGCATTTGTGTGTGCGACATCACGCGAGTCAGTAATGTAGTGCATATGTGACACTA
Source organism: Triturus cristatus (assembly GCF_964204655.1). Classification (NCBI taxonomy): domain Eukaryota; kingdom Metazoa; phylum Chordata; class Amphibia; order Caudata; family Salamandridae; genus Triturus; species Triturus cristatus. The sequence goes on from NC_140585.1 coordinate 291,967,867, forward strand.
TTTTTTTATTCTTTGTGTTTACTTTGAAAATACGTGTTTGACTTGCTAATTGTGATGGAGCAGGTAGTGCAAAATTTTGTATACCTCCTCTATTTTTGCATGAAAATACTAATTATATAATCTACTAACATTGTCGTGTGTTGCCATTAGGGACATTTTCTGTATGAGAGAGATGTATGGTAGCGAAGGTCACCTGTGAAATTTTGGTCTTGGGTACCAGGAGTCCAAAAGGCACTCTGATTACGCTTATCACTGGAAAGGTAATAGGTGTTCCCTAAGCTTGCTAGAAGGATAAAGTAGAGGGTAGTGCTACTTTATTAACGAGTGTCATAATTCTGTAGTAGGGCAGACTGTTCGCTGCTCTCGGGAAAGACAGAATTCTGTGTGAATGAACTACATTTTCCGTATGAAAGTGCGTGAATGAAATAGCATTCAGGTTAATTGTGAAACTCTGGTGTTATTTCTCAGGAGCAGAGCGTCTCCAACTAGGTGTCTTAATTCTGGAGAAACGGTTAGCTAATGCTTGTTAGAAGGGTAAGGTAGTGGGATGTGCTACTTTATCAACGGAAGTAACGATTCTGTAGTAGGGCAGAGGTAAGCGCTGCTCTTGGGAAAGACGGAATTCTTGTAAGAAAGGTCATTAACTATTCTTTGTTAGTGAAACAGATATTGGTGGCGTTTTTATGTCGTTACTAACAGATTTGTCAGTCAGAAAAAACGAAAGAAAGTTTGCCGATAAATTTTGTATAGGAGGGGTCAGCAGAAGCAGGAGTAGCGAGAAAAGCTGACGTCAGAAAGACCGCGCTGGGATTGGCCAGTCAGTAAGAAACGTAGACGCTCCTGATTGGCGTGTTAGTGTACGCTGCGCTGGGATTGGAGAATTACAGAGTGACGTAGACGCTCCGGATTGGTGCGTTAGTGTGAGTCGCGCTGGGATTGGAGAATTACAGAAGTGACATAGACGCTCCGGATTGGTGCGTTAGTGTGAGTCGCGCTACGATTGGTTAAAACAACAGAATAGTCGTAGGGAAAAACTAGCGATACATGGAAGACAAAATTATGTATTACGATCCACCAGAAAAAGACCTGGTTTGGAAAGATCAAGAGTTTATTCAAAAAGGACAAACAGATTGTGACTAGAGAGGGACAGTTGCTTCCTCCACCAAAATCGCCCGCATACTTCATGGTTGCGAAATAAGGATATCACACATGTATTTGGTTCGACAATTGGGCAAAGTATACAAAAGATGATGGAGTGTTAGCATTCCCGGAACATGGTTCATTTAATTTAGCGGTTTTAAGAAATTTGAGAGAGAGAATGATGAATCTAGAACCGAGACCTAGACCAACACAGTTTGAACCATTAACAGAATGGGAAGATGAGATGCAAGACAGGGAACGGCAGAGGAGTGGCGGAAGGTACAAGTATATGTTTGGTAGATCATATGGACAGGAGAATCATGATGATATAATAAGGAGATGGCGAAGCGCAAATATGACTGAGGGTTTGTTTCCTGTGAGAGATGCTGAAGAAATTACCAATAGAAAATGTATGGAAAAAAGAAATAATATCGAGTAAAAAGGGAATGGTGTGCATGAATCGGAGGATGATGTTCTTGACGACAAGTTTTATAAAAATCCACACCCTTATCAGTCAGATTCCACATTATTGACACCAAGTGCCCCAATGAGAGAGACTCCACGGAATATAAAATTTGAATCAGTATCACAAGAGACAGGAAGAAACAATCCTTTTAAAGAAATAGAGCAAAAACAACATGGTAAAGCGGGTAATGAAAATTCAGCTGAACTAGCGAAAACCAGTTTAGAATTAACTGAAAAAATTAGGGAATTGACTAAAAATTTGGAAGCCGTAACTGTTCCTGTCACCATAGGACCTGTAATGCCTATTTTTGATAAACAGAAGGAAAGTGAGCATTGTCTGACGATTCCTTATAACAGCAATAAACAAACAGAGAGGCCAGAAAAGAATATAGACAAGAACCCATGGAGACAAACAACAAGTATTTCAGAACAAAGTACACCTAAAAATTTGACAGTAAATCAAAGTTTAGTGGATAGGATAATAATGACGACAGAATCAGTTCCAGGAACACCAGAGAGATTAGCAAAACAAAATACTGAGAAAGATAGTGTAGGGCCTACTTCAGAAGAATTAAGTGAATGGCTAAGGAGTTTACAGCAGAAAGATAAAGAATCCCAATCTATAGATGTGGCCAAGTTAAAGATTGTTTTGGAAGAATTAATAGTAGGGACTATCCCCACGGAGAAGTTAAAAGCCTATCAGGACGAAGAATTGCTATTTTTATGTAAAAGTTTAACCTGGAGAGCAAGGAATCTACATTAAAGACTAGAAGAAGTAACAAATGAAATGGGCATAGACTTTGAAAGAGTAAAAGCTTTAAAAATACCCTACAGAGTAGATTTTTCTGAAAAGGACATTGAAAATTTAAACACCGCAGGAAGAACAACTCAGATTAAAGATATAATCATTTTGTTAAGGAAGTTGGGAGATGTAGATAAATGGAAAAGTAGGTGGTTCCGGAAACGAGCAGATGTTTCAGACAAAACCTTTGCAGCTTTCCCCGTAAGAGAAAAGGAAAAGGTAGTAACAGAATGTCCCATGAGAGAAATTCCAGGAGGAGGATTTGTACATGTCCCTTGGACTAGACAAGATATTTTGTCACTTACCAATGATATCCCTCGACTACGCGAAAAGCCAGTCGAGTGGTATATGCAAGTGGATAGGTTCGTAAAATTATCAAAAGTCTTATGGATTGATTTAAATAGTCTTTTTGACATCATAGTACCAGCAGATTTATGGACAGAGTGCAAAATTATGATTAGCTGGCCTACACAAGAATACCCTAGAGACCCAAAAACGGGAGCTCCTGACCCCGAAGTAATGAAAAAATACGAACAGGTAATTGCCTTTCTGAAAAACAAAGTACCTCCCAAAAAGACTGATTGGGTAAAAATTGACAGGACTCATCAGGAAGCTAAGGAGTCGGTACATGCTTATTATGCGAGGTTAATCCTCGCCTTTAAGCAGTTTAGTGGTGATGAAAATTTGAGTGAAAAAGATTTAAGTAATTTTGTATACCGATTTGTATATGGGCTGCGTCCAGAGATAAGTGAAATGTTAAAACAGCATACAGTGGACTGGCAAAATAGGAAAATAGATGAAATACTGAGACATGCTAAATATTTTAGTGATGAAATTGAAGCTAAACAGCGTAAATTAAAAGAAAAAGCTATGTGGGCACAGGTCAAGGTGGCAGAAAGACGGGAAGCTCAATTGATTGAACAGGCATGAAAAAAAAATTTAATAATGGAAAAGGAAAGGGACAATTTAATATAGAAGAAGCCAAAAAGAAGTGGCCATGTCATAATTGCAGAAAAATAGGGCACTGGAAATCCGAGTGTAAATTTCCCCTGAGTACTAATGGTGATAATGCATCATTGAATTCGCAGGTGCAGAAAGAGGTGAGTTGTCCACCACAGCGACAGCAGCAGATTGTTGCCCAACAGAATCAGGCGCCAAAACCGCCTTTTCCACAGAGCGTAAATCCTCAGAAATACAGTAATGAGACAGGATTCTACAACGAAGAACAGGTAACTAAACTGCCGCGCGCTAGTGCTGTTTCGCATTATTGGCTACAACGCGATGAGAGTGAGTCAGAAGAAAGTTATTGACGGTGCCGAGGGGAGGAAGAAGAGTGCGTACTTGGCGCAACTCTAGAAATAGACCAGACAGGTCCTTTTGTGGATGGAAAGGTAGATGATGAAAATATTATTTTCCTAGTAGATACTGGTGCTACTCGATCCACAGTCAGGTCAGCTGATGTTAAAAACCTTCCTCTCTCGGACGAAACAATCCAAGTAGTTGAAGTATCCAACAGACAGATTAAAACGTATCTTACTGAACCAGTAAAGGTTAACATAGGGAAATTTTCTGAAATGCACCGCTTTGTCGTGTGTGATTCAAGCCCTGTAAATTTGTTAGGAAAAGATTTATTGTGCAAAATGAATTGCGCCATATTTTGCAATCCGGATGGTATAGCTTTTGAGACCCCTGATGAAGATGTACTGAATAAAATGACTACGGCCAATATGGAAACCGAAATTACTGAAGCATTTGCTGTATTTAACCCTAAAGAACTACCAAAAGAACTGAAAAAGACAGTAAAAGCAGAAGTCTGGGATTTCACAGGAGAAGATGTGGGATTAATGAAAAATGTAGATTCTGTAAAAGTGACAGTAAAAAAAGGAATAAGTTACCCAAATATTCCTCAGTACAAATTGACGCCCGAAATAATTGAAGGAGTTACTCCTATAAAAGAGAAAATGATCAAACAAGGTATTTTGAGAGAAATAATGAGTAGTCCATGTAATTCACCAATTATGGGACTGAAAAAGCCTAATGGAACATTTAGAATAGTCCAAGATTTGAGAAAAATAAACAAGATTGTTGTGTCATGTTGTCCTATTGTACCAAATCCATCTGTGATTTTGTATCAGATTCCACATGATGCAGAATGGTACACAGTGATTGATTTGTGTCATGCTTTCTTTTCCATCCCATTGCATCATGACAGTCAGCAGATTTTTGCGTTCCATTTTGGCGAACGTATTTTGGCATGGTGCCGAAACCCACAGGGGTATGCAGAGAGCCCCTCAATATTTAACCAGATATTGAAAAAGTTCTTAGAAGATCTAGAAATGTCCGAGAGCTCAGTACTAGTCCAATACATTGACGACCTGCTTGTGGCATCAAGAACACGAGACGCTTGTGTAGTGGATACCATAGCATTGCTAAATCATCTAGCAGATGGAGGACTTAAAGTATCCCCTTTGAAATTGCAATTTTGTCAAAAAGAAGTACAATATTTAGGCCACAAAATTGAAAAGGGACTGAGGAAAATAACAGCAGGGAGAATCAAGATAATAAAAGGAATGAGAGCCCCAATGACACAAAGAGAAGTAAGAATGTTTCTTGGAATGGTTGGATATTGTCGTCAGTGGATAAGTAACTTTTCCCTGATTGCAAAACCTTTGGTACGCCTGACAAGAAGTGATGTAAATGACCCCATTGAATTAAATAGGGAAGAACTAACAGCCTTTAAACAATTGAGAGACAGTTTGTGCGAGGCACCAGCACTTGGTATGCCTGATTATGAAAAAGAGTTTGAGCTATACTGCAGTGAAAGGAATGGATGTGCACTTTCTGTATTAATACAGAAACATGGAAAACTGAGAAGACCAATTGCATATTTTTCAGCTATACTCGGTCCTGTAGCTGTAGCATTGCCAGGTGGTTTGAAAGATGTAGCTGCCACTTGTAAGAGTCTGGAACAGAGTGAAGGAATTGTGATGGGATATCCTGTGCGAGTGTTTGTACCTCATGATGTGGCAATCCTTTTAACAAGGAGCCGCACTCAGTTCATGACGCATAGTCGGCTGACTAAATATGAGAAAGTCATATTAGGTGCAACAAATGTGAGCCTTGTGAGATGTCTGAATGTGAATCCTTCAACGTTATTGCCAGATGCTGAGAATGTGGAAGTCAGAGACGATGTGGACCATGACTGTTTGGATGTACTTGATTTCTGTACCAAACCACGTCCTGATATAAAAGATGTACCTTTGTCAGAAAGTGACTACGTAATGTTTGTGGACGGGTCATGCTTGAGAACAAACGAAGGAAATCTGAGTGCAGCATTTGCAGTATGCACAGTTGTAGCAGTAATGGAAGTCTCTTACCTAAAGGGAGTAAAATCAGCCCAAGTTGCTGAACTTTTTGCTTTAACCAGAGCTTGTAAGTTGGGAAAGAATGTGAGAGTGACTGTGATAACTGATAGTCAGTATCGCTTTGGTGTCGTGCATGACTTTGGCCAAATTTGGTCAAAGAGAGGATTCTTGACTTCAAGTGGAACCCCCTATAAAGAATGCTGAAGTGGTTGGGAAATTGCTTGAGGCGATGCAGCTGCCTAAGCAATTGGCTGTTGTGAAGTGTGCTGCATATTCGAAGACCGGAGATTATGTAGCAGTAGGGAATAGGTATGCAAACGATATGGCTCAATATTGTGAGAGAAACCAGAATTCGGTGAAGAGGGCAAAAGAGAAGGAAATGAATTCATATCCCTTGTTGTTTACTAACATTGCGAATACATGGGAAGAAGTGATGCAGTTACAGGAAGAAGCAGGAGATGAGGAAATGAGACAATGGGTAAAAGCAGGTTGTGCACCAAGAGAAACAGATCATGTGTGGGTTTATCGGGATGGAAGACCAGTTATGCCTGATAGCATGGTGTCAGCCATGGCATGGATTTATCATGGACAAGCACATGTAGGAAGAGACGCAATGATTAGATTATTTAAACAGACATGGTATAATGCAAAATTCAGACTTGTAGCTGAGCGCCTTTGTCAAAGATGCCTTATTTGTCAAAAGTTCAATCCTGGAAGGGCCTTTCACCAGAATGCAAATTGACTTCATTGAGATGCCTCCCTGTAACAGGTTGAGGTATGTTTTAGTGATGGTCTGCCTGTTTTCTAGATGGGTAGAAGCATATCCCACAAGAAGAAGTGATGGAATTACAGTAGCAAAACTGCTTTTGAGGGAATTCATCCCTAGATTTGGGTTTCCAGTTGCAATTGAATCAGATAGAGGAAGACATTTCCATAATTAAATAATGAAGCTAATTTGTGAAGCATTAAATGTACAACAAAAACTGCATTGTGCCTATCGCCCAGAGGCATCTGGTGTGGTGAAACAGGTAAATGGCACTATTAAAAACAGATTAGGAAAAATGTGTTTAGCCACAGGGCTGAAATGGCCTGATGTCTTGCCTCTGGTACTCATGACTATTAGATCAATTCTAGATAGAAACACAGGTTTGAGTCCCCATGAGATATTAATGGGGAGAGCAATGAGACATGTATGTATACCAGTCAACAAGTTATTGCCTATCTCTGATGACTTAGTGTTGGATTACTGTAAGGGGCTGGCTGACGTCGTACATTCTGTGTTTCATCAGGTTGGATCGGATGCCACCACCCTTCAAAAGAAGCCAGCTCATGATCTAAGCCCAGGTGACTGGGTAAGAATTAAAGTGCACAGACGAAGGAACTGTTTGGTCCCACGTTGGGGAAAACCACGACAAGTGATCCTAACTACGACCACAGCTGTGAAGTGTGCAGGAGTAAAGAACTGGATCCATGCCAGTCATACCTTGCGAATTTCAAACCCAGTGGATAACAAGGAAGGAGAATATTTTGAAGAGTCAGAAACTAGTTCTGAATCTGATACTGAGGACACCAGAACAAGACAAAATCCTGAAAGGGGGGAGTCAGAACCAAATTTGACCATTGCCCCAGAGAACATTCCTTTGAGAAGAAAGTTGCAGATCTCAGACACCAGCTCAGATTCAGAAACTAAACAAGCACAAGTACATACTGGACAAGAGAAAAGCAGTGAAGAGACAATTAAAGACATTTTCGATAAGGAAGTCCCTGATGAAAAGTTGAGAGAAATTCCACCTGAAGTAAAAGAAGCAGATGGTCAGGTGCCAGATACGAGAGTGAGGGAAAGATGTTTGCGGCAGACCCCCGAGGAGTTGTAGGGAATTCAAGCATCCATTTAGAGGAAGGGACAGTTAGTCAGCAGGAAGATTGTGTGCAAGAAACACGAGGAGGGACAGAAGTAGAGAAAATTGAAAAAGTGGTGGAAAGAAAAACAGTTGAAGGTAAGAGTCAAGTTGAAACAGAATCAGAAGACAGTGATGAAGAGGTACCTGAAGGTCGAGTTCTGAGGAAGAGAGCATGGAGAGCTGAGAAGAATGATAAAGAAAATAAATTGAAAAGATCAGCAAAAGATGAAATTTGGCCAAACAAAATAAAGAGGTTGAGATACCAATTGACACAAGTGAATTTACCTAGAGCTGAACAAGTGAATAAAGTATCTATCAAGAAAAGTTGAAAGACGAGGGTAAAACGACAACTGAGGAAAATAAGAGAACAAGAAAACCTAACCAGAAGTATAAGTCGTCGGAATGGTCATATGTGGCGCTGCCTGAAATAAAAGAAGAGGCGGATAGCCAAGAAAATCCAGAGGTGACTGAACCAGAAGTGGTTGAGGAAATCCTGAGAGTTATCTTGTCCGACATTGGAGAAGAAGCGGATGTTCAGGAAGTTCTGTATCAAGATTGTGAGAGAAAAGTGAAAGACGATCAAATGCCAAACTGAAAAGACTAAAAGTGATACTAATGGAAAGACAATAAATAGCTGGAAAGGACATAACTGATAGCACCAAGTAGGTGCTTAGAGCCTTGGGTTAGACAAAACTAGTTGTGAAGTAGAAGAGGCTAAGTCAAAAGACACTGATCTTTTTTCAAAATGGCAAACACAGAAAGTAGAAAAACTAAATGTGTATTTCTTAGAAGATGGTTCAAAATGTGTTGTTGCTGTACAGGATTACTAATGCTTCTGTGGAGTGTGTTAGCGCTAATGGTTTCATTTAAGGTTACACTAGAAACTATGGAAGGACATAGTAAGAATAAAACTAATGTAGAAAAGATTCAGGTTGTATATCCAACTAAAATAGATAGAAATTACTTACATAAAGACATGTCCATAAATGATTTCTCTAACAATGTATTTTCAAAATTATTGGATGAATATGTAAAGACGATGGACGTGAGGGACTGCTACGTCTGCATGCAGTTACCTGCATCTGTGTCTGAGGGAGTGACCGATCATCACCTACCAGTAACGTATGGAATAACATGTAGTGTAATAGCAAGTTTGTTTTACAAAATAGGGAAATTAGAATATTATTTTTCAGATGTAGATAACATATTTTCACAAGTACCTGTAATTAACAAATTAAATAAAGTAAAACCAGCAAAGGTATTAGGTGAATTTTTCTTAGAAACTAAAGAACTAACATTAGAGTCCATATTTAGAAATAATCTAACTTGTAGTTTAAAGAAGGAGGAGAAGGTGTTCTTGGATATGGTTGAAGAAAGGAAATTGAAAATGCAAAACAAAGCATCTGAGGGAAGAGAGGAAGAGACAGTCTGGGATGTTGAAAAGGAAAAACATTTGAAAGGAGAAGCTAGTCCAACAATGGCTTTAGATTGGCCTCAGAAAGAAAAGTTGTGTATTAGAAGGAATCAAACTGCATATGATAATTATTTTGTAGGTAACAGTGATTGCCATGATACATATCGAATCATGGGTGGATGGGGATTTAAAGGAGGAAATGATCCAGTTATTCCTGGATTATATTTTATCTGCGGGAACAAAGCATATTATCGATTACCAGATCACTGGTTTTCCCAAAGATATTCAATGTGGGAAGAGGAAGAGATGGTGTACATGAGTTAGGTAGACAACTAACACGTAGAAAGAGAGAATCTTGGTCAGAAATTGTGGGAGACATTTTTTGGAGCATTGCTACCAGCAGTGGGAATATCTCTGAATGCACAAAAAATTAGAAAATTATCAACAGTAGTGGATCGCTTATCAACAAGCACCGCTGGAGGATTTTTATTGGTAAATACAGAAATGGGTGCCATGGTAATGCAAAATCGACTTGCCCTTGATATAATTTTGGCAAAAGAGGGTGGAGTCTGTGGAATGCTGAAAGTTCAACATTGTTGTACTTACATTCTGACGAAAGTCAAGATCTAAAGTCATACATTAAAAATATAACTGATTTGCATGAGGAAATTGCACCACTGGAGGTTGAAGGTGTTTGGGAAAAGATTGGAAAGAAATTATCTTCTATTAAAGATTTTCTAATAAAATTAGGTAGTACATTTATAGGTAAAATTTTATTTCCACTAACCTGTGTAATTTTTCTAGTATTAGATTTAAGACTAGGATGTTTATGTTGCAAAAGAAAGAAAATACAGAAACATTTAAAAAGAGAAACTTTGAAAAAGAAAGAGAATACAAGAAGAGAAAGAGAATTTGAAGAAGTAGAACTAGAAGAAATGAAAGATAGTATGTATAGAAAAGCGAGAGGAGAAGAAATTGGGGAAACAGAAATGTGAACTAAAATTTAATGAATTCATTTTCTTAAAAAAAAAATAAAATTACAAAATGTTAGGTATTGTGGTGATAAAATCACCAAAGGGGTGATTGATGGAGCAGGTAGTGCAAAGTTTTGTATACCTCCTCTATTTTTGCATGAAAATACTAATTATATAATCTATTAACTATAATATTATTAAACGAGTATTGCATGTATACTAATCAATATTATTAAAACTTAAACTACACGTGGGATTTGCATTTTGCATGGCTAAATAACCTTTATAACTAAAATCTGTACGCACATTAATAATAGTATATGTGGTAATAGAATACTGCATGATATATGTTGCTTTGTGATGTTGCACCCTCGAGGAGGATCGAAAAAGGTGAATATAATGGCTTTAAATGTTGCTATATGCTAGATAAATACAGGCACATAGAGGGATTAGTAAGGGGTTAACATTAAATTCACTATTTCTATGTATTAATTACTCTTTTGTGTTTGTTTCGCTTAAGTTGGCATCTGGGCCTAAATCCAATATGGCTGCTGTCACCACACGCCAAAGTGGCCACTGTCTCATGAGGCGCGGAATCAATTGCGCATGTGCAAGTGTTTATCCTGAACCTCTTGGCGACCTTTGTACGACATGTCCCCGGTCAAGGATATGAAACGGGACATCCGCCAAGACAGGAGAACAATCAACCTTACAGTAAACCGGAACAAGCCGTCAATTTTGCTGTCCAATGACCTCACCCCTCGAACTGTATGAAAAACTGGGAATGAAAATCATACGATCCCAACCAGCCAATAACGACTGTCCTAAAACTAAAAATTGTATCTTCTTCAACTTACTTTGATTATAAAAGAATGGTAGAATAGGAAGGGGGGGTTCGTTCGTTGGTCGTTCGTGGGTCGTTTGTTGATCGTCCATGGGTTGGTCGACTTCTTCATTTTTTTGGAGAGAGCTTGTTTTCCACCTTCGTTGTGACGCCTTTTCTGATGATCCAGATGCTGCATGACCGCTTGATGACAGCAAACTTTTTCTAAATCTATGAAGTATGATAGATGCTTGCACGATTTCTGGTCCTTTGAGAAATTGGGACTGTAACGTGCTGAGCCAAGAACTTTGAGCTTTGGCCTGCTTTTCGGACAATTTACGACAAAATTTGGTTATACAGAGCCAATGAATTAGAGGACTTCAAATAGCCAGATTAGGTAAATATGATGTTCTGCGATTTACTTGAATTAATCTAGAAATTCTAAACTTTGACGAAATAAATGCAAATATAAGTCATTATGAAAATTTAGATAAACAAATATTGATTAACAAGAAATATGAGTTTGTGGTTTATTAAGAGAAATAAGGATTCTGAGTCTTAAAATGTGTTTTAGCTGGTTCTAAATCACCATCAACCAATCCAACTAAATTGGTCCATTGACCAAGTGGATGGAGTGCCTTGATGTTTAGGATTAAGGATCTATAGGCAAAGGATGTTAATGTATATTTTGTAAAATAACTTTTCTCTCCCTATAGGTTATAAGGTTCCCCCACACATGTCCAGCGCTTGAATTACTCATCCCTCCTGTATGTGCAGACTCGTGAGAGAGAGACGTGTGAGTGTTGGTGTTATGGGCCCCACCAATGACTGTGTGTGTGAATGAGCTAGTGTGACGTTGGGTCTGCGACGCAGGGAGGGTATCGGTAAATGTTATTCCTCAGTCTTCCTGGTCACGCGCTGGATCAATTGAACGAAATGTTCCTGTTCCATACCTCTTTCAGACAGGTTGCAAGTGGAACGGCGGGGAACAGCTCGTGGCGCAGATGTTAGGCCTGCATCATACATGGCGCCCTGAGCGACTGATGGTTTTTAGCCAGGAGTTTGGGATCAGCCTGTGACGTAGATGTTAGGCATGTATAGTGCATGACGTCGTAAGCCAGCAGCAGTTATCACTGTGGGATTTTTTTTCTGCTTTTAGTGTCGAGAACCTCAGCGTCTGAAGAGGCCATGACGGACTCATCGGCATGAAGGGCACAAACGTGCCTGGGCATAATGCTGGGAAATGCCCAAATTAAAGGAGAGTGGTCCCAAGGGGCCAGCCGGCACACCATATAAGTTAGCCCCTTTGGTGAACATGCCAAACATCACATTTAAAAAATGCGACAGACCCGCACCTGGACCCTGGAAAAGGTGGGTATGGATCCCGAGCTGCCTGGTCTGGCTCAGTCCAAGCTGTGAGGAGGGTTCTGGCAGTGGCGCCGGAATAGGCGAAGCCAGAGAAACAGGAGACGCTTACCTGGACGCCATCGAACCCCTCAGCGCCGGAGAATGTACCCGAGTCACTGCAGAGAAGGAGAGGGCGAGATGTCATCTTTTCTATGATGCCGCTGGACTGGAGAAGCTGACCTCGATGACTCCGAAAAACAACGCCTGGCTCCATGACGCCACTTCTTCTTGTGCTTTTTTGGATAACCTTGAGGTGTGCGGGTCGGCACCTTCGACTTTGTCCTCTTGCAGCCTTTCTTTTCCTTCTTCGTTCTGGCCTTAAATAACTTCATCTCCCTCTCCTTAAGAGCCTTCGGATTCATTCTTCTACAGGACGAACACATCCTTCGACGTCATGATCCAACAACAGACACCAAAAGCAATCTTCGTGGGGATCCGTGCTGGACATATGACCTCCACATTCCCTACAAGGTTAGAACCCTGACTTTTTCTGTGTAGCCACTGCAGTGCTACAACCACAGATAGACTGTAAAAAAGTAAATCCTACAAAGAAATGGAGAGTCCTAGCAAAACCGTTACACGTGGACGGCATGGAAAAAAGGGAACTGACGTCTTCACGCCGACGAGGTTTGCTTATGGTTTCGATGACGTCATACGGAGTCGTGAGCGGAGCCGTGCTATTGTGATGTCCTCGTCGACGTGAAAGAGCTATGAAAAAAGTTTCCGTGGAATGCTGGTGCAAGGGTAATTCAAAACGTGAGGAATACACAAGCAGATGTACCCATCAGAATCATGAAAATCAGTAATCCAGAAGGTCTTGATTTGCTATTTTTGTGTCTGAAGAATATCAGTTGATGGTGCCATATCCAAATGTCAGGAGGGATAAGGGTTTCTTGGCACCTTCTGTTAATACAGTAACAAAGCTCTGAAACAAAGGGAAGTAATTGTCTCTTTGTGTTTCCGATCTCTGCTGTCAGCAAAACATGCACTATCTCTGAGAAATTTTGAGTTAATGTATGCACTCAAGATGCCAAAAAGAAATGCACAGACCACTTGTGTACCGTCAGAGCGCAGCATAGAAAGCAGCATCCTGACACGGCGCCTAGATGTCCCAGATGACAAAAACTAAATCCTCACAAATCTGAGTTTCTCCTACTACATCCAAACAAACACTATGGAGTTCCCGAAAGATGATCCACCAACCTACAGGAACTCAACATTCCCCCTAAATTTGTGACGTCTGCCAGGTGTCTTGGGTTTTGCAATGTACGTCCCTCATCTTTTACACTCATATCAAAGGGGTCACTAACAATGTAAGAAACCAACCAAAGCTTCTGTGCAATATTACACTCTTCTTCTCCAGAAAGACCTTAAATCTGCTGTGCAAGGGCCAGTAATACCATAAACTGAATATAGCACTGCCTTATTTACTGGCCTTCCCTAAACATGCCTTGCACAATCAGAGCAGTGCTCTATTCTGCAGGCGGATCGCCCTTTGATGGTGAACCACACTCTATAGGAAACAGCGTGGTGTATTCTAACTCCCCTTGCCACCTCATAAAAACTTGAGCTATTTGGTAAGAACAGAGGTCTAAGAAGCCAATCTTTATTCTATCTTAAATATCCAGGCTTCAGAAAGACACCTACCCTCAAAAGTTTGTTCTTAGGAAACGGACCATGAATTTGGAATGCACTTATAGTTCATAACACACTGGCTCACTCCTTACACATTTCCACATCTTACGTCAAAGGCAGCTCTTAACTAAGCTCTAGTCTCGCTCCTCTCTCACAACGTGTCTCCCACCCCCCACTCTTCATACTACTGTCTACAGATGGGCCATACTCTCCTCTTCCTAGACACCACGCATGGTGCAATCTATGTTAGATAATAACCCATGCTTTTACGTACTTCATGTTGTTTGCTTGAAACTGTTTAACAAATATATGCCTGCTCTTCAGTAGCTAAAGGTTAAACTGTTATCTACTTTTCTTACCTGATTGCTATTTACAGCGCTCTTTCATCCCTGCTGGGTCTTTGATGAATAGAGAATAATGCATCAACCTGGGCTTCGTCAAATATGTTAGAAAGATGGTGAGCTAGGCAGTGTTTGTATTTCTTATAGGTGCCTCGCAACAAGGACGGGCTGGAATTACTTCAAGAAAGTAAAAACTGGCAAATTCAGCTCCTCCCACCTGAAAGGGTAGTCAGAAGGTTCTTCACGTATAGACTGTCCCTGCCAATTCAGATTGGTCTACTTTGGAATATTAGCCTACAAAACACAAGAATGCCTCTTTTCTAAGCACTAGCAGTATTTCAAATAACCATTGTGGGGGAGAGGTGCCAGCCAGGCTTTTGGCCTGTCATGTTGCAGAGTCTCAGCTTTCAGCATGCCTTCCAGTTTCTGATCCAGTACTTGCGACTATGAGCAGGAGAGCTCGGTCACCATAGTGTCCTGAAAACTCAGATCCCGGGGGCACAGGTTGGTCCAGTCCCAAATCCTCTCGGATGCTGGCTGTGCTTGCCCCTCCCCCAGCCAGAACAACCAAGATGGACCAGCAAAGGTGAAAGATGACGTGATGAGACCAGGCCATGAGGGTGTCTTATAAAGTGGATACCACATTCCAAAGGGCTGGCAGACTGACACATCAACCGGCGTCAGGGTAAAGAACTCCACATCGCACTCTGGAGTGCTGGGAAGGTGAGCCTGAGAGTGTAGGGAAGTATGAACAGAGACAGACAGGGCAGTAGGGCCCTTAGATGCTGGTGCAGCTAGCTGGATACTGTTAAACTCTGCAGTACAGAATTAAACAGAGGATTTTTTACTGGATAGAAGGTTTTGTGAACTTGTCGGAATACCTCTCTCCCATGACCAATAATGCTTCCCAAAGAGGCCAAGACTAAACAGTCAGACAAGAGAGACTTTTTCAACAAAAAACAAATGTAATCTCCCCGCGGGAAATGAGAAACACTATTGGGAGCATTGATAGGAAGGTCTCCTCGATCGTGAAGGGTCTTGAAGAATTCAAGGTAAGAGTGGACAGAAATTGATTGAAATTAGTAGGCCTTGACCAGCAACTGCTTAAAAGTTGAGACTCTGGGGGTGCTAGAGGGTGCTCAATCATTTTACAATGGATTAGCATCCTATACGCTAAACCCACCACCCGTATTAAAATAAATAAGTATGTCTCTGATGCGATACCAATTAGGCAGGGAACAAGACAGGGATGCCCCCTGTCACCACTCCTTTTTGCTATTGCGCTTGAACCGCTGGCTTGCAAAATCAGGCAACACCACCAGCATGCGGCATTGAGCTTTCTGCAGCGACCCATAAATATCTCCCTATATGCTGATGATATGTTGCTTTATGTCCGGTAACCGCAAGATAACTTGTCTCCGCTACTACGGGAGTACATTAAATTCAGCAGACAATCCGGACTCCAAATAAACTGGAGTAAATCTAGAGTCATCCCCCTGACAGAAATGACAATGCCACATCAGGTAGACTTTCCACTAGAGTGGCGATCAGACCCTGTTCGTTACCTTGGAATCTGGTATCACAGGGACCCAGCAGTGGTCATTCGCACTAACTATGGCACCGCCATAGATAGGCTAGAGGACAAAATAGATAGATGGATACATCTCCCACTATCCCTAGCAGACAGAATAGCTGTAGTAAAAATGGTCATACTACCACAATTTTTATATTTATTTAATAATATTCCTATAACCTCACCAAAAGCAGTATTCCAAAGATTGACATCCAATGTGACGCGCCTCATCTGGGCTGGTAAGCAAGCCCGCATCGAACTGCGTGCGATGACACTTACATACTCTGCAGGCGGGTTTAGGGTCCCTGACTTTTTGCTCTACTATGTATGCGCCCAGGCTCAATACGCACATTTTTGGTACCATCCAGTCAGATATCTCCCACACACGGCGATAGAGGATGGGGACGCCCACCCAATACCACTTCAATATATCTTGCCACACCCTCAAGCACTTGTATCGAAACAAGAAATAAACACCATCCGTGCAACAAATATGGAATGGCGGAGGATGGGGAAGCTGGCGCACAAACTCCCGCTATACGCACCAGTGTTACCTTTGCCACACCATCCGGATCTATCGGTAACTCAGGAAAAGGTGGGCATGATACTGCTACAGCAGGTTGGAATAGACAAGATGGGTGACTTATATCATGACGGAACATTTATAGAACTTGACGACCTTCACTATATTAGCAACCAAACGCTCCTATTTAGATTCACTTATCATAGGTTGCGAGGAGCAATCAAAGATTTATATCGCACGTTTCCAGCGGAACCGCCTATTCTTCAAGCATTACAAATGATCATCACTAACTCGCACTACATACACTTAGTGACCAAGCTATATGTGCTACTAAAAACTGACATAGCAGAAACCACATGCAAAGCACGAAACAGATGGTCGATAATCTTAGATACACCTATACTGGAAGAGGAATGGTCCCAATGCTGTGCACTGACTGAACTACTCACACCAAATGGTAATTTAAGAATTATTCATTTTAAGTATTTGCACCAAACATATCATACACCGGCCAAACTAAAGAAATGCGGTCTCCGCACAGAAGCGTGTTGCAAAAGATGCGGTGCCGATTTTATACATCTAGCATGGCAGTGTACATATGTTAGTAGATATTGGGAATCTGTAATAAAAATGTTAAGTGCTGTGTTAGGAATCAAAATCGACTGCACAATCCGTATATGCCTACTAGGCCTGGTGTCCAATTTGAAATCCGCTAACCGTAAACTTTGTGTGATAACCTTACTGTTGACTAAACGAAGGTTGGCTATGTACTGGAATGGCAAGAAATACCCCACATGTAAACAATGGTTACAAGATATGATATACTGTAAAGACACATTGAAAACTTATGAAGAAGAGCTTCCATCAAGATAGAAACCGAGAGACTATTGGCAACCGTTAGTGCTCTACCTACAGTCCCATCTGATTGATTGATTCCCCCTCGATGTATACTATGTTGTGTTATGTACATAATGTAAGGACCGTTATATTGCATTACTGTGTCCCAACCACAGCTCTGCAATTGAGAGATATGAGTATGTTCACCTGTATGTTTAATTTGAATATGATTTCTCTTTTTGTTTTGTAAATCATCCAATGTATGGTTTTGACTAAATATATCATAAACTTTAATAAAAAAAATAAAAAAAGTTGAGACTCTGTTGCATGACCAGGAAGAAGCCCTGAGGCCAAATTAAAATTTCTAAGACTGCACTGTCTATAGAAAAAGTGGAAACTCTGGACAGTTTGGCTAGGGACTCAAGGCTGAGAATACTGGGGGGACTATCCATGTACTACAGTCAGAACTACTGGAGAGTGAGTGATTTCCCCCTATGAAATCCGCTAAGGACAACATTTACCAATGAAAGGATCTGCAGGAGACTAAAGGGGGATGGGCAGACAGGGAACTGTCCTTGTAGAGATGGGCACCCCTCACCAAGGAGAGGCGGTGATACGTGAGGATTCCAGGCATGGATGCCTCCCTTTTAGCGGTAACAAAGTGCTAGCATTCCCAACTTTAGTATAGTGATGCAAACCAAAAGTACAGATCTTCAAATAATCACGAAAGAGTTGTTGGTGGCTTGGCTGGAAGTCCCGTTATGGTTCCCTCACGAAGTTGAGGGTGCATTTCAAAGGGAAGAGCTACGCATTTCATAATCTGCCAGCAGCGCAGGTGTTTGTGAAGAGAAAGGTCCAACTGTCCGACAATAAGGGTTGCATAGGGCTTGAGAATGCGACCCGACTCCCGGGCTGGAGGATCTTGTGGAGATGAAATGCTACTGTGAGAATGGAGAAGGTCCTTCTTTTCCTTCCAGCTCTCCTATTTTGCCCTCCAGTTTAAAGCTGCGCCAACAATGTGCGTTGAAAGGTTTCTGCTGCAGCACATAATCCTATGTCTTGGTTCTTGAGAGTTTGCGAGCGTTGGAAGATCACTTATTGACCACATTCTACGCCCAATAAAAATGTTTAAAGCATAAAATAATCAATATAATACTCTATTCTCTTTGATGTTACAAAGTGTAGGCCATTAAAGTCTTGGCCTAACCTCCTTATTTATAAGCAGTCTTGTCAGAAGGCCTCTCTGTTCTGCGTTCACGTGAAGAGTGGCCTCTGTTTCACAGATTTAATTTTGACGTCTAACTGCAGAACCACAGGGCGGAGAGCTGCCCCTCTTGTGTGTTTACTTTTTACTACTAACTGAATCAGCATCACCCCCTCCCCACCCCAAAATGAGGCTTAGGCAGCAACTCGAAACACATTGTGTCAGAAGCAGTACATTTAGTGTACCTCAAGGTCACTCTGAAACAGTTTCTGCCTTCATTTTTTTTTTTTTTTAATCTCTTTTATTGGATCTTTTTAATACAAACATGATATATTAAACCAATCATACATTAGCACAATAAGATATCAGTATTTCTGAGAGCATGGTTACATTGCGTTTCAATATTAAACAAGTTATTACGTGGTAAAGCATCGCTTGCAACAGCATCTCCATGTTAATAAATGTGCTTTGTATCGCTTATTCGCTACTCGCTGCCTCTGATTACAATAGACACCGCTGCTTTGCAGATTTACATTGTAAATGCAACTCCCAGCTGGAAAATGTATCGTTGGTGTGCTATGTTCGTAGGAGGTCTGTATTTGGGTAGTGCTGTGTTGCGTAATGATCTAATGACCTGCAGCGGTGTTTAAACCAAGAGATAATACACTTTTATTTTATGCTAACAAAGTAATATAAATTGTGAAAGAAAAACAAAAAAACACATACAAAATACTAAATGAACGCCATCTAATACATGATCAGGTGGGTTGGGATTTATGCGTCGAGGTAGGTTGAAGCCTGTGCTTGACTTGTGTTTGTGTATGGATTTAGCTGAGTTGTGACGTAGCGAGCGCCCTTGGGGTATCACGAGAATAACTGACTGCACAATATATGTTGAGGGAAGAGGGTGTCTCGTTAGGGTGTTTGTGGTGAGGGGGGCATCTAAGGGCCCACAACTTCATCAATGTCACTGGCTGGTTGTGAAGATGCAGGACTATCTGTGCCGTCAGAATGCATTAGCGTTTTAAGGATAACATCCCAGGACTGCGCTATTGGATACTTGCGTAATCCCGCAGTTTCCTCTCTATGTAATGTAGTGCTCTCAGCCTGCGCCCACACCGTGAGGGATTTTGCCCAGCTGACTTGTGTTGGGGGGTCGGTGTGTTTCCATCTCTTCGTGATTAGGCGCTTTGCCGTTATTAATCCTAGATCCCTGAATCTGAAAGTTACTTTATTTTTTTCCGTCCGCTGACATAGTCCTAATATGCAAAGTTCCCATGTGCGCTGTAGCGGCATCTTGGTGCACTTCGTTAATGTCTCCGTAACTGCATGCCAATATGGCTGAAGCGAGGTGCAGGACCACAGCATATGTAAAAGATCAGCATCAGTCAGTTGGCACCGTGGGTAGTAAGAGGTAGTGATATTGAAGTATTATTCATTTTATCTGGGGAGAGGTACGCCCTGTGTAGTATATATGTCTGCATGAGCTTAAATCTCGAACTACGCAGTATATACGTGGGGCCAGGGATTATCATGTCCCATTCCTTATCTGTCCATGGTTGCCCCCTATCTTCAGCCCATCTCTCACGGAGACTCGTCAGTGGTTTCAGTGTATGCGCAAGCAGAGCTTCCACCAACCAACGGACCACGTGCAAACCCTCACCCATGACGTGTAAGTATTGTAAGAGCTGATGTGTTTGTGGCTCGGCTGTCATATCTCCCCAGGCCGTTGTCAGAGTCTGCATTATAGCAGCGTGTAGAAGGAATTGACCTGTAGAGATATTATTTTCTATAGCTAATGTTTCAAAAGTTAGAAGGGTGCCCTCTGCATATAGATCCCCCACCGTTTCTAGTCCTGCCTCGTGCCAAGTCATCATTTCCGCTTCAGACACTTTCTCTCTGCCTCTAGGAGTTCCTACGAGTGGTATCAATGGGGCATAGGGGAGTGTGTCGCAAGTTAGCTGAAGGCTCCTTCGATAACACCTGTGAGCTAATTACATTTGAGGTGGGCGGGGGAGTCGAGTAATGGGATGGAATAGGTGATAGATTTGAGATTGTGTCCACAGTGGTGATGTTGTAGCAGTGTTGTCCAGATTTTTGCCACTCATCCATTTTGCTACCCACTGCAATTGGGATGCTAGGTAGTAGAGCTCCATGTTTGGAACTGCCAGCACACCTTTGCTCGTTGGCGCATACATTTTCCATAGTGCTTTTCTAGGCCTTCCTTTATTCCAAATTAAGTCTCGAAAAATACTTTCCGAGTTCCTAAGTATCTTGACCGGGACATATACAGGGAGATTTGAGAAATAGTTTAACAGTCTTGGCAATATTATCATCTTAGTTAGGGTAATGCAGCCCATTACGCTCAATGGAAGGGTTTTCCAGAAATGTACCTGCGTTTGGATGGCAGCGATGGCTCTCATTATATTGCCGTCCAGTACGTCAGTAGGGGATCTGTATATGTAGATTCCCAGATATCTAAAAGTTGTTGGATACCAGGTCAGGGTAGTCCCATTGATTATTATATCTAATTCAGTCATGTTATTGCTAAATGAGTATACTCCTGATTTTTTCCAGTTTTCTCGAAGCCCGGACATTTGCTCAAATTTTCGGAAAGTGTCGGCTATGCTGGGGGGTATATTCTGTAAATCTCTTATGCACAATAATAGACCGTCCGCATATAAGGAGACTGTATGTAATCCGTCACCTAGTGGTATGCCCCAGTTCGCGCCACTGTCTCGAAGAATTACCGCTTGGGGTTCCATTGCTATGGGGACAGTAGGCACCCCTGTCGTGTCCCCCGTTATATGCGTAGTGCATCTGAGAGTAACTTACCCGTCTTAACCCAGAACGTGGGGGCGTTGGTAGAGTAGTCACACCATCTGTATGTATCCTTCCCCTAAATCATATTTACGCGGTACTGCCGCAAGATAAGGCCATTCCAGGGCATCAAAGGCCTTCTCTAGATCGAGCACTAAGCAACCGGATCGTGGCCAATTATCCGTAGCGTATTTTTGTATTTTGAGCTCCTAGTGGGGACAAAACTGTTTTGATCGGGATGGACTAATGTTCTAACTATCGGGGCAATGCGCTTGGCCAGTATGGATGCAAATATTTTATAATCTGTGTCGAGAAGCGCTAACGGGCGATAAGAGCCAAGAAGTTCTGGATCTCTACTTGGTTTAAGTAGGTAGACCAGCATCGCTTCATTTTGTGTGGTTGTAAGGGAAGAGTCCTCAATGGCGGCTTCATATAAATTTAACAATTGTGGTGTCAGGATGTCTGAGTAAGCCTTATAAAACTCTACAGGCAAGCCATCTGGGCCTGGTGACTTGACATTGGACAATGAAAAAATACTCTCTCTATTTCCTCTTGCGAAATGGGTTCGCTAAGTTCCTCATTTTGTCCTGGAGTAGGCTGCGCTAGCGTTAGCTCTGTGAGATAGGACTGGATATCTGTGGGTGTAGCTTGCAGTTGGGATTTATACAATGTGTTGTAATGGGATGTGAATGCCTCATGTATATCTGTCTGAGAGCACAGTGTGGTACCCTGTGCTGTTCGTATGGATGTGACCAGTGAGGTTGCCACCTCCTGGCGAATCAGCCACGAGAGTACTTTGCCCGCCTTATCACCCTGATGATGTGTCCTTGCAGAGTGAGCTGCATAATTTAAACAGCGTAGCCTGTCTAACAACCGAGAATGCTCTTCTCTGTCAACAACTAAAGATCCTGCAGATTCCCCGGCTGTCCCATATTCACTCACGGGTAATCTCTGCTCTATGTCAGTTAGCTTTCTGTCAAGCTGTCTACGCATTCCTGCTTGTGTACCCAAGCAATGGCCCCTCATCACTACTTTAAATGCATCCCATTCTAATTGCGGTGTGCAGGCCGTGCCAATGAGCTACGAAAGGGTGCGTCTAGTAATGTTTCAGGTTGTAACCTCCAGGTTGGAATTGGTGGCCTGGTATGCTCCCACTCTAGGTCTAGTGTGCTGGGGTTGTGGTCCGAATGCGTCTGTCCTAGGTAATGTGTCACAGTGACATTTGGCTGCAGGGTGTTTGAGATCATAAAATGATCGAGGCGCACATGTAACCTGTGTGCTCCCGAGTTATAGGAATATATCTTGTCAGTTGGGTTTCAGTGTCTCCATGCATCTACCAAGTGCCATTGTGTCGCCCAGTTGTTCAATGCTCGCATGGCAGTAGATATGTTAGTGCCTGTAAGGGGAGGAAACGAGCGATCTAATGTGAGATCGAATACACTGTTGTAGTCGCCTCCTAGTATCAGAGGAGTGTCATGCCAAGGAGCTAGTAACTGTGAAATGTGATCCAGAAAGACCAACAGTTTCTGCCTTCATGACGGCCACTAAGCTTACCTGGCAGCCTCCAACAAACGATGCCTTCGCATTACTGTGAAGTCTGCAACAGCTGACGAGTAATCAACCGTGGATTGCTGGTGCACCGCATCTTTCAGAACATAATTTACGTCATGGGAAAGGTCAATCAATGGATCCATCAGAAAGCTCATTGTGGAAGACAGCATAATACATTTTTTATGAGGAAATAGTTTTCTGAGGGAATCCGACAAGTCCCCTTCTGCCCAGCCTCATATAATCTCAGTTATTTTAACGCCTCATGCAGCTGTACCACTTGCTGACGTGGCTACGCTTTAACACGTTGTGGTGCTCCAGCTCCCAGGATTGGTGCCCCCGCACGCAAGCCCCTGAAAGCATACCTCTTCAGCTAATCCTTTCCCCGACGCCTCGGCTCATGAAGGCTTCTCTTGTGGGGGTCCCCATTCCACGCGCCCAGAAACGGACTCCCCTGCTTCAGGCATTAGAAAGTTACGAGTTACAAGGGTAACAACGGGTTAAGCTTTTGGTCTGGTTTGATATTTTTTCCGACAGTGTGCCTGTTACACAGGCTTCAGCGTGCACCAAGTGTCACAAACTACCAGGGGCCTAACAAAGGCCCCCGCAGCCCCCGCGGTGCGGGGGGGCCCAGAGCTCTAGGGGGCCCCTAACTCCTGTTCAGTATTGCTACGAGCCAAGGGTCCTGACAAGGGTGGATCTGGCCTGAGAGGACAATGAGAGACCCTGCAACTTGTGGTACCAGCTGAGACACGGTGCCTGTGTGGTCTCTTGTGGAAAAAAAGGGACAAACAGTAAACTTGAAGGGGGAAAGGTAAACGGCCGCAGAACGTCAGAGCTGCAAGAGGATCAGAGCACTCATCCTTCCAGTATCACACCCTGAGGGTTTGCACGTTATTGTACCCTGGTCATATACACGGTATTGTGCATGATACCCTGCCAAAAATATTGTGCACGGTATCATCCCCAGATAATCAGCAGCCAAATAATGTGCAGGTTCAGGGGCGTATAACAGTGCCGGCGGAGCAGCAGTGGGGCACTCAGCAGCCCCCATTCACGCCAAGGTCAGTGAATATTTGTGAGATGGGAGACTCCGAGGCTCTTCATCACATTGCGCAGGGGGTCCCATCATTTCACATTACACCCCTGTGCATCATTTTACATTACACCCCTTGTGTAATATGGGGCTGTCAAGACATACTACCCTGATAATATGCAGGATAACCTGTCCAGACAACGTGCAGGGCGTTGATGATTGATTTTGTTATTTGTTTGTCTGTGGGTGCCTAACTCTGCTAAAAGTCAACATTCTTGCAAACATCAGTGCGTTGGTGCAGATATACCCTGGCGTAGTGGAGCCTCAGGGGCTTTGACCACCTTACAGAGTGAGCTTATGTTCAATGTCCACCGGAAACCAATATTTGGACCCAAGAAGGCAAAGTTGTATTTCGTCGTCCCCTGAAGTTTGGTTCTAGTGGTTCTCAATGCTATGACAATTACTCCTGCAGGGTACATCGATACGTTTTAAACTGTCATACTGCAACAATGTGCCAGCTATGGTACCTTGATAGCGCGCAGAGCAGCATTCTTGCTACTCAAATAAGCCACTGGTTATTGAACCCAGGTAATGTTCAGAGTATTGTACCAGGGTGGTGTGCATGTTATTATACTCATATTATGTGCAAAGTATTCTACCTTCAGAGCGTCCGGGTACCAGATAATCAGACTCAGTGAATATTGTACCGATATATATACTACTCAGATAATCTGCAGCCCAATGCAGGCTCCTTATTTGCAGGACGGTGTGCCAGATAATGTGAGCGGCACTGGAAGGAGTGAATAATGTTAGGATTTGAAATTATTTATTGTATTAGTTTAAAAACAAATTGCAACAAAACATGAAGACGGAGTAATTGCTTTGTAACAAATCAGTATATTACTAACTTCTTAAGACATTTGTTAAAGCATTATTTAAATAATGTAAAAATTCGTTGATAAAACGTTAGTTGCTAAAGCTCTGAATTTCATGGTGCAACCATTGAGTGTTTGAGTCCGACCTTCAAAGTACAACTCGGTGGCTTCTTTTATTGTTCTAATGCTGCTTCGCAGTGCTTAATTTGTAAACCAATAAGTGCCGGGGCTCTCGTCGGGAGGCCAATGCAGCTTGCACCACACATTGCCCCTGCCAGTTGGAAATGACAGTACAAACACAGCTACTAACCATCACACACAGCTGTTGTGCTAATACCTAAATTAGCCAGACAGCGCCACCATGTGGCAGACTGTCATAAGCCCCGGCGGTGGCAATTATGTACTGGTGCTTAACACTGGAAAACACCGGCTCAAATTAAGCACTGCTGCTATGACAAAAATCAGTCTTAAATATTTCTTTCACAGGTGAAGTAATTTAGGGCACAGGGAAAGTAAATGTTTGGTTGTTTCTGCTTGATGTTGACAGACAGAGCGTTTGCTTCTTGCCAGAGTAATTTCAGGATCATTCTAACCGAGAAGAGAAATATAAAGGAGTCTGAACCTTAAAAAGGACTTTACTGTAGAGTCCAAGTAAAATTGTCTTGTCTTGGTGTAAGAAGGTTGTAGATGCTTGGTTTTATTTTCTATTTTGATGATTGTTTTAAGTTCCCCATGAAGTGTCTGATTTGTATAGTCTTTCCTATTAGCTAGTCACATTCCACCCTCATTTGAGAGAGAACTGAACTTGCTGGTAGCTGGTTATCTATCAGCATTGCTGTTAATTGTTGATTGACCAAATAATGTTTTTCCCCAGTCACTTTATACATTTACTTTTCTATATGATCTTTAAATTTTTCTCTACTGGAGGGAAACAGTTGCAAAAATAGTTGATAAAACGAATATTGTCGATGTCAATTACTAATGAGAGACGTAGAGTCTTAGGCCAATATTACGAGTTTGGCGGTCCAATGGACCGCTGAACCCATGCTGGTGGTCCAGCTGCTGCATTAGGACTGTTGCGGATGGACCGCCACAGGACCGCTGCTGCTGCCAGGGATCCTTGATCCATGGTGGAGGCTCAGCGGTCTGAGGCCCCTGGTATGCTGGTGGGGCCGCTGCGGTACCACAATTTCTATTAGGTGTTTCCTCACTGTTATACTTTTCATGGTAGTGCGACCACCATGAAAAGTGTGGTGGTGAGGAAACAAATGAGGCCCTACAGGGCCCCCTGTTTCTTTTGTGCCATGGGGTGCATGCAGGGGGGGCACATGTCCTGCAGGACCCGGCTTTGACGCTCCCATTGCAGTGCCTTTTTCAAAGGCACTGTAGTGGGACTGCCAGAGAACCGCCTGCTAGAGTGAAAATAAGTTGTATCCTGGCGGGCGGCCTTTAATGGCTTTATCAGTCTCGGAGCAGGGCCGCAGCATGGCGGCCGCGCTCCGAGACCACCAAAGTCATTATAAGGCCCTATGTCTTAACTGACCAGTGAAAACGTTGGGTATAATTCCTAGATAATTTGCAGCATTTTGTATCAATTATACTTTTCATTATCTCGTATCCAGGTAATAATGTTGTGTGGTTTTTCTCAGGTAATGTTCAAGGTACTGTACCAGACATTGTGCATTGAAATTTACCGAGATAATATATGTGGCATCCTATCTACATAATGTGCAATGATGTTTACAGAGTATTAAACCCAGATAATTTACAATGTATCCTTTTCAGATAATGTGAATGGTACTGCTCCCTGAAACTGTGCAGGATGTCATGCCCATGGAATTATACTAAACAATGTGTAGCGGATGGTACCCATATAATATGTGGAGTATTGTAGCCGCACGATCTTTGGGTATTGCGCCAAGATAATGTGCTGGCTTTCTACCCATCCAGTGTGTATTGGATCATACCTATATATTGTGCATGGTACTCTAACCAGAACATGTGCAGGTTATTGTACCTAGTTCATAATACCATTGCGGTTGTTCTACAAAGATAAAGTCAAGATATTGTACCCAGAAAATATGCACGAGAATCTCAACCGATGGCATCCAGAGTGATGTGCCCAGATGGTATGCAGGATATCATACTCGGATAACATACAAGGTATTGCGCCTACATAATATGCACGATGTTTTAACTAGTAAACTGTTCCTTGATAATGGGCAGTTTTACATTTTTTATGCAAATAAAAGCATTTGTGTATTGTACCCAGAGTTTCAAACTCAGTTAAAGCGAAGAGTATCATATCCAGATTTTGTGCAGGGTATTGGAACCAAATAGTGTGCAGGGTAATGTCCCCATATAATGTGCAGTGCATTGTATAGGTAATGTGAAAGTAATCGATATCCCACCTAATGTGAAGGGTATTAAAACCATATAGTGTGCAAGGTAGCCTACTCGGCTAACATTCAGAGCATTGCACTCAGATATCACGCCCAGGTAAAGTGTATGGTATAATGTATAAAGTATGGCACCCAGATAATGTGACTGTATGCTCAGTTAATGGGCAGGGCCTTCTTATGCAGGCAATGTGTAAGATTTCCTTTTGAGATACGGTGCTCCAATAATGTCATATACCAGGGGCGTAACACAGGCCCCGCACCCTCCCAATGCGGGGAGCCCCCGAGCTGCAGGGGGCCTCCTCAGCACAGAACTCCGGATTAATCCGGAGTGGGGGTCCCTCCGTATACCTTGCAGGGGGGGGGGGGGGGCTCAACTGTCGTTACGCCACTGCAAACTACAGCTGCATTTTGTAAAGAGCTTATCAGACCTTAGAGGTCAGGAGAGACAGTGACTTCTAATTACCCATTCATTTGTGTCCTTATGCAGTGTGAACAGGGCCACTGCAGGCGGAAGCCTTCGACACCACCGTAAGAGACCGTAAAACTGCAACAAATTGCCTCAAAAGTGGCATTATTGCAGTGAAAAGTGGAGGGCTCAAACAAGAAAATTTCAGTATGCCAAAAACTCCATATCTCTTGCACCAGCCGCATTCCAGTGGACGCAGAACACTGTCCCCATCTGCTACTGGCATCACCCGTGAATTTTATGACTTAATTAACGAAACTTCGTTTCTTTTACTGTCTTTAATGTATATCGGTTTCTAAAAACCAGCATTGCCTGATGGACTCATCAGAACAAACACAATTAGTTGTCCACTTTTATGTGTGAGTAACTCATCAACTCCTTCAGCCCAGGTGTTTTCTCTGCAGTCTTGGATTTGTAGCTCTATTAATCTCACTGGAAAATTAGGCGACTACAAGTCCCACAATACACAGAAAAGCACTGGATTGGATTAGTTATTCATAGAACTGGTAAACCCAAGAGCTCCGACCTAGTGTGTGTACCTAGATTCACTGACTTGTTTACAAGCACTGGCTATATATTTGTACTCTCTTGACTGCTAGTGCTGTAACCAGCAGCTGTATATATCCCTAACCTCTTGACTGCTAGCACTCTAACTAACAGCTTTATATCTATACCCTCCTGACTGCCAGCACTATAACCAGTAGCTATAGATCTATACCCTCCTGACTGCTAGCACTGTAAATAGCAGCTATATATCTAAACCCTCCTCACTGCCAGCTATGTAACCAGCAGCTATTTATCCGTACCCTCCTGACTGCTAGTACTGTAAGTACCAGCTATTTATCAGTACACTCCTGACTGCTAGCACTGCAAGAACCAGCTATTTATCAGTACCCTGCTGACTGCTAGCACCGTGCCAGCTATTTTTCAGTACCCTGATGATTGCTATCATTGTAGGTATCAGCTTTTTATCAGTACCCTCCTGACTGCTAGCACTGTATGTACCAGCTATTTATCAATACCCTCCTGACTGTATGTACCAGCTATTTATCAATACCCTCCTGACTGCTAGCACTGTAAGTACCGGCTATTTATCAGTACCCTGCTGACTGCTCGCACTGCTGGTACCATCTATTTATCAGTACCCTGCTGACTGCTTGCACCGTAAGTACCAGCTATTTATCAGTACCTTGATCACTGCTATCACTGTAGGTACCAGCAATTTATCAGTACCCTGCTGACTGCTTGCACTGTAAGTACCAGCTATTTATCAGTACCCTGCTGACTGCTTGCACTGTAAGTACCAGCTATTTATCAGTACCCTGCTGACTGCTTGCACTGTAAGTACCAGCTATTTATCAATACACGCCTGACTGCCAGCTATTTATCAGTACCCTGATAACTGCTATCGCTGTAGGTACCAGCTATTTATCAGTACCCTGATGACTGCTATCACTGTAGGTACTAGCTATTTATCAGTACCCTGGTAGCACTGTAAGTACCAGCTATTTATCAGTACCCTCCTGACTGCTAGCACTGTAAGTACCAGATATTTATCAATACCCTCCTGACTGCCAGCACTGTAAGTACCAGCTATTTATCAGTACCCTGCTAGCAATGTAAGTACCAGCTATTTATCAGTACCCTCCTGACTGCTAGCAATGTAAGTACCAGCTATTTATCAGTACCCTCCTGACTGCTATCACTGTAGGTACCAGCTATTTATCAGTATCCTGATGACTGCTATCACTGTAGGTACTAGCTATTTATCAGTACCCTGCTGACTGCTATCACTGTAGGTACCAGCTATTTATCAATGCCCTCCTAGCACTGTAAGTACCAGCTATTTATCAATACCCTCCTGACTGCTAGCACTGTCAGTGCCAGCTAGTTACCAGTACCCCGATGACTGCTAGCACTGTAGATACCAGCTATGTATCAGTACCCTGATGACTGCTAGCACTGTAGATACCAGCTATTTATCAGTACTCTTCTGACTGCTAGCACTGTAAGTACCAGCTATTTCTCAGTACCCTAATAACTGCTATCGCTGTAAGTACCAGCTATTTATCAGTACCCTGATGACTGCTAGCACTGTAGGTACCAGCTATATATCAGTACCCTGATGACTGCTATCACTGTAGGTACCAGCTATTTATCATTACCCTGCTAGCACTGTAACTACCACCTATTTATCAATACCCGATTGACTGCCAGCACTGTAAGTACCAGCTATTTATCAGTACACTCCTGACTGCTATCAATGCAAGAACCAGCTATTTATCAGTACCCTGCTGACTGCTATCACTGTACCAGCAATTTATCAGTACCCTGCTGACTGCTAGCACCGTGCCAGCTATTTATCAGTACCCTGATGACTGCTATCATTGTAGGTACCAGCTATTTTTCAGTACCCTGATGATTGCTATCATTGTAGGTATCAGCTATTTATCAGTACCCTCCTGACTGCTAGCGCTGTATGTACCATCTATTTATCAATACCCTCCTGACTGCTATCACTGTAAGTACCGGCTATTTATCAGTACCCTGCTGACTGCTTGCACTGCTGGTACCATCTATTTATCAGTACCCTGCTGACTGCTTGCACCGTAAGTACCAGCTATTTATCAGTACCTTCATCACTGCTATCACTGTAGGTTCCAGCTATTTATCAGTACCCCGCTGACTGCTTGCACTGTAAGTACCAGCTATTCATCAGTACCCTCCTGACTGCTAGCACTGTAAGTACCAGCTATTTATCAGTACCCTGCTGACTGCTCGCACTGCTGGTACCATCTATTTATCAGTACCCTGCTGACTGCTCGCACTGTAGGTACCAGCTATTTATCAGTACCCTCCTGACTGCTTGCACTGTAAGAACCAGCTATTTATCAGTACCTTGATCACTGCTTTCACTGTAGGTGCCAGCTATTTATCAGTACCCTGCTGACTGGCTGCACTGTAAGTACCAGCTATTTATCAGTACCCTGCTGACTGCTTGCACTGTAAGTACCAGCTATTTATAAATACCCGCCTGACTGCCAGCTATTTATCAGTGCCCTGATAACTGCTATCGCTGTAGGTACCAGCTATTTATCAGTACCCTGATGACTGCTATCACTGTAGGTACCAGCTATTTATCAGTACCCTGGTAGCACTGTAAGTACCAGCTATTTATCAGTACCCTCCTGACTGCTTGCACTGTAAGTACCAGATATTTATCAATACCCTCCTGACTGCTAGCAATGTAAGTACCAGCTATTTATCAGTACCCTCCTGACTGCTATCACTGTAGGTACCAGCTATTTATCAGTATCCTGATGACTGCTATCACTGTAGGTACTAGCTATTTATCAGTACCCTGCTGACTGCTATCACTGTAGGTACCAGCTATTTATCAATGCCCTCCTAGCACTGTAAGTACCAGCTATTTATCAATAACCTCCTGACTGCTAGCACTGTCAGTGCCAGCTAGTTACCAGTACCCCGATGACTGCTAGCACTGTAGGTACCAGCTATGTATCAGTACCCTGATGACTGCTAGCAGCTATTTATCAGTACCCTTCTGACTGCTAGAACTGTAAGTACCAGCTATTTATCAGTACCCTAATAACTGCTATCACTGTAAGTACCAGCTATTTATCAGTACCGTGATGACTGCTAGCACTGTATGTACCAGCTATTTATCAGTACCCTGATGACTGCTATCACTTTAGGTACCAGCTATTTATCATTACCCTGCTAGCACTGTAACTACCACCTATTTATCAATACCCGATTGACTGCCAGCACTGTAAGTACCAGCTATTTATCAGTACCCTGCTAGCACTATAATTGCCAGCTATTTATCAGTACCTTCCAACTGCTAGCACTGTAAGTACCAGCTATGTATCAGTACTCTGATGACTGCTAGCAGCTATTTATCAGTACCCTAATAACTGCTATCACTGTAAGTACCAGCTATTTATCAGTAACTTGATGACTGCTAGCACTGTATGTACCAGCTATTTATCAGTACCCTAATAACTGCTATCACTGTAAGTACCAGCTATTTATCAGTACCCTGATGACTGCTATCACTGTAGGTACCAGCTATTTATCATTACCCTGCTAGCACTGTAACTACCACCTATTTATCAATACCCGATTGACTGCCAGCACTGTAAGTACCAGCTATTTATCAGTACCCTGCTAGCACTGTAATTGCCAGCTATTTATCAGTACCCTCCAACTGCTAGCACTGTAAGTACCAGCTATTTATCAGTACCCTCCTGACTGCTAGCTCTGTAAGTACCAGCTATTTATCAATACCCTCATGACTGCCGGCACTGTAAGTACCAGCTATTTATCAGTACCCGGCTAGTACTGTAAGTACCAGCTATTTATCAGTACCCTCCTGACTGCTATCACTGTAGGTACCAGCTATTTATCAGTACCCTGATGACTGCTATCATTGTAGGTACCAGCTATTTATCAGTACCCTGCTGACTGCTATCACTGTAGGTACCAGCTATGTATCAGTGCCCTGCTAGCACTGTAAGTACCAGCCATTTATCAATACCCTCCTGACTGCTAGCACTGTAAGTACCAGCTATTTATCAGCACCCCGATGACTGCTAGCACTGTAGGTACCAGCTATTTATCAGTACCCTGATGACTGATATCACTGTAGGTACCAGCTGTTTATCAGTACCCTTCTGACTGCTAGCACTGTAAGTATCAGCTGTTTATTAGTACCCTGATGACTGCTATCGCTGTAGGTACCAGCTATTTATCAGTACCCTGATGACTGCTATCACTGTAGGTACCAGCTATTTATCAGTACACTGCTAGCACTGTGAGTACCAGCTATTTATCAATACCCTCCTGACTGTCAGCACTGTACGTACCAGCTGTTTATCAGTTCCCTGCTAGCACTGTAAGTACCAGCTATTGATCAGTACCCTCCTGACTGCTAGCACTGTAAGTACCAGCTATTTATCAGTACCCTCCTGACTGCTAGCACGGTAAGTACCAGCTATTTATCAATACACTTCTGACTGTAAGTACCAGTTATTTATCAATACCCTCCTGACTGCTAGCACTGTAAGTACCAGCTATTTATCAATACCCTCCTGACTGCTAGCACTGTAAGTACCAGCTATTTATCAGTACCCTGATGACTGATATCACTGTAGGTACCAGCTGTTTATCAATACCCTCCTGACTGCTAGCACTGTAAGTGCCAGCTATTTATCAGTACCCTGATGACTGCTAGCACTGTAAGTACCAGCCATTTATCAGTACCCCGATGACTGCTATCACTGTAGGTACCAGCTATTTATCAGTACCCTGCTGACTGCTCGCACTGTAAGTACCAGCTATTTATCAGTACCCTGCTAGCACTGTAAGTACCAGCTATTTATCAGTACCCTCCTGACTGCTAGCACTGTAAGTATATTTATCAGTACCCTCCTGACTGCTAGCACGGTAAGTACCAGCTATTTATCAGTACACTGCTGACTGTAAGTACCAGCTATTTATCAGTACCTTACTGACTGCTAGCACTGTAAGTAGCAGCTATTTATCAGTACCCTGTTGACTGCTAGCACTGTAAGTACCAGCTATTTATCAGTACCCTGCTGACTGTGGCACTGTAAGTAGTAGCTATTTATCAATACCCTGCTGACTGCTAGCACCGTAAGTACCAGCTACTTATTAGTACCCTGATGACTGCTATCACTGTAGGTACCAGCTATTTATCAGTACCCTCCTGACTGCTAGCACTGTAAGTACCAGCTATTTATCAGTACCCTGCTAGCACTGTAAGTACCAGCTATTTATCAGTACCCTCCTGACTGCTAGCACTGTAAGTATATTTATCAGTACCCTCCTGACTGCTAGCACGGTAAGTACCAGCTATTTATCAGTACACTGCTGACTGTAAGTACCAGCTATTTATCAGTACCTTACTGACTGCTAGCACTGTAAGTAGCAGCTATTTATCAGTACCCTGTTGACTGCTAGCACTGTAAGTACCAGCTATTTATCAGTACCCTGCTGACTGTGGCACTGTAAGTAGCAGCTATTTATCAATACCCTGCTGACTGCTAGCACCGTAAGTACCAGCTACTTATTAGTACCCTGATGACTGCTATCACTGTAGGTACCAGCTATTTATCAGTACCCTCCTGACTGCTAGCACTGTAAGTACCAGCTATTTATCAGTACCCTGATGACTGCTATCACTGTAGGTATCAGCTATTTATCAGTACCCTCCTGACTGCTAGCACTGTACCAGCTATTTATCAGTACATTCCTGACTGCTAGTTCTGTAAGTACCAGCTATTTATTAGTACACTCCTGACTGCTAGTACAGTACCCAGAAGACTCACCCGTGTTTAACAAACAGTACCAGTCACCCCCAGTGTATATGCAATTGGCACAGTTTTGTGTAATCAGGAGCACAGGCATCCTCGTGATCTAACATGCAGCAGTGACGACCTGGTTGCTATGGCACCACGGGAACGCCGAAGTAGATCATTCTTGTCGCTGATGGTCACCATGGGACCCTGGCAATTGAAAGCACGCGCACAGGGGAGGGGCTCAGGGGATTCCAATCAGCCTGGACAGGGCAGGAGATCTGTCACAGTAGGAAGCGCAATATACATCGTGACCACCTTGGATAAGCATAAAGGAGATTTAAAAAGAGCCTTAGCTTGCCACTGCCACGTCATTCAAAGTACAGCCACAAATCTAGATTGGAAAATACAAATCTGATGTTTTTCTTGTGATCTGCTTCCTTGATGACGACCTAGGAGCTCCTTCACCGCCCGTGGAATTACACCAATACTTCAACACAAGTCCCACTGGCAATAGAGGAATATGCCTTAACCACTACCAGCACCAGATCAAGGCCCAGAAAGGTACACACACGCGTAACCCACGACCTCAAGCCGTCCTACAAGGGATCCGCTGAAGCGTCCTCCTGGATGGAGGCCCCTCTCCCCTTCCTCTTTTAATGTAAACATGCTCTGGTTGCTGAAAGGGGTTATTTGTTGCACACTCTTATGGAGTTTTCTAAGCCTTAGAATGGACACTGTGTGTTCCCGTATAATGCATTCACGGATGTGGTACTTTTATCCGAGCAGGAGTCTGTCTCCTCCTCAAGAAGCCCAATGTGTTCGAGAACAGATGATTTTCACTTCTTTGCCAGTCT
This sequence comes from Triturus cristatus, assembly GCF_964204655.1. Classification (NCBI taxonomy): domain Eukaryota; kingdom Metazoa; phylum Chordata; class Amphibia; order Caudata; family Salamandridae; genus Triturus; species Triturus cristatus. The sequence continues at coordinate 292,002,616 of NC_140585.1, forward strand.
ATTTTTCCAAGATTGAACGGTGCTCTCGCCATTTAACCCAAGTTTGCCAACTCACAAATACTGACGAGCTCTCATTGTCCGGGAATGACCACAGTGCTTTGGCATCTGTGCAACGTTACTTTTTCTCATAAAAAACAGTGCAGGATAATACCTCTCGAGGTTTAGAGTGTTTTGGAAAATGCACAACGTGTACATTCTCCGCTCCAGGATAGGTGTGTCTTGGAGAGAACACAATATGTGTGTTCTCTTCAGGTTTGGTGAGTTTTGGAAATAGACCATGTGGCTAGTCTCTTCTCCAGGCTTGGCGTGTGTTGCAGAATGCACAACGTGTACCTTCTCTTCTCCAGGTTTGGCGTCTTGCAGAATGCACACAGACCATTTTCTCTTCTCTAGGATTGCTGTGTCTTGCAGAATGCACACCAAGTACATTCTCTTCTCCAGGTTTGCTGTGTCTTGGAGAAACCACAATGTGTGCATTAATTTCTCCAGGTTTCAGGTGTTTTGCAGAATAGACAATGTGTATATATTTTTCAGGTTTGGTGAGTTTTTTTTTTTAAATGGACCATATGTAAATTATCTTCTCCAGGCTGGTGTGTCTTGGAATATGGACTATGTGTATATTATCTTCTCCAGGTTTGGACTGTGTTGCAGAATGCAAAATCTGTACATTCTCGTCTCTATAATTGCTGTGTGTTGCACAATGTGTACCTTCTCTTGGTTTGGTGTCTGGCAGAATGCACACCGAGTACCTTCTCTTCTTTAGGAAAGCTGCGTCATGCAGAATGCACACCAAGTACATTTATTCTCCAAGTTTATTGGGTCTTGGAGAATCTACAATGTGTGCATTCATTTCTCCAGGTTTGAGGTGTCTTGCAGAATAGACAATGTGTATATATTCAGCGCAAACACAATGAGATGATGGCCGAAGCGCTGAAACTTTTCAGACACTCACCCCCAGTCACAGATCTGGGTTGAATCCAACATTGTTCTTTAGCTCACTTCGCCACCCTAGTTCAGACACAGCTATATGCAAATCAGTCTTGACCCTGTGCCTCATGGGAACAGTCCAGCCCAAACTGCCAAGCCATGTCTTCCCTGGACCGGAAACAAGCATCCTGGGACCGGTTTCGGGCTAACAGTCCTCATCAGCCAGGCTAGCTTGAATCCAGTGGCAAAGTGAGCAAGGCACCCACGTCTGGGCATACCCTGCCAACTTAGGGCGAACAAAGCAAACACAAGGAGATTACATTCTCTTCTCTAGGTTTGTTGTATCTTGGAGAATCCACAATGTGTGCATTCATTTTTCCAGGTCTGAGGTGTTTTGCAGAATATACAATGTGTATATATTCTTCAAGTTTGGTGAGTTTTCTTTAAAATGGACCATGTGTATTTTATCTTCTCAGGTTTGATGTGTCTATTCTCAACTTCAGATTTGGCTAGATTTGGAGAATGGGCCATGTGTATATTATCGTCTCTAGATTAAGGAGTGCCTTGGAGAATGCACAACATACAATACTCTGCTCCACATTTGATGTGTCTAAGAGAACGTATTACGTTTACATTCTCTTCTCTCAGTTGGGGTACTCTTCCTGGTTTGGTATGATTCGAGAATGTACACTGTGCTTATTCTCGTCTCTGGGGTTCAGGAGTTTTGAAAATTAATCATGTGTATATTATTTTCTTCAGGTTTGGTGTGTCTTGGTGGACGGACAATGTGTATATGCTCCACTTCAGATTAATGTATGCCTTGGAGAATGCACAACATATACTCTTCTCCAGGCTTGATGTGTCTCAGAGAACGTATTATGTGTACATTTCTTCTACCAGCTGCGGTATCCTGGAGAATGCACATTCTCTTCTCTTGGTTTGGTATGCTTAGAGAATAGGCACTGTGATCACACTCTTCTCTATGGTTCGGGAGTTTTTAAATTAATCATGTGTATATTATTTTCTCGTTTGATGTGTCTTGGAAGAAGGACAATGTGTTTATTTCATTTTTTGGGGGTTTGGTGTGTCTTGGAGAATGGAAAATATGTACATTTTCTACTTCAGTTTTGGTTAGGTCTGGAGAATGGGCCATCTGTATAGTATCTTCTCCACGTTTGGAAGGACTTGGAGAATGCACAACATGAACATTCTCTTCTCCACGTTTGGTGAGTTTTGGAGAATAGACCATGTATATATTCTCTTTTCCACGGTTGGTGAGTTTTGGAAAATGGACCATGTAAATATTCTATTCTCAAGGTTTGATTAGTTTTGGAGAATGGACTGTATGTACATTATCTTCTCCAGGAACATTCTCTTTCCAAGACTGAAGTCTGGGAGAATGCACAACGTGTACATTCTCTTCTCCAGGTTTGGTGTGTTTCGAGAAAGCACAACATATACATTCCTTTCTACAAATTGCTGTTTCTTGATGAATGCACAACTTGTACATACTCCAGATCTGAGGTGTCTTGCAGGGCAGCCAATGTGTATATTATCTCAAGATTAGGGGAGTTTTAGAACTTTACCTCGTGTATATTATCTTCTCCAGGTTTGTTGTCTCTTGGAGAATGAACAATGCGTCTATTCGGTTATAGATTTGGTTAAGTTTGAAGAACGCACCATGTGTAAATTCTCTTTTCCAGGTTTGTTGTGTCTTGGATCACAGACAATGTGGGTATTCACTTCCTCGGGTTTGGTATTCCTTGGAGAATGGCCAATGGCAGAGTATGAACTACAGGTTACATCATCATAGATATAAGACATCACACTGCTGACTTTAGTTGTGAAATTTAAAACACTAACAGATCTGCAGGCTTCGATCTCTCACCAATATTTCATCATATTTGGGATGTACCTAGAGGGCAGCAGCAGTGCAAGACAATCTAGCTGGGGTAAAAGCTTGCAGGAAGATAGAAAGGGTGGAGCAAACAATGCTGCTCTAGACAATACAAGACGTTACAGGGCCGATTACGATGTCAGTCAGAAGGCTACTAACGGCATTCGGTTCATCCGAATCTGTGTTGGAAGCCTTGTTTCCGACCTACCCGGAAACATTTTTGACCGACCGATTACGATGTTTGGAAATCGTTAGGACTGTCCGACTCGGTTCCCACTTGTGTCCGAACAGCATTCGGAGACTCCGAGTCAGCCAGAGGTGACTCATACGTCTGTACGGACCGCGTTTCTGCCCGAGCTATTACGACGTCGGATTCAGACATCCTTTTCAAATCGGTCTGCCCTACACGGATCGGCTGTCAGAATCTGAATTTGGGGGCCCGTAGCAGGCCCCGCTTCACCCGGAGGCCTCCGGTTGGGGGCCGTGGGTGTACCCAAGGAATCCCCCTATCCAACCAAGCACAGTGGGCAGGCACCCTGGGGTGCCTGCAACAGGGTGCAAGGTTTTCCACAACCACCCCTTTTTTCAATGGGTGCCTGTATTGTCTGTCGGAACACAGGCTCTTATTGAAGTCAATGGGAGTCCGACCGAACGGTGTTCGGAAATATCGTAATTGGTCCGTCAGACTTCCCGAACCCGAGTCGATCAGAAACCATTCCTAAACCAAGTCGGTCGGAATGCTTTCTGACCAACACCATAATGAGGCCCTATATGCTGGTGCTCACCCTCTTGAGAAGTGCTGGGCCATAAAGTGTAGTAGTGTTGCTGACAAATGCTGTGCTCATGCTTTGAACAGCCAGAGGTGATGGTAAGCAGCCCTTGCTTACCCATTTAGGAAGCGACAACTCGAGCAAAATGGAGCTTTATTCCGAACATTAACCATCTGACTGTCTCTGCGTGAATTTAATGGTTTGCAGTTAGCTCAGCAGGACAAGCTCCGATGTGATACAGTGCTACAGGACATTGGATGTGCCTGAGCCGCTGTGCTGAAAAGTGAAGCAGTGGAGATCTCGCACTCCCAACAGAGCCCAGAGTCTGTGGCAAATGAAATTGAAAAGCAAGGGCAGGATTTGCATGGGGGTCCTCAGCTGACTCTGGAAAAAATCATCTTGACTCTTAAATGCGCTTGACTTCACCGAAGGCAAAAACAAGTACAAGAACAGGAGATGTCAACTGCGGTAAATTGGGGTCAAAGCTACTACCCGTGGTTTGCAATCTGGTACCTCATGTACTGCCCTGTCCAGTCCAAGTGTCAGAAGTCAAGAAAGTAACTTAACCATTGGCAAAGGAAATAGGTTTGGCTTGTACTTTGAGGTCTCATTGAAATATGTAAGAAAAGCCTTTCGATGTGGAAAAAACAGAACAATAGTTTTCTGTTTTCAGTGCATGTATAAGGGAACAAATTGATTGATTTCAGTGTATTTTTGATGTGCAAAATAGCCCCTCATGCACTTCAAAGAAAGCACTCCATTGGAGACAGGAGGATACGTGAAACAGCCAATACTATGAGGTAAGAAAGTAATGATCCTGCAGCAGGAGCTGAAACTCTCTGTGTGTACATTTTAAAGAGTTAGTAAAAATAGGCGAGGAGACAGCTCTGCTGTCAATCCAGATCTTAAGACAAAAATGATACAGGACTCTGAGAGAGCTCTTTACATTCTGTAGTTTCCACTCCTTTCTCTTTCCCTAACCACTGCTTAGTAATTAGGAGACTGCTGATTGGCTAAACGTAGGACAACAGGTCTAAACTGTCATCAGAAGATCAAATGGGGCGTGAAGTCACTCTTGTGTTATGAAAACAACGTCTCCAAAACCTGACCGCAACATGGACATTACTTCACAGTCGACAATAATAAGCCTTAAAAAGTCTTTGCTATGGTAAACCGGACAAACTAAAGCACCCACTCCTCGAAAGGGGACAAAAGACTGATATTTAAGACTGACATGCCAGTTAGAAACAGGTGTTTCAATAAAGTATGGCAATGTGTTGTGTCTGTGTGTTGTGTGATGAGTCTGACTGGTGTGAGGATGCTCTAATCCTGCTCTGGAGTGCACGAAATGTAGGGTTGACAGTATTCACGCCTGACAATATTCGACGACACACCGATGGAAGGTCTCACTGCAAGGGCTGAGCTGCAGAGAGCTGAAGCTCTATGGGAGGGGAAGGGTTGGTTCCACAATGTAAACTACGGACCTTCTTATCATATATCTGTAACTGAACATGAAGAATAAAACAACTTAAAGATATGAGCTACACGTGGACAATCAGTCATCTTAACAAAGTGCTCCTCACAGATGGCTCAAATAATAGTGACAAAGATCAAGATTTGACAAAAAAGAAATCAGAAACAGAGTCCTCAGATTTGGCATTTATGGGGAGTGCCAGTCCATGCATAAGTGGCTATAGTGTTTCTGAAGGTTTTTATATGGTGCTGTTAAGGAGCGTCCAAGAACTTGTAGAGGGACAAGAAGGACATACAGACAAGTATGATGTTAATGTATGTGGACAACAGTGTTCTGTTGAACTTTACTTCCAGGTACTGGACAAGGCAGTAAATGTCCCTTTTTGCATGGTCATCCCCATTTTGTCTGACTTTTATTGATGGGTTTCAGACTCGAAACACTAGGGCACTACTATCCAGTTCTTAATGTATGTGCTCTGCCACCTAAAACATGGAGCAATTGACGAATCCCTGATTGGGGTATTTTACTGTCCTATGAGGCCATAGTTCATGATGCAGAAACTACACCCATGGCGTGGTAAGTTAAAAGTCACCTGTGGACTGCAGCACTTATTGTGCCATCCACCAGTGTGACAAGGAAAACTTGGCATCAGGCCTACCATGTGCACCCTGGCAGCAGTAGCTTGAATCCTGCTGCAAAAACCTGTCAAAAATCACCCCTTTAACAGGTAGGAAAATGAGATTTTAAAATGTAACTAAGGAACCCCTAAGCACACCTTTCTGCCCACAAGGTAGGGTGCCTAATCTTTAAGAGTGGAACATATGAGACATTAGAAATGGCATGTTGTCCCAGTGACTATGCTCAAAATGATATTGTCAATAGTCAGGCTGTAACTGGCACACAAGAAAAGTCAAAGTACAGTTAAATACTTTAATCTATAACTTTATATACTTTAATCTATAAATCTTGGCCTGAACTAGCTACAGACTCAAATACTCATTTTTATATTTTTTTTAAATCAAATTTAATGGTGAAGTTCAATTTTATTTAATATTTTTCAATAAATGTATGGGAATTGTAACTTTTAGAAAGGTACCTTTCCCCTCCCTGAAGCTGCTGAAGGCTAAATTGCATTACCACTCTAACCTCTGTCCATCCTGTACTTGGCCTGAAAGAGGTGTGAAAACTTCCTAGCACGCAGACAAGTTGTGGTGGGCCCAGGAACGTAACTTCAAAAGGGTATGCCCTGTAACAAGTAAATTCTGGATAACATCTTCAGGATAACACCTGGAAAGGGCTCAGCCTTTGGCCCCCTAACATGCTATTAACCCAGTGCAAGGAAAATTACCCTCAGAACTGCTTTTGAGTGACCACAGAGAAGAGGACTGCTCATTACCCTGCCACACCTCTAGGTGGACATGCAGCCACTGCATAAGAGGACAATTGTTTCCTCGTCTTGGATTTTGCGAGTGAGGGCCACTGTGGGATTGTTTGCAGAAGGCCAAACAGGAACTGCTGAAGCGTTGGGGAAGTTTGACCCTGAAAACCTTTACCCTATTGGTTAAGGAGTGGGCAGAAGTCATCCCACCTACTAGCTACTGCCAAGTATGACGGTGGCTCCACAAGACATCCTGCATAGAACACTTTCTGGAAAAACTGCACTTGTTGTTTGAGTCGACTCCAAGGGTTAGTTGGTTGACCTCTTGTGTGGTTCCAGGGACAGAATAAACGGCAAGAGGCCTTTTTCCTTAAGTACCAAGCTGACAAATAGCAACTGGACCTGTACTGGCTCCTGCTGTTGGCCTCTGCCTGATACGCTGTTAGACTCCTATTGGCTCCTTCGAGATCCCGGAGGCCTCAGAATTGTACTCCGGCGGTTGTTTGGCCACCAGAAGAATATTTCGAAAATTTTGAAATCTTTTCCTCCAGAGCTTCAGAACTTTAGCAAGACCCATTGGAAAAAAGTATCTGACCAGCAGTTTAATAGCACTGGACTGGATTTCAGATTTGTCTAGCTCACAGGTCCTACACCTCCGACAAACCGACTAAGTCCCATTCTGCATTGGGCATTAGAAATTTGTTAGTGTGAAATCTCCAAAGCACCAGCAGGACCAACACCCTTGAGATATTGGTCTTCGGTTCCACAGCAGAAGCAACAGTTTCAGCATATTCAGCAACAATCCACTCAGGGAGAATTTTTCTTCTTGAAAAGTGACAAAGACTCTTTCTACATTGGGACTTAGAAGAAATGTCAAAGCTTTTGTTAAAAAAAGTGACAATGTCCCTTTCTGAAATGTGCGACTTAGAAACTTTTCAACTTTTTGACTTCCAGACTTTCACTGGGCCCAATCTACTTGGTGTATCCAACGCGGGCTATTCTGTGTACAGTCTCTTGTAACCATTGACTTACATTGGGTGCATTATATTTTCTTAGTGCTTTTCATTTAAATTTTTTTAAAATGCATATCTCAGGTCCCCCTCATTGCTCGCCCCTTTTAGATTTCAAGACTTTTTTCTGCTGTACAACTGGGAGCACTTCGACCGGTTTGTTCAGATACTTGTCATGCGTCTCTCGACCCATCTAAAAGTTTACAAACCTGCCCTTTATGCAACTTCTCACTTAATGCTCACAATAACCTCCTGCAGACTGCTACTGGCAATGAAACCCGTTCAATTACATCAGGGAGTAGTGTGACCACCATCCCAAGTAATAAACTAGATTGCACTTCTATTGTATTAAAGTTTGCTAATTACCTAGTCACCAACAGTTTCTCCATCATTTTTTGACGGACCACACTGGGCAGCATGAGGCCTCGCTCCCTGTCGTTATCACGGCTTTGCTGCCAAATTACTCCTAGTAAGAAGGAACAGGACAGGGACACCGGGTAGCGTGATCACCATTGTGTTTAAAAATAGTTTCAATAAAGGTAAAAAGATATGGGGTGCCTGGGCAAAGTATAGAGGCCTTTGATAAAGGCCGTCGGGAAGGTTGTGTATTGACGTGGGAGAAATGATGCTATGGTTTACGACAAGAGAATGAGGTTATCTAATAGTAGGTGCTTATGACGGGGTGCATATCGAGCATTGAGAAACCTGTATCATATGTCTCCCCTAATATGTCATTTTTGAATGGATATTGAGCTGAAGCTTGTGTTATGTTCAAAAAAAAGATATTTTTTTTTTTTTAAATAGTTTCAAATGCATTACCCAAGAATCAATATCGGCCTGTGAAGCGATGTCCTTTTCGCTGAAACTTACACATAATTTCACATTATGAGGCGCATTAATATATCATCCACCGGGCAATGCCGGAAACAGGTGCATGCTGCTACCTGACCTACTTGCCCCATATCCTTAGATGCTCACATTTCATATTATTAGGAGACTTGAACATCAATTTTGAGGACAATGTATGCTGGTCCGACCAACCCCAATTGAGGACCTCAAAACACTGAGCCTGGATTTAATTAACTCTGCACCTATGCACAGAGCAGGACATCTTTTACAATCAATATACAATCGCTGGATTCAGCCCCTCCTATTACATCATTGTGGTCGGATGACTATGCAGTACCTTTCTCGGTCTGGACATGCCATGTTCAGGACGGAGTGAGGAGTGGGCCACAGATTAAAACCGCGGCTTGGTCAAGACTGGACAATGCAAGCCTCAACAGCAAACTGGGGAACACAGTGCCCAGTTTGGCCCAAGCAGGCGAGTTAGACCAGCCCAAGATTGACGACTGGTTGAGGGATTCCATGGACATAGTCTTTGCCAGCTAAAATCAGTCTCTTTGTCAGATCCCACCCTCTAGCTCCTTGGTTCACCAAGGCACTATGCGTGGAAAAATCAAGATGTAAGGCACTGGAGATTTGCCGACGATGAAGATAGTAAGCTGGAGAACGACCTTTACAAAGCGGTCGTTACACCGCGATAGCTTTACAATGCGGTCATTACAACGCAAGTCGTAACAACGACTTGCGCTGGATGGCGCTCTACACTAAGGAATAGTATGATTTACTATTCCAACACCTTCCCTACTGTTCCACACACTGGAGTTGGAATAGTAAATCATACTATTCCTAAGTCCAGCGCCTCTGGCGCAAGTCGTTGTAATGACTTGCGTTGTAACGAACACGATGTAAACACCGCGTTGTGAATGTATGCGAAGTAACATCATACATTCTAGTAAGCTTGTATATAAAACAACACTGATAAAAAAATCAAGGTCTTTGCAGAGCTGCCCGGGCCATCTTCTTTTCAGACTAAATCACCTCCGCTCAAAACTGTCCAAAAACTCTTTTTAGAGTGGTTAAGTAACTTTCCAACACTAGCAGGATTTCGCCAGTACTGTCCTAGCCTCAGTTCAGTGGAACTGGCACGTTTTTTTTGTTAAAATGGTGTCAGATATCCAGCTTTCACTAAAGACAGGACAGAAGGACACCTCCCCACCAAGTATTATCTTGGGGACTCCTACCATTAAGGACTTGACTAGCTCAGCCTCTACACAAGCTAGTCAGACACTGAATTCTTGAGACACTTTGGCTCTGCCTGTTTCTTTCATTGTTGACATGAATAATCTCTTATTCTCATAGAGATCCTCTTCCCCCTTAGACAAGCTTAGCGGCCTAGACATTCTGCAGATTTTGGTAGTACTCCTCAACTCTTCCTTAATGGAGAGGAATATTCCTCAAGCATGGAAACACGTCATGGTTCTGCCCATCCTCAAGAAACCTAATCTGGACCTTGCTAATTGGTCTAATTATAGACCAGTTTCTATGCTTCCTATCATGGGCAAAATCATGGAGAAGCATGTTAATAGACATCTCTCCAGTTTCATGGAGTCCCACAACTTCCTTCATTCCTTGCAATCTGGGTTTAGGATGGGACACAGTACCGAATCCGCACTTCTAGGAGTCATGGGACATCTTAGACAGTTCTTGGATGTGGGCGAGATGGACTCACTGATCCTACTTGATCTCACCGTGGCCTTCGACACTGTGTCTCATGGCACTCTCTTAGAGGTTGGCCAATCTAGGTCTCCAAGGGACAGTCCTTTCCTGGGTGACATCCTTCTTGAAGGATCGCTCTTTTCAGGTGATCTCAGCCAGTGCCTTCTCCGAGCGACAAGCCCTTACTTTAGGAGTTTCCCAAGGATCAGCCCTAAGTCCGGCATTATTTAACAGTTATGTGCGCCCATTGGCTGGCTTAGTGGAAAGTTATGGCCTCACCTTATTTTCATATGCAGATTACACGCAAATCATCTTCTCTTTGCCATCTGCTCAGAACCACAACTCTGAGGCTTTGAACACTGTCTAGGCCGGGACACGGTGTGAATGAGCAACTATTCGCTGAAACTTAAAGGAGATAAGACCGAGGTACCGGTACTGGGAAATACCCCATCCCTTTGGGTTCCCCAACACTGACCAAAAATCCTGCGTTCCCTTCCAGATCCACCTCCCAAGGTAAAGAACCTTGGCTTTCAGTTGGACGATAAGTTGTCCATGAGGCCTCAGGTGGCGAAGGTGGTTGCCACCTGTTTTGCCATTATAAAATGGCTGCGCATAAATTATCCAGCTTCTGCCATTCCCAGCTCAAAGGGCGGTTATTCAAGCACTCATTATGTCAAGACTGGACTATGGCAATGTGCTTCATTTGGGGACAGAAAAGCCTCCATCAGACAGTTGCAAGTCATCCAGAACTCAGCGGCCAGGATGCTCTTTAGACTCCTGAAAAGTGCATCAGCCTCTCATCTCCTCCGTGAGCTCCACTGGCTCAAGACAGAGGAACACATTCATTTTAACACCTTGTGCTATGTGCACAGAGCAAAATCAGGTGCTGGCCCACGATATCTTCATGAATTTGCTACATCTCATCATCCGGCCCATCCCCATCAATCCAGCGTATCTGATCTGTGCATTGTTACCAGAGTTAAACACAAACGCATGGAAAGCCGGTCTTTTGCATATCAGTGCCCCAAGTTGTGGAACGCCCCCACAGAATCTTTGAGAAGCTGTCCCTCGTTTATGATCTATTGAAGACCTGATTGTTTTGAGTCAATGATGCTTGGATAGAACTGACCCTTCGTTTAAGTGCCACGAAAGTCCAAGGGGGTAGCTGAACGACATATAAAATGTCTTAATAATAATAATTCACCTTCATCAAGGATTTCAGATCGTTTTTCAAGGTTGAATTGCCGAGAACACACACTTGCTTTACCTTCGCCAAGCCAAAGAAGTTAGGATCATTTGTCCTCTACAGAAGTGGAGCCTCAATTGAGGCACCTGCTATGTTTTTAATTGTAAGTGCTTCCCGTTGAGAATTCATTTCAGTGATATGAGCACAAGGGCCAGAACAGAACCTCATCTGCCTGTTTTATCCAACAAGAGTTCCCATTTTTGCACAAAATGTCTATCCAACTGGAGGACTTTCTACTGGTAAATTAGTAAGTGCTACCTCATTGGGTAAATGTCTAGTGCGTACTCTACACTACAGCTGCGTAATGGACCACAAACAAATGTCTCCAGTGACCTTGATTGCATTTAATTACGGCAATGTGGATATTCTTTGAGCGTCTTATTTCCGAAATCTGTGATAACATGAATCCTCCTATAGAATAGATGAAGAGACTACAAAGAGGCAAATCTGCACTTTGTTGAGGGCAGCGGGGAGAACCCAAGTCCCAGAGGCACTAGCTGGCTCACCTACCTTCATCGGGACCTGCGTGCGGGAGCAGCAAACAAAAGTTGCTCCCTGCATGCATGAGCAATTTTTCCATCTGAAGAGTCTGCTCTCAGCGAGCAGGAGAATTTTTTACCTCCCGCCCACTGGGAATGGACTTACTGCTTGCCCTTACTTGGTGGGAGCTGTAAATTGCTCCTGCCAAGCAAGAGCAATGAGGCTTTCCGAATCTGCTATGTCCCAGGGGTGGGCACCCCATAGCTGAGGCTGGCCCTGGGGAATGGGGTCCCCAGGGCCATTAATGGCTCTGATAGGGGGCCGCACGGCCCCCTGTTTCTTTCAGTTGCAGTGGGACCACCCTTCCCCATTTTCTGTGCCCGGCTGGGCCCCAGGGGGATCTGGTCCACAGGGCCGAAATCGGACTAGGAGGAGGGACACGCAGCCGCTCTCCCTTTCTATATATTAGCCATTCTCTGGGGGGTTAAGGGGGTTGGTGGTCCCCCATTTTGAAAGCAGCCCGGGAAGGAGGGCCGTGCGGGCCCTTCCTCATTTTCTGTGCACGGCCGGGCCTGGAGGGGGGGTCGGCCGACTCCAGAGCAAAAAACGGCACAGGGAAAGGGGCTGTGTATGCCCACCTCCACCAAATTTATTAATACAATTCCCCCCGAGCCTGGTCCGCCTGGGACGGCAATTAAAAAACAAGCACAGGAGACCGCGCTTCTTCTTTCTGAAAAAAAAGAATCTGCTCGGATTCGTGGATCATCACGATTTTGCGGCAGAGTTTCAAAAAGAAAACCTTTTTGTAACCCCACCTCCAGGCCTAGGAGGTCAAGGTATTCCTACCCTGCCCCTTTATTGTTTTTTTATTGTTTTTTCCTGGGACTCACGCTCATACTAGTCCCAAGATGGCTGCCAACAGTGGCTGGTTGAAGTGGTGGCAGCCAATTAGATCTCAGCATGAGATCTGTCAGATCCGTGGAGGATTTGTGTTCCTAGATATCTATGAATCTTTTTTCTTTAATAATTCCAAAACGACTGAACCGATTTACACAAAATTACAAAAAGGTTGCTTCCTGCACCAATATCTACCTTTTGCCATATTTGGTGTAATTCCGTTCAGTGATTTGGGTTGTAGTCATGTCTAAAATTCCTATGAGAAATTGCATGGGGAAAATGTGTTTTGGGACCTTTCACTTTTTATTGCCCCCACTTGATGAATCACTCTGAAATGTTCCAGATACCAGTTATATAGTATAGTGAGTGGCAAACTAGTTTTGAAATTTTTGTTAAGGTCCGTCAAAGGGCATCAAAGTTATTAGCAAAACAAACAAGCATTTGCAATGCAATAGGTCTCGCATTTGCAAAAGTTTGAGCTAGTGGTATTGTAAATGACAAACCTTTTATCTATGTATTGGTTTTGAAAACAGATAAATAAATGGCATTGTCATTTATAATGTCAATAGCTTAAAGTTTTGCATTGTAAATAACAATGCTTTTTATTCATGTTTAAAAAAAACTAATAAAACGCATTGTCATTTATAATAGCAATAGCTCAAACTTGTGTAAATGTGAGACCTATTGCATTGTAAATGCTTGTTTTGTGATAATGGGGTGCTCCTTGGAATGGAAGAGAGAGGGTGATAATGGGGTGCTTTGTGGAATGGATGAGAGAGGGGTGTGATAATGGGGTGCTGATTGGAATGGGGAGAGAGGGTGATAATGGGGTGATCCTTGGAATGGAGGAGAGGGGTGTAATAATGGGGTACTCCGTGGAATGGACGAGAGAGGGTGTGATAATGGGTGCTCCTTGGAATGGATGAGAGAGGGGTGGGATAATGGGGTGCTCCTTGGAATGGGGGAGAAGGATGAGATAATGGAGTGATCCTTGGAGTGGAGGAGAGTTGTGATTACGGGGTACTCCCATGATTGGAGGAGAGGGGTGTGATAATGGGGTGCTCCCATGATTGGAGGAGAGGGGTGTGATAATGGGGTGCTCCGGTGTGCTCGTTTGACCGGTGGAGATAGAGATGACCCCAGCAGAACTGAAAAGCTGAAGCACTGGAGCAGAAAAGAGGCTTAGAAATTGAATTTGAGCACCCACGGGGGGCTCCTTGGTTGCTCCTGGCCCCCACTGCCCCCATCTCCCAGAGGACAACTCTACTCGCAGAGATGGTTTCACTGCGACTGGGGTTGTTAACATGCAGGCTGCCTGACGATTGATTTGGGGAGACAGACAGGGGCACAGGATGTCTAAGAGGGCCCGAGTCACTCTGGAGATTGACTGGTGGTGGGAGGGCAGAGCCTTTGAGGCGGGAGGGCAGAGTCTCTGGAGGGACGGTGGGTGTGGGGTAGGTGGGGGGATAATAGAACAGAACCACCGGGGCAAAAAAGGCAGTATCTATGGAGTCACAAGGGCGAAGTTACTAGGTGCGGTCATTGTAGGTAGGGAGTAGAATCACAGTGGCGAGAAGGGCAGAGTTACCGGAGGGACGAGGGAGCAGTAGGTCTGGTTATTGTGGGTACTAGGGCAGAACCACCGGGGCAAGGAGAGCTAGGTCACCGAAGGCATGAGGGAGCAATAACTAGGGCCAGTGACTGAGGGCAATAGTGCAGAACCATCTAGGCAAGAAGGTGAGTCGTATGAGTAGTAAGTAGGACCCGGCGTCTCTGAATAACATGCACACGCAAGCCAGGTGACACTCAATGACACGCGTTACTTACCCTTTAGAACATCGAGGCTCACATTAGGGGAATGTCACTGTGCAATAGGTGCATAAGGTACCGTGGTTAGCCACTAACAGACTCTGCCGAATCCCGAGCACTGAATTTGGCAGTCCAATACCACCCCCGACAGACAACTAGCCCGACCCCTCTTAGTGGTCCCAAGATGGACTGGGGAAAAGCTCAGCAGGGGACCCAAGCACTTGCACGCAGGTGTGACCCTGCTGTAACAGTGCGAGCCCAGTGCTCAAAGGGGCGGGCCGGAGCAGGGTGCAAGAAACGACAACGTCTGGTGTAAATAAAGCCGGTGGCTTTCCGCGCCGGACTGCGCCGCAGAAGCTGGTTATAGTCTGACCGCCATGGCGAAGTTTGAAGTGCCTGCGTTCATCCAGCAATACATAGATTGTATGGACGTAACATCTGTGTTGTGCCAATGGATGGCTCAGTGACAAGTACAGGTAAAGTCGCAAAATGCCTGATCGGGGAGCCTAATTACTGCGAAAAAAGTAGAAGAGTAGCGAGAAAATGCTCTACCGAGGCACCTCAACAAATGAACATGCGGGAAATGCTACGCCAGCCAATTTGACCTTGTAAATACACCGTGGCCCAATGAGACTTTGAGCTACTAACCAATCCTGAAGTTCGCGTACACTCACCAATCGAAAACGTATGCGTTCCTGGCCTGCGGCAGTGAAGGCAAACAAAGAGCTCTTGCGGGTCCTGGGCTGGCAGCGGTAATCGGAGGCACACAGCGCCTTCAAGCTTCCGGGCCGGCAGGGATATCAGCTCACCACGATCCCCTCTGGTCACGGGTCGGCGGCACCCAGCGCCTCTGTTCACGATGTGCAGGCGCTTTGGCTGGCAGCTTGATCCAGCGCTGTGGAAGCGCAGACACACAGTTCTTCAGATTTGTATTGCGGAGTGTCGACGCGTGTTTATTTTTTGCATCACGCTTTTATATGATGCAAAAAATAAACACGCGCTGCCATTGCGAAAAAAAGGTACACACCATATCTTCCGCTGTGGCCTCAAATGTTAAAGCCCTTATAGTGGAATAGCATTCAGAGTATATAGTCTAACAAAAGTACTCTAACAAAACCTACTGAGAGGGCGTCGTGGGAGCTGGGATAATGAGAACTACCAGTAAGTAAGTAGCACTCACTGTGACCCCTAAACAAACTGTATGACAATCTCGCTGATTGTACCTTTCTTGGTACCTTAAATGAACGCTATACGCACATTATGTCCGTAAACTGAACAAAATAATGAAACCTGATCTACCAAACTTCCTTGTTAGCGAGCACAAGTGGGATTGACGAATTAACCAGGGAACCCCATTCATTTCCTGGTAGCCCAACTAGAACAAATAAGCAGAGCCCTGCACTTAGCTCTGAAGGTTCCCAATTACATGCGTAAGACTGACATCACCCAGTCCAGGTATGACGACGCATTCTGGAACCTCCAGTGAATGCATAAAGAGAAAAGAAAAAACAAAACAGAAAGCAGCTCCGGATCCGGGCCGGGGAGGAGACCTGGGAGGGCGAGGGCTGCCCGCGCATGCGCAGTACCTGTCACTTTCGCGTGCCCAGTGGCGGCGCGTGCAGCCGGTGCAGACAGCGCCTGTCCCCTTCCGGGGCTCCCGTGGTGAAGAGGGAGCCCCGGCGCCAGAGAGGAAGTGAGGGAGCGGAAGTCCCTGGTCCCAGGAGGGGGCCCGGGTGAAGAGCGACAGATAGCTGTGCGTGGCTCCCATGCCTAAGGAGAGAGCCCCGCGTCGTGCTGGCAGTGGTGGAGCTGGAGTGCTCCGGAAGCGCCGCAGCCAGCCGCCGTTCAGGAGGATTCCCACCGCAGACCGGGTGAGTGGGGGATTCTCCATTTGTCCAGTGGTTGTGCCGATGAAGGCACAGTGTCAATGTTTGTTTCCTGAGCGGACCCGCCGTTGCGGGCCGCTCCAACGAAAGGGCGAGTTTAAAAAAAAACGAAAGTGAAACTGCATGCTGGCTTGCGAGGGAAGGGGGACAGGAGATGTGCACGCCGCGTGGCTGTAAGAGCGTACACAGGCTCCAATCCGCCAAAAGCCTGTGCGTGCCCATCTCCTGTCCCACTTCCGAGGCAAGTCAGCAACAATAGATCTCGCTGGCGACAGCAGCGCTTCACGCTGCGTTAGCCAGGCGAGACCTAAAAAAGCTTCATCTATGGAAACTATGTCCTAACTATAAGTACCTACTGGCAACTGTATATATTTGTATATATATATTTGAAGAAAGGCTTTTCTCCTCCAAGCCGTGTCTCACACACACCCTATACACCATGCAACTCCACGCAGAAAAGGGGCAGCACAGCCATGTACGTTTCCAAAACTTGTTTCTTTTTTACAAGCAAGTGCATATGATAACAAGAAAATATGGCGACACGTTCCAGCAAGAACTTTCAACTGGCCAAAGAGTTGTCTCACAACGTTTTTCATTTCCTTATTCAGGATGTGTGTGTATATATATATATATATTCACTGAAAAAACCAAAGGTTTCAGGGGCGTTATAGTTAGAAATTGGCATTTAAAAAACCTTAGAAATTCACTGAAAAAAACATAGGTTTCAGGGGTGTTATAGTTAGCTGGACATTTCCCTCGTACAAAACCCTAGAAATTCCCACTGTTATAGTTAGTTCAGCTAACTATAACTCGCACCCCCGCAATGCACTGCTGATGACGTCACATATTACATCACTCATGACATGGTCAGTGACATCACTCATGACATCACTGATGACATCTCAAATGACATCACTGATGACATCATCCATTGAGTATGTGTTTCTGAACAGTTTTAATATGTTTAATATATATAGGGAAAGGCCTGTTGAAAATAAGTGGGTGTACAAGTGTGTGAATTGATGATTTTCTAGGTGCGTAACTGAGTCTATAAGTGAGTCATTAAATGTATCTTACTGCAGACTAGTGACTGAACTGTGTGAATGTCTGTATGTGTCTGTTTGTTGGTGTATAAGTGGCTGCATGGTTTTGTGAATAGCTATATGAGTGTCTATATGGGTTATTGATTGGTTGTCTGAGTATCTGTATGGGTGCCTGAATGTTTGTGTGGGTAGGGTGTGTGTGACTCTGTGACTAGATGTGTGAGTGGGTGATTCAGTGGGTGCATGGTTTTAAGAGTGCATCTGTGATGGACTGTATGGTTGGGTGAGTGTATGTATGGGTGTGTTAGTGATTGAATGTATATCTCAGTTGTACATGTGTCAGTAACTACATATGTGAAACGCAGTGTATATGTGTGTAAGAGTATATAACTATCTATATGTGAGAGTGTGTGATTTTGGGAGTGGCTGTATGCGCCATAGTGCAAGGATATCTGTGTCATGTGCTGTTTGTTTTTCTGCAGGAAGACACAGAATTTGTTAGTATTTTTATGAGTAAGTGAACTTGAGTGTGTTTAACTGTATAGGTGAGTAAACTGGACTGTGATTAATTATTTGCATGACTGACTAGATGTGTCAGTACCTCAATGGATGATTGGCGGTGTGTGAGTGTCTATATAGGTGTATAAATGCACAGAGTGACTGTAAGTATGAGTGACTGTACAGGTGAGTGAGTGGACATGTATGTAGACCTAAAAGTCAATGAGTGGGTGTGTAGTTATTGGTATTGGAGTATCTATGGTTGTCAAAATGGCTGTTTGAAATTTTGAGTCGGTGTACCAAAGGTAATATTAGGGTGTGAGAAGATGCACTAATTTATCACATGGATGACGTCATCAGTGATGTCATCAGTGATGTCACTGACCATGTCATGAGTGATGTAATATGTGACGTCATCAGCAGTGCATTGCGGGGGCGCGAGTTATAGTTAGCGGAATTTCAAGGGTTTTGTACGAGGGAAACGTCCAGCTAACTATAACACCCCTGAAACCTATGGTTTTTTCTGTGAATTTCTAAGGTTTTTTAAACGCCAATTTCTAACTGTAACGCCCCTGAAACCTTTGGTTTTTTCAGTGAATTTCAAAGGTTTTTTAAATGCCAATTCCTAACTTTAACGTCCATGAAACCTATTGTTTTTTCAGTGAATTTCAAAGGTTTTTTAAATGCTAATTCCTATCTATAACTTATCTCTGGAGATATCATGTTTAATGATTTTGATTGGATTTCTATATTTTTCAAATTCAGTGTGTCAATTTCATTAATTATCTTTTTTTTTTAAATACTTTTTTATCACCATTTTTTAAACTTATATTTTCAATTAATTCTTTTAAAAATTAAAAAATATTATTTGAACTTAATGGGTTTTTCAAACATATTTTTTTATATTTTTCAAAATATTTTTTTAACTATATGTGCAAAACTGTATTTTATATATTTTTTTCAATGTTTTTGGATCCGCGCACCCTATGCGCACCGTTCTCGATCCTATCGCGTTGAATGCACGGATCCTCTCGCGGTGGGTTCGCGGATCCAACGGAAAAAAAATGAAATTGTTGAGAGATAAAGATTAAGCTTAAGTGTTTTGTTCTTGAGTGGCTCTAAAAAGAGCCGTTGTGTTCATTGAGAGTTTTTGGTAAACGCCTAGGGATAGTGGTGCTTGTCTAGAATCACACTGTGAGTCTGTGTGCATTTGAGAACCACTGTGAGAGAAGCGTTTGGTAGCATCGTGTATTTGCTGACAGATAACTGTTTTAAAACCTGTCATGTTGTGAAGTTTTAGTAGCATTAGAAGACAGTTATGGCTTATGCTTTGATTAAATGAGTCAGGCTTTGACACAAAAGTGCAGTCTTGAAATATGTACCCGTCCGATCATTTTTGTCCACAGATTGAGAAAGCTAGGAAACATGTGAATAAATCTGTTTCTGCTTTTCTCCGAGACTATAGAATGGGGTCCATTTACAATAACAATCTGCGCTTTCATATGCAAGAGATGTATAGGAGAGATGGAGTATACTTTACTGATGAAGGAAACAGAGTCTTCCTCAACAACTTTAGACTCTGTATAGGTACTTACTTATAAGTACCAAAAACTCTCAATAAACACAACGGCTCTTTTTAGAGCCACTCAAGAACAAAACACTTAAGGTTAATCTTTATCTCCCAACAATTTCATTTTTTTTTCCCTTGGATCCGCGAACCCACCGCGGGAGGATCCGTGCATCCAGCGCGATAGGATGCGCGCACCGTGCACGCATTTCGCCGTTTTTTTTTTTTTTTTTAAAAGGGGGCCCCAGAGGGTCCTTCTGGGACCCCCTAAGCACCTCTAGAGGGTCAGAGTATTTCCACTCTGCCCCCTTTATATGTTTTACACACTTTTTCCCCTTGCTTCTTCAGCCTTGCTTCTACTGAGGCAGAAAATGGCCGCCAACAGTTCCTGGTTTCGAATGTAGAGACACTCGACAGCCAATTAGCATTCAGCGCGCGATCGGGAGGGTGCGCGCTCGGTTTGGGGAGGATGCGCTTACGGTGCGGGTACGGTCTGCGGATCCTCCGCGGCCATAGATATCACTAACTTTTTAACCCTAATTTTCTCAGGAACTACTGAACAGATTCACACCATATATGCAAAAGGCACGAGTCCGAACTGAGGACTACCTCTTTGCCAAATTTGGTGTCATTCCGTTCAGCGGTTCGGGCTGTAGCTGCGACAACAGATCCTATGGGAAATTGCATGGGGAAAACGCGTTTTGGGACCCCCCTTTTTTCTCGGCCCCCGCTTGACGGATCACCGCAAAACTTTCAGGGTAGGAGCGGAGCGGAGCTGGCCAAAAGTTTGGAAAATTTCACGAGGATTCGTCAACCGGCGCCAGACTTATTGGGAATAGAATGTTGCAGATTTCCTATGGAAAATAGGTCCTAACTATAACTATCAACTGGCGACCGCCAGTAGATAATATATATATATATATATATGTAACGAGTGAACGGCTCAGAAACGTGTCAGGAGAAGAGCGACTGAGAGCTGACAGCGGGATGCTGATGTGTCTTCTACCCGCTGGATCGCGGTGCTGCTCATGTGCAGCCTTGCCTGAGGGCATGGTGTTTTTCAATATATATATATATATCCTTGTTTTTCATGGCCAATGTGGATTACCATAAAGTGCCAGTCGTCTTTAACCTGACCTGTGCATATTGTTATTTTTATAAGTTTGGATACGTCACTTAAACCAAAACTCAAAGTAACAAACCCTAAGATTCTTACTATGAATTTAGCATCAGAACTAAATTAGTTAATTTCCATTAAATATATGTTATCAGGCTCCTAAATGTCATAATTGTCCCCATCTGTTAATTACTTTATTTCTGTAAAGTATATGACATCACTGTTCCTGTTGTATGAACAATTGCAGACTACACTAAAATGAAATTAAAGTGCTAGTTTTCTTTAAAGTGACATATGCCGGTAACCATTTTTAGAAATTGGCATCTTGACCCAATTCAGTAATCACTGTTTAGTCAGTTTAATTGGTGTGAATTGTGTATTAACTTATAAAAGGGTACAAATTACATTGCAGTAGCACCCAATCTGCCCCACGGGGGGCAGAAAGCACCCTAGACGCCAGGGATTGTTTTTATAGGCCTAGGGTGGGGGCTGCCGAGAATGGGCATGCAAATGCCCCCACCCTACCCCCCCAAAGAAAACAAAAGACTTTCTGTCCCCAAGGAGGCAGATGGTGGCAATAGCCCCTAATCTGCCTAAGCGCCACACATAGGGAAACGTTGGAGGATCCACGCAAGCCATACCTTCCTGGACTCTCCCGGGTCTCCAGTTTTCAGAAATGTGTGAGTTTGGTATTTTTCCCCTAGATGGCTTCCGAGCCCGGGGCCAAAAACACAGGTGACCCCACATGCAAAACCAAATTGTTTTGTGATCGGTAATTTTGATGTCTCCACAATACGTTTTGGGCCCTTGTCTGACGCGGGTACTTCGCCCACCCACACGAGTGAGGTACCACTTTTATCGGGAGACCTGGGGGAACACTGGGTGGAAGGAAATTTGTTTCAGCCCAGTGATCCCACAACTCTTTCACACAGAAATGTGAGAAAAATTTGATTTTTCAGGCAAAATTTGAGGCTTGCAGGGGATTCTGGATAGGGAAACGTTGGGGGATCCATGCAAGCCATACCGCCCTGGACCCCCCACGTCTAGAGTTTTCAGAAATGCGTGCGTTCGGTAGGTGTCCCTAGATGGCCGCTGAGTCCGGGGCCAAGAACCCAGGTGATTCCCTTGCAAAACCAGATAGTTTTGTCATAGGTAATTTTAATGTCTCCACAATACATTTTTGGCCCTTGCTTGTCACGGGTACTTGGCCCACCCATACGAGTGAGGTACCATTTTAATCGGGAGACCTGGGAGAATGCTGGTGAGATATAATTTTACTTTGAAGACTGAGGGGAAGGCTGAGGTGTAGGATATTTGTGCCGACACTGTGATTCAAACCAGAAATGTGAGGAAAATTTGATTTCTTTAGCTAAATTTGAGGTTTGCAGGGGATTCTGGGTAGGAAAACATTTGGGGATCCAAGCAAGCCATACCTCCCTGAATTCTCCTGGGTGTCTAGTTTTCAGAAATGTCTGGGTTTGGTAGGCTTACCTAGATGGCCGATGAATGCTGGGCCAAAAACGCAGGTGCCCCCCTTGCAAAACCAGGTCGTTTTCTGATAGATAGGGGGCATCTGCGTTTTTGGTCCCGGGGTCAGCAGCCATATAGGGAAACCTACCAAACCCACACATTTCTGAAATTTAGAGACCCGGAGGATTCCAGGGAGGTGTGACTTGCGTGGACCCCCCAAAGATTTCCTACTCCGAATCCCCTGCAAACCTCAAATTCTGATGGAAAAAATCACATTTTCCCCAAATTTCTGTGTGGAAAAGTTGTCGGATCACCGTGCTGACACAAATTTCCTTACACCCAGCATTCCCCCAGGTCTTCCAATAAAAATTGTACCTCACGACAGGATAGGGCCCAAAACGTATTATGGAGACATCAAAATTACCTATCACAAAACGACCTGTTTGTGCAAAGTGGGTCACCTGAGTTTATGGTCCCGTGCTCGGCAGCCAGCTAGGGAAACCTACCAAACCCACACATTTCTGAAAACTAGACACACTGCAGAGTCCAAGGAGGTATGGCTTGCATGGATCCCCCAACGTTTCCCTACCCAGACTCCCCTGCAAATCTCACATTTTGCTAAAAAAATCGAATTTTTCTCACATTTTTGTGTGGGAAAGTTGCAGGATCACCATGCTGACACAAATTTCCTTCCACCCAGCATTCCCCCAGGTCTTCCAATAAAAATGGTACCTCACTCGTGTGGGTGAGCCAAGTACCCGCGACAGGATAGGGCCCAAAACGTATTGTGGAGACATCAAAATTACCTATCACAAAACGACCTGTTTTTGCAAGGTGGGTCACCTGAGTTTATGACCCCGGGCTCGGCAGCCAGCAACGGAAACCTACCAAACCCACACATTTCTAAAACTAGACACAATGGGGAGTCCTGGGAGGTATGGCTTGCATGGATCCCCCAACTTTTCCCTACCCAGAATCCCCTGCAAATCTCACATTTTGCTAAAAAAATCTAATTGGTCTCACATTTTTGTGTGGGAAAGTTGTAGGATCACCGGGCTGACACAAATTTCCTAACAACCAGCGTTTCCCCAGGTCTCCCGATAAAATGGAACCTCACTTGTGTGGGTGGGTCACGTACCTGGGACAGGCAAGGGCCTTAAACCTATTGTGGAGACTTCAAAATTACCTATCATAAAACAACTAGTTTTACCGGGGAGGAGCACCTAGATTTTTGGCACCGGCCTCAGCGGAAACCTACCAAAACCACACATTTCTGAAAACTAGACACCCTGGGGAGTCCAGTGAGGTATGGCTTGCGTGGATCCCCCAATGTTTCCCTACCCAGAATCCCCTGCAAACCTCAAATTTAGCTGAATAAATCATTTTTTTGCATTTTGAGTGGGATCACCGTGCCGGCACACATGTCCTACCACCCAGCGTTCCCCTTGGTCTCCCGGGTAAAATGATACCTTACTTGTTTGGGTGGGCCAAAGGCCTGTGACTGGGAAGGGTTAAAAATATATGGATTAAGGGTATCACCTCGAATTCTAGGCACTACTTTTTTTTAAAAATATGTTTTTTGCTGATTCTGCATTGGACAGCCACACAAGTGAGGTATCATTTTTATCGGGAGACCAAGGGGAACTCTCGGTGGTAGGACATTTGTGCCAGCACAGTATTCCACACAAAAAAAGCGATTCTTTCAGCTACATTTGAGGTTTGCAGGGGCTTCTGGGTAGGTAAACATTGGGGGATCCACGCAAGCCATACCTCACTGGACTCCCCAGGGTGTCTAGTTTTCAGAAATGTGTGGGTTTGGTAGGATTCCCCAGATGGTCGCGGAGCCCGGGGCCAAAAATCCAGGTGCCCCCTTGCAAAACCAGGTCATTTTGTGATAGGTACAATTTTGATCAGGAGAGTTTGGAGAATGCGGGGTGGGTGGAAGTGTGTGGACTCACGCAGATTCCAGAACTTTCCATAACAGAAAGGTGAGTAAAATTTTTTTTTTTTTTTTTTTTAACAAAGTTTGAGATTTTCAAGGGATTCTGGGTAACAGAACCTAGTGAGAACCACACAAGTTACCCCATCCTGGATTCCCCTGGATGTCTAGTTTGCAAAAATGTATTTCTTTGCTAGGTTTCCATAGGTGCCGGCAGAGCTAGGGTTCAAAATCTACAGCTAGGCACTTTGCAAAAAAAGGGTCAGTTTTCACTGTAAAAATGTGGTGTGTCCACATTGCGTTCTAGGCCGTTTCCTGTAACGGGTAGTAGGCCTGCCCAAACAAGTGAAGTACCATTTTTATCGGGATACTTTGGGGAATGCTGGGTCGGTGGAAGTTTGTGGATCTGCACAGATTCCAGAACTTTCCATCAACGAAATGTGAGGAAAATGTATTTTTTCTTCAAAGTTTGAGGTTTACAAGGAATTCTGGGTAATATAACCTAGTGAGAGCCACACATTTCACCACATCCTGGATTCCCCAGTGTGCCTAGTTTTTAAAAATGTATAGGTTTGCTAGGTTTCCTTGGCTGCCAACAGCGCTAGGACCCAAAATCCACAGGTAGGCACATTCCGGAAAAAAGTCAGTGCCTAGAGGGCTTTCCCCCGCCCTGGAGAGGGGGGAATAAGGGGCTATTGCCCCGATATGCCCTCAATAGGGACAGAAAGACTGTAGCTATTTTTTGGGGGTGGGGGCATTGGGATGCCCTTTCTGGGCAGCCCCTACACCTACGTATAAAAAAATCCAGCATAATCGCTGGTGCCTAGTGGGTTCGCTGTCCCCCGAGGCTACTGCCCCATCTGCTTTCTGGGGGGACAGAAACACTGTGATATCTTTTCAGGAGGATGGAGGCATTGGCATACCCTTTCTGGGCAGCCCACACCCCTGAATTTTGGAAAAAATGTATCCCTGGTGCCTAGTGGGCTTTCTGCCCCCCCGGGGAGGCAGATCAGGGGCTATTGCCCTCATCTGCCTCCTGGGGGGAGGGTGGGCAGAAAGTCTTTTGCCTTTTTTGGGGGGGCACGGTGGGGGCATTGGCATGCCATTCTGAGCAGTCCCCACCCTGGGCCCAAAAAAAAATACCCTGGTGTCTAGGGTGCTTCCTGCCCCCTGGGGGACAGATTGGGGAATAATGCCCCCATCTGTCCCCGAGGGGGTCAGAAAGACTATCTGGGGCAAAATTAAATGGGGGAAGCGAAGGGCCTTGCCCAAGGGGCCGCTCCCCCTGTAGTGGGTGGATCCCTGCTTGGGGATCGCCCTCATGGGGGAAATTCCTTTCAGTTTTACAGCTTTGATTGTACCAAGATAGAGTTCAAGAATACCATGCATTTGTCATAAATGCAGAATGCTGGCGCTCTAGTTGTTCATTTGAACACTCTGGTGGAGCCATAGCATAACACTTGGGAATCAGCTAACATGCTGCTGCTTGAAGTACATGTTTTTGTCAGTCTATCAGACTTTGTTCTCACATGGCTGAGGTAGTGTAAACTTAGATTAAATGTCCTTCATTTTAGCTTCTGGAGCACCTTCCATAACCTCTTTGTGTAAATCATGAGAGAAGACATTTTTCTCTAAAAACATGGTTCATCACATCCTAAGGGTCAGACTTTCTCACAGGGTAAAATCATTTGCGAACTCACCAGAACTCTTGTGATGAGTATAAGGAGTGTAATATCACAAATGATTTATATTGCGGCTAAAATCTGTTATCTCTGTATATGCTCATTTTTATGACCCACAAAACTTGACATTCACTACAATGCATTTCAATGACGACCATGTCTTTGATTCCTGCAAGGGCTGCCACAACTTATAGTTTGTGTTGTGGCCAGACAATCAAGACTGACTAGCCCCCTTTAAACAGTTTAATCAGAGCATACTCGGACACCGACAGTCCAGATAAAGCTAACTTTTTAACAATTCCATGCCCAACCCGAGCCCTTTTTTAAACGTTTATTTCCTGGAAAAGGCTGAACGAATTTACACCAAATTACAAAACAGGCGCTTTGTGAGTAAAGATCTACCTTTTGGCAAAGTTGGTAAAACTCCGTTCCTCATGTTTCTTTTGTATCAGAGAGAATAATTTCCTATAAATAGGAGATTGCACTTTTAGACCCCCCTCCTGCCGCTTTGTAGGCTCACGCTTGATGGATCAGCACAAGACTTTCCATGAAAGAGCCGAAGGAGATACGTTTTTTTCTCGGGAGGGGAACATGATTCGTACAGATTCAACATACAGTGCCAAAGTTTTATATACACAAAACCTAAACATGTGGGGGGATTCTGGTAACATTTATGAACTACTCTGTTTTCTACATATATATGTGTGTGAAAGCGCACCACAAGAACCAGCATGTGTGATAAGCCAACCCATCAGGGCGCCCACCAGGGGGCAAAAACTCTTGAAATAGCGCAATTGTTTGTTGGTGTGTTTTCTAACCTCCAGATGCCGTGGCGCCCCTTTGAGAAAGGTCTAGGAGACCGAACTGCATGAGGATCGCCAGTGCTGCAGAATAAAGTAAATTACAATCACCGTAAGTGTGGGGCTCACTCCTTTCTGAACAGAGAGGTCTTTTGGGATAATTATCCGGCTTGGTCCTGCCGCTGAGCTACGCACCGCCGTAAAAAGAGCCCCAAACTGCCCAAAATGTGACCGTATTTGTATGTTGTGCAGAAGCAATATGGGTAGTTGGCAGCCGCCAAGGATTGTACTTTGGTCTGGTCCCTAGCAGCTTTAAAGTGGCATGCAAAGGAGTTACAGTGAACTTTAAAAACAGCAAAACATTCGGCATCACCCACTGAAGGGAAGTAATTATGGGTGTGAAAGCGCACCACAAGTACCAGCATGCGTGAGAAGCCAACCCATCAGGGCACCCACCAGGGGGCAAAAACTCTTGAAAGCTCACTCCTTTCTGAACAGAGAGGTCTTTTGGGAAATATATATATATCTTTCAAAGGTTGCCCAACAACTAAGGCGCACACAAAGACAAGCAGACTCCAGCTTTCCAGTGGCAGAGTCTTTATTCGGCAACCAGCAAACGCAAGTGAATATTTCCAGCGCCTCACCCAGACGCATTTTGGAGCTCCTGTTTCTTGTTCACGGGACCACCACATTAACATTATGGACTGTTGATTTCAGATACACAGAAATCGCTACAACAAAATGACAAGTGTGAGCAACTATTTAACCGGTCCACGCACTAGAAGGCTCCATTGAGAGTTTGAAAAAAACTGCTTTAAGGCAGAAGGCATTGGGGATAATATGTTAGCATAAGGACTTCCAGTCCCAGAAAGCAAAGCAAGAACACGTGCTCATTAGGGGGCGATATTAATGCTGATCTAGGGACGGCCTCCTCATGCATCTGCCTACAAGCCAGCTGACCCGTGAACAAGGAGCAGGAGCTCCGAAACATGTCGGGTGAGGAGCTGGAAATATTCAAATGCTTTTGCTGATTGCCGAATAAAGACTCTGCCACTGCAAAGCTGGAGTCTGCTTGTCTTCGTGTGTGCCTTCGTTGTTGGGCAACCTTTGAAAGATATGTTCCGGCCGATCCAGGTCGGGAAGGCGGTACCCCCACATTAACATTATTATCTGTTGATTTCAGATACACAGAAATCGCTACAACGGAATGACAAGTGTGAGCAACTATTTAACCGGTCCACGCACTAGAAGGCTCTATTGAGAGTTTGAAAAAAATGCTTTAAGGCAGAATCCATTGAGGATAATATGTTAGCATAAGGACTTCCAGTCCCTGAAAGCAAAGCGAGAACACGTGCTCATTAGGGGGCTATATTAATGCTGATCTAGGGACGGCCTCCTCATGCATCTGCCCACAAGTCAGCTGACCCGTGAACAAGAAGCAGGAGCTCCGAAACGTGTCGGGGTGAGGCGCTGGAAATATTCAAATGCGTTTGCTGGTTGCCAAATAAAGACTCTGCCACTGCAAAGCTGGTGTCTGCTTGTCTTTGTGTGTGCCTTTGTTGTTGGGCAACCTTTGAAAGATATATATATATATATATACATATATAGATATATAGATATATATATATCGATAGATAGATAGATAGATAGATAGATAGATAGATAGATAGATAGATAGATAGATAGATAGATAGATAGATAGATAGATAGATAGATAGATAGATAGATAGATAGATAGATAGATAGATAGATAGATAGATAGATAATGTATTTAACCTACTGTGGTCGCCAATAGGTAGTTATAGTTAGGACCAAAGTTTCCATAGGAAATGTGTGTTTTGTTGTGCCACTAGCTTTGGCGCCGCTTGACGAATCTTCCCAAACTTTTAAAAAAATGTCCCCTTTTTGGTTCAGCTGCTGTGTTAAAAGTTTCGGGGGGGTCCGTCTTGCGGGGTCCGTGAATAAAGAGGATCCCAAAACACATTTTCCCCATGTTATGTCTATGGGGTTTTGTCTTTTTTTGTTATTAACACGACTACAGCTCAAACCACAGAACGGAATTACACCAAATTTGGCAGCTCTCCTGGCCTGTTTTGACCCCGTGAATACTACCCTGAATTGTGCCTTGGTCAGATTCATGGATCGCTTCACCAAGAAGTTAGAGGAGGCAAGATGTGAACGCAATGGACTGACAGGTAACCTGTCCCATCGCCCTCACTGAGTCTATCGCCTTCGGTCACTGACCAACAGACATGCTTCCGACTTTCAATCAATGCATGGCACAAGAGGAGTTTACTTGTCCAAATAGTTTTTCTCACATAACTTCTCCCCCTTCACTTACGAAGATTCCAAACTCTCTTTTCAAAACAAATACAATCCACATAGTATTACGGACTGTGCAACATGCAACAGAAGCTTTTATGTTACAATGATTCTTTTCTTAATTCCCAACTGTTCAAGCT
Organism: Triturus cristatus; assembly: GCF_964204655.1. Lineage (NCBI taxonomy): Eukaryota > Metazoa > Chordata > Amphibia > Caudata > Salamandridae > Triturus > Triturus cristatus. The sequence continues at coordinate 292,031,530 of NC_140585.1, forward strand.
GAAATTGAATTAAATGTTTTAGACTTAAGGTTTTAACAATGTTTTTAACTTTACTATCAAAGCCAGTACTTAAGGACATAATGATGCTTTTAACTTATTGTCAAAGTCAGTACCTAACGAATGAACGTCTGTCTCTGTATACTGTTACAAAGGTTTTTAACAAATTATGCAATAAAGTAATAATAATATATACACCAAATTTTGCAGAAAGTTAGATGTCAACCTCTTAGCAAACCAGCTGTGTGGGACTTACTGGAGATAACAGGAGGGGTAGTTGGCCGCCAAAGACCGCCAAAGGGACTTCATCCCCCAACTAGTACTGGGCCAGAAGGCACGTTTGCAGAGTGGTGGAGAAAGGGGGCATGGCCACCTAAAACCTCACAGCAATCATGCTGTCTGGGACTTACTGGAGGTAACAGGAGGGGTAGTTGGCCCCCAAGGACCCTCAAGAGCTAAGGAGACTTCATACCTCAACAAGTAGCGTGCCAGGAGGTGCATTTGCAGAGTGCCTCTGACAAGCTCTCAGCAATCCTGCTCTGTGGAACTTACTGAAGTTAACAGGAGTGGTGGTTGTCCCCCAAGGACGTCCTTGGGGGCCATCTACCCCTCTTGTTACCTAAAATAAAGTCCCACACATCAGGATTGCTAAGAGGTCGTCGGAGGCCACGCTCCCTTTTTCCACCACTCTGCAAACGCGGCTTCTTGTGCACTACTAGTTAGGGGATGAAGTCCTCTTTACTCCTGAGGGACCTTGGGGGCCCAAGACGCCCTCCTGGTATCTCCTGTAGGTACTACACAGAGCAATTCCTGAGCGCTGGTCAGAGACCCCGCCCACTTTCTCCACCACTCTGCAAATGCGACTGCTATTTAAAAAACCTTGGAAATTCACTGAAAAAAACAAAGGTTACAGGGACAAAGGAATGGGTGGGCCTAGAAGAGATGAAAGGAACTGTTTAATTTAAACGGTGAAGCATGATAGAGTGGGAGGGGAAATGGCAACCTGCCATTATCGAAAACAAGGCAGACGGCCCAAGTGATGGAAACTATAGTCCAATGAGCATTGGCAAAGCCAGTAGAGTCTTGCCTTTTGGATCTATTGGCTTTGCCAGTGCTGTTTGGGGACCAGGGAGAGGAAATATAGGGACTACGGGGCAGCACAGGGTGGAGAGAACAACATGGATCAGGGGGCATGGGTCACAGTGCACGGGGGGGCACAGAAGCAATACCGGCTGGGATTGTGGAAGACTGGAGCGGCGGGAAGGGGTCGTGGGATGACAAAATAAAAACTCGGCAGCGCAGCTCAGATTGGAGACAGCTTCAGTGCGCATGATGGTTTGGTCGGCCTGAGACAGCCGTACAAACTATCATGCACACTGATCACAGTGAACTACCACCCCTCCTGTGCCTGTCATCCCCCATGGCCCTGCCCCCAAAGACTCGCCATGAAAGGAAAAATAAAACGATAATAAAACGTATTTATTATTGTTTTATTTTTCCTTTTCTGCTGTTTTGAGGCCGCTGGGGGGGTGACGCTCCTCGCCATAGCGGAGGAGCCGCCGCTGCGCATGAGCGAGAGAGCAACACTGAGCACGGAGGTAGAGAGTTTTCATGGAGGAGAACCACACAAGGGAGAGATCAGCACGGGGAGCGGGAGTTTGCAGGGGGAAGTGCACAAGGTAGAGAGAATCACGTGGTGCACAGCAGCACATGAGGGCAAAAGCAACGTGGAGCACATAAGGGAGTTATCTGGCAAGAAGAATACAGAAGGAGTGCAACACTGACCAAGGGGATGGGGTTTGCATGGGAGAGAAGTATATGTGGGAGACAGAAACATGGAGCCAGGGACGGCACATGAGCGAGACCTCAACACTGAGCTTATAGGGTGGTTTTGTTCCAGGGAGAGAAGCACACGAGGGAGGAAACATGAACCATAGGGAAGAAAGGGGTTTGCAGGGAAAGCACATAAGGGGAAGCACAGAATGTTTTTGGGGGCAGAAGCATTTGGGAGAGAGCAACATAGAGCACTGGGAAGGAGGTGTTTGCAGGGGGGAGGCACATGAGGGAGAGAGCAACAGAGTGTTGGGTAAACACACAAGGGAAAGAGCAACACAGAGCACAGGAGGTAGGGTGAGCGAAGATCATGAGGTAGAGTGATTGAAAACACAGCACTCTCATGGAGTGCTCAACTGAAAAGAAAATGGAGTTGCCTAAGAGGGACCAAGGGAAGCCTATAATAGGGCCAAGCAAAGGGATGGTAAAGAGGCTGTGCTCCAGAGGAGAAACAAACACAATATGGACAAGATGGGACAAGGAAAGCCATCAACTAAGAAGCGAATAAGAGTGACAGTAAGGCCATCTATGGTAAGCTATGGGATGGCTGTAAGCCAACAGTAAGTTCTTCAAATCTCAAACTAGGACCTTAGCAACCTGATAGCTATCTGGTAGGCAAGACCTAAAAATGCTATTTCCACATAGGACACCTATGAGATTTGTATGATTCATTACAGATCCTTACGATACTGCATGTCACTTCATACTATGGGATAAGCCGTTTCATATGTCTTGCAGTAGAAGCCTAGGAGATGGTATAAGAAGGTTCCTGACAAGTAAGGGAGTGTACATGGGCTTTTGGTTAAGTCACTGGCTTTGGTTTAAAGAAGCTTAAGATAAAGGTCCAGCTCAGCCACTATATATAGTGCATGATTGTGGCTAACACACAAGCCCCCGTGCCTAAGTTCATCTTCTGCAAATAGAGACATGTGAGAATTAGATTTATTGAAGGTAACATCTTACTCTTAATCCGATAAATTTCCTTCCATCGTCAGCGCTTTGGAATTTTAGGTTGCCTTGTGGAATGTCCACAACTGTCTTATTGCTTTAATAAATAGGGGTGCTGTAGGACATAATGTGTGTCCCTTTCATGCATGGCAGGGTCTCGCTCACCTATTATCACAAGTTTGCACAGAAGGTGAACTACTGCATTGACTGCACCAGAACCATAAAAGGAAGCCATCCACATTTTCTTGTGTCCCGCTTGACAGATCACCCTGAAACTTTCTAGGAAGGAGCTGTGGTGGATGAGACTTTTTTTATGGAAAGTTTCGTGAAGATTCGTTAAATGACACCTTAGTCATTAGGGAAAAATGCCTATGGAAACGCAGGAATATGTCTAAAAACTATAACAGGGCTCATATCCCAAGTTTCCCATTCTACGCGTGAGTAGTTCATCCTGTCCAGGTATTTTATTTGAATTCTGGGATTTGCGCTCCTCGCGGGTTAAATAGGAGTACAAATCCCTACGTGCAACAAAAAAGGACTAGATGGGCTACTCGCGCATGCATCTGGGAACGTTGAGAGCTCTGCTATTACACTGCGAAAGTCAGATTAGGAATATCGAAAGTGTGTGACACCAGTAATGTAATGATTATGTTAGTGTGAGAATCCCCTCGCCTAGTGATAGACGGACCGCCTCAGACTGACATAAATTGCAATTGCACGCCCACTAACAAACTGACTCACACAAACCCAAAGACATCACTTAGTGCATGAACAATGACGGTCACGTATCCAAACTATCTTCACAAACAGTGGCACTATACCAGACCCCCCTCGACCACTACAAAAAACGGAGACATTTCAGTGCGTGCCAGGTACCTTTGTGCTCAGACCTGTAATAAACCGGCGTCCTGCAGCGCCTACAATAACTGCCAGATGCATAAACTGCGCAAAGGATGCGCGCACACAGCGTCAGGTACCACGTCAGCGTGTCCCACTAACGACCGACAAAGGCCATTCGTTGAGCCATCTATCACGTAAATGGGCACGTCCACCTTTGGTGGGTATCCTAGACGCGCCCACAGGCAGAGAGACCTTATCAACAAGTAAATCCCCTTTCCCCAAGGACGCAGGTCTATCCATACACATACTTACCTATTCCCCCCCCCCCCCCAAAAAAAAAAGTTTTCAGCCATGCAGCCCCATCCCCCCCACACGCTACGAGTACGTACAGACGAAACATCGCAGTGACGGAGAATGCACCGGACACGCAATCAGAGCGCAGCCGGGGCACCGAGCAAAACAAGTGACGCCTGCTCCTCCCGCCACTGTGATGCTTAGTGCTGCTCACCCAGGCACTGGCTTCTTGTGGCGATCATAGGACTATGTGTGCAGGGGTATCCTTCTCCAGAAACCACGCCACAGCCTATTCACAGCCCGTGGCACCCTTCACTCAGTGGTTTGGGCCAGTAAAACACATCACAGGGGTTTAGCGCACAATGAGACGGTGTGGGCATATTCCTGGTTTAAAATGGGATAAACAAGACTATAAGTCGCACAAGTACCTTGATGTTACGTGATGGTCAGTCTGTATATCAGATGTTAGCACTTGGAAGCCCTAGGGCAGCCATACAAAATGTGCATAGAATAGACAAGTCTCGGTGCAAAGAAAACATGTGGCTTGGGTGGGCTACTCAATTCTGCCCTGCTGGTAATTGAGTAGCAGGCTTGGCTACTAGCAAACTTCAGAGGCCTGCTATTTCTTAGGAATCAAAAGTCAATTCAGTTTATAGGTGTAGGGGTGCTCTACATAAACACCACACACTAGTTGTTTGTGATTGGCATAATCTATTCAAACAATGACTAACCTTTGTGAGTGCAGGACTGCAAATATACTCAGAAATGTGAGGCCCGAGGCAACTCATTGTTCCCTCCTTAGGTCCTAAGGAAGGCTCTGTCAGCGTAGGGCAAACGACCGAGCACCGCGGAATGGTTCAATGCAGCTGTCTTACTGGGACGTCCATTCATAGGGAACCCCAGTAGCATGCCAAACATCCACCGTGGGAGCCCGGAAATCATTAAAGAAGTGAAGGCATCACACTGTTATTGCCTTTATTACGGTGTGTATGGTATAAAGGAGTACAGGCCAATAACCAAAGAAACAAACATGCCCCCCCGCCCCCCCCCGCCTCCTTAAGAGCTGCAAAGCAACAGGATGCTGGAAGGAATGCGAGTGCTTGAACGGATGTCTGGCAGTTTGGGCTGGATTGCACCTATTGGAGCAGGGTCGAGACTGCTTTGCACATGGCTGGGTCCACACTGAGGTGGCATGGTGAGCAAAGGAACAGTGGGTTAGAATGCCATCCCGAGTGATTGCCAGTGGGTAGACTTGTTACAAGCGTTCCTCCCATCACCTTTTATCTGTTTAATGTATCGTCCTACCTGGCAAGGGCCCAGAGGTGGGTCACATGCTCATTATGCCACTGGAACCAAACTGCACCTACTGATGAGAACCTCGTGTGATACACAGAGGGCAATATAACTATTTTTAGTGTAAGTAAGCTGGGGGGTTAAAGGGGTATATCCTCCTACAAAGATCTTCTGAGTCACTGGTTTGATGGCTGGGCGAGCCACTGCCTTTCATCGTTCCAAGGTTGCTAAAAAAACATTCCATGATGCACCATCGATTATGCCAATGCTTCGTTGCTTGGGGGTTTACGCTGGGCGATATTTACATACTCATCGCCTGGCAGTGTAACATAGGCCCCATGCAGCCCCTGTGGCGCAAGGGGGGAGGTGACAACTCTTCTGGGTGGGGTGAGGGTGGGGCGATTCGGCCGAACGTGCATAACTACACACCTGTTTAGAAGCAGCTACGACAGGAGAGCACAAATACATAAAATTATTAAAGAACTAGCTAGTGGAGGAGGTACATTGAAGTAAAAGCGGTGTGAGAAGCGTTCTGCTGGGGCAAGGGCGCCCCTTCATAGCTGCACAGCTGAGATCTACGGTCATCCTTTAGTGCTGCACCCCTGGGCCCTATCACCTACCGGTCCTTACTAAAGGTCAGGGGTGAGAGCCTCTTACACAATGGGGTACGGTTAGATTGGGGGGAGGGGAGGTTTCTCGATTGTTGTTTTATTTAAAAATGTTTAATGTTAGGTGAGTTCCTCAACATCATTAATACAAGAGGATGGGAGATATGGGTCCCTGGGCTGCAGGTCACACTGCATTTCTGCGTGGCCTTCCTCCGCACATCACAGGTCACAGCCCCCTGCCCCGAAACACCAGCCCACCCAGCCGCTTGCCTCAGTGGCCCTCGCGGGGCTGCTGCGTGGACGGGCCCTCTTGCTCCGGCCTGCGCACTGCTCCTCCAGACTCCCAGTATCCGCGGTGCCACTCCAAGGCTGTGCTGGTCCATCAGTGCCAGGTTTCTGTCCGGGTCTCCTTCTGCCTTCGCTTCTTTCAGCTCACCGAGAGCGTGCTGATCGCGACTCGCAGGTCCATGTCGCGACAGGCGGCAGGGTGTTCTCCCCAGCACCTTGATCCTCGTGATGCCGCTCTGTGAAGGCAGCGCGCCGCGCGCCCCCAGTCCGAGCGGGTAGAACCACTGCTGCGCAGAGGGGGTGGGAGGCTGCTTCGGGCCGTACCATACGCAGAGCCAGGCCGTCGGTTACCAGGTTACGCTTCCCCTCACTGAACAGAGCCCTGACATCAAGGCGCGGACGGCGAAGGAGCTGGAGCCCCTTCCTCTCCCTTTGCTTGTTTGCCACGCAACCCGTACCTGGCAGCCGCCACGCATTCCTCCATTGCCACTCGAAGTAGACGCCCCCCGAGCAAGCATCGGAAACGGGCTTTTGAGATTCACCGGGGCCCATAGATATGGTGCCAGTGTCGCTCTTGCCCCAGTTAACATCCCAGCACGAGCGGGCCGTTCCGTATTCCAGGGACATGGTATGTTGAAATGCCCATGGCGCGTGTTTTCTTCAAGCGTAACGTGTATAAACACATACCAAACGAATTTCTCGCACAACCAACTATTGTAGACAAGGAACATACTCTGTCCCACTGTAGAAAGAGTGGGGGACCCCTAAATTCGTACACCCCAAAAAGACACCTTAGCCATACGCCCACAGGTGGATGGGTCAGGAACGCGGTTAAACCTCAATTTCATGAGCCAATGTGTCGCATGACAAGGCACCATACCACGTTTAAAAAATGCAGTTATTTAAGTAAGTACAGAATCAATAAGTGAGTGAGTTTTAGGGCAGAATTTAAAAAAAAGTTAAATATTTCTTATAAAAATGTAAAAGGTACAATACAGAAATTGTAAGTATAGATGCATAAAGACTAATAGTAATAGCAAATTAGGCTCTTAGTAATAGGACAATAAAGAATCATGAGCAAAGTCAAAAATGCGTTAAGTCCCAAAGGAGTAGCAAAATCAATAAATAATCTGACAGCAGCCCTAGTAGGATCGGAAAAGTCTCAAGAGTTCTCTGGCTCACCCCAAATTTGAGGAAATCTTCTCAAAGAAATCTATTGGAAGTGCAGATTCATCATGGTGTGATAAAAAAATATATAGTTTAGATGAATCAGAGCACAGAGTTATTAATCGTCATATTGTCTAACCGCCTAAGCACTATCCCACTACATGAATATTGATTCAGCTAGAGGGACCGAAGTCATGCTGGAGACGGCAGACCAAACTAGCTGCAACTGGTAACAAAACATCAGGGAACTATTGTGAATGAATGTAATACAGCAAGCTAGCGTAATGGACCTTGAGCAGTTGACACATTACTATGCCCATGATGAAGGAGTTTTCTTCTAGAATAGCAAGAACAACATAATCGGAAATAAGCACACATGACAAGATGGCATCAAGGCCTAAATGAGGACCTGGTTGGCATTAGCTAAGAAAAGGCACATTAACAGGTCATAGCTGTAGGAAAGAAGATTCTGCTTTCACGGTTACCCCCACTTTTTGCTGGTGTTGTTCTGTTTTATGACTAGTCTGACTCACTTTGAAATCTGAAATACTCTGGAGAACATTGACTACCTCACGACGCAAACAATTGTAGATTTGTTGATGGGCAGGATGGTCAGGAGGGAGATAGAACATTAACGCGAGTAAATATACCACAATCTCCAGCCGACGACTTATATCTAATACTGTCCAAGGAACTTAAAGCTGCCGAAGTCAAAGGCCCATCGGCCTTATTGTTGTCCCATGACTTCATCCTTGGATGAGTTAACTGTATATAGTGCAGGGGACGTGTCGTATGTTACTGGATCAGCTCCTAAGGCTCAGAAGTCACCTCAAGCATCCCCTAATGAACAGTCTGAAATACGGCAGCATAGAAGTTATGACTCTAGTAACACTCTTGTCTTGGGGGTAGATAGTCCATCCTCTATTGATGTGAAAACTGGATGTAGTCTTATATCAGGATTACGAACCAAGATGTCTGAATATATTTTAAATTATGAAATCATTTGTCTATAGGAGACATGGCTGAAGGACGTAATCCACATAAATGGATACAGAACTTTTAACACTCAAGCTAAAGGGGTTTCCCGTGGTAGATCTAAAGGTGGACTCTGTATCGAACAAGCTAAATCTCATCAATATTGAGTCCCACCTTGAGTCCCCTTATCAATTGCAAATTTTGGAACCGACTGCCTCATATGCCATGATATTGGTCAACTTTTATAATAACATTCCATTTGATTGCGTTTCTAAGGTGGTTGATACATTGTATAATGAATTAAGAACCCTCTATGAAACAAACAGCACTGAGAGAATGCTTATTATGTGCGGGGAGTTTAATTGTGCTCTGTGTCCCACAGAGGATGATGGTAGGGTATGTGGTTTTAATGTAGAAGAAGGTGTAGGTAATAACCCACTTCTGCCATTCAAAAACAGGGGAATCATTTAACGACCTTGTTTTTAATCTAGATTTAGGCTTTGCAAATGATCTATGTAACAACCCTGCCATGATGCTACAAACTTTTAATGGCAGGGGTGTTGGCTCCACTATAGATTACATCTTGTCTTCAAATATATTTGCTTCTAGACTTCTCACCCTTTCAGTGGGTACGAATTCAGTTAGCGATCATTTCCCTCTATGTATCACTGTAACTTTCCCTATGAGGAAAAAATGTAGAGATGATCAGGTTGTAGATGAGGCCTTAGCTAATTTAAAACTTGCCAGACCGAATGGATATACCCATCGTTGGAATATGCTGGATCCCAAAGTGGTAACTAAACAACTACTTACAATGTGTAGATCAGCCTTTGACACATGCCTAAATGAAACAGCATCCCCTGAGAGCATTCTATCATCATTTCAAGAGGTAGTGGCAGCGGTTAGGGAAGTAATGTTTAAACTAGGTGAAAAAAGGTTAGCCCCCCCAGCGGTGGTTCGACTCCAACTGCACTCGTGCACATTCCATCTTGAAGCATAAGTTGCATAAGAGTCCAAAGGATATTGTTAAAATCAGACAGGCCAGAAAAAACTAAAAATTGACCCTTTCAGAGAGGAAAAATGCCCTCAGAAATGAAGCCTGGGAGCTGCTTACCACAGCCTCACAAATGAAAGATGGTGCCGCTTTTTGGAAAGCGGTTAGAACTCCATTTCTGTTTTCGGCTGAGGGCCCAACAATCGAAGTGTCCATTACAGAGGGTCAATGGATTGAACATTTTTCCAGGATATATAATAGCATTCCCAACGCTCAGGCCTCTGATTGTGAACACTCCGGAGTTAACTCGCAGTCACCAGATTTACACTTCTGCGTTGATGAGGTAAGCAGGGCACTCTCCCTAAGTGCTGGTGGGAAGGCCTTGGGTCCTGATGGGATCTCAGTGGATCTCTACAAGTCCAACTTCTCCTTGTGGACACCCATAATCACGCAAATAATTCATGCTAGTTGTGAGGTAGCTTTCCCATCAACCTGGGTGGAGTCAATTATAGTCCCATTTTTAAAAAGGGGAACCGTCAAGACCCCACATGCTACAGGCCCATCTCCTTACTAGATTCTATGGCTAAGGTGGTGGGTCGTATCATCCTGGAACATCTCCAGCACTGGGCAGAAGAAACCCAAATTTTATCTGACATCCAATATGGTTTCCGCGAAGGACTGTGGAGCAGAGTTTAAATCTGGCGATTCTCATGGGGAAGTATACCAGGGCCAAAAAGGGAAATCTGTATCTAGCTTTCATCGACCTTACGGCCGCTTTTGACTGTGTGAGGCACTCAAAGCTTTGGGAGATTTTAGAAGCAATGAAGATTGACAAAAACATAATTTACTTTATTCGCCATCTCTATAATGGAGCTAAAGCACGTGTGCGATTTGGCCTGCGAGGAGAGTGCACTGCCTCTTTCCATATTAGGAGGGGGGTTAGGCATCGTTGTGTCCTAGCCCCCTTCCTTTTTAATCTCTACATTAATGGGTTAGGGCAGGCACTCCTTAAAGACGTTCAAAACTTCCCACAAATAGGTAATCGCCCTATCCCAGCATTGTTGTATGCGGACGATGCGGTGATTATGTCCCGCACCCAGACTGGCCTACAAAAGACCCTAAATAATTTTTTTTACTTTATGAAGGATTTGGATCTTAGAATTAACATCTCAAAAACTTTTATAATGAGATGTGGTCATGGGATCCAGAAACGTAAGGACATATTTGTGGAGGGAATTCCAATAGCCCCAACTAACAGTTTTTCATATTTAGCTATTTTGTTTAGCCATAATGACACATGGACAAAAGCTGTTACAGCCAAAAAGCTAGCATTAATCAGAACAACGACTGCTCTTGTTAGCGTTGCAAGAAAACTGGGACACAAACCACAGCTGGAACTTCTGAAGATCTACAAAGCCAAATGTGTCTCAACTGTTCTCCACGGAGCTGGGATTTGGGGTTTTGCTGACACAAATTTAATTCAACTAGTTGAGAACTCTTTCTTGAGATATGTTCTGTCGGCATCCACTAGCACATCCATCTACGTGTGTCATATGGAGCTGGGTCTCCCATATATATCCGACCTCATAAAACTTGAGCCAATTCTGCTTTGGCACAGGATCTGGTCTAAGGAAGAGACTAAACTTAACAGGGACCTACTACAAGATAGTCTCAGGCTGGATGGTGCCCAAAGAATACCATGGGTTAAGTATATTTGCATTCCCGGCTGCTACGGGAGGGGATGGAACCGCTCGCGGCGTTGAAGGAGAAGTGGGAGGGTAGTATAGGAAAACCCATCCCGGACACGGTGTGGAGTCATATTATGCGGAGGACATGGAAAGGGAGTAGGAATGCCCGCTTCCAGCAGGTGCATTTCTTTGTACTGCATAGGGCTTATCTGACCCCGGGAAGGATTAAACGGTATTTTAAGGTACAGGATGCGGCGTGCCCGAGATGTATGGAGCTTGGAGCGGAGCTCGACCACCTCTTGTGGGGGTGCCCCCGGCTGGGGACGTATTGGGCTGAGGTGGGGGAGCTTTTGAACGCTGTCACAGATCGGGAGGTGGAGTTTGATATGGCGGCCTGCTTATTGCTCTGGTTCCCACACACGGCGAAGACGAAAGTGTCCAGTAAATTCATTGACTTGGGCCTCCTGCTGGCCCAGAGGGAAATTACGTGGCACTGGAAGTCGCGGGAGGGCCCGTCGTATGGGAGATGGATGGCTGAGTTGCTGAAGTGGGCTAGCTGTGAAAGTGTGCTTAGGAGGCGTCAGGCGACCAGGGCAGGGGATGAGAAGGGACTGGAATGGGTGAGGGCATGGGAGCAGATAGTACAGGCTATGAAAGATTACCGGCTGGAGAGCACTGAGCAGGAGGACCGGGAGGGAAGGGCTCCACGAGGCCTAGGGGCCACAGGCGAACAACCGGTAGCAGTAGCAATAGTAAGCTAGATTTCATGATCGGGGCCCCCGCCAGCAGTAATGGGTGGGTGGGAGGGTGGGGAAGGGGGGAGTTTTCGGGGTGTTGTATTAATATATTGACGGACAGCTGGGGACTGAGGCGGATGGGAGAAAAGCAGATGTTGCCATGGGAGATTTACCTGCTCTATTGTGCCGGGATGGTTAGGATACTCAGGGGCCAGTAATGTTGTGCCGCCCAGCCTCCGGGATGTGGGCTGAATGGCTGTGTAAAGTGTTACAATGATGCGAGGGCTATGAGACACATTGTGGGCATGGGTCGCTATTATGGAGTTCTCATACTTAATTCTGCAATAAAAATACATTTAAAAAAAAAAAATGGGTTAAGTATATTTGAGATTTCACTAAAGATATGGGCAATCCCGAATATTTTACTAACCCTAGTACCATCACTTTGATACCCAGGAAAGACCTCAGAAAAAATACTCTGTCTTTCTTGGATACATTACGACTGTCGGGGGAAATCATTAAGCCCAGTGTCCTACAGCACCAGGTGGTACTTACAACTTTTAATTTGCAGCCATATTTAGTATTAATTCCCAGTGTTTTTGATAGGTTTTTATGAATAAGATTCAGATTAGGGACAATACACAGACTAGTTTCTTTCCCCAATATGAATGATTGGGCTAGGGAGATACAACTATGTCCATGCAATTGTTTGTCAAATCAATCATCCCTACATCTGGTCCTATTTTGTAAATTTTATAAGGAGCTAAGAAAGACTTGGATAGTTCCGATCTTACTGAACTATGGCTTGAGACAATGCCGCCCTGCATTCATTAAGCTTCAGCTTTTAGAAAACGCGAATGTAGCTTGGAGCATGTCTATGTTTTTAAAAAAAATATTGTATCATAGAAAGAGCATTAGAATCTAGGAATGAGGAGGTGGCACATCTTAGATGTTTTGTTTTGTTTTGATATTTTTATCGTATTTCTGATTATGTGACCTAATTATACATGAAATGTACATGTTATCAGATAAAAATGTATATCTCTTTTGAAAATTGCGATGGATTTTTTTTTTGTATTTACTATGTATTTTATCTGTGCTTTTTATGATTGTTACAATACAATCGAAATAAAGCTTTGTTTGACTTGACTTGACTAGTCTGACTCAGATCCTTCTAATCAGGACTGTGACTGTGTTTTCTCCCTAAATTTGACTATGGCACATACTTTGGTACCTTCCAAATTGGCTACTTATGTACCCATGTAAGTTCCTAGTATATGGTACTAAGGTACCTAGGGCATAGGTACACCAGAGATCTCCTATGGGCTGCAGCATGTATGATGCCACCATCAGAAGACCACTCAAACTGCAACTACAGGCCTGCCATTGCAGCCTGTGTGAGTTGGTGCTAGCAGCACTTACGCCAGATATAAGTTTACTTGTATCTGAGGTCACTGCACTTAAAACCTATAAGTCACCCCTAAGGTAGGCCTTTAAATCCTGAACCCAGGGTGCTAGGTTATGAGTGTGAGAGTGCCTTGCATGAGCAGGGCAACCCCTACGAACCCCAGAGTCGGCTCTCCAGGCGTTGTAAGTGCAGTCAGCGATTTTGCTACATGTAATGGCCATTCGTCATTACGAGATGCCTAACTATGTATTGGCTGTGCCGAACCTCGGTATCAAATATATTGGAATCATACCCCAATACCGTTACCGGTGCTGGAGGTATGATTCCATGCGCTGTGGGGCTCCTCCGGGAAGCCCCTAGTACTCTGCGTAACAGCCTTCCAGGGTCTGCCAGGAAGCTAGTGCTGCTGCCGATCCCAGACACTATTCTGCCCTCCTGCTGCTGTGCTAAGCTTGAGCAGAGGGAGGTAGAATAATAGGTTTCCGGTCACAGGGAGGTGTGGACACCTCTCAGACAGGATTTAGTGTATTCGGCAGGGGTGGGGGCGCATGCCAGCGCCTCCAGATTACTTTGAAGGGCACATTTGGTGCCCTCCTTAAATACTCCAGTTTGAGCCAGTTCAGGGAGCCATCGGCTCCCACTCTGGCACAAAACTGGATAAAGGACATGGCAGTGACCTCCCCTCTGTCCAGCCCCTCCTCTGGGAGGGACCCTTGAGTCGTCCCAACCCTTTCCCTAGGGTACTTAAGGGCTTATATGTGGGTGAATCTTCTGATTCGTCATGGGACAAGATTCAAACCCTAAACCACTTCAACTTCGACCATTTGGGCATCTTGGGCTTTGCCTGAAAAGGAGGCTGCACCAAGTAAGACTCCTGCTGCTCCTGGTCTAGCTGTTCTGCCAGTCTTCTTCATTGTCTGTGCCTGCTTCATCCAGGTTCTTCCCCAGAACTGTGGGCATCAAGGACCCCGAAGTAATCTCCCTTGGAGTGAAGGAGCCACTCCCCTGCATCTGCAGGCACCACAAAGAAGCTGACCGGTCTGTTGTTCCTGACGTCCCACAGACTCTAAAAGGTTCATCAACACAGGTGGTAGTTCTGCAGCACACTTGTGGCCTGACTTGTCCTCTCAGCAAGTTTGAGGCCAGTATCCCTCGCCGGAACCGCTGGAACAGAACCCATGTGCACTGCGTTGAATTGCCGTTGCCATGGCTTGTTGGCTCTGTTCTCTAGAGATCTTCGGGCCACAAGATGCTCCAGCCTCCAACATCTCTTCCTGTCAAGATCTTCATCCTCACCGCATCCTCTGCACCGTGGGTCTGCATCTTTGGTGAGCTGCTCGAGGTTCTCTTGCGACTCTGGTCCCTTCGGCTTGTGGGTCCTCTTGAAGCTCTTCTTTGGCTTCAGTGGACTCGCCTTCTCTGACTCTCCTGTAATCGGTGAGTTCCTTGGACCTTGCTGGTCCCAACGTTGCTCCTTTTTTGGTTGCCACCCCTATGGCTGCTGCCAAGGCTTATTGGTGCTCCTGCCGGACACCGACCCCCTGGTTCTCGACTTCTGACGTGGGACATCTCGTGAATGGCTCCTGGTCTTCCGCATCTCACCTGGTCCTCACAGCTGCAGCGACAAGGTCACCGTCATCACTCCTGCATCTTCCGTCATCGGTGGTCATTGCTGTACCGTGCCTCCTGATCACCTCTGAGTGACATAGACTCTGTCCCCTCTGCTTCCATGTACTTCCCTTCAAGGATCCATCCTTGGGTTCCACCGCACTCTTTCACTTTCAGCAATGTGGAAGCAATGGGCTTGCTGAAAGGTTCAATAAGACCCTAAAGAACGGGAAAAAGCGAATAGATGGGTGGCAGAACTTAAACTTCCTGCGGGAGACACCACGCAGAACCCGCAGGAGGTGGTGGACCTCTTAGCGCACCACTATTAACAGGTTTAAACCTCCACACACATGAGAACACAGGAGGAGTTGGAGGATTTCCTTCGTGATATCTGCCTCCCTAAACTCACGGAGGCTGAATCCCAGCTTCTGGAAGCAAAACTCTCGGCGGATGAGCTAATAATGGCGATCAACAAAATTCAGTCGAGAAAAAGCCCTTGGCCCTAGCGGGATGCCCATAGAATGGTTTAAACGTAGCACCACAACACTAGCACCTTATCTTGTAGCAATGTTTGAGGCCAGTCTGGAGGAGGGGGAGCCCCCACGGGACCAAAGAATGGCCACCATAGTGACCAACCGCAAACCTGGTAAACCGCAGATGGAGTGCACCTCCTATAGGCCCATCTCGCTAATAAACGCAAAAGCCAGAATATTGGCCAAAACCCTGGCCAATAGACTTACGCCTTACCTAGCCAAATGAATACACCCAGACCAATCAAGCTTCTTGCCGGGGAGGAATACGGCCCTAAATCTGAGGCGCCTCCATAGTGTCCTAGGGCGCAAACATACTATACAAGAAGACACCATCGTACTCTCATTAGATGCGAGAATGGCCTTTGATACGGTCGAGTGGCCCTTCTTGTTTGCTGTTCTCCAAAAACTGGGCTTTGGGCCAACGTTCTGCTCCTGGATACGACTACTCTACACTAATCCCCTGGCACATGTAGTAGCAAATGGGCACATCTCCAAGCATTTTCCGTTACATCGAGGCACACGACAAGGCTGCCCATTATCACCACTGCTCCTTGCCCTAATACTAGAACCCTTGGCAACTTGGGCGCGAAAAGACACGGTCATTCGCTGGCTCCGCTGGACTGCCAGTTGTGAAGATCGTATATCTCTTTACTCAGATGATATCCTCCTATACCTGGCCTCTCCTAGACGATCTCTGTCGTGTCTCTTGGACATTTGTGAATCCTACTGGAGATTCTCAGGCTACACAATAAATTGGTCGAAATCCGTGCTATATGTCCTGCATGGCCCTCCGTCGCGACTACCGACTGGATGCAACGTGACGATAGTGACGGATCATTTTAAATACTTAGGGATACACATCACGCACGACCCAGAGTTTTTTACAACCCTAAATCTCCAAGCTCCAACAAGACACTAAACACTGGCAGTCACTACCACTGACGCTCTTGGGAAGGGTGGCGCTCTTCAAAATGATGGCTCTACCACGCTTTCGTTACGCCCTTCAAAATACACCTTTCCAGATCCCCCAGTCCTACTTTCGAGCCATAGAGGCAGAGGTCACCAAGCTCCTCAGGAACAGTAAGTCAGCCCGTGTAGCAATGGTGAAACTGTACCGAACATGGTATGACGGCAGAATAGCTCTGCCAAGTGTCCAGACATACTATTGGGCATCTCAACTAACTGTAATTAATCACTGACTGCACGTCCCTCACACAGACCCAGCTTACAGTCTGGACAGGGGGGAATTGGGAGACGGGGGCCCGTACCATGCACTATACAACAAACCGCAAACCCTGTTAGGCCCGATGAACCACGCGCTCCAGATATGGCGCGCAGTGCGTAGGAAGCTGGGATGGCAAAACACAATCACACAAGCAACGCCGCTTTGGGTTTATGACGGATTGGGTAGGTTGGGCAAGAGTAAGGGCTTTCAGCGCTGGAATGCTATAGGCATATCCAAAGTCGAGGATCTCTGGGAACGGGGGAAGATGCTTACATTTGCACAACTCCAGTCTCAATATGAGATGGTGATGGAGCAGGGTTTTTACTTTAAAACCAAATACCTGTTTCATTTTCGCATGTTATAATTAAAAGTACTACTGATTAATTAATAACTATTAATGATGTGTTGAGTCTGGTCTAATCAACCTTATTAACAGAAGAATTACACGTGGGAATGCTATTGCATGGCTAAAATAATAAGTGAACTAAGTTGGTGAGCAAACTGACAGAAATAGATGTCACTTATGTGATGTTATTATGTTTTACGCTTATAATTAATACGCATTAATGGCTTTTGATGTCCCAGATGGCTAGATAAATACATACACATAAGGGTATTAGCAGGGGAATAACACTGTATAATCATTTCCGTGCAGTAATTCTGTTTTGTGTTTAATTTTACTTAAGTTGACCAATGTGGCCTACTAAAACATGGCTACCACCCGCAGCCTGCGTTCGAGTTGATGGAAATTTTGCAAGGAGGCTTCGCGCTGCCTGTGACCTTGCCCTCCTGACGAACTGAAAAGCCATGATCATGACGACAAATCCGGGAGAGATGCCAAATGCCCCTGAACATGAAATTTGGTGCTAAACCAAATACTGACTTTATGAACTTGTAATGATCCCACGAATGGGATACAATTTATCTAAAAGAGACATCCGTAGAAGTAACAAATTAGTTATGGACTCTTTATTTCTATTTATTATTTGAGACGATCAATGTGTGTGAAAATTTACCAATGTAACCCAGTGTACCAAGACGACATTATTTCCGCCATTCATCCGTTTTGTATGATATGATTGCAACATTTTGGAATGTAATTTTCGTATAAATATTAGTAGACTAGAGAGGTCTAGTGCCACTTCTTCCCGAACTGATGATCAGAGGTCCCGATGCTGACGGAGAGAGGACGGTGACTCTACATGACGGCTAGAAACTCTAACTATTTTGCTGAGGACCAGTTCTGACTTAGGATCTGACTTTTAGCCAGAATAGGTAAATATGAGAGAAATTAACTTGCATTTAATTGGCTTTTCATACAATTTTAGATAAACAAATATTCTGTTTGAATCACTGTGTCGGGTGGTTATTTTATTGTCATGTTATTGCATTCATTTGCTTATTGTAAAATGTTTCACCAGATCTATAGCAACTAGTTGATGCCATTGACCTCAAGGTACATGCAGATTGGTTAGGTATCAGAAAGTGTTTCCCTTTATACATGGCACGGATAGAGTGGTAGGTTGAATGTTGGTGTAATGGGCCCCACCAGCGTGTGATGTGTGTATGTGCGTGTGACTGTGAAATCACTCCGTCCGTGGAAGTAGAGGGGATTCGGAATCTCCGATCTGCACCAGTTTCTTGGTAGCAGAATGATGGTTATCTATTGTCTTGATCTGGTGAATTTGCGTGTATATAAGCTTATTGATTATTGATTGATATTGATATTGGTACTAACACAGTATGTTGAAGTCGTATTAAGTTTTGTGTAGTGTGTACGGCTTCTGGGACGTAGGAAGTCGGTGACAGTTCCGTAGTAGGGCAGAGGGAGTGCTGCTCTCGGAAAAAGGCGGGATTGTTGGCCCTGTATGTAGACAGGGGAAAACGTGTAACAATTGAAGTTGCGCGTCGCATTGTCTGGGTTCGATAAGGTAGCATCGTCGTGTGTTACCATTAGAAACGTATTTTCTGTGTGAGTGAAGTGTATATGATAGCGAAGGTTATCTGTGAAATTCTGGTCTTAGGTATCAGGGATCCTTATGGTATTCCGTTAACGCTTATCACTAGAAAGGTAATAGGTATTCTCTGAGCTTGTTAGAAGGACAGAGCAGAGGTAAGCGCTGTTTTGTTAACGTGTGATATAATTCTGTGGTAGGACAGACTGTTCGCTGTTCTCGGGAAAGACAGAATTCTGTGTGAATGTACTACATTTTCTGGTGTGAAAGTGCGTGAATGAGAAGGCATTCTGGTTAATTGTGAAACTCTTAGGAGCATTCCGGAGAAAACAGTTAATTGGTGCTTGTTAGAAGGGTAGAGTAGAGGGATGTGCTACTTTATCAACGGAAGTAACGATTCTGTAGTAGGGCAGAGGTAAGCGCTGCTCTCGGGAAAGGCAGAATTCTCGTGGGAAAGGTCTTTAGCTGTTCTGTGGTTAGCGAAGCAGACAATGGAGATGTTTGTATGTTGTAACTAACAGACACGTGGAAATTGAAACAAAGTCTACCGAGTAGTCTTGTAAAGGAGGGGTAGATGAGAGAGACAGGAGACAGGAACTGAAGCTGCTGCAGCGACTGCTGACGTCAGGAAGACTGCGCTGTGATTGGACAGTGGGTTAGAACGGTGGAAGCACGGTAATTGGTGTGCTAGTGTTTGCCGCTCCAGGATTGGGAGACATACAGGGTGACGTAGACGCTCCAGGATTGGTGCGTTGGTGTGAGTCGCGCTGGGATTAGTGGACTGAGTTAGTGACGTAGACGCTCCAGGATTGGTGCGTTAGCGTGAGTCGCGCTGCAATTGGACAGGAGATCGTACAGTTGTAGAAGGACAAAAGGGTTGCGGAAAATAAGAAAATGTATTACCACGCTGAGGAAAAGAAAAAGAAATCCTTGTTTAGTAAAGTTAAGAACTGGTTTGACAAGGATAAGGATATTGTGACTAGGGAAGGACAGTTACTTCCTCCGATAAGAACCCCCGCATCCTTCATGGTTGCGAAATATGGGTATCATACCTGTATTTGGTTAGACAGCTGGGTAAAGTATACCAAAGAGGATGGAGTTTTAGCGTTCCCAGAGCATGGCTCATTTAATCTGGCCATAATGAGGAACTTACGGGAGAGGATGATGGGCCTAGAGCCTCGGCCTAGGCCAACACAATTTGAGGCATTGACTGAATGGGAAGATGAAGTGCATGAGCGAGAAAAGCAGAGGAGTGGAGGGAATTACCGGTATATGTTTGGGCGAAAGTATGATCGCGAAACCCATCATGACCGGATGAGAAGATGGCGAGATGCCAGTATGACTGAGGGATTATATCCTATGAGAACAGCAGAGGAGACAGAAGGGAGAAAGTGTACAGAGAAAGAACATAATGTAGAAACAAGGAGGTATGGGGCGAATGAGTCTGATGATGATGTCCTAGAGGACATGCTCTACAAAAGACCACCCCCGTATAGACGAGAACCAGAGGTAGGAACAGCAGTGACCCCAATGAGAGACACCCTGCGGATTATTAAGACAGAGGGTACCACCCCTGGGTTGAAAAGCAGTTGTTCTCTGGCGGAAAGAGAAAGAGAGAGCGAAAGAGAGAGAGAAAGAGAGAGAGAAAAAGCGAGAGAGAAAGAGAGAGAGAAAGGGAGAATGAAGTTGAGGATGAAAAGACCAGAGAACTAGCAAGGACTACCTTTGAATTGACAGAGAAAATCAGGGAACTGACTAAAAATCTTGAGGCAATTACGGTGCCTGTGACAATAGGTCCAGTTATGCTGATTTTCGACAAGCAGAGGACGGGCGAAAGTGGTTTGACAGTTCCATATGTGGGCAATAGATTGATTGTTCCTCCAGAGCAGGCAGAAATAAAAGCAGGAGAAACACAGTGGAGAACGGGAGAAAATCAGTGGAGACATACCATATGTGGAGGAGAATTGAGTGTGCAGACTAACTCGAGTTTGAACTCTGGATGTGTGGAAGGGAACAGAGGATCAATCCTAGAACCACAAAGAGTGTCAGAACCAGGGGGTACAGAAAAATCTATGGGAATAACTGCTGAGGATTTGAATGATTGGCTGAAGGCCTTGCAGAGGAAAGAAAAAGAATCCCAGGGAATTGATGTAGCTAGGCTACGTATGGAGATGGAGGAGCTGATTGTAGGAACAATCCCTACAGAAACGCTGAAAAATTATCAGGAAGGGGAGATTCTATTTCTATGTAAAAGTATCACATGGAGAGCAAAGAACATACATGACAGGTTGAAAGGAATAGCCAATGAAATGGGGGTTGACATGGATAAGGTAAAAGCTTTACAAAAGCCTTACCGAGTGGATTTTACGGATAAAGACATTGAGAATCTGAACAATGCAGGCCGGACAGGACAGATTAAGGAGATGATAGCTTTGCTGAGAAAATGGGGAGATGTGGAGAGATGGAAAGACAGATGGTATAGAAAACGAGAGGATGCATCAGACAGAACTTACTCAACATTCCCCTTGAAAGAGAAAGAGAAAGCAGTGACAGCTTACCCCATGAGGGAGATTCCAGGAGGTGGGTACGTACATGTCCCATGGACCAGACAGGATATTTTGTCATTTACTAATGATTTCCCTCGACTAAGGGAGAAGCCCGTCGAGTGTTATAGACAGGTCGACAGATTTGTGAAGTTGTCAAAAGTGCTGTGGATCGACCTGAATAGTCTGTTTGACATAATTGTACCAGCAGACCTATGGGCTGAATGTAAAATAGTCATAGACTGGCCCACTAAAGAATACCCAAGAGATCCAAAGACAGTAGCTCCAGACACGGAGGTTATGAAAAAGTATGAACAGGTTATGGCGTTCCTGAAAAATAAGATACCCCCAAAGGAAACAGACTGGGTTAAAATAGATCGAACACATCAGGAAGTGAAAGAATCAGTCCATGCTTACTATGAAAGGCTAATATTGGCTTTCAAACAGTTCAGTGGAGAGGAACATCTGGGTGACAAGGATCTGAGCCATTTTGTATATAGATTTGTGTATGGCTTGCGACCTGAAATCAGTGAAATGATAAGGCAGCATACCGTAGACTGGCAGAGCAAAAAGATTGATGAGATCCTGAGACATGCAAAATACTTCAGTGATGAAATTGAGGCAAAGCAAAGGAAACTGAAGGAAAAGGCAATGTGGGCACAGGTGAAAGTTGCAGAAAGACAGGAAGCTCAGTTGGTTGAACAAGCAAATAACCCAGGAAATAAACCCAGGTTTGGCACAGGAAAAGGGAAAGGCAATATTGAGGAAGCAAAGAAAAGGTTCCCCTGCCACAACTGTGGAAAATTAGGGCACTGGAAATCCGAGTGTAAGAATCCACCGTCTACTAATGATGACAATCCATCATTGAATTCACAGGTGCAGAGTGAGGGGTGTGGTCAGCATCAGCAACAGCAACAGCAGAAGGCTGTTAAGCAGCAGAATCAGGTGCCAAAACCACCCTTGCCACAGAGAAGAGGATCCCAGAAGTACAGTCAAGAGTCGGGGTTCTACGATGAAGAGCAGGTAATCAAGCCAAAACGCGCAAGCGCTGTATCTCAATATTGTCTGAAAAATGAGGGAAGTGATTCCGAGGGAGACTTTTGACGGTGCCGAAGAGAGGAGGAGGAGTGCGTACTTGGCGCAACTCTAGAAATAGATCAGGCAGGACCTTTTGTAGATGGAAAAATCAATGGTGAAAGTGTTACTTTTCTAGTTGACACCGGAGCCACGAGGTCAACTGTCAGGTCAGCTGATATAAAGAATCTTCCTCTCTCGGATGAAGCCATCCAAGTAGTTGGTGTGTCTAACACACAGATTAAAACTCTTCTTACTGAACCAGTAAGGGTTAAAATTGGAAAATTCTCAGACATGCACCGATTTGTGGTGTGTGACACTAGTCCTGTGAACTTGCTAGGCAGGGACCTGCTGTGCAAGATGAATTGCACTATTTTCTGTACTCCAGATGGAATAACCTTTGAAACACCAGATGAGGATGTCCTATACAGAATGACCATGGATAACAGGGAATGTGAGGCTTTGGGAACATATGCTGTGTTTAATCCAGATGCATTACCCTCAGAATTGAAACAGACAGTGAAAGCAGCAGTTTGGGATTTTACTGGAGAAGATGTGGGCCTGATGAGAAATGTAGATCCAGTAAAAATTACTGTAAAAGAGGGAGTGGTTTACCCAAACATTCCACAATACAGACTGACACCTGAAATAATTGAAGGAATAACACCCATAATTGAGAAAATGATTCAGCAGGGGGTGTTAAGAGAAATATTGAGCAGCCCATGTAATTCACCAATAATGGGACTGAAGAAACCTAATGGAAAGTTCAGAATAGTACAGGATTTGAGAAAAATTAACAAGATTGTTGTGTCATGCTGTCCCATTGTGCCAAATCCATCAGTGATTTTGTATCAGATTCCCCATGATGCAGAATGGTATACCGTAATCGTTTTGTGTCATGCTTTCTTTTCAATTCCGGTACATCATGACAGCCAGCCAATATTTTCATTTAGATTTGGAGAGCGAATTTTGGCATGGTGCCGAATTCCACAAGGGTATACAGAGAGCCCTTCGATATTTAATCAATTGCTGAAGAAATCTCTGGAAAGTCTAACTATGCCTGAAAATTCAGTTTTGGTCCAGTATATTGATGACCTGCTTGTGGCATCAAAAACACGTGAAGCCTGTGAAGTAGACACCATTGCTTTACCGAATCACTTGGCAGATGGAGGATTAAAGGTATCTCCAGCCAAATTGCAATTCTGCAAAAAAGAAGTCCAGTATCTAGGACATAACATTGAGAAAGGCCTGAGAAAAGTGACCATTGACAGGATTAAAATCATTAGAGGGATGAGAGCCCCAATGACACAAAGAGAAGTGAGAATGTTCCTGGGAATGGTGGGTTACTGTCATCAGTGGATAAGTAACTTTTCCTTGATTGCCAAGCCATTGATTAAATTGACCAAAAGTGAGGAGAAAGACCCATTGGAACTAAACCCCGAAGAGATGGCTGCATTTAAAGAGTTAAAGAACAGACTATGTGAAGCTCCTGCCCTAGGAATGCCAGATTACGAAAAAGAATTTGAGCTGTACTGTAGTGAGAGAAATGGATGTGCACCTTCAGTGTTAATCCAGAAACATGGACGTCTGAGAAGGCCAATTGCTTACTTCTCATCAACACTTGACCCAGTAGCTGTGGGTTTACCAGGTTGCCTAAAAGCAGTAGCTGCTACCTGTAGAAGTCTGGAACAAAGTGAGGGAATCATAATGGGATATCCTGTACGGGTATTCGTACCTCATGATGTGGCAATCCTTTTAACAAGGAGCCGGACACAGTTCATGTCTCATAGTCGGCTGACTAAATATGAGAAAGTCATTCTTGGTGCAACCAATGTGAGCCTGGAGAGATGTGTGAATGCGAATCCAGCGACACTGTTGCCTGATGCTGAATGTGTGGGAGTGAGAAATGAAGTTGATCATGACTGCCTGGATGTGCTTGATTACTGTACAAAACCAAGGCCGGACATAAGAGATTTGCCACTGCCTGAGAGTGATCATGTGTTGTTTGTGGATGGATCTTGCTTGAAAACGGATGAAGGAACACTGAGTGCTGCATATGCTGTGTGTACAGTTTCAGGAGTTGTAGAAGCATCACCTTTGAAAGGAGTTAAATCCGCTCAGGTGGCATTAGCAAAAGCCTGCAAGATTGGGAGAAATGTGAGAGTGACTGTGATGACTGACAGCCAGTATGGCTTCGGAGTTGTCCATGATTTTGGCCAGCTATGGCTACAAAGAGGTTTCCTGACCTCAAGTGGAACTCCCATAAAGTATGCTGAAGTGGTTGGAAAATTGCTAGAGGCGATACAGCTGACTAAAGAACTAGCAGTTGTAAAATGTGCTGCTCATGGTCAAGGTGATGATTTTGTCACCGTTGGGAACAAATTTGCCAATGACATAGCACAATACTGTGCAAGGAATAATCATTCAATTAATCGGAGTAAAGAAAGAGAAATGTCTTCTTGTTCCTTAATGTTTACTAATGAGGTGGGAACATGGGAGGAAGTGAAACAGCTGCAGGATGAGGCAGGAGATGAGGAAATGAAAGATTGGGTGAAAGCTGGTTGTGCACCAAGGAAAAAAGATCATGTGTGGGTCTATAGGGATGGAAGACCAGTCATGCCAAATAGCATGCTATCAACAATGGCAAGGATGTATCATGGCCAAGGACACCTGGGGAGGGATGCTATGATAAGGGCCTTTAAGCAGACCTGGTACAGTCCAAAATTCAGGCTGATAGCAGAGAGTCTCTGTCAGAGATGTCTGAAATGTCAGCAATTCAATCCTGGAAAGAAAACAGTGGTGAGCCTAGGAACAATAGGCAGGGCGGGAGGCCCCTTCACAAGAATGCAGATAGACTTCATTGAAATGCCCCAAGTCAACAGATTGAGGTATGTCCTGGTGGTGGTCTGTTTGTTCTCCGGGTGGGTGGAGGCATATCCAACAAGAAGAAATGATGGGATAACAGTGGCCAAGCTACTGTTAAGAGAATTCATCCCAAGGTATGGGTTCCCAGTGACCATTGAATCAGACAGAGGAGGACATTTTTATAATGAAATCATGGGTTTGATCTGTGAAGCATTGAGTGTACAGCAGAAGCTACATTGTGCTTACCGACCAGAGGCTTCTGGTGTGGTTGAACAAATGAATGGTACCATCAAAATCAGAATTGGAAAAATGTGCCTAGCCACAGGAATGAAATGGCCCGATGTCTTGCCTCTAGTCCTGATGACCATTAGGTCTACTCCAGACAGAACAACAGGTTTGAGTCCACATGAAATTATCATGGGACGTGCTATGAGACATGCATTTGTACCAGTCAACAAGCTGATGACTATAACTGATGACATGATTTTGGATTACTGTAAAGGCCTGGCTGATGCAGTTCATTCTGTGTTTCACCAGGTTGGAGAAGACGCCACCACACTTGAAAAGAAACCAGCCCATGATCTGAGCCCAGGGGACTGGGTAAGAATAAAGGTCCACAGAAGAAGGAATTGCCTGGTTCCAAGGTGGGGAAGGCCAAGACAAGTCATTCTGACCACAACGACTGCTGTGAAGTGTGCTGGAGTGAAAAATTGGATACATGCAAGTCACACATTGAGAGTTCCAAATCCAAGAGACGGCACTGGAAAAGTATACTTTGAAGAATTAGATTCCAGTGATGATGCAGACAGTGAGGCAGTAAGAAGGAAAAAGAATCCTGAAAGGGGGGAAAGTGAGTCAAGAGAAATTTTCATCCCACCAGAAGAGGTTCTGAAAAGAACAGTACAAACCATAGAGGCGAGTTCAGATTCTGAAGAAGTACCTGAGGTTTCAACTAACAGTAACCTACACAAAAAGAAAGAAAGAAAAGAAAAGAACATTCCAACAGAAGTGACACCAGTATCAAATGAGGAAATTGAACAAGTTCCACCTGAGATAATTCCTGAAGAAGAAGGGACAGGAAAAGACAGAGAGGGACAGATTGCGGAAAAACCCAGAGGAGGTGTAGGGAACATCAACAACAAGCTAGGTGAAGGGACAAGTAGACAGCAAGAAGATTGCGTGTCGGAGACCCGAGGAGGGACAGAAGTAGAGAAATCTCAAGTGGTGGAAAAAGAGACTGTTGAAGAAAAGGAAGCTGTTGGAGAAAAGAAAACTGTTGATGAACAAGAGGCAACTGAAACAGAATCTGATGAAAGTGACAATGAGATACATGGAGGACGAGTTCTGAGAAAGAGAACTTGGCTTGGAGAAAGAAACAATAAAGAAGGAAGACAAAAGAGAACTGCTAAAGGAGATCTTTGGCCCAATAAGATAAAGAGACTGAGGTATCGACTGACACGAGTTAACTCTTCGAAAGCTGAACAAGTGAACGAAGTGTCAAGTCAAAATCCAACTAAAGAAGAAGAAACAAAGATACCTGAGAGAACTAAAAGAATAAGAAAACCAAACCAGAGGTATAAGTCACCAGAATGGACGTATGTGGCACTGCCTGAACAAGGAGAAGAGGCGGACAGTCAAGGAAGTCCAGAGGAGGCTTTACTGAAAGTGGTTGCTGAAGAAGAAGCTGTGGGAATCCTGAGAGTTATCTTGTCCGACATTGGGGAAGAGACGGATGTTCAGGACCTAATACAGTTTGATGATGATGAAGAAACAGTGAAAAGTGATGAAAATCCAAATTGAATAAATCCAAAGGAATCATTTGGAGAAGAAAAGAAAGAAAGTAATACTAAAACTAGTAGATTGTAATAATCTGTTGGGTACTTGCTACCCTAAAGTTCGGTAGTGGAGTAGAAGAGGCTAAATCAAAAGACACGGTCAAATTAGCAAGATGGCTGACACTAACAATAATCAAAGTAGATGTACTTTTCTGAAAAGATGATGCAAGATGTGCTGCTGCTGTACAGGATTATTAATGCTGCTTTGGAGCGTGCTGGCTCTACTGATTTCTTTTAGAGTAACTATAGACACGTTAGAAGGACATACTGAGAACAGGACTAATATAGGGAAAAGTTCACAAAAGATAGTACCAACTAGAACTAGCAATGTACATATACATAAGGATAGGTCAATTAATGATTTTTCTAGCAATGTTTTTTCAAAATTGTTGTATGAATACGTAAAGACAATGGAAGTAAGGGATTGCTACGTTTGCATGCAATTACCTGCCTCTGTTTCGGAAGGAGTGACTTATCATCATCTTCCGGCTACGTATGGAATTTCATGTAGTGTGTTGATTAGTATATTTTATCAGTTAGGGAAATTAGATTATAATATGTCTAATATAGATAATATTCTTGGGCAATTGCCTATGAATAAAGAACTGAATCCTGCAAAAGAAGCTAACACTTTAGGTGAGATTTTTTTAGAAACTAGAGAATTAACCTTAGAACAAGTTTTTAGAAACAATTTAACTTGCAGTTTGAAAGGAGAAGAGAAGAATTTCCTAGACATGGTTGAGAGAAGAAGATTGAACATGCACAAGAAAGCAGAAGGGCATAAAATGAGTGAAACAATGTGGGACATTGAGAAAGAAAAAGAATTGAAAGATGGAGCCAGTCCAACTATGGCTATAGATGCACCACAGAAAGGCAAATTATGCATTACCAGGAAGAGATCCCAGTATGATTATTATTTCATAGGGACTAGTGAGTGCCACGATACATACTTTATTGCAACCGGATGGGGTTTTAGAGGAGGAGAAGATCCCGTTTTTCCGGGAGTGTATTATATTTATGGGAACAAGGCTTATTACCGTTTGCCCGACCATTGGTTTGGCACATGTTATGTTGGCCTGGTCTTTCCCAAAAATGTTCACATGGATAGAGTAGACGATGCTGAACAAACTAATCCATTGACACGCTATAGAAGAGAAACATGGACAGAATTTGTAGGAGATATTTTTGGAGCTTTGATACCAGCAGTGGGAATTTCTTTGAATGCCTTTGGCATTCGGAAGCTGTCAACAGTGGTGGATCGCTTGTCAACAAGCACCGCTAGAGGCTTTCTTTTGGTAAATACTGAAATGGTTGCTTTGCGCGCTATGGCGATGCAAAATCGACTTGCCCTTGACATTCTTTTGGCAAAAGAGGGTGGAGTCTGTGGAATGCTGAAAGTTCAACATTGTTGCACTTACATTCCTGATGAAAGCAAAGATCTAAAAGTCTATATCAAAAATATTACTGACTTGCATGAAGAATTAGTACCACTGGAAGCTGAAAGTATCTGGACTAAAATGGCTAATAAGATGATTGCTATTAAGAATTTTGTAGCTAAAATAGGTAGTACCATTTTTGGTAAGATATTATTTCCATTAACGTGTGTTATTGTTGCATTATTGATTCTTAGATTAGGGTGTATGTGTTGTAGATATAGAAGAAATAAAAAGAAAACAAAACAAGAACATGTTAAAAAGAGACAAAGGAAACCAGAAAGAGATCCACAAGAAATAGAATTAGAAGAGCTAAGAGAAAGCATTTATATAGAAACTAAGAAAGAAGATGAGATGGAAACAAGGGTTTAAAGATAAACAAGAAGACATTTTGAAATCTATAAAAGGGGAATTAAATTGATTTTTGGGTTTTTGATTTTTGTGGTGATAAGATATCACCAAAGGGGGGATTGATGGAGCAGGGTTTTTACTTTAAAACCAAATACCTGTTTCATTTTCGCATGTTATAATTAAAAGTACTACTGATTAATTAATAACTATTAAAGATGTGTTGAGTCTGGTCTAATCAACCTTATTAACAGAAGAATTACACGTGGAAATGCTATTGCATGGCTAAAATAATAAGTGAACTAAGTTGGTGAGCAAACTGACAGAAATAGATGTTGCTTATGTGATGTTATTATGTTTTGCGCTTATAATTAATACGCATTAATGGCTTTTGATGTCGCAGATGGCTAGATAAATACATACACATAAGGGTATTAGCAGGGGAATAACACTGTATAATCATTTCCGTGCAATAATTCTGTTTTGTGTTTCATTTTACTTAAGTTGACCAATGTGGCCTACTAAAACATGGCTACCACCCGCAGCCTGCGTTCGAGTTGATGGAAATTTTGCAAGGAGGCTTCGCGCTGCCTGTGACCTTGCCCTCCTGACGAACTGAAAAGCCATGATCATGACGACAAATCCGGGAGAGATGCCAAATGCCCCTGAACATGAAATTTGTTGCTAAACCAAATACTGACTTTATGAACTTGTAATGGTCCCACGAATGGGATACAATTTATCTAAAAGAGACATCCGTAGAAGTAACAAATTAGTTATGGACTCTTTTTTTCTATTCATTATTTGAGACGATCAATGTGTGTGAAAATTTACCAATGTAACCCAGTGTACCAAGACGACATTATTTCCGCCATTCATCCGTTTTGTACGATATGATTGCAACATTTTGGAATGTAATTTTCGTATAAATATTAGTAGACTAGAGAGGTCTAGTGCCACTTCTTCCCGAACTGATGATCAGAGGTCCCGATGCTGACGGAGAGAGGACGGTGACTCTACATGACGGCTAGAAACTCTAACTATTTTGCTGAGGACCAGTTCTGACTTAGGATCTGACTTTTAGCCAGAATAGGTAAATATGAGAGAAATTAACTTGCATTTAATTGGCTTTTCATACAATTTTAGATAAACAAATATTCTGTTTGAATCACTGTGTCGGGTGGTTATTTTATTGTCATGTTATTGCATTCATTTGCTTATTGTAAAATGTTTCACCAGATCTATAGCAACTAGTTGATGCCATTGACCTCAAGGTACATGCAGATTGGTTAGGTATCAGAAAGTGTTTCCCTTTATACATGGCACGGATAGAGTGGTAGGTTGAATGTTGGTGTAATGGGCCCCACCAGCGTGTGATGTGTGTATGTGCGTGTGACTGTGAAATCACTCCGTCCGTGGAAGTAGAGGGGATTCGGAAGCTCCGATCTGCACCAATCGCACCGGCAGAACAATTCTGTTACTACCAAATAATACACGCCTTAGAGGCAGCAATCCCTCCTGACACTAACCTGCCTGAGGCCTCACCACTGGAAAACAGACTGCTCACGGAACATATGGATAAGAAGGCAATCTCCATGGCGTATCAAAAAATTATTAATAACATGCCTGACCCCATGCAAAAGCTCCGCGATAAATGGGGCGAGGAGTTAGGAGAATTAGACGACACTGACAGGCAGGACGTACTGGCTTCACCTAGGGAGGTGGTGATCCCATCCAGACTCCGCCTGATACAGCTTAAGATCTTGCATAGAATTTATTACACAAGGCCAACGCTTTATAAAATAGTGAAAACTGATAACCAACTTTGTTTGGGGGGATGTGGGGCTACCGGCACTTTCTTCCACAATATCTGGGACTGCCCTGCGATAACAATATACTGGACATCAGGAATGAACATGATCACACGATTGAGTGGAAGCCCAGTCACGCCAGAGCCCAAACTTTGCTTATTAAATATATGGGAAGCCACAGACCTTAACTCCACAAGGCAAACATGGGCAACCCTAGGAATGATGTCAGCTAAAAAAAATATCGCTAGGCATTCGGGAGCTACCGCAGCCCCCATACTCACGTAGTGGTGTAAAGATATGGATATGGCGATCGTGGCGGAAAAGACTGTTTTTGTACACGGGGGATGCCCGAAAAAGTGGATACGGCTATAGGAGGGGTGGAACACCTATAGAGGTGGACTATGTCCCTTGCCAACAATACCCTCAAACTAAATCCTTACCTGTAGCTCTAACAAACCAACTAACTGTAATGATGCCAATTTGTAACATTTAACTAATGTGCCCTTTCTTTCCGGAAAAAAAAAAATATATTTTTTAAAATAAGGCCCAGTCTAAAATGGAATGTCTTACTACCCTGCCTTCTCTTTGCCTACAGAGAGGTTCCTCAGAAGGGGATGGACTACAGCCCATTTGAACTTTCGTTTGGACATCCAGTTAGGGGTCCATTTTGTCTGGTTAAGGAGGGCTGGCAGCAACATCTCAAACCTGCTAAGCAAGATATAGTGGACTATGTCCGTGGCCTGCGTTCATGAATGGCTGAGTACATGAAAAATGGCAGCAAACACCTTGAGGACAACCAAAAGTTTCAGAAAGCTTGGTATGATCCAAGGGCTCTACTGGTTATTTACCAGGCAGACGGAAAGTGTGGGGAGTGGAGTGGCCCACACACCAACCGCGAAGTGCACATTGGTGACAGTCTGCCTGTATAAAATCTACAGACAGCCTGATCATGTCAGAGACTGTATGAGGACTGGTGTCCAAACGTTGATAGAATTGGGGGTCATTGAGCCTTCAGATAGCCCTTGGGCTAGTCCAGTAGTCCTTGTGCCAAAACTTTACATCCAAGATGGTAAACGAGAGATGAGGTTTTGTGTAGACTAGAGACAGCTCAATGAAGTCACTAGGACTGATCCTTATCCAATTCCCAGGCCATATAAGCTAATTGATACTCTGGCCTCAGCCTAGTATATTTGACCTGACTGCTGGCAAATCAGACTCTCTGAGGACGCCAAGCTGAAAACAGCATTTCAACCCCTAGTGGGAATTATCAATTTATTGTAATGCCTTTTGGCTTACAGAATGCACCTGCCACATTTCAGAGGTTGATGAACAACGTTCTTATAGGTCTGGAAGAATATATTGCAGCATATCTAGATGATATTACTGTCTTTAGCTCCACCTGGAAGGATCACCTGGTTCACCTTAGAAATGATCCGGCGGCCCTGCAGAAGGCAGGCCTCTCTATCAAGGCCACAAAGTGCCAGATAGGGCAGAGCAAGGTTGTGTTCTTGGGTCACCTGGTAGGTGGAGGCCAAGTTCAACCATTGGAGAGCAAAATCCAGACCATAATGGACTGGGTTGCTCCCACTACCCAGACTCCGGTCAGATCTTTCTTGGGCCTGACTGGGTACTACAGGAGGTTTGTTAAGGGGTATGGGTCAATAGTGACTCCCTTTAATGATTTCCCCCAAAAGGATGCCTAAGAAAGTTTAGTGGATAGTTCAGTGAGCTGTCAGAAGGCATTTGATGACCTGAAGCAGGCCATGTGCTCTGCTCCCATTCTGCAAAGTCCTGATTACTCCAAAACCTTCATTGTCCAGACAGATGCTTCTGAGATGGGGTAGAAGCTCCTTTATCACAACTTAATTCAGAGGGCCAGGACCAACCAGTAGCTTGTATAAGCAGAAGGTTGACCCCCAAGAAGAAACGTTGGTCAGCTATTGAGAGGGAGGCCTTTGCCATGGTCTGGGTCTTGAAGAAGTTGAGGACATACCTGTTTGGTACTCACTTTATTGACCAGAAAGACCAGAAGCTCCTCTTATGGCTTAAACAGGTGAAGGGTGAAAATCCCAAACTTTTGAGGTGGTCCATTTCCCTACAGGGTATGGACTTTTCTATAGAACATAGACCTGGGAGTAACCATGCCAACGCAGATGGACTTTCCAGACTCAATTGGCAAGGTTAGTCTCATTTCCTTTCATTTGGGGGCAGGGGGTTGTTTAGGAAAGTAGGATCTACTTTCATGGTTACCCCCACTTTTTGCAGGTGTTGTTCTGTTTTATGATTAGCATGACTGGGATACTGCTAATCAGGACCCCAGTCACTGTGCTTTCTACCTAGATATTACTATGTTAAGTACTATGGTACCTTCCCAATTGGCTACTCGTGTACCCTCGTAAGTCATTTTAAACAATTCATGTACTGTAACAATTTTAATTAATTGAACAGTTAATAAATATTCTTTCATATTCATACCCATGTAAGTCCCTTATGGTACTAAGGTACCTTGGGCATAGGTACACCAGGGGTCTTCCATGGTCTGCAGCATGTATTATGTCACCCATGAGAAGACCACTCAAACTGTCACTACAGACCTGCCATTGCGGCCTGTGTGAATTGGTGCTAGCACCATTACAACAGATATAAGTTTAGTTATATATGAGGTCACTGCACTTAAAACCTATAAGTTCCCACTAAGGCAGCCCTTTCAATCCTAAAGGCAGGGTGCTAGGTTATTAGTGTGAGGGTGCCTTTCATGAGCAGGGCACCCCCTACAAACCCCAGAGTCGCTTCTCCAGGCTTTGTAAGTGCAGTCAGCCATTTTGATACATATAATGGACATGCGCCACTACGAGATGGCTAACTAAATATTGGCTGAGCCGAACCTGGGCATGATTGGTATCAAGTATGTTGGAATCATACCCCAACACCGTTACAGGTGTTTGAGACATGATTCCATGCCTTGGGGGTCTCTTCCGGGAAGCCCCCGGTACTCCCGGTAACAGCCTTCCAGGGTCTGCAAGCAAGCTTGTGCTGCTGCCAAGCCCAGACACGATTCTGCCCTCCTGTTGCTGAGCTGAGCTCAAGCAGGGGAAGGTAGAGCAATAGGTTTCCTGTCACAGGGATGTGTGACCCCCTCCCAGACAGGACTAAGTGTATTGGGCTGGGTTTGGGGCACTTGTCAGCGCCACTGCACTGCATGATGGGCACATTTGGTGCCCTCCTTGCATACTACAGTTTGAGCCAGTTCAGAGAGCCATCGGCTCCTGCTCTGGTGCGAATCTGGATAAAGGACATGGGAGTATCCTCCCCTCTGTCTCGCCCCCACCTCTAGGACGGACCCTTGAATCGTCCCAACCCTTTCCCTAGGGTACTAACGGGCTTACCTGTGGGTGGGGACAAGATTCAAACCCAAAACCACTTCAACTTTGACCTTCTGGGCACCTTGGACTACGCGTGGAACCGAGACTGCACCAAGGAAGACTCCTGCTGCTCCTGGTCTCGCTGTCATGACAGTCTTCTTCGTCGTCTGTGCCTATGAACATCCGGGTTCCTCCCCGGGACTCTGAGCATCACGGAACTCCAAAGTATTCTCCCTTGGAGAGAAGGAGTCACTCCCCTGCATCTGCAGGCACCGCAATGAAGATGACCAGTCTGCCGCTCCTGACGTTCCACAGACTCTTAAAGGCTCAGCAACACAGATGGTACTTCTGCAACTTCCTCAAGGCCTGACTTGTCCTCTCAGCAAGTTTGAGGCCAGTATCCTTTGTCGTAACCGCTAGAACAGAACTCGTGTGCTCCACGTTGACTTGCCATTGCCAAGGCTTGTTAGCTATGTACTCCAGAGATCTTCGGGCTAAAAGAAGCTCCAGCCTCCAGCATCTCTTCCTGCTTAGATCTTTGTCCTCACCGCATCCTCTGCACCGTGGGCCTGCAATCTTTGGTGAGCTGTTCTCAGTCCTCTTGCGACTCCGGAGCTTTCAGCCTGTGGGTCCTCTTGATGGTCTTGTGGGTCCACTTGAGGATCTTCTTTGGCTCTAGTGGGCTCCTCTGCTTGCTCGGGGCCTGCTCTGACTCTCCTACAATTGGTGAGTCCCTTGGACCTTGCCGGTCCCAACGTTGCTCCTTTTTGTTTACGACTTCTTTTGCTGCTTCCAAGGCTTGTTGGTGCTCCTGCCAGACACCGACCCCCTGGTCGTCGACTTCTGATGTGGGATAGCTCATGAACGTCTTCCACAGAGTTGCTTGGTCCTCACAGCTGCAACGACAAGGTCACCGTCCTCACTCCTGCATCTTCCGTTATCAGTGGTTATTGCTCTTCCGTGCCTCCTGGTCACCTCCGAGTGTCATAGACTCTCTTCCCTTTGTTTCCAGGTACTTCTCTTCAAGAATGCTTCCTTGGGTTCCCTGGACTCTTTCACCTTCTTCGCCAGCGCCATCTTTCCTGAAGTCCTCCATTGTTGCCTACAGCAGTTACCAACGTCACTTCGCACCTATGCACCCGGCTTCCCTGTTGTAGGCATCCTGGTTCCTTGTGTCCCCAGCTCTTCTGAGTCTTCTGGTCCAAGTCCCGACTTTGGTCTCAGGCTGTATTCCACTTCTTTAGTATATGGTTTGGTCTCCCCCTGGAGACCAATGTGTATTTGTGCTTACTTACCTGTTTACATTTGAAATATTGTGTGCATTGTTTTGATATCTCCAGTTAGGAGATATACCAATGTGTTAGTGAGTGTGTATAATGAATATACTTATTTTTATACCTACTCTGTGTGGTTCTTTTGCATTTATCCGACACTATATGATTAGTTCTGGTAAAACAAGCTGTTTAACACTCGTCTGGACTAAGCCTGAAGGCTGCTCTCCACATCTACCACTTAGAGAGCTTTGTGTGGTTGTCTAAGACCACTAAAAGCACTATAAGGGTTGTCTGGATTAGTGCAGGGTGCTTCACTTAAATACGTGTGCACCATATACTAAGCCAGCCTCCTACAATAGCAAAATAGTTTCAAAGGCAATATCATCAGGTAAGTGTACACAAGTAGCAGCATCTCCTGTTGGGTGAAGGAGCATACCCCGTCTGCTGAGGGTGCAGATAAAGTGAAAACAATTTGTAATAAAATGACTTGGGTTATTTTCCCCGGCACTGCAGCTTGTCTCGCTCACCACTTTTTATTAATGACACTACTGATGTACACTTGTACATTTGAGTGTAGATCCATATTCTGCATGTTGTTATTAAATGCACAACATTCCCACAGAAGGTAAGACAAGGTGCTGTTATTCTTTAGACCCAAGGTAAACTAAGACAGAGAGTCGATGAACAATATGCAAAGGCTGCTTACACTAGGAGTGTACAGCAATGGATCTATTGTATTTACTCACTATACAACCATCATCAGCATTCTGACTGAAATACAACTGGAAAGAGGCTTTTCAGCTCAGTTTGGTAACGGTGCCGAACTTGGATAGGGTGATTGACACATAAGCCAGGTGTAAAGTTACCAGGATGCAAATTTTCTTGTGAAACCTTATCAATGTTCAACAATTATTTTCCTCTAGTTTCTTTTCCTTTATTGCTTCCTCTTTCCTTTCCTTGTATCTATTTTAGAGCTTCCGTTACACATGATTTTACGTTGAGGTAATATGGAATGTTAGTGGTGTTCTGTTGTGATTCAGGTTTAAACCTTTTAACAGTAGTTTTATTCTGCTAACTTCTGAGTGAGACTATCAAAGGGGGTAATTCAAGGTATCAAACAACACGTCAGATTAAGCTCAACTTGATGCCAATGTCAAAATTAATGTAAATTGTTTCCACATGCAACGTATAGAAAGTTGCCACTCTGTTGCCCAGTTTTCCAGTGGCCATTTGATGAGGCTGGCCACAAGACAGCCTTCTGCTTGACTGGAGAGACATGCCAACAGCTCCCAGGACAGGTAACTAAAGAGGCCTGCCACTGGAGGAGGTACTTACTCTTTCTGGCAGGAAGCCCCAATGGATATTGGCCCAAAAGGTGAGCTTCAGAGGGGAAGCTGGCTTTGAAGGGCAAATGGTGGACACACTAGAGAGGGTCTGCTCTTTTGTTCAGATAGACAGGTTGATGTCGGGGACAGAGAAGGGGAAAAAATGGCCACACTGTTTTTTTCTATTGGTGTGTATCCCTCAGATTGCCAATCCTCTTGAGTGGGCTACCCAGCTCCACATTCCAAGAGAGTGGGGGTCCCGTCATCATGGGGGTGGGCTGAATAGAGCACCTATGGCGTAATAATAGACTGCACAGCCTCTGCTCTGCGGGGGGCCCGAACTCTAGGGGGCCCCCTCCAGCACTGTGCATGGGCAGCAGCTGAGAGCTCCTATCTAGGTCAGGAGAGTGGAGGGCCCCTCTATGTACTTTGCAGGGGGCCCCCTCAGTTTTTGTTAAACCACTGTAAAGCACTCTGGGATAGCTTGATACCACACTTCACAGGAAGTTGTAATCAGGCAGTAGTGAACCAGATAGCCCATTGGTAAGTGACCAGTACCTCCCCTGAGGGCACTTTGTGGGTATAAAAGGGGCACGCCTGGCACACAGAACTCAGTGCTCACTTGACTGGAGAGGAGGATCAAAGAAGGACTGCCTTGCTGACCCTGGAACTGGCAACGAAGAGGCTGCACCAAAGTTGAACTGCACCTCCTGTTCGTTGGGCTAACTGTGCCTGCTGAGTCCTGCTCATGGAGAAGTTGTCCCCCTAGACCAGTTAGAAGCTGAGACTTCAAGAGTCAGTTGGCTGACTCGCTATTCGCAGCACTGGGCTACAAAATCTGAAGTAGCCAGTCTGGCGAGTTGGTGGATGGGATCTCTGGATAGTGAATTCTCGCATCCGTGCAGCATAAGAGATCAGGGCCTGATGCTCAAAAGTTACACTTGAGTCTGCTGGACCCAGGAGAGTTGTTGGAATGCAGCTTGGTCACCCAGAAGGAGATTAATAGCCAAAGGAAGGAAATTTCTGATTCAGCTGGGCTGGGTAACTGGTAGCCCAGTGGCGACTGGACTTCTGCTGAACCTGAAAGGACCTCCTGGGATGTTTATCCCGTGGCCAGAACCCCCTCACCAGGATGGAGGAGGAGCCCAGGAAGACCCCCGTCAACTGCACAGCACCTTCACCATCTAGGAGCATCTTGAGCATCCTGTATCACTTGCATCAGTACAAATGCATAGAAGTCAATGACAAGGAGTTACTGGCACTGGACTGAAAACTGCTTTTCTTGGCAAGGTAACTGTTTCTTCACACCTGGTTGGACCCCTTGACTGTCTCCCTGCTGGAGTTGTTCGGGCAAAGTAACTCTAAGTAAGCAAATCTTACTTTAGTAGGTTTTATTTCATTATTGTGATTCGTCATGTTGATAACGATACACCAATTATCTGGACTGATATAACAATGTGTGGCAATGGCCAATGGACATGCCTGCATACACTTCGATGCCGTTCTAAGATGGCGCCCGTTGTGGGTATCGTGTGCTAGTCACCTTGTCGATTTCTATGTCTATAAGTGAAGAAGGTTGAATGACGCGTACCGCCTACGCGTGCCTGTATCCGGGTGGCGAGAGCGTTACGAGGTAAGCGTCAGCGGTAGTGATGCGATCCAAAGTCTTACGATGGCTCAGCAAGTGGGATACTGGTCACGGTTAATTGTAAACGGTTTCCTGTTTTTAATCGTAGGTCCCGTACTTCAGGGAACTTGGCAGGAACCTATTCTGTTCTGTTTGAAAGATATTTTGACATTGGTGGATTCTATTGTGGGGTCGGTGAGGATTTGTAGACCCAATATTTATAACGGATAACGCGGAAACTTTGTGTTGCTGGCCCGTGTAGTGATAAGAAACAAAGGTAGGATAAAATCCATAAAGAAACTAGTAGATTAATACATAAACATATGGACACTAAGTTGGTAACTTATTCGAGTAGGGTGTTACATCAGTTTTTGTATTTACTTTGTAGGGTCTAGCATCGACATTTGTGTTACTGGGCAAACTATGAATCTTAGGAGAATTTGAACTGAAACCGTATCAGAGTAGGAGGTAAGGCACATGAGCAATTGAGTTGTTTGATTAAATATTATTCAAAATGATTAGCCTATGCCTCATGTGCTTCGCAGTAACTAATATCTTGTCATGATTTGGATTATTTTAGGTATTTGAACCCAAGAAATAAGGTACAAACACACCATTTTAGGGTGATATTTAATGAGCATGTGTCTCACTAGTGGTGACAGACGATAATATGGGGTGCAAAGCAATCTAATACTTTATAAAGACAACTTATTATCCGTTTGTTCTTTATTGATAATTGCCTTTGGAGCAGGACACTGTGGTTCGAGGGTATGTCGATGAGCATAATTGCCGAATGTAATATACAGAGATTACTTGATTTATTATGCACAAAAAATTTCCTCTGCACATAGTGTGGTATTTGGGCTTATATAAATTATTTAATTAATTATGTGCACTCCAATATCGTTATGTATGTTACTTCCGGCCCTGAGGAAGTCGTTTGGGTTAATCCCTATAGCGACGAAACGCGTTGGGGAGTGGAAGACCTTAGTGAAAATTAAGAAAGTGGAAGACTTTACTGAAAATTAAAGAAGAACAGAAGCCCATAAGAATTTTGTCCTTGTTTGATTACTGTTATACTGTGTCTTTAACTTATGGCGTGTGCATCAACATTTGAAAATATTATAATCAATCTTTGATTGAAT
Source organism: Triturus cristatus (assembly GCF_964204655.1). NCBI lineage: Eukaryota > Metazoa > Chordata > Amphibia > Caudata > Salamandridae > Triturus > Triturus cristatus. The sequence goes on from NC_140585.1 coordinate 292,070,563, forward strand.
TTTGGGGAATTGGGTGTTAATCCCCGAGCTTGAAAGCACCGCAGTTTACTTACGAGTACATCAATACAATTGTGTAATCTTGTGGGAGCGCTAGGATTTCCTTTTACACCCGAATTGTATATTATAAAATTGAGGAAGGCAGCACCACAAGCACATCACTTTTAAATAGGCAGTATGAGTGATAATTTGGATAGAGACAGATTAGCGGCGGAGCTATTTGATAATCTATGCAGAGGAAGTACAGTGACAGAAGCAGTTAGAGATACGAATCAATCTAAAAATGAGGGACTACGTAATAAATTTATTAGGCTTGAGAGGCTCAAGCGGTCGGAGATGTCGAAGTGGGGGGATGGCACCACGCTCAAACAATATATGAAATTAAATAGGATTCCGAGGGGTCTTCGTTCCCAGATCATCCCGACATATGATGATCTGGACGAGGATCTCCTCATGATTTGGGAGAAAGAGCTAACATCAAGCTCTATGAAATTAATGGAAATTCTGATTGAAAATGCAGAAAGAAAAGAGAAGAGTCTGCAGCCAGAAATTGCACAATTGGAGGGGGAGATTGCATCTCTCAATATGCCAGAAGTAACAGTGAAGAATTATGAAATCCTTAAAGGGGTATTATCAAATCATCAAAATGATATCCAAGAAAAGCACGCAAGTTGAAGAGGGATGAGGTAGATTATAATAGTGGGAGGGTTTTTACTTTCTCAAAAAAGTATGATTACCTCATTGTGACGGATAAGAATAAAAAGACACCTGAGCCACCATCTACAAGCTCCAGTAATACCTCACTCAGTACAATACCGACTAGTGGGAGCGATGTGGAGGGTGGGCCCAGTACTTCGGTGAGACATCTATACCCTTTGGGGAACTCATCTTTTCTGCAGGAGGTGAATCGTATCAAGAGAGGGAACAGAGAGCAGGTCAAGAGAGTAGAAAATATAAGAAAACAAGGAGGGGTAAGAGAAGTGGGAGCCGAAGGGGACAGAACAGGAATGAAGACGCGGTCTTGGAACAAGAAGGAATAAATACTCCCTCCCACAACGACAACACCTTGGACCCTCCCACGCAGCGGACGCAAGCGCTGCCCTGGGTGGGGAAATCCTTCGCCGCCATCAACACTCTGGCCACGCCCACTGACACGAGGCCACGCCCCTTTTTCAATATCGGCCTATAAAGCCAGGCTGAATACTAGCTCGCGCTCTGTGGAAACTGACACTCCTGAGGCGGAAGCCGGGAGCGATAGCTTGTTTTAATATACTGTTTGTTTTATTTTACTGTTCCTTACCTGAAAAGCTGACTTCTGTGTGACTCCCTCCCACAACGACAACACCTTGGACCCTCCCACGCAGCGGACGCAAGCGCTGCCCTGGGTGGGGAAATCCTTCGCCGCCATCAACACTCTGGCCACGCCCACTGACGCGAGGCCACGCCCCTTTTTCAATATCGGCCTATAAAGCCGGGCTGAATACTAGCTCGCGCTCTGTGGAAACTGACACTCCTGAGGCGGAAGCCGGGAGCGATAGCTTGTTTTAATATACTGTTTGTATTATTTTACTGTTCCTTACCTGAAAAGCTGACTTCTGTGTGACTCCCTCCCACAACGACAACACCTTGGACCCTCCCGCGCAGCGGACGCAAGCGCTGCCCCGGGTGGGGAAATCCTTCGCCGCCATCAACACTCTGGCCACGCCCACTGACGTGAGGCCACACACCCCTTCTATCCTTCAAACATGTGTCTTTTCCGGACGCACAGCGGACGTGCGCAGCGGGCGCGCCGGCAGCGCGCCGAAGGCAAGCCCGTCTGCGCCCGTCCATGGCCGGACGGGGCCAGGGGCACAGCACCATGCTCATAACATGTTCTATCTCCCTGACACATTATGCGCCCACCAAGGCCCTTGGGAACTGAGACAAGCAGTGAAGGACAATATTACAGAGGCCGGGATTCTACGTGCCGATCCCCTACCCTCTTTACCACCCAACTTACCTTCAACATCTCGATTCCCGACCGGCTCCAGCTCCACCTCTGCTTTAGTAAGTGAGTTATCGATCATTTCTGCCCTCCTACTCAACACTCGGTCGGCAGTAAAACACCATCTCGCCCTGTTTATTCTCCTAGACACTCAGAAACCCAACCTACTGTTCCTCACGGAAACCTGGTTTCACCAGGACTCCCTGCCCAGCTTACTGGCGGCTCTGCCCTCCTCCTACTATGCCCTTCGGGCGGATAGACCCCCTGGCAAAACTGGGGGGGAGTGGCTCTGATTATTCATTCAGATCTGCATTTCCAATTACTAACGCACACCCCTATCCCAGAAGTGGACTACTTAATTGTACGCTCGACCTCCTTTCAGATCCCTATTACATGTGTCCTGATGTATCGGCCCCCCAAAAAAAACATGCTGCACTTCCTTCCGGCCTTCCAGGACCTGCTAGCCACTTTAGCAGTGAACAACTCGGCAGTCCTAGTACTGGGGGACTTCAATTTCTGGCCATCAGACCCAGCAGAAGATGCCCCCTCCAGAGATTTCACTGAATCACTCCTTAACCTGAACTTTACATCCCATATCCACTCTCCCACCCATGCTCAGGGCCACATACTAGACCAAGTTTGGTCCCTTAACATCCCCATTCTCGAGCCTACCGTCACCCCCTGCTTGTGGTCAGACCACCACTTGATCTCCTTCTCCTTAGACTCAAGCCTGACCAAAAAAAAACCCTTGCCCAAAAACACATGGGCTCGTAACTGGAGCAAAGTTGACATCCCACTGCTATGTTCTTCTTTACTTTCTTCCAGTCCAGTTATAGAGGAACTATCCCCTTCCCTCCAGGCAGCAACACTAAATCATTGGCTGTCCAAGGCCTGTGATCAGGTGGCACCCCTAAAACGTATTAGGGTAAGACGCGCCCATGACGTCAACAAATGGTTCACTCCAGAACTTAAGGAGAAAAAACTAGCCACCCGTCGTGCAGAACGTGCATGGAGACGCACTTAATGCTCAGCCTCTAAATCACTATACTCCTCTATCCAGGCAGAGTACAAGAAAGCCATCCTTGATGCCAAAACCTGTTACTTTTCTAACAAGATCCTCCGGGCAGAGAATCAACTCAGAGAAATTTTTGCTACAGTTTTTGAATTAGCTTCCTCGGATAGGACCTCATCCAAGCCGACACCTTCCCAGCATCTGTGCGATTCACTGAACAATTTTTTAATCAAAAAAATTGTAGACATCAAGGCCAATATACCTTTACCTTCCCAAGTCTTCCCGAATCCCGACCTTCAACACAATGCCCGTCACCTCAACTCCATAGTTCCACTGTCTAAAGAAACCTTTCTCTCTTTGCTCCCATGTGTCAAGTCGGGATCCCCCGCTGATATCTGCCCGGCCTACATCTTGCGCGATATCTTTCTTACTTGTCCATTTCCTCCCCTTACCTTTCTTAATGAGACCCTGAAATCAGGCACTGTCCCGGCATGCCATAAATCAGCCTCCATCATCCCTATTTTGAAAAAACCAGGCGCAGACCCTTCCACATTAGTAAATTATCGTCCCATCTCTCTCCTTCCCTATCTGGCTAAAATCCTCGAACGCCATGAAACCAAAGTCCTTAGTACTTTTATAGAGGACACTGGCTATCTTTCACCATGCCAAGCTGGGTTTCGCCCTCTCCACTCCACCGAAAAAGTTGTGCTCTCTGTCATCGACACACTCAGAGCAGGGCAAGATGTTAACCACCCTCAGGTATTAGTTCTCCTTGACTTGTCGGCCGCCTTCGACACGGTTGACCACACCATCCTCCTCTCCCGTGTCAAGGCGGCAGGCATTGGAGGCTCTGCCCTGACCTGGATCAGCTCGTTTCTGAGCGACCGCTCGCAGGCAGTTCATCTGGCAAAGTTTTCCTCTAAGGCCTGCAAAGTATTATGTGGTGTCCCTCAGGGCTCCTCTCTATCCCCCCTTCTTTTAAATTTGTACATCTGCCCACTCATTTGTGCTCTGCAGAGGATGGAGGTCACTGTGTTCAACTACGCTGATGACCTCCAACTCATTTTTAACCTTTCTAATTCTTCTGATTCCATTTCTAATTTCCAGTCGGTGATGGTCTTTATCAGAGATTGGATGTGCTTTAACCATCTTAAGCTCAACCCCGATAAGACCGAGTTTCTGCTCACTGGCGGCAAACTCAACCCCTGGTGCCCCTCCTTTTGGCCCCCCTCCTTTGGTCCCTCTCCCTCACCCTCTCCCGCCGTTAAGACTTTGGGAATTACCCTTAACCAACAATTAACCCTACACTCCCAGATTAGCGCAGTGGTCTCTTCCTGCTTTTTCACTCTGCGCACCATTCGTAAGATCTCACGGTTTTTCTCCTTCTCAGCCCTCAAACTGATCCTGATGGCTATGGTCCTCTCTAGGCTGGATTATGGGAATGCTCTATACAACGGTGCCCCCGCCTACGCCATCCGGAGGCTCCAATTGGTACAAAACCAAGCTGCTCGCCTGGCCTATGGTCTTTCTAAGTCTCACCATACCACTCCCCTTCTTAAATCACTTCACTGGCTTCCAATTAGAGAAAGGGCTCTCTTTAAGATGGCCTGCATCACGTTCCATGCCCTTGCGGGAACAGCCCCATCGTTTATCACGTCAAAAGTCGTTCCTTATATCCCCAGTAGACAACTCCGTTCCTCTTCCTTGTCTCTACTGGTGGTGCCCAGATTTAAGAAGAGCAGAATGGGAGGATCAATGTTCTCCTTCCTAGCTCCACAATTTTGGAATTCTCTACCTTTCCAAATAAGATCTTCTTCCTCGTACCTGGACTTCCGGAGCACCCTGAAAACCAATCTGTTCGCACAGGTTTTTAAAACATAAGCTGCACCACTTTCTCACTCAGGTGTCTTTTCCTCTATAGCGCCATGAAACCGCCTGGTGTCCGAGCGCTCTACGAATATTTTTAAATTCAAATTCAAATTCAAATACATCAGTTGGAGGAGAAGTGGAAGTTATTAATCTATCAGATCGTATACTAACAGATAAAATGATTATGCTATTGAAGAAAGGTTTAGGATTCTGTCCCTATTACAAAGGGAATGTTTGTGAGACTAAGATTGATCTATTCCTATTTGTCAGACGTTTAAAATTGAAGAAATATTTTGCCATGAATCCAAAGCCAAATAAGGAGATTATATCACAAATCTGTAATCCAGTGTCAAATGCATTGACAATTAGGGATATTCAGGACACTGTAACATTGCTCTCGATTACGGAATTAGAAGAAGATCCGGTGACAATAGGGAGGGTATTGGAAGATTTGGATATCAGATCAGATCTTTCAATAACAAGTGGACTAAAAGAAAAATCTCGATGGTCTCCAAATCTAGTGAGTGGTAATTACACAGACATTTTTCACACTCTAGTTACTAATGATCTGGATAGTAGCATGAAGAAAGTAGGTCCCTCTTTTAACAACTCAAGGGATAACATAACGATACAAGAACGACAGGCACTTAGAACTTTAGCAGAGGACCCTAATCTGATTATTAGAAAGGCTGATAAAGGGGGTAATATTGTAGTGATGAATAAGGTTGATTATGAACAATAAATATACTCTCAATTGAACAATGCGTAATGTTATGAAAGAATTGTATATAATCCTATGTTCTCTCTTGTAACAAAGATCAATGGGCTTTTACGAAAATGGCATGATAACTGTCTTATTGATGAGGATGAATTTTTATATTTGAAAGTGAACCGTCCGCGGTATCCTTGCCTGTATACGTTGCCAAAAATTCACAAAGACCTCCCTTTTCCGCCAGGGAGGCCGATTGTGGCAGGGATTGGGGGACCAACAGAGCGGTTGTCTCAATTTGTGGACTTATTTTTACAGCCAATAGTGGTCAACTTACCATCGTATATAAAGGGTAAAACACATATTTTGAATATATTAGGAGATATTACTTGGGAGTCAGGTATGATGCTAGTAACACTTGATGTGATATCACTATATACCAGCATATGTAACGAATTAGGTATGAAAGCGGTTAATAATTTTCTTTCAAAGAGACCAGCAAGTCAATGGGAACATACTCAAATGTTGTTGGCTATGACAGAGTTGATACTATGCAATAACTATTTTCTTTTCAAAGAGGAATGGTTTAGGCAAACCCAAGGAGTTGCAATGGGTTCTAGATTTTCACCGGCTTATGCCAATTTGTTCATGGGCTGGCTGGAAGAGATGGTGATATGGGGCCCATCAGGCAACCTTTGGAATGATCATATCCTTTATTGGGGACGGTACATAGATGATTGTCTTATGATTTGGACAGGAACAGAAGAAAAGTTACAAGAGTTTATCTGTTATCTTAATAACAATGACATGAATATAAGATTTACATCATGTGTTAGCTCTACAAAAGTGGTATTTTTGGACATAGAATTGTATGTAAAGGACAATAAGATCTGTAGTAATATGTATCGAAAACCTATGTCTTGCAATGCTATTTTACATGCAGACAGTGCACACCCCCGGCATCAGATAAAGGCGATCCCATATGGAGAAATGATCAGGGCACGTCGCAACTGTAGTGAAGAGAGTCAGTTTAAGACATGTGTTGAGGATATGGAAAGAAGGTTCATCCAAAGGGGTTATTTGAAAAAGCATATCCTTGTAGCCAAACAGAGGGCTTTTAAAATGAAGCGATCATCCACCTTGAAGCCTAGCAAGAAGGCAACATTAAGTACACCACCTATTAGAAGGATTACTGACTATACTCCCATCAGTAAGATCTTATATAAGAGCTTGAATAAACATTGGCATATTTTGAAAGCAGATAGGACATTACGGGAGTTTCTTACTGACAAACCTCAGATCACATTTCGTAGAGGTAAGACATTAGGCATGATATTGAGTCCGAGTTACCCTTTAGATAAAAAACAGGAACCATGGTTGATGCAATTCAGCAAAGGCTTTTTAAAATGCTGCCATTGTGGCATGTGCAAATGTGCGAAAGACAAAATGAAGCAATTCAAGGACAATGGAGACCAAACGTACAACATTTTGACTAATATTAATTGCAATACCAAATATGTTGTATATGTGATTATGTGCAAATGTGAAAAGATATATGTAGGCAGCACAATAAGGGCTCTAAAAGATTGTGTCAGTGAACATATGAGAGCAATCAAAAATAATGATATGAGATATCCGATTGCAGAACATGTCTACAATTGTGAAGCACAAGTTCCATTTAAGTCCTTTCAATTCTTTGGCATTGAACATGTTAAATTGGATCCACGAGGTGGCAATAGAGAGCTCAAACTGCGGAGGCATGAGGCTAGGTAGATCATGCGCTTGAGGGCCGTGGAAGAGGGTCTGAATTATGACCGGGAGCTGCAGTATTTCCTAGGAGATTAGATATCAAATGATGTTAGTCAACCCTTTCAGTGCATTGTGCTAATATGTAATCCGTTAAAAGGATCATGCGCTTGAGGGCCGTGGAAGCAGGTCTGAATTATGACCGGGAGCTGCAGTAATTCCTAGGACATTAGATATTAAATGATGTTAAGGCAACCCTTTCAGTGCAATTTGTTAATATGTAGTATAGACTGGATTTGTGGATAGTTTATTTATTATGTGGCATATGCTGGGCATATCTCGGCGTAAGACAACTGATTGAACAAACGGAGAAAATGTAATTTGCCTAAGAACTATATAAACAAATAATGATGTATAATATTCTATTGCGAATAACTAAAATTGTTGCTGATGGTTACTTAATACGAGAGAAGAATGCATAATTATGATGGATTTTTAGTAAGTCTTAGCTGTTATTATTGGGACTTAAAATACTTTCAATATGATATTGGCAATTGTAGTGATAAATGAGTTATTTGGAAGTGATAATTTCTTACTTTAGTAGGTTTTATTTCATTATTGTGATTCGTCATGTTGATAACGATACACCAATTATCTGGACTGATATAACAATGTGTGGCAATGGACATGCTTGCATACACTTCGATACCGTCCTAAGATGGCGCCTGTTGTGGGTATCGTGTGCTAGTCACCTTGTCGATTTCTATGTCTATAATTGAAGAAGGTTGAATGACGCGTACCGCCTACGCGTGCCTGTATCCGGGTGGCGAGAGCGTTACGAGGTAAGCGTCAGCGGTAGTGATGCGATCCAAAGTCTTACGATGGCTCAGCAAGTGGGATACTGGTCACGGTTAATTGTAAACGGTTTCCTGTTTTTAATCGTAGGTCCCGTACTTTAGGGAACTTGGCAGGAACCTATTCTGTTCTGTTTGAAAGATATTTTGACATTGGTGGATTCTATTGTGGGGTCGGTGAGGTTTTGTAGACCCAATATTTATAACGGATAACGCGGCAACTTTGTGTTGCTGGCCCGTGTAGTGATAAGAAACAAAGGTAGGATAAAATCCATAAAGAAACTAGTAGAATAATACATAAACATATGGACACCAAGTTGGTAACTTATTCGAGTAGGGTGTTACATCAGTTTTTGTATTTACTTTGTAGGGTCTAGCATCGACATTTGTGTTACTGGGCAAACTATGAATCTTAGGAGAATTTGAACTGAAACCGTATCAGAGTAGGAGGGAAGGCACATGAGCAATTGAGTTGTTTGATTAAATATTATTCAAAATGATTAGCCCATGCCACATGTGCTTCGCAGTCACTAATATCTTGTCATGATTTGGATTATTTTAGGTATTTGAACCCAAGAAATAAGGTACAAACACACCATTTTAGGGTGATATTTAATGAGCATGCGTCTCACTAGTGGTGACAGACGATAATATGGGGTGCAAAGCAATCTAATACTTTGTGAAGACAACTTAGTATCCGTTTGTTTTTTATTGATAATTGCCTTTGGAGCAGGACACTGTGGTTCGAGGGTATGTCGATGAGTATAATTGCCGAATGTAATATACAGAGATTACTTGATTTATTATGCACAAAAAATTTCCTCTGCACATAGTGCGGTATTTGGGCTTATATAAATTAATTAATTAATTATGTGCACTCCAATATCGTTATTTATGTTACTTCCAGCCCTGAGGAAGTCGTTTGGGTTAATCCCTATAGCGACGAAACAAGTTGGGGAGTGGAAGACCTTACTGAAAATTAAAGAAGAACAGAAGCCCATAAGAATTTTGTCCTTGTTTGATTACTGTTATACTGTGTCTTTAACTTATGGCGTGAGCATTAACATTTGAAAACAAAGTAACTCTAAGTAAGCAAATAACTCCCTATAAAAGTTGTTTTTGAAAAAGTTTCTAACTGTCAAATTTGTTAAATTTGCAAACGATTGTTTGCAGTTAAGTGAAAAGTCCTGCTTTATTTTTTCTTGTAAAATCAATATATTTAGAACCCCCTGGTGGGTCTTTTTCATTCTGGGGTCCATAAATTCATAAAAATATCATCTATTTGTATAAATTGGTGTTAGATTTCTTGAGCATCAAATTTATTTCTTCTTGTTTTGGTGCTGTTTAAATGCTTTAGATTTGTTCCTTTGTGTAAGCCTGACTGCTCAAAGCCACAGCTACCCAGTTTTGAGCTAAGGTTTAACAAACAAAACCTGACTGGTCTTAAAGTGGTTGGGAGTGTATGATACAGTGTGGTCACACTACCACACCATATAATACACTCTGTCTCCTCACAATGACAACCCAGAAACCAGAAATTGACCGCTGTTACTTACATCCAGATTACTCTAACTCCTTCAAATAATCATATACATAACACTGCCTTTCTTCCAGTTCTATTCCCTCAGGGCTTCTTTTCATCCTCTTTCTCCCAGCATCTTTGCCTTCTCCTTTCTTGTCTGAACCTCTCTCCCCTTTAATCAGCTTAAATCCCTACACCATCAAAAACAAATGGATCGGGGGGGCATGGCCGGGCAAGATGGCCGGACGGACGTAGCTCGTCTCAGCTCCCTGTCTGCGCTTTCTTCCTGAACCCACACCAGCGGCTAAACGGCAGTTCCACAACCATGAAGTGCATCACCAGCATGCTGAAGCAGTGGAGCACACTATGAGAGTGCAAAATTGCAGACAAAGGCCACTCAGACCCCGAAATCCAGATTGACGACAGAGCCCCAGCGCTCACTAAAATGGCGCCCACTGCTACGCGGGCGAGCTGAAGCCCTGCAGACTGATGCGCCAACGGCAGACGGGACGCACTTGTTACCCATCTCAAGTCGAGACGAGCGAAGAAGGTCACCGACAGCAGGCACTCTACCGACCCAGTGGGCAAAGTGATGAGACCTGGGGGACACTGCCGGAACGGCTCCCGAGGCCCCGTGCTGCTATGCGGGACCCATCAGGTGCGTGAGTGGCGAGCTAGAGGGCTGGAGCACACAAGGTTCCCTACCGGTGGCACAAACCTTCCCATAGTCAGTTATCTGGTGAACAGGGGCCGCTAGCATAACAGGACATGTCACAATGCGCTGTACCTGACTTCAAGATGGCGACCCGGACACTGAGCACGATAGACTGAGAGAGTATAGCTTCCTGGCTCTGGACCCGCAGCGTCGCTACCTGCTGCTGCGTAGTGGCGTGGGGATGCCAGCGATCCTCCACAACAGTACACAACTCCAAGGACACCCCAATGGCGGAGAGAACACCTACACAGGGACTCTGGTGCCCCACATCAAAATGGTGCCCCCCGTTGAGTGTGCGATGCTGTCCCACTAAGGATGCTGATAAGCTCACAGAGCAGACTCTATCAAACAAGGCCGCACTCCGCGCAGGGGGAGCAGACCACATATGATCGACCACCCCGGCTCCTACTAAGGGATAATTTGTCATAAAGGTCACCGCCACAACAGACCCATATAACAACACGCTGTTGCCTGGCCCCCAGGTGCATAAGCGGGGTGAGACGAGGGAGCAGAGATCCATGTGAGCCTTGCTGCATGATCGGCAGCTTGACTGGCACGGGCCTGGCATGGGGGGCTGAGAGGACACGGAGGCGACCAACGGCACATGTTATGCCTGACCTTAAAATGGCGCCCAGATGGTGAATGTCGATACCCATAAAGCGACCTACTAAGAATCTGGCCAACTGTCTCGTCCTCTTGGGGCGGGCTCGGAGACCCGGTGCCTACGCTTCTACTAACCAATGTCATACGGTGAATGAATCATTCATGAAGTCATCAGAGACACGGTGATTCGCAGCATTAAATCTTGGAGTCAAACCAATAGCCCTTTGAGAGAACTGGAGAGGGCTCTGCCAGCCACACGCCATTCCTTCAACAGCTCAGGCTGCTCCCACCTACCTACAAGTGAGAAACCTCCAAACTGAGCGACTCACACACTACAGACTCTCTATGCTGGGGACATATAACGACTGATCCAGCGCCATTTCCCATATAGCCTACCAGCAGCTCTTCTTTCGAATCTACCGGCTAGGAGACAGTCGTCGTCCATAATTTCTACCATCGTCAACACAGAAGGCATTATATTCTGCGATCTGCACCCCCAGGTCCCACCTGTCAAAGCAACAGAGGTCCTCTTGGACCCGCCCTTATGCCGCCGAAGAAGGCGACGAGCAAGACTCTAAACAGGGTCTCGGACTTCTTCGCTCCAACGGATAAACGTCCACAGCAGGGCCACGACGAGGGTACAGTCAACATGGCCTTTACAAAGGAGGACCTCCTGACTATATTCAGAGAGTTCAAAACAGCGCTCCGGAACGATCTCAGTCACGACTTCAAATCTTCAATGGACCAGCTGCGGTCTGACCGTACAGAAAGACTGACCTCCCTTCAGCAAGATGTTGACTCAGTGGGCACCAGGGTGCTGGACTTAAAAACACAAGCTCAAGAACATGAGACGCACAACACCGAACTGCGGGACGACGTACGCACTCTCCAGGACCAACTACACCAGACGCAGCTCAAGGCTGAAGACCTCAAAAATAGGGCGCAAAGGGAGAATCTACACATACGCAACCTGGAGGAGGGGGCAGAGGTGCCCGACCTTGAGGCATTTCTAGAGGGCCTCTTCGCGGAAATCCAAAGCCCCCAAACTTCCAAAATAAAACTGGAATGAGTCCACTGCGTAGGGGGGCTAGCGGCTGGGGGAAAGAAGCGACCACGCGACGTACTGGCTAAATTTCCCTCCTATAAGGTCAAAGAGGCAGTGCTTTTGGCCGCCAGGAATAAGGAGTCTGTCTCCTTCCAGGACCACCCATGCACCATTTATCAGGACTTGGCATCGACCACTCTGGCGAGGAGACAGCAGTTCAGACCCATCACCACAAAGCTCTGAGAGGATAAAATTAGGTACAGATGGACCTACCCGTTTGGGTTGAGCTTTGAGCTCAATAATAAGCAAAGCCACATCACAGACCTGAAAGACAGGCTGGAGCTCCTGGGACTCTCCTCAGAAGAGCCTGGTCCTACGACTACCAAAACGCAAGAGACACTGAGAGGCGCTTTGTCTGCAACTTTCTGGTCTACAGGTTCGCGCAGGCATCGCAAATGAGATCCACATTTAAACGCCCTCAGCACCACCTACGATAACAGAGCATGGTCCGAAGGGATAATCTCCTTTGCCATGAAGACTCGGCGGTGGAAGCCTACGCACGGGACACTGAAAGCGGCAGCAACCGTCTACTCACAGCCATAAGTGAACCCTCGCGGGGTGAGTTGATGATGGCTCCCCCCTGCCGTACCTGTGGCTTTTCAGCCGGTAGACTCAGAGACTGACTGACCATCCAGGTTGTGTACCCATTATAATCGCCTGCAAGTTTGCATCGGAGGCCTGCCGGCAGAATTCAAGACAATACGCCTCCAAGTGCTGTACCACAAGTCTGGAGACGCCGATCTGGCCGCAAGGCATTAACAATCATATCTTTATGTGAGGTCCGGGGGAGACGTGGACGGGGTCCATGGCAGCATCGTCCCCCCAACGCTCCCTTGAGGGTTCTTTTGCCCTCGCCTGGGAACATGTAAGCGGTTTCACAACTGCGGTTAACGGTATTGTTGATTTTTATTTTATTTGGGAGGAGGGAGGGGGGGAGATGGTGGTGGCTTTTTAGTGATACCTTGAGGGGGCTTAGCTCGTTTCGAGTTCCTTCCAGGCGCCCCTTCGATATGGACACGGCTCCGCTTGAGCTGAACGCAACCCAGCGTTATGCGGCAACACATAGCAACCATAGAGAAGGGGAGATGTCCATACTACACGGACGGCTATAACCATCGGCTCATGGAATGTGAAAGGCGTTAACTCACCCTAAAAGCACCAAAAGGTCTGGAAATATCTTACCGACCATCACATTGACATAGCTGCTATACAGGAGACCCACCTTCCAAGAGCTGAGGAAACCCGCTTCTGCCATAAGCAATACCCACTGATTTACAGATCCTCTGCTCTCACTAAACATAGGGGGGTGGCACTCCTCTTCCATGCCTCTACAAAATTCCAACCACTCGATGTCCAAACTGATAAAGAAGGCTGCCTAGTGATGGTTAAGGGATCATTGAAGGGCAAACTCTGCACATTCATAGCAGTGTACGCACCTAATGCAGGACAGACAGCTTTTTTAAACACGATAGTGGGGAAACTGCAAGACTTCGCCGCGGGACCAACGATTTTTATGGGGGATTTTAACTTAACATGGCAGCCAGATGTAGATAGCACCCACCGACATCGTTCAGACAAGAGATCGTTTTCCACTGCCACCAAACACCAACTACACGACCTGGGTCTTATAGATGCCTGGCGCACCCTTCACCCTCAATCGCGGGACTACACTTTCTATACACATGTACACCACACGTACTCTAGGCTTGATTACATTTTCATTAACGAGAAACTAATGGGAGCCCTCCGAGAGGCCATAATATTTCCCCTTTCAGTGTCAGACCACAGCCTAGTATCGATCTGCTTGATTTGGAGCAACACCGCCACAACTACCCCCAAATGGTATTTCCCGGCGGCCCTCACACGAGATAGAGTGCTTTGCACCACACTAAGGGAAACTATTACAGATTTTTTTAACCTCAATAAACCCGAAGACACATCAGAGTTTACAAACTGGGACACATTTAAAGCAGTCCTCAGAGGGAAATGCATTGCACTCAACTCTTCTCTAAATAAACAGAGGACTAGGGAAAGAGAAGCTCTTGAAGTGGAGTTGGCAACGGCTGAAACTAATCACAAAACAAACCCTACTAGAATATCACTGCGACACTTGACTGCCCTGAGGGGTAAGCTCAGAGCCATCTACAACAATAGGGCTGAACTCACGTTTCTTAAGCTTCGCCACTTATTCTACTCCCAGGGCAATAAGATTGGCAAACACCTTGTCAGGCAGTTGAGGGAAAAAAGGGAGAGGGAATATATAGGGGGTATACAAGGGGACCATGGGGAAATAACACACAAAGACGAGGATAAAGCTAACATTTTTGGTTCCTTTTACAAGACCCTCTCTACACTGCAGAACCGCGGGACACGATCTAATACCACACCTTACACGACTTTTCAACACAATGGTGGAGGAAGGAGAGATTCTCAGATCGATGGCAGAAGCGGTGGTCACAGTAATACACAAACAAGGAAAAGACCCCCAACAATGCGCCTCGTACCACCCCATAGCCCTGCTAAACCTGGACGCAAAGCTTTATTCCTCCATCCTAGCCACCTGACTCAACGACCTCATGCCCGTCTTAGTCCACCCTGATCAATCGGGGTTTATCAAGGGCCGACAGACCCACGACAATACTCGACACATAGTCCACCTATTAGAGAAAGCTACTAAATGACGAATCCCCGCTGTGCTTGTTGGTCTAGACGCCGAGAAGGCATTTGACAGGGTGGACTGGTCGTTTCTTTTTAGCACACTCACCAGATTCGGGTTCGCGGCTAAAGTTATTAACATGATTCGAGCCAATGATGCCCAATCCTGCTCCAGGGTTCAAGTCAACGGGATGATGTCAGCCCCCTTGCTCCACTCTAGAGGCACTCAACAGGGGTGCCCGCTGTCACCGCTGTTGTTTGCGCTTAGCATCGAGCCATTCGCGTTGGCCGTATGGGCAGCCCCAGAGATTCAGGGAATCCCCTTCAGTGGCGACACACACAAAATCTCGCTCTTTGCAGATGACGTGCTTTTGTCCCTCGCTGAACCGTCCAGATCCCTTCCACCATTCCAGTCCGAGTTAGCGGGATTCGAGGCAGTGGCAGGCTTTAAGGTAAATCTAGGCAAATCATACATACTTAATCTTACCCTTCCTGACTCGGAGGTTTCTGAACTGCTGAAACACACCGCGCTGCAATGGACCTCTTCCTCACTACAATTTCTGGGGATTCAGTTAACGCCCCGGGTGGAGGGGCTCTTCCGCACCAACTAACCACGCACTCTCTCCCGCATCCAAACAGACCTGGCAAGGTGGAAACCCCTCTTCATATTTTGGCTTGGCCGCATTCATTCTATTAAAATGACACTTCTCCCTAAGCTCCTTTATCTGTTCCAAGCCTTACCCATAGAACTAGACCGAGATTTCCTTCCCAAAGTCACATCCATGATTCTACATTACATCTGGCAGGGTGGCCGAGCCCGTTTTTCCTTCGCCATACTGCGCTGGGGTGGGGCTACCAGATCTCGAACTATATTACAAGGCAGCCCAACTGCGAGTAGTGACAGAATGGTCTAAACGAGAGTCCGAAAAACATTGGCTCCACATGGACCGCTCCATAGCAGGGAGAACCATCTGGGACCTCATTAGGCGTCCCAAGAGGGAAAGGCCTGAGAACGCCACATCAGCACCCCTACTCGCACGACTCTGAAAGTGTGGGACTCGCTATCTGGTAATGAACAGTAGACCACGTTCCCCTTACCCCACACGCTCCTCCACTTTGACCCAGCCTTCCCCCTGCACTACACGAAGGCCCCTTTGATGCCTGGCACGAAGGAGGCTGCATACCTTTGACTCATCTCTGCCACAATACTGACCTACTCACCTTTGACAGATGCAGAAGGGACTACAGTCTGGAGAAGATGGAACATTTCCGCTACCTCCAGCTGAAACACTGGGCGCTTACCCCACACATACAGGAAGCGGCCACTCGACCCCTCACGAAATTTGAGTCCTTTGCCATCAATGCAACTTCTATGAAAGGGGTAATTTCTTTCTTGTAAAACTATCTGCTCACCACCGTGCACTCACCAAGACCCCGATACATGAACATGTGGGATGGATTACTCCAACGAGATATTACTGACAGGGAGTGGGCAGGGCTATGGTCGGACATCATGAAATTCCATCACTCCATAGAGTTGCGGGAAGCGCATCTTAAAACTATGATGGACTGGTACCTTTACCCCTCGATGCTTAAGAGGATCTTCCCGAACACCTCTGATAGATGTTGGAGGGGATGTGGCCTCTTAGGTGACTTCCAACATATCTGCTGGGACTGCCCTGCTATACGCCCATTCTGGGAAGAAATTCTAACACATATCAAAGAGATTTTAGGCTACCCCATCCCGACCACATGGCTGAGGTCCTCTTGGATCTCTGTGACCCAGCCCTTGAACACCAGACACAAGCTGATATGACATATGCAAACAAAATGGCATGAAACACACCCAACAGTGGAGCCCTCTATAGACCAGCACCTAATCTGCTATCCCTTGTATATCTGTATTCCCATGTGGTTGCTGGGGGTATGTGTGCACACTGAATCACACCCACTGTAACCATGCAAATCCCCTAAGGGGACCTAACAGTTTCAAAACACTAGCAAAGGTGCACCACAAATCAAACGTTCAGGAAAAACAATAATATAGTCATTTCCCACATCAAAGTTATTAAAAAAATAATTCATTTTTATTCAAGGATTATGATCATTATCATTTCTTTTTAAAACACAGAATTGTAAACACAATTTGGTCTTGACAGCACAGCCGACGCGTTTCGTCCTAGAAACGGACTTCTTCAGGGCATGTGAAGGATGCAACAATCAATCAATCCCATACAGCATGAGCTAATATAATGCCAGAGTCGTAGATTCTGTGGAAGTTTCCCTTTGTTTTGTAAGTCGGTTGAGAGTATAATGGAGCTTGAAGTTCTATAAGATCACCATAGTTTTCCAAAGGCTGACCAAGTCACGTCATTTAAGATTTATTCTTGTTTTATAAAACCGAGAAATAACAGTCTTCACAGTCAATATTTAGCTGCGAAGAACACCCAAAGATCCGGTAATAACGGCAAGCGGGCAGTGAGGAAATGACGGGCAAACTTCCACAGAATCTACGACTCTGGCATTATATTAGCTCATGCTGTATGGGATTGATTGATTGTTGCATCCTTCACATGCCCTGAAGAAGTCCGTTTCTAGGACGAAACGCGTCGGCTGTGCTGTCAAGACCAAATTGTGTTTACAATTCTGTGTTTTAAAAAGAAATGATAATGATCATAATCCTTGAATAAAAATGATTTTTTTTTTTAATAACTTTGATGTGGGAAATGACTATATTATTGTTTTTCCTGAACGTTTGATTTGTGGTGCACCTTTGCTAGTGTTTTGAGACACAAGCTGATATGACTATCATGTGGATGTGCATAGGGGCGGCCATGGTGACCATAGCGGTCGCCTGGAAGCGGAAGGAAGCCCCAGCAATCTCCCTCTGGCATTCTTGTCTGTGGAAACTGCTCAGCCTCGAAAGAATGTCTGACATCTTTCGAGATGAGTACCAAAACTTCTAATACAAATGGGGACCTTTGGTCACTTTCCTCTCATGGGGGCTGCCCTCAGCTGTCTGTCCTCCCTCCATTAGGGACCTGCACCTCTTTCAATTTTAGCCTACCCGTGTCTGACTAGCGCCAATAGTCATGAACGTTGTAATGTGCCTTTGCTCAAACCATGAATGCTCACTCTATACTATAGCTCACTGCGATGAGCAACTTGATGCAAACTGTTCTGGTTATATGTAAAAGAAATATCAATAAAACCAAGATTCACAACAAAAAAAACGGATCACACAAATGCCAATAATCAATAAGGGTACAACTATTGCACCTAAAAGCCCACTGTAATCCCACTTAGCCATTTGCCTGCTGCAGATAATCCTTTACAGTTTGCCTCCCAGGCACTTGTCTCTTTCAGCTTCTTCAAGTCTTTAGATAGACTTGTGATATTTTTCACATACTTGTTGATCTCCCTGCTCTTATCTGGCACATGCATGCAGCATTGTTGGACATGTGGCATCTTACAAACTCCACCTTTTTTCATGAGCAAAATATCTAAAGCAAGCCTTTTCTGCAAAACCATAGCTCTCAAGGCAACTAGTTCTGTATTAACAGCTAATATGCACCAGCTGTGCTGGTTGCAAGTTCCTCTACGAAGGTAAGCAATCTCTTACGCTTCAAATGATTTAAAACTACTTCTATAGGGGGGGTTTAAAGCTCCAAAGCTATCACTATTTGTGAAGCACTGTGTTTGGGTCTCTTAAAAACCACAATTCCCTAGTTATCTAATTTATCTACATTTTACGGACTTGGGTAGTGTTAAGCTTAAATTGGGACCTGAAAAAGTGACACACGATAGCCATAGTTTTGGCATTAGAACATGGGTTCAGATGTTTATGCATGGTTACCTCAGAAAGGAGCAAATCATAGTTCAAAAAATATTATTCAAAATGACCCTGAAGATACAAAATATGATGATAGGTCATAACCACTGTCACAGGTGCAGGCAAATGTGTACATACATAGCAATCTTTTGGGCATATCAGACTCAAGCAAAAGATGGAAAAACTCATTTGTTAGCAAATTGCCCTCAGAACTATCTCTATGTAACACTTTGAAATCAAAACTAGGCTGGTCTTCTACAGGGACAGTGGTAGGTTTCGCTTTAGGAGTAGCCTGCTCTGCATAGGATCTTAAACTTAATAAGCATATCATAAGAATGATGGAAATTATTGATACTATGACCCTATAGCTCAATGGTTTAATGAAAGGATCAACATGGTTTCTTGCGAATCAGCAAGGAAAAATGCAAGAGTCAAAATAGCATAAGACCAAAATGTCTATTAGTTGTTTCTACTTGTGCAAATCGGCAAAACTATTGACTTATTCACAATAAATATCAGATTCTGCTGCTGCAAAGTCAATCTCTAACCCTACATCAATCTTCTGCTAAAATGGCACCCCTACTCTTTACTGGAGCGTGGGCCCTAAAAGTCATCACAAAGTTCAATCTAAAAGTTCAATAGTTCAGAAATGCCAGTTAGCTTCAGATCAGTCAAAATCTAAAATCATCGGAGGTTTTCCAAAAACAATTTGTCAGTCCTCAGACTCGTGTGTTCTCAAGTTAGCTTCACTTTCAGCAAAGTAGGTCATTTCAGGAGCAGAGTACCACCAACTAGATACCTGTGTTGATCTTGATCATCCGACTTCTGTTTGTTCACTGTCACTTTGTTCACTGTTCTCTGTCTCCTTGTTTATGGTTTATGAGATGTGTTCTTCAGACATGGAAACTCTCAATCTGTCACCCTTTCTTGGCCACCTGTTGTTCCTTCTCCCCCCTCTGATCACCCTGCTTGTCTTTTCTCCAGGCTCAGAGTCTGCGTTTACAGCTCCTTCAGCTTGGGTCCCTGCAGTTACTCTTGGCACACTTACCACAGTTCCCGCACTTGTCTTGGGCTGGCTTTGAGACAGTTGTGCTCACCCTTCTTTTTCGCCACTGAGCTCTCATGCTGCACCGCGTTTGGGCTTTAAGACTCAGTAGTGGCCATCACCACTTCTTCTCCAGCTTGTCTCACTCTTCAGGTGTGCTAAGCATGAATCTAGTTCAGTAGATATCTGCATTTAACAGCAGTGTTTGTGACTAGGATTACTTGATAGAGGTCAGGGCTGGACTGGAAATCCAAAGCGGCCTGGGCAAATTTTGTCAGACCAGCCCCATACAGTGCGGAGTGAGCGCAGCAAGTGAGCCTGACCACTAAAAAAGGGGCTCTTTCCCCAAGAAAATTTTGGGAAAAAATTACAAAAATGGTGCTTTCTAGAACTCATTTTCATTATATATTCAATTATATTAGCTTTTAGAGCACAGCAAATGATGACCTTACATGCACCAGGATACAACAATCTTGCTGGGGCCCTTCAATGATTCCCTCACCTTCACCCACCAGCAGTGCCCCTCATCTTTTCATAGCTCCTCTCACATGTATTTCCTTTGTTTTATAGCGCCTCTCATACCTTTGTAGGGAGTCAGACCATTTTTCATCAATCACACATACAGACAATAAATCATACATGTGTAATCAGTGTTTAGAAAATGTTACATAAGACAAAAGGGAATACAAAGTGTAGGATTACATTCTATTTATACGGATAGGCATTTTTAAGAATGCTTGTTCTGGAGAAGCACGAACTAAGGATTCAAAATGTAACACAGTGGTTGTATTTACTAATAAGAATGTATTTCTCTCAAAACAAACCCAGTTTAGCAACATTAGGATAATGAAAGACTGGAGAAAAAACATAATTTTCGAATCTGTGCCATACAGCTATTTGATAGAATTTCATAGTTCCCTGTGTTAGATTTATAATGATTTTAAGTTATGGTTTGCAAGTAACTAAAAGATCTCTGTGACAAAAACAGTAACCCACTGAGCTATGCACATTAAATACTGTTCTGTGATCTGTATGTCACACATTCCTTGAGGCAGGGATATTAACACCTCACTACATTGGATGAGTCAAAACTACCAATAGACAAACTCCGATCTCTCTACAACAGGAAGATAAATCCACAGAGATATCAATCTTGATGCTTTTATTGTTGCCTGAAAACTGCTGGGTAAGGAATGCGGCAGTGAGAGTGAGATGTGAGTCATTGTGCTAGACAGTCCAGCTGATTTAGTTGCTGGGGGTCGATATGGCAGCACTGCTACAAAACCCGCCTCAAGTAACAAAGACAGCCCCCCACCCCTCCAGCCTCCTGGGGAAATGTACAATGCCCAGTACAGCCAGTCTGGCCTTGATAGAGGCCACGACATCAAGGATCTAGGCATGACGTCCTCACATGCTTCTTAACCAGCACCCAGTCACCAGGACTGAGGTTGTGGCACCGTTCTTGACTTGGAATGAGAGTCACCAACTCAACCTAGTGTGAGACAGAACAGAACAACATCACCTAGGCCTTTGCAATAGTCAAGAACCATATTATCCGCAATATTTACAAGTGCAGTTGCAGGCACAGAGGGGGGTCAAATGGCTCTGCTCATGAGAATCTCATGGGGAACAACCCTATCCTCAGGATGTGGATGCATACAGCTAAGCAAGACAAGACTTCAACGTGCCATTTATCTGCTCCACTATTCCTGAAGCCTCAGGTCTGTAACTACAATGAAACCTCTGATCTACCTGCAAAGCTGCACAAAAAAGATTGATCACCTCCTTTATGAAGTGGCTTCCACAATTTGATTGCAGAGAAACAGGGCTCCCTAAATGTGGGATTGACTCCTATAGCATCTGTGAGAAGTTGGCCTGATGTATGATGTCACTAGTTCTAGTGTACACCTTATATCAGTCCAAATCCCCTTATGGTGATTGGTTGTAAAGTCAACCTTATAGACCAGCTATCCTAGTGGTAGCATGGACAAGAGCAGTCTTAGGCTAAACTCTGAATGGCATGTGAAGCCAGCTGTGATACCATATGTAATCCCTTGAATACCAAATGAAAGGACACCACAACAGATATATATATAAAATAAAGTGTATTTATTCTAGTCAAACCCTCAGCACTCTTTATGAGATTAGAGGTAAGTACAACACAGTCTTATTTAAGCATACATTAAGTCACACAGGTAAGTAATACAGTTAGGCCCTAGGGGCCACGCAAACCATATACTAAGTAAGTGGTATAAGAACCACTGTCACGGAAATAGAATAGGCCTAGGCCTAGGGAATCGCTGGGGCTACACTACACTAGCGTTAGTTAGGAAGTGGGAGGCCCACGGGATTCGTGTGCAGAGTGGAAACACTCACGCGTAATGCGTAAAAGTCAATAGCAATAGTACAGTTTAGAAAACGGTAGATTTAGGACACTTCCGGAGTAGCTAGGAAGTTGAGACTTGAAAACTAGACACTAGGATAGTCACTATCCTGATGAGCACCGAAGTACCCAAGTTACCTAGCCCACAGGCTGCGGGTGCATAGGGGTGAAGATGCGTCGTTTTCGTCGTCGACTCCTATGGATGCCTGAAGAAAGATGCTGACAGGCAGTCAGTGAAGAGTGTCCGGTGGATCCCAAGGCTGGGATCAAGAAGAGAAGAAACCTGCAAGCAGAAGGGACAGAGTCAAGGTCACTAGCCAGTGACCACGTGGAACCAGGAAGGAACCAGGCGATGTCGTGAAGATTGCAGGTGAAGGTGAAGCTTGTCGCTGCAGCCAGGAGGACCAGGAAGTGTCGAGGACGACCAGGACCAGGAGGCGAGCTGTCCCACGAAGGCTCTTGCTCTCGGCGGCGTCGAAGTTGGACTAGGACTCACCAAGCCTTGGCAAGCGGAACCCACGAAGAACGGAGGACTTGCTTCTGGTTCAGACCAGGAAGGTCTGGGGTGCTTCTTCTTTGCAGAGAAGCGGGAGCCAGTCTGGAGGAGCCAAACCAGCGCAGAAGATTTCAGGGAGCGTCGTCACAAAGGCCACCAGCCAGCGGGCAAGCAACCGGACAGACGCGGCAAGCAGGAAAATGCAGAAGGGCCCCACGCAGGACTCGTGGAGTGTTGGGGGCTGATCTTCGGTGCAGATGGTGCTTGGGGTTGGGGCTTCTCAATCCCCGGTGCACAACTTCGAGGGTGCCTCAGAAGCTGCGCTTTAAGTTACTAGCCACTTTTTCCAGGTAGCCGGTCCCACGTCGCTCGTCGCCTCCACGGATCTCAGCTTTGCTGTGGATGTGGATCAGGGTCGGAGAAGTCTGGAAGTCAAGGCTCTGGTCGGGCTCTGCAGTCGGTTCCTCGTAGAACGTGGGCAAAGCAAAGGGTAGTCTCTTGATGGTGCCTGTTTGCACAGGGTAGCCACTCCTTGGCTACAAGGGAGATTCTTCAGTCTTCTTCTTTCGTCGAATGTCGAAGGTCCAGAGATTCTGTTCAGTTTTGCAGGTTCAGGATAATCTAAAGTCTTGAGGCCCAACTCCCACTCTTATACTAATCTGGGGGGCTGGGATACCTGCTAGGTCACGCCTTATGGGTGGGACCTGGGAGGGGGTGGTTACACCCACTTCCCTTTGTCCAGTTTCGCGCCAGAGCTGGGGCTGGAGTGCCCCAGCGCCGGTTTGAACTGGACTATGCAAGGAACACCTTGTGCGCCCCAGGCATGTCTCATTCCTTTCAGCCCACCCTGCCCCAATACACTAAAGGCTGTCTGGGGAGGTGCTAGCACCTCCCCAAGCAGGAAACCTATTGTCCAGGCCTCCCTGGCTGGGATCACTCCCAGCAGCAGGAGGTCAGACTTGTGTCTGTGGCAGCAGCATCCATTTTGTGATGCTGAGGCTTTGGTTAGAGTTAAACAGCAAAGTAGGATTTTAACATGTCTCTCCCTCTAGAAGGGAGGAATAATATCCTCATCACCAGAAAGGGTATGGGGGTATTATTCCAAAGTGGTAGACACCTTACACGACATGTTTTGATAAAGCCAAACCATAGTTACCATAACCGTTTAAGATTATAAGGCACTTTAAGAGTATATGGTAGGCTATATCATAGAACAGCTATAAGGACATGGTTCCGAAAGCTGCAGACAGGCTCAGCTCATGCTAGAGCACCATCTCACATGTTACCAAGCACTCTGCCTCCAGGATTGTTAAGGCCTGCCATAGGAGTGACTGATAGGTACACATGTGTCTATATATAAGGGTAGATATAGGCATACTATATCTAAGCAAGGGGTGATTACACGACCTTGCCCCAGCTGAGTGATCAGCCAGTTGTGTCTGATTGGAAGGCCAGACCAGGGGTGGCATAATACATGCTGCAGCCCCTGGGAGGCCTAGGGTACACCTATGCCCTGGGTACCTAGGGTACACTGTACAGGGTCCAATAAGGTGATCCTTACCAATTGGTTATGTACCTAGGGTACATGGAGTCCATTTTAAAGAGAGAGCAGACAGCCTGAGACCCTGAATGGCAGGATCTCAGGCCAACTAAGTCGAAAAACCAGCTAGACACTAGGCAAAAAGTTGGGGGTAACCATAGTCAGATATCCACCTTCCTACAGCAACCGTTTGGCCAAAGTGAGACTTTCATTTCTCCGAGTAGGATACACCTCCACTCATCGAGAAAAGAGATAAACCACCACCAAGATGTAGCGCAGTCCATTACATACAGACATCTAGGCAAAGTAGGGTTGCCTGCGATTAAAGGGACCCCCTGATCCCCCTGTATGGCTTGTAAGGACTGCTGTCCTCCTCCCTTCATTTAACTGTTAGCATGTGACACATTGTGACAGAGTTATGCTACAAGGACTTGAAATTGATGATTAAACCAATAGGTACTAAAGACGCGAACCATCGCATCTTGCCATATGTTGGTGGCATCATGAAAGTATCGGGTTATAGGGGGCAACGTGGAGCCTGGTAACATAGGTCGGGCATCTTGTGAAACCCACATCTCATTCTTATTTTTCATACACCCTGCTTTTATTCTCCACTCCTGCTCCCATTCTGGCACCTCTTCCTGCAAACTCTTCATCTTGTCCCATGTATGAGCAACGGGCAACAAGAAGATAATAGATGTGTAAATTTCAGATTAATTTGAAAAATCCCCATTGAACGTGCGAGACCTAAGAGCTCAATATCTGCCAATTTCATCAGCATATCAATTGCGAGCTGTAACATTATAATTTATACTCTTGAGTGCTGCACACTTTACAACTGCCACTTCAGCCGGCATCTGTAATGCTTCAAGGAGGTTCATAACAGAACGTCTGTTTCTTATTGAAGAACCAGACATGGTAATAAAACCCCTCTGGGACCACAACTGTCTGAAATCATGAACCACACCAAACCTGTGCTGGCTATCAGTACAGATGGTGATTTAATTTGTCAGAGACACAGATATTGGCTTGGTACTCAATTTGGTCAAGTCTAGGCAGTCATGTTCAACTCTATCATCATTTTCATCAACAAAAGGCAATTGCAACAATGTGACAGGAATGTGACAAGAGCACCTAAGCTAAGTGATGTTTTCTGCAGCGCAGATAACCTGCTCATATTTGAACAATCAGCTTTTGGTTCTGTGTTAGGTTCCAGTGCAGGTGAGAAGAAGTTTGACTGAGTGATGGACCATAACTGTAGTGGGATACCTCATTACGATACCCTCACAGTGGTGAATGATGACAGCAACTGCAGACACCGACTTTAGGCAAGGAAGTAACGCTATGGCTACTGCATCCAGAGTGGCTGTAAAATAGTCTACAGGCATATGGAATCTCCGTGCCTTTGAGTTAGCAGTGACAGGGAGCACCCTTCCATCTCAGAGTAGTTCAGTATGAACAGCTTTTCATAATCATGCATTCCTAGAGCTGAGGCGCGACAGATACTTTTTCTCTGCTTGAGGAAGGCATCCTTGCACTCTTTGACCCATGGTAGCAGATCAGGCACATCTTTGTGTGCAAGCCTAAGTAGAGGTTTTGCCACTAGGGAAACGTTGGGATTGCACTGATGACAGTAGTTCACCAGTCCCAGAAACATCCTACCTTCTGCTTGCGTTTTGGGAGGGTTAATTTCCAATATGGCAGCGAATCTCTCTTGGGACACTTTTCTTGCTCCTTTTTCAATGTGATGTCCTAGTTGCAGGACTTCTTTCTGATAGTACTGCAGCTTTGTTTGAGAAACGTTTTGACAAATTTCGGACAAGTGATTCAGGAAAGCAATGGTATCTTGTTTGCATGCTTCTTGAGTTGGCAACGCCACTAATAGGTCATCAATGTCCTGGACCAGGACCGAGCTGCATAGCAAATGCAAAGCCTCCAGATTCTTTTCCAGTAACGGATTAATCATAGAGAAGCTCTCTGTATATCCCACGTCAAAACTCTATTTTGGAACTGGAATGAAAAAAGGAACTAGCTGTCTTCCTGCAATGGAATAGAAAAGAAGGATTTGCGCAGGTCGATGTCCATGAACCATTCAGCCTTGCAAGGTATCTGAAACAATATTAGAACAGGATTAGGGCGTTACAAGGGCTCCCCAGAATCTCTTTTAAAATGCCCTGCTCTAACATGGATTCATTTGCAGGAGTAATCCCAGCTACTGTCTCTGGTGAAAGGTTGTACTGAGGCGTCCAAGTTAACTCAGCGTTTTGCTTTATGGTAACCCTCACTGGTTTGACACCTTTGGTCAGACCAATGTCTTAGGCATGTAATCCAAGACTTCCTCCTTTGCAACGTTCCTTAAGTCAGGGAGCAAGTCTTGTTTTGTTAGGGCTAAGAAAAGCCCAATGTCTTCTGATTGCTTAACTTAAAATCTGCATCCTCCTCTTCAGTTTGCAGTTTAACACCATCCAGTGGACAGTAAATCACACAATTGAGTTTACACTGAAAGTATCCCTTCCTAACAGATTAACAGGCCTAAAATCACATATCACAAACTGGTGGTCCTCCTCAAGGGGACCCTTTCTTCACAGGTACTTTAACTGAAACAGGTTTCACAATTTGTTTATTCACAACTCCTACATCTTGGACCTGTTTTGGCGAGAGGGGTAGGTTTGGGGCTTCCACCGTCGTTTCAGTAAAACACGTAGTTCCAGGGTCAATTAAAAATGACATGCGGTGGCCATTCACCTCTCCACCTGCATAAGGACCACTCTGGTCTACCTCCAATACTGTGCCAAGTACACAATATTCTCCTCTCTCAGGCACCATCATTGTGATTGCTCAGACCCTGAATCTCCGAAGCTGCTGAAGACCGATAACTGACGGAAACTGTTAGAACTCAAGAAAGGGTTTCTATTGACCTCTGGGGTTCAGACCCACATTAATCCTCAGAGTATTTAGATAATGCTGCATTAACAATGTTTGGGGAAGGTTAGGATTTGGAGGTCCTGGCACTTGCGCATTCGGAGCTGGCATAACATTCACATGAGACCATCAAGTTGCATTTGATTCGGAATAGACTTACTCTCTCACTTCCAGTGGCCCAGCTTTTTACAATAATGGCACAGCATTGTTTACTTTAACATAGCTATATCCAGCCCTTAATTCAAATCAATAGGCACTCCTCGTCCTCTCCTTGTGGGACACCATTCCCAACATTCCCACCCTGCATCATCTGACCACCACCTTGTTATCCAACTTCCTGCATCCCGGCACCAGTACCAGAACCAGAATCAGGATTTGCCATGGAGAGATCATTCTGAAATCCCATCTGAGCTAACTTTGTCTGAGCCAACATGAATTTCTTAATTTTCTTTAGTTTGATTTCCAAATGGTCACAGTAATAGTTGGTGTAGCACAGTTTTTCATCTAAATGTTTTAAATGCCCAAAAATCAAATTCTGCTGGATGTGCAAACTTATCTCAGGAAGCAAACCAAGAAACAAGACACAAAATGCTAAGATTTCCTTGATCGGGGTCTCAACACCACTATGCTGATGAAAGACCTGCATTAGTCTTCTGCAATAAGCATGCGCTGACTCTTTGGACTCTTTAGTAGTTCTTGAGATTTTCAGCCAATCAATCTCTTTCTGGTTAATCTTGGTTTTTAGAAAGTTAACTAGCTGATGATATGACCACAGAACAAGAGCATGAGTCTCGGTATCTCTCAGTAACTCTGCTGTTGGTCACTGAATAGTTACTTTGCACTCAGCCCACAGAACACTAGGGACCATAATGCCAAAGAAATTGTTCAGATCTTTCCAAAGTACCTTTGAAATCTTCACAAATCTATCAACAGTTGTATACAAGAGATCAGGGATTCTCTCTTAGTTTTAGGAATTAATGTGCGAATGTGAAATCAAATATGCAATGTTACATCGCATGCGGTACAACACATGCAATTACAACGCGGTCGTTTAAACGACCATCAGCCTTATGCATCAACCCAAAATCCAGTCGGTAAAATACCGATTCGGTAATAGCTCCCGGTATTAAGGAAAAAATACCCAATCCCAATGCATCAACCCAAAAGCAGAAATCGCTATTTAAGGAATCCTTAAATAGCGATTCTTTAAATAGGGATTCCTTAAATACCGATTCCTTAAATAGCGATTGCATTTAAGGAATCCCAAAGTGAGATTCCTTAAATGCAATGCATCAAAGTTAAAAAATTAGCGATTTCGCTAATAGGGGGAGCAAATTACCATGAAGATGAACTGCATGGTAATTTGCAAAAACTTAGAAAAATGCACTTTTGTGCATTTTTCAAAGTTTCATGTTGCGCACACACATGCCCTTAGAGCATGTGTGTGTGCAACATATGTGCACATATCATTTTCAGGGGTGCAACAGGGTGTCCTTTTGACACCCTGGCACCCTTGAAAGTGCTCCCGCTATTAGCGATTCGGTAATAC
The DNA here is from genome assembly GCF_964204655.1 of Triturus cristatus. Classification (NCBI taxonomy): domain Eukaryota; kingdom Metazoa; phylum Chordata; class Amphibia; order Caudata; family Salamandridae; genus Triturus; species Triturus cristatus. The sequence goes on from NC_140585.1 coordinate 292,099,101, forward strand.
CGAATCGCTAATACAGACTGGCTTTACATTCATTCCTATGGGCCTCCAAGCCCATAGGAATGAATGGGTAGGTATTCCTTATTACCGATTCGGTATTACCGAATCGGTAATAAGGAATATTAAGGAATCGCTATTTGAATAGCGATTCCTACATGCATAGCCTTTTGCTATTCCTTATTAGCGATTCCTTATTTTTCGCTAATAAGGAATCGCAAATGGCATTGTTGATGCATAGGCCCCCATGTTGTTACAACGCATACCATTACATCGCAAGTCGTTTCTACGACTTGCTGTATGGGGCGCGCTGGACTTTGAAATAGTATAATTTACTATTCCAACTCCAGGCTGCGCAACAGTAGGGAAGGTGTTGGAATAGTAAATTATACTATTCCTTAGTTTAGAGCGCCTCCTACAGCATGTCATAGAAGCGTTGTAATGGTTAGCGTTGTAACAACGCGGTTGTTGTAACAACCACGTTTTAATCACATGCGATGTACCGCATGCGATGTAAACGCTGCTTCCCGTGAAATCACCACAACTCCTAGGCACAAGCACATGTGCACCTCTATGTACTTGTCTCAGTGAATAAGCCTTTATCTCGGAATCACTCCTACTCCCATCCCCATGTGCTCCCTTTTCATCATACTTCCATTTCCTTTTCTTGGTTTTCTAAGCCCTCTTATCTCAAAACCACTGTGTATTGCTCCACAATTGAATGTTACTGACTCATTCCCTAATTGGAACTTCTACCCAGGGGTTAACATGTCATTAAGTGCATCTTCGTTAGTGAACTTCCTAAAATTCTTTCTTATGGTCAGACTTTTTAGGGAGGTCTATCCCAAATTCTGTAGCTATCCCCTCGAGAGCCTTACGTGTCATGTCATACAAGCCTGCTTAGCAGCTTTCTCGCAAAGAAACAAAAGTTCCTCTTCCTGGTACCCATCTATAAACTCCATCTCGAGAGTTCCTCTAATGATTTCTTCCAACTCTACCTTCATCCTTACCACATTTGGCATTCTTGTAGGGGTGTCAGTCTCTGACGGCTGTTACTTGGGGCTATCAACCTCTACCGTCAGCACACTCACAACAGGTGTTGCTGCTGTTCGAGGTCCGTGAAGGTATCAATCCCAGATACGTCAGTGGTCGTGGTAATTACAGGCATGACAGGTATTGCAATAACTGTGACATTATTCAGGGATATTGCTGAGGGAGCTTGGCAATGGAATCGGTGGCATTACTAGTGGAGCTGGAAGTGGAATAAGTGCTAATTGTGGATGTGGGGGTGAAACCGGTGAAATCTGTGCCGGTGGAGGGGTACCAGGCATTCCCCCATCAAGGAGGCCCTGATCGACAGGTGCACTAGCACCTGTATCTGCAGACAGCAGAAGCCCCCCAGATGGTTGATTTCCCCAGCTAGTTGAACTACATTGAATGAAGGTGCTCGAGAGGCCAACAAGTCAACCAAAAAGTAATTGCTAGAATCAGTATTACTATTCTCACCTTTCTTTGTTTTCACCTAACCTCCTTTCCTTCTCCTTGTCTTTCCACTGGGCAGCGCGGGGTACATTCTAACTCCCTCTTGCATATCTATCCTCCACACCTGCTGTTTTGCATCCCACTTTGCATCCATCCCACAATGAACTGTCTTTTTAGGTTTTGTCTGATATTTTTCCTTCTCATTCTCATGTGCTGCCAGCTCCCAAACATTCAAAGCTTCATCTTGGGCTGGTCTAGGTTGGGGTTTCATCTCATACAACACACTCCTCAGATTTTTGATATCATTCAAATGAAAGGTTCCATATAGAGACAACTGCAAGGACCCTTCATTTGCAGTGATCATATTCTCTTGTTTAAGCCAGATAGAAGTGTGTAATGCATCATGTAGTGTGCGGTTCGGGAGGGGCTCCATCGCCTACACGGACAGGTGTTTTCACATCATCCCTAATCAAAGCCCTTAATTTTCTGAAATATGCCATCTTGTTTCTATATGTGGACCAGCACAATTTCTAATAACTTCAATTGAAATACGCGGGAGTTCTCAGCCAATCACAAAGTGATACACAGCAGCACTATCTTCCAATCTCAGCGCGACGCTACAGAACTGTCTTCTCACAAGGCGACACCTTCTGACATAACAACCAGTCCCAGTGTGGCACACTCACCAATCGACCAAGAACAGCACATTACCCTATGATGCAACTCACAGAACCCCTCAACAGTTCTCTCTCAACAGCCATCAACTTCGCACTATCAATGACTCTGGACCATGGAAATCTCAGCTATGCAGACTGGGCTGGGGCTGGTACTAACTGTCTCGGGGGCAAATGTTTGCTTTCTACGCCTCAGTGACAACCATCCTCGATATCCGATTTGGTAGCACAACAATAGGATGGGATTTGCACTATGCAAATTCGGTGCAAAGTCTAAAACTCTCCTACCTTACTTGGATGGGATGGACCTTTTTATCGAACTGAAGCTTAATGCATCAACATAACAACATATCAATGTAATTTAAACATATTTTGCAGCACATTAATGACAGAGAGGAGTACATTTGCAGACCATAAATGTTTATTAAGGCATTAGTAAAGTTACACTCTCAATCTACTCAATTACTCATAAATCGATAATCTGCTGAATACAGCATATGAGAATATAATCCAGGCAATCAAAGGCACATGTGAAAACAAGTGATTTAGAGGCATAATGGGCAAAGCATACAGTTTCTGTTTGCTTGAAGGTAAACTCCTAAATGCTAAGCTAAGGTTGTGGGGAAAGTCTGGGAATTTGTAAGGAGCAGGTGTCATCAAATATAGTACCTCAAATAGAACCAAGTGACGATTTTGATCAGGGCAAGAGGAAATGTGCTTGCACGAGAAGCTATGAGCAACGTTAACAAGCATTTGCAATGCAATAGGGCTCGCATTACTGAAAGTTTGAGCTATTGGCTTTGCAAATAATAATGCAACAACAATACCTCAAACTTTCAGTAATGCGAGACGTATTGCATTGCAAATGCTTGTTTTTTTAGTGTGTGCTGTGCTGCTGACAAAGGAAACACCCCGATGCCAATCAGGCTTTTAAATAATGAGTTCGGTGCGAGGGTGATGTACGAGCAGTGTTCTTTACACTGTTACATGGGAAGCAGCCGAAAATGAAATGAATCTCATTCTATGGCACAGAATGACTAATCACACTTGCAAACATTGTAATCAGCTGGCAGAAAGGTGCGACTGTTTACTGACACGTCGCTACGATTTAAAGTACACTGCTATTGTTGTGGAGCTGCACTTTGAAGAAGGTGGCTGTGCAGTGCATGCTAAGTGTATCAAGTTGTTGGAACAGAACAACTGGCGCTGAATAGAGGCACAGCAGCAGAAAATATCCGCGGAGAGGCAAACTGCCACTCGGAGGTTTCATTGACACATTGTTCACAGCCAGATGAATGTGTGCACCAATAACTGAGGGAGTGAGAGCGGTTTCATCCAGTCTTTTGCCTCCTGTTGGCAACAGCGCGGGAACCTGATTCCGACACCATGTTATTAATTTTAAACATTTGCAGAGTGTTACTCCCCAAAAAGGGCTCAATTCGTTTTCCTGCACACCTGTTCCCAGTCAATGGGCATCAGTGAGAGGCTGCAGCCAGCTATAACAAGCCAAAGCCTTGTTATAGTGGAAATTGCTGCTGTGGGTGCCGATAAAGCGTGCATGGCGTCGACCTGCCCGGGGGCGTGCTGTGTCTTCTGAACATGGAGACCGCAGAACTGTTGATAAAATGGAGTTGCTGCATTTCATGTAACTGGGACAAACCTACCTTAGTTGGGCGAGCTGCGCATTTTATAAACATCACGCACGGCCGCCATCGGTAACAAAACAAGCTGTTCAAATGCTGCTCGTGAGCCACAAACTCAGACACGTACCGTGACATGGCCATGTGACCCCTGCGGCTGGTGTAAGCGCCCTGGACGTGCGCCCTATATTTTTGTGTCACTGAAATACAAATGTGATGCATAGATTATAGAGATTAGTACCATCCCCTGCTCAGCGGCCATTTAGACTCCGCCCACTGAGAATGTTCAGAATTTGGCAATCTCAATAAGAACAGAAATGAGTACTCACTTTCACACTACAATCACAAGGACGCTAAAATCCGCCAGTAGTCACGAAGCAGAAAATAACACCGAACTGCAAGGTAGTGGCGCAGCCCCTTGTCTTTCATCGCAGACCGATGGAAAACAGTACACGAGCCACAAGATTCCTGCAGAGTTTACTGAAACGAAAGCGATTTGTGTCTCATTCCGAAGCGAAGCCAGCCAGGTTCATTGAGAACAAGAGCACGCTCAGCTGACACTGTGCGCTATACAGACACCCTCACTCATCTGGCGAGGCCTGCTGAGCACCCCATGCAGGAGCGGGAGCAGCAGCAGACATGTGGCCCTTCCTTGATCCATCCTTGTCCTCTCACACTCTGGCCCGGCCATCCCCTGACTGACAGGAGGGACCCGCACACAGCCTTATTTACTCGGGAGGGCAGAAGCTCTGTGCCCACTACCAGCAGGTTCAGTCGTCGCTCTGCCTGGCCCGTCGCACAAGGGGCCGGCCCCATCAATGCTTAGGCTAGAGGAAAATAACGCATAAGCAGGGGGCGCGGAGGGCACCTGCGCCGTCTCTCCCAGCCCCAGATCTCCTCGGACTAGCCAGAGATAGGGATAGTTGTGAGATTTGCTAATGCGAGGAGGATTTCATTAGGCACAGTCGCGCTTATTACTGCTGGTATGCGGTATGGCTATCGGAACCAGGGAGGAGCAGGCACGGGGAGCTCGCCGGCTGCCCCAAGTCTGCAGCACCCGCATAACTGGGCCAGCAGAGAGGGCCCGGGCAGAGTGGCTCTGGGGGCACACACACCTCCACCCAAAACAAAGCACCGGGCCTGTGATACAGCAGCCGTGACACATTCGAATATAACTATGGAGCAGCAACACTTGTTTCATTTGTTTTGCAACGTAAGCAAAAGTCCATGAAAATTGTTGCAACTTGCAAGTTAGGGGAATTTTTTCGTATTGTGCGCGTATAGAGACCGTTACGATTTACCCTCATGTGTCCTCCTATTACCAACATAAAAGTGGGCGCGCATTATAGACAAATGGCCGCAAGCATATAAACTAAAAAAACAAACAGCCTCACGCATACAAAATAAAAAAAAATGGCCGCTATTGTCCCAGCTGCGCTTGGAAAGTGAAAGCGGACATGACCCTGAATGTAAGCCGGGAATCGAAAGTAGTGGTGCGCGTGCACCACAGAGGAGCGGGGGGAGGGGGCGCGGCAGCGAGGCGAACGCGCGCTGCTGCGCATGCTAGACACGGACGGGAATGGGCGTTGCAAAGTCGGGACATGCGCCCACCATTGCCCAATAGCGTGCCTTTTAAAAAAAAAAAAACACGCGAAATCCAATGCCTGCCGGCGAAAGCCTGATCACACGCACGAGCGTGTGGTCAGCTTTCAAAACCTCCTTACAAGAGGTCTTGCGCTGCGCGAGCAGTGCTACGCACTGCAACGCTAGGCGCGAGACCTAAAAAGGAGCATGGGGTCTCAAGAGCTGAGAAAGGGAGGTCGACCTCTGAAGGTAGACAGAAGCAAGTCTAACTTACTAATACCAAAAGCATGCAATTCAATCTGAACAGTTGATGAAAGATACCACTCCTACGTTTCCCACTGAAGTAGCAACAAGTCACAAATCCACGTTCCACGATGCGCCTGGTGTTGGCCGCTTTCTCATGGTTAGCACAATGCAAACATTTCCATCACTGCAGCCTTCATGGTTGTCACACAAGCAGGGGCGGCTCCTCCTCTAAGGCGGAAGAGCATCGCCCCACTGCTTGCAGGGCAGAAAAAAAGAACCTTGTTATTATCATTTTATTTTTCTTTGCTAAGCGGCTGGGTTAGGGCGGGCAGGGCTGGGAACACAGGGGGAGGAGTGGTTTTCACTCTCAAAGTGAGCCTGACTGCTTAGCCACCCAGCTGGGTCTGGCCAAAAAGTCATGCACACTTCGCATCTTCCCAAGCAGGCTGTACTGCACAGCCTGGGGAGGAACATGCACAGACTCCCTGTTCCCGACTGAGCACCAATTCACGGCTCTCAGACTAATCACAACGCTGCATTGCAGCATTGTGATTAGCTATGGGGAGCCAATCACACTGCAGCGTTGTGATTGGCTATGGGGTGCCTGGGTGCTACCTGTTTCGGACCTGCCAAGAAGAGCGGCAACACGACAGAAAGACGGCGGCCGTTTAAAAGGTAAGTGTTTTTTAAAAACCCCTCTTCACCCTGCCACCCCCATTCCCTGCCAGCCGTCACTGCACACAATGGAGTATTCTCCACTCTGTCTCCCTTCTCACACAGGTCCTGGGAAACATTGTTCAATTTATTAAAGTGCAACAATAATTACCTTTGCACAGAATTTTAGCAAAAACAATTCAATTGGCAACAGCACAGCAGCTCTCTGTGCCTCCAACGAGAAAAAAGATTATGCGCAGCAGACAAGAATACATTTAGTTTCAAATGGAGTCGGTCATCTGAGGCCTAATACAACTCCTACTGAATAGTATGTCCACACATCAACTACAGTTAACCATTGATGTAAAATCACTTTTCACAATTGATCTAAATATACATTTCTATGTATGGAAAGGTAACCAAAGATTACACATGTTAAATATTAACATGGTATTCAAATGTAAACAGAAAAGGTGACACTGCGCCACCACAGGCGCTTCTGTTTGGAAATCTTCGTGCTTAGATAAAAACACATTGAGGAGGGGGGGTTGTTCTCTTCCCTCATTTTTCATGCCACCTTCTTTTATCTGGGATAGGGTAGTGGTAACGTTAGGCCTATCTACCATTGCATCAACCATATTGCCTATGCTGGGCAACCCCAACTTCACTCCATCAATGGATATGAATTGTTTCAATGTTTGGAAAATGCATAGATGAATTGTTTGACAAGAATAATATTTGATCCTTGGAAATTATTAAAGCCATTTATGCAATTATGAAAAGCGAAAGATATAGGAACTATCGGATCCAACTATGGGTCCTATGGCCATCCATTAAACCTGCTATATTTATGCACCTTTGAAAATTTTAAGAGACCAAAAAAACAAAGACGAATTGCTTATTTCTGATATATACAAAATGCTTCTCAGTTTCATGGCAGAGTAATTATTAGGACAAAAGCACTGAAAGGCTTAGGTAGACAGGCTTAACTTTGTTGGCGACCAGGATGAGATCCACTCCAGAGTCTGCAACACTGCAAGAAGTACCTTGGAGAGGGGGTATGTTTTAGGTGATGCTGCAGTAGTACCACAGACCATCCAAACTTCGCCACTAGACACATGCAGGCAGTGGCGGCTCCTCCTCAATGGCAAAGGAGCATCTCCTCACTGCCTGGCTGAGAGTCAGCAAATGTAAATTAAAATGACCAAAACACACATGCGCACTTAGGTTTTCTCCAGTCCAGCTGCATTGAGTAGCCAGGCTGGAGAAACCCCACAGACTCCCTGGTCTGAGCAGGGCGTCTTTCCTGCCTTCTCAGACCAATGGATTGGACAATGAGTCGGTCCCAGGGCCTGCTGGGACCAGCAGGCAGGAAGAGGAGAGACGGCGTGATGAGACTCGATGCTGGAGCGGCCGGCGGCAAAAGGTAAGTTTTTATTTTTTATTTTGTATCCCCCCACATGACTCCTCCAATGCAACCCCACCCACTCCACCACCCTCTGTTATGGCGGCAGCTGCTGTAAACACCCACAAAACTACTCAGACAGCCATACATCCACTCACATACCCAGTCAGAGACTCAGAAACCACTCACATACCCATTTAGACACTCATATAGCCACTCACACTCCAACTTACGGACCTAAAGAACCACTCATACATCCACTCACAGACCCACACAAGCACTCACACACCCACACTCATACACCCATTTACACACCCATACAGCCACTTATACAGCCATTTACAGATTTACACACACACCCATACAGCCACTTACAGACCCACACACCCACTCGCATACCCATACCGCTACTTAAACAGCCACTTACAGACATACACAGCCAGTCACACACCCACACAAGCACAAACATTTTTTTTTTTCTTTTGAAAATATTTTTATTGAGCATCATGAAGAGCATACTTACATCGTACATTAATTTATCATACTGGACACATTTCTAAAAAGTCAGTGATCGGATAGTAGGTTCACAAAGTCCAGTCTCCCCATCTGTGAAATTCAACAGTTCCAGCGATGGCAATAGTTATAAGCGAGAGAGATAACCAAACCATTATCCCCTGCAGCTTGTACCATTCCTGTTATATCCATATCAATATAATACTAATTTCAACTCCTTCCCACAACTACCCTCCACCCACCCCACCCAAACAAACAAAGAACCTAGGTGCCGCTGCTTGGCCGAACCACCCCCGCCGATGTTCCTGCATCAGGCGCTCGCCAAGCTCAAATACCCCCAACTAGGGGTCTGTACCGAGGGGGGGTGCAGGGACAGGGAGGGAGGGAAGGGCAAAGGGGGGGAGGCAGGGAGAGGGGGTAAAGGAAGAAAAGAATAATAGGGGGGGAGGGAGCCGGCGCAGGAAGGAACACAGGAGGGAACTGTGTCCACAGAAGATGATAGAGATCCCTATCAAAGAGAGGGGCCCACAATAACGAATCCTACTCAGGGCTGCGGTCGCCATGTATCCACCTGCTTTTATGCATCCGCCCCACTTATTCGCAAACTATTTTGTGATACTGCAGGATCTAAGGCGCCTATCGCCTTGAACTGTTCCCTCAATTGCGCCCAGTCCAGCGATATCGGTCGTTTTCCACACAAGCACAAACATACCCACTCACAAAACCACTTCACACTCACACACCCAGTTACACACACACACAACCACTCACCCACCCATACAGACACTCACACACCCATACCACCAATTATACAGCCACTTACAGAGCCACACAGTCATCCACACTCCCACTCACACACAAACTCAGACTCACAGAACCACTTAGACACCCACACAGCCACTTACACACCCACTCACAGATCCAGAAAAGCACTCACACATGCACACAGGCACTAGATAGCTACTCACACATCCACACAGTCAGTCTTACACCCAGTTACACACCCACACAGCCACTAACACATCCACTTACACACCCATATAGTCCCTCATACACACACTCAGTTACTTACACACCTACTCACACACCCAAACACAGTGATAGTTATAGAAATTGTAATAGGATATGTTTGTATTAAATGTGTGGCTGTTTTGCATTGAATGTGTGCTTTTGGTTGGGAACGGAGGATCCACAGATCTATTACGGATCAGCCTGCATTATAGCCGTCAGACCCCTTATTTGGCCGAGGATCCACAGCGGATCCGCGGATCTGAGTGAGAATTCAAAAAAAGGGTTTGAAAACAAATACAACTAGTGTTTTGGAAAAGGATTGGCTCTGAAAAGTGTTTATGGTGTGTAGCTGATAATTACACAAAGAACAGGATGCAGTCTTTTAAGTTGTTGAGGAACAGCCTGTTACCTGTGAAATGGACTCTGTCTTTACGATTTATTCCGTCCATGTCGAAGTGTATTTGTTATAGTATAGAGAGACGATGTTGTGGTTTCAGCCACCACAGTGCATAATCATGCAGTCAGGATGTTGGCAATCCGCAATGCTTTCAACCAAAGGCAGCAATTGATGCCACTTTAACCTTCTCTTATCAACCCAAGTAATGTCTAAAGGTGGATGGTTAACTCCGCTCTGCCAGCAGAGTTTGCGGAGTTTTAGAACACTGCACGTTTGGAGTGCAAATTTTCCAAAAACTCTGCACTCGCAGTGGAGCAGAGTTTACCAGTGCCGAGGACAGGAGTCTAGGACTTAACTACCTTCCAAATGGTGTCCTGCTCTTGCTGCTGGCTGTACTTGGCTTCTGTTGCTCCTGCACGGAGAATTCAATTAACAGGAAGAACTGTAGTGCATATGGTGTATTGCGTAAAGGCATGCCTGACCCGATGAAATCCCATGATAGAGTCAGGCATGTCTTCACGCAATATGCTATGCGTACTGCATTTCTTCTTGTCAATTGAATTCTCCGAGCCGTAGCAGCGGAAGCCAAGTGCAGCCAGCAGCAGGAGTAGGAAGGAACCAGGAAGGAACTTGGGAAGGCAGTGGCAGCTAGGAGACTGGCTGCACTGCTGTGGACAGCAAGCGCCGCTATATCGACCCACCAAGGAGGAGGCTCAGGACAGGTAAAGTCAGGCCTTACTATGCAGGGGGTCCAGGGATGGCGGGGGGCAATAAATGGTGCAGGTAACTCTCACAGGCCAAGGAACTCTGTGGAATTTCACTGTGTTTTCCAGTAACTCTGTGAAATTCTACAAAGTACAAGGGTTAGTAATGTCCACATTAGGTAAACCTAGGTCCCATTCAATGTCACTCTTTATAGCCCTCTTTATGACCCAAAATATAAAACAGTGGCTCAGAATTCAGACTCTGACCATTTTGGAGCCAAGCAGGAGCAACACACAGACAAAGGCTGCAGGAGAATGAGGCACTTTTGAAGATGAAAGGCAGTTGCAATGGAGGACAGCAAATAAAATATAAAATAACATATTTGATTGGATGGTGGAGATGTGCAGGAAGCTAAAATTATGAAATGGCTACAAGAAAAAAAGCAACTAACTCTGTGATTGGCTTTGGGGGAAAAAGTTCTGTTGTTTGGGATATGCTGGGAATTGCAAACAGTCAACCACACCTGCTACAGTTAATGTGAAGTTAGTATGCTGTTGAGAGTAAGTCTTGTGAACTTTTGACCTGCTGGTAGCCAGGGACTACTGGAAACATGGTTACTATGGAAACAGAGCTAAAAGAGTGTGGGGGAAGGGAACAAAAGAGACTGCAGTGTGAAACTGAAAAGTAGATTGGTGTATAAGAATTGCTCAGTAGGGAGTGTAAGTCTTGTAATTTACAATATTTTACAAAATATAATATAAATGAAAACAGCAGATTGTTGAATGCTTTTCACGGATCCACCGCAGACCACACGGAAGAGTGGGGTGACCACGCTGAGCCCCGCGGTGAATCTGCAGAACTGCAAAAAAACTACCAAATTAGGCTTCTTTACAGGAAACATGGAAAGGGTTAAAAATAGTGCCATTTAGAAGTGGTATAACAAAAATAAAAGATGTAAGGAAGTCTGTGATTAGCTTAGTACAGGAGCATGAGTGAAAGCAGTGGGTAGGGTCGCCATTATTAGTACTTTTGTACTGAGAGTGGAGGATGATTGCCATATTTGTGACTTGAAATTTGCAGTGGAACACCGATGTTAACAGATATGAAAATAAAAGTTGGACAACAGCAAAGAGATTTTACAGGTATGTTAATTAGGCTGTACTATAAAAATGTATATTTAGAAAAAAACTATGAGTGTATATAACCTGAAAGAAAATGTGTAGCCTCTAGTCACTATAGTCAACGGCAAATTAGAAGGGAGGTTAGAATGGAACATTAACTAAAAAAGTACTGAGAAGCAAAGAAGGAAGAGGAATTGATATACTAAAAACATAGTTATTTTATTAAGCCAGTATGAATGAATACATTTTAAATTCGATGTGGGTGCTTGCTAATAGTATGTAATTTAATAGTATGTAATTTGCACCAACTCACACAGCCAGGCAGGCACTTTCACACTAAGTTACACTCCCACAAAAGCACTTATGTACCCAGCATCCATATAGCCAGACAGTGACTGGCACACTCAGCCACAGACCCATAAAACCATACACACACCCATTTACTCATCTATATATCCACTTACATAGTCATTCACACATCCATACAGGCATTGTCAAACCTGCTCACACACTTATACATCCATTCATGTACCCAGCACTCAGGCCGTCAGTTACACATGGGTTTACACACTCATACATCCAGTCACTCACATACCTATTTACAAAACCCTACAGCCACTCAAACACCCAGTCAGACAGAGACCTTTACACATCCACTCGCACACCCACACAAAACTCATGTATCCACCAGTAACAGAGCCACTTGCACCCACAGTTACACACACAGAAACACCTACTAACACAGCCACTTACCAATCCACACAGCTACTTACATACCTATTTAGATACCCATACAGTCACTAACACACCCAGTCACACACCTACACAGATACTTACACATCCAGTGACAAACCCAAAGAGATACTGGTACACTCACTCACATATCCACTCAACCACCCACACTCACACACACCCCTCACGCAGCCCCGGGGACCACCACATCCCCAGGGCTCTATTTAAAATAGAGTAGTGTAGGGGGTCTTGAGCCCCCCCATGCCGCAGGGACCACGACCCCCCGGGGCACTAATTAAAACAAGCTGGGTACCGTTGCGGGCCACCGGCCTCATGGACCACCACCTCCCGGGGGCTATTTTCACCCTCCTGGAGCCCTCCTTGGCCCTGGGGACCCCCACTCCCCAGGGCCAGCTCCGGCAATGCCCTGGGGTGCCCACCCAGGGACATTGCAGTTTGCAATGGCAGGTCGGGAGCTCGGCTCTCGCCCTGTCATTGCAAACTTCTGCTTTGCTTCGTGGAACGAAGAGCAGGAAACCTGCTCTCACTTCCACGAAGCAAAGCAGAATTGCTTTTGGACAAGGGGAACTGCATGTCAGCAGCTCCCCTTATCCAAAAGCAATGCTAACTCACGCAGGAGGCGAGGAGCCAGCTGCGACCGTGGTGACAATGGGTCTCCCAGGGTCCTGGGAGCCATAATTGGCCTCAGGAGGGGGGCCACATGACCTCCGTCCAAAATAAAAAAATCAAGGCTGGCCAGGCCCTGGGGGATTGGGTCCCCAGGGTCAAAAGTAGCCCAGGGAAGGGGGGCCACGCAGCCACCCTCCCGTGGAAAAAAAATAACATGTTTTTTAAACGAGGCAAGGCCTCGGGGATGGGGTTCCCGGGGCCAAAAGTGGCCCAGGGAAGGGGGGGCCACACGGCTCCCTCCCAAATATATATATATATATTTAAATATATATATTTTTTTCTTTAACGAGGTAATGCCCTGTGGTATGGGGTCCCCGGGCCGATAAAAGCCTCAGGAGGGGGGCCGCGCAGGCCCAGCAACATTAAACATTTTTTAAAAAAAATAAAAATATGTGGCCATGCCCCAGGGGATGGGGTCCCCAGGGCTGAAATTGGCTTTGGGAGGGGGGCCCCGCGGCCCACTTCCTGTTTTAAAGAAAACTATGTCTCAGGCCCTGGGGGTTGGGGTCCCCAGGGCCCAAAAATAATTAAAGAAAGGGGGGCTACACAGCCCCTCTTCCCAAAAAGAAAAGAAAAGCTGGGATTTTGCCACACTGCAAACACGCCTCCTGGCGCTTTCTGGGTTGGGGGATTAAGTCCCCCAGAATCCTAAGGGTCCATAGGGGCCAACTAGCCCACCATGTACCTCCAGTAAGCCCCACACAGTGTGTGATCAGGACCGTATATCGGTCGAAACGCGTCACAGAGGATTTATGATGCACATAAATCCCTATTTGTTGAACAAATCACTGTCTCTGCCTGAGTGCGCGTTCTATTGCTAGGAACTTGGTCAAATTTGCAACTGAAAAAATCACAAGAAAAAGACTAGGGAATGCGCTTACCTTAGCTTTTTTGGGCATTTTGAAGACACTACATACCTCGCCAGCCGTGAAGGGAACGGCTCTCCAACCCGGAACTCCTGCCCAACCTGCTGCAGTGCCGTGAGGGGAACGGCGGTTCATCCAAAAACTACCACCCCCAGCATTCCCTCTCCCGGGCGCTTGCCTACAGCGTCATCAGGCTGCGCCGGGGAGGGTTAAAAGCTCGGAGGAAGAGCCGCTGCGCGGGACGCGCTTACCTTAGCTTTTTTGGGCATTTTGAAGACACTACATACCTCGCCAGCCGTGAGGGGAACGGCTCTCCAACCCGGAACTTCTGCCCAACCTGCTGCAGTGCCGTGAGGGGAACGGCGGTTCATCCAAAAACTACCACCCCCAGCATTCCCTCTCCCGGGCGCTTGCCTACAGCGTCATCAGGCTGCGCCGGGGAGGGTTAAAGGCTCGGAGGAAGAGCCGCTGCGCGGGACGCGCTTACCTTAGCTTTTTTGGGCATTTTGAAGACACTACATACCTCGCCAGCCGTGAGGGGAACGGCTCTCCAACCCGGAACTTCTGCCCAACCTGCTGCAGTGCCGTGAGGGGAACGGCGGTTCATCCAAAAACTACCACCCCCAGCATTCCCTCTCCCGGGCGCTTGCGTACAGCGTCATCAGGCTGCGCCAGGGAGGGTTAAAGGCTCGGAGGGGCTGGGCCTACCCCCTAACATTTGTGGTGGGACCTCGCTCTGCCATAGTCCTCCTCGTCGCTGCTGTAAGGGGTTGGCGTCAAGAACTGGGAGTTGCCAGTGGGATACGCTACTATTGTTTTGTTGTGCACTATATTAAGTTTCAGTGCTATATCAAGGGAAGGCTGGGTGCTCGCTAACAAGTGTGGCCGTACCTGCCTCAGTAGCATGTCTAAAAGGAGGGCTGGTGACAAGCCGGGGGGGACACTCGACGATTATTTAATAAGAGCAGAGTCAGCATTGAACCTCGAGATTCTAGCGGTGGAACGTAGACTCTCCCTAGATCCCACCAACTCTTCCCTTCCATGCGCCCAGATACAGACTGGCTCGCCTGCCTCTGCTCATTCTAGCCCTATTGATGGTAACACTTCTCCTCCTGCACTTACTCCCGCTGTGCAGGAATCTTTGGTTCCTGTTCAGGGTTATGTCTCCACCCAGAGTCCTTCCAGGGTCACAACAAGAGGGAGGATGGCCCATAAAGCTAAAGGTAATACAAAAGACGTTATTAAAAAACATCCGAGAGGTCAGGGAAAGAGTAAACCTACCGTTGAGTCGCTTCCTTCTAAGCCTAGCGGGCCCTCTGTTGAAGGGCGTTTTTTGGACCTAAACATTATTCCTTCTAGCCAGGCCCAGTTACAACCTCTTTTGGATTTACTTCTTGCCGGCCTTAAAGATCATCTATCCTGTCTCCTTGTACCTGTACACCAAAAATTGGATCTTGTAGCCAACAGGTTGGACCAATTGGAAGCTAGATTTTCAGGTAACAAGAGCTTAGTCCCAGGGCCCCCTTTGCCATCGAACGGGGTGTTGCCAGTGGAGGTGCCTAATGAGGCTGGTATTTCTAGACCATCAAGACCAGTGGGGGCAACGACGACACCGCCCCAGGTCATGAAGCTGTTACCGATAGGGGTATTAATACTCGTCATGACCTGCAAAGACGCCCCTCTCAAGTTAACAGGGTTGGTACTGAAGGGGTGGGTGCAGGGCTCTCTTCACCCCCCACTAGTCTACATCTTCCTCCCCAAGCCACCCCTTATACGATCATCTTGGCAAATGTTTCACCACTCCTGGACGGATCTTACGAACTCTGGTCCAACCTTAAGAATAAATCCCTTCATTATTTGAGCTCCAAAATTGGAAATAGTAAGGCCCTATTTGATGACTTTAATATGGTTAGGCGTATTAAATGGATCGGTCAGTCCCACAAGTCTTTTCCTGGGGATTGTGTTGTGTTAAGCTTCAGGTCTCCTGCTCTAGTCAAATACATACTGGAAGCTGCCCACCACCTCCCCCCTGCCCCTAACGCAATTAAGATCCTCCCTTTGGGCTTCTTTTACAGGCCAGGCTTTATACAATCCTTACGGGATAATTGTAATCTTCCAACATTTCCCGTCAGGTCTGACATGCCCTTTGCGACTTTTAACCGCTTTGATATTCTTTCTACATTGGAGGATAGTGATTGACATATGGATGGCTCCCTACATATCCCAGTGCCTGCTCCAGGGTTGGTGGGTCCTAATTGTCATCTGAGCCATGATATTACGATCAAGACATCCCCCCCCCCTAAAGATCGTTCCTGTTTGATTATTTCACCTGGTCACATTTTGATACCATCTGTTGAAACGATCGATTCACATCTTGTTTCAGGTCAAGCAGATGAAACCAGGGTCGAGAAGTCTACATTAAAAATGGGCTCCTGGAATATTGCTGGGCTGGGGTCAAGGCTCGAGATTCCTGATTGGGCTGACTTCGTTGACGAGTTTGAAATATGGGCATTTCAGGAGACTTGGGCACTGTCTCCCCACTTTCGTACAGGGTTTTTGAATTTCCACAAACCTGCTGTTAAGAGCCATAGAGGCAGACCCATGGGGGGCTTAACCACCTGGGTCCGTCAATGTGAAGGTGTTACCGTGTCAGAGGTTCCAATTGATAGTTCTGATATTTTGATTATCAGGGTCAAATCCCGTAGCGGCCCCAATTTTCTTATAATTAACATCTATGCAAGAGGTCTCCCGGGAGGCAAGTGCTCTCCCACTTGTCTTCTACTGGAGAATTTTCTAGAGACCGCTCCTATGTTCACGTATAAGATTGTGGCTGGAGATTTCAATGTTTGTTTTGAGCCCTTGGGGGTCGATTGTGGGGACTTCACCGAGGAAGAAGACTCAACTTGGGGTGTTCCCATGCTGGAGCTGGAACCAGTAAACAAATGGTCTCAAGCTGCTCTTTTTATGAAGGGTTTATGTTTAAATCAGGGCATGAGAGCAGTTAATGGGCGAACTAAATCTGATAGGATGGGGAGGTTGACATTTGACAATGGTAGATCAGGGAGCCGAATTGATTACATATTAGCCAGCTTGGATTTGTGGCCGCTCATAGACGACATGGTGGTAGTAAGTAGAGTCGAGAGCGACCACAACCCCCTTGCACTGTGTATCAAGGATAATATTTTTGCAGCCTCCCCTACCCACCCAGATGGCAGTTCCCCTATAGATGTCATCGTTACTAATGATCTCAGAAGGGTGAGATGGCCGAAGATCGCCACTTGTGAATCTTCACGTGTGGCCATCAGGGAATTAATCAACAGTACCCTGGCCACACTTAATCAAATGGAATCCCAAAACTTGATCAAGGAAAATATTCGGGATTCCCATAACAAACTCTTCGCGGATCTTAAATCCTTTTTTGTGAAAAGCCAACCCGCCACTGGTAGGGGTAAAGAGTTGAGACCACGTACGTGGTACAACAAGGATTGCAGAGTGGCCTAAAGTGCTCTGAAAGAGGCCATTAAATCAGGCTCTCTTTCTACCATCCAAAAATGTAGACTTGTTTACAAAAACGCCCAATACAAGGCCAAGCAAAACTGGGATTAAGAGCGCTGGAGGGATTTATATCAGGCTTGTCATGATCGCAACATGGTCCATTTCTGGCATCTCCTTAAATGGGGTAACTCCCCCTCGGATATTCGCCCCTCTAATCAAGTAGAACCACAACAATGGGTAGCGTATTTTGAGGAACAATTTAAGGTTGGTGCTTTGATGGACAGGCAGTTTTCTTGTCCTCCAGTTGTTGAAAATACACTAAAATTCTCCCCTGATGAAGTTAAGTTAGTCCTACGTTCGATCAAGAGTGGTAAAGCCCCAGGACCAGACTGTATCCCTCCCAATTTATTTATTCAGGAGCAAGATGTATGGATTCCATACCTGACCCTCCTGGCTAATGCCCTTGCGGGTGGTGCTGTAGTCCCTGACTCGTGGCTCGGGGCAGAGATACTGCCGATCTACAAGAAAGGCGATCGCTCTGCCCCGGGCAACTACAGACCCATTAGTCTAATAGACGCAGTACAAAAAATTATTGCCCGCCTTGTACTTGGTCGTATCCAAATCTGGATGTCTGACTTTGATGTGTTGTCTCCTCTTCAGGCAGGGTTTCGTTCACATACTGGGACCCTGGACCAAGTATTCAGGGTAGTACTTCTGTATTGGAAGGTTGTCTTTTTGGGGGGAGGCAAGTTGTATGCAGCCTTCGTAGACCTAAGGTCTGCGTTTGACCTTGTGCCGAGGGACAAGCTATGGAAAGTTCTCTTGGATATGGGCATGCCAAAAGATCTGGTTTCTTTTTTGGTCACCATTCACGAAAACACGTACGCCCGTGTCCGATGGGGTAAACCCGGGGAGCTGACTGATAGATTCAAAGTATCCAAAGGTGTACGACAAGGGTGCGTACTCGCACCCACCCTGTTTTCATTATTTATCAATGGGGTTGTAAACTACTTCTTAAATAGCCCTACTGATGCACCTACCTTGGCAGGAATGAAGATTCCCCTGCTCATGTTCGCGGATGACACCCTCTTGATCTCGAGGACGAGACAGGGACTGCAGCTGGCCCTGTCTCGTTTCGAGATCTTTTGCCGCGAGCATGAGTTGGAAATAAACGTTGGGAAGACCAAGTTTATGGTTTTTCGCGGCCCCCGGCGGGTTAAGGCGGAGGTGTGTTTGGGTGGTGTCAACTTATCCCAAACGGCAGTGTTTACTTATCTTGGGGTCACTTTTAGCGAGACATGCAGCTGGTCTCACCAGCTGGATCTCCTCGCGCTCAAGCATGCCCAACTGGGAGGAGCTTTGCTGAAAGAGCACAAACACTCTTTAACAAAACCAATAGCTCCACTCATGAAGATCTACGGCTCCAAGATTTTACCTGCAATATTATATGGAGCTGAGATCTGGGGTTTTAATAACTTGTCTAAATTGATGACTGCCCAGAATAAATTCCTCCGGTCAGCTATTGGGCTTCCTCAATCCACCCCACGCATCCCTCTTTTGTTTGATCTGGGAATCCAGCCTATAGAGGACTGGGCAGGGTATAGACCCCTGGCGTTCTGGCGTCGCTTGTGGACGACCCCCGAACTATCTAACTATGCAAAAGCCCTTCTGGAGATCAAAGGGTTGGAGGGGTCGCATAGGATTCCCTGGTTGTCTAGCATCAAAACCCTGGTGTATGATCTCGGGATGCGTGACCTATGGGTTAACCCTGATACAGAAGTCTTCCCGGCAAAAAAGGTACTTAAGGATGCGTACTGGAATTACATTAAGAACAGGAGATGTGCTTCCCTTACAGGCTCCACGATGACTGTTACCTTCCTAGTTTTTAAGGATGACTCTGTCTATGAAAGTTACTGGGATACTATCTTGAAGTTCCTTGATCGTAAGTTGTATCACCAGTTCAGAGTGGGCGCTCTACCACTGCGAGGACTCACCAAAAGTTGGAGTCCTCTTGGTAGTGATAAATGCCCCTTTTGTGTAGACAAGATTGAAACTATGGACCACTTCATTTTTTGTTGCCCAACTTATCAACTTCCTAGACGTATCTGGCTTCGACCTGCATGCAGATTAATGAGTACCCGCTCTGCACAGGTCGCTAGTAGAATTTTGAAAACAGATACTTCCAATCCTATAGTAATTGGTGTTGCTAAATTTATTAGTTGGGCATGGATCCTTAGGGCTAAGAAACTGAAGCCGTAATCTTTGCTCCTTGCTGCCACACAATAGTATCTACTTTGGTCCTTGGGCTAAATGGCACGTCCCTTTTTGCACTTTATTGTACTTTTTAACATGATGTGATTATTTTTAATCTACTATTTTATCTACTTTTTTAAAGGTTTTATAGTCTTTTTTGTATTGTACATGAATTGTATTGTAGTCGAATTGTCTAATATGTGTAGTATGTCTTTTATGATGCAAATCGAATAAAGACCTTTTGACTGACTGACTAGGGAATGAGCCTTCTCTGACTCCCCTTCAGATATCTAAACTCACAAAAAACAGAGAAGGACTAATAAAACAGGGCCTGGGATGTTAACTACGTGGGAATAGTTAACTACTGAGAAACAGAAAAAGAGAGAAAATCTAAAGATTTTATAATACTGCCCTCACCCACTATGCAGTGGCATGCTTCACCATAGGAAACAGAAAGTATAATGAACACATTTGTCTGGAGGGAATGGGAATTGAGGGGTAGAAAACAACAATTATCCGTAGTATACAATCAATAAAAACTAGATTCTCTTGATTTCAAAAGAGAAGGGATCATTAGGGACAAATATGAGACTAGATACTATCCCCCTAAAAATTCCAGGGCCATAAAAGAGGGGCAAGGACAGTAGTAGAGAATCCCTTATTAATTTGTAAATAGACTCTGACCTTGAAAAGTATTTCTCAAATATAGAAAGATTAGACCCGTAGGAAATAGGGTTCTCAATATGGCTGCTATAACTTTAGACATCTAAAATTAGCCCATGAAGTACAACCATTGTGGGGATTCCAATATCGCCGCCACAATTGACAGCAATTTTCTAGACGTAATGGTAGTCTAAACAGGGGCGTAACACAGGCCCCCGCATCCCCTGTGGTGTGGGGGGCCCGAGCTGCATTGGGCCCCCTCGGCACAATACTTATGCCTGAGCGCTCCGGAATAAATCCGGAGTGGGGGCCCCTCTGTGTATATTGCATGGGGGCCCCTTGAACTTTCATTACGCCCCTGAGTCTAGTGGTTTACCAGTAGAATGCCCGGGTCCGAATGTGATCATGAGACCGAGGGGAATCAGGCTCAAAGGAAGCTCCAACAGGGACGAGCTATCGTTGGAGGCCCGACAGGGGGAGATAAGACGAACGCCGGTCTTTGACGAAGTAAGCTGGGAAAGAGGGGGGGGGGGGGGTGCCGTGTTGCATCTCTCAGCAGTGAGGGTGATTCAGGGGATATGATTAAAAAAGCAGTCTCCCTTTGGTGCTAATAACATTACGATACCTTCATGTTCTAAATGACAGAGGGTTCGGGGCAGGGCCTTTGAAATTCAAAACTTACTGAAAAGCGAGCATTGGCAATTAGAACGACTCAGCGGATTAGAACATAAACTTCACGTGTTATTTAAAGTGGAGATGAATGGGGCCACTTTAGTGAGAAATAAAGATCCGAATCGGGAATGGCTGCTAAATCGTATTTGGATCTAAAATAAGAGTTTGACTTGTGCTTCTTTATATAGAGTGTGACAATAAGGCGGCATTCCCACGACGGTCCCAGGTTCAGAGAATTACTCATAAACTCAGGTAAGATGTTTTGTGTCACACGCTCTAGTGTCATTTTTTTCCTTTTAAAAAATGGGATTAAGAGGCTAAAAAAACCTTTTTTAAGGGGCTCGGTATTACAGTGTCCACTAAACTTCACAGGTGTCCTAGCACATGGAATAGCATGACCACTCTTGTTTTGTCTCCCTTGTCTCCCTCACAGAAAATGAATATGTTACGGTTAAAGTAGAAGGCGAAAAAATTGCTTTTCCACATAGATCAAATTTTGGTCAGGACCATACTATCCAAGGGATCTACACCCTGAAGACCCATGAGGGCTAGTGTGAAAGGCCAAAACATGTTGGTACTTGCAGTGGGGATTTAGGGGCGATTACCCCTCCTTTATATACCAATATCTCATTATTTTTAACCCTGTCAAGGGGAACCAAGAATAAAGGTATTGCAATGGTATCTCCTTAGACAGTTTTATTCTCCAGCTTTTCTGCACTAGAGATCCCTTCTTTAGGAAACACTCTTCCCTCTCACAAACTTTCTTTTTCTTTCCTTTGTCTCCCTCACCCTAAAAAAACAGCGCTCCAGTGCTTTGGCTGCGCCTGGAGATCTGCAGCGGCCCTATGATGAAGCATACCACTGCATAGTGGGTGAGGACAGTATTATAAAATCTTTTGGTTTTCCCTCTTTTTCTGTTTCTTTTTCTGTTTCTCACTAGTTAACTATTCCCACGTTGTGGCAGTAGTATGTCAATGCACATATGAACACAAGTCACAGTAGAATCTTGTTTCTTTTCTTTTCTTTTTGTAAGTCAGATCGAAAGCCAAAGCCAACACGTGTTTCGTCGCTTCTGTTTTGTTTAAACCTGCTAATTTTTCAAGGCTAAGTAGAAACATACCATGTAATCACTAATGCTGTATAAAACACTTCTATAGACATTCCATAAAACAGGCCTCCACCGTGAAGCATCCACAAATATGGCAATCCTTCTCATAATATAACATGATCATGCAATTTTACACTATGATCTTGATTCCATTACACCGCAATGCGTGAAATGTCATTTGAGATGTCAGCAGTAATGTCATCAGTGATGTCACTGAGCATGTCATGAGTGATATAATATGTGACGTCATCAGCAGTGCACTGCGAGGACGTGAGTTATGGTTAGCTATACTAACTATACCACCTGAATTTCTCTGGTTTTATACCAATGAAATGTCCAACTAACTATAACGTCCCTGAAACCTATGGTTTTTTCAGTGAATTTCCAAGGTTTTTTAAATGCTAATTTCTAACTATAACGTCCCTGAAACGTATGTTTTTTTTAGTGAATTTCCAAGGTTTTTTAAATGCAAATTTCTAACTATAACGTCCTTGAAACCTATGGTTTTTCCGGTGAATTTCAAAGGTTTTTAAATGCTAATTTATAACTATAACATAGCAGTCGCGTTTGCAGAGTGCTTAAAAAAGGTGAGCGTGGCCTCGGAACACCTCTTAGCAATCCCACTGTGTGGGATTTACTGGAGGTAACAGGAGGGGTAGTTAACCCCAACCTCAACCTTGGGGGGCAACTACCCAGTAAGTCCCACACAGCAGGATTGCTAACTTCTCATACCAGGCCACGCCCCCTTTTTCCACCACCTTGTAAATGCACCCCCTGGCACGTTGGGGACTTAATTCCCCTTGAATACTGAGGGTCCCTGGGGGCCAACTACCCCACCAGGTAACTCCAGTTAGCGCCACAGAGCTGGATTTCAGAGAGGTGGTCCGAGGCCATGCCCCTTTTTATACCACTCTGCAAACGCAGCTCCTGGCGCATTGCTGCTCGGAGGATGAAGTCCACTTGTGTCTTGAGGTCCAGTGGTGGAGATCCCTGGGGCTTGGAGGGGCCCGCGAGACCCCCCACCAGATTCAAATGACGCCCGGGGGAGGTGGTGGTCTCCGGGGCTGCGGGGGGTGCAGCGTGCCCCCGTGCATAAAATACAACACCCCGGGGAGATGGTGGTTCCCGGGGCTGTGGGGCCCCTGTGGGCCCCCGCTACAGAATGCAGGATTGCCCCCGGGACCTGGGCAATCCAGGGGCTTTAAAAAACGAAGCACGTGAGACCACGCTTCATTTTCTTTTTTTAAATCGACATGGTTCACGCACCCAGTGCGACCTGGCCAAAAATGTTTTTTTTTAAATGCTTTTTTGGGGCCTGACCCCCTGAGCAGGCCTGGGGGGGTCAGGGTGTTTTTACCCTGCCCCCTTTTCTTGTTTTTAATCTATCTCTCACCTTTTTCCTTCTCCCTCAGTCTGAAGCACAAGGTGGCTGCCAACACTTCCTGGTTTGAAGTGTTGCCAGCCAATCAGAGGCAAGCTCGTGCTCGGAGGGCTCAGCCAATCAGATCTCACAATTCTCAAATATTGATATCTGTAAATCTTTAAATATCTCAAAACTACAGAACGGAATTACACCATTTAAAAAAAGCGTGCTTTCTGGACCAAGAGCTATCTCCCTGCCATATTTGGTGTAATTCTGTTCAGCAGTTCAGGCTATAGCCGTGGCTTCAGTAAGGCTGCTTTCTGCCTCCATTCATTTTAAAACTGTATTCGTTTTGGTGTTTACGTTGTTTACACGAGGGAATTGCAGGGGGGAGAAATTGATGCTTATGTTTTAAAACTGTGGGAATTTTTGTCTACGCTGCGCATATGAGGGAATTGACAGGGGGGAGAAATTGATTATTATGTTTAAAACTGTGGGAATTTTTTACTACTAATTGTTGAACTTGCCTTCCGATCGTGCCTTGGTCACGGGGCGTTCGCCTGGGACACGCTCTTCTGGCATTTTTAGCGGCCATCTTGAGTGCGACGCACGTTTTTCGCGGTCAGCACTCTAGATGTTGCACGCTGTTCCCTCGGCTCAGCCATGCCCTATAAGTAGACTGCCTGACAGGAAGCGCAGCGGACGAGCGCAGCGGGCGCGCTGACAGCGCGCCGAAGGCGCGCTAAAGGCAAGCCCGTCTGCGCCAGTCAGCGCACTGTCAGGGCATAGGGCATGTCACTCTGCTTGTTCTTCATCTGAGGTTACCAGTCCCCTGATTTATGCGGCTGATATGCTCAAATCCTTTCAGCCTCCCCGTTGCCCTAAGGAAAACATCTGCTCTAATCTCCCCTCCTCTGATTATGTCTGCGGCGGATGCGTGTTTCACTTTACCACAGAGCGCGTTTTAACAGATTCAGGTGCTGTTCCTTTCAGCCCCGGTTCCATTAGCGCCTGTCTCATCAATGCTAGATCCGTGAAAAAGCACTATTTGGATGTGTTTGACCTGATTATTGATAATAATCTGGATATCCTGTTTGTTACTGTAACTTGGCTTGATGCCACATCAAATCCTCTAGTTAATATGGCTACACCTATAGGATTTAAAGTCCATCGATTGGATCGTGGTATAGGCAGAGGTGGCGGTGTGGCCATCTGGTATAGGGAAAAATTGGACCTTCCGAAGTGAAATTTCCACTCTCTGGGGTAACTGCGAGGCATTGCATTTCAGCTTGCAACTCTCAGCCCACTTCACCCTTGGTGGCTCTTTAATTTACCGACCCCCTGGCTCAGCTGCGAACTTCTTAGCCCTTTGCAGTGAGGCGTTAGCTGAGCGAGCTTTGAGATTTTCGAAATATATTTTTCTTGGGGATGTCAATATCCACCTCGATTGCAGTAAAGAGGTAGATTCAGTCGCTTTTCTAGATTCTTTACATCTTGCAAACTTATCCCAAATGGTCGTGTTCCCTACTCACCAGGGTGGTCACACGCTTGATATGATTTGTACTAATTTCCCCATTTCTGTCTTGAAGCCGCGCCCTGTGTCATGGTTAGATCATTTCCCCATCTTTTTCTCCTGTGCATTGCATGAAGCTTGGAGACCAACCAGTTGTTACCGGCCGCCTCTTTCATTGAAGATGGCTTCCACCCAGCTTAGCCTCGCGCTTGCTGCGTCTCGACCCACTTTCTGCTCAGCTCTAGAGGCTAATCTTATCCAATTCAATGAGTGGATCACAGGTGCTGTCGCTTCAGTCTCGGCGGCTGGCCAACCCAGGCTGAGAAGAGAGTCCCCTTCTAAACCCTGGTTTACCCCTTTGTTACGGAGTCTTAAACACAACTGCAAAGTTTCAGAAAGGGCCTGGCGTTCCCGTGGCTATCTGCTCCACGACAAAGTGCTTCTTAGGTCTGAGCAAAAACTCTATTATAGAGCAATTGGGGAGGCCAAGGGCCTGTACTTCGCTACACGCATTGAACGAGCCAATAACAATGCCAAGGAGATCTTTGCCATAGTGCAGTCTTTCCTTGCCCCGAGTGCTCAGGTAGCTGTAGCCCCTACATCGGACACCTGGTGCAACACCCTGGCTTCTTTTTTCAAAGACAAGATCATCAGTATCCAGGAGACATTTCGGCCTCTGATGAAGTCGCCCAGCACTGAGCTGGTTTCCACCCTGCCCAAGATCTCTCCACTCTCCCGCTTCTCTGATTTTTGCCCTATTGAGTTAGTCGACTCTCTTAAAATCCTTAAAGCCCTCAAGTCTGGCTCTCCGCACGATCCATGTGCCGCCCGATTACTTTCCGATCTGGCAGACACCATCAACCCCGAGGTCAACTATTTGGTCAACCAATTGCTTAGGGAAGCTCTTGTTCCCTCGGCATGGAAACATGCTCTAATTCTGCCACTTCTTAAAAAGCCCTCCCTTGATCCTCTGCTCCCAGAGAGCTATCGTCCTATTTCACTCCTGCCTAGTTTGGCCAAAGTGTGTGAGAAGGCTGTCACATTTCAACTGACCAACCATGTTGAGGTGGCTGGCGTGCTTCATTCTGCGCAGTCTGGATTCCGGGCCTCCTACAGTACCGAATCCGCACTGCTGGAGGTCTCGGAGTCAATTCGCGAGTGTCTGGACGCCGGTGGGAGAGCGGCACTTATACTGCTGGATCTCTCTGCGGCGTTCGACACGGTGCCCCACGCCAAGCTCTTCGACCGCCTCTTGGACATTGGAGTGTCTGAGAATGCGTTGCTCTGGATCAGGTCTTTTTTGGAGGGTAGGCTTCAGCAGGTCTGGCTCCCTCTGTGCGCTTCGGTTCCCCTGAATGTCACCACGGGGGTACCACAGGGGTCGTCACTTAGCCCTCTGCTTTTCAATATCTATGTGACTCCACTGGTTTTCCTGGCGGAGTCCCTGGGGGCTAAAGTGATGGCCTACGCCGACGATACCCAACTGCTGTTTACCTGGAGCAAAGCAGATGACTCGGTGGTTAAACCTCATCAGTGTCTGTCCTCGGTATTTCAGTGGCTGGCCAATGCACAGCTAAAATGCAACGAGGCTAAGTCAGAAGTTCTGCTGTTCGGCTCTTTTCCCTCTGAGTTTAGAACAAGACTTTGGCCCTTGGGCTTTCCATGCCCCCCAGCGATCATTAGAGCCGTTAAAAACCTCGGTGTTTGGTTTGATGATAACCTGAACTTTGCCTCTCATATAAAAAAACTTACCGGCACATTCTTTGGGCTTTTGCGGAGTCTTAGGAAGTTTCTCCCCTTGCTCCCAGACAGGGCTAGAGAAACGGTGGTGCGCGCTTTGCTTTTATCCCGTTTAGACTATGCCAATGCCCTCCTGGTAGGGAGCCCTGGTTACCTTGTATCGAAATTACAGGTGGTCCAGAATTCAGCAGCTAGACTTCTGGGCAGACTGTCCTCCCGGCAAAGTTCCCGGGACCAACTGCGGGCTCTTCACTGGCTCCCCGTTCAGTCTCGTCTTAAATTTAAAATGCTGTCAATTGTACAAAAAGCCCTTTATGGTCTTGGCCCCAAATATCTTCAGGTCAGATTCTCCTTTTACATCCCTAGGAGACAGCTGAGGTCTTCCTCATTGCTGCTTATGCAGACCCCTAAATTTGAGCGGGCCCGCTTGGGGGGCAATTCCTTCGTCCGTAGAGCCTGCCTTGCCTGGAACGCTCTTCCCCTGTCTTTGAGGGCCATTCGTGATCCTCTCTTGTTCAGGAAATCCCTGAAGACCCTGCTGTTTTGATGAATTTCGTGGGATGGTTGCATTTTTCTGTTGTTAACGCTGGGACACTCCAGAGTATCTGTGCTCTCAATAAATTTAAATAACATAACAAAATAACATAACATAAAGTTTCCTATGGAAATGAACATGGAGAAAACACGTTTTGGGCCCCCCCCTTTTTTCTCAGCCCTTGACGAATCACACCGAAACTTTCAAGACAGGAGCTGACCTGAGTGAACAATTAGTTAGTCAAACGACGTCAGTTATTAGCAAATCCAAAAATATCTATATATATATCCGGTGCTAATCTGGAACTTCTCTTGATGTTCACTGTACTCCTGGGAGTGCGGTTTAACTAGGGGCAACCTCCTTTCTTCTCATACATACGGCCTGCCCGGTTGGGAACCGCACCGCCGAAGAAAAGCGGTTCTGCCTTTGTTTGTGGACAATAGGGTAACGGAGCAGGAGAGCGATTGTTGGCACTGAGAGAGGCAACTGGATTGTGCACCGGGATTGTGATGCCTGTAATCGCCACCAGCCCACATGGGTGAGATAAGGACTTCCAGTCCCATAATGTTTTAGAAATTTCGCACCTGAGCGTAATTGAATAAAAGAAATAAAAGAGGGAATAATACTGGTTGAGTCATGCTGGTGATTCTGGGATGCAGCCTACAACCTTTGACAAAGAGCGCTGGCTCGAAACGCGTCAGGAAATGGCTGAGAAAAAATGGTGCTAATCTGGGACTTCTCTTGACCTTCACTGTCCTCCTGGGAGTGCGGTTTAACTAGGGGCAACCTCCTTTCTTCATATATATATATATATATATATATATATATATATATATATATATATATATATATATATATATATATATATATATATATATATATATATATATATATATATATATATATATATATATATATATATATATATATATATTACCTACTGCCAGTAGGTAGTTATAGTTAGGACCCCTTTTCCATAGGAAATCCGCAACATTCTATTTTGAATAACTTTGGCGCCGGTCGACGAATCCTCGCGAATTTCTCAAAATAGGTGGGGCGCTACGCTCCGCTCCTACCCTGAAAGTCTCGGGGGGATTCGTCAAGCGGGGGCTGAGATAAAAGGGGGTCCCAAAACGCGTTTTTCCCATGCATTTTTCCATAGGACCTTTAGACACAGCTACAGCCCGAACGGCTGAACAGAATTACTAGAAATTTGGCAGAGAGGTAGTCCCTAGGTCAAGGAAGTGCCTTTTGTAGGTTTGGTGTAAATCTGTTCAGTAGATTCTGAGAAAATAGCCTTTAAATCAATATATATATCTGAGCCAGCTTACGGTACGCTTACCGTAAGCTTACCGTACGCGTACGGTGGCGTGCGCGAGCGCGATTCTGATTGGCTCTTAGATCTTAGTAAACATTCGAATCGGCCGAAACCAGGAAGCGGCGGCCGCCATTTTGTGTGTTTCACTCAGAAAAAAAAGAGTGAAAACAAGAAAAGGGGGCAAGGAGGAGAGTTACAGACCCCCTTACATTTGTGAGGGGGTCAAAGAAGGACAGAAAAGTACAAAGAAAACATTTATTGATTTTTAAAAAAATCACGGGGTACGCGTACGGTAAGCTTACGGTAAGCGTACGGAAGAAAAAAAAAATTAAAAAAGAAATGAAATGCAGATTTAAGAGTTTAGATATTAGGGGGCTCTAAAAAGAGCCGTTGTGTTTATGAAGTGATTTTTTAAGTGGTACCTACAAGTAAGTACCGATGCAGAGTCTAAGGTTCAAGAGGGAGACTCTGTTCCCTTCATCATTGAAGTGCACACCATCTCCTCTATAAATGTCTTGCATGTCATAACGCAAGTTGTTGTGGTAAATGGCACCCATACCATAGTCACGGAGGAAAGCAGAAACAGATTTGTTGACGTGCTTCCTTGCTTTGTCAATTTGCGGACAGAAATGATTGGACCAGTTCCATTTTTGCCTTTGGCATATGTTGGAAAACACAAAGGCAGTTTTAGGGAAAAGAGAAAACAGTTGTGCAAAGGTGTCCTTCATAAGCATTTCCAGACCTACCCCAGTCAAAGTGCCTAGGTCATTGCCACCACAGTGCACTATTATGAGGTCAGGGTGTTGGATTTGCATGAAGGATTTCACCAATGGCATCAATTGGTGCCACTTTAACCCTCTCTAACCAATCCATTTAATGTCTACATTTGGCAAAGCAAGGTCTCTCACCATACCTGTTTTCTCTGCAAACTTTTCACTCCAGAAGACATAGCTGTGTCCTACAATCCACACTGTGAACATCTTCAAAGGAGAACTGGATGCACTCAGGAGGTGTCTTTCAGTAGAATGGCAATATGAAAAGAAAGACAGTTTGGAAATGGAGGCATACATATTTTTTTCAAAACAAAAAGAACTGATTGGCTGTTTCATACCATTCTAGAATAAAAACTAGGCTGTATGTGTAAATTAATAGAAGCATGTTTTGTATTGGTACAAAAAAATGTGTTACCAAAGAACAGTACTATGGATTTGCTGTTAGGTTTGAAAAGTCAAGCACTCTTGCTCTGTGGAATTGAAACATTGTGTGGCGAACTTCTGACCTAACTCCACACAGCAGTGTTCCATGAGCTGTTGCTATGGTAGCAGGCAGAAGTCAAGTTGGGGGAAGGGTACTAGGCAGAAGTCAAGTTGGGGGCAGGGTACTTTTGGAAAAGGGTTGGTTTTCAACCAATAGAAATGTGTGATTACATTTGAAAAAAAGGGGGAAGCACTGAGATTTGAAATTAACATGTATATGTGTGGAAAAAGAGAGGGAAAGTTTGCCATTATCTGGTTCTGCTGAGAGGAGAGAGGTGTAGAGAACAGAGATCCTGGCTCTGATAATCTGCTGTTTGAGTGCCACATTTCTTTCACAACTAACTAATTTTAAAGGTGAGTTATGAGTTTGTGAGGGGATGTATATGGTAAATTAAGAAATGAATAATAGAATTGGAATTCCTTTTGTAGAAGTTCTGTTTATTATTTTCTGTTTTGGGAGAAATTTAAATGTGAGGAACATGTAAAATAATATGGACTATTTTTTCATGATAAATTAAGGTGTACTGGTAAAAATAAGGAATACTTTAAGGGTTTGAGGTTGCAGTCAGTAATGCAAATACATTCAGCATCACTAAGGCTGGTTGCCCTTGCTGGAGTGTAGGCAGTCACCGAGGATACACATGGTGGTGGTCTGAAAAAGCAGATTGGACATGGGCTTTTTAAAAAAATCTAAAAAGTGGATTCATAATGTGTCAGTCTGTAAAAGTGATTTTCACTTGCCAAAAAAAAAAGAGCAGTAAGTGTGCATTTAAATTGGCAAAGAAATTTCGTTTTGTGACTAATGTGAAAACATGACTCTGTGTGCAAATAGGAATTACAGGCAGAGATTTATTGCGTTTTGCTCTGGTGATTTCACAGTTGCATTAGTAGGAAAAAGGGGGAGCGATTTTTTGGGGGAAGAAGCAGACTCTTAGCACACACCCAGCTCCTTTCCATGTATAATCATGCACAGTATTTAGAAGCGAGTGGGGTTTTGAGGTTTCAGTCTGTAATGCAAATACATTCAGCATCACTAAGGCTGGTTGCCCTTGCTGGAGTGTAGGCAGTCACCGAGGATACACATGGTGGTGGTCTGAAAAAGCAGTTTGGACATGTGCAATTAAAAAAATCTAAAAAGTGGATTCATAATGTGTCAGTCTGTAAAAGTGATTTTCACTTGCCAAAAAAAAAGAGCAGTAAGTGTGCATTTAAATTGGCAAAGAAATTTCGTTTTGGGACTAATGTGAAAACATGACTCTGTGTGCAAATAGGAATTACAGGCAGAGATTTATTGCGTTTTGCTCTGGTGATTTCACAGTTGCATTAGTAGGAAAAAGGGGGAGCGATTTTTTGGGGGAAGAAGCAGACTCTTAGCACACACCCAGCTCCTTTCTATGTATAATCATGCACAGTATTTAGAAGCGAGTGGGGTTTTGAGGTTTCAGTCTGTAATGCAAATACATTCAGCATCACTAAGGCTGGTTGCCCTTGCTGGAGTGAAGGCAGTCACCGAGGATACACATGGTGGTGGTCTGAAAAAGCAGTCTGGACATGGGCTTTTTAAAAAAAATCTGAAAAGTGGTTTCATAATGTGTCAGTCTGTAAAAGTGATTTTCACTTGCCAAAAAAAAAGAGCAGTAAGTGTGCATTCAAATTGGCAAAGAAATTTCGTTTTGGGACTAATGTGAAAACATGACTCTGTGTGCAAATAGGAATTACAGGCAGAGATTTATTGCGTTTTGCTCTGGTGATTTCACAGTTGCATTAGTAGGAAAAAGGGGGAGCGATTTTTTGGGGGAAGAAGCAGACTCTTAGCACACACCCAGCTGCTTACCATGTGGAATCATGCACAGTATTTAGAAGCGAGTGGGGTTTTGAGGTTTCAGTCTGTAATGCAAATACATTCAGCATCACTAAGGCTGGTTGCCCTTGCTGGAGTGAAGGCAGTCACCGAGGATACACATGGTGGTGGTCTGAAAAAGCAGTCTGGACATGGGCTTTTTTAAAAAAATCTGAAAAGTGGTTTCATAATGTGTCAGTCTGTAAAAGTGATTTCCACTTGCCAAAAAAAAAGAGCAGTAAGTGTGCATTTAAATTGGCAAAGAAATTTCGTTTTGGGACTAATGTGAAAACATGACTCTGTGTGCAAATAGGAATTACAGGCAGAGATTTATTGCGTTTTGCTCTGGTGATTTCACAGTTGCATTAGTAGGAAAAAGGGGGAGCGATTTTTTGGGGGAAGAAGCAGACTCTTAGCACACACCCAGCTCCTTTCTATGTATAATCATGCACAGTATTTACAAGCGAATGGGGTTTTGAGGTTTCAGTCTGTAATGCAAATACATTCAGCATCACTAAGGCTGGTTGCCCTTGCTGGAGTGTAGGCAGTCACCGAGGATACACATGGTGGTGGTCTGAAAAAGCAGTCTGGACATGGGCTTTTTAAAAAAACTGAAAAGTGGTTTCATAATGTGTCAGTCTGTAAAAGTGATTTTCACTTGCCAAAAAAAAAGAGCAGTAAGTGTGCATTCAAATTGGCAAAGAAATTTCGTTTTGTGACTAATGTGAAAACATGACTGTGTGCAAATAGGATTTACAGGCAGAGATTTATTGCATTTTGCTCTGGTGATTTCACAGTTGCATTAGTAGGAAAAAGGGGGAGCGATTTTTTGGGGGAAGAAGCAGACTCTTAGCACACACCCAGCTCCTTTCCATGTATAATCATGCACAGTATTTACAAGCGAGTGGGGTTTTGAGGTTTCAGTCTGTAATGCAAATACATTCAGCATCACTAAGGCTGGTTGCCCTTGCTGGAGTGTAGGCAGTCACCGAGGATACACATGGTGGTGGTCTGAAAAAGCAGTCTGGACATGGGCTTTTTAAAAAAACTTAAAAGTGGTTTCATAATGTGTCAGTCTGTAAAAGTGATTTTCACTTGCCCAAAAAAAAGAGCAGTAAGTGTGCTTTCAAATTGGCAAAGAAATTTCGTTTTGGGACTAATGTGAAAACATGACTCTGTGTGGAAATAGGAATTACAGGCAGAGATTTATTGCGTTTTGCTCTGGTGATTTCACAGTTGCATTAGTAGGAAAAAGGGGGAGCGATTTTTTGGGGGAAGAAGCAGACTCTTAGCACACACCCAGCTCCTTTCCATGTATAATCATGCACAGTATTTACAAGCGAGTGGGGTTTTGAGGTTTCAGTCTGTAATGCAAATACATCCAGCATCACTAAGGCTGGTTGCCCTTGCTGGAGTGTAGGCAGTCACCGAGGATACACATGGTGGTGGTCTGAAAAAGCAGTCTGGACATGGGCTTTTTAAAAAAAATCTGAAAAGTGGTTTCATAATGTGTCAGTCTGTAAAAGTGATTTTCACTTGCCCAAAAAAAAGAGCAGTAAGTGTGCATTCAAATTGGCAAAGAAATTTCGTTTTGGGACTAATGTGAAAACATGACTCTGTGTGCAAATAGGAATTACAGGCAGAGATTTATTGCGTTTTGCTCTGGTGATTTCACAGTTGCATTAGTAGGAAAAAGGGGGAGCGATTTTTTGGGGGAAGAAGCAGACTCTTAGCACACACCCAGCTGCTTACCATGTGGAATCATGCACAGTATTTAGAAGCGAGTGGGGTTTTGAGGTTTCAGTCTGTAATGCAAATACATTCAGCATCACTAAGGCTGGTTGCCCTTGCTGGAGTGAAGGCAGTCACCGAGGATACACATGGTGGTGGTCTGAAAAAGCAGTCTGGACATGGGCTTTTTTAAAAAAATCTGAAAAGTGGTTTCATAATGTGTCAGTCTGTAAAAGTGATTTCCACTTGCCAAAAAAAAAGAGCAGTAAGTGTGCATTCAAATTGGCAAAGAAATTTCGTTTTGGGACTAATGTGAAAACATGACTCTGTGTGCAAATAGGAATTACAGGCAGAGATTTATTGCATTTTGCTCTGGTGATTTCACAGTTGCATTAGTAGGAAAAAGGGGGAGCGATTTTTTGGGGGAAGAAGCAGACTCTTAGCACACACCCAGCTCCTTTCCATGTATAATCATGCACAGTATTTACAAGCGAGTGGGGTTTTGAGGTTTCAGTCTGTAATGCAAATACATTCAGCATCACTAAGGCTGGTTGCCCTTGCTGGAGTGTAGGCAGT
Source organism: Triturus cristatus (assembly GCF_964204655.1). Classification (NCBI taxonomy): domain Eukaryota; kingdom Metazoa; phylum Chordata; class Amphibia; order Caudata; family Salamandridae; genus Triturus; species Triturus cristatus. The sequence goes on from NC_140585.1 coordinate 292,132,878, forward strand.
CACCGAGGATACACATGGTGGTGGTCTGAAAAAGCAGTCTGGACATGGGCTTTTTAAAAAAACTTAAAAGTGGTTTCATAATGTGTCAGTCTGTAAAAGTGATTTTCACTTGCCCAAAAAAAAGAGCAGTAAGTGTGCTTTCAAATTGGCAAAGAAATTTCGTTTTGGGACTAATGTGAAAACATGACTCTGTGTGGAAATAGGAATTACAGGCAGAGATTTATTGCGTTTTGCTCTGGTGATTTCACAGTTGCATTAGTAGGAAAAAGGGGGAGCGATTTTTTGGGGGAAGAAGCAGACTCTTAGCACACACCCAGCTCCTTTCCATGTATAATCATGCACAGTATTTACAAGCGAGTGGGGTTTTGAGGTTTCAGTCTGTAATGCAAATACATCCAGCATCACTAAGGCTGGTTGCCCTTGCTGGAGTGTAGGCAGTCACCGAGGATACACATGGTGGTGGTCTGAAAAAGCAGTCTGGACATGGGCTTTTTAAAAAAAATCTGAAAAGTGGTTTCATAATGTGTCAGTCTGTAAAAGTGATTTTCACTTGCCCAAAAAAAAGAGCAGTAAGTGTGCATTCAAATTGGCAAAGAAATTTCGTTTTGGGACTAATGTGAAAACATGACTCTGTGTGCAAATAGGAATTACAGGCAGAGATTTATTGCGTTTTGCTCTGGTGATTTCACAGTTGCATTAGTAGGAAAAAGGGGGAGCGATTTTTTGGGGGAAGAAGCAGACTCTTAGCACACACCCAGCTGCTTACCATGTGGAATCATGCACAGTATTTAGAAGCGAGTGGGGTTTTGAGGTTTCAGTCTGTAATGCAAATACATTCAGCATCACTAAGGCTGGTTGCCCTTGCTGGAGTGAAGGCAGTCACCGAGGATACACATGGTGGTGGTCTGAAAAAGCAGTCTGGACATGGGCTTTTTTAAAAAAATCTGAAAAGTGGTTTCATAATGTGTCAGTCTGTAAAAGTGATTTCCACTTGCCAAAAAAAAGAGCAGTAAGTGTGCATTTAAATTGGCAAAGAAATTTCGTTTTGGGACTAATGTGAAAACATGACTCTGTGTGCAAATAGGAATTACAGGCAGAGATTTATTGCGTTTTGCTCTGGTGATTTCACAGTTGCATTAGTAGGAAAAAGGGGGAGCGATTTTTTGGGGGAAGAAGCAGACTCTTAGCACACACCCAGCTCCTTTCTATGTATAATCATGCACAGTATTTACAAGCGAATGGGGTTTTGAGGTTTCAGTCTGTAATGCAAATACATTCAGCATCACTAAGGCTGGTTGCCCTTGCTGGAGTGTAGGCAGTCACCGAGGATACACATGGTGGTGGTCTGAAAAAGCAGTCTGGACATGGGCTTTTTAAAAAAACTGAAAAGTGGTTTCATAATGTGTCAGTCTGTAAAAGTGATTTTCACTTGCCAAAAAAAAAGAGCAGTAAGTGTGCATTCAAATTGGCAAAGAAATTTCGTTTTGTGACTAATGTGAAAACATGACTGTGTGCAAATAGGATTTACAGGCAGAGATTTATTGCATTTTGCTCTGGTGATTTCACAGTTGCATTAGTAGGAAAAAGGGGGAGCGATTTTTTGGGGGAAGAAGCAGACTCTTAGCACACACCCAGCTCCTTTCCATGTATAATCATGCACAGTATTTACAAGCGAGTGGGGTTTTGAGGTTTCAGTCTGTAATGCAAATACATTCAGCATCACTAAGGCTGGTTGCCCTTGCTGGAGTGTAGGCAGTCACCGAGGATACACATGGTGGTGGTCTGAAAAAGCAGTCTGGACATGGGCTTTTTAAAAAAACTTAAAAGTGGTTTCATAATGTGTCAGTCTGTAAAAGTGATTTTCACTTGCCCAAAAAAAAGAGCAGTAAGTGTGCTTTCAAATTGGCAAATAAATTTCGTTTTGGGACTAATGTGAAAACATGACTCTGTGTGGAAATAGGAATTACAGGCAGAGATTTATTGCGTTTTGCTCTGGTGATTTCACAGTTGCATTAGTAGGAAAAAGGGGGAGCGATTTTTTGGGGGAAGAAGCAGACTCTTAGCACACACCCAGCTCCTTTCCATGTATAATCATGCACAGTATTTACAAGCGAGTGGGGTTTTGAGGTTTCAGTCTGTAATGCAAATACATCCAGCATCACTAAGGCTGGTTGCCCTTGCTGGAGTGTAGGCAGTCACCGAGGATACACATGGTGGTGGTCTGAAAAAGCAGTCTGGACATGGGCTTTTTAAAAAAAATCTGAAAAGTGGTTTCATAATGTGTCAGTCTGTAAAAGTGATTTTCACTTGCCCAAAAAAAAGAGCAGTAAGTGTGCATTCAAATTGGCAAAGAAATTTCGTTTTGGGACTAATGTGAAAACATGACTCTGTGTGCAAATAGGAATTACAGGCAGAGATTTATTGCGTTTTGCTCTGGTGATTTCACAGTTGCATTAGTAGGAAAAAGGGGGAGCGATTTTTTGGGGGAAGAAGCAGACTCTTAGCACACACCCAGCTGCTTACCATGTGGAATCATGCACAGTATTTAGAAGCGAGTGGGGTTTTGAGGTTTCAGTCTGTAATGCAAATACATTCAGCATCACTAAGGCTGGTTGCCCTTGCTGGAGTGAAGGCAGTCACCGAGGATACACATGGTGGTGGTCTGAAAAAGCAGTCTGGACATGGGCTTTTTTAAAAAAATCTGAAAAGTGGTTTCATAATGTGTCAGTCTGTAAAAGTGATTTCCACTTGCCAAAAAAAAAGAGCAGTAAGTGTGCATTTAAATTGGCAAAGAAATTTCGTTTTGGGACTAATGTGAAAACATGACTCTGTGTGCAAATAGGAATTACAGGCAGAGATTTATTGCGTTTTGCTCTGGTGATTTCACAGTTGCATTAGTAGGAAAAAGGGGGAGCGATTTTTTGGGGGAAGAAGCAGACTCTTAGCACACACCCAGCTCCTTTCTATGTATAATCATGCACAGTATTTACAAGCGAATGGGGTTTTGAGGTTTCAGTCTGTAATGCAAATACATTCAGCATCACTAAGGCTGGTTGCCCTTGCTGGAGTGTAGGCAGTCACCGAGGATACACATGGTGGTGGTCTGAAAAAGCAGTCTGGACATGGGCTTTTTAAAAAAACTGAAAAGTGGTTTCATAATGTGTCAGTCTGTAAAAGTGATTTTCACTTGCCAAAAAAAAAGAGCAGTAAGTGTGCATTCAAATCGGCAAAGAAATTTCGTTTTGTGACTAATGTGAAAACATGACTGTGTGCAAATAGGATTTACAGGCAGAGATTTATTGCATTTTGCTCTGGTGATTTCACAGTTGCATTAGTAGGAAAAAGGGGGAGCGATTTTTTGGGGGAAGAAGCAGACTCTTAGCACACACCCAGCTCCTTTCCATGTATAATCATGCACAGTATTTACAAGCGAGTGGGGTTTTGAGGTTTCAGTCTGTAATGCAAATACATTCAGCATCACTAAGGCTGGTTGCCCTTGCTGGAGTGTAGGCAGTCACCGAGGATACACATGGTGGTGGTCTGAAAAAGCAGTCTGGACATGGGCTTTTTAAAAAAACTTAAAAGTGGTTTCATAATGTGTCAGTCTGTAAAAGTGATTTTCACTTGCCCAAAAAAAAGAGCAGTAAGTGTGCTTTCAAATTGGCAAAGAAATTTCGTTTTGGGACTAATGTGAAAACATGACTCTGTGTGGAAATAGGAATTACAGGCAGAGATTTATTGCGTTTTGCTCTGGTGATTTCACAGTTGCATTAGTAGGAAAAAGGGGGAGCGATTTTTTGGGGGAAGAAGCAGACTCTTAGCACACACCCAGCTCCTTTCCATGTATAATCATGCACAGTATTTACAAGCGAGTGGGGTTTTGAGGTTTCAGTCTGTAATGCAAATACATTCAGCATCACTAAGGCTGGTTGCCCTTGCTGGAGTGTAGGCAGTCACCGAGGATACACATGGTGGTGGTCTGAAAAAGCAGTCTGGACATGGGCTTTTTAAAAAAACTGAAAAGTGGTTTCATAATGTGTCAGTCTGTAAAAGTGATTTTCACTTGCCAAAAAAAAAGAGCAGTAAGTGTGCATTCAAATTGGCAACGAAATTTCGTTTTGGGACTAATGTGAAAACATGACTCTGTGTGGAAATAGGAATTACAGGCAGAGATTTATTGCGTTTTGCTCTGGTGATTTCACAGTTGCATTAGTAGGAAAAAGGGGGAGCGATTTTTTGGGGGAAGAAGCAGACTCTTAGCACACACCCAGCTCCTTTCCATGTATAATCATGCACAGTATTTAGAAGCGAGTGGGGTTTTGAGGTTTCAGTCTGTAATGCAAATACATTCAGCATCACTAAGGCTGGTTGCCCTTGCTGGAGTGTAGGCAGTCACCGAGGATACACATGGTGGTGGTCTGAAAAAGCAGTCTGGACATGGGCTTTTTAAAAAAACTGAAAAGTGGTTTCATAATGTGTCAGTCTGTAAAAGTGATTTTAACTTGCCAAAAAAAAAGAGCAGTAAGTGTGCATTCAAATTGGCAAAGAAATTTCGTTTTGTGACTAATGTGAAAACATGACTGTGTGCAAATAGGATTTACAGGCAGAGATTTATTGCATTTTGCTCTGGTGATTTCACAGTTGCATTAGTAGGAAAAAGGGGGAGCGATTTTTTGGGGGAAGAAGCAGACTCTTAGCACACACCCAGCTCCTTTCCATGTATAATCATGCACAGTATTTACAAGCGAGTGGGGTTTTGAGGTTTCAGTCTGTAATGCAAATACATTCAGCATCACTAAGGCTGGTTGCCCTTGCTGGAGTGTAGGCAGTCACCGAGGATACACATGGTGGTGGTCTGAAAAAGCAGTCTGGACATGGGCTTTTTAAAAAAAACTGAAAAGTGGTTTCATAATGTGTCAGTCTGTAAAAGTGATTTTCACTTGCCCAAAAAAAAGAGCAGTAAGTGTGCTTTCAAATTGGCAAAGAAATTTCGTTTTGGGACTAATGTGAAAACATGACTCTGTGTGGAAATAGGAATTACAGGCAGAGATTTATTGCGTTTTGCTCTGGTGATTTCACAGTTGCATTAGTAGGAAAAAGGGGGAGCGATTTTTTGGGGGAAGAAGCAGACTCTTAGCACACACCCAGCTCCTTTCCATGTATAATCATGCACAGTATTTACAAGCGAGTGGGGTTTTGAGGTTTCAGTCTGTAATGCAAATACATTCAGCATCACTAAGGCTGGTTGCCCTTGCTGGAGTGTAGGCAGTCACCGAGGATACACATGGTGGTGGTCTGAAAAAGCAGTCTGGACATGGGCTTTTTTAAAAAACTGAAAAGTGGTTTCATAATGTGTCAGTCTGTAAAAGTGATTTTAACTTGCCAAAAAAAAAGAGCAGTAAGTGTGCATTCAAATTGGCAAAGAAATTTCGTTTTGTGACTAATGTGAAAACATGACTCTGTGTGCAAATAGGATTTACAGGCAGAGATTTATTGCGTTTTGCTCTGGTGATTTCACAGTTGCATTAGTAGGAAAAAGGGGGAGCGATTTTTTGGGGGAAGAAGCAGACTCTTAGCACACACCCAGCTCCTTTCCATGTATAATCATGCACAGTATTTACAAGCGAGTGGGGTTTTGAGGTTTCAGTCTGTAATGCAAATACATTCAGCATCACTAAGGCTGGTTGCCCTTGCTGTAGTGTAGGCAGTCACCGAGGATACACATGGTGGTGGTCTGAAAAAGCAGTCTGGACATGGGCTTTTTAAAAAAACTGAAAAGTGGTTTCATAATGTGTCAGTCTGTAAAAGTGATTTTCACTTGCCCAAAAAAAGAGCAGTAAGTGTGCTTTCAAATTGGCAAAGAAATTTCGTTTTGGGACTAATGTGAAAACATGACTCTGTGTGGAAATAGGAATTACAGGCAGAGATTTATTGCGTTTTGCTCTGGTGATTTCACAGTTGCATTAGTAGGAAAAAGGGGGAGCGATTTTTTGGGGGAAGAAGCAGACTCTTAGCACACACCCAGCTCCTTTCCATGTGTAATCATGCACAGTATTTAGAAGCGAGTGGGGTTTTGAGGTTTCAGTCTGTAATGCAAATACATTCAGCATCACTAAGGCTGGTTGCCCTTGCTGGAGTGTAGGCAGTCACCGAGGATACACATGGTGGTGGTCTGAAAAAGCAGTCTGGACATGGGCTTTTTAAAAAAACTGAAAAGTGGTTTCATAATGTGTCAGTCTGTAAAAGTGATTTTAACTTGCCAAAAAAAAAGAGCAGTAAGTGTGCATTCAAATTGGCAAAGAAATTACGTTTTGTGACTATTGTGAAAAGAAATGTAGTAATATATTTAAATAAAATAAAGGAATTTTTTTTTAGTTTTTTTCAGGTATTGCTGAAGAGCAGTGGACAAAATTTAAGATGCCTACAAAATCCAGAGTTCAAAAAACGCACAAAAAAAACCTATATTTGAAGACAACTAGAGGACCAAAATTAGTAGAAGATGCTCATGTTGGGAAAAAGAAAAAATCTTCTGGTAAGCAGAAAAAACAATTTATAAAAAATATATTCAAAAGAATGAAAAATGTACAAAATGTCTGTACTCGAAAGGATGTTTTGAAAAAAATAGGAGAGGAAAAAATTGACAATTTAGTTAATGCAAATATACCTTCAGCAACTGAAAAGATTTATATAAATAGAAAAACAGCGTTTAAAGAGATACGTAGAAAAATGTTTCAGAGAAGAGTTATGTCCAATTTGATGAAGGATGTGAAGAAATATAAGAAAAAGACAAAGTTTTACAAGAGAAAAAAAGAAATAGAAGCCATTGCAGCAAAGGCATTAGAATTAAAAAGGAAACTATTCATTTTAATTTTGAATAGGATGCGTACATTAGACAAAATGGTTAATGTACTGAAATCACATAGCAAAAGGAAAAGAGTAGTGAACAGAACAAACTTTTGTAAAGTGTTTTTAGGAAAGTGGATGCATAGTTCAAGTAGTGAACCTTTTTTTAATGAAGAGAGCTATTTTCAAAGTAATAGTTTGCTGCATGCAGTTGACACCAGAGGTCGTTCTTACGAAGTAAAAAATGGTTGCATAATGGAGAAGGAGATAATGGTTCCAAGAGATGAGGTACAAGTGATGGCAGATGAGGCTATGGGGAGACGTCCTAAAGCCCCAGTGTACACTTGGAATTGTAGTAGTATTTGCACTGTGCATCAGGAATCTATTGACAAATTTCGAGAGTTTCTAAGAGAATATAGTAAAAAAAGTATAAAACAGAAGATTAAGGTGCTTCAAAGTCTGGATCCATGCAGAGTGAGAGAGAATACTGGTTTGCAGGGTCATTCTCTGGCTTGTCTATCTAGAAAAGTGTGCAATAGTGTTTTCCATCATTTTAGGATGCTGGCTGTTCATCATACTGACATGAGAAAGTTTGTGAGACGGTTGTATTTTGCTAAAAGTCCAGCAATAAAGTTAAATGAATTGAATAGGGCTCTGTTCCGAGGAACGGTATCAGATGTAGAGAAGGTTGTTGATGAAATTCAGTTTTGTTACTTTGGTCCTGAACAAAACAGTGCAGAGAAGGACACAGTAAATGAGGAAGAAGTGGAAGAGAATGTAGAACCCTCTGTAAGTAACACATTTAATGATCACATAACAAAATTTGCAATAGTCTCTAATGAAAGACCAAATTTTACTTGTATTTGTTGCCGCAGAACTCATTATAGAAAACAAACTAGGAATGTTGATCTCTACAGAAGGAGTGAAAATGAAGATAATTATAAGTGGAAGGATTTTGCCACATATATATTTCTAGAAAATTGTTTTGATTTGGGTGAAGATCAGCGTATTTGTAAATACTGTTACAACAAGTTAGAGGAAAATAGAATGCCGACCAGAGCTGTACATAATAATTTAGAATTGGATGCTATTCCTGCTGAACTTTCTGAATTAAATACATATGAGTCTATACTCATTCAATGTGTCCATCCGTTCCAGACCATAGTACGTATGGAGCCCAAAACTGGTAAATTACCTCCTTCTGATTTACTGAGAGGTTTAAAAGGAAGAGTGGTGTATTTGCCCTTGGATTTGAAAAAAAATATGGAAACTATTGATGCGGATACTTTGGAAACTGAACCATTAGTTATTCTGGTTTATGGTGTACCTACAAAGAATAAGAAGATTTGGCAGGAGCTGGTAGATGTGCGGAAAGTACAAAGAGCAAATTTGTATTTGAAAAGGAATAACAAATGGTATGAATCAATTTATATAGAAGAAGAAGAAGAAGAAGATTTACAAGAAGACACAAACACCAACTGGACAAATTGAAAAAGTGGACAAGTCAAAGGAAGAAGAAATTTATGAACATTTTAGCATACATCCTCTCCATTCAAAAGAAGTTATGGGAGATAATATTGATCTCTTTCAGATGAAGAAAGCAAAAGGAACTCCCGTGAGTGTATGGGAGGAGAGCTTGGAAGCTCGATGTTTTCCCCAGCTGTTTCCTAAAGGAAAAGGAGGACGATACGATGAACGTCCAGAACAGATTCCAGCTTCTGAGTATCGGACTACAAGACTATATGCTGAAGATCCCAGATTTCGACAAAGTATTCCTTATTTGTTCCATCTTTTATTTGAAAGCGACTTGTCTGCACTGTCTTATGCAGTAAATCACATTTTAAAAAGTGGAGTACATTTACAAAATGTGTCTGCTAAGGATTTTATGGAGAAAGTGCAGCACCGAGATGATCATTTGGAAACACAACTGATCAATCTGATGGCTTGTCAGCGTGGGACAAATGAATATTGGTACCGACGCCATGGTGAATTAAAATGCATGTTACGGAATTTAGGAACACCAACATGGTTCGTTACCCTAAGCTGTGCGGAGTACGCTTGGGATGATTTACTGGATTTTCTACGAGAGGCAAATTCAAACATTAAAAACATCGAATACAAGACAGCAGGAGAACTGTGCTCATTGGATCCGGTTAATGTTTGCAGATATTTCAATCATAGATTTGAGGCTATGATGTCCTTCATCTGCAATAAAAAAAATCCACCTCTTGGAGAAGTAGTAGATTTCTTTTGGAGAAAAGAGTACCAGGCAAGAGGTGCTCCTCATATTCATATGCTGTTGTGGATCAAGGATGCCCCAAAGTTTGGAACAGATACTGATGAAGCAGTGTTATCTTTCATTGAAGAATATGCAACATGTGCTATACCAAAAAGCACAGAAGAGAAAAAGTTAAAGGAGCAAGTTTTACGTTTCCAAAGTCATCGGTGTGGAAAATACTGTCGACGGAAATACAAGAGCAAAGATAAATACTACACTAAATGTCGATTTGGATTTCCTAGACCTGTTCTTTCAAATGGAAGAGTCAACAGTTTTATGTCAGCTGTGAGACATACTATCACAAGAAAATCACCTAAGAATACCTACAACCTAAAAAGAAAAGAAGAATCAAAAAATATAAATGACTACAACCCAGTCATTTTATCCATGTGGAACGCTAACATGGATATACAGTATGTAGCTGACAATTCCATTGCTGTTGCTCGATATGTAACGTCTTACATTACGAAATCAGAAAAAACAGAATTGAAGGAAATGTGGGAAGAGATTTCTCACGAGAAGACTGTCAGTAAGAAGCTGTACAGTTTCAGTTTGAAGATGTTATCGCATCGAGAAATTGGATCCTACGAATGTTCAGATAGGTTATCTTCTGCAAGTCTCTACTCGAAGTCAAGAAGAATAATTTGGGCAAGTTTAGGCCTTGCAGCAATGAGAAATCGGGTACTGAAATCTGTTGGAGAAATTGAATATTTGGCCGAGAATGACCCAGAAAGTACAGATATTTTGAAATCAAACATGTTGGACACATATTATCCCAAGAGAAGTCAACATCTGGAGAACATGTGTCTCTATGAAGTGCTGCAGAACTACATTTATTCACGGAAAGCCGCAGAAGACATCAACAATGGAAAATATAAAGTCGTTGGTGAGGAAGGATGTTTGGTGAAGCAAACAAAAGGAAGTTTGATAAATCACAGGAAGCTGAGTTGCGACACTACTGACAAGAAGGAATTTTACTACTTGGCTCTTTTACAGTTGTTTAAACCATGGTGTACAGAGGATGAACTACTGGGAGAATTTCAAAGCTATGAAGATTCTTTTAATGCTTGCAAAGACAGCATACAATGCAGTACATTCTCAAGTTATCTGCAAATGTTAAATGAAGAAATTGAACAGGAAACTACAATTGCAGCAGAAATAGCTAGAGACAGTTCTCAGGACAGCCAAAGTTCAGGAACACTCAGTCAAGATCCCCTAGGACAACCAATCGTTGAAAATGAAGCATCAATAGCCATGAATGAAGTGGAAACGGCTATGAATCAAGCTCAAGAAGAATTTATAGACTTAGAAAATTTGGAAAGACAACTGAATCAAGAGCAGCAACAAATTTATGAAGAGATCAGAAACAAAATTGATCACGGATTTCTACATGAAAAAAAAGAGTGCTCATGCACATCATTTCATCCAATCAGGATGTATGTAAGCGGACAAGCTGGAACTGGAAAAAGTTTCCTTATAAAAGTCATCAGAAGCTACCTACAGCAAAAAACGGATTCTACTTTGTCTTGTGTGGTTACTGCTCCAACTGGGTTAGCAGCATATAACATAAAAGGAATCACTTTACATCGTTTGCTAATGTTACCAGTGGAGCATGAGAACAAAATACAATACAACAAGCTAACTGGAGAAGCATCCTTGGAAGTTTCAAGAGTATTGAAGAAGATGCAAGTTCTCATTATTGATGAGGTGAGCATGGTATCAAACTTAATGCTTGCCTTTGTGCATTTAAGAATGCAGCAAATTTTGAGACAGACTATGACATGTTATTTGGTGGAAAACACGTCATAGTTTTTGGAGATCTTTTGCAACTTACTCCAGTTAAAGGACAACCAGTGTTTAATACTGTCACACATGAAGACACGAAGAAGTCATTGGGAAGCATCGGAAATACAAATATTTGGTCCTTCTTTGAGTACAAGGAACTTACTACTAATATGAGGCAAGCAAGCGATGAAGAATATGGAAGTATTCTGAAAGATATCAGAATTGGACTACTCACAGAAGTTGTCAAAAAAGCATTACAGAGTCGGCTGCTACATAATTTATTTCCAAAGGAAGAAATAGTTGCAGAGAAAATATACAAGAACATTGCAGAAAACAAAAGTGTCATCTGCTTAATGCCAACTCTACGTGAATGCTCAATATTTAATGAGGAGCTTTTGAAATTGGAAAAGGAAGAGATCAGGAAATTGGAAGCAGTGGACAAAATTGAGGATGGAAGAATTACTGTCACAGTAACAGGCAAACTGAAAAATAAATTGGATTCACTAGAGAAGAACATCTCCAAAACAGCTGGATTAGAAAAAAATCTATATGTTTGCATGAACTGTAGAGTATTTTTAAGAAGAAATTTGGATGTTGAAAAAGGTTTAGTTAATGGAGCTATGGGAAGAGTTGTGGGTTTTATTAATTATCAGAAAAAAGATGGAATTGAATGTTTAAAAATAAAATTTGATCAGATAGAAGAAGTTAAAGATATTTGTCGTTGTACAGTTCGTTTCATGCTTGTGAAAGACTTATATGTACGTAGGAAGCAGTTTCCGTTTTCTCTAGCATATGCTGTAACTATTCACAAGTCTCAAGGATTGACTGTAGATTGTGCATTTGTGAACATTGGTTCAACTGTGTTCAAAGAAGGTATGGCATATGTTGCTTTGTCACGAGTGAAAACATTATCAGGTTTATTCATGATAGACTTTGATGATTCAAAAGTTAGTGCTGATACAAACTGTGTAAAGGAGTATAATAGATTAAGAAGAAGCTATGCTCCTCATTTAGGTCAGTATCCTGTATTGGAGAAACGTGTAGTTTCTCGTAAAAGAAAAAATGAGAATATCTGTAATGAAGATGTAGAGAAGAGGAAAAAAAAGTGGAGTGATGTAATTGCAAGCAAAAAGAAAAAGGAAAATGAAGAACAGGTTGTAGGATGTCATTTTGAAAATAGCTCTGGTGTCAACTGCTACGCAAATGTAGTGCTGAATGTTGCATTTTATCTGGAAAGTTTGCAAGAGCAGATAATAGTAAATCAGGGAAAAAGATTCTGTTCTGAGCTGAGTCTCCTTTTTCAAAAGCTGAGTAAAGATAAAACTCAAATAGAAAGTGCTACTGAAATTAGAAAACTTTTAGATATATGTTCAGGACGAACACAGTTTTCTCAAAATGAACAGCAAGATGCACACGAATTTTTGATGTATTTTCTTCAAGTACTGGAAGAAGAAGAAGTTGCAATTGATATTTTATTTGGTCTCTCTTATAAATGGGAACATAGTTGTGAAAACTGTTATAATATATGTGGCTCTAATGTTGATAATGAAAGGTTTATTTATTTGACATTGCCAGAGAGTAAAACAGTCACTTTTGCAAAATTAGTTAAAGATGCTAATCATAGCATGAAATGCGGTGAGTGTAAATCTGACATGTTTTCAACATTAATTTTAAAGGAATACGGACAGTATGTAATTTTAATGATGCAACGATGTAGAGCTGATGGTTCAAAATTGGATACTTTAATAAAGAAGTTTACAGGACAGCAATTATCAATTTCAGGAAAAACTTTTGTAACTGTTGCAATAATTTTCCATGATGGAACTACTGTTACTTCTGGACATTACACAGTTTATCTTAAATGTGAAAAAGGCTGGACACTGTGTAATGATTCCCAATTGATTTTCAAACAACGTTTGCCTTTTGATTTAGCAAATTCCTATCTAATCTTCCTGAAACCTAAATTTTAGAGAGACTTGGCAAGATCTGGACAAAATAATTTTACCATTTTACTGGATTACCATTGGAATTTTCTAAAAAAAAGATTTTTTAAATTATCATTTGGCCTAATGGAAAGATAACCAATTGTAATGTGGACTTTTTTAATTTTTAATGAAACTTTCAAAAACCAATAATTTAGAGAAAATCGGTAACATCTGCACAATTTAAATTTTGGAATGTTATTGGAGTGCCATTGGAAATTTTTTCAAAAAAGATTTTAAAAATTACTATTTGGCCATGCGGAAAAGTAACCAATTCTATTGTGGACTTAATAAATTATTAAAAAAAATTTCGGGAACCAAAATGTTACAGAGAATCGGTGAGATCTGGACAAATTAAACTTTAGAATTTTATTGGATTACCATTGGAAATTTCATCCCAAAAAAATTTTAAAATTACTATTTGGCCTAAAGGAAATGGAATCAGATGTATTGTGGAGTTATTTGAGATATAATATTGTGATTATACTTCTGAAACAAAAATATCAGACGGTATTTTAAAGAAATAAGTATTGTTTTTTGATGATATTTTTTTAGAATATTATGCATTTCTGTAATGTTAAGTTTAAGTGAGAAGAGATTCTGGGCTTTTTTAATACAATCTTTGAGATTGTTATTTTTTTTTTGCCCGCTGTTAAATGATGAATGCAATTGCTTTCACAATTTAAAGTGAAATGCAATATATTCTGAAAACAGTAAAAATAAGGCAAAAATATTTTTTGGTAAATATGTAAATACGTGTACTGTATTTTAAAATGTTTAAAAAATATTAATACTTTTTTCTTTTTTTTCAGATTGATATAGAAAATTTTCGAAAACTAGAACCATTTTTAAAGCAATTTTTTTAAAAACAAAACAAATGAATAAATATTTTTTTGAGTGGGTATGGTAAGTCAATAATAATAATTGTAGTGTTTCAAAGTCCTTGTAATGTGATTATTGATTTTTAGTGTTTTTAAAAAAAAAAAAAAAAAATTACGCGCACCGTACGCGTACGGTAAAAAAAAAAAAAAAAAGTTTTTAAAAACATCTATAAAAAAAAGATGAAAGATAAGGTTGGCTCTTAAAAGAGCCGTTGTGTTCATGCAGGGAGAGAGGAAAGAAAGAATGGGAAAATTAGTCTCTGTGACAAGTGTGCTGATCTATTTTAAGGTTCACTAGGGAAACACTGGTCTCCCTATGACAAATTAGATCATGACAAGAGGCACATCGAATATCAACCCTCAGAAATCGAGGGTTAATTTCCAGAGGGCCAGCAAGAGGAGATGCTCCCCCCACAGATGAAGGGCTCACCTGACCTGCAGAAGAAGGAGTCAGCCCTGCAGATGATGGTCCAGGCTGAGCTGCTGTGGATGTGCTTGGTTGACTTTCTGAAGGGTTACCTCCAAAAAGTCGAGCATGTGTCCTTTTGTGTGCATCCTTGAGGTGCCTCATCATGGTATGATTCCCAAAGGAATACTTCCTGTCAGGATTACCTCTTGAAAGTACACGCTGACACAGCTTGCAAGTCACTAAGGGTGCATTTACCTTTAGCTGGCCTTCAGGAAAAGTAAAATAATCCCATACATAAGAGGCCTTTTGTTTCCTCGCTCTCTGCCTCAAGGTAGTGGTGCTAGTGCTAGCCTCACTCTCAGAAGAGCTCTGCTGTTCTGCCATCGTATCACAAAGACAACCCAGCTCCTTCTCCTAAGGGATCACAAGCAGAAATGAGGGGAATGGGTGTGGTGTAGGAGAGTTCTAGAACTGAAAGTAGTTTCAACCAATCAAAAGTTGTGTTTCATGATCACATGACCTACCGTACGCTTACGGTACGCTTACGGTACGCTTACGGCAAAAGTGCGCATGCGCGTAAAGAAGACACGCGCTTGCGCGCATGCGCATAACAGTCACTACCCGACACTTCCGCGTAACGTGCGCGTGTAGCGTACACGCGTACGCGTCCCACGCGGAGTACGCGCGGCTACGCAAATTGCGTATCTATACGCAAACAGCGTAGATAAATTACGGGCGTTGCGTAAACCGTAAGCTTACGGTACGCGTACTAAAAAAAAAGGAAAAAATGTACTGCAAAAAATTATAACATGTTTATTTTATGAAAAATATTTAAAAAAACATATTAAAGAATTTTAAAAATTTAACCATAGTCTTTATAAAAGGTTAGAACATTAAATTAAAAATATGTTAAAAAAAATAGAAGAAAAAAAAAAAAATAGCATTTAAAAAACCTTGCAAATTCACTGAAAAAACCATGGGTTTCACACACGTTATAGTTAGGAATTAGCATTTAAAAAACCTTGCTAATTCAATGAAAAAACCATAGGTTTCACACACGTTATAGTTAGCTGGACATTTTACTCGTAAAAAACCATTGAAATTCCCCCGTTATAGTTAGTTAAGCTAACTATAACTCGCGCGCCCGCAATGCACTGCTGATGACGTCACATATTACATCACTCATGACATGGTCAGTGACATCACTCATGACATCACTGATGACATCTCAAATGACATCACTGATGACATCACTGATGACATCATCCTTGTGATAGAGTGGCAGACCTCCTCTCACCCTAATATAACCTTTGATACACACATTTATAAATAGAGACTAAACTTTTCAAAACAATGGACATACCAATACCAGTTACAACAACCTCTTCAGTAATTCTAAGATCCACATACACATCCACTCATTCACCAACAGTCCTATACAGTCACTCATACATGTACTCACTCATCATATGTACTCATACACCTATACATCCTGTTACACAATGCCACTCATCCGTAGAGTTACTCACACACATCGTCACTCATGCTAATAAAGAATCAAACATCCGTTTACTTGCATATAGTTATACACACACCACCACACTTACTTCTACAAAAACTTACACATACTTAGTCTTTTAAACAATCACTTATAGAAACACATACTTATTCATACAGGAACTCTTTCAATCTCTCACTCTCACATATACTCACTTATATACACCAATAGTCACATATACTAGTTAAAAACATATGTAGTTACTCATAAAGACACTGTAGAGACAGTCATTCACTCACTAACACACCCATACACACACTCATCCACCCATGCAGTCCTGCACACATACTATCTTCAACACATACAAACAGTGAGTCACTCATTCATGCACCTATGCACTACGTAATACCCCCCACCGAACCATGCAGACACTCAGACTGATAATCAAAAAACCAACTAATAACCTATATAGACACTCATGTAGGTACTCACCAACCCTTATAGCCACTTATACACAAAGTGAAAGACTGATACAGATATATACATATTTAAACATTACTCACTAAGCCATGTATTCACTATGATACACCTAATCAGTCAGTTACACAATCAATTTTTCAAAAACAAATCATCCATTTAGACACTTATATACCCATTTATTCTTCCATCGACCTTGAGATATACATATATAAAACATATTTAATTTTCAGAAAAACACACATTCACTGGATGATGTCATCAGTGATGTCATCAGTGATGTCATTTGAGATGTCATCAGTGATGTCATGAGTGATGTCACTGACCATGTCATGAGTGATGTAATATGTGACGTCATCAGCAGTGCATTGCGGGCGCGCGAGTTATAGTTAGCTTAACTAACTATAACGGGGGAATTTCAATGGTTTTTTACGAGTAAAATGTCCAGCTAACTATAACGTGTGTGAAACTTTTGGTTTTTTCATTGAATTTCTAAGGTTTTTTAAATGCTAATTCCTAACTATAACGTGTGTGAAACCTATGGTTTTTTCATTGAATATATATATATATATATATATATATATATATATATATATATATATATAGTGAAATGTGCCTAAAATCCACAAAGACCCAATACAGCCACCGGGAAGGCCAATCATTTCTGCCAAAGAGAGTCTCTTCGAGAATACCCCAAAATACATTGATTACTTCTTGCAAGGATATGTCCACAATTTTCCCTTGTACACCAAGGCTACTGGGGACGTTTTAAAGAGGATATACTCGTTAATCACGCTTGATGTTTCATCCCTGTACACCAGCATTAAAAACGAGGATGGTATCTGTGCTACTGAGCACTTTTTGAAAAGCAGGCAATTACATCTGTATAAACATACTATGGTGCTGATCTTGATGATTAAGTGGTGCTTAACCAACAACTGCTTCAGGTCTTTAAACAGATTTGTGGTATGGAGATGGGCACCTGATCTGCCCCCAGCTATGCTTGTTTGCATATGGGCTGGTGGGAGGAGCAGGTGCTCATCTATGACCACAGGGAGGTTTGGGATTAGCATGCTGTTTGTTGGTTGCGATACATTGACAACCTCTTCGTGATTTGGAGAGGTTTGTTTCAGGCTGTTACAGAATTCCTTAAGGCAATCAACCACAATGATTTGATTTTACATTTCACTGGCAACATAAGTTCAACACAGGTGGATTTTTTAGACCTCCAATTATTTGTGAAAGGGAACAGATTGGAGACTAAACTGTACAGAAAAACAAAACATCTGGAAACTTAACCTTGCACGCACACAGCTTTCACCATCAACATCTGAAAATGAGCATCCACAGTGGGGAATTGCTTAGGATGAGGCGAAATTGTAGCTGTGTCAAGGACTAGCACATAGGTAAAGAAGAGATGCTAAGCAGATTTATTGAACAAGGCTATACTAAGGACGTTCTGTCCTCTGCTGTTGCTAAGGTAGAACCAATGGAAAGGGACAGCTTACTCTCCCTAAGTGAAGAGAAGAAAGGAAAGAAAAAACAGGATTCGGCCATTAGACTGATAACAACCCATAACACGCAGGAGAAATTGGTGAGAAGGGCACTACAGAAACACTGGCACCTATTAAAGGGGGATCTAGTCTTAGGGCCGACAACCCGTGAGTCTCCAAAGATAACCTTCGGCAGAGCATATCCCATGAGAGATGTCCAGGTGCTGAGCATCCTAGAAATAAAAAAGCAAATGGGTTGGGTGCAGGGTACTGATGGTTTTTACAAACCGGTCCTAGGATGCATGATTCCGGTCCAGGGAAGACATGGCTTGGCAGTTCGGGCTGGACTGTTCCCATGAGGCACAGGGTCAAGACTGATTTGCATATGGCCATGTCTGAACTGGGGTGGCGTGGTGAGCAAAATAACAATGGATTAACCCAGATCTGTGACTGGGGGTCAATGTGCAACATTCCGTTCATCATCTTGTGTGTTTTGCGGTTTTTACAAATGTCACAGGTGCAAAGCATGCACACATGGTGTCATACAAAATAATATATAACACCATTTAGTGATCAACTCAGAAAGATCAGATGAGTTTACAACTGCAAATAGGAGCTTGTGGTGTATGTATTAGTTTGCAGGTGTGGCCTAAGATATGTTGGAAGTACCATCTTACAAGTTCACCCGAGAATATTGTAACACTTTTGGGCAGTCAATAATAAGGATTGGACACCCCCAGAGGCAATTCACATTCATGATTTACATGGAAACAATCTAAGATTTCCGTCTTATTTTGTAATAGATGTAGGCCCTAAATACCCTAGGGGAGGAAATTGCGAGAGATCATAAAATCAGTTGGAGAGCAGGTCCATTGTTAACCTTGATACAATGTGTCCAAATGGCTTGAATACCGAAGAGGAACTGAACGTATTTTTATGAGATATAGTTCAGTGCATGAGTAATTTGTATATAGATTTTGAGGATGTCCACACTTTATCTATGTCACTATAACCAAAAATCTAATTGTTTTTTTGCAAGGGAAGGCTGTAACATGAAGGAAGTGGAGTCAGGGCCTGCTTTAGTGCTGGTGGCGCCCGGTGCGACAATCATTTTTGGCACCCCCACACCCCATGACCGCCTCCCCAGATTCTCTCACTAGCACCGGTCAAAAGTACCCCTCCTCTCTCCAATCATAAGTTGTTGCTAAACATAGTGCCCCTCCTGTGGTCAGTGCCCCCTCCACAGGTCAGTGCCCAATGTAACTCTACTAGTTGCACTGCCCAAAAGCCGGCCCTGAGCATAGTAAATTAGGTATGAGAAGGGCAACACAATTGTATTGATTTAAGCTGTGCATATTTTTTACCATGCCCAGCAATGCAAACATGAAAAGTTTTTATGTAAAGATCTTTAATTGCCCACTGGGGCTCAATTATGTGTCAATGATTTGGAACGGATATGTTGGTTGGTTGCTGTGTATCAATGCATTGATGCATAATATGTATTGTGATTTACATATGCGAGTGAAGGTAGATACAACATACACAAAATTAGACAGCTGCCCATAATGGCTTCAACGGCATGCCACATGTACGCAACATACCTGCTTTAATGATTGCTTACTTGAATACTAATGATATGGGTACAGCCGGATGCATATTAATACCCTCTAGAATTGAAAAATTCATTTGTGATATTTTTTGATGTTTTGAAAAAGAAAACAGACTTTGAGATGCAGTCTGTTTTTGGTGCAATTGATCATGTGGACACTATTTGAGAGGCCCGTTAATGGCTCGGCGTGCATGTGAACAAGGTCACATGGTGACCGAAACGCGTTAAGGCTGAATAGTGCAAAATGAACTGTTTGAAGATACCTGGGTCTGCGTGTGGTCATTTGGTGAAAGCAACATTACGCGGGTGCATGCTGGGGCCTGTAGTTGAGCCTTAAGACCTCGTGACCACATGGATGAATATTCAACTCACCTGTGAGAAAGGCGGGGTGACGCCGAAACCGGTCACGACTATGAGTTATTTAAATGCTGCCTCAGACGAATAAAGTCTTTTGTTTCGCACAGAAGTCGGAGTGGGGCTCTGTTTCTTTGAAATTCTATGCATGCAGGATTCTCCGCTCCTGCAATTAAGAGCCCGCCCTGCAGTGTCGGTGTCCCCCAGTAAAACGGAGGATATATACATCTATAAGGCATGTTAATTTGGAGCTAATCGCAGTAACTATGAGATATTTGAGGGTAGAACTTGTAGGATCAGAGAAAGGATTACATGTGAGACCGAGTTTGTGGGCTATGTTTTGGAATGTGGTTGTGGAATGCAGTATGTAGGCAGTATTATCAACAAGGTCAGACTCAGGATCCTTTTGCACATTAGGACCATTAAGCACCAAGATAGAGCATACCCTATGGCTAAACACTTTCGGGAGGTGCATCAGTGCAATTTGACATCCTTGCAGTATTATGGCATAACAAAAAACAAAATGGGGGACAAAGGGCTAATGAAGGTCCAGCACACACGCCCCTGGGTAAGACTGAGAAACAAAAGGGTGCGCAGTTCCTATGGGTGATAGGTCGATAGAGTGCTAAATGGATCAAGTCAGGGGGATCTGATCCTTTAGGAGCAAGAGCCCTCACACATCCGAGGGGTGTCATGCTTCATCATTGGGCAGCTCCTCGTTGGGCCGGCGTTGCAATGCCCAACGGGCCCCGCAGGGGGCTCTTTGCCGGAGGTCTTTTGAGCTGCCATCTGTTAAGTGTGGAGGGTGTAGTGAGGGTGTAGTGTGTGAGTAGAGTGGTGCGGTGTCTTAAAAATAACTCTGGGGATTCATAGGACAAAACTTTCACTGAGCGTTTTGAACCCTAGGTTATATTAAACAAGCATTTGCAATGCAATAGGTCTAGCAGTTGCGAGAGTTTCAGCTATTGGCATTGTAAATGACAATGCTTTTTATTTATGCGTTTGAAAATCAGCAAGCTGTGCATAAATAAGCACTTAGTACTTATAGTCGTTGCCTACGAGAAGCAAGACTGGCAGTCTCTTTTACTGCCAGCCTTGCTTCTGGTAAGCAAGGACTATACTTATAAAGTGCGTGTTTATGCACCGCTTGCAAGTTTTTAAAACAAATGAATAAATACGGTTCACCAGAGCATTCGTTTATTGGTGAAACGCTGCGTATGAAACACCCAGGTAGGAAAATTTATTGACTGAGGTTACTCCCTCTTGCTAGAGAAGGGCAGTTAACTGAGGGAAGAAAAGAGCGCGAAAGTTAAGAAAGGAAGAACGGAATATTGAGTAGAAATTGAAGAAATGACAGCGAAAGGGTATTGAAGAGGAGGAAGAACAGAAGTGGGATTGTGAAAGGTGGCCCAAAGAGAAAAGAAGCAGAGGGAGGCTAAAAAGAATGACAATGTGAAGTGGAAGAGGAGGGAGGAGCGAAAGGAGGTAGAGTTGGAAAGATGTGGAGAGCAGAAGATATTAGGGCAGAGAGGGACGGAGGGAAAGAGTATTATAGAGGACAGATGTAAAGGTCAGAATTAAAATGGACAGGGATCCGGTAAGAAGCAAAATGAAAAGACGGTGAGCGAAAGAAGAAAGGATGTTAAACTAAGCAAGAGGAATGAAATGGAGCAAGAAAGAAAGGGAGAACATCAGTTGAGTGAGATAGCCGCTGGCGATATTCAGTACAAAAACAGTCCGTATGAAGTTAGTCCTCAGCACGGTTTAATGGACAGAGAACGTTTAGGCAGTAGTAGTGATTGTCTTGGTTCCCTGCTTCACCCTGTTTAACCACCTACCCCTCCGATCCGCACTTATTGAGCTACACTGCCGCCCCCGCCCCTCTCCTGCGCTCTCACTCACTCCTGCCAGCAGAGGAAACGTGTTCCCTATTTCCGCAGGCCGTGCTAGCTCTTGGGCCCCATCCTGTTTGCCAGATGAGAGTGTTTGTCCTCGCTCTAAATACTTATAAGGGCCCAAAGGCGAGATCGATTGCATTGTTGACGCCTGTAAAACATAGAGAGGGGCGAAGGGGCTCATTCTAGGGCGAGTGAGGCGGTGGAGGGACTGATTCACTGACATAGTTTGCAAACTGTAACCCCTGCGTTGTATGAAGGAATCTTAAGCCGCAGTGATCCTCGCCTCTCCAGCAACCGCTGCTCTGAAGAGTTTAATAATATGGTCTGGTACTTACCTATGTCCCCAACTACAGACTCTGGGGTTATGGATGGCACCTCCCTCCCCCAGCATAACAGTATTGGAAATCACACCAAAATGATATATTTTTGGATTAGGGGGTGCAACCCCCTGACCGTATTTATTAAAAATTAACAAACAATTTGTAAAACATTATATACAGAACTTTACGCAGAAAGTACAGATACATTTGATAGACAGTTATTCCAGGGCTAACCTTAACACAGTCTAATACACAAGACACTCCTAAATCTATCAATGCATGTATTTACTTTCTGCATGTCCCATCTAGAGCCTACGGCAAAGTCAATGACTGGCAGCTCCCCGGGTCCCACTGTACTACCAAATACTACCCCTGGAATAAGGTTGCGCAGGGGGTACAGCTTATCGGATGGATACTTTCCCCCGGGCCCCTCCTACGCCCTGTGCCTTAAACTCCATTACGGGGGGCTGCAGACTTCTGCATAATGGCGCCTTGATGCGCATGCGCGTGCGGGGGTGTCCCCAGGCCCATTGGGAAGGATGACTCCCCCGGCCCCCGCACTCCGACAGCCTACTTACCAGCTGTCACTACCCCTGGAGTTACATGGTGCTGACCGCTAAGGACCGAAGACTATGCTTACCAATCATGACCTTACCGCCTGACCAGAGACACCACTAAATACGACAATATCTAACTGAAAGAGAAATTCAACCTCATGCTTTTATTTGTACGTTAATTCAGAATCAATTACATAAAATCACTTTGTTACCTGCAAATAAATTGGAAAAAAGGGAAACAAAAGATAGTTATCCATAACACACAAGCCAAAAAACAAACCTTCCAATAACACTGCCTTAGTGGATGGTGGGTGGGAAAGAAAAACTGATTACGGGCCCGCAGCCGGCCCGGTGAATGTTCCTGTGGGGAGCAAGAACAAGAGACTGTTCTGCTCTCCACAGCCCCCTTCTAAGGAGGGCGCCCAGGCTGACCAGATCAGACCGGTCTACCTGGCCGCAGGCTGGACGTTTTTGAGCCGGAAGCACCGAAGTGCTTCCAGTTCAAAGAGGCCGCCTCTCCCATTGGTCGATGCGGGGGAGGGAGGGCTGCGTCATTTGCTGACGCGGCCTCCCCCCCTTCTCCTGGCCGGGGACTAGTGTGACCGCCATAATGGCGGCACGGTCTATGCTAGCCCTCGCCTTCTCCATATGGTCTGGTACTTACCTATGTCCCCTACTCCAACTACAGACTCTCGGGTTATGGATGGCACCTCCCTCCCCCAGCATAACAGTATTGGAAATCACACCAAAATGATATATTTTTGGATTAGGGGGTGTAACCCCCCCGCCGTATTTATTAAAAATTAACAAACAATTTGTAAAACATTATATACAGAACTTTACGCAGAAAGTACAGATACATTTGATAGACAGTTATTCCAGGGCTAACCTTAACACAGAAGAAAACAACAAAAGAGTGTGATGATAACAGAACTAGTGAGTCTGAATAACAAAAACTATTTTGGTTACTAGTGCCTTTATTCGCAATTGTTCTGGTCTGGTTTATTTTAAAATACTCGTTGATTAATGCATCGATTTGAGTAGTCTCCCTAAACAGGGTATAGATGCACTTAGCATTTTTTTCAGTCATACTTAATTTGAAAGTACATTCTGTGGGAACAACACACTTTAATGAATATCCCACGTTTAACACTGCTTCAATCTTTTGATTATATATAGTATCACATAATTAAAAGTCATTGATTGATGTGTTGCACTTTATGTGATTATCTCCTTACAGGTATCCTTTCGAGAGTACGGAAGGGACATAACGAGAACCGTGAGTGTATCGGTTTCCAAAACACCTGAGGTTAGGGTGGGCTTTAGTAAGCCTATACCGCCCTGGTGTATTTCTTCTTTTTCTGGTTAGGTCCTGATGAAAGCTTGGTAAATCGTACATTCAAAGCTGAAACATGTCGACCATGATGACCACCATCGGATGCTTCTGACTCATTAATAGTCAAGACTAGACATCCGTCACTGTTTTTAAACGTCTAAGCCTCATCCTAATTAAATTGATTGGTGGATGAGTCTTGATATTTTAACGAATTTTTTCCTCACCTTCACTGATTTTCATGAACTTTTTAGTCTTTCTTTGTTGCTCCGCCCTAACATAGCGTCGTAGCACACTGGTGGTACACAAGGTACCTCCAGCAGAACCCCATGATGAAGCATGTCATCAACTATGTTGATGAGTGAGGGTTCACTAATCACTTCAGATTGACTTGCAGTGTCACGATAGTTTTTGTTATTCAGACTCACTAGTTCTGTTATCATCACACTCTTTTGTTGTTTTCTTCTGATAGACTTAGGGGGACTAAGAGTGTGTCTTGACCCTCTCTCTCTTGTTGTTTGAAACTAACCTTAACACAGTCTAATACACAAGACACTCCTACCGTAAATCTATCAATGCATGTATTTACTTTCTGCATGTCCCATCTAGAGCCTACGGCAAAGTCAATGACTGTCAGCTACCCCGGTCCCAGTGTACTACCATACACTACCCCTGGAATAAGGTAGCGCAGGGGGTACAGCTTATCGGGTGGATACTTTCCCCCGGAGCCCACTACGCCCTGTGCTTTAAACTCCATTACAGGGGCTGCAGACTTCTGCATAATGGTGCCTTGATGTGCATTCGCGTGCGGGGGTGACCCCAGGCCCACTGGGAAGGATGACTCCCGCGGCCCCCGCACCCCGACAGCCTACTTACCAGCTGTCACTACCCCTGGAGTTACATGGTGCTGACCGCTAAGGACCGAAGACTATGCTTACCAATCATGACCTTACCGCCACAGGCCAGCGTATTTGTCCGACTACCTGGCCTCCCCCTCACTCACTAAGAAGGTCATGTACTGCACCTCATACTCTCCACCCAAGCTAGGATGTCCTCCATGAAAGCCTGATTCCCTTTATGTGAGAGGTGCACCCCGTCCTGCAGAAAAAACTGTTCCTCCCTGATGTATCTGTGTCCTATGGACCTTAATCTAGGGGTCCTGAATAACTTATCAAATTTGTTGTTGATCCGCTTTACCGCATAATTCAGCGCTCTAACTGACTCGCCCCCCCTCCAATGGAACCTGGGGATCATGTGCGACCATGCTATTATCGACTGAGGACACTGCTTCGCTAGCAATCCCACTTCTGTGAGCAGATCTTCCACTAGTACTCTCCTGCCTAATCGGGCCAAGTCATTACCCCCCAGGTGCAGGATCCAGATCGCCGGTGGTCCCGTACTTGCTTTCAAAGCGTGGTTCACCAACTCCCTGAATTGACCTACGCACAAGCCACCCTGTCCGATAAATGATAACCTTATCCCTAGTTGATGGGCCCTAGTCCTGACAGGCCCTGAAAATAAATTCTTTAAACGGCGAATATATGAGTGCCCTATCACCCAAACATGTTGATCTTCCTGGTGCGAAGAGTGAACTTGCGCCATCATTTCTGTTGCTTGCCCGAAGCTCGTCGTCCGACGTTCTTCTGTTTGCTCCTGTGGTTTGTGAGTGCGAACGAGTGCAGGCTTCCCCCCTGAGTCACAGGATGAAGAAACTGCGAATGACATGGAAACAAGAGAGCCAAGGTAAATGCCTTATCACGCTGGCATGCAGCACACAAATACCAAAAAACTGCACCTAGCACTATCTGATAGTGAAATTTACCCCTCTCTCTGAGTCACAGGAAGAAGGGAAAAAAAAACATTGCGCACTTAAAAACGGACAGTCACACCGTCCTAGAGGATGTGCAGCCACACATATCTCTTGTAACAGTTAGAGGACCACCTACCAATCCGCTTGAGATGCTCGTCCCCCAGCCCTCTTGCTGCTGCTTCAGTGGCTGCCCCTATCCTGAAAGAATGAGTCCCGAAGTCGGCAGTGTCTAGCCCGGCATTCTTCAATGCCAGAAGCATGACTCTCCTGAACTGGAACACCGTGATTGGTGACCTGTCCCCATGTATCAAGAGAGGCCCTCTCGCGGTTTGTGACCGTTGGGCCATAAAGGCCTCAAGCCTGTAGACAGAGCAGCATGAAGTGTCCCCTGCCCTGTGTAACACTATGCTCTCTCCCCTACCATCTTGATCAGTTTTTGACTTTAGGATGGAAATCAGCACTGAATCCTTCTTTATGTTAACGTGTCCTATATGCAGGCCCCCCAGCCAATCTTTCTTATTCTTTGCGACTAGCACGCCTACCCTAAATGCGCCGTAAAATGAAAGGTAGAATACTGCTTGAAAAAGGACCACTTCGCCTGGGGAAGTGCACACCTGCGGCAGTGCCCCCACTAGTTTCCCTAGTGTTTCTAATCCTATGGGTCTCCTGACATCCGGCTGCCCTCCCTGCAAGCGTTGCCATCCTTTCAGTGCCTGGCGTACCACGAAGTTCCTTGTGGGATTCCCTCTTCCATTTATCTTTGCAAAAAATGATATGGCTGAGATATGTCTTCTTGCCCCTGATACCGTGCGCCCTTTTTCCCTCATGAAAGCAAGATATTCAACTACTGACTCATGGTCATGCCACTTGTGCTCTCACTGTTCCCCCAAGATAAAACAAAAAGACCCAAACGCCCCTTCGTAAGCACTTCTGGTTCTGGGCCATTGTTGGGGTGATGTAGGGGTGGGCGTGGTACGACCCGTACCCATGCCTTTGGGACGAGGGTACGGGCCGTACCGCCATTGTTGGGGTGACGTAGGGGTACGGCCCATACCCATCCCTTAAGGACGTGGGTACGTGTCGTACCACGCCAGTGGACAGACACATAGGGGTGTGTGGCCATCAGCCCCAGCAGTGCCCAGACATATGAGGGGTGGGCGCAGAGTCCTCCCAGCAGTGCCCAGACATAGGAGGGGTGGGTACTGAGTCCTCCCAGCAGTGCCCAGACATAGGAGGGGTTGGTGCCTATCACTCCCAGCAGTGCCCAGACACAGGAGGGGTGGGTGCAGAGTCCTCCCAGCAGTACCCAGACATAGGAGGGGTGGGTGCCTATCACTCCCAGCAGTGCCCAGACATAGGAGGGGTGGGTGCAGAGTCCTCCCAGCAGTGCCCAGACAAAGGAGGGGTGGGTGCAGAGTCCTCCCAGCAGTGCCCAGACATAGGAGGGGTGGGTGCAGAGTCCTCCCAGTAGTGCCCAGACACAGGAGGGGTGGGTGCAGAGGACTCCCAGCAGTGCCCAGACATAGGAGGGGTGGGTGCAGAGTCCTCCCAGCAGTGCCCAGACACAGGAGGGGTGGGTGCAGAGTCCTCCCAGCAGTGCCCAGACATAGGAGGGGTGGGTGCAGAGTCCTCCCAGCAGTGCCCAGACACAGGAGGGGTGGGTGCAGAGGACTCCCAGCAGTTCCCAGACATAGGAGGGGTGGGTGCAGAGTCCTCCCAGCAGTGCCCAGACACAGGAGGGGTGGATGCAGAGGACTCCCAGCAGTGCCCAGACATAGGAGGGGTGGGTGCAGAGTCCTCCCAGCAGTGCCCAGACTTAGGAGGGGTTGGTGCAGAGTCCTTCCAGCAGTGCCCAGACATAGGAGGGATGGGTGCAGAGTCCTCCCAGCAGTGCCCAGACACAGGAGGGGCGGGTGCAGAGTCCTCCCAGCAGTGCCCAGACACAGGAGGGGTGGGTGCAGAGGACACCCAGCAGTGCCCAGACATAGGAGGGGTGGGTGCAGAGTCCTCCCAGCAGTGCCCAGACACAGGAGGGGTGGGTGCAGAGGACTCCCAGCAGTGCCCAGACATAGGAGGGGTGGGTGCAGAGTCCTCCCAGCAGTGCCCAGACATAGGAGGGGTGGGTGCAGAGTCCTCCCAGCAGTGCCCAGACACAGGAGAGGTGGGTGCAGAGTCCTCCCAGCAGTGCCCAGACATAGGAGGGGTGGGTGCAGAGTCCTCCCAGCAGTGCCCAGACACAGGAGGGGTGGGTGCAGAGGACTCCCAGCAGTGACCAGACATAGGAGGGGTGGGTGCAGAGTCCTCCCAGCAGTGCCCAGACATAGGAGGGGTGGGTGCAGAGTCCTCCCAGCAGTGCCCAGACACAGGAGGGGTGGGTGCAGAAGACTCCCAGCAGTGCCCAGACATAGGAGGGGTGGGTGCAGAGTCCTCCCAGTAGTGCCCAGACACAGGAGGGGTGGGTGCAGAGGACTCCCAGCAGTGCCCAGACATAGGAGGGGTGGGTGCAGAGTCCTCCCAGCAGTGCCCAGACACAGGAGGGGTGGGTGCAGAGGTCTCCCAGCAGTGCCCAGACATAGGAGGGGTGGGTGCAGAGTCCTCCCAGCAGTGCCCAGACATAGGAGGGGTGGGTGCAGAGTCCTCCCAGCAGTGCCCAGACATAGGAGGGGTGGGTGCAGAGTCCTCCTAGCAGTGCCCAGACACAGGAGGGGTGGGTGCAGAGTCCTCCCAGCAGTGCCCAGACACTGGAGGGGTGGGTGCAGAGTCCTCCCAGCAGTGCCCAGACATAGGAGGGGTGGGTGCAGAGTCCTCCCAGCAGTGCCCAGACACAGGAGGGGTGGGTGCAGAGTCCTCCCAGCAGTGCCCAGACACAGGAGGGGTGGGTGCCTATCACTCCCAGCAGTGCCCAGACAAAGGAGTTGTGGGTGCAGAGTCCTCCCAGCAGTGCCCAGACACAGGAGGGGTGGGTGCCTATCACTCCCAGCAGTGCCCAGACATAGGAGGGGTGGGTGCAGAGTCCTCCCAGCAGTGCCCAGACAAAGGAGGGGTGGGTGCCTATCACTCCCAGCAGTGCCCAGACACAGGAGGGGTGGGTGCAGAGTCCTCCCAGCAGTGCCCAGACACAGGAGGGGTGGGTGCCTATCACTTCCAGCAGTGCCCAGACATAGGAGGGGTGGGTGCAGAGTCCTCCCAGCAGTGCCCAGACACAGGAGGGGTGGGTGCAGAGTCCTCCCAGCAGTGCCCAGACATAGGAGGGGTGGGTGCAGAGTCCTCCCAGCAGTGCCCAGACACAGGAGGGGTGGGTGCAGAGGACTCCCAGCAGTGCCCAGACATAGGAGGGGTGGGTGCAGAGTCCTCCCAGCAGTGCCCAGACACAGGAGGGGTGGGTGCAGAGTCCTCCCAGCAGTGGGCAGAGACATGGTGGTGTGTACACCATCCTACAATTAGCAAAACTCCATGGGTGCATGAAGGCATACACAAAGTGCGACTATATTGAGAGTGGCATGCCAACACATCACTGACAGCAGTGTCCTACTCCCATGAGGGTGGATGTCCATCCCCCACTGCATGACACACCACATGTGGGTGGGATGACAAATGACACATGCTTACCCACCCCTGGCGCTAGCAGCACAATACACACACTGAGAGCATGCAACAAGACTGTATATTCATGTGCCACCCTACTAAACTAAGAGACCCAAAGGGAACACACACTGTCACACACATTCCAGGACTGATAGGAATGTACAGGTGCTGGGGCAGCCAACAAGTTGTTGCCTCCCATGGAATGAAAAGGGTGGAGTACCCACAGATACAATGCCCACAATTGTCAGACAGGTGGCCAAAGACCCTGCAGAACACGTAACACATGTGTGCGAGGCTGGGAGTACACACATGCATAGTGCGTAAAAGGGAACATGTCCACATGAAGTCATGTCAATATACTCCATACACAAGTACAGTGACCACCAAGGATGCCACAAATGATGCAGGTGGAGACATTGCTGAGCATGCATGGCCAAAGTTGAAGGGATCCGTCACACACCCAGGAAATGTAGACAGAGCTCAGCACAACAATTGGGAAACACCCTGCAGGGAAGATGTCAGGGTCCACAGAGGAAGGAACACACCTTTGGACAATGTCACCATACAGTAAGAGCTTACATGACCAAAGATTATTTGCAGATACCTTGTGATGGCACACAGATACCAGGGTCCACCCCATGAGCAGCACACTACAACATTTCCCAGACACCTAACACATTATCACCACCCCAAATCATGGAGCAGCACCACCAACAGCAAGACCAGAAAAGCATTCGTGTGCAAATGAAAACCAAAATGCTTTATTCAGCATAAAAAATTATAGCAAAAGAAATGGCCACTATATACAGGGCCCATAGGCCAGGCCATGTGCGAAGTCCTGGTGGGGGACACTTTGGGACGCGTTTCCCCTAGCTTGCCTGCACAGTTCACTCTTCCATATCATCCACAGAAGGGGGGGCATCATGTGGGGGGGAAGGGCCAGGCACCGCAGGGACAGGAGGGGCAAGGGCAGGTGTTGTGGGTGCAGGGACGGACGACTCCACCACAGGGGGTGGGGCAGCGCCAAAGGTAGTGGTTAGGATGGCGCTGCACACGGTTGCAAGGTCTGCCAGCGTCTCCCCTGCACCCGAAGGAACCACAGGCCCCAAGGAGGGGTGGGGGTCGGAGGGATGGGTTGCAGCGCTACTGGGGGAGGGTGTGGACAGGGGGGGACTCAACTCCCCTGCCTGGGGACTTCCTCGACCGCTTGCGGGGTGGTGTCACACTGGGGCTGAGGGACAGGCTGGCCATGAAGGACTCTTTGTCCGACTGTTGGGCAGGGGAGCCAAGGGGAGTGGTTTTGGAGGAAGTGGGTCGTGAGGACTGCGGACTCCCACTGTGGCTGTGTGGCTGCCGTTTGCCCCACGACCCAGTGGGTGTGCCTACTTCCCCCTGTGTGTGCGTGACTGGAGGAGTGCGCTTGGCCTTCCCTGGTGGTGTGCTGCCTGTGTCTGGTGGGGTGCGTGCATGGGGACGTCTGGGTGTGCGTGGGACAGGCATGGGAGTGGGAAGTGTGGATGCTGCAGGGGTAGGGGGGGGACGGAGCGCTGCTGGAGATCCACTGCTGCAGTCAGTGACGAGTCTATGGACCTCAGCAGCATCCGTTGGTCAGACATCGCTGCTGACTGACATGCCCTCCATGTACGACACCATCTGTGTCAGCAGTCTGGTGTGGCCATGGAGGACATTAAGCAGCGATGTCTGACCAACCTGCAACTGCCGCAGGATGTCCACAGACTCAGCATTGACGGCAGCAGGGGAGACAGGGGCAGGGGGTGCGGTGCCTGGCACGAAGGAGACATGTTGTCGCCTAGCACGAAGGGAAGGGACCCGAGCAAGTGGGAGGCCAGTGATGGGAATGGAGGGGGCGGCGAGAGATGGAGTGCTGCTTTCAGCTCTGGGAGCAGCCTCCGCCCCCTCTGGGAGCTCAGCCTCGGACCCGTCAGCGTCATAGTCGGTGGTGAGACTGGACAGGTCCTCCGCCTCACTCCCCTCGGCCTCCGTGCCACTTGCTGCGCAAGACTCGCCAGCAGTGGTGGCACCGGTGCTGGATCCCTCCTCAAGGTCCGTGCCAGTGTCTCCCTCGGTTTCCCCTGACGATGTGGGCAAGGTGAAGAGACAGGAAATAATCAGACACCTGTATACATATGACACATGAGTCAAAACTACATAGGTCACAGTGCATAGCATGAAAAGCAACATGAGTAACATCTACAATACTACGCACATGTGTAGGCCCTGCACCACACAGTGGGTTGACCCACCATGCCACTGAGAAACAATGGAGAGCATGACACAACAGCAAATAACTTGATATCAAATGAGACAGAGGAGCTAGTGTCTGGGGACAGTCGAGCACAGCATCAGGACCACACACCGTTGCCAAAAAAGGGATGAGCAGGAACCATGCCTGTTAACTTTTGGCACATGCATGCATAGCAAATACATTAAACCGTGCCCAACATGACTGGGTCACTACATGTTGAGTGTATGTCCAGACAATCATCACACACAGGCCAGACCTGGCAAGGAGACATACGGTCTGGACATGTAGGCCTTGCCCGCACAAACACCCCCCTACCTGACACAATGTGATTGAGACAGAGGAAGTAATTACACCTCGTACTCGGGGATTAAAAAAATGCCCTACAATAAATCCTGATTGTACACGAACTACCCCTCGTGCGCCTGACCACACATATAATTGAAAAACAACCATCATCAGATAGTTGTACCAAGACACACAGGCACTGGCCACTGTGAGTATGCACAAGCCAAATTGGATCACCCTGTCAAGTGGACACATGTAGCACACTTAACGTAAATACAAATGAGGCCAGGGTACAATGCCACAGAGCCCAACCTATGCTGAAGACACAGAGAATGTCCACATTGTTGGCTGACACACATCATACCTAGGAAAAGGTGCCCCAGGGGACTGTAGTGGCCACACTCCTCCATGGTCCTGTATGGATATGACTGCAACAGAAGCGACCGTCCCTGCACTATGCATATCTCACACTCATGCACATCATGTCTGAGGGCACAACATTGGTCATGCATGCTTAGGCTTTCCTGTTTTCAGTTTCTATTTTTGGTAAATTCTGGTGGGGTTTTTTCAGTGTTTTCAAGTGATTTTAATACCTTAAAAAAACAGTGTTTTTCAGTGGTTACACATTTTTGCGCCATTAAAAACTACAGAAACAGTGTTTTTCCGGTGTTTATGGAACATTTCGCTTTTATTATTGCTTGCTTTCTGCACTGATAGAGCATGGTATATAGACATTGTAAGTATAGTGTATATAAAGTCCAAATAGATTTTTGCAAATTAAACTTATTGTTGTACACCATACAATACTTCTTCAGTGAGTCTTTGGTCATGTGTGCTTGCTCTTTCCTTCCCATGTAAAGTTCTGTGTAAAGGCCCTCTCAACATTGGCACTTGAGATGCGCAATGTCAAAACAGCAAGTAGACAACTTGTTAACTCCGGCCATTGACATAGCTTTCTATGCCAATACTGGTTCACTTGAAGATTGCCATTCTCAGGGCAGGTTCTGCAGCATTTGCGCTGATCTGGGCGCTTATGCCCTCAGAGTTATTAAAGTGGTCAAAAATGAAGCAGCACTTTTGAAACTACTGAGGAAATTCCCCTTTATGGAAGGGATCTAGAACTTGTACAGAGTACCACAGTGAGGTTTCATTGACTTCAAATGCTATTGATGGTGAAGGGGCATTTCTATGCATCATTGCAAACCATTTCTCAGACATTGTAAAATAAAAGTTCCCGAATTGCTCTTCATCATTGCTTTGCTTACGGAGTGCCAAGCACTCTAATATGGAACATGTTGCAGTGCCAAAGTCACTAAAGGTGTCCCCCAGCCTACTCCCAAGGAAATGTTTCACATCTACACCAATTATGCTGAACACTTGGCAGACAAGGGTATTTTCAGACTCTAGTTTTTTAATATGTCCACAACGGCAGTTATGTTTTGCTATAAAAATCTAAGAATGCAGTAGAGTGAACTTTTTTCACATTACTATCAATATGTGACCAAAGATCCTCACATTACTTGCCTTTGGCATCATCACGCGGCAAAAATTCGGTAAACGGTTGCCACATGGATAATTTGGCATTCATAGCCCCTTGGACTGAGAACCATCAGCTAAGGGCCACAGTTGGAATGACTCTTTATTTGATGCCACACAAGGCACAAAATAATAAATATTTGTGTTTTAGTTCCTGTGCATAAGAAAACACTGCACCAGAATGGACTAAAAAGTCAATAGCATTCCTCATTAACTCTGAAGATTGTAAAGATGCTTTCAGCATACCATCTAACAAGTGGCAAGGATCTCTTACAGGGAAGCACTTCAGCTCAGATATCAATTTTGACAGGTCATCACACAACTTTTTCATATACGTAGCTGAATCACTTCAAATACAAACAATATCACTCCAATCTTTGTTGAACTGTGAAAGAACCTTTTGTTCAGAGCATCCCAAGTGACACTGCTGTCCATGTTTTCCAAAATTCTAGTGTCATGTTTTAACCAGTATCCCAGATGCTTGGTGATAGCGCTCTTTTCACATATACTTGTCACTATACCTTGCATTAAATGTTTAAAGCCTGGGGTGTTGGCAATTCGCCTACTATCAATACTGACTCACTAGAAACTGGGGGCTGATGTATTAAGGGTTTTTACCCTTTCTGTGTGGGTAAATGTGATGACACATTAGGAAAGATTCTTATAAAACCAGCCATTTTACCTATCAGTGAAAGAATCAAATATGATTTTGATATATCCTGATTCTCTACAGTATATAAAATAATTAAACAAGACCTAAAACATGCTTCTTATCTCTGCATCTTTAGACCAAAGACTACAGAACTGAAAAAAACAAAAGGAAGAAGAAACAATATTTTAGTGGCATACCTAAACAACAAAACTCCAGCAGAATAATGTTAGCCCACACTTTCTTACGGCTAGCTTGTATAACAAAGTTACATTGTATTGGCCCCTTCAGGAAGAAAAAAAAGACTATTTCACTCCCTGTTTCCTTTCTTTGAAGGGAATTTAGTTTGTGGTTGTGCAGGTGTTTTTTCAGTGTTTCTATGTTTTCACTGGTGAGTGCTATTTCTCTTTCAGTGGGGTTTTATCAGTTATTATAGGTTTAAACCTAAAACCGGACAGCCTATGCATGCTGTAAGGCAGTACACTTTTAAGACACACTCCTATGTCGGGATTCAGCAGCAATGTCAACTTACATGGACCCCACAATGACTGAACTGGCCAGGGCACAGGCAAGCTCACAACACATGTAACACACCACCCGCACACATGATGTTGCAAGCATTGGGCACTTGGATTAACTGCCAGCCTAGATAACCTTGTGCAAGAGTGACTACCCACAGACCCGGGAACACATGTCAAGGAGGGGAAGGGAGGAAGAACAGCACGGATTGACTTTGTGGAACAGGATATGCACTGCACATATAAACCCTGGCAGTGTATCCATGCGACTGCACACTTCCAAAAGCTGGTGACACACAACAAACACACATGTACCTACCCCCTTCCTGCTGCTGCTTCTCCAGTAAGCGCCTATCCAAGTCAGGGAAGACCACCGCCAGCACACGCTTCCTGATGTGGGTCAGGCGCCGGCGCCCACGGTTCTTCTTCCCTTCTGGTGAGTCCCCCAGCAGGACCCAGGCGATCCTCCTGGTCCAGCACCGGATATCCTGCCAGCGCTTCCTCACCTGGGCCAGGCGCCGCTTCCGACCCTCCACCGACCTCACGGCAATGACGGCTTGCCTCCAAATCTCCCCCTTGGCATAGGCGTCTACCTGTGAGGATGACAAAGTGAGACAACTTAAATATACATGCTACATGTCACAGAGACACACATTAGAACAATTTGGCTGGTTTGAACAGGGCATTGTATGCAGCAGACTCATTGCACCTTTGTCATAGGGACATTATCCTCTGGGGAAGGCAAAATGCACGACGTGGAATTGAAAGTACACAGGTGGAATGAGGGGTGCGACACAATCAATGATCATGGCTCACACTGTGCATCACAAGCTATACCAGGATTATGTACAGCAGTCACATGCCCCAGGCCACTGATGAAACCTCAGCAGAGTACACAGACACACACAGGCACAGGACAATCACCTGCCATTGGCAACTGCGGGTACAAACCTCACTCTGCACATGTGCCACTTGACTGGGGGGTGTCACAGGTGTTGGGCTAGCCCAGCACGTCAGACACACAGCACTGCTCCCTGCTCACATCAGATGGGTAGGGTATATGCATCCCTCATGCATCTGGGCTGCAACACTCCACATAGACACT
Organism: Triturus cristatus; assembly: GCF_964204655.1. NCBI lineage: Eukaryota > Metazoa > Chordata > Amphibia > Caudata > Salamandridae > Triturus > Triturus cristatus. The sequence goes on from NC_140585.1 coordinate 292,168,349, forward strand.
CACCCACATGACAGGGGACTTACACACACACCAATGTCCAGGGGACGAACACATCATTTGGACACTCTCACCACAGGTACACTCAACTCACACACATCTGTGGGTACAGTCACCTGTCACACTGGGGGGGACACAGAATCACATCAGGGCTGTAGAAACAACATTCCCAAGAGGATTAGCCAGGCTGAATGTGGCATGCACCATGCAGTGATTGTCACAGTAAGCACTATGCAAGTGAGGAGTGCAGACATGCACTACAGCATGCTCTGCATGTGAGACATGAGGCATTCCCCCCCTGGGACCCACTCTAAACAACATTGCATGTCTGTCACACCTGGACACAATGCCAGAAGTGACAGTCACAAAAAAGGGGCACAGTCTAAGCTAGTGGAGTCAGCACTCACCTGCTCCCCTGGTCTCCCATACATGCTAGGGTACTGTGGGAGGATGCTCACTTTGCCACTGGATTCAAGCAAGCCTGGCTGAAGACGGCTGAAATGCCAGAAACCGGTCCTAGGAAGCTTGTTTCCGGTCCAGGGAAGACATGGCTTGGCAGTTCGGGCTGGACTGTTCCCATGAGGCACAGGGTCAGACTGATTTGCATATGGCCATGTCTGAACTGGGGTGGCAGAGTGGGCTAAAGAATGGTGATGGATTAAACCCAGATCAGTTGACTGGGGGTGAGTGCTTGCAATGTTCAACACTCCGTCCATCATTTCCTTTGGTTTTGCTTTGTTCGCCATAAGTTGGCAGGGTATGCTCAGACGTGAGTCCCTTGCTCACTTTGCCACTGAATTCAAGCAAGCCTGGCTGAAGACGGCTGAAATGCCAGAAACCGGTCCTAGGAAGCTTGTTTCCGGTCCAGGGAAGACATGGCTTGGCAGTTCGGGCTGGACTGTTCCCATGAGGCACAGGGTCAGACTGATTTGCATATGGCCATGTCTGAACTGGGGTGGCAGAGTGGGCTAAAGAATGGTGATGGATTAAACCCAGATCAGTTGACTGGGAGTGAGTGCTTGCAATGTTCAACACTCCGTCCATCATTTCCTTTGGTTTTGCTTTGTTCGCCATAAGTTGGCAGGGTATGCTCAGACGTGAGTCCCTTGCTCACTTTGCCACTGGATTCAAGCAAGCCTGGCTGAAGACGGCTGAAATGCCAGAAACCGGTCCTAGGAAGCTTGTTTCCGGTCCAGGGAAGACATGGCTTGGCAGTTCGGGCTGGACTGTTCCCATGAGGCACAGGGTCAGACTGATTTGCATATGGCCATGTCTGAACTGGGGTGGCAGAGTGAGCTAAAGAATGGTGATGGATTAAACCCAGATCAGTTGACTGGGGGTGAGTGCTTGCAATCTTCAACACTTCGTCCATCATTTCCTTTGGTTTTGCTTTGTTCGCCATAAGTTGGCAGGGTATGCTCAGACGTGAGTCCCTTGCTCACTTTGCCACTGGATTCAAGCAAGCCTGGCTGAAGACGGCTGAAATGCCAGAAACCGGTCCTAGGAAGCTTGTTTCCGGTCCAGGGAAGACATGGCTTGGCAGTTCGGGCTGGACTGTTCCCATGAGGCACAGGGTCAGACTGATTTGCATATGGCCATGTCTGAATTGGGGTGGCAGAGTGGGCTAAAGAATGGTGATGGATTAAACCCAGATCAGTTGACTGGGGGTGAGTGCTTGCAATGTTCAACACTCCGTCCATCATTTCCTTTGGTTTTGCTTTGTTCGCCATAAGTTGGCAGGGTATGCTCAGACGTGAGTCCCTTGCTCACTTTGCCACTGGATTCAAGCAAGCCTGGCTGAAGACGGCTGAAATGCCAGAAACCGGTCCTAGGAAGCTTGTTTCCGGTCCAGGGAAGACATGGCTTGGCAGTTCGGGCTGGACTGTTCCCATGAGGCACAGGGTCAGACTGATTTGCAAATGGCCATGTCTGAACTGGGGTGGCAGAGTGGGCTAAAGAATGGTGATGGATTAAACCCAGATCAGTTGACTGGGGGTGAGTGCTTGCAATGTTCAACACTCCGTCCATCATTTCCTTTGGTTTTGTTTTGTTTAGGATGACATCCAGCAATGCCACATTCTCCTCCAGGGTGAATGGCTGGGCCCTCTCCACAGACCTGGACATGGTGCCAGAGGAATCACGAGCAGCAGCAGTGGTGTGGAATGAAAGGTTGTGCAGGCAAGTGCTCTCTCATGGGACCTGGCTGCCTTATATTTGCCTTGCTGGCCTGTTTCATTTACAGGAGTACAGAGTGATTGGTCAATCTCATTTGCATCCTACATTTCCTCCAATCCCTTTAAACCTACCCCAGTGAGGGGCTTTGCATGGTTTAAAAATGTAGCATGATGTCAAGTCAACAACCACTTTGCAACATAGTATATTGTCTCCAACCGACTTTAGCTGGCCACCTGATGAAAATATTTGAACTTGAAACTCGGTCTCCATGACAACCAGCATGCATTTAGGCCCTTATACTTGTCCCTCATGTGTCCCCTATGTAATTTCACTATACACACACGGGTACGGTGCGTTCCACGCCCCTAGGGCACCACTACTCCAGTGATACGGTCCGTACACGAGTGTGTAGGGTCCGTATCACTATGGTCGTGTTGCCGTAGGCGTACGCCATAGGGATACGGTCCGTACACGCGTGTGTAGGGTCCGTATCACTATGGTTGTGTTGCCGTAGGCGTACGCCATAGGGATACGGTCCGTACACGCGTGTGTAGGGTCCGTATCACTATGGTAGTATTGCCGTAGGCGTATGCCATAGTGATACGGACCCCCGTATCCCTATGGCGTACGCCTACGGCAACACAACCATACTGATACGGACTCTACACACGTGTGTACGGACTGTATCCCTATGGCGTACGCCTACGGCAACACAACCATAGTGATACGGACCCTACACACGTGTGTACGGACCGTATCCCTATGGCGTACGCCTACGGCAACACAACCATAGTGATACGGACCCTACACACGCGTGTACGGACCGTATCCCTATGGCGTACGCCTACGGCAACACAACCATAGTGATACGGACCCTACACATGCGTGTACGGACCGTATCCCTATGGTGTACGCCTACGGCAACACAACCATAGTGATACGGACCCTACACACGCCCTCAGAGTGTGTGTACGGTGCGTTTCACACCTTACACTGGTGACAGGCGGCACACAGAAAGGAATTGAGCTGTCATACTTGGCCAAGGCTGGACATCAAGTCATTGTCAGTGCAGTCCTACATGTCTCGGGCCTAGGTGTGTCAGGCTGTGATGTGGCACATATCTCCTCATGTTTGAACCCAATAGATGTGTGATGAGCTGTGTACACATGTCATGTGTGATGGTGCACTATGTGCCACACATCCCCTTCACACCTTTGACATGTGTGCATGTAGTACAGACTTGTTGAGCAATGCGTCACTGGCATGGCACAGTCGCCAACACCCGCAACTGTCCCCTGATGCCAGGTACACGGATAATTACACCTGACAAGTGACTACCGGCATTGCACAATGTGAGTATGTCATGTGTGTGTCATGTGTTCCCATAAGCTTGCTGCTGGTGTTCCGTCATATGCATCTGCAGTTGCTGCATCCAACTTGTGCCTGTGTGTAGATGGGCATGGCACACTATTATGCACACCAGGACACATGTGGAATCAGACGTAACGTGTGTATGTATGCATCGAACATGGACTTGCGAGACAAGGACATATCTGCGTAGTATCAATGTATGTGTGATCAGTCTTGACATGTACCCCTTCATGGCAAGGTGTGTGGTCTGTCCTTTTTTCAGGGACATGTGACCTGTGCCTCTAGTGTTCCGCTACCTCTCTGTATGATAAACATCCTTCTTCTGCACATATGTGGATGTCTGTCACTCCTGTAATGCGTCTGCCTGTTCACTTACACTGGCCCACAGCTAGTTTCATGCCATGTCATGTTGAGCTTGAGAATCCACGTTTGTAGCTGTCTCTTGGTAGGAGTGTCACCTGCCTGGCATACGTGTCCAGGATATATTGCACAGACCTGACTCTGTATGTAGCATATGTGTATTGGCTGTTTAACATGTGCTCAGTACATTGACATTGTTGTTGTACTGTACTCACTCTTCGTTATCCCTTCAAAATTACTGCAGGGCTCCACCTCTCCCCCGACCAATGCCAGACTTGGCTGCCCTGAGGGAACGTGACTGTATACGCCACTACCGCTTCACCCAACGGTTGATTGTGAACTTGACAGCAAGGCTGGCACCACACCTCCAACCGCTACACAGGTATCCTACTGCACTGACACCCATGATGAAGGTGATGGCAGCCCTACATTTCTTTGCCACGGGTACGTTTCAATATACCATAGCTCATGTTGGTGGCATGTCCCAGACCATGTTCAGCCGTGTCCTGCATGATTTTCTAGAGGCCATGTTGGTTCACCTGGATGAGTTTATTAATTTCCCAACTCCTGAGCAGTTGACAGGTGTCAAGGGTGACTTCTATGCCCTGGGAGGGATGCCCCATGTCATTGGGTCTATTGATGGGACACATGTGGCTTTGGTACCACCACAGGCACAGGAGGTAGCCTTTCGTAATCGCAAACATTACCACTCCATTAATGCCCTTGTGGTGTGTCTTGCTAACATGGTGATTTCCCATGTCTGTGCTCGTTTTCCAGGATCAGCACACAATGCCTACATCATGAGGCGTAGCAGGGTGCCTGAAATGATGCTGCAGCTGCGCAACGAACGAGCATGTCTTGTTGGTGGGTATACTCTGTTAGTCCTGTATTTAGCGTCATCTTTCTGTCTTACTGCTTCTCCTGACCCACTTCTGTCCATGGTGTTTCCATGTAGGGAACTCTGGCTATCCCAACATGCCATGGCTGATCACGCCTCTCTGCAACCCCAGAACGGCTGGCGATCACCGGTACAACAACGCCCATGGGCAGACCAGGCGAGTGATAGAGAGGACCTTTGGCCTCCTGAAGAGCCGATTCCGGTGCCTCCACAAGACCGGCGGCGCACTACCATATGCACCGGTGAAGGTCTGCAAAATCTTCCTCGTGTGCTGCATGCTGCACAACATGGTAGTGGAGAAAGCTGTGCCACTCATCCTGGATCCGGATGAGCAGGAACATCCACCTGTGGAGGATGAGGGGCTTGGTGACGAGGCAAGTGATGTTGAGGAGGAGGAGGAAGAGGACATCCGGAGTCGGCTCATACGCAACTTCTTTGCTTAGTGGTGAGTTGCAGTGTCTGAGTGTGCACGCATTGAGCCTTGTGTGGCATGTGTTGCAATGTGTAGGTCCATCTGCATGTATGGCAAGTGAGTCAGAGGTGTGTTTGGATGTGTCGCTCGAGTGATGGTGTAATAAAAGAATGTCTTTCCTGAGACACTATTTTCACCTAGCATGTTGACAACCTTATACGTGTCGAGTACATGCCCATGCATGTGGATGTGCTTCTTTTGGCTCACTTCTTGTGTGTCTCTCATCCCCAGGTATTTGCGCATGCTGTCTGCTGGTGGCATTGTTGTGCTCCTGCTATTCCTCATGAATACAGCAACGTGTGCTGAATCAGCGTAACATGCACGGACATGTTGAAAATTCACCTTAGGGTAAGGGATGCAGCACGGGGTTTTGGGTGTGCTATTTGTTTGGAATGTGTGTGCACTGCTCCTGTTCATGTTTGGTTACTTTGCATACATGTAGAATCACTATGGGGCACATGACATGGAGCTGGATTCACCTGAATTGATAGTCACACTTGGTGACAGTCATCTGTAATGTGATTGTGGATTGTGATGAAGCATCAATGTGTGTAACACTGCCCTCGGAAACATACGGGATGCACCGGGTTGACATAGTGTGGGACATCCCCATTAGAGGCTCAATGGTGAATAGCAGCTTCTCCGTGAGCAGCACGGGGTGTTTGCCTCAAACCCATCACTTGTGTGCCAGTTCTATGGATTTCCTGCATCTGTGGTGCAAAGGGGGGTGCCAGTGTAGGTTCCACATGTTCATCCACATGACCTGTGCATCTGTAAATATAGATGCATTTGCCTTCCGGCACACATGACTAATAAAGGTGTCCCTCAGCCTCCAAGGTGCCTCATCTCTGTCAATGCAGGTCTCTTGCCACTGTGCATGCGGCATGTCTGGCATAGTTATCACAGATTGTGCATATGAGTCTATGTGTAGAGTAGCAAGATGCAAGCTGTTTGTCAGGGATTATGATATGTAATGTGCATGATGTACATGGCTGTGTAGGTATTTTGGCATCTCAGTCCCCACAACGGCCCCTTTGCTGCATGTGCATCCATTGTCTGTGTGTGTGCCATGTTGAACCAGACACTCCTTCCTTATCATACACCTTTTGCAGTAGTCCTTTCTGACATGCTTGTGTTTGTGTGCAACTTGTGGCATGGTTTTCAGGACATGGCGCCTGCTGCTGCAGGCCCTGTAGCAAGGGCACACAGAGTTTCTATATTTGGCCTCACACACACGCCTGTAAGACGCACCCCCCTTCCTCCCTCCACCCATTCATTTTGGTGTAATCTGCTTGTGTGTGACACAGTTGCGGTGGCAAAGGCTGGACCGTCTGCACATGCTACGTGCACATTGCACGTGCCTCATGTCCTTGCATGTGCCACATCACGCTACACCATGATGTTGAGGCCACCCACCAAGCAATGTCCATCCAATACATCTGTTGCATGCACTCAGGCATGCACTCATCGCCCACACAACACCTTTGCATAATGAGTGTGCAACTCCAACTGCCTACACAGTGCTGGCACGCCTTCCAGGCCCTGTCACACCAACCAGGTCATGTCCCTCCTACTCCCCACCGGCTCTGTACCCCAACAAGGCCATGGGAGTGGTACTCCAGGCATCTGCATGTAGTATGGTGTCGTTGTGGGACACATGGCACAGGTATCATGTCTCAGCGTGTCAGTCTACAATGTGCCCAGGATCCCCCTCTACACCATGACATGCGCACTGCATCTCATCATCATCTGGTGTCCCATTGACAGCCAGGTGCTCCTCACCCTCCCCAAAGACGCAGTCCTTGCCAGTTTTCATATTGAATAATGCATGGTATCCATTGCCAGATGGCTGAACATCGGCCACCTGATGCTGGACTTGTACATGACTGAGGTGTTCATCTGCGGATTGTCCCCTTACGGCTGGGTCAACTGCTTGTGTCCCACCCGCAAGGGCCCTGCACAGGCACACAGTGTCCACGCACACGAGCTGGTGTGCATCATGGATTGCTTGCTCACATGTGCTATGCTGATCACCAGCATCTGTACCTCAGGCTTCAGCACACTCTGCATTATGCACAAGATCCACAGTTCGATCCACCTCAAGGCAAGACAGACCATCCCCCAGGTCAACTACAACATCCATGTCTAATCCTACCCTGCACTCTACGGAGAAGTACGTTACAACTCCCATGATACATGTCCACATCCAGGGTGCATCTGCACAGCTCAGCTTCAACATCCGGCGACCCAGCCACATCACCGTCCAACAGAGATAGCTGCAATGGATCACTGTCAGCTGCAGGATGACCTTCACAATCCACGCCCACACTCAGGATGCAGCCCACGACCCCAACACAACCTTGTGGCACTGTCATCAAAGACCCCATTGTGCCATCTCCATGCATCCAACCTTGGCCTGGCCACCATTCTCCACATCCACCTGACTCCAGCATGCAGGACATAGTTCTCCCACCTGGCTACACATACCTGGGACTCCCACCCCAGGACACTTCACATGATCCCTGACCTCTGCGCATGACTGTTGCTCTTCGACATAGGTCTGTCCGCACAGTTGTGCAGGCACCCCCTCAGCTGGTTGGGCCCATCACGGGTGAATATGGTGCTCCATGTCTGTATTGGATGATACATTGTGACCCATGTGTGTCCTGTGCCAGACTCAGACCCAGGGTATGCATGGTTGGAGTTACTTCAAAGCTCAGGCATGGTTTGACTTTCCAACACACACATGTTATGGAATAATGCAAAATGACGGCATCATCTCGTGATTTTTATGATTTTTATTAGTGGTGGGGTACGTGTTTGGGGGGATGTTAAGAGGTGATCGCCGGGTGTCTGTAATCCAAAGTTCACAGGGGGTGTTGGGATCCTTGCCATTGGAAGTCATCAGAGTCCATGCCACAGTCTTTGTCAACATTGGTCAGACAGTGACCAGCAAGTCCATGTGGCAGAGAATGTCATTGGATGAGGTGCTGCTGTTGCGCCAGAGGGCCAGGTGCCAGGCCAGGTGACCTGGGAGATGGTGATGGTCCGCTGACTCTCACGGTCTTTTGCGTGGATGACCCACCTTCCTCCGGGGACCCTCAGAAGCAGGCCTTGACGATGTCTGTGATGCTCCGTCGGACGAATCCTCCTCCTCCTGATCCCTCCCTGTGGCTGGTGGTGATCTTCGCCTGGTGGCACAGGGAGGGTTGCCCATGTTTTCGGCAATCCAACGGAGTGAACGGCTCATGTCCGTTTGCACCGCCACGAGCTCAGCCAGTCTTGCCTCCATGCATCCTTGGTGTTGCTGTTGACTGGCATATTGCTCGGCCTGCAGGTTCTTAATCTCATTGAGGGTCTCCACTGCCTGACTGATGCCCCTGGTGTCACGCCGGTATGTGTCCAGGATGTTGCGGACGTGTGACATAACGGGTTCCTCAGCTGTCTGGTCAGGTTCGCGCCTCCGCCGTCCTCCACTCCCACATCCCCTGCCCACTTGAACCTGGCCTGCCGTTGTGGGCACATCCGGTCTCCGGGACCCCTGAGGGATGGCATTTGCGGGGTCGCCTGCCTCCTCCTGGGTGCCCGGAGTACTTTGTCCCTCCTGGTCAGACTGGCTGCGTTGTTGTGTGCGAGCAGGGCTCCTGTGTGTATCCTTGGATGTGGCAGGAATGGGGGTGGTGGTTGGCACAGTTGTACCTGACGCAGGTGCTGCAGGTGCTTGGGCACCAGAGGGGCCAGGTTGGTCGGGGTCATCCACGGTGTGGTGAGAGTCGTCGCTGCCGGTGGGATCATCGTCACGCCGAGCCTGGTCCTGTGATTCTTCCCCCTCAGTGTTGGGGGGAGATCGACGACGTTGCCCTGTGTGTGAGAGAGAGACAATGTTAATGGTGTTTCATGCGACATCCATGTTTCATACATACTCAAGTTGGCACAGTTCCTCTGGGTAGTTGGATATGTCTAGCATTCGTCTCACAGTGCACTTGTGGATGGGTATGTTGCGGGGGACAGATTGATATGTACTCCTGGTTATTAGCAAGATGCAAGCTGTTTGTCAGGGATTATGATATGTTTTGTGCATGATGTACATGGCTGTGTAGGTATTTTGGCATCTCAGTCCCCACAACGGCCCCTTTGCTGCATGTGCATCCATTGTCTGTGTGTGTGCCATGTTGAACCAGACACTCCTTCCTTATCATACACCTTTTGCAGTAGTCCTTTCTGACATGCTTGTGTTTGTGTGCAACTTGTGGCATGGTTTTCAGGACATGGCGCCTGCTGCTGCAGGCCCTGTAGCAAGGGCACACAGAGTTTCTATATTTGGCCTCACACACACGCCTGTAAGACGCACCCCCCTTCCTCCCTCCACCCATTCATTTTGGTGTAATCTGCTTGTGTGTGACACAGTTGCGGTGGCAAAGGCTGGACCGTCTGCACATGCTACGTGCACATTGCACATGCCTCATGTCCTTGCATGTGCCACATCACGCTACACCATGATGTTGAGGCCACCCACCAAGCAATGTCCATCCAATACATCTGTTGCATGCACTCAGGCATGCACTCATCGCCCACACAACACCTTTGCATAATGAGTGTGCAACTCCAACTGCCTACACAGTGCTGGCACGCCTTCCAGGCCCTGTCACACCAACCAGGTCATGTCCCTCCTACTCCCCACCGGCTCTGTACCCCAACAAGGCCATGGGAGTGGTACTCCAGGCATCTGCATGTAGTATGGTCTCGTTGTGGGACACATGGCACAGGTATCATGTCTCAGCGTGTCAGTCTACAATGTGTCCAGGATCCCCCTCTACACCATGACATGCGCACTGCATCTCATCATCATCTGGTGTCCCATTGACAGCCAGGTGCTCCTCACCCTCCCCAAAGACGCAGTCCTTGCCAGTTTTCATATTGAATAATGCATGGTATCCATTGCCAGATGGCTGAACATCGGCCACCTGATGCTGGACTTGTACACGACTGAGGTGTTCATCTGCGGATTGTCCCCTTACAGCTGGGTCAACTGCTTGTGTCCCACCCGCAAGGGCCCTGCACAGGCACACCGTGTCCACGCACACGAGCTGGTGTGCATCATGGATTGCTTGCTCACATGTGCTATGCTGATCACCAGCATCTGTACCTCAGGCTTCAGCACACTCTGCCTTATGCACAAGATCCACAGTTCGATCCACCTCAAGGCAAGACAGACCATCCCCCAGGTCAACTACAACATCCGTGTCTAATCCTACCCTGCAGTCTACGGAGAAGTACGTTACAACTCCCATGATACATGTCCACATCCAGGGTGCATCTGCACAGCTCAGCTTCAACATCCGGCGACCCAGCCACATCACCGTCCAACAGAGATAGCTGGAATGGATCACTGTCAGCTGCAGGATGACCTTCACAATCCACGCCCACACTCAGGATGCAGCCCACGACCACGACCCCAACACAACCTTGTGGCACTGTCATCCAAGACCCCATTGTGCCATCTCCATGCATCCAACCTTGGCCTGGCCACCATTCTCCACATCCACCTGACTCCAGCATGCAGGACATAGTTCTCCCACCTGGCTACACATACCTGGGACTCCCACCCCAGGACACTCCACATGATCCCTGACCTCTGCGCATGACTGTTGCTCTTCGACATAGGTCTGTCCGCACAGTTGTGCAGGCACCCCCTCAGCTGGTTGGGCCCATCACGGGTGAATATGGTGCTCCATGTCTGTATTGGATGATACATTGTGACCCATGTGTGTCCTGTGCCAGACTCAGACCCAGGGTATGCATGGTTGGAGTTACTTCAAAGCTCAGGCATGGTTTGACTTTCCAACACACACATGTTATGGAATAATGCAAAATGACGGCATCATCTCATGATTTTTATGATTTTTATTAGTGGTGGGGTACGTGTTTGGGGGGATGTTAAGAGGTGATCGCCGGGTGTCTGTAATCCAAAGTTCACAGGGGGAGTTGGGATCCTTGCCATTGGAAGTCATCAGAGTCCATGCCACAGTCTTTGTCAACATTGGTCAGACAGTGACCAGCAAGTCCATGTGGCAGAGAATGTCATTGGATGAGGTGCTGCTGTTGCGCCAGAGGGCCGGGTGCCAGGCCAGGTGACCTGGGAGATGGTGATGGTCCGCTGACTCTCACGGTCTTTTGCGTGGATGACCCACCTTCCTCCGGGGACCCTCAGAAGCAGGCCTTGACGATGTCTGTGATGCTCTGTCGGACGAATCCTCCTCCTCCTGATCCCTCCCTGTGGCTGGTGGTGATCTTCGCCTGGTGGCACAGGGAGGGTTGCCCATGTTTTCGGCAATCCAACGGAGTGAACGGCTCATGTCCGTTTGCACCGCCACGAGCTCAGCCAGTCTTGCCTCCATCCATCCTTGGTGTTGCTGTTGACTGGCATATTGCTCGGCCTGCAGGTTCTTAATCTCATTGAGGGTCTCCACTGCCTGACTGATGCCCCTGGTGTCACGCCGATATGTGTCCAGGATGTTGCGGACGTGTGACATAACGGGTTCCTCAGCTGTCTGGTCAGGTTCGCGCCTCCGCCGTCCTCCACTCCCACATCCCCTGCCCACTTGAGCCTGGCCTCTCGTTGTGGGCACATCGGGTCTCCGGGACCCCTGAGGGATGGCATTTGCGGGGTCGCCTGCCTCCTCCTGGGTGCCCGGAGTACTTTGTCCCTCCTGGTCAGACTGGCTGCGTTGTTGTGTGCGAGCAGGGCTCCTGTGTGTATCCTGGGATGTGGCAGGAATGGGGGTGGTGGTTGGCACAGTTGTACCTGACGCAGGTGCTGCAGGTGCTTGGGCACCAGAGGGGCCAGGTTGGTCGGGGTCATCCACGGTGTGGTGAGAGTCGTCGCTGCCGGTGGGATCATCGTCACGCCGAGCCTGGTCCTGTGATTCTTCCCCCTCAGTGTTGGGGGGAGATCGACGACGTTGCCCTGTGTGTGAGAGAGAGACAATGTTAATGGTGTTTCATGCGACATCCATGTTTCATACATACTCAAGTTGGCACAGTTCCTCTGGGTAGTTGGATATGTCTAGCATTCGTCTCACAGTGCACTTGTGGATGGGTATGTTGCGGGGGACAGATTGATATGTACTCCTGGTTATTAGCAAGATGCAAGCTGTTTGTCAGGGATTATGATATGTATTGTGCATGATGTACATGGCTGTGTAGGTATTTTGGCATCTCAGTCCCCACAACGGCCCCTTTGCTGCATGTGCATCCATTGTCTGTGTGTGTGCCATGTTGAACCAGACACTCTTTCCTTATCATACACCTTTTGCAGTAGTCCTTTCTGACATGCTTGTGTTTGTGTGCAACTTGTGGCATGGTTTTCAGGACATGGCGCCTGCTGCTGCAGGCCCGGTAGCAAGGGCACACAGAGTTTCTATATTTGGCCTCACACACACGCCTGTAAGACGCACCCCCCTTCCTCCCTCCACCCATTCATTTTGGTGTAATCTGCTTGTGTGTGACACAGTTGCGGTGGCAAAGGCTGGACCGTCTGCACATGCTACGTGCACATTGCACGTGCCTCATGTCCTTGCATGTGCCACATCACGCTACACCATGATGTTGAGGCCACCCACCAAGCAATGTCCATCCAATACATCTGTTGCATGCACTCAGGCATGCACTCATCGCCCACACAACACCTTTGCATAATGAGTGTGCAACTCCAACTGCCTACACAGTGCTGGCACGCCTTCCAGGCCCTGTCACACCAACCAGGTCATGTCCCTCCTACTCCCCACTGGCTCTGTACCCCAACAAGGCAATGGGAGTGGTACTCCAGGCATCTGCATGTAGTATGGTGTCATTGTGGGACACATGGCACAGGTATCATGTGTCAGCGTGTCAGTCTACAATGTGTCCAGGATCCCCCTCTACACCATGACATGCGCACTGCATCTCATCATCATCTGGTGTCCCATTGACAGCCAGGTGCTCCTCACCCTCCCCAAAGACGCAGTCCTTGCCAGTTTTCATATTGAATAATGCATGGTATCCATTGCCAGATGGCTGAACATCGGCCACCTGATGCTGGACTTGTACACGACTGAGGTGTTCATCTGCGGATTGTCCCCTTACAGCTGGGTCAACTTCTTGTGTCCCACCCGCAAGGGCCCTGCACAGGCACACAGTGTCCACGCACACGAGCTGGTGTGCATCATGGATTGCTTGCTCACATGTGCTATGCTGATCACCAGCATCTGTACCTCAGGCTTCAGCACACTCTGCATTATGCACAAGATCCACAGTTCGATCCACCTCAAGGCAAGACAGACCATCCCCCAGGTCAACTACAACATCCGTGTCTAATCCTACCCTGCACTCTACGGAGAAGTACGTTACAACTCCCATGATACATGTCCACATCCAGGGTGCATCTGCACAGCTCAGCTTCAACATCCGGCGACCCAGCCACATCACCGTCCAACAGAGATAGCTCCAATAGATAACTGTCAGCTGCAGGATGACCTTCACAATCCACGCCCACACTCAGGATGCAGCCCACGACCCCAACACAACCTTGTGGCACTGTCATCCAAGACCCCATTGTGCCATCTCCATGCATCCAACCTTGGCCTGGCCACCATTCTCCACATCCACCTGACTCCAGCATGCAGGACATAGTTCTCCCACCTGGCTACACATACCTGGGACTCCCACCCCAGGACACTCCACATGATCCCTGACCTCTGCGCATGACTGTTGCTCTTCGACATAGGTCTGTCCGCACAGTTGTGCAGGCCCCCCCCCAGCTGGTTGGGCCCATCACGGGTGAATATGGTGCTCCATGTCTGTATTGGATGATACATTGTGACCCATGTGTGTCCTGTGCCAGACTCAGACCCAGGGTATGCATGGTTGGAGTTACCTCAAAGCTCAGGCATGGTTTGACTTTCCAACACACACATGTTATGGAATAATGCAAAATGACGGCATCATCTCGTGATTTTTATGATTTTTATTAGTGGTGGGGTACGTGTTTGGGGGGATGTTAAGAGGTGATCGCCGGGTGTCTGTAATCCAAAGTTCACAGGGGGAGTTGGGATCCTTGCCATTGGAAGTCATCAGAATCCATGCCACAGTCTTTGTCAACATTGGTCAGACAGTGACCAGCAAGTCCATGTGGCAGAGAATGTCATTGGATGAGGTGCTGCTGTTGCGCCAGAGGGCCAGGTGCCAGGCCAGGTGACCTGGGAGATGGTGATGGTCCGCTGACTCTCACGGTCTTTTGCGTGGACGACCCACCTTCCTCCGGGGACCCTCAGAAGCAGGCCTTGACGATGTCTGTGATGCTCCGTCGGACGAATCCTCCTCCTCCTGATCCCTCCCTGTGGCTGGTGGTGATCTTCGCCTGGTGGCACAGGGAGGGTTGCCCATGTTTTCGGCAATCCAACGGAGTGAACGGCTCATGTCCGTTTGCACCGCCACGAGCTCAGCCAGTTTTGCCTCCATCCATCCTTGGTGTTGCTGTTGACTGGCATATTGCTCGGCCTGCAGGTTCTTAATCTCATTGAGGGTCTCCACTGCCTGACTGATGCCCCTGGTGTCACGCCGGTATGTGTCCAGGATGTTGCGGACGTGTGACATAACGGGTTCCTCAGCTGTCTGGTCAGGTTCGCGCCTCCGCCGTCCTCCACTCCCACATCCCCTGCCCACTTGAGCCTGGCCTGCCGTTGTGGGCACATCGGGTCTCCGGGACCCCTGAGGGATGGCATTTGCGGGGTCGCCTGCCTCCTCCTGGGTGCCCGGAGTACTTTGTCCCTCGTGGTCAGACTGGCTGCGTTGTTGTGTGCGAGCAGGGCTCCTGTGTGTATCCTGGGATGTGGCAGGAATGGGGGTGGTGGTTGGCACAGTTGTACCTGACGCAGGTGCTGCAGGTGCTTGGGCACCAGAGGGGCCAGGTTGGTCGGGGTCATCCACGGTGTGGTGAGAGTCGTCGCTGCCGGTGGGATCATCGTCACGCCGAGCCTGGTCCTGTGATTCTTCCCCCTCAGTGTTGGGGGGAGATCGACGACGTTGCCCTGTGTGTGAGAGAGAGACAATGTTATTGGTGTTTCATGCGACATCCATGTTTCATACATACTCAAGTTGGCACAGTTCCTCTGGGTAGTTGGATATGTCTAGCATTCCTCTCACAGTGCACTTGTGGATGGGTATGTTGCGGGGGACAGATTGATATGTACTCCTGGTTATTTGGCCTGTCTAATGAGTGGTGGGATGCTTATTTGGCTACCGATTGGTCTTGTTGTGTCACATATCCATTGTGGGAGTGCCAATTTGCGTTGGCTGCCCCGGGGGTGTGTACTTGTGTAAAGGGGGGGGGGGTGTGACCGGGCATGCTGTTGGGTGTGGTGTGATTTGTCATTGGGTCTACCAGGTGATGTGTCTATCCCCTCATGGTGCATGCTGGCATGACAGTGAATGTGAGTTCCTGTGGTAGGTAGGTGGCATGTGGAGTTGGTGTTTGAGTGTACAGTGGTCACAGGATTGCCTTGTGCTGTCTACAGCAGGGCCAAGTGTCATCTACCTTGTCTGTACTTGGCAAGTCCCTGTGCATTGTGCATGGTGCATGGGTATGTCCCTTGGCCACAGCTTTCAACACTTTTCCTATGTGTGACACACTCTTTGTTGTTGCATAATTTTTGAGTGCAGTGAGCAGTGTAGCGAGCGTGCGTAGCGAGCGATGCAGAACCGGCTTACGTGTTGCACTGTACGTGGGCAAATGGTGCTTTTTCATATCTATTGGAGAATGCAGGTAGGTAACTTATGCATTTGTGACTGGGTTCTAACAAACACAGTGAGTGGGTTTACTGGGTGTAAGGTTAGGTTTGTGCCTGCAGCCAGGATCTACTCTTGCACAGTTTGACACATGGCCCAGTGATTTCCAAACGAAAAAGGGGTGTTTCACGCACTGCCAGACCTTGTCAACATGCACACAGTCCACCTGCTGACGAGCAGACATGCCCACACCACCCAAGGCTGATTTTGTCTCCCTCTGTCCCCCTCTCTCCCTCCCTCTGTCACCCTCCTCCCTCTGTCTGTCTCCCTCTGTCGCCCTTTGTCGCCCTCTGTCTCCCTCCCTCTCTCTCCCTTTCCCTCCGTCTGTCTGTCACCCTCTGTCACCTCATCCCAGCTTCCTGGGCACACACACTTTGCAGGTCTTTCAAAGGCCATTGGCTTGTTCATGTGGCTTTGTTTAGAATCTCCCGGCCCCCATTGGGCAGAGTGTCTCTGAGTCTGCGCTGCTGCGGCGGTGTTTGCTGACACTCTTTCACAGTGATGCCTCTTCATTAGCTGCTGTTATGTGCAAATTGGGCCTTCATACCCATGTCATCCTGCGACGCGGCCACCATTTGCAGGCGACACAGTATAGTGTCGGGACACACTGTTTGTATAGCTCTGCCCTAGGCCATATGGGCTGAGGGCATTGGTGTCTGCTTCTGAGTTGCACAATGGAGTGAACGGCTCATGTCCGTTTGCACCGCCACGAGCTCAGCCAGTTTTGCCTCCATCCATCCTTGGTGTTGCTGTTGACTGGCATATTGCTCGGCCTGCAGGTTCTTAATCTCATTGAGGGTCTCCACTGCCTGACTGATGCCCCTGGTGTCACGCCGGTATGTGTCCAGGATGTTGCGGACGTGTGACATAACGGGTTCCTCAGCTGTCTGGTCAGGTTCGCGCCTCCGCCGTCCTCCACTCCCACATCCCCTGCCCACTTGAGCCTGGCCTGCCGTTGTGGGCACATCGGGTCTCCGGGACCCCTGAGGGATGGCATTTGCGGGGTCGCCTGCCTCCTCCTGGGTGCCCGGAGTACTTTGTCCCTCGTGGTCAGACTGGCTGCGTTGTTGTGTGCGAGCAGGGCTCCTGTGTGTATCCTGGGATGTGGCAGGAATGGGGGTGGTGGTTGGCACAGTTGTACCTGACGCAGGTGCTGCAGGTGCTTGGGCACCAGAGGGGCCAGGTTGGTCGGGGTCATCCACGGTGTGGTGAGAGTCGTCGCTGCCGGTGGGATCATCGTCACGCCGAGCCTGGTCCTGTGATTCTTCCCCCTCAGTGTTGGGGGGAGATCGACGACGTTGCCCTGTGTGTGAGAGAGAGACAATGTTATTGGTGTTTCATGCGACATCCATGTTTCATACATACTCAAGTTGGCACAGTTCCTCTGGGTAGTTGGATATGTCTAGCATTCCTCTCACAGTGCACTTGTGGATGGGTATGTTGCGGGGGACAGATTGATATGTACTCCTGGTTATTTGGCCTGTCTAATGAGTGGTGGGATGCTTATTTGGCTACCGATTGGTCTTGTTGTGTCACATATCCATTGTGGGAGTGCCAATTTGCGTTGGCTGCCCCGGGGGTGTGTACTTGTGTAAAGGGGGGGGGGGGGGGTGTGACCGGGCATGCTGTTGGGTGTGGTGTGATTTGTCATTGGGTCTACCAGGTGATGTGTCTATCCCCTCATGGTGCATGCTGGCATGACAGTGAATGTGAGTTCCTGTGGTAGGTAGGTGGCATGTGGAGTTGGTGTTTGAGTGTACAGTGGTCACAGGATTGCCTTGTGCTGTCTACAGCAGGGCCAAGTGTCATCTACCTTGTCTGTACTTGGCAAGTCCCTGTGCATTGTGCATGGTGCATGGGTATGTCCCTTGGCCACAGCTTTCAACACTTTTCCTATGTGTGACACACTCTTTGTTGTTGCATAATTTTTGAGTGCAGTGAGCAGTGTAGCGAGCGTGCGTAGCGAGCGATGCAGAACCGGCTTACGTGTTGCACTGTACGTGGGCAAATGGTGCTTTTTCATATCTATTGGAGAATGCAGGTAGGTAACTTATGCATTTGTGACTGGGTTCTAACAAACACAGTGAGTGGGTTTACTGGGTGTAAGGTTAGGTTTGTGCCTGCAGCCAGGATCTACTCTTGCACAGTTTGACACATGGCCCAGTGATTTCCAAACGAAAAAGGGGTGTTTCACGCACTGCCAGACCTTGTCAACATGCACACAGTCCACCTGCTGACGAGCAGACATGCCCACACCACCCAAGGCTGATTTTGTCTCCCTCTGTCCCCCTCTCTCCCTCCCTCTGTCACCCTCCTCCCTCTGTCTGTCTCCCTCTGTCGCCCTTTGTCGCCCTCTGTCTCCCTCCCTCTCTCTCCCTTTCCCTCCGTCTGTCTGTCACCCTCTGTCACCTCATCCCAGCTTCCTGGGCACACACACTTTGCAGGTCTTTCAAAGGCCATTGGCTTGTTCATGTGGCTTTGTTTAGAATCTCCCGGCCCCCATTGGGCAGAGTGTCTCTGAGTCTGCGCTGCTGCGGCGGTGTTTGCTGACACTCTTTCACAGTGATGCCTCTTCATTAGCTGCTGTTATGTGCAAATTGGGCCTTCATACCCATGTCATCCTGCGACGCGGCCACCATTTGCAGGCGACACAGTATAGTGTCGGGACACACTGTTTGTATAGCTCTGCCCTAGGCCATATGGGCTGAGGGCATTGGTGTCTGCTTCTGAGTTGCACAATGTTTTTTTGGAGGCCCACCCTCCCGGCATCACGGACATCCTGTCTTGTGTTGGTGTTTTGTGTGGCCTGTGACTTGGCATGGCCTTGCTTGGTGCATGGGGCATGGAGCTGCTAGTGGCATGTGCGTGTTTTTGGAGTGTGGTTGTGTCTGGTGATGACTTTGGGGTAGTTGCGTGCATTATTGGGAGTTGGGTTGTTGATGCGGTTCCCCCCATGTGACGTGAGTTGTTTGTGTACTCACCAGGCTCGGCGACTCCTTCTACTCCGTGTACTCCCACCGGCGGCAGCGTGCGCATCACCTTCTCCTCCCAGGGATGGTAGTGTACCGGTCTGCGGGGCGGGCCACCTCCAGTGATGTTCCCCTGGTTATATTCGTCAGTCATTTTGCGGCGGACCGTCCTCCGCAGATCGTACCACCTGGCTTGGCATTCATGCCTGGTCCTTCTGATGGACGCAACAGCATTCACCCAGTCGACGATCCTCTGCCACATGGCTGATTTTGCTGCTACGCTGGTCTGTCTGATCAATGTTCCAAAGAACTGTGGCTCGACTCTGATGATTTCGTTGACAAGGATCTCCAGCTCCGCTGTTGTGAACTTTGGATTCATGTCTGTGGGCATGGTGTGGGGTGTGGGTGTGGATGGTTGTGGGTGTGGGTGTGTGGTTGTGAAGGTGTGTGTGTGAATGTGATGAGGGGTGTTTGTGAAGGTGGTTGTGTG
The DNA here is from genome assembly GCF_964204655.1 of Triturus cristatus. Lineage (NCBI taxonomy): Eukaryota > Metazoa > Chordata > Amphibia > Caudata > Salamandridae > Triturus > Triturus cristatus. Next base: position 292,187,905 of record NC_140585.1, read on the forward strand.
AAGGTGTGCAAGTGTAAGGTGTAGTCAAGGTTCAAGTATGGTGCTGTGGGTTGTCTGTGGGGTGTGGCAGCAGTGGGTCTGTTGCAAAGGCTCATGGTTTGTGTGTGTGGGCCCTTTTTATTGGTCCATTTGTGGGTGTGGCTGTGTTTGAACTTTGGACGGGTGTGTTATAAGGAGTGGTTGTGTTTTGGGCCTCTGTTTACCTGTTTGGCTGTTGCAGGTCAGTGTATTGGATGTATTTGGGCTTGTTGGACGTGTTTTGTGGTGTTGTGCGATTCGAATTGACTCTCCTTGTGTTGTTTTGCAGTGTCCTGGTTCAGTACGAGTGTTTTTGGCGTCTGTAAGGTGCGTACATCGGCCATGTTGTTGTACAGTGCTTCAAATTTGCTATGGCTTGGTACGACTCGTACATGCGCAATGCTGGGTGAAGGTGCTGGTGTAGGGGCCTGCGGTAGGCTGCGTACAGGCACGGGGAGGGTGTAGGGGCCTGGGGGTACATGCCGTACATACGGGAACCGAGGGTACGGCACGTACATACAGGGGGGCTGGGGGTACGGCGCGTACATACGGGTTGCTGGGGGTACGGTGTGTACCCCCACCCCCATATGGACGGTGCGTACCCCCACCTCTGTATGGACGGTGCGTACCCCCAGCCCCCGTATGTAAGCACCGTCCCCCAGCACATACCCCCAGCCCCCGTAGGCAGGCGCAGTACCGCCAGCCCCCGTATGTACGTGCCGTACCCCCAGCCCCCCGTATGTACGCGCCGTACCTCCAGCCCCCCGTATGGACGGTGCGTACCCCCACCCCCCTATGGATGGTGCGTACCCCCACCCCCCCTATGGACGGTGCATACCCCCAGTCCGTAGGTATGGAGCGTACCCCCACCCCCGTAGGTACGGTGCGGACCCCCAGCACTATGCGCTGCGGGTCCGCACCGTACCTACGGGGGTGGGGGTATGCTCCGTACCTGCGGGGTGGGGTGGGGGTATGCTCTGTACCTACGGGGGTGGGGGTACGCTCCATACCTACATGGGGTGGGGGTACACTCCGTACCTACGGGGTGGGGGTATGCTCCGTGCCTACGGGGTGGGGTGGGGGTACGCTCCGTACCTACGGGGGTGGGGGTACGCTCTGTACCTACGCAGGGTGGGGGTACGCTCTGTACCTACGCAGGGTGGGGGTACGCTCCGTACCTACGGGGTGGGGGTACGCTCCGTGCCTACGGGGTGGGGTGGGGGTACGCTCCGTACCTACGGGGGTGGGGGTACGCTCCGTACCTATGGGGTGGGGTGGGGGTATGCTCCGTACCTACACAGGGTGGGGGTACGCTCCGTACCTACGGGGTGGGGGTCCGCACCGTACCTACGGGGGTGGGGGTACGCTCCATACCTACAGACTGTGGGTATGCACCGTCCATAGGGGGGGGGTACGCACTGTCCATACGGGGGGCTGGAGGTACGGCACGTACATACGGGGGGCTGGAGGTACGGCGCGTACATACGGGTTGCTGGGGGTACGGTGTGTACCCCCACCCCCATATGGACGGTCCGGGGACGTGTTGGACACTTTTTCCGACCCGAGGACGTGTCGGGGAATTTTCCCAATGCGATTCGTATGGATTTTTTAACATACGAATCGTAATTGCCAGTTTGTACGGGACTTGTACGATTCGTACATAAAAAAATCCGGATACAATTTGTACGGGAAATATTTTTAACGGATCGGAATCGGCACCTTAAACTCTTGCAATACATTTGCGGTGCAAAATGCACATAGTACAGCATTAATGAATAACATTGTGTGTAAAAAATATAAAACCACATTAGATATTTCTGACGGTTTCTTTTGTCAAAACATAGCACCTGAAAGTAGGTATTTGACAGCTTTCTCAATAATGGGGACCCAGCGTCAATTCTGTTGTCTCCCTCAGTGATTCAAGAATAGTCCAGGGTTATTCTCAGCAAGGGTAACAGAGTTACTACAAATTTATGATGACGAGGCACTGTCATATGTCGATGATATCTATCTGACAGACTATGACCTGAACAGGCACTTGAACAGGGTGAATACCATTATACTGGGCTTCACCTCTGAAGGTTATAAATTCAATTTAAAAAAATCAAGAATTGCCCATCTCAACGTCCTTTTCCTAGGATATGAACTATCAAGTGAAGGCAAAAGTCTGGCAGCCAACTTTTTAGAAAAGTGTGCGCTGCTCCAACCTCCAAAAACAATGAAAAACTTACAGTCGATTCAAGGTTTCCTAAATTTTGGAAGAACATACATTCTAAACTACATAGAAAGGGTTAAACCTCTCTACAAATCAATCAAACCTGATTTTAAAATCACACATTGGACAAAGGAACTCACATTTATCCTGCGTTCACTTCAAGCTGACATGTTAGCAACAAAACACTTACAAACACGCGTAATTATGCGCAACTTAGTGATCCGAATCATTCCGGGTCAATGCGGATTCACCTACTTAACTTTTAGCAAAGGTGAAAAAGTACCAATTGCATACAAATCACATTTGTATACGCAAGCAGAAATGAAATTTACATCGACAGAAAAATTCTGACAGCTGTTCAAACCGCTGTAGCAAAAGAAAGAGCCCTAGCACAGGGGAAACGCATTATGGTCATAACCCCTGTACCAGCCTTAGAGGCAGTTACAAAAGCGAGTATTCCGAATGCAAAAGCTTTACATCCAAGATGGATACAGTGGGTTAATTCTCTTGCTGCAACTGATGTTGAATACGTTTTTGATCCTTATTTAAAACACAAGCATTCCTGCAATACGAACACGAAATTCCTCTGCCTACTGAAATTCTCCATCTTGACCAGTACGAATTTATAATTTATACTGACGGATCTGCACAACCCGCTACGGAGGGTAAGCAAGCTTATAGTGCAGCATGCGCTATCGTTAAAGGTCGTATGCTCGATGGCACATTTAGACCAATGGTCACAAAAACGCAATCTCTAGGAGATTGTACAACTCAGCGAGCTGAACTACAAGCATTTAAAATGGCACTTGAAAATACGGATCGCGAATTCCCCACACTCATAGTGTGCGATTCTTTTTATTGTGTTCAATCATACAAAGAATATTTATAGAATTGGCTTCAAAATGGTTTCAAAGATGCAAAAGGTGGCACAATCAAGCATAAACCGCTTTGGGAACAAGTAGTTCAGTTGCGAAACAGACTACAAAACACTCACGTGATACACACGCTGAGTCATCAACGTGATGACGTTCACGTTGAAAGGAATTCATTGGCTGATATAGCCGCGATAGGGGCTGTGCAAACAGCTTCCGTAGCTGCAATCACTTGTTCAAAAACAAAAATAGACAGTGAAATAATACTGGCTGTCAATGCTTCAAGCAAAGGCAGCGGTGCAGCGTTACCTAAAAAGTTTCCACACAAATACTCATACATAATTGATGCGAACAATGTTCCGTTTGCTCGAATCCCTGGAGTGGGGGCTAGGGTAATACCAAACATGGAACAAAGAGCAGCTTTGATTTACGAAGCACATCTGGGAGAGGGTCTGACACATCGGGGGATCTCTAAAACAATTCTAGAACTAAAAGAGATGTACTGGTGGCCAGGAATGAATACATTGATTCACATCTTCATCAACAACTGCATAGACTGCAATAGAGATCGCAGTGCAGAATGCCACCAGACACTAGACTACGAAGTAGCCTGCCTAGTACAGACACCATTGTTAGACGGCAGTAGACTATCTACATGCAGGCGTTCTACGTGCAGGCGTCCACTTGGACAAATGCGATCCCAAAAACACTAAGCCAAGGTTCCTTTGAATGTGGCCTCAGCGCTCGGCTGACGCACAAACTGTTCTAAAAGATTTGTGAGTCTTTATCGGCACATATGCAATTGGCACACTACATTCTGACCAGGGTCCTGCGTTTAGCTCTCTTGCTTACAAAGAAGCCATGGCCAGTTTGGGCGTAGCATTGCGGTATTCTTCTCCATTCCATCCTGAGGGAAATTCTGTTGTGGAAAGGAAAAACCGGGACATAAAGCAGTCTATAACAGCTAGGGTATTAGGTTCGGGTGATGGGTGGGTCAAACATCTTTATGGGGTCCAACGCTCATTAAACAATTTACCAAGAAGTTCTCTAGAGGGTGTCACTCCATATGAAGTCCTATTTGGAACTAGAATGTTGATTCCGGACCTTGATATAAAAGGCACAGTGGTGGAAAATAAAAAGTTTGATATCAAAGATCGTTTGGCTGTTTTACAGGACTTAAATGAACTAAGATCGAAACAAAGCAACGTGTTCCTGAAGCCAACCACCACTGGGGAAAAACCAACTGTCCCAGCAAGGCCTGTCTGGATCCCAAAGCTTGGTGATCTAGTCGGAGAAAAGATCGCGGAAAAGAAGGAATTTGAGCCTTCTTACAGACAACCGATACCTGTCCTAGCAATCCACGGATCGAGAACATTACTACTACCGCCCCTTGCTGGTAAAAAAAAGAAAAAATGTGTGTCCATCGACCTGATCAAACCACACTATGTGGCCGATACTAAGCAGTAGGCCAAGTGGACTCCGAAGATGTAGCAGGCGCACTCCGCTAGCTACAATCCAAGAGGTTCAAACTGAGAGACTCATCACCTTTGAAGATTCTGCAATGAGAAATGAAGGACTAAGCAACAAAGCTATGGAACTTGTCCCTCTTGAGACCCAAATAACAGTTCGTCCTGATACACATGTCTACAACGAAGTAACAAGTGATCAGCTGGTTCCAGTGAATTCAACAAATCCTGATGCAATTCCAACCATTGACAGAACTGCCCTGGCTATTTCATTACCTTTGATACGTTTTCTGAGGATACCAGCGAACCTGAAACGAAGCCAGCACAAAGAACTTTCAAAGAACAAGCAACAGACTTTTTCCATCTCCTGAAAAAGACTTATCTGGTTTCACCATGGATTGAACTATGGATTGTTTTGGGTATATGCTTCTTTCTACTTTGGTTAGCTCTGGTAATAACTCTGGGTATGCTGATAAGTGGAAGATATATTCAAATGGACACAGCAAGAAAAAGAGTAAACTTACTTCTCCAGCCACACAAATTATCCCATCTTGAAGCAAGAGACTTGTCAGCAGTGAACATCATAGCCGTTCCTATACCAGATGGTATAGTTTGGGACAGAACTGAATATGACATTTTTGGCCCGTCTGAACATTTGAAGATTCCACACTTATTTAAAATTTCAGTAAGTGACTTTATTACCTCTAGTACCTTTTCTGATGATTGGGACTTCGAGACTGTTAATAACATGATGTCTGATCTAGAAATGTCTTCAGTATTCACAAATCATGACTATTTAGAGGGTTCATCAGACTATGAACAAATGTATTGTTATAACCACTATGGTCATCATTTCTTGCATACAACTGCATCACCTAGAAATGTATTTATGTATAACCAATGGGAACATTGTCCTACACTTCCAAAGGGTAGCTCAAAAACTTTTGCAATGAAATTTCCATATTTTTCAGGGTTCAAATGATCAAATCCAGTATCGTTTTATTTTAAGAATATGAACAAGACAGGAAGGAAAAATATGTTAACCAATACGAAACAGATTTATTCTGCAGCCTTTATTTCCCAACTGTCTAGACAGGGTTTCGACTTTTGGAAAGACAACATTGAGACAAAATCTGCCTGGGGTACAAAAGATTGGCAAGTGCAGGGGGTAGAAGCTTTGTTTAGAGCCTGTATCATCCCTGAGCAAATTATGTTTTTGGATGACACTGTCGAGCAAACGTCTTGCCTTGGGTTAGCTAAGATCAAAGACATGAATACACCGACCATACCTATATCTTCAAGTAATAGCACTACACGGGGGAGGTTGACGTACATAATATTTTGCATCACAACAGATCAGATCCAGAATGGAAAAAATGTTTGCTCTGGCCCACAGACACAAACAACTGTCAAGACCGATTCCTGAACAAAACACAGGGTTTCACTATCAATAGGCCAGACCCACGCTATGTTCAAAGACAGCATCCAGGGGTAGTAACAACATACAGTGTAGGGAAACTCTGCCTTGATTGGCTACAGAAAACTACACTGCAGGATGTAAAATCACACTTATCTTTACTTAAAGCAGGCGCAGACCTTAGGGTATTCTTGTTAGGACCAAGAAAACCGCGTCAAAAACGTTTCATATATGCCGGTATCTCCGCTGCTTATAATGAAATATAGAACATTACCCAAGCAGAGACTACAGAATGAGTACGAGAAATTGATCTTATTAATTTAGAGAAATCTATCTCTGTAGTAGACAATGGGTTAACGACTCTGTCGTCCTGAATATATTCATTGGACAGCATTGTGTCTTCTGCCCTAGACATCATGGAACAAGACTTGGTCATGTTGCAACATGGTCAGTCTCAACTGCGTTCTATCATGCTATTAGGCTGGACGCTTCAAAACTTGCGTGCAGGCTATGTGCCATGGCGTTTTATCAACTGTACGTCACTGTTTTCAGAATTCAATCTCCCTGATAAACAGATCAAACTAGCACAAAGGGGAGCAGACTACACGGTGCTGAGCACTGAAAAACTGGAAAAATTACCATTCACGGTGGCAGAAAAATCAGCTACTGAGTGGATCATACATGGTAAGATTACTCTGCCTGTTACGACTTTCCATTTTCAATATTGCCTAAAACATATACCAGCAGGCAAATATGAAAGGTTGGGTAAAGAATACATCAAGACATCTTGGGATTTACCTTATACACATAGATGTTGGAGTGGGGGGGCGTGAAGTGTTTCTTAGTGCAAACTGTGAAAAGGCACTAAGCGGTTATCTCCTTTGTCAGGGTATTAATTTACATGGGGCCTGCGATGGTTCCACTATAAACTTATTCTGTCACCTGCAAGGCTCACCAGCTGCAGTGATTAATCCAATTTTTGGACTACTTTCGAATGGAAGTTACCTCATGTTGAATGATCACAGCTGCTGTGGCATGTTGCCAGGCGTCCCATATCTAGTAACGGTTACATCCAGGGTCACTTGCTGTATGCAAGTCTTGTTTCCACAAATACAGACAGTCAGGGAGTCGCCTCTATGGCCTTCACTGAACATATCTACTATACGAATTGATACTCTAAGCAGAATGAAAGCCATTCTTTTACAACAAACTGTGCCACTGACCTCGGCCAAAGAAACCTATGATCTACAAGTCGCAAGGACTTCTGCCGAGATACATGCCCTTTTGAATACAAACTGCCCTATACATTTCTTAGAAATGTTAGAACGTATCTTAAACATGTCTGATACGAGCGGTATTGTACATGTATTTAAGACCGTGTGTTCGGTACTGATAACACCTTTTCAAGCAGTCCTCGGAATAATTCCAAACTTCGTGCACTCTGTGTTTGGCAGACTGCCACTACTTTTTGGACTTGTTGCAGGGATCCTATTTTTGCTTCTACTGCTCCTCTATGGCAAGCCAAATCACCAGCGTCACTCCCAGCACCATAGAGAGAGCTCTATTGGAAATTAAGTGTTGTGAGCGCATCGTCCAAATTTTAGGTTTACCTCGTCTACGAGAAGTAAATACCACATGGTTTCTGTCATTTAGACCAATCTGGCAAGATTGCATCTTACCTGTTCTACGCTGCCTGCTTTGCGGTGAAGAATGTGTGCTAGACATCTGTCTAACACTCCCATCAGTCATGCCTACGGATATCGATACTCTGCTGGACCCGGTAACGGCCCATGCTGTGTGTTGTCCCCAGGGGCTACCAATCCTGATGACGGCATTCATTGAAATCTCACAGACGCAAATTGCTACTGCTGAGGTACGAGAGGAAACAACAGGCACGCAGGTAACATCCGATACGAACATTGCTGATGCGACCAATGCTGAAGGCGATGCTTCTCATCTATGTGCGGTTAATCTTCTACATGAGGTAATCCAACTTTCACCTACAACGGTAGACGACTATTTGTCTACAGGGTTAGAAGATTTCATGTTTTCTCCATCCTCATACACTGACTTTTGATTCAGCACACAGTGTACCGGCAAGACTCTGAATTTGGCCTTCATTTTTTCAAAACAAAGACTAAACTTGGAACTTTTTCAATGATTAATAATTTTTTTTCAAAATTTGAATTTTTCTTTTTATGGCACAGTAATCCGCTTATAGTAGAACTATTCATAGAGAACAGATTTCTTTGATACACTTTCAGAGACAATATGTCACCTTGTCAATAACAATTGATTTATGTAACTTGACATGAAATGGTTTCGGCCTTTCTACCTCTGTATTTAAGAGCCATTTCGTAATGTGTATATATATGTATGTTCATTCATTTAGCATTCAATGTAAACATATGCTTAGAATGAAACATTGCTTTAATATGTACAGCACCAATGCATTTTTATGCATGGCAAAAACTTTTATGCATTTTACAAATGTATTTTTATTCATGTTCTTAGCCATCCATATGTAGCTATATTTTAGATATATTTAGCATGTTTAGAATTTAGTAATGTCGTTCATACGAAAGTGGAGTGGGTGTTGTGTGTTAATTTAGATACCGTATATACGTTTCCCGATTTCTGTCCTTATATAGGCACATTTCGCATTGCCCATATTTAGGCATAGAAATCCTACCCTTATTTATGCATTACCCATGCTAACCAAATACAGGCATGGCCACCTACATCCGTTCATCTACGTCACAACGAGTTCTTGGAAAACCAGACTCTTAAGCCTTTTGGACTTCCCCTTGCTTGGATATTGATTTCTCCAAGAACTCATTTATTATGCATGAACATCTATTCCTTAGGGGTTCATTCAGGACGTTCTTCTGCCCGACTTTTACGACAATACTGGCATTCCTAAACACCTTCAATGTATAAATATACCTTCACTTACCACGGCAAACCATGGTTCGGCTGCCTACTTGCACGACGCGGCTCACCACGGCAAGTTCGGAAGGAAGTCAAGCCCCCGCCTGACGCACTGACCAGATGCTGTCATCGTCCTCGCAGAGAATCCAGCTCCAGTGTTTCTGAGTCCCCTTGCAGGGTGTTAGAGATCGAGACTCGGAAAGAGATTCCAACCTCACTCATTCTAGAGGGACTTTTGGCAAATCTTGGCAACTATAGCTAAACTAGACTATAGACAAACAGTACCTACTTCTTACCTCGTACTACACTTAGGTTAGGTACACTGGGGTAGAACTAACTAGAAGCATCAGCTGAGTATTAACATATTAGCATGTGTTATTTATGTATATATTTTTATGAATATCTGTCATAGCTATAAACCATGCTATTGCAGTATTATTTTATCTTACTGCTAACGCTGTACGTATTATACTTCGCATTCTGTCTTACGATTGTAGCAGTTCATATCTCTTGCACGAGAAATAAGACTGTTCAATAAACCCTTTTTATTGAAATGCCCGTCTATCTATTTCTGTGTAACTCTGTAGAAACGAAGCATGCACGATTGACTGAGTGAAACTGTTATCTATTGTTTCCACGATTCTGAGATTGTTCCGACTCTAAGGGAAACAAGTTGTCATGTTTATGCGGTTGTCAGAAACTAATTCCTTCTTGTTTATTCGTGAAGTTTCTAGTGACCTCTAAATTAGCTGGCACACACAAGTAATTAAGTTTAATGTACTCGATAGGGATATACTGACCTCAGTCCTATGTCAAAACTATAGGGTATATTATTCCAATGCGCAGAGCCTATCAGGAATATAGGAACTACACTACAAGACACAGTTTTGGTGAATCGGAGGAATGGGTCAAAAGTGTTGATCCAGTCATAGACTGTGTCGCAAGTGGTCATATTTCCCTTCCAGAGAATCCAAATGTCGTCTATATATCGACGCCACATGAAGATGTTGAATAGATATGGGTTCTGTTCTCCTTGGATGAAGACCTTCTCAAAATTGGCCATATACAGACGGGCCAGACTTGGGGCCCATGGAAGTACTTTGTGTCTGATGGTAGATCTTGTCTTTGAATTGGAAGAAATTCTGTTTAAGCACTATGCTTGCACACTCCAAAATGAAACTAACGGGTGTGGGTGATGACCATGTTTCAGAAAGTAGAAGTCGCTCGACTACCTCTAGGGTGGCATTCTGAGGGATATTAGTGTAGAGCACTTCTACATCGAGAGTCATCAGTAGATCTATCTGGACTTCTGATTCATTGACTTCCATAATCAGGTTCAGAACATCCCTAGTGTCTTTGAGAAATGAAGGGGTCTTTTGGACAAGTGGTCTCAGGAAATGGTCACAGAAGATAGAGAGTGGCTCAAGTAATGACCCAATGCCCGATACAATTGGTCTCCCTGGTGGTGGTGTGAGTCCCTTGTGTATTTTAGGGAGAGTATAGAAATAGGGTATCTTGGGGTTGGGGTTGATCAAAAAGTCTGCCTCATTCTTGGTCAGCCAGCCTTGTACTGTGGCTGAGTCAACCATCAAAGTGATAGTGATGGTCAGGCTTTGTGATGGATCTTGCATCAGTGGGGTGTAGAAGCGCTGGTCAGATAGTTGTCTCTGGCATTCATCGTTGTACTCGGTAGTGTCCATAATGACAATAGCCCCATCCTTGTTGGCCGGTTTTATAGTAATGGTATGTTCATTTGCTAAAGCAGACATAGCTTGTTCCTCCAAGCGGGACATATTGTGAAAATGTGAATCTGTAGGGAGTTAGTTTATTTCTCTGAGTACTGCTTGTTCGATTACCAGGATCTCTGGAGAGATCATCCCAGATGAAGGAGTGAAAATGGATGGTTTCCGCAAGCCTGTGTCGAGGGCCTCTTGAGTGTTTTTTTCGTGACAGAAATCTTTCAAGCGGATCTTACAGAAGAACTGCTGAAGCTCGCAGTTGGTCCTGAAGCGGTCTATTTTAGGTGTAGGTACAAAGCCCAAACCTTTTTGAAGGACTTTTGTTTCACTAGAAGACAGATCTCTATGTGATAGATTTACTACAAGGTTGTTTTCTTTTGGTTGCCGGTTTGGCTCCTTGTTTGTCGTTGTATATCCACCTGTGGGGTTTGCCAATTAACTCTTTTTTGTTGTTGTTGCTGTTGATTTCTGCCTCTCCTTCTGCCTCGCCCTCTGCCCCAACCTCTGCCTAAAAAAGGAGTGGGTTGAAAGGGGCCTTGGAAGGATGGATGCGGGCCTTGCGGGTACATGGGGTATGGATGTGGCCACATAGGGGGTGGTCTTTGGTATGTATTGGCATGTTGGTATGTATTCATCCCGCACCCAAAAAGTGGTGGAGGTTGCGGGGTATATGGGGTATGGTGAGCATCCTCATTACCCCAACTCCCATATTATGGCATAAAGCACATCAAGATCCACCCACGCAAAGGAAACAGAGAACTTGAATTGCGTTAATGTGAATAGAGGATGATTGTTCGTTTAGGCACTGGGAAGCCATGAGGTCACAATCTTGATGTGGAACTGTATGTTCACCTATGATGAATCAGTATTTGTACTATCTGATCTGATGAGGACTATATTGGTGGTTATAGAATGCATGCAGGTGGTTTTAGAAATGTTAAGATATAACTGAGCTAGTTCTGAATTGTACTTTTATAATTTGTTGCACAAAATAGCACTTGCACTTTACTGAATGTTGAAAGGGAAGCACACAAGTTTTTATCACAGCATGTAGGCACAAATTGTCTTTGTATTGTAGTTAGAGTGACGAGGTTCTGTCTGATATAAAGGAACAAGTGAATGCCCCAAGGTGTTAAAGAATGGTGGTGGAAGTATTGGCATTACATTGTTTGATAAACAAGAGTAATAAGATTGGAGAGACAAATTGTTTACATGTAGCACTAGCACTTTTTGGGTCCGATTCCGATCCGGGTCGGAAGGGCACCGAACGCGATCCGGCCGGAAAAACTACGAGTCGTACGCGTGTTTCCCGGCCGACTCGTACAGCTGTACGAGCGAGCAAGTACGATGCGAGCTACATGAAATTCACCGACCGAGTCGTTTCCGGGTCCGAACCGCTCCATACGTCTCAGTCGTAAGCTAACCGTGGCGTGCAATGGATGCGATTCACGACCGAGCCAGTACGATGCACGCGTCGGACAGCCTGTGAGAGCCGGAGTGTCCGGCTCGCAAATCGTCCGGGTTCGTTGCCTTTGTGGGTCTGTGTTGGACCCCCTGTCACCCGCAGCCCTACGACTCGGACACAGGGGAGACCCATGGGTCTCCCCAACACAGGCATGTATGGTGCGAATGGCACCGACACATACCCACTGTAGGGGGCGCACTTGTCCGCGACGTACCCATTCAGTCAATGGGAGCCCCTGTATGCGTCGTACGCCTGGCTCCCATTGACTTCTATGGGTACGTACGGCTCGGTCGGAGTGCCTTCCGACCCAGATCGGAATCGGCCCCTTAGTGGGGAATTAGCCATATAGATGCATATGCACTTTGGACGCATAGATATAGAGATGTTATCATGGAGAGGATTATTTGTGTTATCTATGAACAGCAGCTGCATTTTAGATATGGTATCAGGATTTATTGTTTACAAACAGGCATTTGCACTTTAAGTTTAGGATGGAGTATATATACAGGTATATTTTTTTATGATATGCAATTGCACTTTATTTCTGGCATTGTCTATGTCCATGTCTGTTTACAAACAGGCATTTGCATTTTAAGTGTAGGATGGAGTGTATATACGGGGATAGTTGTCTACAATATGCTATTGCACTTTACTTCTGGCCATTGTCATTTCGGGGAGAGGAGTTGGCCTAACGGCTAGGGCGGTCGACCTCGAATCTGGGGAACTGGGTTCGAGTGTCGGCAATGACGCTGAACATCCTGTGATTCTGGGCAAATCACTTAATCTCCCCGTGCCTAACAAAAAAAATGTATGTGACCTCATCGAATGCAACTGGTGCTATGTAAAGCACTCTGATACCCGGTTTGGGTCAAGTTCGCGCTATATAAAACTCTGTAAAATAAATAAATAAAATTAAAACATTAAAAAATTGTCCCTATCTTTGAAACAGTGTTTACAAACATGTACTTGCACTTTAGGTGGTTGCTATGCCAGCCAAAGGGATATAACAATAGAAATAGGGAGATATAGAGATCTCATATAGAAATATAATTGGACTGTACAGACCACCGATATGAGATATAATGATACCCACTGTTTAAAAGTATATTTTGTGTATTTAAACCTGTAGTCACCTTGGGAACTTGAAGGATGTGAGTATACTTAATGCAACAGTAGTAAAGAAGAACTAAACACTATAAGAAATGTGTGAAATCACATTGTGCTAATGCAAGGGGATTGTAACATTGATGTGCATGGGCAATATAGTGAGTACAGGACTCCTTGAACAGTAATGTTATTATAATGCGACCAATATGTGCAGAAAGGTTGTGAATTCTTATGAAGATATTGTCTTGGGTAATGTGTTTTATATCTCTTATATAAAGAACAAGAATGCAATGCAGTTTTATGTGCACGGGGATATCTAACAACTTGCAACTTGCAACTTGCAACTCTAATATGGCTGCCGCCTTGAGACTTGATTGCACGACAGGCAGTTTAGATGCTGTACATGTGAAGTGTGTAAGGGCCACATGATACACACTTTTTTAAAAATCACTATGGTTCTGGGATATGGGATTGCCCGGTTGAAGGTGTAAGCTGAAACACGAAGGCGTCCTGTGTTGGGTATTGCAGTATGCTGAAATAATAATAATTAAAAAAGAAATTCAGTACCCGGACTAACGTGTGTCACTCTTGCTGGAATTGTGGGTCGAGTGCGACTGGACCGTCAGATGAAGGCGGCTGTTGTGGTATATATATATCTATATATTACCTACTAGCGGTCGCCAGTAGGTAGTTATAGATATATATATATCTAGCTATATATATATATAAATGTATATATTCACCGTTCTTTTGCTCCTTCAGACCACCAGGGACCCATGAGAAGTGGTGCACATGCTGGCGGAGCGCGGCGGCAGTTCAATCCACCAAATGTCTACAAATATCGTGCGGTCTCAGTAAAACACACTCCGCGCTGGTAAAGTAATCCCCAAAGGTGTTTAAATCCACAACGCGTTTCAGCTTACTGCAAAGCCTTGTCTTCGCAGTAAGCTGAAACGCGTTGTGGAATTAAACACCTTTGGGGATTACTTTAACAGTGCGGAGTGTGTTTTACTGAGTGCGCATGATATTTGTGGACATTTGGATATATATATATATAAAATTAGCCAATAAGGAAAATATAAGCAAATTAATAAATACAATTATATAAAATATACAAATAATATAAAATATATTTAAGCAATATTAGGAAAAGTATTGGAGTCTAAGAATATTAGATATACTATTCCCACTCCAGTTCATGCAACAGTAGGGAAAGTGTAGGTCTTGGGGGGGGTTTAGATTTACTTTTCCTACTCCAGTCAGCGCTACAGTAGGGAAAGTATTGGGCTTTGAGGGGTTTAGATTTTGTATTCCTACACCAGTCTAGGCAACCGTAGGGAATGTAGTTCACTTCAAACATGTTACACATATGAATCAACCTTTTAGTGCACCAAAATAATCAACTCTTACTTTACTATAAACATTATTAACATTTATTGAAAAAGCATAAACATAATTAAATAAATAATTAAAGTAAAAAAGTATAAAATCTAATTATGTATAATAAATTTAACTTCCATAAATACTGGAAAGAAGGTCAAATAAGTAATTTTATTTCAATTACTACATTTAAAACAATTCCAAAACAAATATTATAGCACAAACATAGTGGGCAGAAACACTTACCATAATATAAATTAAAAGTGTAAAAATTAAAATATACATAATTAATTGCCAATTAATAAAGTACATATAAACATAAATTATTCTAAAAAATATATATATATATTTTCTTCTGAACCAACTGATACAAAAAGAGAGAAACACAACATTTAAAAATACATATGTAACACACAAATAACTACTAAAATCCATAAATTAAAAATTAAACAGTAGAACAATTACACAATTATTAATAACTTAATTCATGTACATGGTTATCAGTCAAATAACAAATAATGGTAAAAAAGACAACATTAAATTAAATTACATTAAATTATATGTAATTTTCCACCCTATGCCCCTACAAACCCGCACCTAAAATATAACTAAAATGGATCAGCATTAAATAATTTACATAATAAAAATGTAACTATACATGACTAAATATCTGTTAATTAATCATCACTTAATTAACTTCCCACCCTTTACCCCTGCAAACCTAGTCGTCTGCACGCAAAATATAACTAAAATAAATAAATATGACGCAATGTACATAATTAATAATCAATCAAATAATTAATTAACAATTAATATTTAATTGTTAATTAATTATTATTAAACTTCCCAACCTTTCCTCCTACAAAACCACTAGCCTGCACCTCAAATTACTGAAATCAATATTATACAATTTACATAATTAATAATCAATTCAATAATTAATTAACAATTAGTGATAATTGTTAATTAATTTTTACTTCATTACCTTCCCACTCAATACCCTTCAAAGCTAGCAGTCTACACCTAAAATATAACTAAAATAAATAAGTTTGACACACTACACATAATAATTAATCAATCAAATCATTGATTAATAATTAATATTTATTTGTTAGTTAATTATTTATTAACTTCCCACCCTATACCCCTACTAACCCAATAGCCTGCACCTACAATATAACTAAAATAAGGGTTACATAATTTACCTAGTTAATAATCAATTAAAAAATTTGCTAGCAATTTACATAATTAACATTAAATTACATAATGAATTACCAATAAATAATTGTTAATTAATTATTACTTAATTAGCATCCCACACTATCCCCTACAAACCCAACAACCCATTGCAACACTATAAATTACTATTAACAATTACATTGAATATTCTAAATCACTTTAAATTGCTAATTATTAAAAAAAATAGCAATTAGACTAACAATAGTAACACATAAAATGTATATATTAACTAAAACACATTAAAAAAATGTAAAATCAATATATATTTTATTAAAACATTATTACTGTGTCAGGCACTGATCGGGTGCCCCTACATGAAGTTCACTTGAGGGTTTCAAACCGTGTACTACAAGTCCCAGAAAGCCTTCCATTAATGGGAGGGGCCATTTGTGTATATAAACCAATGACGCACGCCGAGTAGCGTGCTTAATTCTTGCTTTGTTTGGAGGATGTGAGTCTGTGCGGCTGCACAGTTCCGGATTCTCACTTTTGATTCTAGGACTGCCTTGCCCTTGGATTCTGTGCTGGTTCGGGACTTCAGGACGTCGGTAGGGGTTTCTGCCTTCCGCGGCGTTTCTTGTCTGCAGACGGAGAGCTGCTGACGTTCGTGAGCCGTACTGGATTGGACGAGGAGAACTGAGACAACTGCTTCCTCGACAGCCACAAAGGGCTGTCTGCTCTCACTGGGAGAGCATTATTTTTGGGAGTTCGGGTGCCGTTCCTCGTACTGGACAAAGGGATTCCGTGGCTGCTGGGATCCTTGAGCTGCTCGGGCTTGAGTAGCACTGTTTGACTGCATCGGATTTGGAAAACCGGCACTTCCGCGTCTTGCAGAAATCAACGTATCGACTTTTAAGGCTGTTGCTTGTGTCTAGTAATATTACTTTGCTTTTCTTCCTATGGCTGGTACTTTGGACATTCATTAGTTTTCAGTCCCTCATTAGAACCAAGGAGGTTATTGGTTTTCTCTTTTGCTCTGGACTAAGTCAAGATTAGACATTTGGCTTGGTGTGAGTGTCTCTCCTGCTTATGTTGCAGCGACAGTTCTGGTGTGATCGGTTAGCCAAAGACTTATCTCAATGGGTGGCTCAATGTGAAACATGTGCTCGTGCAAAAGGAGAACAATCTAAGTCTAAAGGAAAACTGATCCCAATACCCACACCGTCGCAACCTTGGCAAACCATTGGCATGGACTTCGTTCTTGGTCTGCCATTTGATCAGGGGTACAATGCAATTCTGGTCGTGGTAAACAGTCTTACAAAGATGGGTCATTTTATTCCATGCAAAAATCTACCCACAGCAGGACAGACAGCCCAGTTGCTATTGTCCCATGTAGTCAGGTTACCAAGGCTCCTGAGGGTCATTGTGTCTGATAGAGGACCACAATTCATTGCAAGATTCTGGCAAATGTGGTGCAAGGCCCTTCAAGTGGAGGTTCTGTTATGTTATGTTAATAAGATTTATAGAGCGCAACGGTTACCCTAAGGTGTCCTGGCGCTTATGTTAAAAGGGAGCCCTGTCTTCTAGCTTCCACTCACAGACCGACAAACAAACAGAACGGTTAAATCAGATTCTCAAGAAATACCTTTTTTGATATTCCAAAGAAGCAACTGACTCAGGATTGTCTTTATTGTGGCTGGCCGAACTATCCTATAACAACGCTTGGCACAGTTCTGCAAAAGAAACACCGTTCAGGGCCAACACGGGATTTCATACTAAAATACTACCACTGTTTATTCCTAGTGATGTAATTAATCAACCTACCGTTATGGCACAGATGAGGAATCTACAAGCAATGCATAGAAAGTTGTAGACCAGCCTGAAATGTGCCAAATAGTTATACAAAACATGGGAAGATAGACACCGCCAAGAAAGACTCAGTTATCGGGCAGGTGATCGTATGTGGCTATCTACTAAAAACATCTGTTTTAGAGTTCTCAGTGTATTCCATCCCAAATTCATCTGCCTGTATACTGTGCTGCGAAAAATCAATCCTGTGGCATATAAGCTGAAACTGCCCGCTTCCCTACGGATCCATCCCATATTCCACTGTAATCAGCTGAAAACGGCTGTGGGTGCCCGACGCAGAGCTGTTCCTCCAGTGATCCGGGATGGTCAGCTGGAATACGAAGTGTGACGTGTGATGGATTCCAAATATCGGAGGGGAAGGCTGTGGTATCTCATTTCCTGTAACGTTCATGCTCCCCAAGCTATCCGTCTGTTTCACTCTCGAAACCCTGGCAAGCCTGGTTCTAGGAGGCGCATGGGAGGAGGGCGCACTGTCAGGCACTGATCGGGTGCGCCTACATGAAGTTCACTTGAGGGTTTCAAACCGTGTAATACAAGTCCCAGAAAGCCTTCCATTAATGGGAGGGGCCATTTGTGTATATAAACCAATGATGCACGCTGAGCAGCATGCGTAATTCATACTTTGTTTGGAGGACATAAGTCTGTGCGGCGGCATAGTTCCAGATTCTCCCTTTTGATTTTAGGACTGCCTTGCCCTTGAATTCTGTGCTGGTTCGAGACTTCAGGACGTCGGTATGGTTTTTTGCCTTCCGCGGCATTTCTTGTCTGCAGAAGTAGAGCTGCTGACGTTCGTGAGCCGTACTGGATTGGGTGAGGAGAACGGAGACAACTGCTTCCTCGACGGCTACAAAGGGCTGTCCACTCTCACTGGGAGAGCATTATTTTTGGGAGTTCGGGTACCGTTCCTGGTACTGGATTCCGCGGTTGCTGGGATTTGTGCTGCTTGGGCTCGAGTAGCACTGTTTGACTGCATCGGATTTGGAAAACCGGCACTTCCGTGTCTTGCGGAAATCGAGGTATTGACTTTTAAGGCTGTTGCTTATGTCTAGTAATAATACTTTGCTTTTCTTCCCATGGCTGGTACTTTGGTCATTCATTCTTTTTCAGTCCCTCATTAGAACCAAAGAGGTTATTGGTTTTCTCGTTTGCTCTGGACTAAGTCAAGATTAGACATTTGGCTTGGTGTGAGTGTCTCTCCTGCTTATGGAATACAGGATACAATTGTTCATGGGCTTCTCTTACTAGACAAAGGGATCAAGGATTCTTGTTACTGTGTTGCTGCAACTCAGAACTTTCCATTGAAGAAGGGACACAACACTTTCTTCTTGGTCTTTTTTCTTCTTTCTGTTGGGATTGCGAAAGGAGGGTACGTATGTGTAAAGCTTGGGCTCCAGTCATAGCATAAACTGGAACGAACGGAGTATTAAACTGTTTCTATTTTGTTGTTATAGGTGCAATCTTTTCCAGTCTGTGAGCGGTATCTTTATCGGTTATAGAGAGAAACACAGCAGTTAACTTTAAGTTGTTTTCAGGTAAGTATACTATTAGTGAGACTATGTGAGACTATGTGAGTGTATTAACCTTGTGTTTTTGACTTGCAGGTATCCCATTCCCTGCTGTTCTTACCCTAATTTCTTTCCCTCGCTTGATCGCCTCAATACTCTGTGTATACTGGTCAGAGTTGGGGATGTCAAGAGGTGGACCCATTTGTGCATCGCCCTGATTCTGAGGGGTTCCTGTGGACGTTACATACTGAAAATGATATTAAAAACAAAAATATCCTTAAAAATAATATTACTTACCTGAAAAAACAATATTCTTGACAACAATATTCTTGTATTACAATATTTTTTAAACACAATATTCTTTTTCCGATATTTCTGTCTCTAGATATTTTGAACTCAATATTTTGTCCAAACAGCATGTAGAAAATTACCTTTTTTGCCACATTCCCAAGAGCACTCTCCCTGTCTATGTGCCCTAATTCAAGCCAACCAATTCGGTGTGAAGTATGCTCTTTGTAGGATTTTCAAATGCATCAGTTTAATTCCTGTTCTGAACGAGAGCTCTCTTGGAGCACTGATCACTTCCTCCCATTCTTCCTCAAGGATTGAACTTATATTGTTTTCCCATGTCAGCTGTGTTTTTACTAACGGATCTGATGAGTTATTAATTATATATTTATATATATGGCTTCTTTAGGGAGCGGTTCCATCAGAACTCTACTTTCTAGTGGAGAGAAGTTTACTATGTGAGTGTCTTTAATTAAATGGATTGCTAGTTCATGCTGAAGCTAAATAAAGTTATACGCTTTGGAGACTACTAATTGATATTCTCTACTAAGCTCTTCTAAGGTGACAATCTTATCTTTCCCTAAGTTTGCTAATCTGAATCATATCCCATTTTCGAAACCCTTTTAATGTGCACTGTATTTTTCTTCATAGGAAAGCAAGGCCTGCAACAGTGAAAACAGATTTTGGGGGCTAGTCATTGAACAGACATGTTAACACTACATTTCTACATGTCCTATTTTTGAATATCATGTACTCTGCCTTATGGACCAAAAGACCTACATAGGGGTGACTTATTAATATTTAAAAGGAACGTTTTGACGTGTCAAAGGGTTTATTTTGACAGGTTGAAATGCAGTGTTTAAACTGCCATAGTCAGGTTACAATGGTAGGCCAGAAGCCATATTTTACACTGTCAATGTAGTTGATGGCACAATAGGTGCTGCAGTCTACGAGTGACATTTAACTTACAGGCCCTAAATACAAATTATTTCATATAATAGTGATTTATCGGTAAGTTAAGTATACCAATTAGGACTATACCAATTCAACAATATATCAAGGGGGAGCACAGGCACTTTACCACTGGTTAGCATGGTTAAAGTTCTAACTTCAGGAAAAACATGGGATCCAGCAAAAGGTGAAAAATACAGGGTGACCACAGAAAAGGCGGATTTACTACTGGCTGGCCTTAACCTGCAAAGACAGAGACAAGATTACTTGACCAATGTTGCTGACTCACTTACCTACACTTTAACATTCTATACACCGTGCAGCTTCCCAGCAGTTTCCTGTGAAAACAGAAGAAGAATCACTAGAAAAAGGAATTGCAACTTAGCTCACTAGCAGCAAAGTAATGCAAAAATGCGATAAAGGTTCAAAATTAGCAAGATATATTGTGGAATTAACTTGATTGTAATCCAGAGCTAATGAATGGATTATACAAGAGATCTACTTTTTAAAATAGGTATCAATTGGGAAACAGCATTTACAACGCTGTTTCTGCAACGCAGTGCTATTACAACGCGGTCGTTACAACGACTGTGTTGTTAGCACGTAATACCTTTACATCACAAGTCATTAAAACAACTTGCTGTAGGGGGCGTAAACGTATTGGATATAAAATCCAACACCTTCCCTGCTGTTGCGCAAACTGGAGTAGGAATAGTAAATAATACTATTCCTAAGTCCAGCGCATCCCCTACAGCAAGTCATAGTAATGACTTGCGATGTAAAGGTATTGCGTACTGATAACGCAGTCATTGTAACAACCACGTTGTAATAGCATGCGATGTATTCGCATGCGTTGTAACATGCTATATTCGTATCAATCATAGGGTGAAGTGCACAGCAGGTCAGCCTAAAATGGTGGGTTAATTTGTATTTGTATCAGTTATTAATAGAGTGCACTGTGACCAGAATGGTGTCCTGGTGCTAAATTGCTAAAACCTCATCTATGAGAGCAGAAATAGTGAAAAGAAGATATTGTAACGGAAGTCCAGAATGTCCTCCCAGTGATTAGTGAGGGAAGAGCCAAGTTTTCAGGGCCTTCCTAAACTTAAGCAGGCCAGTTTGTGAACTTGCTTGGGATAGTAACTTGTTCTATAGCTGCATTGCTTTAACAGTGAAGGCGCGTCCTCTTTGCCGCACTTTGCTGAATCTCTGTTCTTGGACAAAATTGAATGTGGTTGAATGAAGTGACTTTCCAGGGGAATAGTTTCTCAATCTAGCCTGCAGTGGCTTTGGTCCTTTGTTATGAAATGCCTTAAAAACAATACAGAGTGATTTAAAAATAATCCTCTGTTTAATGGGTAGCCAGTAGAGATCTCTGGGAGTACCAGAGGCAGAGGAATTCCTAGGTCTGTTTAGTGTTCATTTGGCTATGACTATCTGAACACGTTCCAATTTCTTTAATAAATAATTAGGGGCTCCCAAAAGGAATCCAATCTGCTGAGTATTACGCCTCTGAAAATCAGGGATCTTGCTTGGACAGGTAACATTGGATACAATTTCCTAAGACCCCGGACCAAGGCAAAATAATCAACAGCTACTCCAGTCACGTGCTTTTCAAGTGAATGAATTGGATCTCATGAAGATGGTCATGATTACACTGAATAGTGTGTCAGAGAATAATGGTACTGGCACATGCTTCAAAATATCGGTCCATAATTGAGATGAGAAATACTGCATCTACCACCTAAAAAACATTGTGGAGATGATGGATGTAAGAAGGTGCCACTGATCTAAGAAATCCAGATATTATTGAGGACTCTTTACACTGTGCTTGGTTTTGATTTCATGCAAGGAATAGCACCAGTCTCTGCATTTGAAGCAGTCTTGTTTCAATCACTGAATCAAGTATGGACCAAGGAACAAAGTACTGTTGCGAAATAGCCAAAGAAATATAAGGAGGACAAATCGCAGCAAACTTTTTTTTGATAAACAAATTTTTATTGTTTCAAGAGGATGCAACGACCAAAGCTTCAACATTGCAGAATACTGAAATTAACACATTACATCGAGAAGAGCACTGACATTACGCTCAAATCCGCCCCCGCGGTGAACAGCATGATATACAGATGGAACAATCTAGTCCACGGCACCCAACCATTTGCCCCACACCCTCCGATATTTCTTAGGGCACCCCGTGCCTTGTACAAGGGTTTTTCTTGTGCCGCACACCAATCCACCCCCTTCCTCCATCCGGCCAAGCTGGGAGGTGTAGGACATTTCCACGAGGCGGCTATGTCCCGTTTGGCCACGACCATGGCTGTATTGTAAAAGACCTTCTCATTCTGGGACCCATCAAGGCCGTCCGTAATCCCTAGGATGGAGTGTCGTGGGTCATGCGGATCCTCACACCCCAGAACCGCGGACAGCTCCATTTCAATCTCTCCCCAAAACTGCGCCAGTCGGGGACAAGCCCAAACCATGTGGGAAAAATCGTCCGGGTCCTGGCCGCAGCGCGTGCATGAGGCAGATGGGGAGAGACTAGCTCGATATAGACGCTGTGGGGTTAGATAGACAGCATGTATGTAGTATAATTGGATCAGGGGGAGCCTGGCGGATGCGGTGACTGTCCTGGGGGACATGAGTGCGTCCCGCCAGTCCACTTTGTCCAGGGGGCCCACCCACTCCTCCCATTGGTCCCGAAGGCGGTCGAGCGGGGTCAGGTGTTGTTGACCAGTAGATCCGGGAAATACCCCCCTCCCCAGATCGCCCAACATGGTCTGCGCTTCGGGGGGACTGTATTCAGGGATCCTAGTGTCCTCAGGCAAATGTACGTGGAGAGCGTGCAGCAAATGTAAGTTCTGTGATTGGAGGTCTTTAAAGGATCTCACATGGCCGTTTGCCCACACATCCCCCAGCTGGGAGATCCCAATAAGATCCCATTGACGGAACCCCTGCAGTCCACTGACCTCCCCGAGCCAAGTACCTTGCCATATAGGCGTGTGCCGAGTGAGTCTGCGCGTCCACTTAGTATGCCTTAAAGCAGCCCGCCAAGCCAGAAGCACGGAGCGCGTGACGTCGGGCAAGGCGGACGGGAGGGGTTCACCGTACATGAGGGATTGAAGTCGAGGCAGGCCGAGTTCACTCAGCTCTCGCCTATACGCAGGGTCTGACCACCCCCCATTGAACCAGTCATGAATACACAACAGCCGAGTTGCCAGGTAATAGAGATATAGATGCGTCATCCCCATGGCCCCATCAAATGTTGGAATCTGACACGTACGCAATGCCATCCGGGCCCTCCCTCCCCCCCTCAGGAATTTAGCAGCCAAAGTATCAATCTCCCGGAACTACACCCGCAGAAAGCAAAAGGGTGTGTTCTGCAGGACATAAAGAAATCTAGGGAGAATCAGCATTTTAAATAAGGCGACCCTCCCCAATGGGTTCAGCGGCAGTGTCTGCCATTTGTGCAGATCTGCCTTACCCTTCTTCACAAGCGGGGTGACGTTGAGAGACCATCCCAATTCTGGGAGGAGCGTGACCCATATTCCGAGGTATTTGAAGGACTGACGCCGAAAGCGGTATCCTAGACTGCCAGTCAAAGCATTCCCTAGAGAGATGGAGCGGGACTAGAACCGACTTGTGGGATTTCATGTGGAGGCCAGAGGTTTGCCCAAAGGAATGCAGGATCTGGAGACAACGGGGACCCGACTGTGCAGGGTCAGATAAGAAGAGCAAGACATCGTCCGCATAAAGAGCAATCTTATCTACCTCAGAGTTGGGCCACTCCCACCCCCGAACAAGTCGTTCAGACCGAATCAGGGCCGCTAGGGGCTCCATCGCCAAAGCGAAGAGGAGGGATGAGAGGGGGCATCCCTGCCTTGTTCCCCGTTGAATGGGGAAGGCGTCTGAGAGAACCCCATAAACCAGGACTCGTTCCCGAGGCCGGGTATACAGTACCCCAACCAGCTGACGGAAGCGCGGGCCCATCGCTTCCAAGACGTCATCTAGGTACGTCCAATCTACCGAATCAAACGCCTTCTCAAAATCAATGAGAAGGAGTGCTAAATAAGGAGAAAGGACATGTCGGTTGGCCAGGGCCAGGTGCAGGCGTCTAAGGCAGTGGCGGGTGCCACGTTGGGGCATAAAACCACACTGGTCCGGATGCACCAGCGCGGTGAGATAGGGCTTCAGCCGTTGGGCAAGAATCGCCACATACACTTTGACATCCGTATTAATAAGGGAAATGGGACGGTATTCAGAGCAGTGGGGAGATGGTGGTTGGGACTTTGGGAGGCCCACAATTGTGGCCATATCAGTTTCGGGTGGGAAGGAACCTCTCTCTAGGGCCTCGGTGTACAGGTCAGCGAGACGAGGCACAAGGACCTCACGGTAGGCTGAAGAGTACACCATCAGAGCCGGGGGTCTTGCCCGACGATGTGGACGTGATGGCCTTGCTAATCTCGTCAGGTGAGATAGGGCGGTCAAGATCAGCTTGGGCATTAGAATCTAGCTGAGGGAGGATGGCATCCGTCTGGCCCATCAGCTCACGAAGCGTCAGACTTGGGATCCGTTTGGCGTAGAGCTGGCGGTAGAAGGCGGCGAACGCACTGACCATGCTACCGGGGACTGCTAGAGCGCCCCCCCCCCCCCTTGATCCAATACCTCAGGGATAATACGGTTCGCTCTGGGGTACGTGGCTAGCCTATGTAGGATTGTGCCATTTTTGTCGCCCCATCCGTATACCCTGGCCACAGACGATCTCCACAGGAGCTTGGCCGCTTCCAGCGAGAGATGTTTGTTTTCGCTTCGAACACTCTTGAGGCGCCGCTCCAGAGTCGCATCACCCACCGTGGAGGGGGAACACTCAAGGCGCAGAGCATGTGCCTCCAGTGAAGTGATCTGCAACAATTTCGCCCGACGCTGCTGCTGAACGTGACCCTTGGCGAAGCCCCGAATAGTGGCCTTCCCCACCTCCCACAAAGTACCCGGGGATGAAACAGAACCCTCATTAATAGCGAAGTAGCCCTGCAGCTCCACTCCCACCGCCTTTTGGAAGTCCTTGTCTTGTAGAAACCATGCGTTTAGCCGCCACACGGGGCGGGAGTGAGGGGAGGAGTCCCTGTATGGAGGAGCACCGTGGAGTGGTCAGAGATGCCTCTCGGAAGTATGTGGATGTCTTGGATCTTGGAGCAATCCGTGGACGGGATAAAGATTGAGTCTATGCGCGCTTGGTATGATGAGCCGCCAAAGTGTGCGTAAACTGCTTAGCGCGTGGATGCCAGATCCGCCATGCATCGCAGAGGCCGTGGGCTTCAGCCCAACTCATGAGCTGTCTCGCCTGGGCCATCCTGGAAATGGACGGAGTCCCCGTCGTGTCGACAAGCGGGGAGGAAACCGCGTAAAAAAATCCCCCCCCCAATGACTATGGGCCCCAGGGGAAGGGTGGGTAGCAGGGTGGAGGATTGTGTTAGAGTCGCGGCAAGCACTGAGGGGGGTGAATACAGGGAAACTCAGTTAAGGGGGCTGCCCCCGTTAGTACCACATACAATCACAAACATACCTTGTGGGTCGTGAATGACTTGTGTCAGCACAAAGGGAAGGGTGCGCTTCAGTAAAATGGCCACGCCTCGCGAGCCGAGAGCAAAGCCCGAGTGCCACACCCTGTCATAACCGTAACGCGCCAGAAAGGGGCAATGATTACCCATAAGGTGGGTTTCTTGAAGCAGATGCGCATCTATGCTGAGTCGCTGTGCGTAACGCAATACGGCCGCTCGCTTATGACGGTCTAAGAGACCGTTAATGTTCCAGGATAAGATATGAAGGTATATCACTCATGGAGACTGAAGACCGCTACAAGAGCTTGCGAGGCCTTGGAGAGCGAGTGGAGGGAGCAAGGCTGGGAGCAGGCATGAAGGCGCGCTGGTGGGACGGACCCTGAGCAGTGGCCGCATGTGCCAAGGAGACCAAATATCGAATGAGCGGTGGCGCAGTAAAACAACAGAAAACAATATGAAACCCTGGGAGTGCATATTACGGACTCCCCACAACAAGCAAAGAACACCCCCCCAACCAGACCCGCCCCCAGCCCCCCCCCACCCTACACTTCAGGAACTGAAGCATCTGTCGACCCCTTTAGAACAAGAACCAAACTAGAACGCTCGTATAGGTTGCTTGGTGGACCCCTCCTGAAGAACGGATAATCAATACATCAGCGATTAACAGTGCAGACACCCACAAGGACCCCCTCCCGCTGGAGAGACGCTAAATGCAAACAGTGGCACCATTAAGAGTAGGTATACAGGAAAGGTCTGAGTCTGCCTGGGCCATCAGTGGAAACCCACCCGGCGAGGGCTCGGAGGAGCGATGTCTGGTGTGGGGCGGAGAGCCCGACCGGTTGGAGGATCCCCTAGCGTCCGGAACCGCCGCAATCGAGGACCGGAGCGCAGAAGACCCTGATTGGCGCCCCCTATGGGACCGCGTCCGACGGCGGCGCCCCGGTGTTCTTTGACCCTCGGGCCACAACTCCCCGCGCTCCGCGGAGGAGGTGAGCTGTTGGCGTAGCGGGCGCTCTTCAGTCAGCCATGACCAGGCCGCCTTTGGTGAGTCAAAGAAATGAGTCGCGCCCTGGAAGATGACTCGAAGGCGTGCCGGAAACTGAAGTTGATATTGGAGGCCCAAGGATCGCAACTTCTTCTTAACGTCCACATATGACCGCCTGAGGTCTTGAACTTCCCTGGTGTAATCCAGGAATATCATGATGACATGGTTTTGAAACTTGAGAGCACCACCAGTCCGCCCAGAAAACGCCGGAGGAGGGACACCCCCGGCCAGAAAGACACCGCAGACAGGTAGGAGGTCCAAGTGAGGGCCGATGAGCGCTAGATTAAAGGCGGATGACGGAGGGGTCCGGGAGCACTCTTAGAGTGCGACCGCCATCCTGACGCCTCAAGCCACGCCCCCCAAATCGCAGCAAACTTAGGGCTCGATTACGAGTTTGGAGGACAGGGTCTCTCCATCACAAACGTGACAGCTGCCCCGTCTGCCGTATTACAATTCAGTTATATCCTATGGAACTTGTATTAAAGCAGACAGGATATCCGTCACGTTTGTGACGGAGTATCCCAGCCGCCAAACTCGTAAACAGGCCCTTAATGTTTTCTCAACTACATACAAGCTAAATGAAAAACAGAATGAAAAAGCAAATGCTGTAGAATGGATTTACAAAGTGCAGAGTGAAAGTAGATTTGGTTTACTAAATGTTTATTTTGATGTAGTTCGCTAGAGAAATTAATTGTGACACTTTAATAGGTATTTTTAGTAATGGGTCTGATAATGGGATTAGACCTAACTAACACTAACAGCCTGATTACGATGTTGATCGGAGTTGCCTCCAACCAACACCGTCACGGTCTCAGGACCGACCTGTTGGCGGTTCTGACCGACGGATTACGATGCAACCAAATACTGTTCGGTCGGATTCCCATTGTTTCCTATGGAAGCTTGTGTTACGCCCAAGTACCGGCCGTAACACAGGCTCCTATTGGGAAATGGGGTGTTTGCGGAAAACCCTGCACCCTGTGGCTGTCACCCCAAGGTGCCTGCCACACAGGCTGTAGGTCCAAGGGGGCTCTGCCAGGGGCCCAAAAAGTCACTTTCCAACAGCCTTTCTGTGTTGGACAGGCCTAATCGGAAAGGCTGTCGGAAATTGACATCATAATCTTGTGGGCAGAAACGTTCTCCATAGGGGTGTGCAATGCGGTTCCGACTGACACGGATACACCGAGAGCCAGTCAGAACCGATTCGGAATAACCGTGCGGTTTACGTTCCGACAGCGAACATCATAATCATTTGGTCAGAATGTAAACTGACCGTGTCTGTCGGAAGGGTTCTGACCGACTCGAGGAAATTCTAACTGTCAGGAGGAGGCTTTCTGCCCGACATCGTAATCGGCCCTAAGTAAATAGAATGGGACCACCGCAAAATATACTAATGGAGTTTATCGCATTTCCCCATGGATTGTAATGCAAGCCATTTACAATTGAGTTTGGGGGAGGCTTTGTTTAAACAATGATAGAGAAGGGAAATGTGCAAAAAGGATTTGTATTTCTTCATGACTCATATAAACTGCACATAAGGAGTTGAAGCACAGACATTTTTACACCAATCAGCACATTTATCTAGCATGCACTCATGGTGTCAGTCTGGATGTCAGGTTGGCTAGGTTGAAATCAGGAGCGGCCTGTGCAGGTAAGAGCGGTGGAACGGTGGGGCGGAGTGGGGGGAGACAATTCAACAGACGATGATGAGGGAAAATGAATGAGTTATTTAATTTTCCCTCTGCGTCGTCTGTTGAACCCCGCCACACCGCTCTTACCTGCACGGGTCGCTCCGGTTTGAAATTACATAGAATCATTGTTCTTTTTGCAGAAAATCATCAAAATGCAGGGCCCTCCATGGTAGCTCAGGCCTGGAGATCAGCAGAGTCACTATAAATGCCAGTTCAACACAAATGTAGACGATTCTCAAAGCTAGTCTTTGAGAACTGGCCCTGGTGCTAAATTAGCATTGGAAATCTACACTAGTGTAGGAGAATGTGAATGTGGATTAAAAGGGTCAATTTTGAAGCTAAGGGGCTTATAGAATGATATCTCAATTTTAATGTAGTGAAGCTGCCTACAAGTGGGCAATCAGAGGCAGAGCCTGGGATCTTCTGCTGCTGGAGTGAACCTTAGAGGTTGACACAGGGTGCCTTGCCAGGGGACCATTTTCCCCCATTGTGTCCTGAATTTAATGCACAGACAAGACTACAGACTACATTAACCATTCAGAGAGAGTACATGCAGACATAAGATAGCACACCATATTCCTGGTTTGTGAGCTGATGTTTCCCTACACAAAATCACAGCAGAGTGAATGTTCTCAACTGAGGTGAGGGAAGCCACCATTCACTTCTCTTAGACCCTATAGTTTAGAGAAGTACAATCCTGGGCTGGCAGCACATGAGGACTTTTGACCTACGTTGCACCTTTCACCAGAGAAGTAGTGACAGTATGATTGTTCAAATAACTGAAGGCTGTGTTTGGTTTGCAATGCATGTAGGAGACTGATTTAGACCTGTTCCCTAAGGAGTGTTCCTGCTTTAATAAGTCATTGTAGGAGTTAGGTTTTGGAGTTGGTGTGTGCTGCATGACCTCAGCTTTTCTAAAGGACAATGATGTGGCTATCGTTGAGATAAGTTTTTCCTGCAAGAATGAGATGATTGTAAATGAGCAATACATTAACATGGCCATGTCATTGTCGTGAGAGCCTGGAGAGATAAAACTATACTTCCGTGATTAGTTTCAGGATAACATGCTGACTTCAATCACCACAGTTAACAAATAAAAAACAGAAATCCTCCCATGTTTTGACTGCCAGAAAGCGTTGCTGTATTCAGGTACAAGAACTAAAGGTGAGAAAGAGAAATCTAGAATGTGGCCAGACTAAGGCTTTGTGTATTTTACCATCAGCAAACACACCTGCCGCCAAGAAGCACTGGGGTGCCAAGAAAACTGTCTATTATGATGTGATGGGCACAGTGGCAGTAAATGGTAGGTGAGAATGGTTCGGTGGTTTTAAAGTTGTAGTTTCACGTGGTCTGTGAAAGCATGTAATTAGAAAACAAAGCAGATGTTCGGTTTAGAATGTCTTCGTTTGTGTTTGCCTGTGGAAGCTTTTGTTCAAGTCATGGATTCATTTTTAAAGGCATTGCAAGTTCCAACAAATGTGTGGTTGTTTTTGTTAAGTGGTAATACTTAAGTGTACGAATCCATGACATTTGTACAACTGTTCCTTCTATTTCCCCAGTCAGGAAAACAACCAGGAGGCCTGCAGGGGGTTAAGCATTAGGCCTGATTCTGTGTGAGAGCCAAGAGGTCCTTCAAGTAAGAATAGAGGGTACAATTTGTGCTGACCACAAATACAGTGTGCACCAATATTGCTGACAGAGTTGAGGGTCATATGGCATTGCCCAAAAATACATCATAAAGGGCCGAAAACCAAACTAAAACACCCTTTCTTCACAGAACAATGGCTTTCAAAGCATTTTTAAATTGGTGCACTCATGCAAAACTATGATTGTTTCTTAAATATTTTGAACATACAAAGGTTGTGGAGAGTGACCCACTTGCTAAATAATGCTTTAAGAAACTGCCTGACTCAAATGATCACATTGGCTGTACAGCACTGAACGACATGTGGGGCAAACTTGCATCTTTGAACAAGTTGTTCCCAAAGCGTTCTTCGACAGCTGTTGTAGCTATACAATACTAAGAAATAGTACTGAGATGAAACTCTATTTGGAGAAGCACAGTCAGAGATATGAGTTCATTGTAAAGAAAACACAAATATTTTCACATTCGGTCTATGCTCCTTTTAATTTCACTTCTTAGTGAACATGTGGAATTTTTTTTTCCTGAAGATGAACTGAAAGACTTGACACATTTAGAATGTTAAGGAATATCTATAACTTAAAGATTGAGTTGAAGACTGATAATGTACAAGGTTAGGTTGAAAAATAA
Organism: Triturus cristatus; assembly: GCF_964204655.1. Taxonomy (NCBI): domain Eukaryota; kingdom Metazoa; phylum Chordata; class Amphibia; order Caudata; family Salamandridae; genus Triturus; species Triturus cristatus. The sequence continues at coordinate 292,218,867 of NC_140585.1, forward strand.
GAAGCTTTTGGTCTTAGTCATTGAGTAACACCTGGCCATATCAACAGTACTCACACTCTGAGTATGTTTTATCAGAACACATAAAATATAAGGTTTGCTTACACACGTCATTACTGCTTCTACATATCAGTACCATGTGGTAACTCAGCTTGATGATGTATGCTCAACTTTTCAAGTGTCAAAGTACAGACTGCAAATGAGGTCTCTGCCTCATGAACTATGCACAGTCTAAATCAAGATGCAGACTAGAAGAAAAGAACCTAGATATGCTGATGAAAACAAAGTCCCATCTTATCAATGTCAAAAATTGATCTAGATCCGGGATGTGCCAGCAATGGAACAGAAGGAGGGACCAGTGCGAAAAGCAAGCATGTCAAAATCTAGTCCATGATCGACCCACAGGCGCATACATTGTACAGTACACAATTTTAAAAGGGTTACCATAAAATGCTAATTCATATGACAGTAGTCAAAGTAAAATTTCATTATGGTCAAAACATTTGAATCGTGTCATTTCAGTATCTGTAGAGTGATGGCGCTACTTAAGTAACCAATCCATTTCATCATTAAATAAAAGTACATCAACTGTGTCCAAAGTGCCTCTCATTCGCATTTATTTATAACTAAAATCTTTGGATATATTGAATGCAAAAATCTATCTGTGTTTTTTGCAGCTAGCCCACGTCACTCGGCTCTCCAGTACGTCATTGCATATCTTTGGCACCTGTTGGCTTGTGAGACCATTCACTGCTGCACACATATAAAAAACATGCAAAAAATAGCTGGCAAGGTGGCCTGGTTATGACAGATTAGTACAGTTAGAGACAAGTGTCCATCTCCTTACCTGGGTACAGATAACAAAGCCTGCACTCTATGACAATATCAGCTCTCATCGACTGCTAGACGTTTCATGTACTGTTATGTCTTTTATGTCACGCGCCTCCACCAATTACTTGGCCCATTAGCATTGGATACAGGTGTATGTGTCTGCACTTGGGGGTTGTCCATGTAAAGTGTATGATGCAGTGTTGGATATTGTGCTTTCCATACGGTCTGGAGTGGGGGGATTCATGTGGCCTGCCATCCAAACTCACGTGAGGGTGAAGTCTCTTAGGGTTGTCTCTGTGAGATGCATCACTTTGGGGCTGTGGACCTTTGACCCACCACCTATTCTGTTTCAGCTAGGAGGTAGTTTGTGGTATTGCAGGACCTCTTCTTAGCTGGATGATTGCACGAGTGATCAAGTGCGGTGCCTGTGGTCGACAGTCTTGACTGGTTGACTGGGTCATCTTGTGCATGTGGTTTCTTGCAGATGATATTTTTCAGAAAAGAACTAAATCGGACATGTGTTTCACCCTGTGTCCCCAGCTCCGTGTCTCCTTGTTTTTTGTTTCTTCTTTGTTCTTCAGAGTCCCCATGCCCAAGAATATGTGGGTGTATCAAGATTCTAGATTTCAATAGTTGCAATCATTCTTTATTGAGCTTTTGATTTAAAGAGAAGAAAACATAGAGCTGGAATGCCTATCTCACCTCTTACTTTAAGAGAGATCACGCCCAGACCCCCATCTTCATACCAATTTCAGAGACCTTCATCAACAACACCGAAAAAAGGGCTGGATATCATCTCCACTCCCTTCCACTCCATCCTCCCCCACCGAACAGCAAAGCGTTTCCCAATGTCACATTCAATTCATATAGCTACGCATCCAACTGGTATTACAGCTCTCCTAAGTGTGTTCCAATGGACGTCCAAGAGGACATGTTACCTCTATACAGACTGTGGCAAAGTATTTCAGGAGAGGAAAGGAAACCACAACGTTGAGAAACAATGTTCTATGCATCTGATGTGTGATTTTTTTCCTCTTCAAGATATTTCAGATCCTGTGATACTAATCGTGAATTTGAGTGGTTAGTACCCTTCTCCACGTCACCAAAGGTGCTTGATTAGTGGACAATAGCATGACATTGTTTAATGCAGCCACCCTTTTTAGATCCCCCAGTGGGCCAAAGGAAAACACCTGAGCAGAATGCCAGCATCTTTATTTTCATTATTTTTTCGATTACTTTAGGGACTTCTTTCCATTCGACCCTTTATGTTGTAAACCCCAAAATGTTATCTGCAGGTGTTCCAATGCCCTCTAACAGTGCTCTGACCTGTCATTGCCTGTGACGCGTAAGCACCTGGTGTAAAGTGTCATCTAAATCTTACTTGTTTCTGGGCCCCGTGTGGCTAAGTCCCTTTTCCATGAGTCATCAGTAAATATCAGCACCACCTCTTCCTCCCATCTATACTGGAATTAACATCTCCTAGCCTCCCCTCTCTTCCTGGAAAAGTGTGTAGATTCTGGATATAAGATGGTGATCATCAGCCACTCTTTGTAAAAGTTCATCAAATGAGTTCAGGAGTCTCATGGTTGCTGCCTTCCTTGTAGAGTTAACGCCCAGGGACAATTTGCATGTACCTAAATCTTTCTGCTTCCTTAGGCCACAGTCCCTCCTAATTTGTTTTGAAGTATTTGATTGCTCATGTATCAAACATGTCATCCATTGTTTTGCCTCTTGCTAAATTTCAATTTTAAAAACCCTCCTTAGCTAACCCAGTCAACCAAGAGATGGCCTATGACTAGAGTGCATGGTGAAGAATAGGAAGCGAGAACCATCTTGGTTGCCAGATGATCACACATCTTTATTGTTACACTTCTAAGATATTTTGGGTCTATATTTGGGGCTGAGAAGGTACCTGAGTTGATCTGCCCGCTAGTACCATATCAGAAGGGCAATGCCTATGCCTCTGTGTCTAACTGTGTTGTAGCCTATTATGGGTGGGAATCTCAATCTTTTCTCACCCCCAATAAAATACGAACATATCCATTGGACTTGCTTTTCCCAGTAGCTGGTCTATGCATAAGAGGAATTATTGGAATATATACAGCAATCTAAGGAATATCACCAATTTGGGTGTAGCGATAGAGACCAGCCAGGATAGGGCAAGATTTTGCCAGCTTTGGATACCGGTTCTGAGCTCCTTAACCAGAGATGGGTAACTGGCAGCATAAATCTCTGAAATAGATCTACAGATAAAATGTGGGTTGTACACATGGCCCCCCTCGCAGCCATCGTCAGAAGCCAATGACTCAACATCGTCTCCTACGCTGACAGAACCCAGCTGATCCTCTCCCTCACCAACTAACCCAAAACTGCCAGAACCAACTTCCACAGCGGAATGAAGGATGTTGTTACCTGGATAAAAGATAGCTGCCTCAAACTCAACTCGAACACGACTGAAGTACTCATCCAGGGACCCACCCCTTTAGCCTGGAATGTCTCTTGGTGGCCAGCCACTCTGGGATCCCCTCCTACCACAATGGACCACACACAGAACCTCAGCATCTTACTGGACTCATCGCTCACAACAAACCGCCAAATCAACGAAGTGTCCTCAGCCTGCTTCCACACGCTCCACCTGCTCCTAAAGGTATTCAGATGGCTCCCCACAGAATCCAGAAAGATGTCACCCACGCACTCATCAGGAGCAGACTCGACTACGGCAATGCACTGCATGCCGGCATCATCCAGAACCAGGTCAAGAAACGACAGAATGTCCAAAACGCCGCAGCCAGACTGGTCCTCGACATCCCCTGCCGCAACCATATAACGCAACACCTCCGACAACTCCACTGACTCCCAGTCAACAAGAGAATCACTTTCAAGCTCCTGACGCATGCCTACAAAGCTCTGCACAACGAAGGACCAGCATACCTGAACCACTGCCTCGCATTCCCCGTACCTTACAGACAACTCTGTTCCACCCAACATGCCCTAGCCTCTGTCCCCAGGATCCACAAGACCAGAGCAAGAGGAAGATCCTTCTCCTACTGCGCCGCCAAGACCTGGAACACCCTGCCCCCCCTCCACCTCAGGCAATCCACGTTGCTGACACAATTCAAGAAGGACCCCAAGACCTGGATCTTCGAATGATCCTACAGCCAAAACGACCATCAGCCCCTCCCCCCCAAGTGACTTGAGACCCTCATGGGTGAGTAGCCATGCTAGACAAGCCCCTGATTGATTGAGTAGCACCCAGTTGTGTCATCAGGGCACCTCTTGAATGAAGACATGACATAGGTAGGCTATTCTCATTGTCTCTTTCTTCTTGCCACTCATGTCCTTGATTTTGTCAGGATCGACCGAGCAAGTTGAACTCCAATGTGGACGTTTTGTTTGGATGGATCTCCCAAACATGAGGGTGGTAGGGTTCCCGTCCGTTGTCGAGTGGGGAGTGGTGCAGTATGCAGATAGGACCTGGCACAGTGCGTTTCAAGTGCCAGGTTTTCTTCTGTAGCTCTCTGGGCTGTCCTCTTGAGGGTGCCCATTAATCGTTCTACCACATCGTTGGCTTGGGGCCACAGTGGAGTTATCCAGTAATGTTTGATTGACATGACAGTTACAAAGTCCTTAAAGTCTTTACTGGTAAATGGGGGTCTTTTGTCTGACTCCAGTATTTTAGGGAGTCCCCACATTGCAAAGATGTCGCTCAAGGCTTGGATTACCTTGCAGCCCTAGTTGATGAGATAATCTTGACCAGTGGAATTCGGGAGTATTCATCTATCACCACAAGTAGGTTTCTGTCAGTGGTGAGTGGCCCAAAGAAGTTGACCGTGACCCGCTCCAACGCACAATCTGGAAGGTCTGACATCTCTAGAAGCAGCTGTTTTGATCCCGATGACAGGCACATGCACAGGTGGCATGCCTGCAGTTCAGCCTTTGCCATGGCATCTAGTTTCGGGAACCACAGTCACTCACGCAAGTGACCAGCTTAGTATAATGCCTTCTTGTGCCACTGCTATCTCCTCCTTGACATTATGGAAACCCATGATCTCTTCCTAGGCACCACCCCGCCTTTGCTGTGTTTCCATTTATGTGTCTCTATGAGATGCTTGACTAGTGTCAAATCTCTGTCTTTTGTGGTGGCAATGACTATTTGTGGATCTGAGAGAGCAGGGGATGTGGTGACTAGAAAATGAAAGCCATGGTTGTGTGCTGTTTTGCCTGTTGCACCAGTGACTGTAAAAGTAGTTAGCAGGGTTATCGTTTCTGCCAGGCTTGTGGACTATGACATAGTCATATCGTTGGAGGAGTACAAACCATCTTTCAGTCCTGAGTGACATTTTCGCTCGTGGATTACCAAAAATTGTCAGTCACAATGCTGAACTGTTTTCCATATAGGAATATGTGGAAATGTTTGCAAGCCCAGACCACTGCTAGGCTTTCTTTCTTTGGTGGGGAATAAGCTCTCTCGGTGTCTGAGGGACTCCTGCTGGTGTAAGCTACCTTTAGTCGCTGGCCCTCTGGTGTGTTGTGCCAGGATGGCCCCCAGCCCAACTGAGCTGGCATCTACTCGCATCTACAGCCATCTCAGTGTTTTGATCAAAGTAGGCCATGATGGTCGCCTTCTCAATTGCCGCTTCTATTTGATGAAAACTTTGATTTCACTCTGGCAACCACCAGAAGTCCACATTTTATCTTGTGAGGTGGCGCTGATGGTGGCATAGTCATGTATATATATCTATCACAGTAACTCACCAACCCAAGCAAGGATCGGAGTGCATTGACATCTTGCAGTGGGGTGAAGGTGGTGAAGGCCACTATTTTGTCTGGATCGGGCATCATTCTTTGCTCTGAGAATATGTGCCCAAAGAACTTCAGTTTAGTCTTATGTAACTCGCATTTACTAGCATTGAGAGTGAGCCCCACGTCTTTGAGTAGGTGACAGACTTTGTCCAATGCTAAATCATGTTTTGTGCGTATAGTTCCAAATACCATCATGTCAACACTGTAATTAAATGTGTTTGGCACCAGCTGGATGACAGGACGGGTAACATCTTGGAAGATCTCAGCTGATGACAAGATGGCGAAATTTAGTCGCTTGTATCGGAAGAGCCCCATATGTGTGTGCGAAGGTCGTATCGATTTTGTTCCTCTAGCTCTATCTGGAGATACCCTTTGTTTGGGTCGAGCCTGGAGAAAAGTTTTGTATCATTCAATTGGGTGATCATGTCCGCAATGTGGGGGCATGGCATGGGTGGGGCTCCTGCTTGATAGCCTTGTTCGGCTGGCACATATCAACACAGATCGACACATCTTTTTGGTACCACCACTATCGGGGACACTGATGCGTTGGGCCTTTGGAAGGCTCAATGATGTTGAGGTGGAGGAGATTGTTGATCTCATTCTCTACTGCTTCCTGCAAGTGGAATGCTACTCATTGGTGCCTTTGCGCCACCAAGCGGACAGGAGCATTGTTGTGAAGCTGGATATGGACACCTGAAGAGGGAGGGACATTTCTGGGTGACTCTGGAGCTGGTCTATATGTGGTAATTGACGAAAATTAGGTCTAGCTCTGTGGTGAAGCTGAGGGGGCATGCCCCTGAGGTATTGCATTGTAAGACATGTATGGCGGTTACGGTGAGGGTCTCTCCATAAGCTACAATGGCCATAAATAATCCTCGGCTGCATAGAGGCTTGGATGCGGCCCATGGGTAGACTTGAATTTCCAGGTGTGTAAGGTTGAGAGTAGCATGTCTTCGAGGTACCGCTGGGTGCAGGTCTGTGTTTGTCTCTCCAAGACTGGTGGCTGTTGCACATGACCAACACTGTCTCTCTTTGGGACTTCCCGCTTCCATGGTGGCTGCTTGTTTCTCGGCTCATTCTTTGGCGCGTGCCACCACAAGTATCTTGTCAGGGGCATGTATTTTGCTCAGCATGTGTCTCCAAAATTTCTCTGACTGGCACCCATTGATGATCCTGAGCCACATGGCTTTCTCATTATTGAATTTGTTGAAACACCAGTGTTTGAGGAGGGCTTCTAGGCCCACCACAATTTCGTCTATGGTCTCTCCTGGTTGCCAGGCCTTATTGAATGTGTATCTTTCATAGTCCACATTGGTGGCAGGGTCAAATTTCTTGGTGAGCACGTCTTTCACTTTCTGGTATGTGGTGGCTTTTTCCTTCAGGATCTTCTTGATGACTTCCTTTACTTCATCACTCTCAAGGTTCTTTAGGTATCTGATTACTTTGGCCTTATCCGATTCCTCCAGGGCGTCAATGAAGTAGTTGAATCTTTTGATCCAGTCGGCCCATCTTGAACCATTATTATTCTTTTTTGCAGTGTCAAAGGGGAGTGGCGGCTTCAGGAAGGCAGCCGTGATGGTCATGAACCTCCTGAGATTCTGGAGTGTGCAGGTTGAGGTGCTGCTTGTTCTAGGTCTAAAAGCTGCTTCTCTGGGCCGGCTGCTCAATCAAATTTGGCTGCTGCTGGCAGGACAAGGAGTGTCACCCCAATCCAAGCTGGCCGACACCATTTAGGTAAGCAGTCACACGAAGACACGTTACTTCCTACTCCTTCCCCTCCGCACCAGGCCTTATAGTCCGTCTCTACACTCCCCAGATATTTAATCGATGAGGCACACAACCTAAATAGGAAACATATCTGGAGCCATTCGGAATATTGATTTTCAGAGCTTCAAATGTATGTATGTTTTCCTTAAAACCCAAGACAGCAACAAATTCCTATAGTTCCCTCATCAAAGGAGTTAAGGACCACTTAGGGTTTGATAGTGACACCAAAGTATCATTGGCAAACATTAGAATTTTAAATTAATCTATCCCTAGTCTCACTCCTTTGTTATTTGGCTTTTTTGCATATCCTTTGAGCTAAGGGTTTAAGATATACCGCAAAAGTAGTGCTGCCGTTTGCTGTGCTCTACCTGAACTTTGGTGTCACCCTATGTTGCGCTTCTAAAGCCCTCCGTTTTCTCCTATCTTTGTTAGCCTAGCTACTTCCACTATGCAGGTTTCCCTTATCTCAGCTTTCAATGAGTCTCATACCATCATAAGGTTGTATTTTCTTATATTACTCAGCAGGAAAAAGTCTTTGATGTGAGATAGGATTGTTTGCTTTGCTACTGGGTCTTTAAGACGAGTGTCACTTAGGCTCCAAATTGGGTGTCTACTTGGAAATACTGCGCCCCTATCAGATCACTAGAATGTGATCTGATAGCACTATTACTCCATGTCCAGATTCTAGAATGGATGCCCCTGAAGTTTGGTCTACCAGTAGCATGTAGCGTGTTGATTCTGGTGTATGACTTGAGTACTGCCACAAATGGGGACATTCTATGTTCTTTGGGTATATTTGGGTGAATTTGTTGCCATGAGTTTATAAGTCAACCTCTGCAAGCCACCTTCGGCCTGAAGTATTTAAAGATTAGACTCATTTTGTGTGTATGAGGAACTGCATTTGTACATATGAGCCTAGCCCTCCCGTGACAAGATCACTGTAACGCCAAATCTTATGATTCATGCCTAAGCCCGTCTATCACCATGTTCCAATCTCCTCCCAGGACCTAATTAGCCTCTGGATCATTTGCCTGAAGAAGTCCTCTTGATACTGATTGGGAGCGTACCCCTGCTAGTGATGTTATATGGCCTTGCAAGCAGTGCTTAATTTGTAAAATAATATGTTAGTACACAAAGTGTTGCTCAGAAGCCCATGGCTGATGCTGTTGAAGGTCAGGGTGCTGAATACCAAGGATGAGTAATCTAGATTCACCTCATGCCTCTTTAATTGACCAGCAGACACTCCCTGCCTTTTTATATTACTTTTGCAGGTTCTTTTTTAAAAAAAATATGTTATTTATTTCTTCTTTTGTCTTGTACCTCATAAGAGTACCTTTCTACAAATGCAATTTTTGAATGCATAAATTACCATACATCTTTACTTCACAAGAACCGGCCAATCATCCGCAGCCCAAAATCTATATAACATACTGTGGAAATGTAGAATGAAGGACCAGGAGGATGATGTGCTTGAAGATAGGTTTGTTGGTAACAACCCAGCCACAGCACAGGTACAGCTCTTCACTTAGGGGACAACTCTAGCCACAGTTGGAATGTCATGTCAGAATGTTCTATTGTCCCAAGGAACAGAGAGGGTCATAGGCAATGGGAGGAACCACTATGGAGGATACCAAACATCCTGCTTTTTTCACTCAACACGATAATGGGAGAGGGAAGGAGGACGAAGGGAAGAGATTGCCCACACGGACAAGAAGAAGGAAAGAGAGAAGGGGCCGGTGCTGCAATGCCCTATGTGTTCCCCAAAGGGTCACTTTGGCGATATTTTGTTTTTGTTGCCGTATGATGGATGCAAGTATGGTCTAGGTGGGATGGTGAAGGGTGTGTAGTGATGAAAAAGTTAAAACTGATTAGGAGTATTGCTGAAACTTTTAATAACTGTATTCCCCGTCAGATTAAAAAACCTAGTTTTAAAGAATGAATAAAGAACAAACAGCTGAATTGAGCTCTGTGAACTATAGTAGCTCTGACCTATCATTGAATGATGAACCAGGATCAAGTAATTTGGTGGTCACTGGATTGCCTCATTCATCTTCTTTTTCCGAGGAAATCCAAAGAATGAAATTGTGGAAAAGAAAGAATATAGAAAGACTAGGAGGGGGAAACTGAAACATAGAAAATACAAGGATGGGTACCGCAGTCAAAATAAACTCACTACTAAATTAGTGATGAGCTCTCCCATGAATCTAGAGGGAATGGTATCTTAAAAATACTGAATCTCTCAGATAGGGTTCTGACAAACTGTGAATCTGAAGTGTTATGACACAGGCTTACTTTCTGTCCTAACACAAACTGTGATTTTGTGGACTTACAGATTGACTTGTTTAAATTTGCGAGATGATTGAAGTTGAAAAGCTTTTTTGCAAGCAATGGGAAAATGCCTGTTGTTGAACGAACTAAAATAAAAAGAACAGCTATGTCCATAACTGATATACACAATATGCACACTCTTGTGTATCTTTCTGAAGATGAATATCTTGATGTTAACAATTTCTGCACTCACCTTGCTATACAGATGGATTACAATTGTAACAGTGGTTTAATGCCTTCTTCCAAATTCACTCCACAAGGAAACCAATATGCAGCTATTGATTTATTTGTAAAGAAAACTATAACAGAGTTGCATAAAATGAAAGATAATCAACAAAAAGCAGGAAATATTTTAAAAAAGAACAATCTTATGTATGAAGAGAAACATGCATTACAAAGTTTGGGCTCAGATACATCAATAGTTATCGGAGAGGTAGATAAAGGAGGGAACGTTGTTATTATGAAGAGAACTGAATATGATGGGGAAAGCATGAGGCAGTTAAGTGACATTTGATTTCTGGCAAGCTACATTCTTTAACTGAAACTGGGCTTCTGAACGAAAGTGAATTACATTACTAATCCCAGGCACGCTTTTATTTATATTCTGCCGAGGATTCACAAATCATAGGAAAAACCCCCAGGTAGACACATTATATCCAGCATGGGAAGTCCCACTAAACATCTCTCCTAGTATGTAGACTCGTTTTTGAAACCCCTGGTTGTCAATCTCCCATCTTACATTTGTGATACCACTGATATACTTAACAAATTACTAGATATGATATGGGATGATACCATGAGCTTTGTCACCTTGGATGTGGTAGGTTTATACACCTGCATTCGGAATGAGTTAGGACAGCGAACCTTAAAACATTTTCTTTTTGGCCGTAGTGCTAGTCTGATGGAGCACTCTATGATGCTCATTGAGATGAAGCACTTGTTTCTTACAAACAACTATTTTTTGTTTGCTGGACAATGGTACCACCAAAAACAGCGATCGACGATGGGCTCCAGGTTTGCTCCCTCTTACGCCAACCTGTTTATGGGTTGATTTAAGAGGGAGCATGCCTGGGCCACATTGGCTGGCAAATGGATGGAATACATCCTTTTCTGGGGTCGTTATATTGATGACATTTTGATCATTTGGACCAGGAATAAAAGTGACCTGGATGAATATACTGAATAGCTTAACAACAACTGTTACAATGTCACTTTTACCATGTGTCACCATCCCAATCGAATTAACTTTTAGGATGTCTAACTGTACATTGCTGATCATAATATTTAAACCCGACTATTCCATAAGGAAACGGCTACCAATAATATCTTGAGAGCAGATAGTGCACACCCTCATAATGTTACTAATGGGGTCCCTTATGGGGAGATGATCAGGATTAGAAGAAATTGTAGTGAAGAGAGAGATGTCAATATTTGCATGGATGATCCGAAGGACAGATTAAGAACTAGAGGTTATGGGGAACAGATGTTGAATCAAGCTGAAAAAAGAGTTTGAAATACTCATTGTTCCAGTACTCTGGTTAAAAAACTCAAACTCAGTCAACCTGAGAAATTTAGCTTTGTTTCCACATTTAAGAATAATCATTCTCTCATTTACAAAATTCTTTGCAAACATGTGTCCCAGAATTAACGGAAATTATACATGAAAGACCCAATGTTACATACAGGAGAGGTCCGACTATAAGGGACAAAATTATGAGAACAACCAGTTAGTCAGATTACCTGGAATTGGTTACCAGCTAAGCCAATAGGATTTTTCACTTGCGGAAATTGTATAGTCTGTAGTTACGGATTAAATAAATCCAAAACATTCTCTTATAACACACGTATGACTTAAAATGTCAAACTGTGTATTAATTGTAACTCATGTTTTGTTGTATATGTCATAAAGTGCAACTGTTCCATGATTTATGTAGGGAGCACTAAGAGACAGCTGAAACTTAGAATTCAAGAACATCGCAGATCAGTTTGCAACAAGGATGAACTATCACCACCAGTGAAACATATGATAGTCATCCTGGCAACTGTAGTTTTACATTTTGTGGTATCCAGAGAGTAGCTAAAGATGAAAAATGATTCTAAAGCTAAGACAGGAAGAGACAAAAAGGATTAGCCGTTTAAGGGCTGTGGAGTGTGGAATAAATGTGGAGAATGAGTTTCACTATTTTCTCTAGCTGGATAGTTTTTGTGGTTCCAGATGGAATTGCTTCCAGATCTGAGCTTTGATTTGTTTGATGATGCTAGAGATGTCATTTTTCTCAAATAGGTTACTCTCTTACCTAGAATGATCAATAGTAGATCTGAAAACCATGATCATTCAACATCTTATGGTAGAGACAGTCAGAGTAGGGTTCTTATTCCCATGGTCTGATATTTTTGGATATCCATGTTAGTCAATGGTCATATCTAAGCCTAATATATTTTTGCATTGAATAGCTGCCTAAGGCGAGATAAGGACTGGAAGTAGTGGAACTGGTCAAAAAATGAATGTTCTTAAATTCTATTGGTCACTGGATATCATTGGGGATAGTTTCTTTTATTTTTTTTATTCTGGCTTTTCATCTAAAATGTCTGAGTATTTATGCAGCACTTAAGATGATACATGATTCTTAAATTCATATTTCATGATTGAATAATGGTGCTAAAAAATAAAAAAAATATGGAATGTAATTTGTGTATCTTGTCCAAATTCTCGTCGCCTGTTTGTATTGGACATGAGACATATTGAAAATGTTTTGGGATTCAGCCTTTGGGCTGAGTCAATGCCAGTGGCCCCGCTATTTGACTTTAAGACAAACTCTATATCCGGATTGGACACCTGTTTGGACCAATCTAAGTAAGTTCTACTTGTTGACATATAGTGATATCGACAATTACAAACTTATCTATGATGTCAGAATGCAACCAAGTATAATTACATTGTTTGATTGGGGAATGAAAACAGATCCGTTTAGTGGTCCTATGCTGATTCTAAGAGTTCAAAATAGCTAGATATGTTGAATGCTTTCTTTGAAAATGCTTGGAGATTCAAATTTCGGCCAGTAAATACCAGAGATGCTATCATTGATCAATAAATAAAATATTACATTCTGATTGGATATCCACTTTGACCTTTGCGAGTGGGAGTTCTATGTTTACTCGCAAAAGTTTTTATTTCTGTTTATGATATCTTATGAGATTGAACATTTGGGCTAGAGACTGCCAGGGATGCTGCTATCAGTCAAGAAGCCTCATACTTTATCCAGATTGGATACTCATTCTGACCAATATTAGCAGGTGTGATTTTTTTGATGCATAGCAATATTTAACTATTACTGAACTTACATAAAAACTTCTTACTGTGACTGATGGAAAGTTGTGGATATACTCCGATACCCTGATTATTCTCATTGCTGTGAGTAGGATGACAACTTATATATATCTTTGTGGCCGAAATGAAAATATTTAAACACTGCTTAGCTAGCAACAAAGTAGAATTATCTGTCGGACCATACCAGGGAATGCCAGGGATACTGCCATTGGACAAGAAACCTTATAGTTCAATTGGATTGGACATCCATTCTGACCAATGTAAGTGGGTGTGATTTTTGGATGCTATAGCAATATTGAACTATTATCGAACTTACGTAAAAATTTCTTACTATGACTGATGCGAAGTGGTGGATATATATCTTTGTAGCCGATATGAAAATAGTTTAGACACTGCTCACCTAACAGCAAGGTAAAATTACGTGTTTTTACCATTGTGAAAATGGGTTAGTACATTTTGCTTTCTGTATGATGGAACCTTATTGGATGGTATCTTTTGCCTTTTCTGATTGGCCTGAAAATAGTATAAGAAGCGAACAGGATTTCTAATCAGGGTCATCACGTTGGAAGATGGAGGTTGCCGTTCCCGTTACTCAATAGAAATTAAAGTAAGTGACTTAGGTCAATAGATTTTCCGATACCTTTGCAACCCCTGTTTTTGGGTCAGACAAAACTTTTGACAAAAGAGCTAGATACATGGACATTTTTTATGCGCTGATATTCTTTTACACGTATTTGCGTAATCACAAAATATTTGCGTGATGATAACTTATGAATAGGAGGATATATAGGTTGTGTTCTAATTTTGGGGCACTAATATATAACTGTTATTTGCACATTTGGGATAATTTTGGTTAAAATTTTGATTATTGATTTTAAGAGAAAAAGTGGATAGTGGGTGACAGAGGTTTTATTTTGTTTTCAGATTTGTCTTGAGATTTATTGAAATAAATTCAATTCAATTCATTTTTTTATTGTTTGATTAATTAAAATCTTTACAATTCCCCCTCAATATTTGCATAAAATCACGATAAAATTACAAAAGTATAAAAAGTACTATTACATTACGTTAAATACATTTACGATAATTCCTGCTTGCAAAATCCATCTAGTCGGTGCTTGCATAGCGCCGAAACCCCAATAATAATGACTTTGATTGATTTTACTGTCTATTTCAGCTGACAAAGGGACGTGGCTTACTGCCCAATTAACTAATATGATGGATAGACTATGTAAAAATGTCTATAATCCGGATTGGACGGCGTCAGCGAGATATAAAAGTTTTCTGACCATTGTCATAAATTTGACACCGCGGCAGGCCAAGATGATGGACGTCCCCTCCAGCCATCTTATTACCGCTTGCCTGCTCGAACGAATTTCCAAGGCATTAAAAATAAGTTTTAAGCACTGTCTCCTTTCAGGCAAAACTGCTGGACAAGCACATAATAAGTGGATTAATGTTTCTGATTTATAACCACATAGTCGGCAGTTCTCAGATAAAAGGGGTTTTTTCCAAGTTGGATACAGGTCTTTTGAATCGTGCATTCCCATTCTGAAATTCGTAAAACTCTTTTTTATATGCTGGCTAAAGTGAGCAGATAAATAAGCTTGAGGCCTTAAGGTATTATATGAGTTAATAACTGTCCATCCGTGCCGGCGTTTGCTAAGTTCATTTTTATCTGCCAGCAGAGATTTCCTTTTTGCTGATGCGTTTGCAGCTTTGCTGAAAGTTGCTTTGTCGTCCCCATTTTCCCATGCAGTTTGTAATTCCAGCTCATCCAAGGATGTTTTCAGGAAGTTGCCCCATGACATCGGTGTTTCAAAGTTCATCTGATCCCTAATTTCATCCCAACATAATCTATTCATAGAGTCGGATGCAGAAGAGCGAAATTTATAACACAATTTAACGAAACCGCTCATTCCTCTGAATTTTTGGCGCTGAAGGCCAAATTCCAGACGGACCTGGGCTGGAGATGCAGATTTAGGCAATGAAAAGACGGCCTTATAAATCCTTAACAATAACTCGTTTAGCAAGATAGCTTCCTTACCACACCAGGTGACCAAACCATACGATAGACTAGGCAAAATTTGTGTGGCCATTGTTTTTAACAAATACGTGTAATTCGGGCAGTCGATTTTATTACGTAGAAGCTTGTACGAGTAAATTAATGATTGAGCTTTTGCTTTGAGAGCCAATTTATGATCTTTGTGGGAGGCATTTTGCCCTATTGTTACACCAAGGTATTTGTAGGAATGCTGTTCTTCCACTGTTGCCCCATTAGCCGACCATTTAAATTTCGCTTTTTTATGATCCACTAGTCGAATGATTTTTGTTTTTTCTTTGTTTAGTTCGAGATGTTCCTGATCCAGATAGATTACTAAATTGTTTATGGATCTCTGTAGACCAATTGGGGTTTGGCTCAGCAATACGATGTAGTCTGCATATTGTAAAATGGCGACTGACTCGTTGGCCATTTTAGGTGGATGACAGTCGGCTTTTTCCAGGTGCTGTGCAATATCTGAAAGAAACAAATTAAAGAGGCTGGGAGCTAGAACGCATCCTTGCTTCAAACCTTGCTGCGTCTGAATCCTAGGAGTTGTGCTATATCCGTCGCCCAGCTTTACTCTGGCCCAAGTATCCGAGTATAAGTTGGTTATGGCACTGAGCATTATGCTCGGCAATCCCCAAGCCTCGAGTTTCTTCCAAAGTTGGCCCCAATTAACTCGATCGAAGGCAGATTTAATATCCACGAAGCATGCAAATAATCGCGATTTCTTTCTTTGCGCTTTTTCTGTTAAAAGGGCTAGAATTGTCAAGTTAGTTAGGGTGCCCATCCCTTGCCTAAAGCCCGTCTGGAACTTCGGAATGTTTTTCTTCTCTTCCATCCAATCTTGAAGATGGACCAGAAGACAAGAAGCATAGAGTTTAGCCTCCACGTCTATTAATGAGATCAGTCTATAATTACCCGGATTGCGGTGGTCACCCTTTTTGAATATAGGGTGAATAATATTCCCTTTCCAGGAGACCGGAGCATTAGATCGTGTATAGATCTCATTGAAGACGGGAGTAAGACGAGCTGACCAAAAGGCTGGGTCGCTCTTGAAAATCGCGTTTGGAAGTCCATTGGGACCTGCCGCTCCCTTGGTATTAAGTTTTAATATGAAAGTTTTTAGCTCCTTTACATTGGTTAGCTCGTGGCTAAATGCGTCTGAGCTTACTGCAGATTCTACAAAATTGACCAGGTCAGGAACTAATTGTTTTGCCTCCTGTTGAGGAAGCTGCCCATTTTGCTCTTCAGTGGAGCCTATTTCTGTATTGTTGTACATGGATTTGACATGGTGAACCCATGTTTCTTGACTGATTCCAGCTTCCTGCTGTAATTTTGGGCCTGATGACAATTTGTTTATGATGCTCCAGAAGTCGCTGCTGTTAGACTTTTTACTAGCGGTCAATAGGTGTAACCAAATGCCCCTCTTATGCTCTGATTTTGCGCTTTTCAAGTTCTTCCTGTATTTGCTCCTCAGTTGGCACAGCCTCCATTTTTCAGATTTCCTGCCTGTTTTTGCTGCACGAAGTTGAGAACGCACCTCTCGTGCGATCCCTCTTTTTTGTTCTCTTAGCTCGTAATTGAACCAGGGCTCTCTTTTAGTAACTGACCTTGAGTTGCAACCCCTCGTGGCTGGGAATCTTTGAACTAATAACTCGACCAGCTGTTCCCAGGGTTTAACGGAACCTGCTTCAGGATGAGTAACCTCATTGTCCAAAAATTGCCTGGCTGTCTCTTGAATAAGTTGTGGACCTTCTCCCAACCAATTAAGTTTTCGAAGGTTAAATTTTTCTGGGTAAAGCACTATGGATTTGATTTTTTGGGCAAGTTTAGCTTTGATGTTCATTTTTACAATAAGAGGAAGATGGTCACTCTCAACTCGAGGTAAAACTTTGAGGGTATCAACTTGCGGGAGCAGTTTGTTACTTAGAATAACAAAATCAATCGTTGGAGCAGTATTTCCACTCAGAAATGTGACTGCCGCTGGAATATCACCCAGGGTTTTTCCATTCAAGATTGTCAGGCCAAGAGATTGAAGTTGTTTTATTACCATTTTAGCTCCCTGTTTATCTTGCCTTTTGCTATCATGCAAGGTGTTGGTTATTAGATTGCAATTGAAATCGCCCGAGTTGATAATTTGGCAGTACCGATGACTTTTCTGCAGTATTTTTATTAGAATGATCAAGGTCATATATTTTTCGTTCTGCTCTTTCCTTTCCGGATGGATATAGACATTGATTACTAATAGTTGCCGGATATGTTCTTCGGGCGAGTATCTGCTGCTTAGTTTGGTCACTTGGACCCATGCGATCCCCATGTCCAGTACTTCCGATGACCAATCCAGGTTTTGGTTTATATAGGTTGAGAGGCCCCCTCTTGGGTGTCCAAATCTTGAGTGTCTTTCGGCCAGAATGTGGAAGTCTATAAATCCTGGAAGGGAAATTATTGACATGTTCCAAGTTTCTTGAAGCAGGATGATGTCATGATGGGTAAAGAAAGTTAGTGTTTCGTTGTCCTGCCCCATGTCTTTAAAGCCATGAACATTCCATGAACAAATCGAGATGTTGACTGTATGAGCCTCTTCCTGCCTGGAAACCGGCCTCCCTTCTCCTATTGAATTTTTCCTTTCATCATTAGGTATGCTTGTTATTTAATGTTTTAGACACCCAGGACCAATCGCTGGACTCCAGGATGCTTCCTACCGGACTTCTAATACTTCCTATTATGTTTAACCTGTCATCATTATTTAGCATAACGGGAGAATTTGAACGTGCACCTCGCACAGATAGTTTTTCTCTGTCGGGTCCGCGTCTTTAGAATTTTTAAGGAGAGGATGCGGATATCTTGGGTGGTTGTAAGCCTTCAACATGATGCCCCATGCACCAAACCTTGTGCTTGTTGAATGAATTCTATCCACCAGGCCCTTTGAGGCCCAAGTAGTCAAGGTCTCTTCGACTCCCGCCTTTTGTTTGAATTCCACGGCTATTAAAGCTCCAGAATGAATACCTTTTAATTCTGGAATTTCTTTAAATAGCCTCAATAGGTTCCCTCTATTTAATATGTCTTGAGGTCCTGTGGACTTGTATTCAGGAACAAATAACAGTTTCATTTCAGACCCATCTGATTAATTTTGATCGTTGGAGTGTGAATATAAATTGTCCTTACTTCCCCGCTCTGAGGTGGTTGTTAGAAGCGGGCCCTTATGAGGGCGCAATTCGCAGGCCTTCGGATCAGCTTTTTTCACTTCCGTTGTCCGTTCCAACTGGCCCAGTTTACTAATCATATTGATGTCATTTTGTTCTGGGCCGAGATCCTGATGGTGGAGCTTGCAATGTCGGGCTGTTCCACTTATTGTGATCTCTATTTGGTTGGTGAATTTTTGGGCTCTGGGGGATGTAGGTGCCTGAGGCGACCTGTCTGGCTGCGGAAACCGAACTCCCTCTACTAGACCTTTTTTCGTTTCCTGTATATCCACATTTTCGACTAAAATCACTTTTGCCCGTCACTTGAATTGTATTACCGGAACCCTCTTTTTCTATTGTTTCGTTGTTTACCAATTGGTGCACTTCCTGGTTAGATTCCTGGCATGCATTGCCCTCTATAGACCTATTACTCTTTTGAAAGAAATAAACTTTCTTTTGGGGTAACACGGGAGGGATAGTGCTGTGTTGTGTTTCGCTAACCTGGGAGGTATTTGCGTTTTCTGAATCCAGATGTTTTGCCCCGAAAGGGGAAATGGGGAATTTTTCCTCTTGAATAGCTTTTAATGTAACTTGCGATGTAGTGTTCTTCAAAACAGGACTTAACTGTTTGTTTTGTTTAGGCCGAGCCTTCCTTGCACGCTTTCTTTCCCGTTTTGTAGGGTTCGGTCCCCCCGAGGCCTTAGAAGGGATTTGGGGAGTGTCTATATGGGGAACTGTTAGATCTATTTGAGTCTAGTGATCCGCTCTCTCTGTATTATTTGCGTTTTTGATTCCCCCTATAGATTGGTTAGTGTGATTTATTTTAGCCTCTTGTTCAACAGTTTTTTGTAGTTGGGAAGACTGTTTACTTAAGCAAGATTGTTTTACTTCCCCTAAGATGTCCTTTAGGATTTCTGGGAGGGATGACAATTTCTCTATGATCGAGCCACAGCCACAGCTAAAAGGTTGGCTGTTATTGTATGTTTGCTGATCCTTCTTTCCCCTACTTGTTAATAACGATGTTATTAAATCCATTTTAGTATTTATGCCAGAAATATGACTTGCAATGAGATTAACCAGATCAATTTGAACATCCAATTTGTCTGATTGAAAGTTTAGAACCCTTATAGCTTGATCCAAAGAATGAATTAGTGATTGGGACCAATGTGCGTTTGACTGATTTTTGTTATGGTTCGGTGAGATCTCCGACCCCAGCTCAATCCTGCTAACTGAAGAAATAGTTATTGGAGGTGAGAAATATTGATGACTTGCGCTGGAGGAGCCTTGGAAATCTTCCACAGGTCCTGAGTTCTGAGAGGCTAATTTACCAGGTGAGTTTAGAGGTGTCGATGCAGCTATTGTGGGTGTTCCTTGTGGAGTTTTATTGCTTAAATCTGGTTGCAAATTGTTTCCTAAAGGAATTATTTCCTGGTTCTTGGATTCCAATAGTTCCAAGATTTCCACCAAGTTAGAGTCGTTTAGCATGGAAAGTAGTTTGGCAGGTACTTCTTCCATGGTGCGAACCTGTGCAAGAGTGTTTGTTAATTGTTCCTTTGAAGCAAGTGACTCTTTTGAATTGAGGAAGCCTTCTTCCTTGAGGAAAGCAGAATGTTTTCCTACCTTTGGACCAGTTGACGGTATGTTGCAATCCGAGGCTAGATGGTGGGCTACAGAACTTGTATTGGGGTTAAACCGGGCACTCCCTTCTGTAAGGATCTCGGTACCCCCCTCTAGTACAGCATTATCCGCTTGCTTGAGTATGTACGAGTGAGGAGTTTTAATGAGCATTTCTAAATTGTTTGTGAATGTGGTAACTGAAGTTGAAGGCATTGTCTGATGGACCTGCGCTATTGTGGTTAGTGACTTTCCCTCTTCTGGACAAACCTTCTTTTTTTGTGGGGATGGATCCCTATGCGCAACGTTAATTGAGACTTCTAGAATCCGAGAGGGGTTAGCTCTTGATTTATCTGGACGCATTGGACTTGGCAGCTGGGCGGCTTCAATTGTTGGAGCGTATATTGCCGCCATTGGGTCCTTCAACAGGAAGAATTTGCGGATCCCTGAATTATTTTTTAGGTTTGGCATTATTATTGTTGGCGTTGGAACAGAAACCAGCATCTCCCTTGAACCTTTTTCCTTTGTTGAATGATTAAACAGTGAAACCTCTTCTTTAGGTTTTTTATTTTTAGATTTTTTACTTGTTTTTCTGGCTGTTGCCACTTGGCGGATTGTCCCTGATCTCATTTGAGCAGCCCCTTGCTTGAACTAGCACCAAAGAACCTGACGCCAGAGCAAGGATCTTCGTGCTTAGGAGCAGCTCTATGTAAAACTGCTAGATTTTTTAGAAACAGTCATAGGAGCACATGCCCCGTTAGGGCTTCAATGTCGGGGGGGCTCACTTTTCACCGCTTGCCTGCTTTGTAATGGTGATTTTAAAATTTAATCCAATCCTATTAATATGAAAATTGGTGATTCCGTGGTTAAAGTTTGATCAAAACCTTAGGGGGGGGGGGGTCTTTAATGCAACCAGAAAATTTCCCCCGCCTTGTGGTTTAATTAAGAAGGGTCCTGGTCCACCTAGACCGTCTAGCTCACCCGCTCCGGTGGATGAACCGTTCTGGTGTCTTCACCACCCTTCTTGCTTCCGCTTGCACTGTAAATCGATGAGTCAGGGCTCCTGAGCCAGCCGCTCCAGCCGCCACGCACTGCCAAGTCCTTCCCGGGATCAGTGCCTCGCGCTGCCTGCGCTGTCTGCAGCTGCACCGGGCGAAGGCGGCCACAGAATCTGCAAAAGCCACCTGCCTCACCAAACGGAGCGACTCAGCGGGACCAGGGGGGCAGGGGAATCGGGCTCAGGCTCAGGCTCGGGCTCCAGACGGGGTTTAGAGGCTAACGCACCTCTGCAGTGGGTGCAGTGTCATAGGTGACGCGGGAAGACAGCTAGTCGCTTTCCGCCGCTTCCCGCCCTGCTGCTCTGCTTGCGCCCGACTAGCTCTGCAATCCACCGCTCCGACCCGGCACTCCTTGGCCACCAAGATACCTCCCGAAAAGCTCAAGCCGCTAGACGAGGACTACTCCCGCTGCGACCTTCGACCTTCGCCGCGGCTCGCGGTTTACACGGGGCACTGATTCTCTGATCTCCCGCTGCCGCTGCTGCTTCGCCGCTACCACTGCAGCTGCTGCTCTCTCTGGTCTCCCGCAAGCTCTGGACTGGACTTGCTTGAGTCTTATTGAAATAAATTGTTTTCCCTTCGGATGAAGGAGGGAACACATGTATGCACTGAATCCTCACATATAGGAGGATTCTTTTTTGACGTAAGTAGTGTAACCTATCTCATGTATCCATATAAAGATTTATAAAAACAGAAATATCATTTTGCTGAAAAACGATTTATTGTATCTGTTTACAGATAATTATTCAATGATTAGGTTTCAAAGAGTGCAAGGTGTTTTTTTCCACTTACAGCAAACATGTGGAGGTAGAGGACATAATGCAAGTGAGTAGTGATGAGAAAGGGGACGTTCTATTTGTGAAACTAATGTAGAAAAGTTACTACACAGTGAGAGATGGGTCCAATGTAGTTATAGAACTCCTCTATGAAGCCAAAGGAGAATACTTTAAAGGACCTGAACAAACATAATAGACAATAGTTTATTTACTTTGTAGGCTCTTTAACTAGATGTCACATCCCCACTGAAATCGGGTGTATGTATGTAAGCCGTAAAAGTAATGTTCAGAGTTCTTTTTGTGGCTGAGAGAAACTTCAGAATCAGGACAGAAGAGAACATTTACTATCAATAAACCATTTGTGTATACATTACTGATGGTCGATATGGACTTTAATTAAAATGATGATATACATGGAACATGTATTTTATGGATAATAAACCTTTTACAAATGTATATGGGACTTAGTTTGAGTGGTGGAGTCACTGTGTTTTTCTTGTATTTAATGTGTGTATTTTATTTCTTATACGTTTATAAAAGTAATGTATATATGTTTTATGTACATTTTTGACAATCATTGTAACAATATTGTTGTACATGTTGTTTTTTAAATTATTACATCCCTGATGAAGTCCTTATAGGACGTAACGCGTTGGCTGGGCTGAGCATGTATATGTATACGCAAAAGGAATACTAATCAATCAAGAAGCTTTTCATCACAAACCACGTGACTCAGTTGCATGATTAATGACCACTCCGGATGATTTGGGTTGGACTGATGATAAATATTGTGGTTATTAAATTATAATGTCATAAATGTTATGAAACTAGTACTTTTATGAACATTATGTGTTTGGATAGCAGACGTTCCTGTGTTATCTTTTTTAATAGACGCTACTGCCCATCTTTTAATCTGCTCCCCTCTGGCCTTCCACTCCATTCTTTCCTGTATGCCTGCCACCAGCCCTGACATGGACCCAGGAGCCCTCCCCCATGATCCTTTTATTAATTCTGTGTCTTCTTCTGATAGTCCTGGGCTCTGCTTCCATTCTTTCTGAAGGTGGTTCTAGATTTTCCTGCTTCTTGGCAGCTTTCTCCCATTTGTCTTGTTGTGGGAGTGCTCAATGCAGCTTCAGGACAGCTTGCAGAGAATCTTCATATTCATATGAAGCATCCAGTAACTAAATAATCTTCTTCGTTTCGGCTTTTGTTGGCCCATCTCTTTAAAGATCAAGCAGAAACTGGGTGAAACTCTCTCCTTTTCCTGCAGAGTGACAGTAGACAAGTCCTGATAGAACAGAATTGGGTGTCCTTCAAAAACAAAGTCTCAGTGTGCTCCTCGTCACTTCCATTATCTTTTTTTTTAATGAAAAAAGTGCAACCGTGTCAAAATGTCTGGCAGACTATTGTTTTAAGGGAAGGCCAGTGTAGTGCAATGGATGCTACTCAGCAAGCTGTCTTCTGAATCTACCATATGGAGAAATGACTTTAACACCCCCTGTACATAATGTTCTTTGTCTGCTCCCTCCACTTACCCAGACTTTCTGAATTCTTACACTGTTCTTCCATGAGCGATTTTGAGGTTTTCATATGACTTTGTACGATAATGTTTTGCTCCCATAGGCAAACAAGCTCTTGTTTCAACAGTTTTTGTTCCTTCTCCTTTCATCCCGATCTGGATACTTATGCTGGGCAGAACACCACCACTCGCTACCCTCACCTTGGAGCAGCAGTCGCAAGAAGCCTCAGATGGGGACCCACAATAAAATGTGGGGGAGGGACACTGGGGAGTAGATCCTGTTTAATCAATCACTCGGGGTTTGTAAAGTTTGGCTACTCACCCGTCAGGGTCTCAAGGCACTGGGGGGAAGGGAAGGCGGGGCTGCTGATCCATCTGTGCACCGGGGTTCAGCCAAAGAGCCAGGTCTTGAGATCCTTAGTGAATTGGGTCAGTGACAGGGATTGTCTGAGGTGGAGAAGCAGGTGTAGGAGAGTAGGATCTGCTTCTTATGGTTACCGCCACTTTTTGCTGATGTATCACTGTTTTCGACTTAGACTGACTGGGTTACTGCTATCCAGGAACCCAGTCTAGCTGCGTTCTCTTCTAAATTGATTGCATGTACTTTAGGTACACCCCAGATTGGATTCTGGGGTACCCTTATCAGTCCCTAGTATATGGTATACTATGTACCCAGGGCATAGGTACCCCAGAGGCCTCCCAGGGGCTGCAGCATGTATTGTGCCACCCCTGAGAGACCATTCAAACTGACACCACAGGTCTGCTACTGCAGCCTGTGTACGGTGGTGCATGCACCCCTTACTTAGATATAGGTTCGCTATATCTATTTAGAATCACTGCACATATAAACCTATCAGTCACCCCTATGGCAGGCCTTATCAATCCTGAAGGCAGGGTGCTGGGTTTTATGTGAGAGGGTGCACCTGCATGAGCAGAGCCACTCTGCAGCCTTCGGAACCTATATTCCGGGGTTGTTTGTGATGAAGTCCATATATATTTAAGTGCATTCTAACCTTGCGGTATATGCTAACTTTAAAACGTCTGCTTGGAAACAGGTTGTGTTTGGTGTCAAACACCTTGGAATCATACCTCCCCACCAGTAACTGGCGGGGGAGTTATGATTCCATCCATCTAGAGGGACTTATGTGACACAGCGGTACACACGGTACCAGCTTTCTCGACCTGGGCATCACAAAATGGATACTGTCAGCCACAGATACGAGTCTGCACTCCTGCTGCTGAGCCAAGCTCAAGCAGGGGAAGGCATGACAATAGGCATCCTGTCACAGGGAGGTGTGACCACCTCCCAGACAGGGTTTAGTGTATTGGGGCTGGGTGGGTGCACTCTGTAAGTGTTTGAAGTCTGCACTGGGGGCACACTTGGTGTCCCTGTGCTTAGTCCAGTTCATACCGGTTGCAGGAGCCATTGGCTCCTGCTCTGGCACGAAACTGGACAAAGGACATGGGTGTAGCCACTCCTCTGTCCTGACCCTCCCATAGGTGGGTTCCCAGAATTCGCCCCACCCCTTCCTTGGGTATAAAGTAGGAACCCCTGACTACAGGACTTTAGATTTTACCTGGACTAAACTCTGCTACAGAAACCAAGTACTTCAATGATCTACACTACGCTGGATGACTAAAGAATCTCCCTTGGAGTAAAGGAGTTACTCCCCTGCAGCAGCAGGCACCTAAACACATCTGACCAGTTTGTATCTCCCGAGCTCCTGAGGACTCCGAAGATTTCTGCAACACAGGAGGTGGGTTTCCAAGTTTTCTGAGGGCAAACTGCTCTCTCAGCAATTCTGAGATCAGTATCCCTCGTGGGGACCGTGCAACTTGAACCCCTGTGCACCATGTACTTTTGCAGCAGCATATGCTTTTCGGCAATCCCTGAGGCTGTGCTTTGGGCTACTTGTAGTCCTGACCCCTAGCAGTAGTTCTACCAAAGATTTCTGGCCTACACTCCACGAGTGTTCCGTGGGCTGGTATTTCGTGATTCAGCTTGAGGTCCCTTCGCGATCCCTGGTCCGTTGGCCTGTGGGGCCCTGTGAAGGTAACTTTGACTTTCCTTGGGCTTTCCTGGTTGCTCCAGACGTGCCCTGACTCTCCATAGCTTGGAGAGTCCCCAAGACCTTGCTGGTCCTCACCGAAGCTTATTTCCACTGCCCGCATGGGTTGCAGTTGCCAAGGCTTGTTGGTGTTCAATCCGGACACTGACCCCCCAGCACTCGACATCCTTTGTGGGACAGCTCACCTCCAGACATTGGTCACCGTCAACGTTTTCTGGTCCCTGTGGCTGCAGAGTCAAGCATCGCATCTTCTCACCTGAAGCACCCGACATCGGTGGGCATTCGTCTATCGTGCCCCTGGTCACTCTGAAGTGACCCAGTATCTGTCCCCTCTGCGTTCAGGTTCTTCTCATCTCGGATCCAGGCTTGGATCTCACCAGACACTTCTCATATTCCCGGCAGCTGCACTTTTTTGCATCACGCCATTGAAAACGACGAAGGTTCCCGACATCACTTGACCCCTATACGCCCGGCTCCTCTGGGATAGGTAACATGGGTATCTCGGTAGTCTCAAGGGTGCTGGCCTTAGAACCTTCTATGTTTAAAAGGGTTTGCTTAAAGTCCTCTCCGAAGTGTCCTTAAACTCTAAAATTACAACCGTGACTTTCCCATAGAGTTGTACGGAGCTCGTGCCTGTGTTTACACACTGCACCCATCCTCCGTGGGTCCCCTGTGTCACTAGTTTGGGTGGCTCCTTGGGGTCCCAGCGATTCTACGTGCTCTAGGCACTGTGTCTAGTTAAGTTGTGGTTGTTATACCACTTTCTTAGTATATGGTTTGGTCTCCCCCTGGAGCCCACTGTGTATTGTGCTATTTACTGTTGTTCTAGTGATTTAATATTGTGTGCTTTGTGCTCTAATCTCATAAAGAGGTTAGTAGAGAGTGTTTAGTAATAAATACTTATATTTTATATATCTCTTGTGTGGTTCTCCTTTCATTTGGTCATTCAGGAGGTTCTGATCTGGTAAAACAAGCTGCTTTACATTCCTTTGAGACTTAGCCTGGAGGCTGCTCTCCATAGCTACCACTAGGATAGCTTTCAATAAAGGTTGCCCACTTTAATTAGTGGTCAGCATATACCAGGCCAACTTCTCACATTGTTGTGCAGTGGTTGGGATTCAAGCTTGCTATTGTTTTACCAGATAAATCTCATTGAGTGATTAACTGAAAACCACTAAAGGTATTAGGTACATTTAAATCAAGACTAGAATAAGTAAGTTCTACTGAACTTGGAGTTGGGTAATCAAGGGTCTAGCACACCCTTTCACCAACTCAAGAGAGTTTAGTTCCCACTAGGTTAGGTAGGTGCCTTACACTACATAACACTAGTATGTCTTCTACGCCAGAAGCCAGTGGCTCTCTGCCAACTAAGTATGACCATATCTCATTTTAGGAATTGAGAAATATGTGTGCATCTAGAAAACTGAGGACAGGGAGAAATGCAAGCACCCAACGCCTCATAGAGGCCTTGCTATTAGATGACCTCAGAAAGACAACAGGGTCTGATGAGGCTGGCAAGTTGGGTGGGACAGCAGATGAGGACAGACCAGGAAGTGAACACTTCTATGAGATGGACTCAAATGCTGACCAGGAGGATCAAGATGATTTTAACCTGGTGTAGGAGAGTAGGATCTGCACTTATGTTGCCCCCACTTTTTTTCTTATGTTTACACTGGTTTCTGGCTATAGTTTGGCTGGGACCCTGCTAATCAGGGCCCCAGCCTCTCTGTTCTCTCTAAACAACTTGGAGTGCATATTAGATGCACTAGTGATTGGATACTGTGGTACCTTATGAGCCCCTAGTATATGGTACCTTAGGTACCAGGGGCATAGGTACTTCACAGGCCTACCAGGGGCTGAAGCATGTATTATGCCACCCCTGGGAAGCAGACTAAATCTGACACCACAGGCCTGCTGCTGCAGCCTGGGTGAGGTAGTGTTAGCACTCCTCACTGAGGTATAGGTTCCCTATATCTCACCTTACACACACATATAAACCTATTAGTCACTCCTAAGGCAGGCCCTATCAATCCTGAGGGCAGGGTGCTTGGTTTCCATGTGAGGGGGTGCCTCTGCCTGAGCAGGGCCCCTCTGCAGCTCTCAGAGTCTATTCTCTGCAGCTGTTTGTGGATGCAGTTAAACCATATACTCTTAAGAGCATTATAACCTAGCGGTAAATGCTAACTTTGGGATGGCTGCATCAAAATATGTCGTGTTTGGTGTCAAACGCTTTGGTATCATAACCCCACACCAGTTACTGGAGTGGGAGTAGGATACCACCCTTCTAGAGAGATAGACATGTACCCACTGTGGAAACACGGTAAAATCCTGAAGAGCCCTGGCATCACAAAATGGATGTCACCAGCACAGACACTGGGCTGCCCTCCTGCTGCTGACCAAAATTCGCAGTGGAGGAGGCCCAACAATAGGCATCCTGTCACAGGGAGGTGTAACCACCTTCCAGACAGGATTTAGTGTATTGGGGCTGGGTGGGTGCACTCCTAGAGTGCTTTGAAGTCCTGCACTGGGGGAGCAGTAGGCTCCTCTGTGCATATGCCAGCTCAAACCGGTTCAGGGGCTACCAACCCCTGCTCTGGCGCGAAACTGGACAGACGGAAGAGGGTGTAGCCACCCACTCTCCTGACCCTCCCATAGGAGTGGTCATAGAGCTAGTCCCTCCCTTCCTTGTAGTATAAGTTAGGGAACCCTTGCCATTGCAAACTAGATATCCCTGGACGATGCTCTAAAGAAGAATCCTGGACCTTCGATATTCCACTACCTTTGGAAGACTGTAGAATCTCCCTTGGAGTCAAGGAGTGACTCCCCTGCTTGGCAGGCACCAAAACTTTGCATCAACGGTCGCAAACGTTCCCGCTCCCGCCGGAGTCCGAAGTCCCTGCAGCCCCGGAAGTAGATTTCCTGACTTCTCGACGGCCATTGTGAGTCCCCAGCGAAGCTGAGGCGAGTGGACCCCACGAGTGATGAGGAACAGCAATACCCGGGTACCATGCACCATTGTCGAGTGCAACCCCTTCACGATGTTCTATGAACTTGTGCTTTGAACCACGTGTGGTCCAAGCCTCCAGCAGGATTTTCCTCGAAAATCAGAGGCCTACCTCATCCCAGGTGACCGTGGGCTCCTGTGAAGTGAATCCTCACGAGGCGTCTTTGCGATCCCTTGCCGGTTGGCTTGTGGGTCTCCTGAAGACTTTTCAACAGAACCAAAGGGCTCCCATGGTTGCTCCAGGCCGGCACCAAAACTTTGCATCTACGGTCGCAAACGTTCCCGCTCCCGCTGGAGTCCGATGTCCCTGCAGCCCCGGAAGTAGATTTCCTGACTTCTTGAGGGCCATTGTGAGTCCCCAGCGAAGCTGAGACGAGTGGACCCCACGAGTGATGAGGAACAGCAATACCCGGGTACCATGCACTATTGTCGAGTGCAACCCCTTCACGACGTTCTATGAACTTGTGCTTTGGACCACGTATTTTCCAAGCCTCCAGCAGGATTTTCCTCAAAAATCAGAGGCCTACCTCATCCCGAGTGACCGTGGGCTCCTGTGAAGTGAATCCTCACGAGGCGTCTTTGCGATCCCTTGCCGGTTGGCTTGTGGGTCTCCTGAAGACTTTTCAACAGAACCAAAGGGCTCCCATGGTTGCCCCAGGCCTGCCCTGACTTACCTTCGCTGGGTGATTCCCTCAGACCTTTCTGGTCTGCACCGCTGACTTTCTTCACTTTCCACGAGACTTGCTGTTGCCAAGGCTTGTTGGCTCCAATCCGGTTGCCGACACCTCAGTAAGCTGCAGGCTTGAGGGACACTCCGAATCCAGCTCCTGGTCATCGTCGACCCCTCCTGAACCTCGTGGCTGAAGAGTCAAGACACCCGTGATCTCCTGAAATCACCCGACTTCTGTGGGCATCCAGCTTCCTGGCCCCGGGTCACTGGCAAGTGTCTTTGAATACTGTCTCCACTGCTTTCAGGTCTTCTTTCTTCAGAATCCAGCCTTGGATTCCACCGGACACTTATCCTGTCTTCACAAGCAGCAAGTCTTCTTTGGCTCCCATTGAAAGCGACGCAGTGACCCGACACCAAAAGACACCTATGCACCCGGCTTCCCTGGGTGAGGTAACTCGAGTACTCCGGTGCTCCTGTGTGCGTGGGCTCTAGAACTACTCACCCTGTAAGTGACTTGCTTGTAGACTCTCCCGAAGTATCCTAAAACTTTAAAATTCCAACCGCGAATTGCTCCATTGAAGTCTATTGGGATCCGCGGCTGTGTTCTCACACTGCATGCGTCGCCCGTGGGTCCTTTACTTACCTGCCTTGGGTGGATTAGTGAGGCCCCAGCGCTTCTGAAGACCATAGGCTTTCTCCCTTCTCAAGTCGTTCTTCTTATACCTCTTTTTTAGTATATGGTCTGGTACGCCCCTAGGGCCCCATCCATATAAGTGCTTAATTTGTTGTGAAATGTTGATTTGTGCATATGTCCTTGACTTCTAATCTCATAAGGGGATTAGTAGAGTGTGTCTAGTAATAAATACATATATATTTTAGATATATACCTGTGTGGTGTCCTTTCATTTAGTGATTCAAGAGATTATAAGGTAAAACAAGCTGCTTTACATTCCTCTGAGACTTAGCCTGAAGGCTGCTCTCCACAGCTACCACTAGGATAGCTTTCTTTAAAAGGTTGTCTTAAACCTAGCTACCATAAGAGTCGAATTGTACTGGTGCAAGGTGGCCACTTTAACTAGTGACCAGCATATACCAGGCCAACTTCTCACATTGGTGGGCAGCGTGTGGGATTACATCCTGCCATTGTTTTACCAGAAAACCTCTATTTGAATTACTAACTGAAAACCACTAAAGGTACTCAAGGTACATATAAAGTCAAGCTTAGTATCAACAAGTTCTACTGAACATAGAGCTGTGTGTGAAGGGATAGCACACCCTTGCTACAGCTCAAGCTAGGATCAGTAGGCCACAAACTAGTGAAGGTAGTACAACACTGCACAACACTAGAATGTCCTTAAGGGTTGGAACCAGTGGGTCCACCCAGCCTCAGTAAAAGGACATAACTTTCTTTGACTTGAAAGCCATGTGTGCTGCAAGGCACCTGAGGATAGGACAGAGTCCCTCCATACTTCACCTGATAGATCTGCTGACAGCAGATGATCTTAAATTAGCTCTAGGAGCTAAGGGTTCTGAATCAGGGGGTGGGTCAGCTTTAGTCTCTGAGTCAGATGATGAAAATCAAGATGACCTGGACTCTGTGGTTGAAGGGCCAGATCCACAGGGATCTGAAAAGGACAGAGGAATTCTCCCTAAGAGATCTGACAGAGTGGAAGAGAGGCATAGGTCCCCTTCAAGGGAATCTGACCACTCATATCACTCTGGCAGGGAATCTGTCCAGCAGAGGAACTTATATCTTCCTAGAAGAGAAACCTCCTCTGAAAGAATGTACAAACAGCTACAGCATGAGGAAGCAAGAGTTGCCCTCAAGGCCAAGCAGTTGGCATTAGATAGAGAAGCCTTTGAGCTCCAGAGAGCTTCTAGAAAAGAGGGATTAGAACCCCCTGGTGGCAGCAACAGTGTCCCTAGAGTCAGAGATTACATTCCAGACCATAGGAACCTGTCCAAGGTTGTTCCTCCCTACCAGAGTGGGAATTATATCCACAAATGCTATGGAGAGGGCCTGTAGAGTACAACAGGTCCCCCAGAAACAGTGGGCAGCAATCTTGTGGCTCTCCTTTTCTGATAAAGGTAGAGACAAGCTCCTCACTGTTAGAGAAGAGGATGCTGATGATTATGAAGTCCTGAAGAGTGCATTAATAGATGGGTTTGGCTTAACCACTGAACAGTACAGGTTGAAGTTCAGAGACACCCAGAAAGCACAGACTCAGGACTGGACTGACTTTGTTGATTGTGTAACCAAGGCTCTGGAGGGTTGGCTGGTTGGTAGTAGAGTTACTGATTTTAAGGGATTGTATAATCTTATGATGAGAGAACAGATCCTTAATAATTGACAAAACAAGTTGTTGCATCAATACTTGGTGGACTCTGATCTGACCTCTCCCCAAGAATTGGGAAAGAAGGCAGACAAATGGGTCAGAACTAGGGTGAGGCAGAAAACCCAGAACCAAGGGGTGACACTAAGAAGCAGGATCCTAAAGACTCTGAGAAAGGTGGGGATAAGTCAAAAGACCAGAAGTCTTCACAAGGGCCCCAAAAATCTGCATCTGGTGGGGATTCACAGTCTAACAAAGGGAAAGGCCAAAAGAAGCCCTGGTGCAAATTCTGTAAAGAGGAAGGGCACTGGACTTCTGACTGTAACAAGTCCAAAGACCAAACCACCACCACTCCTGCCCCTAAGGCAACTGTTCCCCCTAGTACAGCTACTGGTGGAGGTGGTAATCAGAATAAGGGTGTAGTAGGGTTGACCCTGGGTCCTGAAGTGGACTCTGGCCTAGTCAGAGTACCCACTCAGGCATTGCTGATTTGTGATGGAGACATTGATATGTCCTTCCTAGTGAGCCCCAGTAATCTGGGCAAATACAAACAGCAGCCTGTAATAAATGGCAAACAGGCTTTGGCATTCAGGGACACAGGTGCTAGTGTCACCATGGTGGCAGAGGATCTTGTGGACCCTGGGCAGATCATCCTGGGTGAAATGTACCAGGTTACCAATGCAAGCAATGTCAGGACCAACCATAGTCTGGCAGTTGTGAATTTCTCCTGGGGAGGGGTAACTGGCCTCAAGAAGGTAGTAGTCAGTGCAGACCTCCCTGTCGAATGTCTATTGGGCAATGATCTACAGACTTCAGCCTGGTCTGAAGTAGAGTTATGGACTCATGCTGAGATGTTGGGCATGCCTGCAGAGGTATTTGCTGTGACCAGGTCACAAGCCAAAATGCATAAAGCTGAACCAGCTCTGGATCCTGAAAGTATGGACCAGGTACTACCCAAGAGGAGGAGCAATAGGGTTAAGGCAGTGCCTTCCCCTCTGTCTCAGATCACAGATTCCCCTCCTGAGGGAGGAGAAGCAGATCCTGAAGAAGGAACTGCCCCAGAGGGACTTGAGCCTGATCAGGTTGAGTTCTTGGGGGCAGGGGGCCCTTCTAGGGAAGATCTGAGCAAGGAGCAACAGTGCTGCCCTTCTCTTGAACCCCTCAGACAGCAGGCTGCTGCTGAGGCCGCTGGGAGTGCTAGTGGGTCCCATAACGTTTATTGGGACGAGGGACTCCTATATTCTGAGGCTAGAGATCCAACCCCTGGAGCCACCAGGAGGTTGGTAATACCTCAGAAGTTTAGGGGGTTCCTCTTGACCCTAGCACATGATATCCCTTCAGCAGGACACTTGGGCCAAAACAAGACCTGGGACAGGCTTGTTCCACATTTTCATTGGCCACATATGTCAGAGGACACCAAGGAGTTTTGTCGCTCCTGTGTCACTTGCCAAGCCAGTGGCAAGTCAGGTGGCACAACAAAGGCCCCCCTGATACCACTACCTGTGGTGGGGGTACCCTTTGAAAGGGTAGGGATTGACATTGTTGGTCCCCTTGACCCTCCAACAGCATCTGGGCACAGGTTTATCCTGGTGGTAGTGGATCATGCCACCAGGTACCCAGAAGCAATTCCCCTGAGGACCACCACAGCCCCTGTGGTGGCAAGAGCCCTCATTGGAGTTTTCTCCAGAGTGGGTTTCCCAAAGGAGGTCATATCTGACAGAGACACCAACTTCATGTCACGATATCTAAAAGCAATGTGGAAGGAGTATGGTGTAAATTATAAATTCACTACTCCCTATCACCCACAATGCAATGGGTTTGTTGAATGTTTCAACAAAACCCTAAAGGGAATGATTAAAGGCCTCCCAGAAAAGCTTAGGCGAAAATGGGACCTTTTACTTCCCTGCCTTCTGTTTACATACAGAGAGGTTCCACAGAAGGGGGTTGGTTACAGCCCATTTGAACTTCTGTTTGGGCATCCTGTAAGAGGTCCATTATGTTTGGTGAAGGAGGGCTGGGAGTTACCTCTCAAACCTCCCAAACAGGATATGATGGACTATGTACTTGGTCTCCGCTCCAGGATGGCCGAATACATGAAGAAGACAACTAAAAACCTGGAGGCCAGCCAAGAACTACAAAAAACTTGGCATGACCAAAAGGCTGTGCTGACTGTGTACCAGCCAGGACAGAAAGTGTGGGTGTTGGAGCCTGTGGCCCCAGCAGCTCTCCAAGACAAGTGGAGTGGCCCCCATACAATTGTTGAGAAAAAGGGAGAAGTCACCTATCTGGTGGATCTTGGAACTCCCAGGAGCCCCCTTAGGGTGCTCCATTTCAACAGATTGAAACCATATGTTGACAGGGCTGACATGAGCTTGCTCATGGCAACGGATGAGGAACAGGAGGAGGAGAGTGACCCTCTCCATGACCTGCTCTCACAGAACCCTGATGATGGGTCAGTTGATGGTGTTGCTTTGGCAAGCAGCCTCACTGATCATCAGCAAATTGAATGCAGACAAGTTTTGCAACAGTTTAGACATATGTTTAGCCTGACCCCTAGTCAGACTTCCTGGTGCACCCATGAGGTGGACACTGGAGACAGTCTGCCTGTCAAGAGTAAAATCTACAGGCAACCTGACCATGTCAGGGACTGTATCAGGACTGAAGTCCAGAAAATGATGGAACTGGGTGTGATTGAGTCCTCACATAGCCCTTGGGCTAGTCCAGTAGTCCTGGTACCCAAACCTCATACCCAGGGTGGTAAGAAAGAAATGAGGTTTTGTGTAGACTACAGAGGCCTCAATGCAGTCACCAGGACTGATGCCTATCCAATTCCCAGGGCAGATGAACTGATTGATACTTTGGCCTCAGCCAAGTATCTGAGTACATTTGACCTAACATTTGGCTACTGGCAGATCAGGTTAGCTGAGGATGCCAAGGCCAAAACAGCATTTTCGACCCATGGTGGGCACTACCACTTTGTGGTGATGCCCTTTGGTTTGAAGAATGCACCTGCCACTTTTCAGAGGTTGGTGAACAAAGTTCTGACAGGTATGGAAACTTATTGCTCAGCTTATCTAGATGATATTGCTGTCTTTAGTTCCTCCTGACAGGATCACCTGGTCCACCTCAAATGTTTTGGAGGCTCTGCAAAAAGCAGGCCTCACTATCAAGGCCACTAAGTGCCAGATAGGGCGGAGTCAGGTTGTGTACCTGGGCCACCTTGTAGGTGGAGGCCAGGTTCAGCCTTTACAGAGCAAAATCCAAACCATCATGGAATGGGTTGCTCCAACCACCCAGACACAGGTGAGAGCCTTTTTGGGCCTGACTGGGTACTATAGGAGGTTTGTTAAGGGATATGGATCTATAGTGACCCCCTTAAAGGATCTTACCTCAAAGAAAATGCCCAAAACGTTTCAGTGGACAGCTAGCTGTCAAAAGGCATTTGAAGACCTAAAGCAGGCCATGTGCACTGCCCCCATCTTACAGAGTCCAGACTACACAAAAATGTTCATTGTCCAAACAGATGCTTCTGAGCTGGGTGTGGGAGCTGTACTGTCTCAACTGAATGATGAAGGTCTAGACCAGCCAGTAGCTTTTATAAGCAGAAGGCTGACCCCTAGAGAGCTAGTTGGTAAGCTATAGAGAGGGAGGCCTTTGCTGTGGTGTGGGCCCCGAAGAAGCTGAGGCCATACTTGTCTGGCACTCACTTCATAGTTCAGACTGACCACAAGCCCCTCCTATGGCTTAAACAAATGAAAGGTGAAAACCCAAAACTTTTAAGGTGGTCCATTTCCCTACAGGGGATGGACTATACAGTGGAACATAAACCTGGGACCCAACATGCCAATGCAGATGGACTTTCAAGGTATTTCCACTTAGAACACGAAGACTCAACTGGTCAAGGTTAGTTTAGTGTCCCTGCGTTTGGGGGGGGGGGGGTTGTGTAGGAGAGTATGATCTGCACTTATGTTGCCCCCACTTTTTTTCTGATGTTTACACTGGTTTCTGGCTATAGTCTGGCTGGGACCCTGCTAATCAGGGCCCCAGCCTCTCTGTCCTCTCTAAACAACTTGGAGTGCATATTAGATGCACTAGTGATTGGATACTGTGGTACCTTATGAGCCCCTAGTATATGGTACCTTAGGTACCAAGGGCATAGGTACTTCACAGGCCTACCAGGGGCTGAAGCATGTATTATGCCACCCCTGGGAAGCAGACTAAATCTGACACCACAGGCCTGCTACTGCAGCCTGGGTGAGGTAGTGTTCGCACTCCTCACTGAGGTATAGTTTCCCTATAACTCACCTTACACACAGATATAAACCTATCAGTCACTCCTAAGGCAGGCCCTATCAATCCTGAGGGCAGGGTACTTGGTTTCCATGTGAGGGGGGGCCTCTGCCTGAGCAGGGCCCCTATGCAGCTCTCAGAGTCTATTCTCTGTAGCTGTTTGTGGATGCGGTTAAACCATATACTCTTAAGTGCATTATAACCTAGCAGTAAATGCTAACTTTGGGATTGCTGCATCAAAACATGTTGTGTTTGGTGTCAAACGCTTTGGAATCATACCCCCACACCAGTAACTGGAGTGGGAGTATGATACCACCCTTCTAGAGGGATAGACATGTACCCACTGTGGAAACACGGTAGAATCCTGAAGAGCCCTGGCATCACAAAATGGATGCCACCAGCACAGACACTGGGCTGCCCTCCTGCTGCTGACCGAAACTTGCAATGGAGGAGGCCAAACAATAAGCATCCTGTTACAGGGAGGTGTAACCACCTCCAGACAGGATTTAGTGTATTGGGGCTGGGTGGGTGCACTCCTACAGTGCTTTGAAGTCCTGCACTGGGGGAGCAGTAGGCTCCTCTGTGCATATGCCAGCTCAAACCGGTTCAGGGGCTACCAGCCACTGCTCTGGCGTGAAACTGGACAAAGGGAAGTGGGTGTAGCCACCCACTCCCCTGACCCTCCCATAGGAGTGGTCATAGAGCTAGTCCCTCCCTTCCTTGTAGTATAAGTTAGGGAACCCTTGCCATTGCAAACTAGATATCCCTGGACAATGCTCTGAAGAAGAATCCTGGACCTTCGACATTCCACTACCTTTGGAAGCCTGAAGAATCTCCCTTGGAGTCAAGGAGTGACTCCCCTGCGTGGCAGGCACCAAAACTTTGCATCAACAGTCACAAACGTTCCCACTCCCGCCGGAGTCCGAAGTCCCTGCAGCCCTGAAAGTGGATTTCCTGACTTCTCGACAGCCATTGTGAGTCCCCAGTGCAGCTGAGGCGAGTGAACCCCACGAGTGACGAGGAACAGCAATACCTGGGTGCCATGCACTATTGTCAAGTGCATTCCCTTCACGACGTTCTACGAACTTGTGCTTTGGACCACTTGTGGTCCAAGCCTCCAGCAGGATTGCTCTTGCGAAGTGAATCCTCATGAGGCGTCTTAGCGATCCCTTGCCAGTTGGCTTGTGGGTCCCCTGAAGACTTTTCAACAGAACCAAAGGGCTCCCCTGGTTGCTCCAGGTCTGCCTTGACTTAACCTCGCTGGGTGAGTCCCTCAGACCTTGCTGGTCTGCACCACTCACCTTCTTCACTTTCCACAAGACTTGCTGTTGCCAAGGCTTGTTGGCTCCCATCCGGTTGCCAACACCTCAGTAAGCTGCAGGCTTTGTGGGACACTCTGAATCCAGCTCCTGGTCATCATCGACGCCTCCTGGACCTCGTGGCTGAAGAGTCAAGACACCCGTGATCACCTGAAATCACCCGACTTCTGTGGGCATCCAGCTTCCTGGCCCCGGGTCACTGGCAAGTGATTTTGAACACTGTCTCCACTGCTTTCAGGTCTTCTTTCTTCAGAATCCAGCCTTGGATTCCACCGAACACTTCTCCTGTCTTCACAAGCAGCAAGTCTTCTTTGGCTTCCATTGAAAACGACGCCGCGACCCGACACCAAAAGACACCTATGCACCTGGCTTCCCTGGGTGAGGTAACTCGAGTACTCCGGTGCTCCTGTGTGCGTTGGCTCTAGAACTACTCACCCTGTAGGTGACTTGCTTGTAGACTCTCCCGAAGTATCCTAAAACTTTAAAATTCCAACCGCGACTTGCTCCATTGAAGTCTATTGGGATCAGCGGCTGTGTTCTCACACTGCATGCGTCTCCCATGGGTCCTTTACTTACCTGCCTTGGGTGAATTAGTGAGGCCCCAGCGCTTCTGAAGACCATAGGCTTTCTCCCTTCTCAAGTCGTTCTTCTTATACCTCTTTTTTAGTATATGGTCTGGAACGCCCCTAGGGCCCCAGCCATATAAGTGCTTAATTTGTTGTGAAATGTTGATTTGTGCATATGTCCTTGACTTCTAATCTCATAAAGAGATTAGTAGAGTGTGTCTAGTAATAAATACATATATATTTTAGATATATACCTGTGTGGTGTCCTTTCATTTAGTGATTCAAGAGATTATAAGGTAAAACAAGCTGCTTTACATTCCTCTGAGACTTAGCCTGAAGGCTGCTCTCCACAGCTACCACTAGGATAGCTTTCTTTAAAAGGTTGTCTTAAACCTATCTACCATAAGAGTCGAATTGTACTGGTGCAAGGTGGCCACTTTAACTAGTGACCAGCATATACCAGGCCAACTTCTCACACCTGGTAACTCCAACTATTCCTTCAGGTGGGGGAAAAGGCCCCAGTGACCCTCTCTTTTCTCCACCAGGGAGAGTACACAGTTTACCCAGAAGATCAAGATCTCCTTCACAAGAATCTAATCATTCTGGTAATTCTGTAGGGACCTCTGCTTCTAATAAAAAGTGACTCCTCTTATGAGAAGAAGTGTCAGTTACTTGATTATGAGAGGACCAAACTCAGAATCAAGAGGGAACAATTGGCCTTAGACAGGGAATCCCTAGAGCTCCAGAGAGCTTCCAGAAGGTTGGGGCTAGAGCCCCATGGTGGCAGCAACAGTGTCCCTAGAGCTAGAGAATATACTTATGATCATAGGAACTTAAACAAGATAGTACCTCCTTATCAGAGTGGGGATGACATCCACAAATGGATAACTGCACTAAAGAGGGCATGTAAAGTACAGAGGGTCCCTCAAGAGCAGTGGGCAGCTATCTCGTGGCTCTCCTTTGCAGACAAAGGCAGAGACAAGCTCCTCACTGTAAGAGAAGAGGATGCTGATAATTACAAAGTCTTAAAGAGTGCTCTCATTGATGGGTTTGGCTTAAACCACTGAACAATACAGGATTAAGTTCAGAGACACCCAGAAGGCACAGACTCAGGACTTGGTTGACTTTGTAGATTGTGCTACTAAGGCTCTGGAAGGCTGGTTACTTGGCAGTAAAGTGTTGATTTTAAAGGATTGTACAATTTAATTATGAGAGAGCAGATCCTTAATAATTGTCAAAAACAGCTGTTGCATCAGTACCTGGTGGACTCTGATCTGACCTCTCCCCAATTATTGGGTCAGAAGGCAGACAAATGGATCAGAACCAGGGTGAGGCATTAAGTTCACAACCAAGGTGGTGACTCTAAGAAGCCAGAATCTAAAACCTCAGATAAGGGTGGGGAGAAGGGTAAAGACCAGAAGTCTTCTCAAGGGCCCGAAAAATCTTCATCTGGTGGAGAATCACAATCTAACAAGAATAAAGGCAAGAAGAAGCCATGGTGTCATATATGTAAACAGAAGACCCATTGGACAAATGATTGTTCAAAGTCCAAGGATTCAACTCTAGCCACCAGTGCCCCTAAGGCAACTGTTCCCCCTAGTTCAGCTCAGAGTGGTGGTACACAGAATAAGGGTGTAGTAGGGTTAAACCTGGGATCTGAGATGGACTCTGGCCTAGTCAGAGTTCCAACTCAGGCTGTGTTGGTCTGTGATGAAGGCATGGATATGACCTCCTTATTAGTCCGTCCCAGTAATCTGGGCAAATACAGACAGCAGCCTTTGATCAATGGAAAGGAGGCCTTGGCATTCAGGGACACAGGTGCAAGTGTCACCATGGTGACAAACGATCTTGTGGCCCCTGAACAAATCATACTTGGTGAAATGTACCAAGTGACCAATGCAAGCAATGTCAGGACAGACCATTCCTTAGCAGTTGTTAATTTCACCTGGGGAGGGGTAACTGGCCCTAAGAAGGTTGTGGTAAGGCAGACCTCCCTGTTGAATGCTTATTGGGCAATGATTTGGAAACTTCAGCTTGGGCTGAGGTGGAACTCAGGACACATGCAGAAATGTTGGGCATGCCTGCAGATGTGTTTGCTGTGACTAGGTCACAGGCAAACATGTCTTCCACTGAACAGGCCCTGGATCCTGGAATAATGTTCCAGGCGCCTTCCAAGAGAAGGAGCAGTAGGGGTAAGGCAGTGTCTTCCCCCCTGATTCAGAATACAGATCAGTCTCTTGAGGGAGATGGTCTTAGTCCTGAAGGAGGAACTGTCTCAGAGGGACTTGAACCTGATAAGGTTGTGTTCTTGGGGACAAGGGGCCCTTCCAAGGCAGATCCAAGCCAGGAGCAGCTGAGCTGCCCCTCTCTTGAACCCCTCAGACAACAAGCTACTGCTGAGGCTGCTGTGAGTGCTAGTGGGTCCCATAGGATCTACTGGGATGATGGACTCTTATACTCAGAGAGTAGAGACCCCAAGCCTGGTGCTACCAGGAGATTGGTTAAACCTCTGAAGTTTAGGGGCTTCCTATTGACACTGGCACATGATATCCCATTAGCAGGTCATCTAGGCCAAAACAAGACGTGGGACGGGCTTTTAACTCACTTTCATTGGCCACACATGTCAGAGGACACAAAGGAGTTTTATCGCTTCTGTATCCCCTGTCAAGCCAGTGGTAAGGCAGGTGGTGCTACAAAGGCCCCCCTGATACCACTACCTGTGGTGGGGGTTCCCTTTGAGAGGGTTGGGATTGACATTGTTGGTCCCATGGATCCTCAAACTGCATCTGGCACAGATTCATACTAGTGATGGTGGACCATGCCACTAGGCATCCAGAGGCAATTCCCCTTAGAAGTACCACAACTCCTGTTGTGGCTAGAGCCCTCCTGTGAATCTTTTCCAGGGTGGGTTTTCCTAAGGAGGTAGTATCAGACACAGATGCAAACTTCATGTCTAGTTACTTGACTGCTAGGTGGAAGGAGTTTGGAGTAAATTACAAATTTACTGCCCCTTATCACCCACAATGCAATGGGTTAGTTGAAAGGTTCAACAAAACCCTCAAGGGCATGATTTAAGGTCTCCCTGAAAAGCTCAGGCGTAGATGGGACATACTTTTTTCCTGCCTTCTCTTTGCCTACAGAGAGGTTCCTCAGAAGAGGGTTGGTTACAGCTCTTTTGAACTTCTGTTTGGACATCCAGTTAGGGGTCCTTTATGTCTAGTGAAGGATGGATGGGAGTTACCTCTCAAACCCCCTAAACAGGATATTGTGGACTGTGTACTTGGTCTCCGCTCCCGGATGGCTGAGTACATGAAGAAGGCATCCAAAAACCTTGAGGCTAGCCAGGAATTGCAAAAGGCCTGGCATGACCAAAAGGCTGTGCTGACTGTTTACCAGCCAGGACAGAAAGTATGGGTGTTGGAGCCTGTGGCCCCAGCAGCCCTCCGAGACAAGTGGAGTGGCCCCCATACAATCATTGAGCAAAAGGGAGAGGTTACTACCTGGTGGACCTTGGAACTCCCAAGAGCCCCCATAGGGTGCTCCATGTGATCAGGCTCAAACCATATGTTGACAGGGCAGGCATGGGCTTGCTCATGGCTACTGATGAGGGACAGGAGGAAGAGTGATCCACTCCCTGACGTGCTCTCACAGAACCCTGATGATGGTTCAGTTGATGGTGTAGCATTGGCAGGCAGCCTCACTGACCAACTGATTGCAGAAAAGTTCTTAATCAGTTCAGACATATGTTCTCACTGATTTCAAGTCAGACTACCTGGTGCACTCATGAAGTGGACACAGGTGACAGTCTGCCTGTTAAAAATATGATTTACAGGCAACCTGACCATTTCAGGGACTGCATCAGGACTGAAGTCCAGAAAATGTTGGATTTGGGAGTAATTGAACCCTCAGATAGCCCTTGGGCTAGTCCTGTAGTCTTGGTACCAAAACCTCACACTCAGAATGGCAAGAGAGAGATGAGGTTCTGTGTTGACTACAGGGGCCTCAATGCAGTCACTAGGACTGATGCCCATCAAATACCCAGGGCAGATGAACTTATAGATACTTTGGCCATTTGACCTGGCAGCTGGCTACTGGCAAATCAGATTAGCTGAATGTGCAAAGCCAAAAACAGCATTCTCTACCCCTAGTGGGCACTACCAATTTGTGGTGATGCCCTTTGGTTTGAAGAATGCACCTGCCACTTTTCAAAGGTTGGTGAATCCTTATAGGCCTGGAAGCCTATAGTGCAGCTTATCTTGTTGATATTGCTGACTTTAGCTCCACCTGGGATGATCACCTGGTCCACCTGAGACATGTTTTGAAGGCCTTGCAGAAAACAGGCCTCACTATCAAGGCCACCAAGTGCCAGATAGGGCAGAGTGAGGTTGTATACCTAGGCCACCTTGTGGGTGGATGTCAGGTTCAACCATTGCAGAGCAAAATCCAGACCATCATTGTTGGACTTGGCCCTTTTTGCAGGGTCATCCCTAAACTTTTTGCCTTCCTCCTGCATTTTTTCTGACCTGTTGTTGGCTGTTTTATGACTCTGGGCACTTTACCACTGCTGTTCAGTGCTAAAGTGCATATGCTCTCCCTATGTCAAATCTGTATGTTGGTTGGATTAGATGATTGGCTTATTTGGTTTACTGTCAGACCCAAGTAAAGTGCACCAGGAGTGCCCAGGGCTTGTAAATACAAATGCTGCTGGTGGGCTTGCAGCACTGGTTGTGCCACCCACAGAAGCGGCCTGGTAAAATGTATCTAAGGTCTGCCATGTGTCGCCGCTGCAGCATCGCATCGAGCGGAAGCGTCTCGCATCATTCCGGAAGTGTCTCGCAACGCCGAAGAAGCGTGTCGCCATCGCAGCCATCATAGCTGTCGCATTGCACCGCATCGAGAGAAGAGTCTCGCATCGAGGAGGAAGCGTGTTGCCATCGCAGCCATCGTAGTTGTCGCATTGCACACCAACCAGAAAAGTGCCTCGCATCCACGGAGAAGCGTGCCGCCGTCGGAGCCGCTGTCGTCGCATCTCGCTGAAGGGGTGTCGCCGCTGCAGCATCGCATCGAGCGGAAGCGTCTCGCAACATCGGAGAAGAGTGCTGCTGCCAAGGCCGCTGTCGTCGCATCTCGCCAAAGGTGACGCCGCTGTAGCTGACGCATCGAGTCGAGTCTTCTCGCAACATCGGAGAAGCGTAACGCATCTGGAAGATCCCGTCTTTATTTCTTTTGCACCAAGAACTTCAACGCATCTGCATCGCTGCAACACTTTTGTTGCGCTGCGTGTCACATCTAAGGTACATTGACTTAAAGTGTCGCATTTAAGAACTTAAGAGAAACTAAGCAATCTTCTACCAACTAAGCAACCGTATTGTGTATTTTTAATCGTTTAATGGTCTTGTGATAATCCTATATAAAGAGTCCTTATTTTTAATATAAATACCTGTGTGGTGTCCATTTGTAGTGTTGTCACTTGGTTACTGTATGTGTTCACAAATGCTTAACCTATAACGCTCTGAGATAAGCCTTGTCTGCTCGCGCCAAGCTACCTAGAGGGTGAGCAGGGGTTGTTTTAGTAGTGTAACCCCTTTCCCTGAATAGAGGAAAGGTTCCCTGCTTGTCACAAGTACCTACCTGTGCCAATCAGAGAACCCGGATTCTAACAATCATGGACTGGGTTGCTCCAACCACCCAGACTTAGGTCAGAGCTTTCTTGGGCCTGACTGGGTACTATAGGAGGTTTGTCAAAGGATATGTATCCATATGACCCCTTTGAATGAGTTAACTTCCAAAAGAATGCCTAAGAAAGTTCAGTGGACAGTAAGCTGTCAAAAGGCATTTGATGACCTGAAACAGGCCATGTGCACTGCTCCCAATCTGCAAAGTCCTGACTATTCCAAACAATTCATTGTTCAAACTGATGCATCTGAGTTGGGGGTAGGGGTTGTGTTATCACAACTGAATGATGAGGGTCAGGATCAGCCAGTAGCTTTTATTAGCAGAAGGCTGACCCCCAGAGAGAAACGTTGGTCAGCTATTGAGAGGGAAGCCTTTGCTGTGGTTTGGGCTCTGAAGAAGCTGAGGCTATACTTGTTTGGCACTCACTTCATTGTTCAGACAGACCATAAGCCCCTCTTATGGCTAAAACAGATGATGGGTGAAAACCCCAACCTTTTGAGGTGGTCCATTTCCCTACAGGGGATGGACTATCCAGTGGAACATAGACCTAGGAGTAACCATGCCAATGCAGATGGACTCTCCAGAAATTTCCACTTAGAACATGAAGACTAAACTGGTTAAGGTTAGTTTAATGTCCTTGCGTTTGGGAAGGGGGTTGTGTAGGAGAGTAGGATCTGCTTCTCATGGTTACCCCCACTTTTTGCTGATTTCAACTTACTGTTTTCAACTTAGACTGGGATCCTGCTATCCAGGACCCCAGTCTAGCTGCTTTCTCCTCTAAATTGATTGAATGTACTTTAGGTTCACTCCAAATTGGATTCTGGGGTACCCTTATCAGTCCCTAGTATATGGCATACTATGTACCCAGGGCATAGGTACCCCAGAGGCCTCCCAGGGGCTGCAGCATGTATTGTGCCACCCCTGAGAGACCATTCAAACTGACACCACAGGTCTGCTACTGCAGCCTGTGTAAGGTGGTGCATGCACCCCGTACTTAGATATAGGTTCACTATATCTAGTCTAAATCACTGCACATATGAACCTATCAGTCACCCCTATGGCAGGCCTTATCAATCCTGAAGGCAGGGTACTGGGTTTTATGTGAGAGGGTGCACCTGCATGAGCAGAG
Source organism: Triturus cristatus (assembly GCF_964204655.1). Lineage (NCBI taxonomy): Eukaryota > Metazoa > Chordata > Amphibia > Caudata > Salamandridae > Triturus > Triturus cristatus. Next base: position 292,263,173 of record NC_140585.1, read on the forward strand.
CCCCTCTGCAGCCTTCGGAACCTATATTCTGGGGTTGTTTATGATGCAGCCAACCATATATATTTAAGTGCATTATAACCTCGTGCAAAATGCTAACTTTAAAACGGCTGCTTAGAAACATGTTGTGTTTGGTGTCAAACACCTTGGAATCATACCTCCCCGCCAGTAAATGGCGGAGGAGGTATGATTCCACCCTTCTAGAGGGACTTATGTGACACACGGGTTCACCCGGTACCAGCTTTCTCGACCTGGGCATCACAAAATGGATGCTGACAGCCACAGACATGAGTCTGCCCTTCTGCTGCTGAGCCAAGCTCGAGCAGGGGAAGGCTTGACAATAGGTTTCCTGTCACAGGGAGGTCTGACCATCTCCCAGATAGGATTTAGTGTATTGGGGCTGGGTGGGTGCACTCTGAGAGTGTTTGAAGTCTGCACTGGGGCACATTTGGTGTCCCTGTGCATAGTCCAGTTGAAACTGGTTGCAGGAGCCATTGGCCATGTCCTTTGGCGCGAAACTGGAAAAAGGACATGGGTGTAGCCACTCCTCTGTCCTGACCCTCCCATAGGTGGGTCCCCAGAGTTTGTCCCACCCCTTCCATGGGTATAAAGTAGGAACCCCTGACTACAGGACTTTAGATTTTACTTGGACTAAACTCTGCTACAGAAACCAAGTACTTTGACCATCTACACTACGCTGGATGACTGAAGGATCTCCCTTGGAGTAAAGGAGTTACTCCCCTGCAGCAGCAGGCACCTAAAAGCATCTGACCGGTTTGCATCTCCCGAGCTCCTGAGGACTCTGAAGATTTCTGCAACACAGGAGGTGGGTTCCTGAGGTCTCTGAGGTCAATCTGCGCTCTCAGCAATTCTGAGACCAGTATCCCTCGTGTCGACCGTGCAACCCGAACCCCTGTGCACCGTGTACTTCTGCAGCAGCATATGCTTTTTGGCAATCTCTGAGGCTGTGCTTTGGGCTACTTGTAGTCCTGACCCCGAGCAGTATTTCCACTGAAGATTTCCGGCCTGCACTCCACGAGTGTTCCGTGGGCTGGTATTTCGTGATTTAGCTCAAGGTCCCTTCGCGATTCCTGGTCCGTTGGCCTGTGGGTCCCTGTGAAGGTAACTTTGACTTTCCTTGGGCTTTCCTTGCTGGTCCTCACCGAAGCTTATTTCCTCTGCCCGCGTGGGTTGCAGTTGCCAAGATTTGTTGGTGTTCAATCCGGACACTGACCGCCCCAGCACTCGACATCCTTCGTGGTACAGCTCACCTCTGGACTTTGGTTGTCGTCGACGTCTCCTGGTCCCTGTGGCTGCAGAGTCAAGCATCGCATCTTCTCACCTGAAGCACCCAACATCGGTGGGCATTCATCTATTGTGCCCCTGGTCACTCTGAAGTGACCCAGCCTCTGTCCCCTCTGTTTTCAGGTTCTTCTCATCTCGGATCCAGGCTTGGATCTCACCGGACACTTTTCATCTTCCCAGCAGCAGCACTTTTTTGCATCACGCCATTGAAAACGGCGAAGGTTCCCGACATCACTTGCCCCTATGCACCCGGCTCCTCTGGGATAGGTAACACGGGTAACTCGGTAGTATCAAGGGTGCGGGCCTTGGAACCTTCTATGTTTAAAAGGGTTTACTTAAAGTCCTCTCTGAAGTGTCCTTAAACTCCAAAATTCCAACCGTTACTTTCCCATAGAGTTGTACGGAGCTCACGCCTGTGTTCACACACTGCACCCGTCCTCCATGGGTCCCCCGTGTCACTACTTTGGGTGCTTCCTAGGTTCCCAGTGATTCTACGTGCTCTAGGCACTGTGTCTAGTTAAGTTGTGGTTTTTATACCACTTTCTTTGTAAACGGTTTGGTCTCCCCCTGGAGCCCACTATCTATTGTGCTATTTACTGTCGTTCTAGTGATTTTAATATTGTGTGCTTTGTGCTCTAATCTCATAAAGAGGTTAGTAGAGAGTGTTTAGTAATAAATGCATATATTTTATATACCTCTTGTGTGGTTCTCCTTTCATTTGGTCATTCAGGAGGTTCTGATCTAGTAAAACTGCTTTACATTCCTTCGAGACTTAGCCTGAAGGCTGCTCTCCATAGCTACCACTAGGATAGCTTTCAATTGAGTAGAGGTTGTCTTTAACCTAATCATCAATAAGGGTTGTTTGGACTGGTACAAGGTGCCCACTTTAATTAGTGGTCAGCATATACCAGGCCAACTTCTCACAGCAGGGTGTTCCAGGTCTTGACGGCAAGGTAGGAGAAGGATCCCCCTCCAGTCCTAGCCTTGTGGGACAGTGGCCAGGGACAGTTGTGCGGAGCAGAGGTGTCTAGTGGGTATGTGGAATGAGAGGTGGTGGTTCAGGTATGCTGGTCCTGCATTGTGGACAGCTTTGTAGACATTCATGAGGAACTTGAAAGTGATTCTTTTGTTGACTGGGAGCCAGTGGAGTTAACGGAGGTGTTCACTGATGTGGCAGCAGTGGGGGATGTCGAGGCCCAGTCTCGCTGGAGCATTTTGAACGTTCTGTAGTTTCCTGAGGAGTTTCTGGGTGAGGCCGGTGTAGAGTGCGTTGCTGTAGTTAAGTCTGCTGCTGATGAGTGCGTGGGTGACTTTTTCTGGATTCGGTGGGGATCCATCTGAATGTCTTTCGAAGCAGGGGAAGCGTTTGGTAGCATGATGAGGAGACAGCGTTTATCTGATGGTTCATTGGGAGCGATGAGTCCAGTGTAATGCTGAGGTTTCGTGCCTGGTCCGAATGGGTTCCCAATGCGGCGGGCCACCAGGAGTCGTCCCAAGCTGAGGGGCTAGATCGGAGGATGAGGACTTCGATCTTGCCCGAGTTGAGTTTGAGGCAACAGTTTTTCATCCAGGTGGCAACGGCCTTCATCCTGCTGTGGAAGTTGTTTATGGCGATTGTTGGTTTGTTGGTGAGGGATAGGATCAGTTGGGAGTCGGCATAGGAGATGATGTTGAGTCTGTAGTTCATGATGATAGCCGTGAGTGGAGCCATGTAGACGTTGAAGAGGGTGGGGCTCAGGAAGGAGCCCTGGGGTACTCTGCAGCTGATCTCTGTGGGTTCAGTGAGGAACAGAGATAGTCTGAGTCGCTCTGTATGACTGATGAAGAAGGAGTGAATCCCTTGTCATGGAGTCTCGTTATAAGGGTGCAGTGGGTGACGGTGTTGAAGGCGGCCGAGAGGTCCAGAAGGATGAGGGCCGCAGTTTTGCCCCGGTCGAGGAGGGAGCGGATGTCGTCAGCAGCAGCAAGAAGTGTGGTCTCAGTGCTGTGGTTACTTCGGAAGCCAGATTGGGCAATGCCAAGGACGTGGTTTGTTTTGATGAACTGAGAGATTTGGCCATTGAAGGCCTTCTCGATGACCTTGGCTGGGAAGGGGAGCAGGGAGATGGGTCTGATGTTCTTGAGGTCTATCGTGTCGGCGGATGGTTTCTTTAGCAAAGGGATGATCTTGGCGTGTTCCAGTCATCGGGGAAGGTTGCGGTCTCGATGGAGCAGTTGATGGTGCGACGAAGCTCGGGGGCAATAGCAGTGGCTGCACTATAGAAAATGTGCTATGGGCATGGGTGGATGCTCTTCATGGTCTTGAGTGTGGCGTCTGTGGTGGGCTGGGTCCAGTTGAGCAGGATCTGTTGGGGTGCGGTGTGGTTGGGTGCGGTGGGAGGGTCTTGGGTCTCAAAGCTGACATAGATCTGACTGATCTTGTGGTGGAAGAAGGTGCCAAGTTTGTTGCAGAGGTCTTGGGAGGGTGGGGCATCCATGGTCTTGCTGTTGGGCCTGGCAAACTCCTTAACAAGAGTGAAGAGTTTTTGGCTTTTGTGTGAGTTGGCATTTATTCTGTCCTGGAGGGCCGTTTTCTTTGTGGTTTTGAGGAGGAGGTGGTGTGCGGTGATAGCGGCTTTGATGGTTGGATGGGTTTCATGGGTTTTGTTGCTCCTCCATATCTTCTCTAGTCTGCTGGTGCGTCTGGACTCGTGAAGGGCAGTAGTGAACCAGCTGGATTTCTTGGAGTGTTGCTTGCCGGGTGCCTTCTTGAGGGGTGCCAGAGTGTCAGAGCAGTTGGAGATCCATTGGTGGAGGTTGCTTGGTGAGGTATCAGCATCGGCGAATGTCGGCGGTGTGGTAGTGCTGTTGAAGAGAACGTAGTCATTTATTGGACCTGGCCCTTTCTACAGGTTTATCCCTAAACGTTTTGCCTTTCTCCTCCCTTTTCACTGACCTTCTTTTTGTTGACATTAGGACTCTGGGCACTTTACCACTGCTAAGCAGTGCTAAAGTGCATGTGCTCTCCCCCTAAACATGGTACGATTGGTTTACACCTGTTTGGCATATTTAATCTACTTGTAAGGCCCTTGTAAAGTGGTATCCCATATACTTAGGGCCTGTAAATTAAATGCTACCAGTAAGCCTGCAACTCTGCTTGTGACAACAAAGGAAGTAGCCTTTAAAACATGTCTCGGCGTACCACTGCAGGGCCTGTGTGCGTAGTACACTGCCACTTATACTTGGCATTTACAACTACTTGCCAAGACTTAAACTCCCCTTTTATTATACATAGGTCCCCCCTAAGGTAGTCCCTAGGTAGCCCTATGGGCAGAGTACTGTGTAAATAAAAGGAAGGACATGTACCATTAAGGTTTTGCATGCCCTGGTAGTGACAAACAGCCTATTTAGTTTTTCACTGCTGTGAGGCCTACTCCTCTCATAGGCTAGCATTGGTAATTTCCTTATATACTTTTAAATGGTAATTCTTGATCTGAAAGGAGTGGTGTTGCCATGTTTGCTATGTTTAGAATAGTAGTGATAAATCCTACTTGCTGGTGTAGTTGGATTTCACATTATTATTTTAGAAGTGCAACTTTTAGAAGTGGCCATTGCTCTGTGCTTCTTACTCTTTTTGCTTTGCAGCCTGTCTGCAATACACATCTGGGCTAGTGACAGTTACACTTTCTGCATACTCTCTAGACAACCACAACACAGGAGGTGCTGGGTGTGACAGGGGATACATCTGCATTCATCTCCATACTGATATATTTCCAGGGCTGGGAGAGGGATAGATGGTACACACTTACATTTGCATAGGTTGTTTCTTGCCCTCACACAAAGGGCTGATGTACCCCCTACTGATTGCCTGGGGTCAGGGCTGGGCTGAAAGAGACTGTTGTGCACTTCTGAGGGCTCTTTTGAAGTCACCCCATAAATCAAAGGCATTTTGGAGTATAAGTACTGGGACTCTGACCACATCTCATTAGACACTGTGTGGGACTTGTAACCAGATGTTGCTGGCTCTACCTATGCACATTGCCAGAGGACTTCTGTGCTGCCAGGAGAGACCTCCATTTTACTGTCTGCTTCACTGTGTTGGCCTGCTGAGTGCTGGGCTGCACGAGGGACTACCACTTTGCAACCTGCTTTACTATGCTAGCCTGCTGCCTGATACCTTTATTTGTGCCCCCAAGTGTTCTCCAAAGGCTTGTTAGCTTGCCCCCTGTTACACAATCTCAGGGCTATCAAAGATTGCCTCTAAGCAGCTCTGCCATGGGAATCTATCCTCTGTGAGTCTGGCAGCAGTGTGCTCTAATGAGGAGCTGTGATTAATTGCTCCTTGTTTTATGACCAGTGTGTGGTGAGTGCTTCATCGTTTGCCCCAGGGAGCAATGTGTCCCTTGTGATTTGAGCAGCACAAGTAGTGTGGAACAAAGCTCCAGCGTTTACCCAGGGACCGGTGCAGCCCTTTTTGACTTGCGCTCCGGGACAGACACTTCAACTCTGGGCTGCTGGCCCTCTGTGCGCCTGGGTTCTCGGCACACCGATGGTTGCTGCTGAAGAGATGCATGGCCTCAGAGGAAGCCCCGCATCCTGCATGGCCTTCCTTGCCCCCTATCCTTGGGTTGCCGGAGGCCTGCGACACCTATTCAGCGCAGATGAGTTCCCTGTGTAGCCCCGTGAAGAGATTTCACTGAATACAGCCCAGTGAGGCCAACATCACCGCTCTAGCTGGTGAAAAACCTCTGTGTCATGGACCTAAGCCACGAGGCCGTCACTCCTGTGGTGCTGGCACTGAAAGGTACTGTGCTTCTGCAGCTGCACCGCACGCTCACAGGCAGCTGGTTTAAGAGCCGAAAGCAAGGGACCAAGCGAGGTCTCTTACGTGCCCATCAAACATGTGTCCCCTTCTCCTATGGACTGACCTTAGGGAGCATTGTTCTGTGTCCTAGCCGTAAGATCCCGAAGGGACTGTGTATGCCCTACACTGAGGAAGTTGTTGCCGTGGGAATTACTTGGCAGTACCATGTATGGTATGATAGAAGAGACACCTCGTTTGGTCACATGAATTACCGTATCATGTTTAGTAGGTGCGCAGGTGCTTCTATGCCCTACGTTTTGTGCCTGAATACAGTCATTTCAACAGGGTGCATATAAAATTACAGTATAAAGTGTAATAGGAGCGCAGGTGTGCTCTGCACTATGTTTTCCTTGTAATTTATGAGATTTAACCTAACAATCTGCATTACTTGAAAATAATTTATTGATACATGTCGTTTTGGCCTGCTTGTGTTATGTACAATATAGTACCTATTTTTATATAACCCTGTGTGGAGTCTCTTTTTGTGATGTATTCAGTGTGTTACTGTATGAGTGTGTTGCACAAATGCTTTACACATTGCTCCTGTAGATAATCCTGCTTGTTCTGTGCCAAGCTACCAGCGGGTGAGCACATGTTATCTTGGTGCATATCTGTGAGAAGTTGACCTGGTATATGCTGTCCACTTATTAAAGTGGGCACCCTGTACCAGTCTAAACAACCCTTATCGTGATTTAAGAGGTCAAAGATAACCTTAGAAAGCTATCCAAGTGGTAACTGTGGAGAGCAGCCTTCAGGCTTAGTCTTGAAGGAATGTTGAGCAGCTTGTTTTACCAGAATGCAACCTTATAGTATTGGTTAAATGAAAGGAGAACCACACAGTAGTTATATAAATATGTATTTATTGATATAACACACTCTAAGTATGACACAGTATCTTCTGCACGAAGATACTCACAAAGCACACAATACTGTAGCACAGAAACAATAGTAAATAGCACTACTATACAGTGGGATCCAGGGGGAGACCAGACCATATACTAAAATAGTGGTATATGAACCATGACTCAAGTCAAGACCGTGTCTAGAGTATGTAGAATCGCTGGGACCCCAAGGAACCACCCAAGGTGAGTAAGTAGGGACCCCACAGAGGACAGGTGAAGTGTGGGAACACGTTTGTGTGCACCGTACAATTCTATGGGAGAGTCGCGGTTGCAGTTTTAAAGTTTAAGGACCCTTCGAAGTGGACTTGAAAGAGACCCTGTGGAATTTAGGAGGTTGGAGAGCCATCCCACCTGTGGATACTGTAGTACCAGAGTTACCTATCCCAGGGAAGCCGGGTGCATAGGTATAAAGTGGCGTCGGAAACCGCCGTCGATCTCTATGGAGGACTTTGGAGAAGAGCCACTGCTGTGAAGAAGAAAAGTGTCCTTCGGAATCCAAAGGTGGTTTCTTGATGAAGAGTACCTGAAAGCAGAGGGGACAGAGTCTGGGTCACTCAGGAGTGACCAGGGTCTCAGTAGACGAATGCCCACCGATGTCGAGTGCTTCAGGTGCCTTGAGGGGATTTTTGACTCTGTAGCCACAGGGAACAGGAGATGTCGAGGACAAACAGGAGCTGGATGTGAGCTGTCCCACGAAGTATGTTGAGTGCTGAGGTGTCGGTGTCCAGGGGAAGCACCAGCAAGCCTTGGCAGCCGCAACCCACTCAGAAGGTCAAGGAAGGTTACAGTTCGGACCAGCAAGGTCCAGGAGACCCAGCAAACACAGGGGAGTCAGGGCAAGCTTGTAGAAACCAGGGAAGCCCAAGAAAAGCAGTGTTGACCCTCAAGAGGATCCACAAGCTGGAGGCACAGGAGTCGCGAGGGGACCTCGAGCAGTTTCACAAATCAGCAGCCCACAGAGCACTCGGTGCGAAGAGGCCAGAGTTCTTTGTAGGAAAATGTGCCAGAGGTTGGGGCTATTCAGAGCCCAGTGCACTTGTTTTGGAAACACCAACAAGCAGATGCACTGGCAAAAGTACGTGGTGAACAGGGGTACGAGTATTACAGGCCCCACAAGGGATTCTGACCTCAAACTTGGTAAGAGGGCAGCTCGGACCTTGAGGGATTTGAAAACCCACCTCCTGTTTTGGAGCCTTTGGAGTCCATAGGAGCTCAGGAGCAGCAGACCAGTCATTTGAGATGTGGTGCCTGCCGTTGCCGGGGAGTGACTCCTTCACTCCAAAGGAGATGTCTTCAGTTGTCCTTGATGCTCCACAGGTCCTGTACAGAGCCTGTATGGTGCACGGGCACAGACGATGCTTTGGATGGAGCGGAAGACAAAGTCGGGCCCAAACGAAGTCCAGCTCAGTCCAGAGTGTCCAGATGGTCGAAGTTCAGTGGTTTCTGGTTCAGAATCTTGTCCATGTCGAATCTAGGGTCGTACAGCCAGGTAAGCCCTTTTGTACCCATGGGAGAGGGTTGGACAGATTCACTGGACCCTCCCAGGGAAGGGTCTGGACAGTGGGGAGGTTACTCCCATTTCCTTTGTCCAGTTTCGTGCCAACGGCTCCCAGGACTGGTTTGAACTGGACTATGCACAGGGACACCAAATGTGCCCCTCAAGCAGGCGTTCAGTCGGTGCCAAACGCACCCACCAGGCCTAATACACTAAATCCTGTCTGGGAAGTGGTCACACCTCCCTGTGACAGGATGCCTATCATTCTGCCTTCCCCTGCTCAAGCTTGGCTCAGCAGCACGAGGGCAGAAACGTGTCTCTGGTCGGCAGCAACCGTTTTGGGCTGCCCAGTGTAGAAGGCTGGTACCGGGAAAACCAGGGACCTCAAAAAGCTCATTTCTGAAGGGGGGAATCATACCTCCCACACTGGTTACCAGTGTGGGAGTATGATTCCATTATGTTTGACATCAAACACAATAGGGTTACTTTCAGCTGTTTTAGAGTTGGTCATCACGCGGTCGCATAATGCCACTCTATGGGCCATATGTAGGTAAATTACATTTACCGATTCTTAAATACCGAATTTTACCGATTCGGTATTTATGAATCGGTAAATGTAATGTAGGTAAAAAAATACCGATTCGGTAACTGTCGGTATTTTAGAATCGGTATTTACCGATTCGGTAATGGTAACTTGTTTCCCATTGATTCCTGGGCCAGGAGGCCCATAGGAATCAATGGGAAGCCAGTTACCATTACCGAATCGGTAAATACCGAATCGGTAATGGGGGGAGCACAATCAAGGGTGGCAGGGTGTCACAGTGACACCCTGTTGCACCCCTGATTCCTGCATGTGTGCACATGTGGCACACATACATGCCCTAAGGGCATGTATGTCTGCCACATTGCACACATCTAAGGGCCAAATAATGCATTTACTAGGACATTCGTCATTTACCACCAACTTTCAGTTGGTGGTAAATAACGAATCCACACTACACCCACACACTCCCCCTACATCTCATTTCAGGATTCGGTATTTACCGAATCGGTAAAATTACCGATTCGGTAATTTTACCGATTCGGTAAATTACCGAATCCTGAAATGATCCCCCTACATAGCAAAAGCCTAAATACCGGTCGGTAATGGTATATTTACCGAAAATCGGCCGTTACCGACCGGTATTAGGCTTCCTACATATGGCCCTATATGTAATAAATGGCTGCAGCACTAACAACCCGGGAGAATGGACTCCGTAGGCTGCAGGGGTGTCCTGCTCATGCAGTGGCACCCTCTCACTTAGAACCAAGCACCCTGCCTTCAGGATTGTCAAGGCCTGCCATAGGGGTGACCTATAGGTTTTCAGTGTATTGACCCTTAGATATAGTAAACCTATATCGCAAGTAAGTGGTGCCTGCACCAACTTACACAGGCTGCAATGGCAGTAGTTCCATTTTGCATGACCTCTCATGGGTGGCATAATACATGCTTTAGCCCATGGGAGGCCTCTGGGGTACCTATGCCCTGGGTACATGGGTACCATATACTAGGGACTGACAAGGGTACCCCAGTATTCAATCTGGAGTTTAACTAAGTACATGACATAGCAGTTTAGGGAGAAAGCAAATAGACTGGGGTCCTGTTTAGCAGGATCCCAGTCAGAATAGTCAAAAACAGTATAACAAGTAGCAAAAAGTGGGGGTAACCATAAGAAGCAGATCCTACTTTCCTACAATATCTGACTTACCCTGACTAGAGCAGTGAGTTCTGCCTGGCTGGGGTGCATACCTGAGCCAACCAGAAAACCAATTTCTAACATCACTCTTTTGTACTCTCCTTTATTTGGCATGCTTCCATAAGTGGTTGTATGACAATACAACAATTAAACACTGGTCCTTTGTTGAGCTGCAATGTTCTGCATTACTTCTCATTGAATTTTGTAATTGCCACACAACTTGTGATTACTCTTTTCAAACTCTTCTCCATTTTAGTATTTTACAACAGTCTTACATCAGACCCCTGTCTTCTTTAAAAATCCAAAAGGCCATCTTTCCAAGGCCCACAATTAAATCCAAAGCTCTACCGCAAGCGTCTTTCTAACACTCTGGAGATCAACCAGTGGTTTCAGTGTCTCTTTCACATTGCAAAATGTCCATTTTCCATAGATCCACAGATTAGACCCAGCCATATGCAGATCAGTCTTGATCCTGCTTCAATAGGAAAAGTTCAGTCCAAACTGCTAAGCCAGGTCCTCTCCAAACCGGAACACGAGCAACTCAAAACCGATTTTGCCCTAATTGGGGCTTCTCAGTAGCTCATTTCCAGTCGTACAGTGAGAAACTCTGGTGGCATAGTGGGCAAAAGAACAATAGGTTGGAATTATGCCCCAAGTGATTGCCAGTGGTTAAACTTATTACAAGCATTTCTCTCATCAACATTTGTATTTGTAACACCCTAAGTGACCCAGGGTATGGCCAGACATGGATCCCTTGGTCACTGTGCCACTGGAACCAAGCTACATCTGACCAAAGAGCCCCAATCAGGGTGAAACCAGTCTTGGTTGCTCGTGTTCCGGTTCAGGGAGGACCAGGCCTGGCAGTTCGGCCCTGACTGGTTTCAAACTATGGTGGCATAGTGGGTAAAAGACAATGGGTTGGATTGCAACCCAGAGCCATTGCCAGTGGTTTTATCACCTTGTGTGTGTTTTGATTCCCAATATGCACCGCAGTGACTTGCAGTTGGTTGTGGGCAAAGCTTCCTTTTATGCAAGGACTACACCCAAGATGACCACAGATCTTGAGAGATCTTGCAAGATCCAAGTTTGCCTCATTTCCATCAGTTCATCCTGAAACCACAATGCAGTTCAGTTTCACCAAGCCTCCTCTCCTGAATGCCACACCTGCCTCTACCGGCCCACTTACTCAGCCTGGGAGACCCCAAGCCACCTGAAGCTGCAAAGGGCACATGGTGAGCGAGGCAATGAGGCTGTAGGATCAGGAGGGGTGGAGTAGGGAATATGTGGCCACTGTTGTTATTTTATGTGAGGTTTTGGGGTTCTGGCATGGAGGGCTGAGGTGCACATTGTAAGGGTCAAGTCATGGGCAGATTATGTGGGGTGAGAATAACGTGTGGTGGTAAACAGCAGAGGGCTGGTGGGAGGAGACGGATACTGGAGGAGCACAGGCTTGTATGGAAGTGAAGAAGAGCATCGTAGGAGTATAGGGTTGGAGGTTAATGGAGGGGATTTCAATGTGCGGGAAATTAAGTGTCAGGGAAATGGATAGAGCTGGGCATGATGGTGAGAGGTGCAAGGGTGTTGAGGTGTCAGTAGGATTGGTTGTTGTGTGCGGAGGTTGGTGCAGGAAAAGGAGCTATGGGAGTGCTTAGCAGAGGGGTGGTAGGTGAGCTGATAGTAGGGTCCAATCATTAATTGTCCAATATTCTCCAATTTCTGCATAAACTCCTGTGTGCACATAATTGGCATTACTAGTTTTGTGATAGTTCCCGCATCCCACACAATGTTCCCCAGGTACTTTCAGATTTGTCAAAGGAGAATGCCTGGCACATACTAGTAGACGAGGATTTTGGTGCACAAAGCCCCAAAATCTAAATTTATTTCTACATTTTAAAGAGGAAGCTTGCAATGGGTGCTATTTCTATACACACAGTAACTTCCGAACCCCAGAGTATTGGAGTTTGTTAGGTGTGCAAAACATCGATCCTGAATCCAGCACACTCGTTTCTGGATGTGTGGTGAAAGGTAGACAGAGGTACTCATCTTCGGAAGGAACACCTCACTGTGGCATGACACCTGGTGGCTCACCGAACTCGGCCCTACACCCACCCCGGCCGACCATGCCCACAACCTCAGGATCATCCTGGACAGCAAACTCTCAATGCAGCACCAGCTCAACTCAGTGTCCTCCTCCTGCTTCCACACCCTCTGTATGCTCTGTAAGTTCTTCAGATGAATCCCCATCAACACCGGGAAAACAGTGATGCAAGCAATCGTCACCAGCTGACTGGACTAAGGAACCACACTCTGTGCAGGAACCTCCATCCAACTCCTCAAACTACTACAAACCATACAGAAAACCGCAGCAGACTCATCCTTAACCTTCCCAAATAAGCCAGCATCACCCCCCACTTCAGAAGCGTACACTTGCTCCCCGTCCCTAAGAGATGGCAGTTCAAGATGCTAACCCACGCCTTCAAAGCCCTCCTCAACCAAGGATCCACATACCTCAACCATCGCCTGACATTCCACCAACCCGCCAGACAACTGCACTTCACCTCCCTCCCCCACGTCCTCCCCACCCGCAGAAGCCGCAGCAGAGGTCATTCCTTCTCCTACCAAGTCCTAGAACGACCTCCACCTACGAACCTCGCCTTCACTTTCGAACTTCAGAAAGGGACTTAAGTCCTGGCTCTTCCACTAAAGACCCGCAATACCTCAGCACCTAGATGACCCCGGAGTGATTAGCCGTGCTTTATAAATAGTTTGTTTGATTGAATGAGACTAGCAGGAGTCGGTGTGATATGTGCTGTGTTCATGAGGGCAATAATCAACCCAGTTGAAGGGAGTACCAATTTGGGTGTAACTTTACCATCGAACAGTGTCTAGCACTCTCTTGGTAAGCAACAGACAAAACCGTGTGCTGCACTTGTTGGGGACTCAGGATATGAGTCTCTTGCACAAGAAAACATCTGGGGTCAGAAAGGTGAGAACATGAGGAGCAGAATGTCACATGGACACTGGGACAAGGACTTCAGACTTTACAAAGTCCCAAGGAGACGTCTAGACAATAGACTGCTGTAAGTTGTGAAAAAAAATGAAGACCTGACTGTTCCTCAAGTAAGACCCTGAGGAGGCTACTCAATTGTGGTTTCTTGTAATTTATTAGCACCCAGGTTCCATTTTATGTAGAAATTAGCTCGTTGTGACGTGACACTACCATTTTGCTTTATACGGCGGGGGTCTACTTCGCTGCTAATAGCCCTGTCAGTGTTGCCTGCCACGAGAGTGTTGCCGTCCCCGCCAAGGGTTGTCTGCCTCCCGCCGCCGCACTGCTTTCTGTTGCGGTCGCAGAGTGGAGGTACTACAGTTCCCAGCGTCCCAAGCGTGCAGGGACAGGAACCCGGAAGTACCAGCATCACGCCAGGAGGCGCCATAAATTTCAGCCTCTCTCCGGGGGAGCGGGGGTCTACTTCGCTTGCTAATAGCCCTGTCAGTGTTGCCTGCCACGAGAGTGTTGCCGTCCCCGCCAAGGGTTGTCTGCCTCCCGCCGCCGCACTGCTTTCTGTTGCGGTCGCAGAGTGGAGGTACTACAGTTCCCAGCGTCCCAAGCGTGCAGGGACAGGAACCCGGAAGTACCAGCATCGCGCCAGGAGGCGCCATAAATTTCAGCCTCTCTTCGGGGGAGCGGGGGTCTACTTCGCTTGCTAATAGCCCTGTCAGTGTTGCCTGCCACGAGAGTGTTGCCGTCCCCGCCAAGGGTTGTCTGCCTCCCGCCGCCGCACTGCTTTCTGTTGCGGTCGCAGAGTGGAGGTACTACAGTTCCCAGCGTCCCAAGCGTGCAGGGACAGGAACCCGGAAGTACCAGCATCGCGCCAGGAGGCGCCATAAATTTCAGCCTCTCTCCGGGGGAGCGGGGGTCTACTTCGCTTGCTAATAGCCCTGTCAGTGTTGCCTGCCACGAGAGTGTTGCCGTCCCCGCCAAGGGTTGTCTGCCTCCCGCCGCCGCACTGCTTTCTGTTGCGGTCGCAGAGTGGAGGTACTACAGTTCCCAGCGTCCCAAGCGTGCAGGGACAGGAACCCGGAAGTACCAGCATCGCGCCAGGAGGCGCCATAAATTTCAGCCTCTCTCCCGCGTTGCGGGACGCGCTCGGGCGGCGCCGGGAGAAGCCCGGGACAAGGGCGGGACCGTCTGAGGCCGTCCGAGGTCGAGCGAGGCCGGGTCGGGCCACATTATTGTCGTCTGTGCCTACGTGTCTCCTCCCTTGGGACTGATACATTACAGGTATTGCTGTTGTTGAAACCATTTGTTGCTTTGGGTTACTACCACCAGATCTATCTGCAGCCAGTACCATAGCATATGGATATAATGTCTAAACAAAGGAATCCTCCAATGACAAATACTATGGACAACTACCTGGTCCAGATTGTTAGTAAAATCAACAATGACAGGAGGGCATCATTGGGGCTAACATGTTCTCCTAATTCCCCACCGTTGAGTCCTTTGTCTGGTTTACCGTTGGTCTCTCCTTCACAGGCTACTAGTAGCATGTCCTCCGATTTAGTGATTTTAGACAGTGATATCTTTGATTCCTGCGTACCCCTAGCTCCTAATTCGCCATTAAATCCCGCCTTAGACATAGTAGAGGCTGGTGAAGGGGCTGACCCACAGTCTCCCGCTCTTCCCTTGAGAAGCAGGTTAGTTAGAGCGTGTAGAAAATCCCAGTTTAAAAACAATGGGACTCGTCTAGGGAGGAAAAGGGCAACCACTGTGAATAAAAGCGCTAATAAAGAAGATGTATCAGGGTCGCTTTCTAACAAAAATTCTGAGATTGAGCTCTCTGTGAAGATAGTAGACATGATTGATACTAAAATAGAAAATATCATAACT
Source organism: Triturus cristatus (assembly GCF_964204655.1). Classification (NCBI taxonomy): domain Eukaryota; kingdom Metazoa; phylum Chordata; class Amphibia; order Caudata; family Salamandridae; genus Triturus; species Triturus cristatus. The sequence goes on from NC_140585.1 coordinate 292,278,342, forward strand.
CCATTGGTAGCTAAAATTGATCATCTTATGGCAGAGGTAGCTAGGTTGAACGCTATAATAAATAGACCAGTGGACGAAGTCACTAGAGTAACACCATTATCCCCAAATGTACGTATTATAAATGGGGTGCCCCCAAATGGAGGACAAAGTATCGCAGCAAATGAGAAAGTTAACGTCCCAATCCAGCAACCTGGAATCAATAAAACCCTCCAGAAGGCAAGTATAGATAGCCATAAAGCTCTAACACTGGCAAGTGACCAATTCCAATGTATCACTGAGGCTGAACCCCTTACATTGGTTCTTGCCAATGTCCCTGCTTTGACTGTTGATACAACAGAAACTACATCCTCTTTGATCAGTAAATCTTTACACTGGTTGGTGAACAACATGAAGATGTCTCCTTGGGGTGAGCAGAAATTAGCAGGGGAAATTATTATGGCTAGAAGGGTTCAATGGCTAGGGCACCATCCAAAAAAATTCAAAGGAGATTGTGTGGTCCTTAATTTTTCTAATCCTGAAGTCCTCCCAAATGTTTTGGCTAATATAAACCCCCCGCAGCGAAGACAGGGTGTTATCATCCCGCTAACTCTCAAATACTTTTACTATAAGAGAAATAGAGATATACATAGAGTATCACTGAGACCAGGGTGGACTCCGTCCTTAAGCAAAGGGGGTAGGGGTGATTCCACTAGCAACTGGAACATTAGCCTAGAAAATAGGTTTGGGGTGTTATCTGACTTAAATACATGCGATTGACTTGAAGATGGAACTAATTTGGTGAACATGAACATAGTATTGCCCAATACTGTGGCAACCTCTACAACCTTTGTTAGCCCCAGAGACATTGGGGCAGTAGGGAACCAACGAGAAATCCAGGTTGATGCTATTGAACTATTGGGGCCTATATTCCCTAACAACCATGGAGGGGCGAGTTTAGCACTTGATCTATTAGCAAGTGTCGCACCAGGTACTTTAAGCTCTACTATTGACTATCTGGGCAGGACAACTGGCGAGACACAAGGCTTATTGACTAACATCCTTCCTTGCCCTCCTGCAATTGATTCAGGACTGACTATCTTATCCTGGAATCTTGCAGGTATAAACAATAAGCTACATTCTGGCGTATGGTGCAGCTTTGTTGACCAATTTGATATAATTTTATTCCAAGAATCGTGGTCTCTGGTCCCAGTCTTTCGTTCTGGATTTCTCAATTTTCATATACCTGCTACTAAAAAAGCAAAAGGCCGACCATCGGGTGGTTTAATAATATGGGTACGTCAATCATTACGTTGTAAAATCACCCAACCCAACCTTCCATCCAAAGATATTTTGTCTTTAAACCTCATTTGGCCCAACGACCAGGGTATGGCTATTTTTAACACTTACGCTCGAGGGATGGTTGGAGGAACTTTGTCTGATGTGACAACTGTTTTGGATCACCAGCTTGCAGCGCTCCCTCCTGAAATGATAAAAATCGTAGGAGGAGACTTTAACACGACCTTTGAGTAGGGGTGGGCGGAATTTGCGGAATTAACCTTCGCAAATTATCGCGAGAATGTTTAAAATTATCGCAAACAAGCAGAAATATCGCGAAGATGCGGAAGTTTTTTTCCGGCATGTTCGCGAGATTTTCTGCATGGTTGCGGGTCGCCAACTTACCCATGTGGTTGCTTGCGGGCGCGGCCATCTTGTTTTGAGTTGTTCTCGCGGTGCATGATCGCGAGAAGAAAGACGTGATCGCGCGACGCATGACGTCACTGCGGGCGCGAACTGTCGCGAGACAGCGCAAATGGCTAAAAACAATACAACATCTCATGGAGAACGCGACCGGATCAAGAAAACTTGTCGGCGAACGCAGGGATTCAGGTAAGGCGATCGCGCGCGCGCGAGAATGTATCATTTTACAGCGCGAGCAAGAAACAAATTATCGCCAAGCTGCGGAAACCGGAATTTTTGACATTTTCGCGCTCTCCGCGGAACGCAAAAATGTCAAATTATCGCAATTTCCGCGAACGGAACGAAATTTTTGCCCAGGCCTACCTTTGAGCCTCTTGGCCCTGAGGACCAATTTCTTGCTGTCGAAGAGGACAATAGGTGGGGTATTCCCCAGCTGGATCTCCCCCCAGTCAAGAGATGGTCCGCTGCAGCCATCCAACTTAAAGCTCTTTGTCTAGAAAGAGGGCTTAGAGCTGCCAATGGGCGCACTAAGTCAGATCGCCTGGGCGTAAGCACGTTTGACAATGGCAGGTTTGCTAGTCGTATTGATTATTTCCTGGTGGATGTTAGAGCTTGGAACAGACTGAATGACATGTCCATAATCCCACGGGATGAAAGTGACCATAATCCCCTGTGCTTAGAATTACAATTATCAAATACCCCTAGAGAATCCAAAACTGGGGGGGGGGGGAAATAACCCTGGACATTGTCGTATCGAACAACATGCAACATGTTAAATGGAATAGATTTATAGAGAAGTTGGGAAACTTAGAGGACCTTAAGAAAGCGACTATTTGTGAGGTGGCTACTTTAGGTTCCAAATCAACTAATACCAATTTCCATCTAACTATGCTTGAGGCCCATAACATCTTTTTCTCAAAACTCCAAGGGTTCTTTATGAAGACCTCTAGCATTGGAAAAGCTATTAAGGGATGTCCACCAGAGGAGGGATGGTTCAACAAAACCTGCAAAATAGCTCTTCAGAATTTGAGTGTTGCTTTGAGATCAAGAGATGCGGAAGATGTGAGATTAGCCAGGAAGCTATATAGACAAGCCCAGCTAGTAGCTAAGAAAGATTGGGATGAGAAACAGTGGCAGGATTTGAAACACGCATGCTTGGCCAAAGACCAAAAACGATTTTGGGCTACAGTAAAGTGGGATAGAGGTGGGTCTGCACCTTCCCCTCAAAATAATGTGGCAAAAAACCAATGGGTAGATTTTTTTAAACCGCAGTACGCTTCTGCCTCATCTGTAGGAGAGCATCCACTTCCCCCTACCATCTATTTCCAAACGTAGGTGTTTTCAATCAAAGAAGTCAACTTAGCTTTGGATAGTATAACAGTGGGCCGAGCACCGGGAATGGATGGGATACCCGCGGATGTGTTTTTAACAGACAGATTATCTTGGTGCCAATATTTTCAATGGCTAGCCAACTCAGTAGCCATGGGTGCACCCATTCCTTCTTCATGGAAAGGGGCGGAAATAATCCCGGTCTTTAAAAAAGGGGACAAATCACTGCCAAGCAACTATAGACCTATTAGTCTCATAGATTCAGCACAAAAACTAATAGGTCGACTAGTGCAAAATAAGTTACAATCTTGGGTTGAAGACAATAATATTTTATCACCATATCAAGCTGGGTTTAGACCTTGCACCAGCTCTATTGACCAAGTTTTTTACTTCTTAGCTCTTTATTGGAGGAATGTGAAACTGACCAAAGGGACCCTTTACGCGGTCTTTATAGACCTGAGATCAGCCTTTGACCTGGTGCCCCGTTCTAAACTTTGGAGGGTCCTCGCCCAAGCAGGTATGGCCCCGGAACTACTAACCTTACTCGTCCGCTTACATCAGAACAATTATGCACAAATGAGATGGGGAAGCCAGGGAGAGGTGACTGACCCATTTCCTGTCGAACGTGGTGTTCGACAGGGTTGTGTCTTGGCGCCCACGTTGTTGTCCTTGTACATTAATGGGATAGTTGATCACCTTGGATGTTCCCCCACGGATGCCCCTATATTGGCAGGATCCAGAGTGCCTGTTCTCATGTTCGCGGACGACACGCTGTTGGTTTCGCGAACTCCAAGTGGATTACAGAAAGCGCTAAACATATTTGCTGATTTCTGCCAAGAACGGGGCCTTGAGATAAACACCTCCAAAACTAAATTTATGTGTTTAAACCAGCGACAAAATTTTAGAGGAGTGATTAAATTTAATGGTATTCCGCTGGAGCAGGTTGAGGCTTTCACATATCTAGGAATATCCCTTCAGAATAATATGAAATGGTCAAACCATATTGACATGACTGTCTTAAAGTTTCACCAGCTAGCAGGTGCAATCATTTCTAAGCATAAATCCTCATTGACCAAGCCAATCAGGCCCGCCCTAGAAATTTACAACATGAAAGTTATTAGTGCGTCCCTGTATGGCTCGGAACTATGGGGCTTTGCCAACCTGAATTGCTTAAGGCTGGCTGAAAACAAGTTCCTACGTAGCCTAACAGGTGTTCCCCAAAGCACTCCAATGATTCCGCTAAAATATGATCTAGGGAGGAAAAAAGTTGAAGACCTGGCGCGACTACGTCCACTTTTGTATTGGCGGCGGATCATGGCAACGCCAGAACTTGCACACTACGCTATTGCCCTGAAAGATATTATTAGGGCTGACCGTTTTCACTCCATCTTATGGCTCAAAGAAATTAAGAATTTGCTTATAAAACTGGAGCTAGGGCACCTATGGAATGATCCAAACGGCTCAAGTATTCCATCAAAGCCAATCCTCAAGAAATTGTACTGGGATATGACCTTGACATCTGCCTCGCGTGCTAGCCAAGACTCCAACTTGACTGGTCGTTTTTTTTATATCAAATTTTTACCATCTTGTGAGGCATTTTGGGATATTATAGAGAGGCCCATGGATAGGAAACTGTATTTCCAGTTCAGAATTGGGTCTCTCCCTGTAAAAGCTTTTACCCATAAATGGTCATCTTCCCAGGATGACAAATGTCATTATTGTTTAGACTTGATTGAGGATATTGGTCACTTGTTGTTTGTGTGTCCGTTATACATTGCCCCCCGCCTTAGGTGGTTAAAGCCAGTATGTTTAAATCTGGGAACACGTAGCTACAAGGAAGCCCTAAGAATTCTAGAATCTGATTGCACCCCCTGCTTGGCTATTGCTGTTGCAAAATTTCTGGGGTGGGCATGGATATTACGTCTTCGTGCCCTGAAATCCCTTGAAATTGATTAATGAATGTTTTGTCACTAAGAAATGTCTAACTAACTTTTTATCCAGTATTCGATCTTTTTAAGATTTTTATCCATTGATGTCGTTTTATCTGATGTTATTCGCCAGCATTATGATTTGATGTATTTTTATTACATTTTAGCCTAGTATTTATGAAATTGTTAGGATGTACTTGCTTTTATGACATGCTGTCGAATAAAGCTTTTGAAACTTGGTACTTGGCTTTATACGGCATAATTCATACCTATATACTAAGAAATATATGATTAAAATGCACTAACAAGCACTGGATCATGCTCCTGCTAATGAGATTTGCCTTCTTTACAGTAGTTGAAATATATAGAAGGCCTCAAATATCCAGCAGATGGCGAAAGAGGCTAAGGTTTTACTGGCAGTCTCACCTCTGTCAACTTCAGGCGTAATATTCCTGATTCACCGTGACCTGGGGAATGTAGTCCTATTTCGTGATTCGGACAAGCAAAATGAAGAGCAAAGAAAGCTACAAAGACTATAAGCCCCAAGATGCTGTGCGGATCATGTGACAATAGACAACATGGCTCCTACTAATTGTGAAGAGCTGCATTAATGGTTTCAAAGTGCACGGGGGCCGTGGAGCATCAGGAACATCGCACGCACGGAAGGAGGTTTTAATGCATTCTGATTCTTCCCAAGGGGCGGCAGTCTATTCTTGTGTGTCTGATGTGCTAATTTAGGGGCCGATTTGCTGTGAGCTTCAGGGAGTAAACGGCAACAAACCTCGACGAGGGAATAGGTAGGTAGGTTCTGGGATTTAATTGCGTGGGCACGATAATATACGGTGTCCGTAGTTCACTTGCAATCGTGGCTGGCGGTACTTTGGTGCTCCGAGTGTACATATGCCAGTTGGCTATCGTTTAAGGCTAGCTTGGTTACCAGATGACTCCTAAATTGGGAAACAATTGTTCATGCTGAGCTTTTACTTTAACAACGTAGTGCTTTCTAGGAGTTGTAGATTTGCTCTTTTCAGCTGGACCAATAGGACTAATACACCTGAAAATAATGATTGGTAAAAGGAAAACCAGGACTGGAGCGTGGTGCACATGATGACATGGAATGATCTCGTGATCTTAGGGACTGCTCATGAGTGACCTTTATCAAATGCGAAAAGTGTCACCTGATAAAATCTGACACCTAGGTGTTCAGAATTTATCAGGGGCCATACCTGTTGTCTAAACCGATTTTGGGGGGAATAACACGCGGATTTTGGTGTTAGTACCCAAAGCCACGTCTCCTACTCGACCTTGGCTCTTTCCCATATTACATTTCAGCAGGTTTGAGCTATTGAAATGTAACAGAGGTTGCAAACTTTATTAGACCCGGTTATTACTGGGTGCGGTAAACCTCGCACTGCATTCAGTTGCAATACCTACTCAAAGAAGAGTTTGCAAAGGGTTTGCAATTTCATAGGCCGCTTGTCATCTAGCAGTTAGTTTGTGTTCTTGATCTGGGAGTCTTAGAGAGAGCCCTGCAGGCTGTGGCATAAACAGGTTGCTGCAGCACGATATCTCAACGTGCAGTTTTTCCACTAGAAGAGTGGGGTACCCCATAACAGTTATTTTTTAAACCTGTTCCAATTTCAATTGCTCTGCTGCCAGAAGCTGGCTGTAAGCTGTTACTGTTGGTGGTGGTTTACATCCTCTGCCATTTGAATGATCTTTTGACATTTTGTGTTTTTAGAGCATAGCTTTTTGTCCAATCCCGGGCAAGTGTCTACTTATGAAACTGGTGTAAAAAGTTGCTTGTAAATATTATATCCTGTGAAAGAGCTTTGACAATGTTTATTGATTTGTGGCCAGACTCTGATTGCACTGCATACGATTCTAGTTTGATAATAGAATGATATGCTGAAGGGACTAAGCTAGCTAGTGAAATATAATAGATTTTATCAGCTAAAAATGTATATTAATAAGTCAGAGAGGATGGTGTATGGCTGCACAAAGAGTTTGGGTTTTTAAGTGGGTTGTAAGTAGTATGCAGAGTGAACATGCCAAATAATAATCTTATTTAGAGATTGTTAAACATCCATGTCTATGTAAGTTTATGGTATTTATATAATGCAAACCTAGCCAAAGGCAGTGAAACACTGTACTGGGTTAAAGGCAAAGATACCGTCAATCAAAGATTGCCCGGGATGGTAAATTTACTTTGTTGTAATAGTTTTTTTTTACAAAGGTAAGCGTTCAACTTTTTTTCTGAATAGGAACAGGATTGCAGTGGTTCTGATCGATTTGGGAAAAAGGGGGTGGTGATGGACAGAGTTTCTGAATGATGCAGAACACTCTTACCAAGTCAAGAGATCATGGTTTTAATCCATCACCGTTTTTTAGCTCACTGCACCATCCCAGCTCAGAACCTGGCTACATGCAAATTAGTCTGTACCTGTCCCAGTGCATGATGGGAACAGGGCAAACCAAACTACCAAGCCAATTCTTATACTGGGAAGGAAACAAGCTTCCGGGGACCGGTTTCTGGCATCACAGCCTTCGTCGGCCCGGCTTGCCTGAATCCTGATGGTGCAATGAGCAAGGGACTCACGTCTGAGCATACCCTCCCACACTGAGTGTGGATAAAATCGATTTGGGAAAAAGGGGGTGGTGATGGACAGAGTTTCTGAATGATGCAGAACACTCTTACCAAGTCAAGAGATCATGGTTTTAATCCATCACCGTTTTTTAGCTCACTGCACCATCCCAGCTCAGAACCTGGCTACATGCAAATTAGTCTGTACCTGTCCCAGTGCATGATGGGAACAGGGCAAACCAAACTACCAAGCCAATTCTTATACTGGGAAGGAAACAAGCTTCCGGGGACCGGTTTCTGGCATCACAGCCTTCGTCGGCCCGGCTTGCCTGAATCCTGATGGTGCAATGAGCAAGGGACTCACGTCTGAGCATACCCTCCCACACTGAGTGTGGATAAAATCGATTTGGGAAAATCGAAACATGCCTATTGCATGGTACTTTTCTTTTTTACTCTTCTTCAACTCTAGTCTGATGGTGTTCTGACTGCTGTTGTGCCAAGAACCAACTGAAGTGGTGAGCTTGTTATCTGGGTAGGCAGGGGTGCTGATCGTGATGCGTTGTAGATGATGTAGCTGATTTTGAAGGGCTAATAAGAGGAGTAAGTGGAGTTCCATCATATTGCTACAGGCTCTTGGTGATGCACGGTGCAGCTTGTGTGATGGCATTAAGAGGGCTAATGTGGAGTAAGTTTGAGAGGGCGTTGCCCCTATCCATATGCTGTGGTCTGAGGGCTCGAACAGTAGTTCTGAAGTTGTTTGTTTCAGAGGAATGGTTTCAGTTTTATAAGTGGAGAGACCTGGTACCAGGCCATCTTTGGTTGTCCTGGTAGTGTCTGAGTTCGGCCCAAGATGAATCCGAGTGATTGGGTATTGGGTGAAAGTTAGGATTCAAATCTATCCATCTTCAAGTTGTTGAGCCTGGTTTGGACTAGTTGTTGCTTCTTGTTCTTGGCTAATTGTGGAATTCTGTCTTTAGCTTCAGGTATGTGCTGGACAGCCAGGTCTGGATGAGGTGCAGGCAGTCTTTTAGGAGCTGAATGTGTAGAATAGAGGAGGCTTTCATGCTGGTTGTGTGTCGGAGTATGTATCCATTTTCATGCTGCTATTGCTGAGCAGAGCCCCAAGGGGGTCTTCACTGCAGTTGAAAATGACGGGGGACACTAGGGAGCTGGCTTCTCTCACGAGTAGCTTGTAAGCTACTGGTAGCTCTCCAGCTACATGTAAGCAGCTCTCCTGTGTACATCACAACCTACTAAATTAGAAGCTTTTTGCTTGGCTGCATCACTATATTGATGTCAAAATTGAAAAGTGTGTATTTGAGACGAAAGGTTGTGTATTTTCAGAACTCATAAACTGCGGTTTGGAGAAAAATAATCGCATTTACAAAATGTTTTAAACCTGATACTAAACTGATAAATAATGTGGCATTTGTGAGACTTATTAATAATTAATATTATTATAATTACTGTGGTGCCATAAGCATTGCAACTATGGTTTTCTAACTACGCAAAGACATTCCAAAGGGACAAAAACTTTTTTGACATTACTACTGATAACCCGACCTGATGCACGATGGTGATCTCTGCTGGTACCATGCAAAGGATAGGCAGTAATTTAATCTTGTCTGATGTGGTTACTATTACAACACTAATAATATTAGTAGTTCGGGATGTTTTCAATTGAACATAAGTAGCTCTTTTTACAGAAAAGGTCGGAGACCCCTGCTAGGGAGCCATGAAGTATTCCATAGGTGATATAGATCTTCAGCAAACTGGCGATAAATATGTGAACAAATTGGTATCAGTGCGATAAGCAGAAGGACAACTGCTGAAGGATGATACCAGTTAATCTCATTCCAGACTGAAGGGTGTGGACAATAGGAGAATGAGCACCAGTGTCGAAGATGCTGCGAAGGGCAGCAATAGCAGGAGACAGAGGGCAGCTTTGTCTGTGGTCAGTATTACACAATGTCTGACTTGTAAACTAGCTGTCTTTGTGGTGCTGAGTGATCTAAACTCAGATTGGTAGTCCTGTAGGAGATGGTGGTGTTGATGCACTCCCGGAGTTGTGCTTGGACTGCTTTATAGGTCTTGCCTAGCAGACAACTTTTAGATGTCTTGAGGTGATAGCCTCTTGTGGACCATACCAAAAACTTACAGTGGGCTTACAGCCCACACATTTTACATCATTGGTTGGCTTTAATGTCACATCTCTTCGTATTTATTGGCTCACTTGTATCCTTCCACTGCTCACATTTTGGGAACTACATTTTGCTTTTTCAATAATCATCCCATGAGACTGCATGTTTTCATGCTCTCTCCTTTGGAATATTTACTTCAAATACTGCGCTTGTTACTGCCCCTTCATCCACTCCTTTATTTCCCACCTATCCCTTGCAGCATTTAACAAAATGCTTTCATTTTAATTTTTGACTCTATTGAATCCTAAAGGCCTGGATCAAAGAGATTCTTCTAAAAAAAAAAAAGGTACAAAATCAGATTCTTTATCAGCACCTTGTTGTTGAACGTGATGGTGGACCTCCCTCTTGCGGAGACTCCCTTGACTCATCCATTGGGTATGCCAAGGTTCATAGTTGTCACCTGCATATATGGTGGCACATCTCACTAATGGCACCATGTAAACTTGGCTGACACCTGTGGCACTCCACTAGCAGTTCACAGGAGAGGAGACAAATGGCAGCATGAACTATCTATCACAAATGACTTAATGCAATCCAGTACTAGGCTGTGCATCTCAGAATCACTGACTCTTTATAGCTGTTTAATAGAGTAGAAGGGCGACCTCTATGCCGCTTTCTTTACTCTCAAATCGCAACTCGTATAAAATGTTGGTGATGGCGTCTGTGCTCCTGGCTGGTTTTGAACTCTAACGGCATCATTCAGGCTATTCCTCCAAGTAAGCTGTAGCTGCTTGATCCCAGCTCGTACTGATAGCTTTGCTTGATGGAAGGCAAAAAATTGGTCTACAGGTTGTCAGCTCACTTGGGTCAACTGGAAGTTTTTAAGAAGATTAATGATGGCCACTTTATTTAGGGAGCTTGGAACTACTTCAGTTTCTACAAATATATTTGCATATTTACAGATGGCTCTATGTTCAGAGGTTCTATATTTTTGTTAACAATCCATCTTGAGAGTTTTTTTCAGTGACTCTGAAAGTTAGCACCTATATATTAGTGCAGTGAACCGTTGCTGGAAAATTGGTCTAGAGTTTTTTGGGCTGTTTTCCACATTCGCTGAGTTGGAGTAATTCAGACCAGTAATGATTTGGAGTTGGTATGTTTAGTCTGAATTCTGTAGATATTTTTTTTATTTTGTGTTTCATTTAATTTACAAAGAAGTCCTACAGATTTTGAGTCAAGGTTAGTTTGCTTTTGGTGAAACATACATTGAAGGACAGCTCTGCTGTTTAAGTAAGAGCTCACATAGCATGTGTCTTGAAGCATAGTTCTGTCATTAAATGTTTAAGTCATACTACATAAAGAATGGGGGACCGAGAGCATAATTAGAAATAGGTCCAGAACCCGTGCTCCCTCAGAATCACGTGTATATATTGAGAGGGTAACTGTTCCTAAAGACAAGACAAAAAAGGCTATGTGTGCTCAGCGGTCTTCTGAACCTTGATTTAGACTTTTTCGGCATTAGGTCGTTCTACCTGCATGTGAACTATTGAAGCATGTTTGTTTTGAATATACACTCATTGTGTTGGTTTACAGTGTAATCACAACATATAATGAATAATGATTACAATAGATGCCGTGTTTCTTTTTTCTTTTTTCTGTCCATGTGTGTGTTTCTCTTGTTTTTACCTTACCAGGTTGGGTATAGGTTTCCAATAAGGAGTACCTACCAGCGCGAGGACGCTGTATCCCCTTACTATTAAGGTACCACAGGTTCACAGCACTGCACCCTACTGGAACCTGTCTCAATAATTCACATTTGTTTCACTCACTTTATATTTGGTCCTGACAAAGCGCTATTGGATCCCTTATGGACCTACTCTGAAGCGCGAAACATGTTGACCCCTTATCAGTAGGACTTCCACTCACCATCCTGAGAGCAGCAGTTATTTTCACACCTGCCCTCTATATCTTCTTTTTTTAAAGAGGAGCTCCAGGAATATTACTTTTAACCTTTACTAGTTAGAGCTGTGAATAAAGGTCTTGGACTCTAACCAGTATTTTTAACGCACCACCCACTTTCCTCTAGATAGGCCCACACACCCCCATGCACAACTGAGGTGTCTCCAACAAAAGATCTCCGACAAAGAGCCCTCTTGCGGGGCCCGTGGGGGACTGCAGCGCCACCCCCACGAGGAGCAACGCGCCATGATGAAGCAGGACACTCGAAAGGGTGTGTGAGGGCACTATATTCTAAAGGAGAAATTCCCCACACTCAATTCAACCCGACCACACTTTGAGCACACATAGCCTTTTTTGTCTTGTCTTTAGGAACAGTTACCCTCTCAATATATACACATTAAATGTTTAAGCCCATGAATTATGTACAGTCTCTCGTGCATATTTCTATAGTCTAAGAAGCACAAACCTGAATATTGTTTATCTTAAAGGGATACGTTCTGCTGCCTCGATTAAGGGCCTGCAAACTACAGGCCTGATTCTCAAAATAAGGTCCTGATTTAGGTCTCGAAAGACCGGTTAATCTGTCAGAACGGTGACGGATATCCTGTGCGCTGAAATATAAATCCAATTATATATATATCCTATGGGATTTATATTTCAGCCGTTCTGACGGAGTAACCCTTCCGCCGAGATCTAAATCCGGCCCCAAGTCTAATATCTGCGTCCCTGGTTTTCTAACCTTACAATGGTTCAGATTTCTGATTTTTTGAAATTCACAAAAGTATTGAAGATTATGCCTGGACACCAACAACAGTGGCAGGTTACCAGGCATACTCTTGGAAAACATTTGGGGATCTATTCTCTCATGAGAAAAAATACACCTATATTTTCGCATGAGTACATCAGCAGTGCCAGTACAGATGCTCTGTGTAACTTGTTTTCTCAAGTGAGAAAGCCCTTTTACTACACTTCCACCATTTTGTTTTGAGGAGATGAGGAGTATTCCGTTCCTTTCTCAACCTGGAAAGGGCTTTCCTGCTGCCCTTACGAAAAGTAAATATTTTACCTTTTTGTGTGAGATTGTGGGTGTTCACAAACTTAATGGACATTCCTGCCTTGTAACACTCATTCTCGGTCTGACCCCACATCTCATTGCAGATTTTCAAACATGAAAATCTTTAGCCAAAATTCACGCAGTGCAACGTTGTATGGAAATCTGCAGTTTTTGGGAAAATGGCAAAAATATTGTACTGCACGTATGATGTCATCAGCCGGCTGTGCTTGCGCCTAAGTTGTCTTCTTTGCTTGATGCTAAATATGTTTTGGCATTACACTTAACAAAACGGGGATGCAATTGAAGCCTTTCATAATATTTGTTCTTGAGGTGCAATTTTGTTTTACAAACCTGTAAACAAAGTCAATAGTGTTAATATATGTAACTATGTCGAAATTACATGTTTAAACCCAGAGACCATTGTCTGCACCCATTTTCATTTGGTGCCAATTTTATAAGGACAACCACACAGGTCCCACTACTTTGCTTGAATATGCTTTGCATGAAATACTAAGTGTTTTTGCGTTGTTCCTGTTCTGCTACAATCCCTTTACATAAATGATAAGAGCTTTGACATTACACAACACAAGGGCATTTGGCACTGCACTTGTGTCCATGTTTGGCAAGAAATAACTTGTTCTCACTGCCGTTTGTGCCATTGGGTCGTGCGACCGCCTGCACTTTCATGTGAGCAAATACTTCTGAGAGTTCAAAACCAACATTAGAGAAGAGAACAATTGGCTTTGCTACATAAAAAGCATATATGCACATATGATTTAATAGCATAGCTCTGCTTCCCAAGGTAGGAACCTGATGTGTAGCATGTGGGCCAGCTCTGCTTTTTAAAGAGTGAGCCTGTACAGCCTTCCTCTCATGCAAGGGAAATGACAGGTGTTTGTAGTGGAAATTGGAGAAAAAGGTTTAAAGGTTTCTGCACTCTGGATACCAGTGTGCATTCTTTTGTTAAGAGGTGTCCTGATTACTCATGTGGCAGTGCATTTCTTACCCCTATTCTGATCAAATAAAAAACACAACCCTTCTCCTTGCTATAGTCTATGTGTTAGTGTTGGGTGATGTGAAGGTTTTTGATAGAGACACTCTTCCCTAATTGAACTTTGCTGTTCCTTCGTAGATAATTATGAAAGGGTCATATTCCTCCTTGGTTGGACTGAAGGGGTCTGGGGCACCGGAGACCAGCTTAGGGCCACTGCGAATGCAGGGCACACGACTGGCACTGTCCCAGCTTGAGGAGGCTTCAGATCTTCTGGTGGTGCACAGAGACTTTGCATCGGCCCTGGAGGTGTGCCAGAAGGGCTGCCAGGCCATCAGCTCTGATCCAGCAGGCCAGGGAGATTACAGGTATGATGTTAATCTATGGAATTTCTTACTGAAGCTGCCTTTGGCTAAATGTCTCATTTATATGAAAACACTTTTGTATCACACATTACCTTACTCATGCAGATCAGAAAATGAAACTTCAATGTCTATTTCCCACCTTCGTTCCCCTCCATACTATCTTTAGTAGTGAGTCGTAATTGCCATTGCTCGTTCTCCTGTCAGTAGTTCTTTCTGTTACCCATTGCTGTCCCACATACATGACTCTTCCCCCATTTGTTGACAGCGTGGGAATGAGGTCAACCTGGGACCAATGTCCCGCATAGTCTTATGTACACTACCCCCGTCCCATCCCACTGTTCTTGATAATCTTACCTAATGAATAGATGCATAGTTTATAAAGTCTACAACTCCTTGAAAGGTCACTCAGCACCAGTCTTAGGAAGAGTCTAGAACACAATTCTTTGCAATCAATTACAGATGCTGGGAGTCCAGAACAGAAACAGTTTCAGTAGTAGAGCCTAGAGTTAATCACAGCCCTTATTACTAAGGCCTCCTGTTTGGTTGATAGTAACAGGGTGATAGGTTTAGGCTTTCTGAGAAGTGAAAGCAGGTGCCTACCACTCGCCTATGTGTGGAGCACTGCAATCGTAAAGCTAAAATTGTTCACCATTGAGGCTGAGCTGGACATTTGATTCAAGAGATCAAAGATGTGCAGTTCCCTGGAGTCGACTAAACCTTTACCTCTAGAGCAAATAATCTCTCACTCTTACTGTGATTCTAAGGGAGTTTATTCTGATCTATCTTTGGATCTTAGAAAAGGATCCTATTGTAGATGAAAGGTATCACAGGCTTTAGAGTGAAACGGCCAAACTGTATGCTTTTGTAGTAGGACAGGAGATCAAGGGTTGCCCTCTGGGATGCCACACTCGGGAGAATCTGGAGCAGACAGGAATGGTTCTAATCTCCAGTGGCGGCTGCTGGAGTTTGAAAGTGAGGCGCCTTGAAATACATGAACTCTGGATGTGCGCTTTACAAACAAAAATTCCTTTTGTACAGCTCCCATTCTGAACTCGTATTCCAATGCACTCTCATTTGTGCTAATGACTTTATTAGCATATATATGAGTGTCTTGAAATATGTGAGCTCAAGATGTGCTTTATACAAAAAAGTTTCCTTTTGTACAGGGCCCAACCTGAGCTCAAGTATTTCATGGCGCTCTTACATGTGCTAAATACTTCATCATCATTGT
This sequence comes from Triturus cristatus, assembly GCF_964204655.1. NCBI lineage: Eukaryota > Metazoa > Chordata > Amphibia > Caudata > Salamandridae > Triturus > Triturus cristatus. The sequence continues at coordinate 292,293,601 of NC_140585.1, forward strand.
TTTTTCATGCAGCCTGTATGATTGACAAGCAACCCTGGGAAACACAGCTGTTTTAAAATATGATGCTCTTGAGCATCATTAGTGGTTGGTCTCTTGAGACCCCCCAACAATTGCAGGCTATGGCTGGGGCTAGGTCAGCCCTTAGCCTGCTGTTGTAGGGGAAAAAACCATAAGTTGGCACATGCGCACTAGTACATGTGCCTCTTTGAAAGTGCATGGCTGCCCTACTCTTGTGTCCGCTGAGAGAAAGGAGGGCAGCCAGGTACTGAGAACAGCACCCGGTATGGGCTTACTTTTGCCTACTTTACAATGGGATCTATTGTTAATTAGGAGAAACAAAGATTAGGAAATCTTATGCGGTATGTGGATAGTAATTCCTCTTTTCAATTACAATCCACATAACTTGCAAAGTCGGGAAGTTGGAGCCCGTCACCCTCAGCCAGGAGCCACGCCTGTTAAGCTCATCCTCTGCGTTCTTTGCTATAGAAAGGTCCTAAACTAGCTAATCCTCTGCAGACCGGCCTAAGCCACTTCTGAAGCCCTGTAGAGTAACAATTTATTGTTTATGGTGTCAAAAGCTGCAGGCAGTTCCAGCATCGCCAGTAGACATTCCCTCCTTCTTCCGCCCACCTTAAAGTATCATCCCAAAACATTAGCAAGACAGTCTCTGTCCGCTACTGATGGTGAAATCCAGATTGAAAGCTAGTGAGGCATTTGATGCAGCCTGGATACTCTTGTAGGTGCTGGACCACAATTTTCTCAGTGATTTTGCCCATTACCGGTTGAGTCATAATAGGTCTAAAATTGACGAGTATAGTTGGGTCGATTTTGGGTTTTTTCAGCATGAGGATAATAGCACCCTCTAAAATCCGTTGGTAAGAAACACTTTTGAAATGACCAAGATACTAAGATCTCAGTGAAAGGGGCAAATAAGTAGCAAACCTCCAAGGTGGCCATATTAGCGCTAGATTCATGGTAGGTTTAAGAGTGCTGAGGATGTTTACTATGCCTGATAAACTAGGCGGTGGAAAGGGAGATTTGGTGTCCTCTCATGGGTTAGTCCTGAAGTGATTTTCCCTATGAGTTAAACCCTAGGTACATTTCATCACCTCCTCCAGGTGAGGGTATCTAATTGTTCATTTGTCAATTTGGGTACTTGTCATTCTCCCCTTATTGATGTATTGTCCTACTATTGATGAGACTGTACATTCTTGTTACACAGCTACAGGTGATGTAGTGTCATTCTACTTGTAAAGTCTTGGTCTTGACTTCTTGCATAATGTACTTCTCCAAGTGATGTGCTGTCCTGCAGTTGTCAAAGCCTGGAGGTTCTTGGAGGCTTTTAGGAAAGGTGGTCTGTTCCGTAAGCCACACTGTCTGTCCCTGTTGCAACACAGGTTCTTGAGAGGCTGCATTGTGGAAAGTGGTGCCTGACAACATAAGGGGGGAAAAGCCAAAGCCACAATTGCTGAAGTTTTGGATCTAGGTAAGACTAGGCCTGGAACAAAAGCTGTAGTAATACCAAGGCTGAAGCAGAGTAGCGGGTGGTAGGCCTCGAGCAGAGCTGTAGTAGGACCGGGACTAAAGGAAAGCTGAAAGGCCTAGAGCAGAGCTGGAGTAAGACCAAGACCTGAGCAGAGCTGGAGTAAGACGAGGACTGGAGCAGGCAGATAGACAGCTGGTAGTCTGCCTGACTTAAAATATGGTGGGTGGACTATGGGTCTGGTGGCTAGGGTACTGTCTCGTTTGTGATGGAGTACCCATCTGCCAAACTATAAATAGGGCACATAAAGGTTAGCCTGATCAGCCTGGAGATTATCAAAGTATCAGGAGCTGTCTAAAACCAGCTCTAGAGACGGATCTCTGGAATCCACATTGCTGTCTGCAAGACTAAGATAAACACTAGGTAGAAACCTAGGTCCGCGTGCTTTTATCTCCGTTTGACCAGTACGAGGACACCAGGTGTTTGTGTGAATTACGTGAGCTCCAGAATCTGTCTCTTTCATTGCTGGCTTCTTACCGGGGGCACAATATGGGCAAGACACCCGCAAGGAGAGTTGCAGACTGCTTGAAGAAGAATGATTTGCCTGCTGGATAAAGGGTATTACTGGACTACATGCCCCAGAGGAGAAGCCTGCCTTGTGCAGCCCACTGCCTGGTGATAAAGGAGCTGTGCAAGGGCTTGTGTCCAAACCCTGTACTGTGGTTAGTGCCGTTTTAAGGCATGGGCAAAGTGAGCCCAGGGCCCTGGTGGAGTCAGCTCTGTCCTATAGAGTCTTGCCCTGATGACCTTGGATAATTCTTAAACAGATAATTTTAAATACCGTTTTCCTTTCATTTATTTTTAATGTTAGTGATGTATGGTAGTCTATTGATGACATTTTGCAGAGAAATGTTTGTTTTTCAAAACCATGGAACATGCACAACAAAGCTTACTTTAGATCAAAACAGGACCTCCGACATGAGAAATAGGAGGGGGTCACAAAGATTATTTGCAACAATATTAGTGAGCTGCTGCTGCTTTCACTATTCCTGAATATTAGATGTAAACAGATTTAGAATGTGGACAGATCCTTAGATGCAGAGAAGACCTGCTCTCTGAGCGTGGACACGGTTCTGGTCCCTGGGTCGGTAGACGGGCAATGCCCGTTTGATATATTGCTAATCTTTCTAGCCCTGATCTGATCGCCGGCTTCTGCTCCCATAGGTGTGAGGATGTGAAGACTTCACTCTGCATCGTGGGCGTCCAGGCACTGGCAGAGATGAACCGGTGGAGAGAGGTCCTCTCCTGGCTCCTCCAGTATTATGAAGTGCCTGAGAAGCTGCCCATGAAACTCCTGGAAATGTGGTAAGTATGATGGGGAGCGGAGTGGGTCAGTGCTTTCTAGTCGGGACCCAAGGTTTCCTCACCACATGAAGACCGAAAGGCAGGAGAGGAACTAATGCTTCAGGTGAGAGCTGTTTAAATTGAGGTGTTTTAGAAATGTGTCTATTTAGAGAGATTTGTATTTCAGACATTCCAAATACCCCAAGGTTCAGCATGGAATTGTTACCAGCAAAACCAAGGAAATAACTCAGTATTAATGAACGCGATACAAGGAGACCTGAGAAGATATTCGAAATGGATTTCTCTTAGCTTTTCTTGCTTTGTTATGTGGCTGTTTCTGGCTCTTCCTTCTATTTTGGACTTAGCACCAAGATGACCTGTGGCGTCAGTGGGTGTTCTGTGATATCACAGCATCCCAGAACCCCACTGCATCATCTTACAATGCTAAGCTGGTGGGCATGCCGTTACAGAAGATTTTGGTGTCTGGCTGCTGAGCAGCGCGTTTATAGATTGCCCTGTGCCCCAGTGAGCCTTCCTCTTGTTTTCTACTTGTCGTGCATCTCTTTTTTTGCGCCGACACACCACCAATTCGGGCAAATGGTGCACTGATTAGGAATCTGATAGGACCGCTTTCTACGTGCCTGATCAAACACCGACTGTCATAGCTGGAGTCTCTAAGCATTCTAACTTGCAACATCATAATGCAACATCCCATTACATCAGGACTATTTCCCTGGTAGTTCCTAGTGCTCACACTACTACTCATACAGTGGTCTAGTTAGAGTGTTAAACTTTTTTTCACGTGTGCAATTTTGAGTAACAAATAATGTGTGCGAATTAATAATTTTATGATGAATTTAGTCGTAGCTGATGAATTATTGACGATGCATTTTAAACAAAATAAAAGAAATGTTTAGAAGTGTGATTCATTACGTAGTTTAGTTGTGGCACATTTTTTGTGAATACTCCATATCATTACAACAGATGCAGTTCCTGGTGTTTAGCTGATCCCGTTCATTCTCCCCCTCCAATTAATGTCCCCCTGCGAGGTTTCCCTCTCCACAGTTTCCACGGAGCTCCATGCATTGTGACATAACTGGTTGTTTCTTTAGAGAGCATGTATTGTGAATGAAGCTTTCCATCGTCTTCCTGATGGAACTTATTGAAGGACACTTCCGCTGGAAGTTCTGATGTTGGCTTGTTAGTACATTAGTGTATTGATCTTTGTTAGAGAACGTTTCATACTGTGTTCTGCATCTCCAGATTTCCTTTGCTGTGGAAGGTAACAAAAGATTCTTGATTATTCTTAGAAGTGGCTCAGTGTTCTAGATTTTATTGTGACGATCCATTTTCTGATTTATCTAAAACGTGCTGTTGATAATCATGTTATGCTGAATCTGCAGTATTTCCTCAATTTTTATGCTTAAAAAGTGTGTAAACGCCTCTGGTTGTATGTGGATGGGGTGACTTTCATTTCCGTCTGTTTGGGCGAGACTTCACTTTTTCTAACATCTCTGTCTGAGTGATTTTGTTCCCCTGTTAATGTTCTTTATAGGACCTGACAATTCTAGATACTACAAATGATTTCTGACTTTATATTTTTGTATCTGAGCCTTCATGGCATGTACTTCTTTACCATGTATTGCCTATTCTAATTTTTTGTAATAAAACTCTTTAACTTTTCAGTGATCTAGAACTCCGTTCTGGAGTGGTCCCAGTCTCAATTTTTGATTTACTCTGCTATTTGTTGGGCCTGATGTAGGGGGCGATGTCTCTTCTCTCCAAATATTGGGGTTCAGGCTCCCACAAGAGCACAGAGGTTGTCCATCTCCTACAATGTTGAGAAGTAGATCTAGTTTGGAAAGATTCAAGAAGAGAGTCTGATTAATTCAAAGTTGGTTGAGGTTGAAAAGAAGAGAAACAATAGCTTGCAAGTACTGGGTGGTGTAGTATTTTCATATAAGGTTAACTGTTCTCCTGTATCTTGTAACTAGCTGCACTTCAGGTGGTCATCAAGAAAGTGTTCATTTTAGAAACATCTGAGTGAGATCTTCAGCAAAAATATCTTGTAGAAAACCAATACCTACTTAAAAGAAGGAAGGAGGTGGGAATGAAAAAGGATGTCTAGAGAAGCAGAAGCAGGAAATAGAGGTAAAGCTGCTGGACAGGGTGAAACATCTGATTCAAAGATTGGGGAACTAGTTATGAGGATTGAATGAAGAGCAGTACAGGGAGATGCAGGGCAGCTCCGAAGGCCAAGTATCATCATAAAGCCGTGGAGGCTGAACACAGCTGATAGTAGACAATGCAATGGGCAGTGAGCATGACGACGAATGTTGATCATAGAATACAAGAACATTACCTTACATGCGCTTAGTTAATTGACTGCAGCAAATGGGTACAGGATCTACCATCACTCTCCAGTTCTTTGCACCACAACAGCAAGCACACATTGTGCCAGGTAGGCTAACATTAGTGTCAGGAAAAGAACATGCAGCCTTGGTGGGATATTAGCGCTCTCTTGCTTATGGGGGGTGTTTTTTTTTCTGTTTCAGGTGAATAATAGTTTGAAGAACATGTGGTAGTGATGTAAGAAATGTTGTTACATGAAGGAGTTTTAGTTTTGCAATGGCTGTTTTGTGGGGACATGAGATTGTCACATTTTAAAGATATGGTTCTGAAGCTCCACTGAAGCTGAATAGTATTTTGTTTTTTTTCTCCTGGGTTCTCTACAGCATCCTCTTGTACAGCAAAGTGGAAGAGCCAGCGGCGATGCTGGATGTTGGAAACGCTTGGCTGAGGCATGGTGCCAATCGAAGTTTGGTAGGCTATAGTGAGGTTGTGAAACTGTTTCTGCTCCAGGTGCTGCTGCCGCTTGGCCAGTTTGAGGAGGCAGAAAACCTGGCCTTGGATTGTGAGGTATTTTCAGAAAAGCAGGAGGTTCTGCTGGAGGCCATCTCAGAGCGCAGACAGGCTTGGGGTGACCACGACCCAATGGGTAAAACAAAAGTGACCAATGAAGACGGATTATTGCCTGAGAAAGAAAAACACTTTGGTAAGGTTTCTTGTTTCAGATAATGTATGAGTCAGATTGTCTAATGTGTGCATTGGTAGATGTTCATTGTACTTGTACTAGACTGTAGTACACAGCATTAAAGGTTCTATATTTGATATGTAGCAAATTGCCTTAGGGAAAAAAGGGGACATTCCCTGTACCTGGCATCTGTTTCCAGCACAAAACTTTAAAAAAACAAAAAAAAAAGATGCTTCAAGGACCTTTCTTGAGCTTTTAATGGATTCAGCGAACATGTCTTATAAAGTTACCTACCCACTTATGGGCTTTCTGTTGATTGAGATTGTTTTCTCTTGGAGAGGTAAGTCCCTTGGCAGCTTATGGATAGAATGCTGAGCAGAACACAACCAACCCAAGGAAAGACCTAAAATCCCCAATAGCGGCACAGCCAGAAATCCATGAAGGCCCTAAAGCATTGGATGTGTGTCTGCCCTCCAACTCGTGTTTGTTATTTGCTATGTAACTACATGCTGTGTTTCCTGCTATCTAGCAAGGAGTTATTTCTTAACATTTAACAACAAACATAGGTGTTCCAAATCACCAAAGTGTTGTCATTGTTTTAATCTCTTTTTTTAAAAGTTATTTTTACTCTTTGCCTTGTTTCTTAATTTCATGTTGTGATTTAATAATCTCCTTTTTATCTCTTGGATCTTCTTCTTCCCTGCCCAGTGGACCTGCTGCACATTTGCCATATTTGATATTACAAACAACGGTCTTTAAAAAACATTTTAACGTAAAAATGAATATAGACTAGGATCAGTGCTATATTTGCAGGATGTTCAGCCGGACAAACAATTTAATAATTCCAAGAATTGTTAAGAATATTCAAGAGCACGAACAAAATAGAGTGGGACACAGTCCTGCGTCCTACATACAAACAAAAGACAAATACATTTGGGCATTTAGTATTCAGGCAAAAAACAGAGCAAGCTTTATGGTCAATGATAATAAATGACAAGCATTCCATAGACTATATTCACACTTGTTTTAACGCAGTGGTTTAACGCGTAAATATGTTTCATAGGTCGACGACGTTTCGATCCCCTTTAGCACGATAATGGGATCATCATCAGGATGGTATAATTACATGCCTGAGTATAACAAACTGCCTTAAGGATTAGGGCAGATTCCCATTTGGGTGGTCCGGGGAGAATTAAGTTAACCACGTGGCGCGGTGCTCAGGTGAAGATTATTGAGTCTTCGTGGGCAAGCTCGAAATTGAGCCGAGGGGGATGTTATTTTACGCTGGACATCAATACGGTCCGGTACATAGCGGCAAGGATTGCCGGATAATGGGAGTTCAGGCGCACGATGGCAGCATTGCTGCCATTGTGCGCCGGAACTCCCATTTCTGCCTTCTATATTCATTTTTACGTTAAAATGTGTTTTAAGGACCGTTGTTTGTAATATAAAGTTGATTCCCAAGGTCCTTATTTACCTTGTGGGTTCCCTTGTTCACCATAAAACAGCACATTTGCCATATGTCTCCCCTTAAACTTTCCTCCGACCCCTTCTCACCCTAAACCACTTTGTACCTTCCTCGATGTAGTTCTCTAGACTTCACGATCTTGTATAGCCATCAGGTGGGGTGCCTGGTGGTATTTCGGTCAACTGTTCTCTTATCTTGCATATTTTGCTTTGCCATCATTTTTTAGGTCCTGCACCCCAAAGGCTGAAAACCCTGCTTAACTTCCTCTGCAGAGTTTTGGGGTCAGCCAGCTCTTGCATCCTCTCCCTCCCTCTCAAGCGGATTGTTCTGGCAGCCCTTATCCTTGGTCTCCTGATCCTGAGGGTGGACCCAGGTAAGTTTGGACATTCTCGCTTCTCCTGTCTCTCTAGTGCACCTGAGCATTAACGCACAAAGTGTCTGGAGAGTATGCCCTTTGTGATAGGATAGACTGGTTGATAGCTTATGCTTCCATGTTGCATTTGTTCTTAAGTGCCGATTGGGGCACACAAAGGCAGAATTCAACAGCCCTATCCAGCTAGGCTTTCGATTGTGTTTCACTGCTGTACAGGTTGGGACAACTTCTTTCGCCTCATGTATTACCTTCTGCTGTTTAGGGTTTCCCTTTACTTTCCCATCTGGGTGTTTTGATCAATGATAAAACTTTAGTGCTTTGCAGCAACTTTGGAGTGCTATTTCACAGGCATTGGTGACTTGGTGTAGCCATAGGTGATGTTGGGAGCTCTTGTGGACAAGGCTGAATCACTGAACAAGGAGTGGGGAAGTAGCTTGCCTTTTTTTTTTTTTTTTTTTTTTTACAAAATACTGTACAAGGGGGAGCTGATCGGCCTTCTTCCCTCCAGGAGTACTGGTGAAAAGGCATGTGCCCTCACTCTAGAATTAGGTGCCATCAACCTTCCAGTCTCCCCATAGCGTAGAGTGAGTGGGCAGGAGCCACACACAACTGGAGTTGGGGGGGGGGGGGGGGATACTCTGGTGACTGGTGCAACATGCTCTTTATAGGTCTGGTGACCAGTCGATGGGCACAAGCCCTGCAAAAGGTAGTGTTTTAGGGGCACAGTGAATAATGATTGGGTTGTGGTCCTGCTCCAGTCTGTGCTGTAGGGGTGCAGGGTATAGCAGATCTGTAAGTTATGGTTCAGGAACACTGGCTATTTGGATCTTATAGCAATGGTGTCGGAACACAATCTCTGGCAGAGTTAAAGGGACTCCTACAAGTCATTAGCTGTGATGCACAGTGGTTATGTAGAATTGGTATTTTGGAGTTGTAAAATATTTCACCCTTTGTGGCTGAGCGGATTCTCATTGCAGTCTGCTCACCTATAACCCAGACGAATATGCTACTAAAGATTATGAGACAATAGTGATTGGTGGAATGCTTCAGTTAATCTCAGTCACTGGTAATTACTTTGTCCACATTCTAGTCAATTGTTTTGTTCCCACTGCGCCACTCCAGACAGGGACCAGCTATATTCAAATGAGACTTGCTCTTACCTCTATAGTAACAGTCAAGCCCTGAGTGCTAGTCCAGGTCCCCTCTAGACAGGAATACTAGCAACTCTTTTGTGGTTTCAGCCTTGAGGTGCGGCTTTAGATGAATGGCACAGTGAAGCTTTGGATAAAACTGTTGCATATTGGCGGCTGTACGCTATACTCCGCATCATCAAAAACATTTCTATGTCTCTGTTGTTCTTCCTCTGCAGCTGGCTCCTTGTCTCAGCCTTTCCTCTCTAGCCTTGTGTGGATGCTTCGGCAAGTCTGGGAGACTATATGTCCTGTTAACTCCAGGCCAGACATCTGTCGCTGAACCTGCACGTCTGCCACCGCTTCAGAAGACCCAGATGTCATTGAAGCTGCTGCTTTCGTCAGACTTTTTCCACATGTCTTGATTGAGAGTAAGGAACATGAAATGCTTCCAGGTCCATCACAACTGAAAGACACAAAACAATACTGTATTATTGGGCTTCATTTCAGCAGACATGACTGATCACATCCAAGTATTGGCACAGTGAGCACTGCTTCCTACTCTCAAACCGTCAGCTGTCCCCCACAGACATCTCCTTTTTCCTTGTGGGTTTGCTGCTTTCCCATAGTACTCTAAACAAAGATGTTCTGTGCACATAGAGGTAAGAATCTGCTTTGCACTATCCTGAGAGGATCTCCTTCCATGCACCGTTAAAAAAGACCTGCCGTAGCAACAGTATCTTTTTTACTTGAAAGCAAAGATATGCTGCAAACCGCCCATACAGACATCATCTTTTCCAACCCCCCAGGATGCGCTCTCTGCCCCCATTCCTACAGTGTGTTTAGTAGTGTTGCACACACGCAATATTTAAGGATTTTCAAAGGATTATAGATCCTAATTGAGTCAACAAAAATACCTACGATTCAAATAAAATCGACTACAATATACTAGACATGGATTTAATGTCCATTTGCCATATTATTGACATGTTGCATTTCGAAATCCCTGTAAAAATAGTTGACCTGTGTGCTAGGACCTGGTTGATTTACTGTTCTGTCTCCAGATATAGCACATTTGTAAGGGCTTGAAGGAGTCCTTGGACTTCAGTTCTTTCAAAGGCAGTGTTTTTTTATTGAGCTATCCAGAGCATTTCGAGTAAACTGCAGCAATATTTTGGTGTTAATATTTGCACTTTATTTTTGGTTGATAAAATTATGGCTACATAGCATGCTGTGCCTTAAGGAATCTGCTGCACTCCTTACAAAGATTGATCCACCTCTAAACTAACGTCTACGGTCCCCATCCAGCCTACGTCGTCCACTTATTTCAGCAGATGACAAAAAATCCACTGTAAAAAGTTTCCCTTCTTTGCCCTGGACCACAAATGAATGCATTGACAAATGAAAAGATGTGTTTACACTCTAGCTCTACACCTCCGAGCAAGGATCTACCCAAGTTGTTCCAGCATTCAGATGCTCTACGCCAAGCATTCTATCTATACATTGTGAAGGTACATGTATACCTCAAAAGAGAGGTACTTTATTTCAAACAGTGATATGCTGCCCTTGTAAGGGACTACAACTTTAACCAGCAACAATCTTCGTAATCACGCCTCCTCTCAACAAGGATCTGATGTTCAAGTGCTCCAGGGAGGAGATTGCATTCCGATGGCATCGTTCCACAGAAAAGAATCCTCTGTACCACTGCTCAACAACTATCTACTGTCCAAGCCCTCCCAGAAGGAGGATGCATTCCACTCTACCATTGTCCGACAGACAAGAAACCCCTGTGCCACCTCTCCACTAGGATTCTTGACTCAACTCCTATGTTTTCTGCTGTACATTTATAATGTGAGACATACTAACTGGATAACATTAAAATAAAAACATATTTAATATGTTATTGTATTTCCACATTTTAGAATTGTCTGGTTTTGTTTATGAAATTTAAGTGAAGTGATACAATGAAGAACATTCTGGAAATAATTTGTATTTGCAAGAGTGCAAGAAAGCGTTAACGTAAAGTGAATGGCCTATCTTCACACCAGACCACTAACCAGCTCATAGACAAGAGAGACAACCGCTTCAGCCCTAGTCAGGAGTCTATGAACAAAGCAAAGAAGATGTATTTTTATGGGAAGCCAAAGATTACACAAGAAAACGAAAGGGACCGGGAGTCAATGGTGACCCCTCGTCCCATACAACTTAAGAATGTACAGAGAGAATGGCATCCGTTCTTGGCAGACTGTTTTTTTAAATTTATTGGCATTTTAAAACAATGCTACAAACAGTGCAAACAACAAGCCAGTTGCTAATCTGTACATAGTTATCTCTACAGATGCCCACCATTTCAATCACAATTGATAGTACATGTGGGCTTGATCCTCTGCACAGTGCATGAAGGATATTAGAAACACCCTATTTTTAAGTCCCAAAAAAGCATCTACCAAGACCCATAGGCCGTTTTAAAAAGAAATCCATGCCATCACCCTCCAGGTTGTACATAGGAAGATAGATTCAGTGGTAGAAAAACAACAGCGCCTTTCCCCACCAAACCACCATCCCCCAGTCCTCGACTTTCCCCAGGCTAACCGTGCTTTTCATACAGACACAGATACCGTTGGCGTATCTCCAACAGCCTCCTGATGCTCACGCGCCCACGTAACAAAAGGTTCCCAAATGTCCTTGGGTCTGGACGCTGAAGACATTATTCCCAAAAGGTGGTCAGTTGTGAATGCCCAAATGTGACGACCCTGATCCAATCTTTTTTAGAGGGAATCCCCTTTCGCCCCCAGTGCATGGACACCTGGCGCTTAGCAAATAATAGTAACAGCGTGTGCAATTTGCGGACCTTGACTGGCGTATCCTTCACATAACCTAACAGCCCCTGCATGGGGTTGGGATCGTCAAGTGTACCTATTATCTGTTGAATCGTGAGAAATATGTTGGACCAATATGATGTCAACCGTGGGCAGCTCCACGCCATATGTAAAAAATGAAGCGGGAGCGAAGCCTCATCTCCAGCAGCTGTCGTCAGCTTTCAATCCCATTCGATGCAAACTGGAAGGTGTCCTATAAAATCTGTGCAAAAACTTAGTGGATTAGGCGGAGTTTAGAGTTAGGGGACAAAGCCGTAAGCTGGCAGCAGCAATAGACCCATTGGTCCTCCATGAGTGGAACTGGAAGTTCCTCATTCCAAGCCTGGAGCGCCCGTGGCTCAGTCAGAGGGGCCGATATTTGCGTGTGATTGTATATCCTAGTAACTTGTCTGCGTGGTGAAGTTGATTTAAGCAAGTTTTCCAATGCAGGTAGGATTGGTGGGGAACTCGGGGAAAGTGTCATGTAAAGACCTTAAAAAGTTTGTAGTATACGAAGAGTTCAGAAAAAGACACAGCCTGACCCTCCTTTGAGGTCGGGGGTGGCCGAAACGTTTCCTCCGGATAGAGGTCTGCAAAAGTGTGGAGGCTCATTTTCTGTGCTAGGGCCCTGCTGATACTCTTGCACACATTTGAAAGCATAGGGTTGTGTGCCAGGGGTATGGATGTGGCAAAGAAAAAAGAAATGCCAGCTCTTTTCCGTAACTCATTCCATGCCCACCGCAAGGTCTCGACCGTGTCCATGCCATCTCTGGGACGCTTGTAAGCCTGATATAGAGCTACTAACAGGGGGACTGGTGCCGCAGCATCCGTTTCCACAGCCACGTGGGGTTGAAAAGGAGTCGGATGTACCCAGTGGTGCAGAAACTGAGCCTGGGCGCTCCACGCATACAATTGCACATCTGGGACTCCCAAGCCATCCTGTCGTAAAGGGAGCGTCAATAGGTCCCACAAGACTCGCGCCCTGCCTTCCCGCTCAGACCAGCGAGACTAGAAGGGATTTCAGAGATTTAAAGAAGGCCTGCGTAAGGGGAATAGGAATATTGACAAACAAATAAAGAAATTTTGGCAGCACCACCATTTTGACCAATGCTATTTTCCCGGCTAGAGACAGTGGGAGCTTAGCCCACGCAGTGACTTTCCCTTCCAACCATGTTATGGCACGCCCATAGTCCAGGTCCCATATGTCCTGCATAATTCTACTGATCCGTATGCCCAGATATTTCACGGGTTCATCCGCCCATTTGAGAGGGAACTCAGAGGGAGCCTGGGTAGTGGTGTCCTTTAAGGGAAAAATGACTGATTTGGCCCAGTTAACGGAGATGCCAGAGAGACCTCCAAATCTGATAAATTCCCAGAGTAGCGGATCAAGGTGTGACGCTGGATCAGTTGCATACAATGTGACGTCATTAGCATAAAGTGAAATTAAAAGGCTCCTACTACTAAACCCAATCCCTTTGGCGGTGTGATGTTTCCTAGTGCGGGCTGCAAGCGGCTCCATCGCTATTGCGAATAACAGAGGGGACAATGGGCATCCCTGCCTTGTGCCTCGCGAGATTACAAATGGCAGCGACAGAAGACAGTTCACCCAGACCCGAGCCGTAGGCCGTGTAAATAGCAGACGTATAAGATTAATAAACAGCTGGCTGAACCCCATGCGGGTCAGTATAGCAAATAAATACTGCCATTCCAACGTATCGAATACCTTTGTAGCGTCTAGGAAGACTGCAGCAGCTTGCACATCAGGGTGTAAATAGTGCAGTACTGAGAATAGGGCTCGCAGGTTGTGGTAGGTAGATCTCCCGGGGATAAATCCCGATTGATCTGGGTGGGCAATCAATGGGAGGAGAGGCTGCAATCGATTTGCGATCAGCTTCGCCAATATTTTCACGTCCATGTTTATTAATGACAAAGGTCTGAATGAGTCCAATTCATTTTCCGGCTTCCTGGGTTTCAGCAAGGTAATTATTATCGCTTCGCGCATTGACGGTATTGGATGCCTGTTGCTTGAGCCTCCTCATATAGCGCAATTAGGTGCGGTGCCAGTTCTTCTGCATAAGTCTTATAGAATATGGTTGTTCGACCGTCCGACCCGGAAGCCTTGTTCAGCGGTAAGCTCTTGATAACCTGGGTGCCATCCTCCACTGTAAATGGGAAGTCCAAATAGTCCCCATGTCTCTGTCCCAGCCAGAGCAACTCCAGTGAGTCAAGAAAGGGTAGCAGGGCATCTGGACTAGACTCCTGTGTAGTAGTGTATAATTCAGAATAAAAACAGGAAAACTCATCTAGGATGTCTCTCTGGCCTCTAATAACAGACTGTTGTGTACCTTTCAGCTCCGTTACATAAGCAGTGGATCTTGGGGTGTGAATCGTTGCCGCCAGCGTCCTCCCCGGCCTGTCCCCTTCCATAAAAATTTTACTTCGCGATGCGCCTTCTCCTCAAATTCAATCTGTTTCTCTTTCAAAAGAGCTAGTATCTTGGGATCGTTGGAGGAATCAAAGCGTGTTTCCAGCTCCTTAATCTGATTTTCTAGAGTAGCAAGCGTGCCCCGAATAGCCTTCAACACTCCAGCTAGTCGGTTGATGCAATTACCCCTAATTACCATCTTAAAAGCCTCCCATAAAGAGGCCTCCGTGTCAACCGACCCAGCATCTAGAGTAAAGTAGTCAATGATATCCCCCCTAATTTTCTCCTTAAAAGCCTCATCTAAAAGTGCATCCGGCGGCAACCGCCACATATACAGACGTGGAATGGAGTTGGGAAGCACTACTCTCAAAAGACAGCAGGTGGTCCGACAGGGATCTAGGGAGATGTGTAACCTCGCTGGTCCATGTAGCCACATCCTGTGACACCAACCAGAAGTCCAATCTTGACCATGCGCTATGGTGCTCAGATATGCACGTCCCCTCCTTAGTCTGTGGACGATGATGTCTCCAAATGTCCACCAGGTCGCCGTCTAAAAGAATGGCATTCAATGCAGCGCTAGCTGAGGGGTGCAATGCTCGAGATATCCCCTTCCGATCTAACTCGTCATTCAGGATGGCATTGAATTCCCCACCCCAGATTACGGTGTCGCAGTTTGACGCCCTCACTCTGGTCGATATGTCTTGAAAAAACCCAGGAGAGTCAACATTGGGGCCGTATACTGCCACTATCACAACAGGAATCCCACCAATAGTGCCCATTAGTATGATGAATCTACCCTCTGAGTCAGTTTGTAGGTCGCTTTCCTTCCAGTCGACACCCTGTCTGACCAACACAGCTACCCCCCTAGAGTAGTTGGAGTAAATAGATGAATGTACGGAGCCCCGTCCACTGTGTTTCAGCCTGGGAGAGGGTGTAACATTGAGATGCGTTTCCTGTAACACGCATATATCTATGTGATTTCTTATCAGATATGAATGGATGAGCCTGGATTTCCTTCCGTCGTTAAGCCCACGGATGTTCCATGTTAAAAAATTGAGGCTAGTCATAGGACGGCTAATGCAATAGAGTGTAAAATGACAGTAGGAGCAAAGCACAGCATCGTGATCGGTGGCAACCAGCATCGGCAAGCTGAACTGTATAGCAGTGATCTGGCACATAACATATCAACCCCCCCCCCCAACCCACCTCCCACTCCAACCCCCCAATCGGGTTGTAGAATACCCATCCCAGACATCTTAGAGAAAAAAACAGGCGGGAGCTCTACCATGGGGGAATAGTACCACCAGCGTACTGCCCTGGCTACACAGGGTGGCCAAGAAAAACTGCGGAGAGCTGTGTCTATCACACTAAATGTTTAAAGTACCCCAACACATCATAACTAGCAATTCCGGAGCATATTTAGTCAGTGCAGCCCAAAGCAGCGAGGGGCCCACGGGTTCCAGCCCAACTCAGCCCACCTTGTAATCAACCAGGTCCGGCCAATAAACATTCTGAATAAGGACAACCCCATGTAACAGAGAAAAACTGAGACACAAAATTATTAAAAACCTCTCCGTAGCCCAGGAAGAGTCTCACAGGGACCAACCCATCTCAGTCCACGGCAGCCCCAGCAAGGAGCGTAACAGGGCTGAAGCCGCATTGGTCATTGTCAGTCAGCCGGGCTTCGGCAGAGTCTGCAGAATTGGAAGTTTAGACTTCTTCCCACCAATATGTTTTGCAAATTTGAGGGCGGACTTGGCATCTGTGAAGAAATGAGCGGATACATCGTGAGTAACCTTGAGCTTGGCGGGATATCATAGTGAAGAGGGAATCTGGGCTTGCAGCAGGATTCGCTTAGCAGGGAGAAACTTGTGCCTCGCCGACTGCACAGCAGGCGTGAAATCTGGATAAATCTGCCTTTGTGCATGATAGACCCCTTCTCTCTGGCCAGGCGCAGGATAAGATCTCTGTCCTGATAGTTCAAAATCCTGGCCAGGATGGGTCTGGGTGTAGCTCCGATCGAAGGTTTGTGACCTAAAGCTCGGTGCGCCCGCTCCACTGCGAACACTGCGGATAGATGTGGGTCAAAGAGTTCACAAAGCAAGTCTGCTAGGTAGGTCTCCATCTTGGCAATGGCTGTTGTCTCCAGTAATTCGCAGGTTATTGCGGCGGGACCTGGCTTCCAGGTCTTCGTTCTTGGCGTGAACGATTCCCAACACTCTATCCATATGCAGTAGCTGTTCCTGTGGAATCTGAAAGAAATGCAAGAAATGAATCCGCACAAACAGTTCTCAGTCAAGGGTGAAACAATAGCGTTTATTGGTAAAACCAACAACAGGATAACGTGCAGCACGGGGGTACCAGCCTAGATACTGAGTGCCCACTGAGGTGACGTGCTTGACAGGTTTTATAGGCCCAAACCACAAAGGATGTAGCATCATACTATACGTTGCACAAATTAAGCATAGTTCGCCTGACCAATTAGCGAGGTCCTAAATGGTTGCATACCATTTAAGGACCGAGAAGTACTGTTGCTGGCTGCGTGACCCAAATCTGCTTCTGGGACTTTCCACTATAATGCAAGATATCAGTCTGGTGCTTTTCCAGTTAATGATTGCAACAGAAATAGAGATGTCCAAAGACATGGTTGAGAAATGTGATATGCGAGTGTACGTGCTGAAGCAAGCATCTTGTTTTTATGAGCAAGCCTTGCGTTACTGAAGCTATTTCTTTGTAGCAGAATAATGCTAGTGCGCAGAGTTTGCCATGCTAACTTAACAGGGCCTACAAATTTGCTGCATTTGGTATCACCACAGAACGTGGCTTCTACATTGCCCCATCTGATACCAAATCACCATCCCCTATGCTATTACCCCCAGCTCCTCTCCTTCTTCATCTGCCCCTGTGTCATACTTTGAGTCGGGTCTATGTTGTGCACGCCACTTGCTGTGGTGTCCACGATGCGCAAAACGGGACACCAAGGCAGTGCAGCATGTTGGGCAAACGTGGCACATTACACACAGGGTAATTAGTGCTGCTATTATAACTATGCCTACTTCCAGTATCCATGAGCCCCAGCCTGCGAGCCACACCATCACCTTTTCCCACATGCTCCCGGTGTGTATGCCGTGTGCCTCATCTCTAATGTCTATGATGTGGTGTATAGCATCATCAATATTGTGGCTGTTGTCAGGTATATATGAACAGCATTTTTGTTGGAGGACGTGGCAGACGCCACCCTCTTTTGCCAGAATGATGTCTAATGCAACTCTATTCTGCATCACTACGGCCCTCATGGCTGTGAGTTCTTCCGTAATGTTTCCCATTCCTACAGCCGTGCTTTCAGCTAAATCCTCAATCATGCGTGCTAGCTGATGTATTCTTTCAGTGGTGTAGATAAGCCCTGCCGGGGGAACCAGTGCCCCTACGGCTGTCATTACGTGGTCCACCCATTCTGGTGTTCTTCTGACCCTCTTGGGCAATGCACCTTGGAGTGCGACCTGGCCTATGTCGGAGAAATGGGTCATCTTTGGTATGATGGAGGCGAGATAGCAGCTACCGTACCATCCTGGTGGTAGATAGAAGTAAGCCCACTGGCCACACACGAAGAACAACCCTTTGTACCCCACTAAACCTGGTGATAAACCCTCTTTCTTATTCCTTATTCTTGACAGCCGGGTTGTGTGCGTGCAGTTACTCCTGCCCACAAATATTTGTCCCGCCGCCTCCTCTTCTGTGCCCATTGCTTCTATTCCCTTAATTTTGTTTATCCTATCTTCGCAGTCTAGCAGACCCTTGCTCCCTTGTGCCATTTCTACTATCGTGCATCCGAATGCGATGCAGTCTTTCCATGCGTCTTTCTGCAGTAGTGTTTGTATTGTGCAGCTCTTTCCCTCCGGGGGCAATTTGGGTCGTCTTGTTATCTGCATTACTTTGTTGTTTAGAATACATGAAGGGGCATGTCGTAGCTGTTCTATCTGGAACCGTGGTACCTTCATTTTCCCCTCTTTCATGACCCCCAGGTTGTTCCACCCTATCCTTCTCTTCCACCCTTCCGTTTTTTCAACCTCCTCTATTGTTGCTAACATTTCTGTGTCCCTTGTGGTGTGTGTTATCTTCGTGCAGGGCCCTTTCTTTCCCTCAGGTGCTTTCCTACCCTGCTTTGTTGTCTTTCTGCTGTCTGGTGGTGGGGCAACTGACACTGACATATTGTGTTTTTGAGGAGCAGATCTCTCATTAGAATACACCCCACATATTTGGAAACTGGTAACACATTGTAGCTCATCCCGCTTTCTGTGTTAGTTGGTAAGTGCGTACAGACGTAACATCCTGATATATTCATTATGTGTACATACATTTTCACCATTTCCACATATTGGTTTCCATTGTACTCATCCCACAGTACCCCGTCCCCTTCATCTTTATTGCCACCCTTGCCGAGAATCATGTCATTTTCAAACTCAAATAGTTCGACATCCTTAGTCACATTGTTGCCCCCCTCCTCTCCTTGCCTGCCGTTAAGGAACGGTATTTCAAGTTCATTTGCAAATATTATTATTAATGCAGTCACTATTATTGCGGGTACTGGTGTTAATACCGCTACTAGCACTGAAGGCCATATCCTTTCGTTTTTCTTTCTTTTCTGCATTGCTGCTCTGTCTCCCATCAGTTCAGGTACAGTCTTTGGTGATGCTCAATCCGATGTTTCTGATTTCCTCAGTTATGCAGTCCAAGATATCAAGGCGTGTGTTGGCAATGTCTTGCGTTGTGGCTTGTAGCCCAAAGGTGGGGAATGAAATGTCCTGCAGAATCAGATCCCTCAGCCCACTCAACAGGGGAGGGTTTGGCACAGTTAGTTCTAGCACACCAACGCCTAGTCCAGGACACAACAACCCGATGTGAATTGTTAATCGTGACTCTTCAACTCCTACTTTTACAGACCGAAGCCGTCCCGACCTGTTTGTTGTCATTGATCGCGGCTTGCGTCTGTTGTAGGCCTCTGCATACGGTTCAGTTCTGGAGCACCACCTTCGATTCTAACTAGCGGGCGCTGCACCTCCTAAGTTTTCATTGGTGCAGGCACCAGTCAACCATTAGAAGAAAACGTTGATGCCTGGATGTGGTACTGTCAGAGGTTACTAGCACATGACAGTAGGCACTCCCTTGAAATGCAGCTTCTTTCTGGTGTCTTCTGTTGTCCGTTGGAGGCCTGGCCTGCCCCGAGCAGGTGTCTGCCTCTTATCTTCCGTTGTCTTTGTCTTGCGTCGTTGATCGGAGGTTGTACCTGCGAGGTGCCTCAGATGCCGCAGATGGTGCGGGCGGCGCTTGCTTCTCGTTGTCTGGTCCGTCCGCCTTCTTGGTGTGGGAGCTGTGGATCCAAGACGTCAGGCCTTTGCACTTCACTGCTGTTGCTGTGCTGAGGATGACCTGGTGTGGGCCTTTCCACCTTGGCTGGAGGCAGTGCCGTCGGGTGTGGGCCTTTATCCAGATCCAGTCGCCAGGCTGCAGGTCATGCGGCTGTGGTGTTATTGCCTCTGGAAGAGCCTGCAGTACCTGACGGTGAAGATAACGTAAAGTCTCAGTTAGTTTCTTGCAATAACATAAAAGTAAGTCATCTGTGACTGCTAGTGGGGCTGTTGACATATGGCCTGCAATGTTCATGGGACCGCCAAACAGTATCTCATGGGGGCTGAGCTTCGTTACTCTATCTGGTGTGCTTCTCATTGCCAGCAGAGCTAGTGGTAGTGCATCTACCCATGAAAGTTCAGTTGATGCACATATTTTCCCAATTTTATTTTTCAACACCCCATTCTTCCTTTCCACTGCGCCCGCAGCAGGGGGGTGATAGGCGCAGTGTAATTTTTGTTTTACCCCAAGTCCTTTGCATATTCCCCCTATGACATGGGAGATGAATGCTGGCCCATTGTCGGAGCTCAAAAGGGCAGGTATTCCAAAGCGTGGGATCAGTTCTTGGAGGAGGCATTTAGCAACCGTATGTGCATCACAGTTCTTTGTCGGGTATGCTTCTGTCCATTTACTGAACATGCATACGATCACTAACACGTATTTGTACTTGTGGGTGGGGGGCATTTCAATGAAGTCCATTTGGAGGCTTTCAAATGGTCCGTGGGGAGGGGGGAAATGACCAGGTGCAGTTTGCGTGCCCTTCCCAGTATTGTACTGTGCGCAAACAGTGCACTGTCTGCAAAGTCTCTCTGCTGTCTGGCGGAATTTGCAGTTGTACCAACATTGGGCAAATAGTCTGATCATGCCGTCCCTGCCAATGTGTGTGGGACCGTGAAAGAGGCGTGCCATGGAGGGGAGCATTGATGAAGGTAGGCATATTTTCCCATTGGGCCCTGTCCACAGTCCCTCGCTGTTTTGCACACACCCACCCATCGCCCACTCATCTTTTTCTTCTTTCCCTACTCTGCTCTGAATATGTATGGGGTCAAAGTGTAAAGTATCATTTGTGGCCTCTGTGTTGTTGCTTGGGCTTGTCATTTGTAGCATTGCTAGTTGACAGCCGGTCAGTGCTATTCTCCGTGCTTCCCCATCAATGAATGCGTTCCCTTTCGACACATAGTCTTTTGCTGAAGTATGTGCTGCGCATTTTATTACAGCCACCTTTGAAGGTAGTAGCAGGGAATGGAGGAGGTCGCTTATCAATTGTGCATGTTGTATTTGCTGGCCTGCTGATGTGAGGAATCCCCTCATTGACCAGAGCTGGCCAAAGTCATGGACCACCCCGAAGGCATATTGGCTGTCGGTGTATATGTTTGCTCTTATTCCCTTGGCCAATGTGCATGCCCTCGTGAGTGCCACGAGTTCGGCTGCCTGTGCGCTTTTAACTTTTACTAGTCTACCACCCTCCAGCAGTTTATGGGCTGTGCCTACGGCATAGGAGGCCTGCAATATTCCCTGACCGTCCCTAAGACATGACCCATCTACAAACAGGTCTCTTTGTGCATCGGGAAGTGGTGTGTCCCGTAGCTCTGGGCGCACCTTGGTATGTCTATCAATTGCTAAGGTGCAATCATGAAAGGCATCATCTGATTGTAGGTCGTCCAGCTCATGCTCTGTTGGCAAAAGGCATGCTGGATTCAAAGTGGTACATCTCCTGATCATTATGTGTGGTGCTAATAGAATTAGTTCATACCTAGTGAGACGTGCATTTGTTAGGTGCTGGGTCTTTGTGGACGTCAGTAGGGTGTCTACTGCATGGGGGACGTGCAACATCATGGTGTGTGCCAGCACTATGTTCTCTGACTGTTCTACTGCTAGTGCTGCTGCCGCCACCGCTCGGAGGCAAGGCGGGAGGGCAGAAGCCACGGGGTCTAATGTGGCTGAGTAGTATGCCACTGGGCGGTAGTAAGATCCATGCTTCTGACTCAGTACCCCCAGTGAGCATCCTCCCTTTTCGTGACAAAACAGGTGGAAATCTTTGCTGTAGTCTGGGAGCCCTAACGCTGGTGCCCCACTCAGTTCGCTCTTTAGCTTGTTAAATGCTGTCTCACAATCCGGGGGCCAAGGTACTGTGTCTGGGACCTCTTTGTGTGTCAGTGCTTGCAATGGTTTCGCGATGAGGGAGAAATTTGGGATCCAGTGGCGGCAATATCCTGCCACTCCCAAAAATGCCCTAACATCCTTTTGTGTACGTGGTCGGGGAAAATGAGTAATAGCTGAGATCCTGTCCGGTAATAGTTTCCTTGTCCCTTCCGATAGTTCATGGCCTAGATACTTCACAGCGGTGAGGCAGAACTGTAATTTCTTCGGGGAAACCTTGTATCCTTTCATCGCTAGATGGCGTAGGACAGCGATGGTGTCCTGTATGCAAGCCTCTCTTGAAGGGGAAGCCAGTAGCAAGTCATCTATGTACTGGACAAGAGTTGAGCCGCCTCCTAGCACTAGGGTGTCTAGATCTGTCTTCAGGGCATTTGTGAAGATAGAGGGGGATTCTGTAAAACCTTGTGGAAGGCGAGACCATGTGTATCGTTTTGACCTATAACAGAACGAGAAATATGGCTGGCTGTTAGGGTGCAGTGGAATGGTGAAGAAGGCTGAACTCAAATCCAGTACTGTGAAGTGTGTTGCTGTCACTGGGATATTAGACAATATCGTTGCTGGGTTTGGAACCACTGGGAAGGAGGGAACCACTATCTTGTTCAATTCTCTCAAATCTTGTGTAAAACGGTATACAGGGGCTCCACCTGGGCCCTTGGATGCTTTCTTTACAGGGAGTATGGGCGTGTTGCACGGGCTAGAGCGTATTTCTCTAATTATTCCCTGCCTTAGGAGGTCCTTGATCACTGGTGCTATGCCCTCCTCCCCTTCCTTTGATATTTTGTACTGTGGTACTCTCGGGAGGGGTGCTCCAGGCTTCAAGGTGACCTGCACTGGGGGGTAATTTAGCACTTGCCCCACGTCATTTGCGCTGGTGGCCCAAACCTGGGGTGGCACACTGTCCCGTAATTCTGATGGGATGACGAAGTCAGTGCAGGTCATGAAGGCCTGCAACATTAGGCCGTGTGGTCTACTCTCCAGGAATACCCCCGTTGGTGAGCAGTGTATGGTGCATTGCATTTTACAAAGTAAATCCCTCCCTAGTAAGTTTACTGGGCAGAATCTGCTGAGGATGAACTGGTGGTTGACAGTTATTGTGCCCACCAGTAGCTGTAATGGTTGTGTTAGGAATTCATCTATTGGTTGTCCTGACATTCCGACTGCAGTAATCTTTGTTCCCGAAAGTGGTGCCTCCGGCATCACTGATGCCATTAGCATTGATCTTTGCGCTCCTGTATCTATCAAGAAGGTCACAGTCTTGCCCTGGACCGTCCCTTGTATGTATGGACCTGATTGGTCCACTGCTATTACTGGAGCGATTATGCAGTCTTTCACTTTCGGGCACCCCTAAAATAAATTCTGTGGTGGCGGTGGGAAAGAATTGTCTTGCTGTCCCCACCCATCCCTCCCGGCCCAGTCCTGTGGTGGTGGGGGCATATCTATCGACTGGTATCCCTGTTGTTCATTGTTCCTATAGTCTATGTGCGGGGCATTGTGCTGGTATTGTTGTTCATTTTGTCTCCTATTCTGCCTTGGCCGTTCTTCTTGGTATTTCTTTTTTAGTAGGGGGCAATCTGCTTTCCAGTGGCTCGGGTCCTTGCAGTTGAAGCAAGCTGTACCTGGGGGTGGTAGGGAGGTGGATCTGTTATTCTGTTGCCTACCTATGCCCCTACCCCTACCCTTGCCCCTCTCTCTTCCTGGCCTGTTTGAGTAGAATCTTTCCTGCGCCACCATTAGTCTTACTTTTTCCTTTTTTATCTTTTCTGCCTCCATGGACTGTTCGTTTAACTGGTAGTCAGAGCAGTATCGTGCTGCTGCTAGCACCTTTTCTACCGGCTCTTGCTGCCAGCAAACAAAAGAAGTTTGTAGGTGTGTTTTAATGGGTGGCCTCAGACCTTGGACAAAAGTGGTGACGAAAGCTGGCATTGCTTCCCCCATTGGGTTTCTCAACCCACTATTCTGCTGATAGACCTGTAGCAAGCGGTCATAATACGCGTTCACACTCTCATCCTTGTCTTGCTTGGTGTGTGTGATCTTGTTCCAGTCCACCTTGTCTTCTGGTATTTTGTCTTGTAAATATTTTATTACTTCTTTATACTTGTCATTTACTTCACCTCCTGGTGCCCCTCCCTTCCCTCTTGCTGGTTCCCCCGTGGGCCAGTCCACATGCTTTTTACAGTCCTCCCACAGGTCCTTCGGAACTATTATATTGAACAGGACATCAAAATCTCGCCATAAGAGTCCTCCCAAGCCCGCCATCCTATCTAGTTCGGTGTACCATTTCCTTGGTTCGTCTCTAAGCTTCGGGAAGTCCTTGGTAAAACACATAATATCTTGTCTGGACCAGGGGACATGGACATACGCTAATTCGTCCTGTGAGCCACCGGGTATTTCCCTGAGGGGCATCACCAGTGTGTGTGTAGCAGCTGTGGATTGCGCTGGGGTCTCTATCTGAGGGGAGAGGGACTGTGCTACTTCTAACACGGCAAACGTCTGTATCAGCTGTTTCCACTGTTGCAGCTTGTGCACTGCATACTGTAGTTTGTCTTTCAGTTCGTCCTCTGTATATGTCTGCAAGTCTGAGTCCGTGAAACTGAACTGTGCCGTGTCCCACTCATATTGTGGAGGTAGTTGGGGGACTATTCCTGTAGTACCTGTGTATGCTGCCTTTCCCTTCTGTATGTATAGGTTGTGAACGTGTGCGCCTTTGTCCAGTAATTGAGCGCGCGCTAGTGACAGTACTTCTGTTAGATATTGTCTGTTATACTGTGGTATGAGGGCAGCTACCGTTAATTTGTCCTCCACCAGTTTCTGTAATAAGTCCTGACATTTCTTTGTGTCTGATTTCAGTACTCTTTTATGTGTTTGTGGTGAGTGTATGTCTCCTAGACTGTGACGTCTGCCCGAGGGTACGGCCTGCTGTGCCTGTGAAGGGCCTTCGGCCGCCTGTTCGAGCAATTTTATGTCATGCTTTGTTTGTAATATGTAGGTGCACAGGTCCCACACCAGGGCCTGCCACCTGGGTAGGGGTCTAGCGTAGTCTCCTGATTCGTCGTCAAATTGTTGCTGCCATTTATGGTCTATCAGTTTCGGTTGTGTTATGCCTTCCCTTGTACATTGAGACAGCAACTGTTTTTTCTGTTTACTGTATTTTCTGGCTGCGAGAACTGCTTCCGTCCTCATCAGCTGCAAAACCGCAATGTTTTGGACGGCGTCCAAGTGTATTTTGGTAACTTCCTCATTGATAAGCTTATGCGTTAAGTCTATGGCGCCTGCCTGCTGCTCCTTTGATAGCTCAGGAGGTTCGTCTGTGGGAGTTGAGTGTGATGCTGACGTTGGTCGCATCCGCCCCAACAATAAGTCTTCTAGTATTGTGTCTTCTTCCCCCTGACCTTCTTTTGCTGTTTGATTATCCGTTGCTAATGGTATACATGGGTATACCCCTACAATATCTAATTGTGTCTTCCTCCAATCCTCCTTTATTTTTGTTTTGCTTATTTCATTCAACACCCTATTTTTCACTTCTATCAGTTCTTTGTGAACCTTGGACTTTACGTCATTTGTCGCACGTCTGTCACGTACTACGAGGTCCCAGCTATGGTAGCATTCCCATTCCACTGGGCGTATCTTTTTGCCCTTAAGTTTCAACATTTGCCTCAAATATAGTAATTTTTTTATGTCGTACGTTCCGTGGCGTGGGAATTGTAAGTCTTGTCTCCTAGCAGTCAGGTCATGCCATTTGTGTACATATAGTATAGATTGAAGTCCTTGGCTTAGGGCCACATGGTACGCCGGGGAATCTTTCGGTGGTGCTGGCTGGGCGGTATCCAGTTTACTTTTTCCTAGTGATGTCCCCATGGTGCAAGGTCAGTGTGGAATGCGTCAAGTGTAGACGTTAAACAGGGACAAAGCAGACACACCAGACAGATGGGTGGGGGCTTCGCGCTGGACACAGAACAAGTGCCCCCAAAATTTTATTAACGCACATAAACATACACTGTGCAGCCACTCTCCAGCTGGTGAGATAGCAAGGGAGCCATTCGTCAGGCAGCCGGACAGAACATTCACTTCAAGTTCACCCAAGCCAGCACGAGTAAGGAAGAAAAATAGTTCTGGGTGCTTATTACTGGCGTCCCATGAACGAAGGGGAAGATGACAGAAAGTGTTTAGGAAGAAAGTTCTGGGTGCTTGTTACTGGCGTCCCATGAACGAAGGGGAAGGTGACAGAAAGTGTTGAGGAAGAAAGATAGTAATTCCGCCTCCTTGCAATCTTCCGTTATCCCATAAGCTGGCGGAAGGGGCGGCTAGGCGGAATTGGAGTCCTCCAGGCAATGTGCTAGATAGTGCAAGTGGTGAACTCTACATGCAACGCAGGCAAACATAAAAACAAACGCGCCGCGCTGTGGAAGATGTGGTGTGCTGAGTATATGTGTACGTAATTTACATTAAGCCCAGAGGAGTAATTTGGTGTTCTATGTTATATGTTGGGCGTTGGCGTACCGGACTGATGATATGGGGCAGTCAGAAATATTAGCAGCATCAAGGTGTCAGTTATGTCAGCGTCGTTATACCCAAAGGAGGAATTATCTCTGACAGGGACCAGCGGTGGTCTCGAACCCTAAAGAGAGCGTTATAATATATATGACAGATCTATGTAATCTACAGCAGCCTGCAAATTGACCTAAAACAACCCATGGGGCAGCACCCACAAATATAAACAACATCAAAAGATATTAAGGACAACAAACAGGTCATGCGATACTCCCCCCCCCCCCTCTGTGCCTAGGGAATCCCCTAGGCACAGCTGGAGACCGCCTCAGGTGTCCAGAAAGGGGCAGCACCGCACTGGGTACCCGGGTCCAGGGGTGCTGGGGCTGGTCAATGGGACTTATACCGGAGTACCGGGACCTTGGGAACGGGCGCCAAAGAGAGAGACCGTTGCAACCACAAGAGGGCAGTACCTGGACCGCAGCCTCCACGATATCGTACCTGTACCAACAGGAAGCGCGCTGTCAGGGGCGCAAAACCGCCATCACCTGAACCTGGGGAGCCAACTGTCACAACTCTAAAACGAGGGACTACCTGCTACCACCCAAAACCTGGGGAGCTTAACTGCTACAACTCTAAAACGAGGAGCTACTCGCTACCACCCAAACTGGAGTATGTAACTCCCAAAGAAGACTTACCGGCGTCTGTTGAGTCTGGCAAAGCGTACCGACCTCTGTTGCAGTCAAAGGAAAAAATCCTTGGTCGTCCACCACCCCCATCGGCCGAAGACTCTCTGCCAGCAAGACAGGGGATGCAGTAGGTCGCCCTCCGTGATGCACCGTAAGGCAGGAGCTGCTGGGCACCGGGGAGTCACCGCGGGCTGGGAACTTGCAGAAGGGCGCTGTCACCGGCCAGGTGGGGAGGGTGTCCGGACCAGAAACTGTGTCAGAGGGCAAAGATGCACATGTAAAGTATTCTGGCAGAGGGCAGCAGCAGTGTCAGAGATCAAAACCACGCCCGGCATGAGAAAAGGGAGAGAGAGAGAGACTATCAATTTGTAATAACGGTGAGCAAAACACTAAACAGGAGCGCAGTCCTCACGTGAATGGTGACAAACTGAAACATAAATCACGAGGGCCACAAAAAGAACACAGAAGAAGGTGATAAGTATAGGCGCAATGATGGCCATTTGCGTGTCCGACCAGTCAGTAACACAGGCCCGATAGATGCCGCCAGGGCATAAGCAAACAACCCTTGACATGAGAACAAGACAGGGAAAGTAGAGAGAGCAGAGGAGGGCAGAGGCAAGGCGAAGTCAACTTACTGGCAGGCAGGCCCCCAGCGTTCCAAGGGAGGCGGAGGAGAGAGGAAGACAAAGTAAAAAGGTCCTTGAACCTCAGGTCTCCGAACCCTGAAGGAAGCTGGAGTCCAGGCCACCAGTCAGCGAAATCGTCAATGTTCTGGAAGCTGCATTCTCCACCAAATGTGGAATCTGAAAGAAATGCAAGAAATGAATCCGCACAAACAGTTCTCAGTCAAGGGTGAAACAATAGCGTTTATTGGTAAAACCAACAACAGGATAACGTGCAGCACGGGGGTACCAGCCTAGATACTGAGTGCCCACTGAGGTGACGTGCTTGACAGGTTTTATAGGCCCAAACCACAAAGGATGTAGCATCATACTATACGTTGCACAAATTAAGCATAGTTCGCCTGACCAATTAGCGAGGTCCTAAATGGTTGCATACCATTTAAGGACCGAGAAGTACTGTTGCTGGCTGCGTGACCCAAATCTGCTTCTGGGACTTTCCACTATAATGCAAGATATCAGTCTGGTGCTTTTCCAGTTAATGATTGCAACAGAAATAGAGATGTCCAAAGACATGGTTGAGAAATGTGATATGCGAGTGTACGTGCTGAAGCAAGCATCTTGTTTTTATGAGCAAGCCTTGCGTTACTGAAGCTATTTCTTTGTAGCAGAATAATGCTAGTGCGCAGAGTTTGCCATGCTAACTTAACAGGGCCTACAAATTTGCTGCATTTGGTATCACCACAGAACGTGGCTTCTACATTCCTTTGTTTCAACTTTGAACTCCTGGAAGTCTGAGGCTCGGCTTTCTAGCACATTGAGCCGAGTCTCGTGCAAGCTCACCTGCGTCTTGACAGCATCCAGTTGGGAGGTCAACGTATCCAACTTGGCGTCTATGTTACGAAGGCTAGACCTCATCTCGAGCATCAGAGTGCGCATATCTTCCCCTCGGTCCTCTGGCTGCGACTCGAGCAGCCTCTCCGTGCCAGTCTCTGGCTCCGACTCCATGAGTCTAGTGGTCCTCCTCTGATTGAAGGTCAGCTTCGGTTGTTTCGCGTCCTGTTTGCCCATGACTCTCCCAGGTGCTGCTAGGGGCTCCCGCGGGGTCCTTCGGGTAGATAGGGTGCTGCCAATCCACGTAGAGGGGGGCACCCGTGAACCTGATGTGCCAATGCTCCGTCTAACTTTACTCCGTAGGCATGAGAGGGTCCCACATGCAACCTATGCGCCCAGTCCTGTTTATGGGGTGAGCCGTGGCCCAGCGTCCAGGTTCTGCCCAGCCTAAGGCAGCTGCCCCCAATCCAGTGCTAGGTGAGCTTGTACTGCACCTGGCAGGGACCCCAAACAGCAAGGACTCAGCAAATCGAGGCCAGTCCTCACAACTGGAGCTAGCATCTTGCCCCGCTCTCCCGTGCGGACCCTCTGTTGCCCGCTGCTGCTGAATACAGTGCACACAGTGCAGTGCCAGCATTACGTCTCCCTCGCAGACCGCCGAAATGCGCCACCGCAGGAGCACAAAATGGCGCTCAGGCCCCTCGTCCAGCTCCTAGCTCCATAGTCAGATGGACCGCTCCGGATTGCCCCAAAGTGTGCCTCCACACTCATCCCTGGCTTCTCGGGATCCCAGCTCTGCCTCTCGAGTCTCAGCAGCTGTGTAGGAAACCAGACAGATATCCCCCGTACCCCCAGGGCTCCGTCTGCCCGGATCGTACGCCTCCCTGCCAAGTTCAAATCAGCATGGCCCGATGCTTACAAGCGGCCCGGCCTCTCACCTCTGCCGTGCCGACACTTGCAGCTGATTTTCCCGGTCACTGAGGTGACCCGCTGCCTCCTGCAAGCGGCGCAGCCCTCTCCGCATGGAACGCAGTGGACTCGATTACTTGCGCAGCCAGCCCTCACACCAGCAGCTCCAGTGTGCGCGGCCGGGCCTGCCGGGCCCGCCTCCTCCGGGGTGCACCTCTCCGCTCCGGAGTCGATCTCGGGGATGGAAATTGCCTCATGCGGTTCCCAGCATGCCGAGCCGTTTTTGGGGATATATATTGCACGGCAGCAGCTCTCCAAGCGGAAAGGATTAGTACTCGGCCGGCGGAGCTCGCTGAGCTAGCGGCCATTTCGCAGCTCAGCTAGGTCCAGATTTCAACATTTCAACTCCTCTGCAATGGATATAACAGGGGTGTGAAGTGGAGAAGGATTTCCTCCTCAATTGTATGAAGATTTTGTATAAAACTTTGCAGTCTTCACAAATGTAACTTAGTTTGCAAAGATTAAAAACAGATAGAAGAAAATGTCTGCTATAAGTAGTGTAGTGTCCGGCATGCGTGAGGCGTTCTAGCCTTCTGCGCTGCCGGGACGCGCTAGCGCTGACGCGTGACGTCAGACGCTTGCGAGGTTAAATAAAGGGGCGTGGCCTCGACGGAGTTAGTCGGAGCCGCGTGCGTACTAACCACAAGTCGGCTCCCGTGTCTTATTAAGCGCCTATGCGCTGCCATGCAAATTAGGCCTCTTAAGGCATCACACTGGCGACGAGGGTCTATTGAGCCCTGATGTGCTGTTTGTGCCCCACAATATCCATTCTGGCCACCCAGTTGTCCTGAGCCTGTGTGTGCAGGCCCCCTCCTGGTGACCTGGCGGAGCCTGCTATGAGGCCTGGTGAGGATCACTGCAAGTGCCCTGGAGGCCCACCGAGCCGTCGACGGTGACGCTGTGTGCGCCCTGGTGCCCCAATCCACAGCCGGTGAGGGGTATGTCTTGCCCAGTTGGTGCCGCACCTGCCCCACGAGGTGCCTGATGACGACTGCGCCCGCCTACGGTTCGGGCCTATGGCGGGTGTGCTCGCCCCCACCCAGAAGCGCCGAAGGGGTCCCGCGGATGACGTCTGGAGGTAGGCGCGCCCACCATTGGGTATAGACGCGCGAGGGATGTCTACGCGCCACGGCCGGAGGGGGTGCACGCCTGGTGGCGTCGACGCAGAGGAGAGGAAGCCAGTTCCACCGCGTGCTGCGCACGTGCCAAGATGGTGTCAATTCCCGCCATTGAGTCGTTTGCCGTTGACGGTGCCCCGTCATCCCTGGCCCCGCGCTGGAGGGATTGGACAGACCGTCTACAAATTTACTGCGAAGGGGCTGGCATCGCGAGGGAAAGGCGCAGAGCGTTGCTGCTCCACCTAGGAGGCAAAGACATCCACCGCATCTACAAAACTCTCGTGGAAGCCACGCCGAAAACATACCACACTGCTGAACGCGCTCAACGCCCACTTCAAACCCATGGCGAACAGAGACTATGAACGGTTCATCTTCCGTCAGGCCAAACAAGAGGCGGATGAGTCCCTGGATGCGTTCCATGGCAGGCTGAAGGAGTTAGCCAGCACGTGTGGGTTCCACGACGAACAGGAGGAGATCCCAGGGCAGATCATACAGGGTTGTTACTCGTCTAAGCTTCGTGTCACGGTCCTCCAGGAAGAAGGAAAGCCCCTGGCGGACATCCTCACCCTCGGACGGTCGAAGGAGCTATCGCAAGCGAGAGCCTCGCATATGGAGGCGGCCCTACATCGCCCTGTCAAGACGGAGCAAGTGCAGGTGGCGGAAGCGGTGAACGTAGTGCGGCCAAAAGGAAGGCAAGCCGGAGGGAAACGGCAGCCGGAAGCAAAGAAGAAAGACTGTGGGTACTGTGGCGGCCAACCCCACCGCATGCAAGACTGCCCGGCCAGAGGGAAAAAGTGCGGCGCCTGCGGGTGGATGAACCATTTTGCGGCGGTGTGCCAGTCCACCAGA
Organism: Triturus cristatus; assembly: GCF_964204655.1. NCBI lineage: Eukaryota > Metazoa > Chordata > Amphibia > Caudata > Salamandridae > Triturus > Triturus cristatus. The sequence continues at coordinate 292,324,846 of NC_140585.1, forward strand.
GTCAAGAAGGAGGCAGCCCATGCGGTACGAGAAGAAGCAGACAGTGAGGACATGGACGATGACACCGAAGAGTACCCAGTCCATTATGTGTTCGCAATCCATCAACCACAGAAGAAGAAGCGCAGACTTCCGAAATGTCGCATCCTAGTACAAAGTCAAGAGGTAAAGGCGACAATTGACACTGGGGCCTCCATCGAGCTGATGGCCGCCAATGTCTACCACCAACTGCGGGTCAAACCCCCGCTGAGAGAGGCGAAGATTCGGGTGTTCGCATACGGCCAGAAGACGCCCATTCCCCTCATCGGGTGCTTCAAAACAGAGCTACAACATGGTGAGAGGAGCATCAACACCACCGTCTATGTCACGGAAGAGGGCAGCGGGATGCTGCTGAGCGGGCAGTCGGCCGAAGAATTGAGACTGATCTCGTTCGCCATGGCAGTCCTGGAGGAAGAACTGGATACAATCATGGAAGAATTTGGAGAAGTCTTTAACGGCATCGGGTGCCTGAAAGGAAAGGAAGTATCCTTACACATCGACCCATCGGTCCAACCAGTGGCGTTGAGACACCGGAGAATTGCTTTCCACCTGCGGCAGAAGGTCGAGGAGGAGCTGGAGGCCCTGGAGAGACAAGGCATCATCGAGAAGGTCAGTGGGCCAACCCCGTGGGTATCCCCGATCGTCATCGCCAGGAAGCCGAAGCAGCCAGGACAAGTCCGCATCTGTGTGGACATGCGCCTCCCTAACGCCGCGGTCAAAAGAGAGCGACACCTGACGCCCACCATTGATGACATCCTGGGGGAGCTGAACGGGGCCAGGTGGTTTTCGAAGATGGACCTACGGTCAGGCTACCACCAGTTACCACTTCATCCGGACTCGAGGTACATCACCACATTTTCCACCCATGTGGGCCTCAGACGGTATCGGCGCCTGAACTTCGGCATCTCGAGTGCCGCCGAGGTATTCCAAAATACCATCAGAGAAGTGCTCAGTGGGCTCCCCGGCGTGCTCTATGTGAGCGACGACCTGCTCATATACGCGTCAACCATAGAGGAACACCACCAGCGGTTGAGAGGGGTCCTCAAGAGGATCCAGGAGTCAGGTTTGACCCTGCACCGGGAGAAGTGTCAGTTCCTGCAGAAAAAGATCAGCTTCTTTGGGTACACCTTCTCGGACCAAGGGGTGGCCCCAGACCCGGACAAGGTGAAGGATGTCCAAGATGCCCCAGCTCCGACGAACATCTCGGAGGCCCGGAGTTTCCTGGGCATGGTCAACTTCTGCGGCCGCTTCATCCCGGACCTCTCCAACCTCACCAAACCCCTCAGAGAGTTGACCAAATCGTCCACCACGTGGCAGTGGGGCCAGGAACAGGAACAGGCGTTCCAAGCAACGAAGGCGTCCCTGTCCGCGGACACTACCCTCTCATACTTCGACCCGGTGAAGCCCACCAACGTGGCAGTCGACGCGAGCCCGTTTGGGCTGGGAGCGGTCCTGACACAACTCCAGGACAACGAGGAGTGGGCACCCATTGCCTACGCCAGCCGGTCCCTGACCGAAACAGAGCAGCGGTACTCGCAAATCGAGCGAGAAGCCATCGCCATCCACTGGGCATGCCGGCATTTTCACGTGTACGTGTATGGACACCATTTCACGGTAACAACCGATCACAAGCCACTCATTCCTCTGTTCCAAGGGTCATCCTCAAAGCCGCCACCCCGGATTGAAAAGTGGATACTCCAACTACAAGGGTACGACTACCGAGTGGAGTACAAACCCGGGGCCACGAACCCGGCGGACTACCTGTCACGGCACCCGCGGAAAGCCACAACAGAAGAGAAGGAGGAGGCCGAGGATACAGAGGAGTACGTCCGGTATGTGACAGAGCGGTCACGACCCCTCCCAATGAGCCTGGCCGCGATCATAGAAGCCTCAGAAGGCGATGAATGCGTGAGAGCAGCAGCGGAGGCTGTCAGATCGGGAGATTGGAGGGCAATCCAAGCCTCGCTCAACAGAAAGACACCCCAAGCCAAGCTGACACTGGAGTCATTCCTGAAAGTGCAGAGTGAGCTGTCCGTCGACGCCCAAGGATGTCTTCTGCGAGGCCCGAGACTAGTCATGCCAGCCAGCCTCGCTCAACAGGCGGTGGACCTCGCCCACAGGGGACATCAAGGAATGGTAAAGGCAAAGGGCAGGCTCCGAGCCAAAGTATGGTTCCCAGGCATGGATGCGATGGTTGAGCAGACGGTGAGAACCTGCACGTGGTGCCAAGCCGCAGGACAGCCGGAACGCCCTCACCACGTGGCGACCGAAGATAACCCCCTGAGACCGTGGGAGTGTGTGAGTGCCGACTTCGGACACCTCCCCGATGGACGGTATGCGTTGGTCATCATCGATGATTTCACCAAATACCCAGAGGTTGAAATTGTGGGGAGCCAGACAGCCACGGAAGTAATAGCGAAATTCGAGAAAACCATCGCCACTCATGGCATCTTCGGGGTGGTCAAGACCGACAATGGACCGCCTTTCCAGGGGCAGGAGTTTGCTGAGTACCTCAAGAGCTGGGTGATCCACCACCGCAAAATAACACCAAGGTGGCCCCAAGCCAATGGAGAGGTTTATGAGGACACTCAACAAAACCATTCGCATCGCCATGGCTGATGGATCTCCACTGGAGAGAGCGATATACAGTTTCCTGCGGGAATACCGGATGACCCCCCCCATGTCACAACCGAGGCAGCACCAGGAACAGCCACCATGGGAAGAATTGTAAGTGACACGATCCCACACCACCCTACTTGGGTTCCGGCACACGCCTCAAATGAAAAGACCCTAGCCAATCGGATGCGCTCGAATGACCACGCCAGCCAGCGAAGGGGTGCTAAAGAGTCCACGATACAACGGCAGGACCGAGTGTATGTAAAGGACTGCTACCCAGGCAGCAAGTTCAGACTTCCATTTGAACCACAACCATGGGTTGTCACCCGCCGGACAGGCACGATGGTGACCGCTCAAAGAGGAGCTGAAACGGTCACGCGAGATGTGTCGTTCTTCAAAAAGGTCTACCCAGGAACACCTTCACGTCCCGGGGCCGAGCCAGAGGGGTCGGACCCCGACCAGCCGAGCGGAGATCAGGAGGGGGAGGACGGTCGGAGTAAGGATGGTGGTTCCCAGTCCATCCCAGCCACCCCGGGGGGTAATCTGCCTGGCGGTTCCCCAGCCCGGGCAGAGCCTAACACCCCAAGGCGCAGATCCCCGATGTGGCCCTTTCCAGAGGCGGTCCGTCCCGCTACAACCTGAGGAAGAACACGGCACCGTCATCCCAGCTGGCAGACTATATGGTGTAACCTGTAAGGACTGGCAGACTGGTAACAGACTCATCGTTGAATTTTCTGGTCCTATGTTTTGCTTAATGTTTATAAAGGTTGGAAGGAGTGTAGTGTCCGGCGTGCGCGAGGCGTTCTAGCCTTCCGCGCTGCCGGGACGCGCTAGCGCTGACGCGTGACGTCAGACGCTAGCGAGGTTAAATAAAGGGGCGTGGCCTCGACGGAGTTAGTCGGAGCCGCGTGCGTACTAACCACAAGTCGGCTCCCGTGTCTTATTAAGCGCCTATGCGCTGCCATGCAAATTAGGCCTCTTAAGGCATCACAAGTAGGTATGCACAACAACGCTGCAAAAACCTACATTTAGTTGAATTATTTCACAAGAAGTTGTTTTTTTTCAGAAAACGTAGGCAACTTCACCTAACTGCCTAGGGTAAGCTTGTAACTTCACCTGACTCTAGAAGATGTGCAGCCATCTGACTGATGAATCTTTGAATGTTAATTTTTGAGTGCCATAAAGGACCCCTTCCAATCTGAAAATGCAGAAATTTCACTCCAAGGTTTTTATGCACAAAACATATCAAGATTATCTTTATTTGTTCATTTCCTGATTATGTGCGCAATTGTGTGGCACCCTTGAAGCAATGTATCAAACAGCTGTAGAATTAGCATAATTAAGGGGCTGAATTTGCTGGTGGATATCTGTCGTGCACTGTTTTGGACCATGTGGGCAGTGCCAATTATGATGCATTTTGAGCTATGCCGTGACTGCAGTGGTTGTCAACATGAGAGGAGCAACTTTCAGGGGAAATCTGTGGTGGTAATTTTGCCCATACCAATGTGTAGTGGTGGAATTTTGGCGACCTAATATGGGCACTGCACCTATACTCACAGAGTGGAGATGCAATACCACTGCCGCATCTGAACTGGGGTGGCGAAGTGAGCTAAAGAACGATGATGGATTCAACCCAGATATGTGACTGGGAGTGAGTGTCTGAAAAGTTTTGGCGCTCCGTTCATCATCTCCTTGTCTTTGCTTTGTGCGCCCTAAGTTGGCAGGGTATGCCTAGACGTGGGGCCTTTGCTAACTTTGCCACTGGATTTAAGCTGGCCTGGCTGATGAGGATATTACCGCAAAACTGGTCCCAGGATGCTTGTTTCCAGTCCAAGGAAGTTCGGGCTTGAATGTTCCCATAAGGAACAGGATCAAGGCTGATTTGCATATGGCCGGTTTGAACTGGGATGGTGAAGTGAGCTAAAGGACAATGATGGATTCAAAGCAGATATGAGACTGCGGGGCAAGTGTCTGAAAAGTTTTGGTGCTCCGTCCATCATCTCCTCCTTGTGTTTGCTTTATGCAAAATATCAAACAAGTCCAATATTCCAGTGCATTGTATTTCCATCTTTTAGCTAGGACAGAGGAGAGCTCAGTGTATTTATATCAGGCCTCGATGCAAGGGAGGGCCTAGAGAAGCTATCTGCCCCTTCACCCTTGGTGAACCACTGGCCTTCCAACATTTTTTCACATTTGATTTTGTTTTTGGTAGTGCCATGTCTGCAAAAATGGTGGGGTGCCCCTGACCTTTCCAGTAGCCTGGTGCCCCTTGATGTTAATTTCACGAATATGGTACAGAGCTGGATGCCTCTTCCTAGCATTGTATAGTAACATAAACAACTTGGTAAAGTGGCTCTCATGTGGAAAGTCCACAGTTTATGTTCACTCATTTCAGGCTCTTCTCGATATAACAATTATCTGTTTCCAGCTGTAACTGCTTCTGTAACTCAACTACACAATAAAAAGTCCATGTTAGCTCAACATTTCATAATTTTATGATATATATGTTTGTGTATGTGTACCTTAGTGATTGCAGCACCATCCCTAAGACATGCTTTCTAAAAACTCGCAATAGTGCACACTGCTACCTACAAACTCACCTTGCAAAGGTTTGCCATGCTCTGGGGCGGTTCACAACTTCTATGGGTTGGGAGCAGTGATGTCACTGTTTATATTCAGGTGTAGAATTTGGTTAGGCCATAATTTCTGCTGGGCCAGTTTGATTATCAACTCCTAGGCTGAGGTTTTCGTTCCCAAACAGCTTGCTTCTCTGTATATTTTATTTGTAAGCTTTGATCCCTTCAGGGTCAAAACTTCTAGATCAAATGAGATTGTGTTGGAAAGGCAGTTGTTACTCGGATATGGTTTTACCTTCAATAAATGAAAAGATAAGAGGCGTTTGGCAAATCAGAAACAAGTTGGTTTAATTAAGGGGGGGCGCTAGAGATCCCGGAGCAGGATGGCCGCCTCCTAGAGCTGCTCTGCTGGTCGAGGAATCAATCAGTCAAATATCCTGCAATAACGACGCCATCTCAGGTCAACCTACACATTTCCTGAAGCCTTAACAAGTGAGGATCGCAGTGGTGCTGTTTTCGCCACTTCGCGCCCCTACCAGCCAAAAGCAGCATCGCCTCGCCTCCCAACAAAATTGCGGCACCAGTGTTCTCTCGGAGCTGAAATCGGAAGGTGCGGAGCTGCCGGCGGCTGGGTATACTCCCAGAATGAGTACAGCAATATCCCTGAAGTAACCGAGCACCGGCTCCCACTGGTGTACGGCGGAAAGATTGAAGCGTTGCGGCCCGCGCTCCCTACGTGACACAATCGCCATCTTCGTAGAGCTCCCTAGGGCAAAACTGCCACTCAGCAAGGCTTAGCTGCTATTTGCGCCACCGCCTCCTCTACACTGCAGGTGTCAAACCCCACAGCGCGCCCCGTACAGGCCGCAGAGGATGCCATAGTCCCCTACTACACCGTAAGACACCTCAGGATTACGGGGCTTAGCTCCGTGGGCGGCACATTGCCTACTAACCATTGGGGTATCTGGGCACTCCCCACTGCTGCTGATACCTGGCTTGCGGGGCCTTGGTCCGTTGCGGTTGGAGGCGCGCTGCTGGGCCACCTTGTCCCTGGAGCTGTGTGCTGCTAGCGCCGGACAAATCTCCAAAATGGCGCCCACCTATTCAGTCTAAACCGACGGGATGGAGGCTTAACGAGGCACCGCCTGGAAATCGCTTGTGGGGATCGCAACGGCGGTGAGCTCCACTGCTCCACCAGCACCAAATCCAATGCACAAGTCCCTTCATTTGTCCAGCATTGTTTCAGATCGGTAAGACTGCAGCGTGCGCATAACTGTGACAGACTGTACTGGCTGGGTGCGGAGGGCCCTAACACGTGTAAACAGGGCTGTGCGAATGCAGTAGTAGGCACAGGCTCCTAGATCGCCACTACCCTGTCATACTGCCTGGCTGTACCTGGTGACTGACTGCTACCCTGACACCACAGTATAGCGCAGAAAGCGACAATATCCCTGCGCGCAAAGTGGTCACATACTCACTGCATTGAGTTACACACTCTAACAGAGACTCTCCAACGCACTGCTTCTGCACCAATACGATTTGGCTTTGCTGTTCACACCGTTCCACCACTATCCCACACCATCATGGGTAAAACAGATAAGCAACAGTCCAAATTGAATTTCGAAGCACGACGACTCACGAAATCTCAAACCTCAGCTGCCTCGGACAATGAGCCAGAGCTGGAAGCCGGCACAAATGCCAAGCCGGAACGCCTGATGCTCAATATGCAACAAAGTCTGCACACAATTGGTGCGAAAATTGACCATCTCAACTTGCGCATGAACAACATGGCGGCGAAAATCGACAAACACGGTGCGCAGATAGCTGAAGTTAAACAATGTTTCTCCACCACAGAAGACAAAATGGAGGTCGTTAATGCATCATGCTCCAGCATGGTAAAAATACTTAAAGTGATCCAAGCGAAGAACGAGGATCTCGAGGCCCGCTCATGCAGGAACAATCTACGAATTACGGGCATCCCCGAATCGACCAACACGGGAGTCATGGAAACATACGTAGAAACTTTGCTCAAAGACATGCTGGGAGCTGAACACTTCTCTAAAGTGCTAATCGTGGAGAGAGCTCACCGGTCCTTAGCAGCTAGACCTATACCAGGGGCACCTCCACGCCCCATTATATCTCGACTTCTGAACTATAGAGACCGAGACACAGCACTTTGTTTGGCTCGGGGAACAAGGGGCCACAACCTATCAAGGCATGAAAGTAGAGCTGTTCCCCCGATTTCACAGTGGCTGTACAGCAAGCACGGCAGGAATTCCACTCCATAAAGAAAAAACTACAGGCACTTCGTGTACAGTATGCAATGTTATATCCTGCCCGACTGAGAATACAGCATGCAGGTAAAGCCCGCATCTTTTCGACACCCAAAGAAGCCCTGCAATATGTGTGGCAGATTGAGCGGAAGGAAGCTGCACGAGAGACAGAGGCAGATGTAGCTGCTGATGCTGATGCAGAGGGCTGAACACGTGAGGCCTGTATTAAATACCATGTATGAGCTAAACTTTGTTCGCAGACTGCTGGTATAAACACTACCTAGTGGTAATGTATCGCTGGTACTGTCTAGTCTCTATACATTACCCTACACCGATTGCAGTCCTATGTATGCTCTACACGTCAGAATGCATAATGTTCACTATTGCTATTACTTGTCCTCATTTGGTACTCTCTATATAATGGTGGGGAATGTGTGTTTTTGAGATTTGATGTTTATTATTAGCCCGTTATGCCAGCGGGTGTTACGTCTGATAATCGTATCCTCGACCCCTGTAACAACCGGGGGCCAAAGGCTACTAGTGACCCTCGGAAAGGGAATACCCCACAAAAGTTTTCTATTGTACTACAGCAACATCTGGTGCTTGGACTGGTTTCTAACTACGACATGCGGTTGCATGGTAGTAATTTTGTCCTGCGGGATGGGACCTACGGCGAGTTTGGAATGCTGGAGTGGGTGGGGTGAACTGTTGGGGAATTATGTCTCATTAAGGTAGTGTTGAGGACACAACAGCAGCAGACCGTGTCACGACTAATGACAGATTTTGTAAGATGGCACTCTATAATGTTTGACTGCACAAAGCATGACAAGGGCTAAAGAACCCACAATCTCATGGGTGACTTGGAATGTCAGGGGCCTAAACAACCCCAAGAAAGTAAGACGAGTGCTCTCCTATCTGGACCGACACAACATCCAAATATCCCTGTTGCAGGAAACCCACCTTACTGAACGGGCAGCCTCTACAGTGGCCACCAGATGGGCAGGGGTGCGTCTAGCAGCCTCATTCCTAGTATGCGTGAGGGGCTATGATAATAATAAAGAAAGATATCCCCTTCCAACCAATTCATGTACAGGAAGATAAGATGGGCTGACATATACTAGTACAAGGTACACTGTATGGCAAGACAATACTCATCGTCAATATATATGGACCCAACATTGTCGACCCTGGTTTTTATGAAACGCTATGGGGAAAAATATGCCAACTGCCCCCGTCTGCCATTATCTGTGGAGGAGACTTTAATACAGTGTTAGACCCAGCAATAGATAGATGTTCATTAGCTGAGCCCACACTGAAAAAAGCAATAACTTCCATACATCACAGTATGCTGAATCTGGGGCTGCTGTATATTTGGCGGCTGCGACACCCGGACACGCAGGAAGGTACATGCCACTCATACGCACATCAATCCTGGTCCAGTATTGACTATTGGCTGGTCATGACAGATGTCAATACATGGACTTACAGATAAAGCACCTACACAGGACGCTATCTGATCATGCACCAGTATTTTTAAGCATAACTCTGCCGACACATACATCCTCCCCATTTCAGTGGCACCTGCAGTCCTCTTCCCTACTTGATCTAGTGTTTCGCGAGGGGATTCGTGAAGCTATATCGGAGTATTTCCTGTATAATACTGGGTCAGTGCAAACTATGGGGACACTCTGGGAGGCCTTTAAAGTGACAATTCGAGGTGCATGTATGGGTCTACTTTCAGGAGTTTTAAAATCCCTACGAGGCACTATGAGTCGATTGGAACAGGAGCTGGGCGATCATAAGCGTGAATATAGCACCGCAGCTAACCCTGCCATGCTAGCCACTATTAAAATAAAGATTACAGAATATAATGACGTGGCTGACCAGGAAATACATCAAGAAAGTATGACGCGCGGTTTACGAGTCATGATAGAGTTGCACAGCCTTTTGCACAACTGTGATCAAAGAATTACACGTAATCAATGCTATATGTGAAGTTCATCCAATATATTCCAGTTCTTTAAGCAGTCTTTTACCATCACGTCAAAGGTACAAAGTTCCATTATTTCATGCGTTTTTAGTTGCTCAAGAATTGCCCATCCAGGCCTATTCACAGGCATGTATTTAATCTCTATTCCTCCATCACAATAAAATCACCCAATGCATTTCGGTTTCTCTCAAACTTCGTCAGGGGTATCTGTGGTGTTTAAAAATATGCATCAACTACACATCGTTCGCATGCAGCAAAAGATTTATGTGACAAACACTTCATTTCCCACTCAAAACCTCCGCCTCCCCAAAAAAAAACTCATAACGAACCATGCTCCTGGAACACACCATACATTTATATTTCCCTTTCTTAATCAGTGCTCCCCTACAAATCCTCCCCAATCCTCATATTAGTTCTCAAACCATACCCCCCCAAAAGCACCCTATTTTTTGCAACCTCTTTGACCCCAAGAAAAACCCATATATAACTCTTATGTAAACCATTTACCATCCCTCGGACACCAACAAGATTCTACCTTTCTTATTATGCCACATCATGTAAACGTTCCTCGGTCTGCTATCGGCCTAATCTACTACACGAAGCATTCAAATCCCAGCTCGTACCTGTGGTTTTCATGCTGGAGCCCAAATAGCGTAACTGCTTAACACTCCTCAAACGTCAATCTGATTTGAATCTCCCAACGCAACTGTTTAAAAGTGCGTTTCCTCACCTGTGAACCATTAGTGTCACATGTTGGTCTTCGCCCCACCCTCCAAAATCCTAGTGTCCTCCCAAAACAAACCTCCAATCACCTTGAATTACGTAATGCGTAAGGATCCCCATTGTATCAACCCCGTGTTTGAAACCATATTCATATTACTTTGTTTAAAAAAACACTTTCGATGAAAGCCAAGTGCAAATGAATTTCAACAATTTGTCAAATAGTCTGCTGACATGTAGTTAACCCATTTTCTCCAGTGATAGTTCATGAACCTCCTTTGACGTGAAAATTTAGATTTTAAAGTTCCATCTATTCTTGTTCCATGTGGTTCTAAACAGGGTAGGAACGACAAGTAATTATTCATTAATAGTTGACCTGAAGCACACCCTTCATTTACATTTTTTTTTTTTTTGTAAACAAATTTTATTCGTCAAAGACACATCCAGCGAAGCTCTGTGACCCAGAGACTTCAACCATATCAAAAGACAACATACCAGCTTTGACATTTTTCTCATGAAGTATCGTATACAGACTACAAAAGAGACATGCAGAACCAAAGCAGTCCCCTCCCTTAAAAAAACATAACACCACCCCCCACCCCACTCCCCCACCCATCGCACTGTCCATCCAGTCAAAGCAGCAGATCTATGCACGACTACTATTCTGTTCCGTCCATGACCCATAACCCCCAGACCCGGCTGTGCCTGGTACTCCAGTGTGCCATGCCTCTTTAAAGCTAGAGGGAGATGGTCCACCACCCACCCAACTATTCCTCCAATATGGGCTCTAAGTCCAGTCCCCTGTAGTCCGCCCAGCGCTTCCATATTTTATAATGTTTACGGGGGCAGCCCCGTGCCACATAGATGGGGGCCTCCAGTCCCATACAAAAATCGAGACCGGTCTTCCAGACAGATAGTGAAGGTGCAACTGTCGCCTTCCACGCCCTCGCTATATCTCGCTTGGCTAGAGTAAAACCCAGGAGCATCAGATGGCGCTTATAGACATTGCCCCCTATATCCTCCATCACATGCAAGAGCACCAGTTTGGGGGACCGTGGGAGATCCCAACCCAGCACCTCTGACAGACAGGTCAAGACCCCCCGCCAGAACCTAGTTAACCCAGGGCAGTCCCATATCGTGTGTAGCAGCATTTACATTATTTTTAATCCTTTTGTATGTTTTCTCAAATTCGGCGTGCAGTTACTCAAAAGCGCTCCGTCCCGAGTGCGCTTATTAATACATCAAGAAAGTATGACGCGTGGTTTACGAGCAAAGCTAGATACTATGGGGAGGGAGGCAGGCAGGCCTGGAAGAGTGCTGGCTAACAGAATAGCAGACCCTTGGGGAAAGACCTATATGGTTAAAGCCATCACAGATGAGGGCACCACGCACTGCGATACACCTAACATACTTAAAACATTTACACATTACTACACCAAGGTCTATGGGCACCGGCAATCGGCAGGCGAGACAGAAATAACACAATACTTAGACGACATTGCACTAGTGTGGCTTTCGCACCATCAGCAAGACTTTTTAATGCATCCATTAATACTAAATGAAATTCGTGAGGCCATCACTTTATTGCCAAACGGGAAAGCGGCGGGTACAGACGGCCCACCGGCTGAATTTGATAAGGAATATATCGACATGCTTGCCCCCTGCCTTCTTGAGATGTACATGGAGGCATATGAGGCCCAGAGTTTACCTCCCACTCTGCGGGAGGCACTTGTAATAGCTCTGTTAAAACCCGATAAGACCCCGGACCGGTGCGATTTATACAGACCTTTGTCTTTAATAAATACTGGCGTAAAAATATTAGCGAAAGTGCTGGCGAATAGACTGAAATTACTTCTTCCAGTTATGGTACTCCCCGATCAATCGGGGTTCATCCCCACCCGCTCCACATCCCATAATCTGCACACGTTATTTGCAGTGTTACACGTCCTTGAACCTACCCTCCCGGCGGTGGCAGTCCTACTCAACGCCGCTAAGGCCTTCGACTCTATTTCCTGGACATATATGTTCGCTGTTTTACATCGCATGAGTGTACCTTTTCATTTTTACGAACTGGATTAAATTACTTTATACAGACCCTGTGGCACGTGTGAGAGTCAATGGTCAGCTATTGGATAGTTTTCAGATACAGCGGGGCACACGCCAAGGGTGCCCGTTATCGCCATTGTTATTTGCTTTGGTGCTTGAACCATTAGCATGTATTCTGCGACAGTGCCATGCACAGGCAGCACTACGATTTTACCAGCGACCCCTGGCAGCCTCCATGTATGCTGATGACATGGTGTTGTATTTGCACGATCCCAATACACATTTAGCACAGCTCATTAGAGAATATATCTGGTTTGAATGGTTCTCAGGACTAGGGATAAACTGGTGCAAATCAGTCTGACCCTGTGCCTCATGGAAACAGTCCAGCCCGAACTGCCAAGCCATACTTCCCTGGACCGGATACAAGCTTCCTAGGACCGGTTTCTGGCATTTCAGCCGTCTTCAGCCAGGCTTGCTTGTTTGATTGGTTCTGATGCTCCGTCCATCACCACCCCCTTTTGTACCGCTTTGTTCGCCATAAGTTGGCAGGGTATGCTCAGACATGAGTCCCTTGCTCACTTTGCCACTGGATTCAAGCAAGCCTGGCTGAAGACGGCTGAAATGCCAGAAACCGGTCCTAGGAAGCTTGTATCCGGTCCAGGGAAGGCATGGCTTGACAGTTCGGGCTGGACTGTTCCCATGAGGCACAGGGTCAGACTGATTTGCATATGGCCATGTCTGAATTGGGGTGGCAGAGTGGGCTAAAGAACGGTGATGGATCAAACCCAGATCTGTTGACTGGGTGTGAGTGTTTGATTGGTTCTGATGCTTTTTTAAACCCACGACTAAGAACAGCCTTCTCTCTTTCAACAGCTTCCATCCCCGCCCACTCAGAGAAAATTTACCCTACGGTCAGTTCCTGCGCCTAAAAAGGAACTGCAGTGAGCTGAGTGAATACAAAGAACAAGCTGAAGACTTGCGCATGAAACTACTCAAACGCGATTACCCCACGAAAATTGTGAACAAATGTCAAAAGAGAGCAAGAAATCAACACAGAGAGAGCTTGCTAGAAGTGATACCTAAAACACTACCATCTGACCAAGTAACATGTGTCACAACATATAACACAGCCAGTAACATAATCAAGAAAATAATCAACAAAAACTGGCGCATTCTGACCTCGGGACATCTAAATTGGCCAAAACCACGCTTCGCAAACAGGAGAACTCAGAATTTTAAGGACATGCTAGTACACACTCGTCCTTTAGAAAAAAAGACACTTACAACTACAAGTACTTTATGGAACCTGCCACCAGTGGTAGGCCATTTCCCGTGTGGACACTGCTCCGTCTGTCATTTAACAGAAACAACAAAATCCATTGAATTGACACCTGACTTAATGTGGAAGATGAGACAACATACCAACTGTAACACCACCCATGTTATCTACATGATTACCTGCCCGTGTAATCTGAGATACATTGGAATGACGTGTCGCAAGATAAAACAGCGAATCTGCGAACATAGAAGCAACGTCAGATGTAAACGTCACACCACCAAAATGAGCAGTCACTTTATCAACCACCCACATACGCTTGATGACCTCAAATGGATAGTCATAGAGTCTATGGTGGCTGGGTCACAAAATGTCGAGAAACGTCTCTTTACACAAGAACAAAGATGGGTACACCGTCTAAAAACAAATATAACAGGTTTGAACGATGATATCCCCTGGTTAAGTGTATCGTGAACATGTCAAAGACTACTTTATCCTATGGCCGGAATACGATGCTCCGCATAATGATACCTAAACGATTTCTCAAACAAACTTTATTGGCATCCTAATGATTGACAATTTCTTAAAAAACCCCAAGCCAACACAATTCTCATTATGAATTTGGTAATATTACCATTAATCACGCCTTGCCTAAGAATCTGTCTTTTCAAAACAGGTGTAGTGGTAATTTATACTTGCGACACTTTTTACACTGTTTTTAGTGGCCTATACAAGTAAAGACTGTGAAAAGCGACAGCCTTGTATGCTGCTGCTCTAATTAATAGTCTTTTTTCACTCTTAACTGCATAAAAACGTTCGAGTCCGGGCAATCTCCACCAAGCAGGAAGACAGCGTCAGCACAAGTCGTGCAGAGCGGAACTCCCGGTATGGAGAAAACCTTGGAGACGGAGACACGTAACGTTAATTCAAGACTTCTTTGGTTATTTTTTCTAAATCTCACCTTGTTCTCCCCCCCTCTCCTCTGACCTCCTCTCACAGCCTCACTACGCTGCCATTCTTCCTAAGAAGCCCGAAATCCGAGCTTTTAAGGTACGAAGGCCACCCAAGCAATGACTGTCTATATAATTTGCGCATGCTGTGTGCCGTCTCTCTCTCTGTGTTCCCAATAGAGCCTCGAAGTACTGCCTAAACATGCAATATAACAGAGGTTCTCAGAAGCCCCACAACGGTTGCTTTTTCATATCGAGAGAAACGTGTGTTTACAGATCGAGTGAATGTATGAATGAGCACGTTCAAGTATGCCGCCATATTTTCTGTTAAAAATCGATGTGAGTGGTACACTATCAGTAGTCATGAAGTTTACAATATTTATGGATAATAGACCCTTCCCAGTGTTTATCATCTGTACACATGACAAATCATAGTCATCACTGCTGTTCTGTAACCACCTGAGTATTTCTCCGTAACACATCACCCCTTATAACCCGCAATTTGCTACACATTGTACAATGACCCTCAACACAAATATCGCATGGGTATTTGTGTTTTACGTTGAGGACTCAAAAAGTATCTGAGATAACCTTACGTATAGCTTTCCGTATAAAAGTTTATTCCTTTACTAACCAGGATCACCCCTCTGAAATGCCCTCAACTAAACCATTAGACAACACATACAGATATCATTGCAAAGATTTGCCATCTATACTTGCTATGTAACCAGTGGCGTGTTCGAACTCACCTTGCAGCTCTTACTGTATATAAAGAATTGCCATGTTGCTTGTTTCTCGTCATGTACTCTGGGTAGAAACCCCCCTTTTTAAAGAATCTCTAAGAAAGAATCAGTTGTTTAAGTAATTTCACCAACATATCATTTGTTATTCGTCCTCCTTTTCACCATAGGTACTAAACCTTTAACTAGGAGATCAGTGAAAAATATTCCGAACTCCTCACCCTTAAAGTGGACAACATCCTTCTTTAAGACAACACCCCCTGGTCCTGATGAAAGCTCACCTGACCCTTCTGGGCACGTAAAGAGCTGAAACATGTCGACCCACCTATTGGACTGACTGTACAGCGGACACATTAACTGTCCGTGCTGCACAATCTCCCCTATTTTTATTCTTTTTCCACGCACCAGACAACAATAAAGACTAAAGTCCAGGTAGCATGAGAAAACATCCCTTTTTAACATCCCTTTTTAACTTCCACTGTTTCACGACACATGAGCACCTTGTCCATTTTTGATCTCTGAACGCTACTGTAATATCCAGTGGTTTCCCTCCAGGTGGAGGTAGCACAACACTAAACCCGATGATGATGCAATCACGTTATCGAGGCGGAGAACCAAGATATACCGCCAGACAATCCACCTAAAAACGTGAATGAGGGTTTTTTAAGGAACGGCCGGATAACCACCAAACCCTGGACAACAGGTTCAAGTGATCCACTCTTTTTTGATATATAACTACTAATTGGAAGGCGACTGGATCTCGTATCCTTCTTATTCCCTACCAACTGATTAGCCATACATATAGCAGCGTGCAGCTGTGGGAATTATATCCCCTTCGAAGACGCCCCGAAAATTTCGTTGAGGATTATTCGAACAAAACACATTGAACACTAACGTGACCCCATTTGACCCAGTACAGCAAAATGGCAGAGAACTTAGGACTAAGTTACTCTACTGACGAGATCAACGCAATTCTTTCCCTTCCATCCCTTCTGCAAGATGGTGAAATCACACAAACCCTGGCTCAGAATGAGGACTGGGAACAACTATCCGAGGACAAAAAGGAACAAGTGAGAACAGCCATTCATGGCATTATTATGACCGAATATTTACGTGGAAACGCTGCACCTAGAGGATTGTGGGTCCATAATGCACCTAGAATTTTTCTGAGAGACCTTGCATTTAGGAAAGACTGGTCAGCCATATCCTGGAAATGTACTAGAGACTACTTAGTCTTAATAATTAAAACTGCAACCAGACTAACAGAGGCACTCACAATTAAGATCCAATTGAGTGAAGCAAAACTAAAAAACATGGTATCTATCACTGTCTTCAAGAAAAAACTGGAAGAAATCAACCATGATATGAATGAGACAAGAGAATATCTAACACAGAGCAAAATCCAGAAACTAAGTAAGGATTTAAAAAAATTCTCCATGGAAAAAATGCACCCCTACAGTAAGGATGACTATGAGGTATCAGAACCCCAAACTGACAATGACTCCAGTGGTAACTCGTCTAACAACTCAGACTGGAGTGGGGATGACAACATGCAACGACGAAAATTCAGAGGGCAAAACAGACGACAACAACGACGAAGACCTAACACTTGGCGCAACCCTAATTACGGGGAACAACCTCCTCCACTCTTCCATCCCTTCACTCCAAACTATCAAGGCTGGATGAATCCATACCAAACAGCACCGCCACAACTAGGTCCCTACATGGGACAATATGTACAACAACCGACTTTTTTAGGGAGAGGCCGCACAAACCAACGAGGGAGGCGAAGGAATGTCACCTGGACAGATCAGGAGAGACAGATACTGACAAGGAGTATGGCCAACGCCACAAAAGAAAAACCCAGTACCAGCACGACCCACTAATTTTCAACCTGTCGAAAATTATTCTTTCAAAAGATCAGGAAGACGTCCTTAACAAAGGACTGGGCTTTGTACCAACACCACCACTGGACCTCTTCAAAACACAATGTGAAGTTGCCCAATTCTGTAGGACACTGAAATTAAAAGCATTTTTTCAGGGTACAGAGAATAACCCCAACCTTGGAGACACTGCCCTGAGACCCAAATCTACATTCTGCCCTCTGAACCACCAGGTACCAATAGAAATCCAGACCTTTGAACAGGCAGTCATGAGAGAGATAAATGAAATAAACAAGAAGACGACTAAATCCTTCATAAACATCTCCAATAAAGAAAAGAAAGCCCTGGAAGAACTAAGAACACATGACGACATCATCATAAAGCCAGCCGATAAAGGTGGAGGCATAGTAATCATGGACAAAGACCACTATAACGACCAGTGCCTGAGATTACTATCTGACGAAAAATTCTATAAAGTCATCAGAGAAGACCCAACTCCGAGGTTAAAAAGAACTATCAACCTAATGGTAGAGGAAGCAGAGACAAACAACTGGATCACTAAGAATGAGGCTTCATTCTTAAGAACTGACTCCCCACGCACACCATATTTCTATTCTTTACCTAAGGTACACAAAAACCAACGCCCACCACCTGGACGTCCAATTGTTTCCGGAATAGGCTCTCTTCTAGAACCTCTCTCTCAATTTGCAGATCAATATCTTAGACCTATGGTACAACAGACTCCAACTTACTTAAAAGACACACGAGATTTACTCAACCTCTTACAAGACCAACCATTCCTAAGTGAAACCATGATCTTAGTCTCACTAGATGTGGAAAGCCTCTATACCAGCCTGCCTCAACAAGAAACTTTGAACACCCTGGAAGACCTACTCTTCGCACACGACTGGCAATACCACACCCCCAGACACTTCATCCTAGAATGCTGTAGAATGGCCCTGACAGAGAATTATTTTGAATATAACAACACTCTCTACCAGCAGTGCCATGGTACTTCCATGGGAAGTACCTTTGCGCCGAGCGTGGCAGGTCTATATGTAAGTAATTTTGAAAAGATACATATCCAGAACGTCAACAATCCATTCCACACCAGGATCACCTTCTGGAAGAGATATATTGACGACATCATCATGTTCTGGGAAGGAACAGAAGAAGATCTAAGAGACTTTCACAATTGGCTAAACACACGAGACGAATGTCTAAAATTTACCATCAACTCAAACAAGGACCATCTGGATTTTCTTGATCTATATATTTATGTAACTGATAATACTATCAAAACAAAAACCTTTTTTAAACCCACGACTAAGAACAGCCTTCTCTCTTTCAACAGCTTCCATCCCCGCCCACTCAGAGAAAATTTACCCTACAGTCAGTTCCTGCGCCTAAAAAGGAACTGCAGTGAGCTGAGTGAATACAAAGAACAAGCTGAAGACTTGCGCATGAAACTACTCAAACGCGATTACCCCACGAAAATTGTGAACAAATGTCAAAAGAGAGCAAGAAATCAACACAGAGAGAGCTTGCTAGAAGTGATACCTAAAACACTACCATCTGACCAAGTAACATGTGTCACAACATATAACACAGCCAGTAACATAATCAAGAAAATAATCAACAAAAACTGGCGCATTCTGACCTCGGGACATCTAAATTGGCCAAAACCACGCTTCGCAAACAGGAGAACTCAGAATTTTAAGGACATGCTAGTACACACTCGTCCTTTAGAAAAAAAGACACTTACAACTACAAGTACTTTATGGAACCTGCCACCAGTGGTAGGCCATTTCCCGTGTGGACACTGCTCCGTCTGTCATTTAACAGAAACAACAAAATCCATTGAATTGACACCTGACTTAATGTGGAAGATGAGACAACATACCAACTGTAACACCACCCATGTTATCTACATGATTACCTGCCCGTGTAATCTGAGATACATTGGAATGACGTGTCGCAAGATAAAACAGCGAATCTGCGAACATAGAAGCAACGTCAGATGTAAACGTCACACCACCAAAATGAGCAGTCACTTTATCAACCACCCACATACGCTTGATGACCTCAAATGGATAGTCATAGAGTCTATGGTGGCTGGGTCACAAAATGTCGAGAAACGTCTCTTTACACAAGAACAAAGATGGGTACACCGTCTAAAAACAAATATAACAGGTTTGAACGATGATATCCCCTGGTTAAGTGTATCGTGAACATGTCAAAGACTACTTTATCCTATGGCCGGAATACGATGCTCCGCATAATGATACCTAAACGATTTCTCAAACAAACTTTATTGGCATCCTAATGATTGACAATTTCTTAAAAAACCCCAAGCCAACACAATTCTCATTATGAATTTGGTAATATTACCATTAATCACGCCTTGCCTAAGAATCTGTCTTTTCAAAACAGGTGTAGTGGTAATTTATACTTGCGACACTTTTTACACTGTTTTTAGTGGCCTATACAAGTAAAGACTGTGAAAAGCGACAGCCTTGTATGCTGCTGCTCTAATTAATAGTCTTTTTTCACTCTTAACTGCATAAAAACGTTCGAGTCCGGGCAATCTCCACCAAGCAGGAAGACAGCGTCAGCACAAGTCGTGCAGAGCGGAACTCCCGGTATGGAGAAAACCTTGGAGACGGAGACACGTAACGTTAATTCAAGACTTCTTTGGTTATTTTTTCTAAATCTCACCTTGTTCTCCCCCCCTCTCCTCTGACCTCCTCTCACAGCCTCACTACGCTGCCATTCTTCCTAAGAAGCCCGAAATCCGAGCTTTTAAGGTACGAAGGCCACCCAAGCAATGACTGTCTATATAATTTGCGCATGCTGTGTGCCGTCTCTCTCTCTGTGTTCCCAATAGAGCCTCGAAGTACTGCCTAAACATGCAATATAACAGAGGTTCTCAGAAGCCCCACAACGGTTGCTTTTTCATATCGAGAGAAACGTGTGTTTACAGATCGAGTGAATGTATGAATGAGCACGTTCAAGTATGCCGCCATATTTTCTGTTAAAAATCGATGTGAGTGGTACACTATCAGTAGTCATGAAGTTTACAATATTTATGGATAATAGACCCTTCCCAGTGTTTATCATCTGTACACATGACAAATCATAGTCATCACTGCTGTTCTGTAACCACCTGAGTATTTCTCCGTAACACATCACCCCTTATAACCCGCAATTTGCTACACATTGTACAATGACCCTCAACACAAATATCGCATGGGTATTTGTGTTTTACGTTGAGGACTCAAAAAGTATCTCTGAGATAACCTTACGTATAGCTTTCCGTATAAAAGTTTATTCCTTTACTAACCAGGATCACCCCTCTGAAATGCCCTCAACTAAACCATTAGACAACACATACAGATATCATTGCAAAGATTTGCCATCTATACTTGCTATGTAACCAGTGGCGTGTTCGAACTCACCTTGCAGCTCTTACTGTATATAAAGAATTGCCATGTTGCTTGTTTCTCGTCATGTACTCTGGGTAGAAACCCCCCTTTTTAAAGAATCTCTAAGAAAGAATCAGTTGTTTAAGTAATTTCACCAACATATCATTTGTTATTCGTCCTCCTTTTCACCATAGGTACTAAACCTTTAACTAGGAGATCAGTGAAAAATATTCCGAACTCCTCACCCTTAAAGTGGACAACATCCTTCTTTAAGACAACACCCCCTGGTCCTGATGAAAGCTCACCTGACCCTTCTGGGCACGTAAAGAGCTGAAACATGTCGA
This sequence comes from Triturus cristatus, assembly GCF_964204655.1. Lineage (NCBI taxonomy): Eukaryota > Metazoa > Chordata > Amphibia > Caudata > Salamandridae > Triturus > Triturus cristatus. Next base: position 292,345,721 of record NC_140585.1, read on the forward strand.
CCCACCTATTGGACTGACTGTACAGCGGACACATTAACTGTCCGTGCTGCACAATCTCCCCTATTTTTATTCTTTTTCCACGCACCAGACAACAATAAAGACTAAAGTCCAGGTAGCATGAGAAAACATCCCTTTTTAACTTCCACTGTTTCACGACACATGAGCACCTTGTCCATTTTTGATCTCTGATCGCTACTGTAATATCCAGTGGTTTCCCTCCAGGTGGAGGTAGCACAACACTAAACCCGATGATGATGCAATCACGTTATCAAGGCGGAGAACCAAGATATACCGCCAGACAATCCACCTAAAAACGTGAATGAGGGTTTTTTAAGGAACGGCCGGATAACCACCAAACCCTGGACAACAGGTTCAAGTGATCCACTCTTTTTTTATATATAACCTGATTTGCATATGGCCATGTCTGAACTGGGGTGGCAGAGTAGGCTAAAGAACGGTGATGGATCAAACCCGGATCTGTTGACTGGGTGTGAGTGTTTGATTGGTTCTGATGCTCCGTCCATCACCACCCCCTTTTGTACCGCTTTGTTCGCCATAAGTTGGCAGGGTATGCTCAGACGTGAATCCCTTGATCACTTTGCCACTGGATTCAAGCAAGCCTGGCTGAAGACGGCTGAAATGCCAGAAACCGGTCCTAGGCAGCTTGTATCCGGTCCAGGGAAGGCATGGCTTGGCAGTTCGGGCTGGACTGTTCCCATGAGGCACAGGGTCAGACTGATTTGCATATGGCCATGTCTGAACTGGGGTGGCAGAGTGGGCTAAAGAACGGTGATGGATCAAACCCGGATCTGTTGACTGGGTGTGAGTGTTTGATTGGTTCTGATGCTCCGTCCATCACCACCCCCTTTTGTACCGCTTTGTTCGCCATAAGTTGGCAGGGTATGCTCAGAAGTGAGTCCCTTGCTCACTTTGCCACTGGATTCAAGCAAGCCTGGCTGAAGACGGCTGAAATGCCAGAAACCGGTCCTAGGAAGCTTGTATCCGGTCCAGGGAAGGCATGGCTTTGCAGTTCGGGCTGGACTGTTCCCATGAGGCACAGGATCAGACTGATTTGCATATGGCCATGTCTGAACTGGGGTGGCAGAGTGGGCTAAAGAACGGTGATGGATCAAACCCGGATCTGTTGACTGGGTGTGAGTGTTTGATTGGTTCTGATGCTCCGTCCATCACCACCCCCTTTTTTACCGCCACATTCCCCATGTAGTGGTAGAAGCAGGGGCTGTACATCCGATTCCACTGAAGGCCATGATAGTAAACAAGCATACAGTTTTTGAAAAAGGGGAGATAAACACAGCGCAAACCACTACTAGGGCATGGCAAGAGCTCGGGAGGCACGCGCAAAAACTGCCACTTTATGCACCAAACATGCCACTATTACACCACGCGGATCTCTCAGTCACCAGGGAACCAGGTGCATTGAAAACTCTTAAAGACATGGGGATGTCCACTATGGGAGATGTATTCTCTGGAAGCAAATTTGTGGAAGCGAAAAGTAAGCTCACTAAAGGGACTAATATTGCAAAGCGCACGTTTATATATACACGGCTACGATCTGCTATTCGTGCGTTATATCCTCACTTCCCGGCAGAACCACCAACATTAGAAGCATTGCAACTCCTATACACGACCCCTTCGCGAACCAGACTAGTCACGCGTCTATATCATGCTTCACAGAAGGAAGTGGCTACTGTGGGAACAACGGCAAGGAACAAATGGAGTGCAATTCTTTCTGATCCGCTCTCGGAAGAGGACTGGATTAGCTGCTGCCAGATGACCGGGCAACTCACAGCAAATGGGAACTTAAGACTGGTACATTTTAAATATCTCCATCAAATATATTATACACCAGCCCAACTCTATAAGTATGGTTTATGAGCCACTGCCAATTGTAAACGGTGCAGTTCGCCCGATGCCGACTTCCACCATTTGGCCTGGGCCTGTCCAAAGGTTTATTCATTCTGGGAATCATTCACAAACACTGTACAACTTATGGTAGGTTTCCCTATATCATGAACCTCCCAATTATGCTTACTGGGTAAAGTTACTGACATTAAAGCATCTCATAGGAAGTTAGTAGCAGTGGCACTATTGATGGCTAAACGTAGGGTTTCGATATGCTGGGGTGGCCGACCAGCACCAACAACTAAACAATGGTTACAAGACCTGGTATATTGCCGAGATCAATTCATGTGCTATGCTGAGGAATAGCCTAGCTCCTCCAAACCCTGTGATATTTGTGGCCCACTCACTGCATATCTGCTGACTATAACTGATATTTGATTACTCATGTCACTGATGTAATGTAATACTTTGATGCCATAATTGATTGCATGTTTGATTACTATCAAGCGATTGTCTGTCTGTAACGTCATCTGATTTATGGTCGATGAATCCTGCCATCATAATTGTACGAACTGTCACTATCTTATCAACTACTACAGCTTAATTGATTGTATATGTTCTTTTGAAACTGAAAGAAAAAAAAAAGTTGGTTTAATTAAACAATGCGGCTGGGAGAGCCTCAACAAAGTGCACCTGCTCCAGGTCTATCTATGTACAAAGTTTTACTTGTTGTTATATACAGTTCATGATGTATAATAAAGCAATTTCACCATTCCAAAGAAGTATCTCAGTTGTAAATTAATAAGTGCAGGCATCTGATAAGGACACAGGTGGCTCTCGACCTTGGGGAGAGCTAGTGTGGGTCAGTGTGTACGTGTCCAGATGTCTGGCATGAGAAGCACATGATCACTATGTGTGGTTTGAATGTTGTGTCCTGATTGGTTGAGTGTTTCTATCTACATGGAATTTTTGGGGAACCCAAGCCTTTGGCCAAATAGGTTTTATTGGGGCAATTTCCTCGGACCTGTTTGTGGTGCAGCTATCTATTTGTGGGATCGATCAGGGTTTTACCTGGGCACGTGTTTGTCTTTAGGTTAAGGGAGACCCCTCCTGTGACCTGGTATGCAGTAGACATGGGTGTGGGCCATGATGTGAGTTCATTAGAACTCCTGAAAATAATATGGCCGTCACTGGTATAATTTTATCGACATCCATAGCGTTGTGCATACAGTTGTCATAGCATACATTGTTCTTACTGTCATTGACACGGTTAAGTATGCTTAAGTCATAACGTACATTGACGTTGTTCTTACTAGTAACAGTATCGTCATTCGAGCATGAATTATGACATACATTGATATTGTCATTGCGGGTGTCGGCGCTACTGTGTTGGTACAGGTCATGACATACAATGCCATTGCATTGACGGTATTGGCATGGTCATGCAGGCATATGTTATCGCATACGTTGATTTTGGATTTATTGGTATTGCCGTTGTCGGGCCTGGACATATCATGATATTCATTGACATTGTATTCACTCATATCAACACCGTTATAAAATAAAGCAAAAATATCGCCTTCCTATAGCAAGCCAAGAGCTATAGATATTGTGTAATGTAATGAACTCTCTGAGCACTCTAGTCCATACTAACTAGTTTATCTACACTTGCACCCGCATCTGCCTGATTTACACTTTTATTATTTTACATTAAAATTCCTTTGCAGTTACTTTTGGAGTTCGCTGATGGTCAGGGAGGGGAGAAAGATGTGCAGGTACAGGCTGGACAGGGCTGACAGGTGCATCCTAGGTGCAGATTGGAGTGGCCTTCCCTGCACAAAGGTCCAAATGGAACATTTTACTCGCACAAGGTCAACTTAGTTATGTAGAAAATGCCACCTGCAGCTATAATTCCGAGATTTGAATTCTCAGGATCAGATTAGAAGACATTTACGCACACAGATAGGAAGCAATCCTAGAAACTTGTAACAGCAGCAGCTCAGGCACAGTTGGGGCTATATAAGCATTCGCAGAGCCAATTGGTCTTGCCTTTATAATGCATGTGCTAAGCAATCAGCTTTGTCAATGCTTGTTTACAAAGCTCTGTTTAAAACAAAAGTACAAGAAAAACATTTGAAAATATTGGAGCAAACGCAAACGCATATTTTATGGTACCTCAAACTGAACACTGAACCACTTTGAATCTTTATAAACAGCATGATTTGTTTTTCACATTTCAAGTAGGAAACTGAACAGAATTTAAAAACCCTGTGGCTTGTGATCCAGCTTAAAGGTAACTCAGAGTATCTCAATGAACCTACTCGCTATCTGAGGAAGTGTCAGATTTTTAAGGAAAATGTATGCCATTTACTTATCAAAACTCTGAACTGGAACAAATGCTCAGGCAAATTGGCCTTGGCAGCAGACCGTGGAGCAGACCTAAGTACCCGCCGGGAGAAGAGACATCACCTTTCCAGTCTCCTATGTAAACCTACCTCAGTTGCAGCTTTGTGAGTGCAGTAGCCCTCTCCTCCCCCAGCACCATAAAGTATGCAAAATGTAGCAACCAGAGGATAAAATAAAACCAGTCTGATAAAGTCTGTTCTTTATTCAAACCTAGAAAAATGTACTTTTTGCTGTGCTTTACGGAGGACCTTGGCTGGGGTGGAGAGCATCCTGGAGAGCGCAGGGATGAAGGGGGAAGCAGCTCAGTGGAGAGAGAGCAAGAAAACACACACACTCCCGCAAACTGCTCAAAGAAAAGAAGCAGTTCCCTGATGTGAGCTGTGGTAGGATGCAAGTCCTCAATCAAGAGGATGGTAGCTATAGTCTAGAGGAGAGAAGAGCAAGGGAAGCAATCAAATAGGAAGCAAGCCAATGAGTGACAAAGCCAATCAGTAGTAAGCAAAGGGCTGGGCCAACGCCGACTAAGTATCGAAAATGTCCACCATAGGTCTTCGACAACAGACACCCAAATGGTGACTGCAGGTAAGACCTAAAAACCAGTGGGCCTAAATTCAGCATGACTGTTCCATACAGAAGGCAGCCCATCAAAATGTCGAAATGCAAGTGGAGCCCTGTGTTATTCTGAGGCATGTGGACTGGATATGTGAGGACTGTTGGCACTGAGAAAGGTCCCCTGCATGGTTCTGGGGCATTTGTGTCTCTTGCAGTCCACTAAAAGCTGTAGTGTTTTACTCCCACCTTAGCACACATGATGATCATGCATTTGCACTGAGGCCCTTCTGTTAATGTTATGCACAGTTGTAGAGTGCACTATCATACAGATTGGTATCCTGGCGCTGAGCAGGTGAGTCTAGCCAACCTAGGGCCTAGTGGGACTACTAAAACTAAAAAAAAACAGGTCTACAGCTTCTTTCCGAATTCAAGAAGTGAGAATGAGGCTCTTATGTGTAGAGGCAGGTCACTCCCTGCTTTAGGAGTGATGTAGGAGAAAGCTTGGCCGCCAGATCTGGTTTTCAGTATGTGTGAAATATGTACAAGTAGAAGCGAGGACGAGCTGACATGTCTAGAATGTTTGTGAAAGCAGATGCGAATGTTCAAATATGTTGGGCCATTGTATGTCGTACCTTGAAAGTGCGGGTGAAAAGTTTGAATTGTGCTCATTTGTGTATGTGGAGTCAGTGGAGCTACTTCAGGTTTATGATGGGACTGCAGTGCGGTAGATCAAGAGTGATTCTGGCGGCCTAGGTCTGAATGGTCTGCAGCCTCTTGGATAATTTTTTTGTTGATCCTGGTATAGTCCAGCTTGCTTATGGCCAGTGCTTGCATGATGGTTTTCCAGGTACTGATTGGAGCCATTCTAACCTCTTCCTCAGCCTCTTCAGGGTATAGAAGCATGAATCAGTGACGGTGTTGACTTGGGCAGTCATGTCACGTTTACTGTTGATGGCAATTCCGAGGTTCTTGATGTGGGTGGTGGTGGTTGGTGCCAGTCTTAGCTCAGATGGCCATCAGGTGGAGTCCCACAGTGAAGTGCTGTTCTCAAAGATAAGAGAGTGACTATTGCCATCTCCCCAGGACTTGCAATGGAGGCAATACAATTTTTCTAGTGCAAGGCGGACCTATTGTTTTTCCTTGTTGCCTGCTTTCGTAGAGCAGCCTACTAGCCTCTCTCATGTTTGAAATTGTTCTACCAGTCCCCTATAAATGGGTCCTTCTCCCATTCATAAGAGGAATGGATGTTGGGTTTTCATGTTCTACAAACATGTAGATGTTACATGTGCATGCATTGCACATATGTGAAGAATGCCTGTAGAGAGTGAAATAGTGCATATGGCTAATGCAGGTTCTATTTTCCATTTGAAAGATAGAGGCTTGGAGGGAGAGCCCAGAGAACAAATGCATATTGCAGGGCTTCCCCAAAGAACATTCCAGGGATCTCGTAGAGTAGGTCAGACCATGAAGAATTGCTGACATTAAGAAAGGGAACAGTGTTCATTTTGAGCAAAGCAATTAGCCTTCCACTTATTGGCCTATTCCTCCTTGGGAGAGGTTACCCCACTTCCCACAGAATAACAGTAGTTAAGTGGGGAAGCCTCCCTTGCCTTAGTGAACTTTTAGGTTTCTTCGGAAAGGAGACTCCCAGCTACTCAGTCTTCCTGCTCACCCTTGTCCCAAAGACCATGGCTGGACTGGTCTGCATAGAATTCAACAAAATTGTAGAACTGCCCAGAACCGGTTACAGAACTAAACTACTGGAATACTCAGGACTGTGTGTAATTTGAGTATAAAGATGAGGCTGAACCTTCTAGTGAGTGTGCCACGATTTCCTGGCCAGAAGCCTAAGGTCCCACGCCACTGGTAACAGGGTGATTTCTTTGAGCTTTAAGGTTGGAGTACTGGGTGATTTGAGACATGTAGTCTGATAAAGACACACTGACCTTGCCCGGGAGGCTGCCTGCATCCTACTTGGAGGGAGAGAACTGACTGACTGCTCAGGAGGGACATTGGAAGTGTCCTTGCAAGAAGACACTTCTCAGAAGAAACAGAGGCTATGATGAGGTGTGTCAAGGTGACTCCATCATGGTGACATGGGACATGACTTGCAGTAAAAAGCTGTGATTGAGGTCTTGACGTATCTCCCTTGTGACACATCTTGAAAAGAAATCCACTGCTAGACTTAGAACCTATAAGGACCGAAGGGCTGAGGCAACTGTGACCATGAAGCGGTTGGACTTTCGAGAATCTCCCAGTGCTGGGGGCGTAGCTGAAGCAGCCAAGATGGCGGACGTGTCTTAGAGATGCTTCCGGGATCTCCTCAGCTATCCTGCTGCATCCACCGAGCTGGGTTTCACTTGCTAGTGGCAAAGCTGAGGCGTGGCATGGGGGCGATTTTCTGCCATCTTGTGGAGCCCTGATACCTTTCCCCCACCCCTCCATTCTTCTATTCCCATGGACTGGGTTACGCAGCAGAGGAGATGAGGCTGTCTCACGCCTGATTTTCTGCTCCGGCCTGGGAGGTTGTGGCTTGGTGAGGATCACCACCAGGAATGACACGCCTTAATGCTGGTGAGTGCCTTGTCTCTTGGCTGCCAGGGCCTGGTGAGTGGCGCTGTGGGTGCCAGCTCTCCATTCTCTCTCTGGGCCCCCCATCAAGATCCATCCCATTTGAATGCAGTGGTGGAGGTGGGGACCCAGCCACTGGTGTTGCAGCTCGCTGCCTAACGTGGCCTGAGGGGAAGCCCCCTGTCCAGTGACTCTGCCCGTTGATAATGGGCTGGGGGCATACATTGTGACACTAACACCGAGGCTGCTTTCCAGGGGTGCTGTGAGCCACCGACATCTATCCCCCACGCTGCAACAACTCTGAACTTCGAGGGGTTGAAATGAGGCCTTGTTAATGGCAGGGAATAACCTGGAAACTCCCTTGGTTGTTTGCGGCCCTGGAAATTCCCTCTTTTGGGAGACTTCAACTCCCCGAGACCACTGACCCTGACAGACTGAGAGGCTGCTGTCCAGGAATCGCCCTGGTGGGAAATTACACTACTTGGAGTTGGGCTGCATGTGCTGCTCCCCTTGACCTCGGTCTCGGGGGAGCAAGCGGGCCAACGTTCCTCATGTCCTCTTATCTTGGAGGACTTGCCTGGAGGCCGATGAGCGTGACTGTGTGGTTGCAGCGAGCACATACTCAAGATGGGTACTGACTGAATGGGGACCCCTGCCCCTTGAATATCCTTAAAGCTTGAGGATAACTCCTCTGACCTCAAAGCCAATGTCAATTCGCTCCCGTCTACTGTCCGCAGCCTCGAGTCCTGTACGGAGGATGCTGAAAACTGCTCTGGTCGGAGCAATCTGCGCTCGTGGCTTCCCAGAGGGGCGGAGACTCCCTACCCGGAGACATTTATGGAAACCTGGATCAAATCCTGGATCCCAAAGGGGCCCTATCACCTTGATTTGTTGTGGAGCAGACGCATCGAGTGTTGGTGCAGAGATCTCCCTCCAGAGTGCCTCTGCACCTAATCATTACCAAAGTCTTGAACTACCGGGACCAAGATGTGATACTGCGGCAATCCCATAGTCAAGATAGACTTCACTTTCAATCCAACCATATCATGATCCCAGATTACACTAATACTATGCAGAAACAATGTATATCCTTTGCTGCGGTAAAGCAAAAACTCCGGGCGATGTCTTCCCAGCAAGAATCCAGGTTCTCCATGACTTGGGAATGGGCCAATGTACAGAGGTTGCTACGGCGTTACGTGCCCCCACATGATGAGGTGGGTCTGGCACAGAAGGCATCTGACCTGGCTCTTACTCACCCCCATCCCCGTAGGGTGGCCTGGGCTCAGAGAGAGGCATGTCTGACAGCTGTGCTCCCGGACACCCCTGGCATTGAGCGGACCCACTTGCTGGGCTGAGGGGACACATCTGACGACTGTGGCTCCACTTGGGTGCAAGGATGATCTCCTGATTCACACATTTTTCTCTCTGCTTGTTGCCGCGCTGGGCCCAGGGTATGCTTTGGCTTTAAACGTTGATTCTGATATGACCCTGATGATCTCATCCTGACTCAGGAGGGCATCCATCTTACATACCCCAATATGTGTTTTCTGTGTTTAGTTAGAGGGTGTTGGCGACAGAAGCTTCTGGAGTGGTTGTTGTTGGGGATGTTTGTGGGTTGTTTAATTTGTATGCTTTAGTGTAATGGTTTTTCGTTTATGCGCTTATTGCTTCTAGTTGTGACTCCTGCTCCTCTCTGCACTATGTGTGGTCTCTCCACTCGCTAGCACCTAACAGTTCTCTCTCGCCCCATGACCCCTTTTAGCCTTCTTTCATGGAAGGTCAACGGCCTCCTAGACCGTACCAGGCACACTGCAGTCCTCAAGTCCCTCAAAAACCATCAGCCGAGCGTGGTGCTACTACAAGAAACCCACCACCTGGGGACCCAGTGTCCATTTCTTCGTAGGTTTGGGTAGGACAGAGTATATCATTCCAGCACTGGACTAAGCTCCAGGGGGGTGGTGATTTTATTCCACAGAGACTTATCTCTTGTGGTAGGTCATTTTCTTCATGTCCCTCAAGTCTGTTATGTTGAGGAGGTTAGTAAAATTGAGGGTAAACCCTATAATATCCTGAAGATTTACATTTCCCTTCAACTACATAAGCAAAGTTTCAGGATCTTAAAAAGTTGGTTTCATCACTGCCCCACAGGACACTGCTGATTGAGGGGGATTTTAATGCAGTCCCTGACCCTGTGATTGACATTTCTGAGCCCTCCCCACAGTCGTGCATTATCTGGTATGCTGGGCTAATAGAGGAGTTCCCTCGGGTTATGAGACATCTGGCAGTTGTGGCACCCCCGAGAAATGGCATACACCCTCAAAAACTCAATCATGTATAGATCATGTTTTCCTCCCCGCTACTGATATCCCAAACACCTCCACCGCGCACGTACTGCTGTGAGGAATATCAGATCACTCCCCTTCCTTTCTCTGCTTGGGAGTGCCTTCAAACTGCCGCTGTCCAATATGGCAGCTTAATGCTTGGTTCTTTACCAATGACCAGTTTCTTGACCTTCTGGAGGTTGAACTCCAGGCCTATTTTAATACCAATGCAGGGTCGGTCTTGAAGAACAGCACCCTGTGGGCGGCAAACAAGGCCACAATCCAAGGAGTGGCCAAGACCTACCTCAAGCATGCAGACAGGGAACGTCACAGCCGATTGACTGAGCTCGAAACCCGAATACTCTCCTTGGAGACCACAGCAGCGGCTAACTCCACTGAATCCTGAAACCGACAGCTGGAATATTTAGGACATCCCTATGGCAGCTGGCCTTCAATGAGGTGTGGCAATGTGGAGTGCTTCAGTTCAAATAGTTTATGAGCAGGGGATAAGAGCAGCACCCTCCTTTACAGGCTGGTTATGCGCGATGCCACTTCTCGGATTGTTGCCTCTATTAAGGACGCAACTGGGACCCTAGTGACCATCTTGGAGGACATCACAGATGCTTTTGCAGACTACTGTGCAGAGCTTTATGCCAGCGACAACGACCTCCCTGTGAGTCTGTACGACTCCTATCTGATATCCCTCTTTCTGGCCTCACTGCTGGCCAACATAGGGCCTGGACGCCCCCATCATGGGAGACAAAGTTCTCACAGTCATCCATCACTTGAAATCTGGGAAAACCCCGGGCCCAATAATTTTCCTCTCTAATATTACTCCAAATTCTGAGATATTGTTGGCCGTCTCCTAGTGCGCCTCTATAAGGAAGCCGGCAAAAAAGGTTCTGTCCCCTCTGATCGTGACCTTGCCACTCTCCTAGTTCTTCTCAAATCGAATTGACCACCCCTAGAGTGTGCCTCCTACCCCTCAATTTCCCTGATCAATGTAGACGTTAAAATATATGTCAAAATCCTGGTAAATAGACTAAGACCGGTCCTCACTACCTTGATCTACCCCAATCAATGCGCCTTAATGCCTGCTCGAAGCACATGGTACTGCATTTGTCGGGTGCACGTAGCCCTGACGAGCTACTGTGATGCTGGTGGAGGGTCAGCCCTGATGATGGTCGATTTTTGACAAGCCGTTCAACACTGTGGGATGGGATTATCTCTGGGAGGTCCTATTTCATATTGGTTTTGGTGCTCGTTTTCACCAGATGGTTGATGTTCTATATACACACCCCTCAGCGCAAGTTCTGGTCAATGGGGTATTATCCGTGGAAGTCCCGATCAGGAGCGGTTGCCCGCCACGCATTGCTCTCGGTATATTTTGCTATTCAGTCTATGACAAGGGGTCGGGAGCAATTGGCATCGGTCTGTACAATTGGGTGTTTCAGCTCCTAGTAATCAATGACTGGATGACTGGCGGATAAAACGGCCCGGACACCTGCTTTAACTGCACTGTATGGGTCTTGAAGGGGTGATGCACCACTTGTACATCAGGCTCATACCCCATCATATGCCCAAACTCACCAAAACATGTTTTCCTTATCTGGCGAGCTGCCAATAGATTTCTTGGGTGGGGCAGAAAACGGACTCCACAAACCCCGCTATGGAGAGGGCGTTGGCTAACTCACATGACACAAGGGATTTCGCCACTGAGACATGATTGGGATTTCACCACTGGGAGATATCTGGGCTGGCAATCATATGCGTTCCTTTGCAGACCTGCAGGCTCTCTTCTAGCTCTCCGTCAAGCAGTTCCACAGATATCTGCAGCCCCGGCATGCACTTTGTGGTCACGCCATTTATCTGGGAGAGCCGTTGGAATATAGCCCTTTGAGGCTTGTTTGTTGATCAGCAGTCTGGGCAAGGAAGGGATCTCCTAATTATATCGTTCTTTGGTCAACAACGCCCCTGAGGCACTAGACTCGATCCGACGAAAATGAGAGGACTGGTTTGGAGACATGGAGGTTGTGGAGTGGCGGATGGCCTGTACGAGCCCTAGTGAGCTCGCCATTTCCAAGCACCTCCGGCTAGAACAGCTACATTATCTATTCGTCACATACATGACACTTCTTCAACTCTGGTTTGCTGGTCTTCGGCAAGACCCTAACTTCCGTAAGTGCTCTGTCCCTTGAGACAGACTTCTTTCATATGGTGTGGAGCTGCCGGCGTATCAGTCACTATTGCTCTCGTATCGGCCTCACACTTTCCAAGGATCTGGGCACGACTGTTAGACTCACCCCCAAGATAGCCCTGTTGGAGCATTTGGAGGACCTCTAAGGGGGTGGGATGCCAAGAGAGACATTGCAAAGAACTGGAAACTGCCTCAGACTCCCAGGCTTCACTTTTGGAGATCTTGCATGGATTGGTTTCCCAAACAGGAGGAGCCAATATACATCGCTATAAGTTTCCCACAGAAGTTTACCACATCTGAAGAAAATGGTAGATTATGGCTTGTCCTCAATGCTGGATTCTGTACTTGACAATTATTCTGCTCCTCAATGAATACTGGGGGTGGGGTTGAATGCAGTAACTTTTGTTGTTAAGCTTGCTTTCTCAAAAACAAATAAAATTGATTTATAAAAGAATCTCCCAGTGCTGAGAGATACCCAGCAACAGCTAGAGGAGTGTGCCTGTTGTAATCGAGGGTGGGCACAAGCTTGTTTGGGGGAGGGGATTGAAGTTGGTTCCAGAGAAGACCCAAGATGCAAGTTTCCGGCGACCATGACCTCTGCTGCAACCCGTACACTGCCATTAGACTTGTGTTTGCTCTCCTGTGACCTGTCTTTGGTTGCAGGTGGCATGTTATGTGAAGGCGCAAAGTCAGGCGGTTGAGCTGAAGCCCTCTCTTGGTGGGCTGTGCAGAATTCACACCATCGGAGCGGGATACCCTCGACTGACCGCATTCTGTAGAGTGCTAATGTAGTTGGAAAAGAAGCAATGTAAAAATCCTGATGCCACCTATTTTTCATGCCAAAAAGATCAAAATATAATGCAAACATTAAAGAAAATATAGGGCATCCCTATCTCATTCTGTGAGTAACAGTGAAGCTACCATAGCTCATGATATTAACAGTGACTTTTGCTGTGGGTGAACTGTCCAAAGAACTAATCGAAGGAATGAATTACCGATTGAGAGCAATTACACCCTTGGAACCAAGGCAAGCTCCGAGCTTCAGGGCCCTTCTCTTCGCCGCATTCATGCTGACAATGGCTAATAGAACAATCTCTCAATATACGATAGCGATACCTTGCGTGACTTTGTGGGACTGAGGGAAAATCTCTCTCTGGGACATATCTATGCTATTTAACCTTGACTGGTTAACTCCCACCGATCACTTCAAACACATTTTAGAACTGGCTTTCAGTAACCGAACTGGTCTGTCTGAATCAAATGTCTCCAAGCAGGGTGTCCCCATTCTATAATACACATTTCCTCACTTTCTCATGATTTGCGGTCAGCCTTCGACATAATGCACACTCAGTCCCATATGTGTGTCCCCCAATCCTCCTGCAGATTTTGATTTGTGTACAGCCTTTGGCAATGGTAGGATTTTGAAAATTGACTGACTCTGATTCTATCACATAGCTCGTGCTGGTGCCAGGGCTCAGAGACACCTGAGCTGATGGGCTATCACTGGAATGGGTGGACGCTTGCCACTGGATCAACATCTTCAGCTCAGAGGTCTTGCGTCAGAGTGTTTGGGGCCTGTGGATCTTCATTGAAGAATCCTGAAATGAGAAAGAGAATGATTCTAACTCCGCGAGTATTTTGCGCATCTAATATAAATCAGGAACACTGCCAAGGAGATCAGACCAACTGTTGTGTCTGGATCTACTGAACCTTATTTTGTTCTCATCGTGTCGACAAGCATCATTGTCAAATCTCCCCAGCAGATGTTGAGCATGCGAACAGAACTGCATCAGTGGGAAGTGCCAATCCTAGATTAAACTATTCTTAGGGGAATCAGCAGGCTTTCATCCAATCAAGACTCCACCCCGGGACCAGGGCATCATTGTTCGGTTACTGTATGGTTTCTATTGGGTAGCGTACTGGACGCAATTTATGGGGTCCTCGCCAGAAAAGGTCTGCACTGACCCATAGCCTGGAGTATTGTGAGGCGCAGTTACAAACCCCTTTAGAATTCATTTCCAGAATGTATCCTATGAAAGTTGAAGGAGGTAAAGAAATCATACAGCGTTGGGATTCCACAATTCACTCAAAATGATCTTAAGAAAGGGCGCCACAGATAATTCAAAAACAAACACGCCTTGTTAGTCACTCTCTTTCCCTCATTGGTATGCAGGCGGCTATGGTACTTTTCATTCTTGTACAGGTGGGCACAGGCAGCTGTGTCAAAAGCAAAAATAGGGTAAGGTTCATAGGTGTGCAGGTAACCACAGGTAGGATGCAGGTTATGGCTATACGTTAGTGAAAGTAAGATAACATTCTATAAATATGCAGATTGGGCCATGTACGGTGTGGTATATAGTCGTACAGATAAACGCAGGTAGATAGCAAGTAGAACAGGATGATCAACTGTAGGGTTAAGTGTAGGCTGCATTAGGTCCATAACTGTATGGGAATGAAGGTAGGATACAGTTTATACAGAGGTAACGCAGCTAGGCTCAGAACATTAAATATCCAGGTCAGGACAGGAATTATGTGGTATGTAGCTGTACAGTGCAGGTAGGATACGGTTTCGAGCTGTGCGGGTACCTGCATGTTAGATACCTTGATAGTGCAGTAGAATAAGCTGTATCGTTATTAACATTGCAGAAGTTTTATTTCTGTTGAGGTATGCGCAAGTAGGAGTACAGGTGTACCGTTAAACAGGCCACGATTTGCAAACAAAAACCCAAAATTTGCACTTTTGTAAACAATCCCAGGATTTTTACAAAAGTGCCTGCAAATTTTTGAGAATAAAAAAGTAGCATGCGGTTGACCCTCTCTTTACTGTCTCTGTGCTGCTGCTGAGGCAGTAAAGTGTGTGTGTGTGGGGGGGGGGGGGGGAGGGGTTGGCAACAGACTAGCAGGCAGCAGAGGTGTAAACTTCCTCTGTTGCCAGCCTTTCCAATGCACAGAGCCCCCTCCTGTGCAATTAGCCTGAAGCCACCTCACACGTCTGTGCGCCCCCTGCGGACTCTGCGGTCTGTTGAAAGGCTCTCCTACCCCACCCTCTACTGCACTCCTCTCCCTCGGCCCTCTTTTGTCTCCTGTTAACCCCTAACCTCCTCCAAAAGTCTCATCTTTGTGTTTTGTGTATTGTTTTACAAGTCCCTGCTGCCCTGCACTTGGCAAAGAACACAGATTGTCTGATGACAGAAAGAGCAGGTTTCCCATTGTAATCCCCTCTATTTGGCTTCAGGCCCAGGCTCCAGTTTGATGCGCTGTGCGGCTGAGGACTCTGCAAGGTGACAGATGGTGACGTAGCACCGTCTCCAGCGGTGAGAAAGCCGAGGCCTTGCAATATTTTTGTGTCAGGCACATTTTTTGGCCATCGCAAAAATACTGTGAATTTTGAGGTTTTGTGCCTCAAAATTTGCCACCCAAAGCCGCAAAATCCTAGGTCTGGTTAAGTGCAGCTGTATTGAGAAGTGCAGGTGGAATATCATCTATAACCGTAATAGTAAGTACAGGCCAAAGGTTTAAGTTTTATAGAGAAGGAAGAGTGGTATAGCTATACAGATAGGTAGAATGATGCGAGTCCAGTCCGATCACCTGATCCGACCTCACCCTCGTCAACTTCACCATACTCATCCTACACCACTGCAGAAACACCATCGCTAAACCTTCACAACGGGACTGGAACAAGATCTCAGCAGCTTCTTGTTCTACCAAACTCCTACACTACCAGCCTCAATGCAACAACAACCTCCCTGAATCTATCTTCGACATCAGTGCCTGGCTCACTGCCTGCACAAACACCCTAGCTCCTCTCAAAGCCAGAAGAACCAGACCACAAGCAAGCTGGTACACAGAAGAGCTCAGACTCCCCAAATGTCACTGCAAGCAACTTGAATGTAGAGGGAGACAAAGTCACGGTGACACCTACAAAAGCACCTACAAATCCGCCATCACCAAATGCTCCACCCTCACTGACCGCATCGAAAGCAGCACCAATAGCGCCATGGAAATCTTCACCATAGTGAAACACTTCACATTACCGCCAGCAAACTCCACCAGCGTTGCCCCCACTCTGAACCTGTGCACCTAGTTGTCCTTATTTTTCAGCAACAAGAACTCCAATATCTATGACAGCTTTGAATCCCAACCAGGCCCTCCTGTACATCTCAACCAACACCCAGAAGGCCACCCTGGACACCTGACCCTCCATTGCCACTCAAGAAACCGCAACAACCAAGTAGTCCATTCATTCAAGATCACCCACGGACCCCTGCTCTCACCGCGCCTTCATCAGAGGACTGGACCCTATCAGCGCAGCCCTCGCCCCTATCCTGAATAAGTCAAGCATTACAGAGAAGCCTAAAAACATGCCACAATACGCCTCCTGCTCAAGAAACCGTCAGCAGACCCGACGACGCTAGAAACTACTGGTCTATCTCCCTGCTACCCTACCCGGCAAAACTCATGGGAAAGATGATAAACGATCATCTAGCCACTCGCCTCAATGACAACCACCTCCGCGACACCACTCAATCCAGGTTCAAGCCCAACAACATTACAGAGATCTCCTCATCTCTACCACCGATTATGGACAGAAGCAACACTGACTTTCGTCCTAATGGACCTTTCCATGGCTTTCAGCACCATCTCACATCTTGTTCAACGCCTGCAAGAAGCTGGCATCTAAGGACCTACGGTTCGCTGGATGTGCTCCTTCCTGACAGGCCTCACCCAGTGGGTCAGCGCTGCCTCGGATGCAGTCAACCTCATCTGCGGGCTACCACAAGGATCATCACTCAGCCCCACCCTGTTCAAAGCTCATATGACACCACTCCCCAGCATCTGCCGCACCTATGGAATCAACATCATATTCTTTGCTGACGACACCCAGCTCATACTGTTCCCTGTCCGACAAGACACCAAACACCCAGACCAATTTCTCCACCTGCATGATAAATAGCCGAATAGAAGAAAAACAGCTGCCTGAAGCTCAACACAAACAAGACAGACATAGCGATCTTCAGCAAAGGTACCTCGCTCTGGGACTCTACCTGGTGGCCTGCTGAACTCTGACCCACACCCCTCCCGCAACCCACTCAAAGAACCTTGGAATAGTAGTCAACGATAATCTCAATATGACCAGCTAAGAGATTGCAATCCCCTGCTTCCTCGCGTTCAAGATGCTCAAGAAGATCTTCAAATGGCTCCTCACCAACACTCCCAGAGTTGTTGCCAAACCCCTCATGACTAGCTGCAGCACACTCTGTGGCGGAATCCATTCTCATCTGACCAGAAAACGCCAGAACATACAAATCTGAGCGGCGAGGCTCATCCTCAACCTCCCACCCCGCACTCGGATCACCCCGCATCCCAAAGAGCACCGCTGGCTCCCATTCCACAAACAAGCACTGTTCAAGCCTTACACAACATTCGCCTCACTTCCTCAACAACCACATAAGCTCCCACAAATCTACCACATACTTCTGCTCAGCTGGATTCCTGCTCTCACTCCCCCACATGTGCATAAAGGGATCTGGCAAATCCGGTGATCGTCCCTAAAGCCTGAAACAAGCTTCCCCTACACACCAGAGCCTCCTCCTCAGGTCTAGGATTCTGCAGGAACCGTGAAGACCTCCGCCTGGCCCCGGCTTGGCCCATACAGCCCTCGCTTCAGCACCAGGATACCCTCCCAGGGTGTGTGCTTCACAAATACACATCACATCTGGAGGTGGAATGTTAAGTGCAGGCCCAAGATGTCTGACTTTATAGATGATGTAGGGTATGCGGAGGTGTACAGGCACTGGCTGCAAGTCTGAGACTTGTGGATGTATAGAGGTATAGCGGTGCAGATGGGTACAATGGTATGTGACGTACTGTAAAGGACGAGGTTTTATGGTTGTATAGAGAAGGGTATAGCTGTACAGATGAGTACAATGATATGTGGAGATGTACTGTAAAGTGCAGTGCGAGGTTTTATGGTTGTATAGAGAAGGGTATAGCGGTACAGATGGGTACATTGATATGTGATGTACTGTAAAGTGCAGGGCGAGGTTTTATGGTTGTATAGAGAAGGGTATAGCGGTACAGATGGGTACATTGATATGTGATGTACTGTAAAGGACGAGGTTTTATGGTTGTATAGAGAAGGGTATGGCTGTACAGATGGGTACAATGATATGTGGAGATGTACTGTAAAGTGCAGTGCGAGGTTTTATGGTTGTATAGAGAAGGGTATAGCGGTACAGATGGGTACAATGATATGTGATGTACTGTAAAGTGCAGTGCGAGGTTTTATGGTTGTATAGAGAAGGGTATAGCTGTACAGATGGGCACAGTGATATGTGATGTACTGTAAAGGACGAGGTTTTATGGTTGTATATAGAAGGGTATAGCGGTACAGATGGGTACAATGATATGTGATGTACTGTAAAGTGCAGTGCGAGGTTTTATGGTTGTATAGAGAAGGGTATAGCGGTACAGATGGGTACAATGGAATGTGATGTACTGTAAAGTGCAGTGCGAGGTTTTATGGTTGTATAGAGAAGGGTATAGCTGTACAGATGGGCACAGTGATATGTGATGTACTGTAAAGGACGAGGTTTTATGGTTGTATAGAGAAGGGTATGGCTGTACAGATGGGTACAATGATATGTGATGTACTGTAAAGTGCAGTGCGAGGTTTTATGGTTGTATAGAGAAGGGTATAGCGGTACAGATGGGTACAATGATATGTGATGTACTGTAAAGTGCAGTGCGAGGTTTTATGGTTGTATAGAGAAGGGTATGGCTGTACAGATGGGTACAATGATATGTGGAGATGTACTGTAAAGTGCAGTGCGAGGTTTTATGGTTGTATATAGAAGGGTATAGCGGTACAGATGGGTACAATGATATGTGATGTACTGTAAAGGACGAGGTTTTATGGTTGTATATAGAAGGGTATAGCGGTACAGATGGGTACAATGGAATGTGATGTACTGTAAAGTGCAGTGCGAGGTTTTATGGTTGTATATAGAAGGGTATAGCGGTACAGATGGGTACAATGGAATGTGATGTACTGTAAAGTGCAGTGCGAGGTTTTATGGTTGTATAGAGAAGGGTATTGTGGTACAGATGGGTACAATGATATGTGATGTACTGTAAAGTGCAGTGCGAGGTTTTATGGTTGTATAGAGAAGGGTATTGTGGTACAGATGGGTACAATGATATGTGATGTACTGTAAAGTGCAGTGCGAGGTTTTATGGTTGTATAGAGAAGGGTATAGCGGTACAGATGGGTACAATGGAATGTGATGTACTGTAAAGTGCAGGGCGAGGTTTTATGGTTGTATAGAGAAGGGTATAGCGGTACAGATGGGCACAATGGTATGTGATGTACTGTAAAGGACGAGGTTTTATGGTTGTATAGAGAAGGGTATGGCTGTACAGATGGGTACAATGATATGTGGAGATGTACTGTAAAGTGCAGTGCGAGGTTTTATGGTTGTATAGAGAAGGGTATGGCTGTACAGATGGGTACAATGATATGTGGAGATGTACTGTAAAGTGCAGTGCGAGGTTTTATGGTTGTATAGAGAAGGGTATAGCGGTACAGATGGGTACAATGATATGTGATGTACTGTAAAGGACGAGGTTTTATGGTTGTATAGAGAAGGGTATGGCTGTACAGATGGGTACAATGATATGTGGAGATGTACTGTAAAGTGCAGTGCGAGGTTTTATGGTTGTATAGAGAAGGGTATAGCGGTACAGATGGGTACAATGATATGTGATGTACTGTAAAGTGCAGTGCGAGGTTTTATGGTTGTATAAAGGAGGGTATAGCGGTACAGATGGGCAGAGAATGCGCAGTGTAAGTTATATGTTAAGTACAAGCCGAGGTTGTGTGTTTGCATAGAGAAGGGTATATCTGTCCAGGTCCGCATGGACGGCTTACAGGTGGCACACATGGTTTATAACTGTGCAGGTATGTGCCGGCGCGAGGTTTACTGCTGCCGAGGCAGACAGTGGGCCTGGTGTACACGAGATATGGTTTTGTATCCGCATAGGCGGGTGTGTGAAGTTCGGGTGTTGTGATGTACATCACAGGGCAGCAGAACCAGCGAGGGCACGTGACGTCACATCTCTGAGTGGCGGGACTGAAGTGTGAGTCTTTTCTGGATATGTACACATCGGTGTGGCCCGACCCCTTCCCAACTACCCACCCCCGGCTCCGGTGACTGCCCCTGGCCCAGGGCAAGGCCTGTCACTGGCTGCATTGTGATGGTGTCCGGCCTGCCTGTGATGGGGGGCGACGTCCGGGACACCTACCCAAAACGCCCCCTACGGACCCCCTGCCCTGCCAGAGACTGCACCAGAGGCCAGCAGGGCGAAGGCGTGTCAGGGAGGGGAGAAAGAGACAGCCCCGGGAGAGTGTCCCCATGCAAGAGAGAGCACGAGAGGCCAGCAGAAAGAACTGTCAGTAAGGGGAGGAAGAGACAGCCCCGGGAGAGTGCCCCCTCCTGCAAGAAACAATACGAAAGATCAGCACAGAAAAGGGTGTCAGTGAGAATATTTAGAGACAGCGAGGAGAGAGTGCCCCCTGCAAGATAGAGCACGCAAACGAGCGGGAAAAGGCTCAGAAAGGCAGGGGCTACAGTGAGGGGAGAGTGAAAGACAGACGTGAAAAAGTGCCCTCTGCGAGAGAGCACCGAAAAAATAGGACAGAATACCAGCAAGGCCGTCCGCCAAAGAGACAGCCAGCAGACCGCAAGGAGAGAGGAGAAGCAGCGGCGAGGTATTCGTCAGCGACAGAAGTGACAGCAGCAGGTGCCGGTGACTGCAGGACACTCCCCGTCCCTGGAGCTCAGACAGACACCTCGGCCGTCCGTCTGACAGGAGCAGCGCAGCCCGGCTCACCATGGTAAGAGAGTGCCGGGCCTCGTTCTACCGCACGGGGGGCGGTGGGGGGCTCGGGAGTGCGGGGCTTCGGGCATGTGGTGGGTGAGCCATGTGTGGGGCCGGTGTCTAGAGGGCGACCGGCCACTTCCTTGTGTGGAAATGCGGGGCCAACTTGAACTTTGCATTGGAGCGCACTGACGGCGGGGCTCGAATACGTCTCATAGTCACAAGGGAAAGCTTATTTATTTATTTATTAAAAGTGGGGGTCGGATCCCTCAAGCGATAACCTCCTGTTTGTCGGTGCAATTGCACATATGGTTGCTGCCACTCCCACAGAGACAGGCATGGCTGGGAAGCAGGGGGTAGGTAGACTGCCAGGGAAGAGGTGCAGTCTGATGAAAGGGCGCGGCCTTCTGCGAGACAGACAGCTGTATATAGAGCCGTGCTGTGGGCGACAGATGTGAAACTGGGGACACGGAGATTATATAGAGACATCATGATGACAAGGACAGAAGTCACGTGATGCACACCCTAAAGAGTTTTTTAAAAGACACCTGGATAAAACACGACAGTCACTGGAGGTGTGTGGCTCAGAGATCAGGGCACGGCGCACAACCCTGATACGAAAAACAGCTTTGGAGGAGAAACAGGTATGGGGAATAGACTGCACTTCAGAACACACATGCATCTGGGGAAAAGGGGCCTTAACAAGGGGGGAGTAACAACCCAGAAGAAAATGGCAATATCAGAAGACATAAACCCAAGAAGGAATGCATGCAAGGAGCCATCTGGGTTAAAGAAAGCAGTTCAGGGAAAATGGCAATATAAGAGAGAGAGCAGTCTAAGAGAACTAGGGAATAGGCACCAATCCTGGATACAGAAAGCCCAGGAGAACAGAATAATCTTGGGGAAATAGTATCGCAGGGCACAGCAAACGAGTAGAAAAAGTGGTCTAGGAAAAGAGCCCCCCAGAGAGGATAGAACAATTCAGGGGACATTGAATAATCAAGGGAAAAGAGCAATCTAAAGGAAACTTAAAAATCCAGGTAAGGCGAGCAATCAAAGGAAAATCAAATAATTAAATGGAAAGAACAATGCAGTTGAACAAAGCAATCCAGGGAAAATAGCAATCTAGAGAGAATAGAGCAATCCAGAAGAAACAAAGAAAGAAGAGGCGCATTAGTGCCAGGAGTCCCCATGACCTCAAGAACCACACCCGAGGCTTCGTGGAGAATCATTGCAGAAGAGAGCCTTCCTAGAACCCAGGCGGACCTGGCAAACCTCTGGCATCTCTGCACCCTATGCATCAGAAGAGCGCTGGCAACAAAGGACTCTTGTCTGCTGATAACCCGGCACTACCCCCGCGACCTGCCCACGGGCTGGCTGTGGGGCCCTGCATCATCTATCCTTGAACTCAAGACAAACTTAGGTTCCCCTTTCATCTCAGACCCTGGATGTGCTCTACTGGCTGGCCTGAGTTCAGAAGTATTGGACACGTCATCCTACAACTTCAATTCCAGGGAGGTCTGACTGCCCCCTACCCTTAACAAATAGTGCCCCATTGTTCCGGTGAATACCAACCAGTCCAGGAGGTGCCTTCGGTCCTGTTGCTGAAGAATATTAAATGCAAGTAGGGGTTAACAAGATAAAGACCCCTGAAGCTTATACCTCCATCTGAGTGGCAAACTACAAGATTCCTATCAGTCTTCTAGTCCCATCCTGGGCTTGGGAACCCTGTAGCCAAGGCACCCCATAGCATAATACTTTGTCTGGTTTAGTTTTGCCTACCAGTAGCATCCTTTTCATTTCTGTTCTCAGTTTGCCTTAGGGTGGCGGGTTGGGGTGTGCTCAGATGTTTTGATCAATAGACTTTGTGCAATTGTTTCACCATGGAGGTATGTTCACACTATACATTTCTAAACACTGGAGTAATGTTTGGGGTCATTTTGCGGTCACAGACAGTGACAGGACCTTCTAATTTTCTATGTTGTACCTTTCTTATGGGCCTATACATTGACCTTCGCGTGTATGATCAGTATGTATCTAAAGCTCTAAAGCGACAACCACCTCCTAGAATAAGGGCATCAAAGCTACCTTTGCAGAGTCAGGATTGCAGAGGAAGCGCCTGGATATCCAATTGGAGTGCAATAGCTCCCTAGGTTTTGGATCATCAGCGATAAAATACTGAACCCACAACGGATACTGCCCGCTAACCATTAACTGTCCCAAAACTCGAGAGAAGAAGCCAATGCTCAGATTCCTCAATCCAGACTAACTAGGCATGCAAGGTATCATAAAGAAGATAGAGGGGCATATGGTTCTTCTGCCTCTTGTAATCCATACATTGGGGGGAAATCAGAAATGAGCTGAGGTAGGGAGTAAGTCTGTCGAGTACACTGCTGACGTAGCAGTTAAGCCCATCATGTAAACGCATCGTACTCCAGTAGCACTACAGTGTAGAAAATAGAGGATTCCTTCAATTTCAATCAATACAAAAATAATGGCCTCTGATTGCTGCTGCTCTTCTCCAATAATGACGATTGGATGTCGTACTATAGAGAGACATCCATGTTTAGGGACAGTGTTTATCTGCAATTTGAGATGAACAGATTGTCTCAAACATTGGATTAAAATAGATTTTATAGGGGCTAATATGCTACAATCCTTCAAAAAGAGGCAATACAATCCTTTTGTTACTATAGGCATTTGAAAGAAACATGGATTTGTTGATGTTATTTGCGATTAGTATATCCGACCAATGAGCACTGGCATTTGGTGGTTTGGTTTGTTTGGTTTTACTTAATAGATTCTTGGACACCAGATATGGTCTACAATACATGGATATAGTTTGGGGCTAAAAAAGCAGTTTAGTCGTTTCATCCAATGTCGTATAAACAATATTGAACCCTCTGTTTAAACACTGGCAAGCTGACACATCTTTTGGGGGATACAAAGAAGTTGGTGTATTCTAAACAATTCTATACATACTATAAAAAGTAGCTAAATTATACATTTTACAATATTTCATTGAATTTAGATACCCATTCGATTTATAAGCCACTAACTGGCACATGCATCAACAATGCCATTTGCGATTCCTTAATAGCGAAAAATAAGGATTCGCTAATAAGGAATAGCAAAAGGCTATGCATGTAGAAATCGCTTACAAAATAGCGATTTCTAAACATTCCTTAATTGCTACTCGCAAATTGCGAGTCGCAATTAAGGAATACCTCCCCATTGATTCCTATGGGCCTAGAGGCCCATAGGAATGAATGGGAAGACTTTCTCAATTTGCTAATCTCAATTAGAGAATCGCAAATTGCTCATGCTATTTCAAGGGTGCCAGGGCGTCAAAAAGACACCCTGTTGCACCCCTGAAATCTGCATATGAATACATCTTGCACACACACATGCCCCAAGGGCATGTGTGTGTGTGTAAAATGGAACTTTGAAAAATGCACTTTAGTGCATTTTTCAAAGTTTTTGCAAATTACCATGAAGTTCAACTTCATGGTAATTTGCTTCCCCTATTAGCGAAATCACTAATTTTTAAACTTTCATGCATTGCATTTAAGGAATCTCAATTTGGGATTCCTTAAATGCAATAGCAATTTAAGGAATCGCAATTTAGAGATTCCTTAAATTGCGATTTTTGCATTCGGGATGATGCATCCCAAATGCAAAAATCCCAGTCGCAAAGGGGCAGATTCTGAGAATCTGCCCGTTTGCGACTGGCTTTTGCTTTGATGCATGTGGGCCCTAATATGCTTGTGGAATTGCTGAGGAATTGCCAAATCACAACATCAGATTCCTGTTCGTTTGCCACTCAATAATGCCCCCACCCATGACAAGGGTCACACCCTCGACCTGGCCTCGACCACCCTCCCATCAGCCAGCCTGACGGATATCAGTCCCTGCGCCTGGTCTGATCACTTTCTGATCAGGGGCCTGATTCTGCTCACGGGTCGAGTGGCCCATCCTCCCCCTGAGTGGAAAGTGCCGCGTGGGTGGAACAAAATAAAAGAATGTGACCTTGTCGGGACCCTGCGTATAGCAGCCCCAATGAGGCTGGTACAGGGAAACCTTGACCAGGAAAGCGAGTCCCTCTCACTCGGGCTGAGTAATGCCATTGACAAAGCAGCTCCTGCACGTAGGGAAAGAGTGAGGAACAAAGGCGAGGGGCCCCCTGGTTTAATGAGGCTTTAAGAGGGAAGAAACAAACACTGCACCAGTTCGAGAGAGCCTGGCGTAAAGTCTACGACCCAGGCGCTCGTCTGAATTCAAAACCGTGTTTGCAAACTATAAAAAAAGCCATTATAGCCAGTAAAGCGGAATATTACCAATCCAGGATCCGTCAACAAACAGAAAGAGACATTCCGGATTTTAAAGGAGCTGAGGCAGTCACAAGAACAGAAACCCCCTGTCCGCCCGCAAGACTGCAACAAGTTTCAGTCCTACTTTCTTAACAAAGTCAATGACCTCTTGACGGACATTCACCACACTCCCGTCGTTCACCGTCCCCCAGTGGTGGACCCTACACCCCTCCCCTATGGCAAGCCCCTCACTGTCATCCCAAAGCTCAACCATGACCCCCTGAGCCTCCTAATGGGCCGTGTCAAATCGGGGTCACCAGCAGACCCCTGCCCCCTAGGGTGTTTTGAATGGCACTTCCCTGGGTAGAGAGCGGGGTCCTCAAGTTGCGAAGTCGTTCACTTGAAATTGGCCATGTCCCGACCAACTTCAAGGAAGCTAGAGTCATCCCCCTGCTGAAAAAACCAGGGGCGGATACAAAGAACCTTAAAAACTTTAGGCCAATCTCACAGCTTCCTTTTCTGGCAAAGGTGCTGGAACAGCATGTGCTGAAAACCTTATCACACCACATAGAGGAAAATCAGCAACTCCAAATGAAACAGGCAGGTTTCAGGGCCCACCACAGTACAGAACTGGTAATGCTGGCAGTGACGGACGAACTTAGGCTTATGGCGGACAACAAGAAGCCATGCGCCCTGGTCCTGCTAGACCTGTCCATGGCATTCGACACGGTCAATCACAGCCAACTTTTGTCACGGATCTCGGAGTTGGGCATCCAGGGGCCGGCATTCCAATGGCTTTCGTCCTTCCTGGCAGACCGATCCCAAAGGATCCAACTGGCTGACCAGGTGTCTGATACCGGCGAGCTAACATGCGGTGTCCCCCAGGGTTCGGCGTTGTCTCTCCTTCTTTTCAAAGCCTATCTTCAGCCTTTGGTGGCCGCGCTGTGTCGCATGGAGGGCCAGGTTTTCAATTATGTGGATGATACCCAAATCATCATCCAGATTGACAACTCTCCCACGGCCCACGCACGGATGCAGCATATTCTGAAGTACACAGTCAACTGTATGACAGACAACTCCCTCAAAATCAACCCAGAGGTTCTGGCCATTACCACGCATATCAACCCTTAGAGTGGCCTCTTCTGGCCACAAGAGCTTGGCACTATTCCCAAGCCAGCCCAAGTCGTAAAAAGCCCAGGCATAAAAATTGATGCCAAGCTCTCCATGTCTCACCAGGTATCTTCCGTGGTGGGAACATGCGTGGGCCTGCTAAGACAGTTACGGAGACTCGCCCCCCTTCTCTCATTCACGGCACTCCGAATGGCAGTGTCAGCAATGATCATGTCACGATTAGACTATGGAAATTCCCTGTATATTGGCCTCCCGGAGAAGCTGCTAACGAAACTCCAGGTAATCATGAATTATGCTGCCAGACTGATTTTCAGGCTCCCAAGGCGGGCGTATGCCACCCCCCCCTACTGCAGCAGCTGCACTGGCTTCCGGTCAAGCAGAGAGCCAGGTTCAAGTGTCTATGCATAGCCCACAAAGCCATCCACGGTCAGGCCCCAGCATACATTAAGGACCGGCTGGTAAACTATGTGCCAGGCGGAACCTCCGTTCTTTAGATGTCGGCCTGCTGGCTTGCCCCCATTTTAGTACTTCCTCCAAAGGGGGCAGAGCCTGTTCCACAATGATTCCTCAACTCTGGAACAAGCTACCTGCATGTCTTCGTAAAGAACCCGTCCTCCTCCCATTCAGGAAGAAACTAAAAACACTCCTTTTTATTGAAGCCTGGGGCACAACCTAAGCCAAGTTTTCGATGCGCACTCCTGCAGATGTGCCAAGGTTGGGCTCTCTCTCATAGCGCTTAGAGACCGCTCGGTGATCATGCGCTTTAGAAATCCCAATTAACAATAACAATAACAAACTCAATAGGAAACAGGAATTCAGGAGCACCTGCAAGCGATGACCGACTGAAGATGCCACTTGTATGGGAGGGTATTAGAATCTATTGGGCACATAATAGTACTAGCTTAGTGCTCCTATAATAGCTGCCTTATTGGTGATTCTTGTCCCACCCATTTGATGAATTAGTTGGGTGGTCTCTAGAACTGGGCATGCCAATAAAATTGTTATCCTGAAGTGCAAGTCTTTTTAAATGCAAGGCTTCCAATAATTCTGCATCCGAGAATGTTCCTGCTTCTATTTGTGCTTGATACGTTTCTTTAGGATTCCCATCAAGTTGGTGAGCATTAATCCCAGTTCTTCTCAAGAAAGCATCACCTACCTGTGGCAGGCCTGGGCAGGATATGTCATCAAAGTATGTGGCCCCAAATCGGCTGAATCACAGATGATCTGTCAAATCAATCAGAAATACATTAGATACAATAGGCACAAAGATACAGCCCTGAATGCTCCTTTAGTAACATGGAACTATTCAGTGCATGTACCCGTAATGCCACAGAATATATATACCTTGAAAATGGGGACTGTGATAAATTGCCTCATTTGGTTCCCTGCTTTCCGCAGTCCCTCAAAACTGGCGGAGTGTTATCGTCACAGATCAATCGATTCCATACGGTGACGCATTCTTTATTTTTCATCATCAATACCAGCCTCATCCTCTAGTCTTCTGCATCAAGGAATCCCTTAATCCAGCCTGACATACGGAGATAAGACTGACCGCCTCATGTAGAGGAGGAATGTAACTGGACATTTTCCCAAAATTGGCAGATGACCTGTCTGCCTTCCTTTGTTTCCAACCTCCAAATGTGATGGGGAACTGCTGTGTATCCCATGGCGCAATGTATAAGGCAACCAGTCTGTCTTATTTTAGAAGAGCTCTCAGTTTGTCGTAGAAAACACATTCCCTTTCTTATTACCTTTTATGTCAGGCAGTTGCATAGAACACATATCTTTCATTTTATTGGATCCCTGGGTCAAGCATAGGTTCCTGGGT
The DNA here is from genome assembly GCF_964204655.1 of Triturus cristatus. Taxonomy (NCBI): domain Eukaryota; kingdom Metazoa; phylum Chordata; class Amphibia; order Caudata; family Salamandridae; genus Triturus; species Triturus cristatus. The sequence goes on from NC_140585.1 coordinate 292,373,780, forward strand.
TTCACATTAACCCTTAACACTGCCCTTTAGTTGGTAATCACATAATTAAACTGTGTGGTTGGCGGGTGTATTTGGATAAATAAACCTCCAAGAGGAAAATGTAAATAAAAGGTGGACATTTGTCGCCGTGGGAAGGATGATCTTCTCTCTGCAGGCGTGCTAAATGACTACAGAGATATGAACAAAAGGTTACAGCATTCCACTGCTTGTTTCTTACATTGTTGGAGTGTTTTGTAAGGTTGATCTGGCTGATTGGCTTGCCATGGTTGGTATCCGGGCCTCGAGGTGGTGTTGGCTGGGTATGTGTGGTTAGGTTTCCAGGGAGGACAGTTGCAAATTTTACTAGAACTGTAATTCTAAACTTTTGTAGGGTTTTACTTTTCCCTTTTCAGAAACATTTGTGATTTCTCTATTAATCGGGTCTAGCTTGATGAAGGCACCTGAAGCCAATTTCTGTTTTGGATTGTGGCTATATAATGAAGTTGATTCTGCAATGTGGATTCCACAGTCCACCAAGGTAGACTTCAGGTAGATCTTTCTCAGCTGCTTGCCAGGTGCAGTGGCATAACAAAGGCACCCGCAGCCCCTACAGTGCGCATGGGGCCAGAGCTGCAGGGGCCCCACTCAGCACAGGATCTTGGCCTGAGCACTCCTGAGTGAGTCCGGAGGGGGCCCCTCCATGTACTTTGTAGAGGTGGGGCTCAAGATTCGTTATGCCACTGCAGAAGGGTACACTACAGTAAAGTACTCTCAATTTAGGTTTCTGCTACAGAGTTTTAGCTGTCTGTTGGCCAGATGTTTCGTTTCCAATATGCATGGAGTAGGGTTTGGTAAGACCCTTGCTCATGATTGGAGGGCAGTGATCTGATTGGTTGACTTATTTCCTTCCATTGCTGATTTTGCTTGAATTAAGGGAGCTACACTTATCCTTTAACACTCCATCAGAGTGCATGTGTTTCTTTGGTCTCTCCCCAGTCTGCTGCATCTCCCTTCACTTTTCCCTTCCTTCTCCCCCTCATTCTGTTTTGCTTACCATCAGCTCATCAATGGCTTTCACCACCTCACCTCTTGCACAATATCCCCACCATCCCACTCTTCTGTTGCCCCTATGCCCTCCCTGTTTGGCACCACCTTCCTACCAATCCCACATTTTTTAACGAATTTGCCACTGCCATGTTATTTACGGGCATCCATCTTAACGTGTTTTTTGTTTCCATTTCAAGATGGCTGCCGAAGAGTGTACATGAATGCACTACCGCTCCCTTTGCGGGGGGCGTCTACTCTCCTTGATTTTAGAAGAGGTCTCAAAACCTGGCTGTTTTCCCAATAGGTCTGCCAGTAGTTTTGCTTTTTGTTTATCTTTTAACCTCTTTTAGCTGTGTTGTGTTGTTCTGAAATCTGTTCCCCTTACCTAAAAGCGCCGGGACACTCTTTTTGAGTAACCGTTGCGCTATACAAAAGAATAAATAACATAACATAACATAACATAACAGTGGGTTCCTGGAAATGGATTTGTATAATTTTAATAAACCCATTCAAAGATGGCCACCATGGATGTGCACACATCCACTGTGGCCCTCTTTGAATGGTTTTGTTCAGATCTTACAAATTCAAAGGGTTGTAAATACACTGTGCCATTTTTGAATGGGTTTGTTAAAATATTATAAATGCATTAAAAGATGGCCCTCATGGATATGTGCACATCTACTGCGGCCATCTTTGGATTAATTTCTAATGCCTATTACTATACAATTAAAGTAGATCAGTTCTGCTAAGAAGTACTGCTACTATACCATTAACGTTTATCAGCTCTGCCGAGAAGTTCTGTTACTATTCCATTAAAGTATAGCAGTTCTGCTGAGAAGCACTGCTACTATTCCATTAGAAGTATAGCAGTTCTGCTGAGAAGTACTGTTCCTATTCTATTAAAAGTATAGTACTCCTTCCGAGAAGGACTGTTACTATTCCATTAAGTATAGCAGTTCTGCTGAGAAGTACTGTTCCTATTCCATTAAAGCATAGCAGTTCTGCTGAGAAGTACTGTTCCTATTCCATTAAAGCATAGCAGTTCTGCTGAGAAGTACTGTTCCTATTCCATTAAAGCATAGCAGTTCTGCTGAGAAGTACTGCTACGATACTATTAAAGTATATCAGCTCTGCTGATGTATTCCATTAAAGCAAAGCAGTTCTGCTGAGTAGGTGCTGTATTTTCGCAACAGTAATAGTTATGCTGAAAAGTGCCAGTACTGTTGCTTTAAAGGTATAGAGGTCATGCTAAGAAGTGCCCGCATTCTTGTTTAGAGCAAACATTGCTGCCGGTCGCAGACAGATTGACAGCTGCCTATTGAAAGCTCTGCCTTGGTCGTATACCAGCACTGCGACCTGCAAACACTGACCGAGTGAGCCTGATGCACACACAAATGCTACAGGGCCCTCAGATGAACAGTTCGGAATGACACACCACGCCAGGGGTGCCATTTTAAACGGTTTTGGGCATCCGCTAAACACCCCTACGTGGATTTTTAGGCACAAACCACAGTGCTTCAGCAAATACTCCCAGCCATCTGGCTGAAGAACAATGAAACTGTACAGGAAGAGCGTCATTATTTTCTGGAGTACATTAGAGAACTTCGATTGGTCTGTGGTTTCACGGAAACAGCCCCTCACCTAGCCTTTGGCTTGTGGTTTGTGGTTTGCGGCTTCTGCTGTATGTGGCACGGCGAACGGAAGCTAGAACCAGCCTGCCTGCAGCAGAGCGGATACCGACGAGCAGATGCAGGGAGGTGAGCACCAGGAGGGACTAAGATGCAGGAGATCACCAGAAATAGAGCTCATCACTGTGCACCGCGCTGACAAGCAGAAGAGCCTCTCAAGTTGCTGCAGTTAAGATGTGAGGTTTTAATGGGAGAAGTTTAAGGAGCAGATCTCCAGTCTGTCTTCAGGGCGGCCTGATCCCGCCATACGGAGGTTCTTTGTAGCCAAGCCCGGTCTGTATATTTGAATGGATGAGTATTTGCCTCTGGCCCCTTAACTTCGAGACCGAAACTCCACTCAAAGCAGCTCCTGGTCAGAAGTAGCCCCTCTACAAGTGACAAACACGCTGTATCGGTAATCAAAGCCACAAACTGCTTCAGTGACTCCTCGCCTACTTCCCTAGTTCAACATCACCAATCCCTTCTTCTCACCTTGGAATATTCCATGATGCAGTAAAAACATGTCAATGAAACCAAGTACTTAAAACCTCACTTACTACCACCAGTCACCAGTAGCAAGCAAAACAAGCATTTGCAATGCAATAGGTCTCGCGTTTATAAGAGTTTGAGCTATTAGCCTTGTAAAATTACAATGCCTTTTATTTATGTTTTGGTTTTAAAACAAATAAAAGGCATTGTCATTTACAATGTCAGTAGCATAAACTCTCATAAAAGCAGTGTGTGGAGTGCAGCAGTGTGCCGCGTGCAGCAGTGTGCGGCATGCAGCAGTGTGCGGCGTGCAGCAGTGTGCGGCGTGCGGCAGTGTGCGGCGTGCAGCAGTGTGAGGCATGCAGCACTGTGACATGCAGCGGCGTGCAGCAGAGGGTGAGGAGAGACACGTGTGGAGGGTGAGGAGAGATGTGTGGAGGGTGAGGAGAGACACGTGTGGAGGGTGAGGCGAGACACGTGTGGAGGGTGAGGAGAGACACGTGGAGGGTGAGGAGAGACATGTGGAGTGTGAGGAGAGACACGTGGAGTGTGAGGAGAGACACGTGGAGGGTGAGGAGAGACACGTGGAGGGTGAGGAGAGACGTGGAGGGTGAGGAGAGACGTGGAGGGTGAGGAGAGACGTGGAGGGTGAGGAGCGACCCGGAGGGTGAGGAGAGAGACGTGTGGAGGGTGAGTAGAGACGTGTGGAGGGTGAGGAGAGACATGTGGAGGGTGAGGAGAGACGTGTGGAGGGTGAGGAGAGACACGTGGAGGGTGAGCAGAGACACGTGTGGAGGGTGAGCAGAGACACGTGTGGAGGGTGAGGAAAGACACGTGTGGAGGGTGAGGAGAGACACGTGTGGAGGGTGAGGAGAGACACGTGGAGGGTGAGGAGAGACGTGTGGAGGGTGAGGAGAGACGTGTGGAGGGTGAGGAGAGACACATGGAGGGTGAGGAGAGACCAATGTGGAGAGTGAGGAGAGACCGTGGTGGAGGGTAAGGAGAGACCGAGGTGGAGGGTAAGGAGAGACCGAGGTGGAGGGTAAGGAGAGACTGAGATGAAAGGGATTCAGAAGTGGAGGAGAGAGAGAGGGGTGGAGGATGAGGAGAGACAGTGGTGGACTGGGGGGGAGGGGAGGATATCACTTTTACTTCCTCTCCTAGTGTAAGGTAACGCCCCCACCCCACAGGCCCTGCCGGGGCAGAGAGCAGATCACTGTTCGCATCAGCCGTCACCCGAGACCGCTCCGTACTTGTATGTAAATAGAGGTTCACTATCTGTTGATAATGGGATTCACTTGGGGGGCTGACTTACCTCATCCACCCCCAGGGCCAACACTGAGAAGGCATCAGAGACCTGGTGCTGCCTATGCTGCAGTACTGCGAGAGAGAGGGATGGGGGGGCGGGCAGAGGAAGAGGAGTGGGGTTAGAGAAGGGACAGGTGGGGAGAGAAAGAGGAGAGAAGGGACAGAGACAGAAAAGGAGCAAAAAAAGAATTAGAGAGAGTAAAGAGGAGAGTTGGGGAAAATGAAAACATTACGAGAGAACATGTGGCAAAGAGGTGGAGAGAGAAGATGGGAGAGAGTAAGGACGCAGCCAATAGATAGGGCAGATACAAAAAGAATCGAAACAATCCAAAAGTATTTTCCAAACGCGTAAATAACCACGGGCCAAACAACTGATCTGCAATGAAGCATCCGAATCCGGTATATCATGACGTTAACCATGTTATAAAAAATAAATAAAATAAAAAAAACACCCAAAAACACGTATACACCATGTTGCCCCTTTTCCATGCAATGTATTCTAAAACGCCATTCTCATTCATACATTCACAGCAAACCTGTTCACAAGAGTGACAGAAAATGTGGTATTAGTGTTAAATTTTTGTTTACATCCATACCCGCTCACTTATGCAATTAAAGGATTCATGACCACACGGTTAAACAAAATGTACTGATTGGCCTTGCCGTGAAGGAGAAACACGTGTTGACACACACTCCCGATCTGTGAAACGTTCACCCCACTTTCTCGAAATTGAAACCAGTGCATGTGTCCGACGAACTTCCTGCCGCTTATCTGAATGCACCAGTGGCAGAAGATAGTCCCCATCTTGCAACAACACAATGAAAGGGAGGCATGTCTGTCTCTCCCCACCGCCACATGTCTCTGAGTCTTACTGTCTCATGCGAGATCTCCCTCTAGGAGACAGCTGACACCGACTCTTCCCCTGAGACAGTATGGGAGATGCGTGTGTGTGCATAGTGTGTGTGTCTATATGTATATATCTGTGTGTATGCATGTGTGTGTGTTTGTATGTGTATATGTTTGTGTATGCATGTGTGTGTTGGTGTGCAAGTATGGGTGTGTCATTGTGTTCATTTGTCTTCATGGATGTGTACACATGTTTGTGTGTATACCTATGTCTGTGTATGCATGTTTGTGTGTATGTATATGTGTTTGAGTATGTTGGTGTGCGTGCTTGTTTATATGTGTATGTGGGGTTGGTGTGTTGGTGTGCATGTATATGCATATGTTTATGCATGTCTGTGTGTGTTTGTATATGTTCATATGTGTGTGTAAATGCATGTGTGTGTTTGTCATTTTTCTATCACATACTAAAACATAAATGCTTCAGACTTTCACAGCAGTGCGGTGAGCTCAAATGATGCATCTTTCGTGCAATTCTGAAGTGTAATGAAAACAAAGATGTTGATACAATCAATAGAAATGAAGGCATACTTATTTCCTAAACCCAATTTCCATACATTATAGATTGTGACATCTTTATCAGTAACAAGCATTTACAATGCAACGGTCTCGGCATTGTGAAAGTTAGAGCTATTGGCATTGCTCTTGACATTATTTTTGTTTATGTTTTTGTTTTTAAAACATTTAAAGAAACGGCATTGTCATGAGCAATGCCAATAGCTCTAACTTTAACAATGCCGAGACTGTAGCATTGTAAATGCTTGTTCTACTCTCTAACAATCGGCACAGCTGTGGCCAAGCAAGCGCCCCCTCCCACGACATTTCCTTCCAAAGAAATGAAATCGCTGCCGTACTAATCCGGGGTGCTTTCGTTGAATTGCAAAGTAACAGACCTCTAGTACATTTTCAATTTAGTTTCCTCCGGATACATAAAAACCCTTATCAGTCAAACTGATTGTCACCCAAACTTCAATAAAGTAATGTAACAAAAAAACAAACCAAAGTAATTTGTGAATCCAAGGCCGTTAAATCTTTCTTCCGTCACCCGAAACTTTTTGCAGCCTGATTGTAATAGCCGATGGACACCGGATTTATGTATGTATACACTACATATGTGTGTAGCACCCACACGGTGAATTGGAGAGTTTTAGGCACTACAAAGAAGCAACAATGCAAACAATATATATAGATTTAGTAATTTGAAGGAAGGCCCACTATGATCTATTGACTGAGCTAACGTCCGAATTTTGTTTTTGAACTTGGGCAATTGCCCTGCATCCGGGCCGCTTCTAGGCACTGTACATGTGTAGAAAATGCAAAACAAACCACGAGCGCCAGGGAGACACAGCAAAGAAACTAAAACTGCGGAATTCGAAGAGTACACAATTCCACATGCCTTTGTGTCTTATATAGCGCCCACATGTCTGATTTAAGGCTGCTTCAGACTGCGCGCTTTTATAGATCTATATAAAGACAGAGACGTACTCTGACCACCAGGCGCGCAACACCCATTGGGCTCACCGGGCTTCAGCCCCCCCCCCCGTCATGTGTGTCAGCCCGGCTGAGACAGCCTCGCGGGCTGGCGTCCGTCTAATTGCAGCCGCACCTGAGTACTTCACGGGTCTTTAAAAGACCATTTACACGTTAATGAAGCTTTTGTTGCGTTTTCGCCCCTTCTTACAGCCACTCTGCCTATGGCTGAAAGACTTAGCCCCCCCCCCCCGAAATCTTTTTCAGCCCCCCCCGAAATTTGGCTCTAGTTGCCCGCCTGCTGACCACCCAGAAAGTGCTTCAGGTCTCACAGAGGTTATTGAAGGCGCTACATAAACACCAATGGAATACAAATTAATTATAGTGCAACTCGCAGTGGGCACGTTAAAAGCTGCTGCTAAAGAAAATAAAACAGTTTACGATACACAGTGAAGAGCTCGCATCCTATTCCACGCGCACCCCGTCGCTCAGTCCAGAATAGCACTCATCTTTCATCCTGTATCGTGGGAAGGAGTGCTCTAGTGCCACCGGGTCTCACCTGATCCCCCACAGCCGCCTGCCCCCGTGTCCCTCGCGGCACGTCGGGCCCTGGTCAGCACTCCATCGCCTCGGGGGTATCTGACCCCGCCCCTGGTTTCTCTGACTGGAGCCGACTGGCGCCCTCTCTTCCTGGCAAGCACTGCTTGCCCTCCTCGTTGGCAATGGCCTCGATGGCCTGGTAGAGCTGGTGGGCCAGGTGCTGTCTGTCTGCGGGCTTGCGGCGTCTCCGGACGTCCCTGCGGAGGTCGTAGACGGTGTCTGCGGTGTCTAGGAGAAGGGCCTCCTCGTAGCGCCCCAGCAGCAGCAACAGTTGGAGCATGCGTACCCTGAAAACCTCTTCGGGGTCTACCACCCCTGCCTGGGCACACTCGAGAGCCAGGCGCACCCTCTCCATCAGCGCCGCGAGCCTCATGACCGCCAGCTGGTGTCGCTGGGAAGGGGATTCGCCTTCGCCCTCTCCCTCCGTGGTGAGGGTTCACAGCTCAGCGAGAGGGGGAAAGAAGCCGTGTGATGCTGGGCAGTGCAATACGATGCCAACCCTTGGGTATGGACCGCCTTTCTCCGAGGCACAGCAAAAATGCCTCGGAGAAAGGGAGCCTCATTTTCGGATTTGGGGGCGTGTTTTGCTGTTGTCTCCTCCCTGAGACTTCTCGCAAAAAACACGCCCCCCGATCCGAAAAAGACGGGGCTTCAACGGAGTGACTGGACCTCTTCTCCAGTGGCTGGCCAGCATTTAAGAGGCCAGCCAATGGAGAACAGGAGAGAAGAGGGGCGGGTGCAAGCTCCTCTTCTCAATGACATTAAATCTCCGGACTTCCGGTCTGCCGACCGGATGGTCCCGAGACCTAAAACGGACTTCCGGTCTGCCGACCGGATGGTCCCGAGACCTAAAAAAACGGTGTGACTGCGCAAATGTAGTGGCCAGTTCAATAGAAGATGTGTCCTCTGTAATGACGTGGCGCTGCCATGCTTTAGTGAGATATCTGTGAGAGTGTTCTCGAAGGAGCGCCAGCACCTACTTACTACCCCCTGACCACTGTCCCGCTAAACACAAGGGCCGCACGTGTTCACTGTGTGGCGCCTGGAATGTTCACAATCTTTACGGCTTCAGTGATGTAACGCCGATGGCAGCCCCCACCCCCCACTCTGACATTGTTCCAGCACCCCTGGGAGGCACAGACGTAGATCAGCATGTGGCAGTGCCGCCTTCTGCAGAGGTGCTGGTGCCACCTCGCTGCCCAGAGGCCGAATGCTTCTTACTGCCAGGGACCCTCGCATGAACGACTAGCCCTGGGGTCATGACTCATGTGCAATGTACGATCCATCCATGACCCATAGACCCATGAGGACAAGCCCAGCCCCACAAATGTTTACCTGCGCAGGATGAGCCGTTGAATCATGAATAACACAAGAGCTGTGATAGCACAGTGCAAGCAGAGTTCAAAAAGGCACAGCCCAGCAATGCCATGGGAAATGAAATGACAGCAAGTAACACATTTATTGTTTATCTCTTGCCTCGCGCCTCTTTAGCTGTACAGTTTGATGCTTACCTGTGGGTGTTACTGAGCACAGCGCTGTCCAGTCCCATTGCAGAATGTGTGTGCCAGCTGACGCCTGGTACTGTTGTCTGAAGCAGCGGGTGTGCCAGAGGTCGAGCTCGAGTGTGATGGGAAGTGGGAGCGAAAGATGCTTCCTACCTGTACTTCACCTGCTCCTTCCCTGTGGGCCGGATTCACAAAACAGTGTCACCACCAAAGGGAAATTAGGAGGGCGCAAAGTGTCTCCCTGAAAAGGAGAGCTTTCAGGTAAGAGAAGCGGGGTTCGTGGTGGATACCTGCACCCCTCAGCGCGCACAGCTGTGAAAACTCCACCGGGTGGGTTGTTTTTTCCGCAGCCGTAAATGTAATGTGTGGGTGGGAGGATAGGAGTCCCCTGGAGATCTGAGGGGTGACCCCTGAAAATCTATGGCACCCATTCAAAATGCAAGTGTGTGCGTATTCACAGACCATCTTAATGGCTTTTCCTTCCGTAAATGCACACTTCAGTTACGAAAAACATTGGTGTAAGAATGAGAGAAAATATTTTATACATACGACTTATTTTTATGCGGCTTTAGGAGAGAGAATTCTCCCCGCGCAAAATTGTTAACCAGGTGGAAAAATATCAAACCGTGAAAAATAACTCCTGCACTGACCGTGTGGGTTCTTGACACGGTACACAAGCTGCAGGGGTACGATTCGGGGCCTGGAAAATGATCTTCCTACATTTCTAACGCACCCCTCGGAATTTGAGCATTCTTAAAAAACAGATCTAGACAAATCGTAGGTGTAAGACTGTGATGTGTAAGTCTGCTCCACTTTATTTGTTGTTAACCGGGTTATCATTAACAGTAAGTGCACTTCTAGGATAAAGCTGAGAATTGTCACTTTGAAAAGTGAAAAGGTTAGCAGCAAGTTAATGAAAAAATAAAAGCCAGTGGCATTTTTGGTAATTTCAGTCGTCTGTTTTCATACTTCTAAAAGCGCCCTCATCCATCCTTATGAAGCGACTCATAATTAGAGAGTAGAAATGGCTGCAAACAAGAAAACAGTCTCTTGTTTAGAATGAGCTTACTTTCGATGGAAGAGTGAAGTTATTCTGTAGCTCTGCCATTTATGTCCTGGTGACTTGCCGAGAAATGCTCCAAGATAAGGAAAACAAGCTTTGGAAACGCGGCCGCGAAAGTGAAAGTGATCGTGATTACGATCGCTACGGAGGAAAGACACATGGCGCTGCGCGCGTGCACGTTCACGTGCACTGTAGCTTTAGGCCACGGCAGCACTTTGAAAAGCCCAGATATAAAATGTCTCTTCGAGCCTTTGGCTCACGAGACCTAAAAACACTGTTCCAATCCTGGTGGTAGATGCATTGCATGGGACAAGCTTATAAACTACCCTAGATGGCAGCCCTGTTGAACCATCCAAGCGGCTGTGATGAAGGGTATATAGGTCATGGGCACCTCTCTCTGGATAGTGGTGAGTACTGTTTTCTCATCCTTCTTGAGCTCTCTGTGGCTGTCAACAGGACTGATCATGAGAGGCTGGTCTGAACCAAGGAGCAACACCTTGTATTTAGAGGGAAAGACTTAAACGTGGCTTAATGCGCAATTGCTACAAATATCAAATGAAGGAGAGAACGTGATGTTTACACTTTTGAGTCTGGATAGTGTTTACTTTAAAGTGCCGCATGAGTGCAGCAATAAAAGGACTGATGCATAATGCTAGCCTGTGTCTTTAATGAAATCAAGATTCTCCTACTATCAAGAACACTTGGTGAATCTACATTACTCTGAATTGAGAAATCCGTTTCAGAGAAAGAATCAAAGATATTTGGCTCAGTCGGCCATGTTTTCTTAAAGTAGAAGTCAAATAAATACTTTAGGTTACTTTTTTTAATTTACCAAAATTGTTGACTAGTTAATTTTTAACATGTGTTGCAGAAGTCATGGGGGAGGGTCAGTCAGATGCATGAGGCTTCTTGGGACGTGCCTGTCACCCAAATGCACGACTGACGTGATTGGTTCTGCATTGACCCAGACAGTTTTTCAGAGACGATCCTAACATGAGGCTGAGTGTACCTACCGCTGCCCTTTCCATCACTGGTCTTCCATATGACTGAATCAGAAGCACCCCACAACCCTTTCAGAGGCAGATCTGTCATACCACTGACCCCCACCCAGATATACGAGCCTCACAGGGGGGATCCCGGCTTTGGACTGCCCATTCCCCAGGCCCGCCAGCTCGCCATTGGTACTGCTGACATGAGACACACTCGATCAGAGATGATCTGGGCAGGAGACTGCAACGCTGCCGAGATGCACCAAGTATGTGACCCCTTCAGCCACTCTAGACTTTTTAGCAGAGTCCCCCTCTGGGACGTGTGATGTTTACCTTTTCCATTATCATGGGCTCAAAAGTCTCCGCTTGTGAAGTGCTCTTGGCTAATAAGCTACATCAACCTATGGCTATCACGTTTGACATTGGGCCCCCTAGCATGTAGGTGAGTGCCTGCGCCGTAGCCCTACCAGAGCTTCCGGGGCATATTACGGACTGTAACTGTAGGCATTTGATGTCCATGCTTTTCATCCGTGGACTGGTTAAGCTCTTTATCAGCACATGGAAAGTGAACACAGACAGAAGCCAGAACCAGTTCACAGAAATTTGCTGCAACATTTTCTAGAAGTTCAAAGGGAATATCACCAACAAACAAATTTACTTACCACTTGGGCGCGTAAAGAGGTCAAACAACTTCATTCTAGTCTTCGATCAGAAAGTGGAGGACAATTTCTGAGGCTTGACACGACCTTGTCTCTCCCCAAGAGGTCAACTTTAGTTCTAACTGTTCAGTCTCTCTGGTGCTGATGAGAGCTGTAATGGAGAAGTCATTATTAACCAGTGTCAGGCGGACTGAACTGTATCTTCAGCCTCAAAACTTATTTCAGTTATGATCAAAGCCGACTTCATCCCTTGTTCATCTCTACCCGTTCCGTCCCTGAATGTGGCCAAAGAGTCGGCAGTAAGAGTTATAGGCTTACTTAGGGGAGGGTGGGAAGCAGTCGCGGCTGGCATGTGTCACGGGTGGGGGGATTGCGCGGCGAGTCACGCGGGGGGTGTTTAATTAATAGTTAAAGAAATAATATTTAAACCTATCTTTTCGTCAGCCGGGTCCGGCGTCTTCAGAAAGCAGGCAGTCTCTCTCCCCCTCCCCTAAACCAATGGTCTGGACACCGCCCAGGAAGGGGCTTACGGGGAGGCCATGTTCTCCGTGTAGGCTGCATTGCAGCCTGCATGGAGAACTATAGAGTGCGCATGACTGGTTTGGGTGGCCCCAGAGGGCCAACCACACAGTCAGCGCCCTCAGCAGTGGGCACACCACTCCTCCCCTGCCCTAGAGCAGAGCCACCACCCGCCCGCCCCCAACCAAACCCTTCTGCTTTCTCGCAGTGCAAGACGCAAAAACATAAAATGATAGTTATTACCATTTTAAGTTTCTGCTTCTCGCACTGCGAGAAAGCAATGGGGCAACGCTTCTCCGCCCTAGTGGAGGAGCCGCTGGTGGTGTTAAATTGACATCTGCCATAAAACTGCAGCTGCCTCATCCCCCATCCTCTGTTTCTTACCACCCTTTGTGATGAGGAAACTGCTAAACAGTGGTTACAGTGGCAGAGCCGGCCTTATCAAACTCTCTCCCTAGCGGGAAACATCTTTTAATAGGAAGCCGGAATCACGCTGTGCCTTTCCAGCGCCGGCGATAGAACGACTGATTTGTTACCGCGCTTTCAGTCGTCACGACTTGCTTTAGCGGGGCACATTGGTGAAGCGGTGTCCAACACCTTCCCTACTGCTGCGCAGACTGGATTTGGATTAGTAAATGGTACTAATCTAAAGTCCAGCGCCCCCCAAAGGCAGAAGGAAGCGATGTAACTCTGCGCTTGTTCTAATGCCGGCTTTGGAAAGGCATGCATGCTAAACGCAGGCGTGATTCTGTCATACAACCCTCCCTATCTATTTGAGAGGTTCTCCCATTGAAATTACAAACATTTGAGTCTCACATCTTTCTGAAAGACAATTTCTCAATTCCTCGCTTGCTACTTGCAGTGCTGCTTTGCTCTTTTGTTAAACCCTGCACCCTACTCTCCTTTCTCTCTACTGCTCGTTCTCCTGTTTTTCTCAGAAATGTTACTAATACGGGTGAGGATCCCTCACACATTGTAAAGTGGCTTTTATACCACTTTTGGGTGTAGCAGCACTGTAGAAAACTAGTAGGAATACATGGGCTTGGGGATAAGTGCACTTACACAGTGCCCAGTCGTGACCTGCCTCCGTCATTATGTGACGATTGCTCTGGTGCACAAGTATATAACCTGCAACAGTGCAAGGCAGTCTTGCTCTGATTTGCACCAACTAACGAGCCACAATTGAGACTTTCACCAACTGATCAGGGCAAACATTTTATTCTATGTGACTCAATCAGTGCTCACCCTTCTGCAATACTGACCCATGCTGGTGCAAATCTGTGCATTCTGGCACAGGTGTATGTGATTGGGGATTTTTAAAGCCTTCATTGCGATGACCGCTGTGGCTCTTATAAAGAAGGCTGTAAACTTTGCCAAGTAAGTGCCTTTGTTGTGCCTGATAAGCAAAGTATTTCATTTTCCAGAAACAAACCCTGAAGAGTCTTCTTCGCTCCAAGGTAGAGTTCAAGGCAGCCCTCATATGGAATCATCAGGACATTTATGTGACATCTTCTCACCGACAATCTCTGGTTAGCCCTGGTTCTGGCTAGATTGCTCGCGTTACGGTGATCGGCTATGCCAGAAGACCCTGAAGTGCCCCGCCACATTTCCTTCTGTTTGTACCTGGGGTTTGGTGCACTCCCCGACCAAGGTGGAGTAGCGGCGGCACTAGGGTTGGTGTCACCCAGTGCGTAACTCATGGTGTCACCCCCTCACGACTTACCCCCCATGATGGACCTCCTCCGAGTCCGCCAGTGCCAAATAACGGGACCCTACAGAATCCTTAGTAACGTTTGTAAATTTTTAGCTCGTGGGCGTGGGCTGATGAAAACGGCGGACCGGGAGCCACGTGAGTGACCTGTTTCGAACGTCGATGTCCGGACATCGTATAGCTAATTGGACAATAATCTTGGCTGGCGGCCGGGTAACGAGTTCCTCCTGATTTATGTAGCGATTTAAAGCAGAGGCTGCAGAGGGCAGAGCTATGTATTGATAGAGAAAGTTTGGCCAGCAGCCAACAGCGTAACCAGATTATATAATAGTCTAGTCGCCATTTAATTTTTTATCTATTACTGTAACTATACACAATGCTATCTTCTGGAGGAGTTATTATTATACACGCAAAACAAAACTATAACATGTTTTTGTGTTTATAACTAACAGAACAGAGAGATTTTTATATTTCAATAATACATTTCTGTCGCTGGGCTGAAACAATGCATAAGAATAATTTCATAGAGTGACATAGAATCATAGACAGTAATATTTTGCATTTTGGTGTCACGGTGTCACCCTATGTGATGGTGTCACCCGGTGCGGTCCGCACCGCCGCACCCCCCTAGTGCCGCCCCTAAGGTGGAGCACGCTTGTGGCGCTCTGGACATCTTTCCTATCGACTGAACCTTCCCGAGCGCAGATACTGAGGCTTCTGCGGCTCACAGATTGCATCTGGTGAAGTTGAGACATTCTGGTGTTCTTCAGCTGGTTCAGCAGTGGCAGGGCTGAACTGCTATTCAATCAGGCTTTCTTGAGCTGATGTTCTGGGCATTAACTATAACTCGGCCTGCTACCATGGACAGCGCTCTAATAAATGATTTCATTAGACATATGATGAGTCTTGTTAGGAATGCTCTCATTTAACATGCTATAAGTAATGTACTATGAAAGGGTATAAGGAGTGCATGAAAAAGGCACAAGTTACGATTAATGTAGTGGGGCTAGTGAGTTCATAACACTGGAGGCGCAAGTTATAGGACGTTTCAGACAGGGCACAAGTTATAACTGTATGTTATAACGATAACTTTAGAATTATGTAGTTTAAGTACATTTTCAATGTTTTTTTACATTTTTATCAATGTTTTTCAAATCGTAGTGCTGTCGATTGGAGTTCCATTGTGTGGAGTGTCTCCAAGTGGAGTGTCATTAAAGTGGCATTGAGTGGAGTGGAGTGTTGTAGAGTGGAGTGGCAATGAGTGGAGTAGAGTGTCACACAGTGGAGTGTCATCGAGTGGAGTGTCAAAGTAGAGTTGAGGAGAATGTCGTACAGTGTAGTGTCATAGCATGGAGTACAATGGAGTGGAGTGGCGTAGACTGGAGGGGCATACTGTGTAGTAGTGTTCTAGAGTGGAGTGGCATAAAGTGGAGTGGTGTGGCGTAGAGTACAGTGGAGTGGCATAGAGTGGAGTGTCATACAGTGGAGTGCTATTGTCTGGAGTGTGGTGGAGTGTCGTAGGGTGGCATAGAGTGGACTGGCATAGAGTGCACTGGCATAGAGTGCAGTACAATGAAGTAGAGTGGAGTAAACTGGGGTGGAGTGGCATAGAGGAAGTTCCGTAGACTGCCGTAGAGTGGAGTACAGTGTGGTAGAGTGAAGTCGACTGTTATACACTGGCATGGACTGAGGAGTAGACACTCTACAATTCAGAATCAGTGCTCCTTTTGCGGATTGTTTTGCCCTCTCTTGGGTGTTAAATGGGTGGTTGCACCACTCCCAGAAGTGTCTGTCTATTCAGAGGTACTGCGGAGGGTGCAGGAAGGGGGGGGGGGACTCACAACCACTAGCAGTTTTGGTGCCTTGCTTCATGCTAGTAGGGATATCGTTGGGCATGGGGCCCACTTTTTACTGGATCCGGGCTCATCAGGCTCCGGTGTACAGCAAGTGAGTCAGCTCAGAGGTGCATCAGCATCCTTGTGTTGCCTTGTTGTTCCGAATCTCGATTCTTGTGTCGTTTCATTGTTCAGAAAGCGCTGGTAAGCTCTATCAGACTCTTTCTGTTCTGTATCAAACTCTTCAATTCTTCTGAGGTGGTTCTTCTTTTCGGTTTCCTGAATTGGATGGCTGGACTTTTCAGCAAATAATCAACAGGTTGGAGCTGGATATGGAGTGTCCTTTTTGCGGTCGCTTCAGCAGTGAGGTGAATGTGCAGGGGCATGTCTTTAGATAAACGTATCTGTTTCTAGAGTTGGTGGGTGTTGTTTTCTTATTCCCGTGTGAAAAAGTGTAGTAGGTTCTCCTCTGCATGAGAGAGTTGTTCCCAGAGTTCTTTTTTTTAGATGTTGAAAGGAGGGTAGAGATAGCAGCTCCCTGGGAATTATATATAGCCTCATCATCAGGGAATGAGTTAAAGCATCACTTTAGTAGAGGTGAATTTCTTCTCAAAGGTAGAATCTAGGCATCAGTGTAATCTAAGGAGCACTGTCCCTGAGGTGAGAGAAAATACAACCAAGAGATGATCATTTGAGAGGTAGTGTCCGCACAGGCCTATCGGATGAATGACTGGCCTCTAGTGTGGCCCGGTCACGTCATTGCCTGACACAGTGGTTGTGTGCTGAGGGCAATCCCCTCGAACGCAGTGATGCACAGCTGGACAGAGGGAATGAAGAACTGAGCGGGGAGGCTGTGTGAGCTTCAAAGGACCTCTACTCACTGGCAACAGCACCTCAATCAACGGCCGTGCAAGGAGGCAGTGAGGGCATGTGGAGCAATCCCTTTCCATGTCTTCAGCGTCATCAGGCTGCATTTTTTTTTTTTTTTTACTTTTTATTGTAATTATAATCAGGGCACAAGTGAATCAGACAGTACATATAAGCATTGTATCCAGACATCTCTGGTTTTTCAGCAATTGGCATATTGATATTGCATATATCGTAACAGTGGACAACATTCCATCCATTAAATTCCCATCTCCCCGTCATTTTCATCTTCAGACTCCCCCTCCGCCCAAACCTCAGGTGGTTCACAGATGTAGCCCCTGAATTTATTCCAGGCCCCCCAGACCCTGCTCCACTTCTTAGGACATCCTCGATTGATAAAAGCTGGCAGTATCCAGATCCCCACACCACGCAGTGAGTGTTGGTGACTCTCCCACACCCCATTTTTGTGCAATGTTGCGCTTCGCTATCATCCCCAGTGTGGTCCACTCCTGTGCCGGGCGCGTAAGATCGTTCGGCTCCCATACGTTTAGCAAGCATCTCTTGGGTTCCGGCGTTAACGACACCTCTGCCGCCTGCGAGATGGTCCTCATTACTTTTACCCAATATTCCCTGATCTTTGGACACTCCCACACAGTATGAAAGAATGTACCCTCCTCCCCACATCGTCTCATGCAGTACGGGTGCGATGCTGACCCTATTTTGTGAAGAGTGTGTCTCGTATAATAGGTTCTATGAAGAATTTTGAGCTGTACTAATTTAAGTCTTGAGGGTATTCCCACTTTCAGCAGGGAGGACAGCGCCTCCCGCCATTCGGAATCCTCGAAGTCGCCCATGTCCCGGGACCACTTTTCCCTGAGTGCCACATGTGGGTCAGGTAAATTGTTTACTAATTTTCGGTAGGTAAAGGAAGTCGCCCGCTTATGCATGTAGTCTGTCAGCAGCCTATCCTCCAGGGGGGTGGCCTCAGGAACCTCAGTGCCGGATGGCAAGACCGCCTGTAACGCATGTTTTATTTGCAGATATCTAAAGATTTCAGAGGGCGCTAATTCATACTGCGTTTGACGACACTCAAATGTAATCACCTCCCCCTTGTGCCACATGTCATCCTCCGTGGATATACCAATTGCGTAGTATTCAAATGGAGACACTGTTCCTAGAGAGATAAAGGGAGATATGAAGCGAAAAAGTCTAGGCTAATATTAGGCCCAACTGCCTAAGGATAGGGGAGGGCATTCCTTAGTTTCTCATGTTGCCCTCACACACCCCGAAGGATGTCATGCTTCATCATTGGGCGTTTGCTCCTCGTCGGGCCGGCGCTGCAATGCCCTACGGGTCCCCCGAAGGGTCACTTTAGCGGAGATCTTTTTGAGAAAACGCCGTTTGGTGCATGCGGGTGTGTGGTTTGGGTCCTAATAACAAAAGAGCTGTGTGGTGGTGGAGTGTGTTAGTGAAGTGGTATCCAGTGGCAAGATCAAGACACACAACAGAGAACAACGAGGAGCACAACACTCCCAAGACCCTGATAGTGAACCTCACAGACAGACTCCTGAACACAGACGAAAGAGCAGTCCTGGAACTGGGTTTAGGGTTTGTACCCACCCCCAAGGAGGATAACTTCCGCATGAATGAGGAACTACAACAACTCTTCCGTAAGATCCGCATCAAATCCTTTTTTAACAACAACCCCACCCCTGACCGCCAGGACACCGGACTGAGACCACCCTCCAAGTTCACTCCATCAGCGGGTATGGTTCCGAGTGAAGTACTGACGTTTGAGAAAGCTGTTCTGAAGGAGGCAAACAAACTAAGAAGCCGGCATGTCTTTGACAACTTACCCAAGAAACTCCGCGAGGCAGTACACTCACTCACCGAAGATGAAGCCATCATTATCAAACCGGCGGATAAGGGAGGAGCCACTGTCATCCTGTCAGTAGAGGATTACGAAAGAGAATGCGTCAAACAACTCGGGAGATCCGAATACTACAAGAAGTTGGAGACTGATCCCACCGAGAGACTTCTATCACGGATACGCATCCTGATTAACGAAGCTACAAATGAGGGATGGATCACTGCCCACGAGGCGGCATTCCTCATTAACGAGAACCCCAGGATGCCGTACTTTTACCTACTACCCAAAATACACAAGGGTATCATTCCACCACCAGGACGACCAATCGTCTCTGGGATAGGCTCGCTGTTGGAACCACTGAGCAAATTCAGTGATTTCTTCCTCCGACCTATGGTACAAGCAACTCCGGCATACCTAAAAGACACCAGGGACGTCTTGAACCTGATCCAAGAGATCAACGAGAACAATACCGAGCCCATTGACCTCCTCTTAACTCTAGACGTAGAGGCATTATACACAAACATCCCACAAGATGCAACAATCGAAGTAGTGGAACAACTCTTACACGAAACAGACTTACCTACCAACACCCCTGCGAGCTTCATCACGGAACTGATCATGCTGGCCCTGAAGAACAACTTCTTTATGTATAAGACCACCATTTACCATCAGATACAAGGGACCAGCATGGGGAGCACATTCGCGCCGAGCTTAGCAGGGCTGTACATGGCGCATTTTGAGGCTATCAACATCTTCACTGAGAATAACCCCTACAGAGAGAACATGATCACGTGGAAACGATACATCGATGACGTGCTCATCCTATGGAAGGGGGGTACGGAGACCTGCCAAGAATTCTACACATGGATTAACAACTTGAACCCTCACCTACGTTTCACCAAAACGGAGAGTGTAAAGGAGATCCCTTTCCTGGATCTTCTAATCACCCTTGAGAGGGGTAAACTCAACACTACCATCTACAAAAAAATGACTGATTGCAACAGCCTTCTGGATTTTCACAGTCATCACCCCAAAGCACTCAGGGAAAATCTGCCCTTTGGACAGTTCCTGCGGATCCGCAGGAATTGCAGCGACACCCAGGAATACGACATTCAAGCTAACTCCCTCACATCAAATCTGAAAGAGAGACACTACCCTAACAGGGTCATACAACGTGCATATAAACGAGCCAGGAACAACAACCGCCAGGCACTCCTAGAAGGTAAGACCAAGGAAGCCGACAATATCATCACCTGTGTCACAACCTTCACGCCTCTATCAAACCAAATTAAGAACATCGTGAACCATAACTGGAGAATTCTGAATACAGGTAATCTCATGCTGGAGCGCCCCAGATTTGCGTTCAAGAGGACCACCAACCTACGGGACCAACTGATCAACACGAGACCACGCGTGAAGACCATACGGCAGGAATCCACCCTGTGGTCCCTCCCTGCTGTTAGAGGCCACTACCCATGCGGCAATTGTAGTGCATGTCCCTTCACCAAACATACTACACACTTGGAGCTGGACAAAATCAGGTGGGACCAACGGAGCCACACGAATTGCAACACAAAAAATTGTGTGTACCTCATCACCTGCCCCTGTACACTGCGCTACGTGGGGATGACCACGAGACAGGTGAAACTAAGGATAAGCGAACATAGAAGCACGATCCGACGGGGGAGAACAGCAACCAGACTTACGAATCACTACTTGGAAAAAGGACATACATGTGACGATATGAAGTGGACAATATTGGAAAACAACCAACATTGGAACAATAACACCCTTTTACGTAGAGAACAACGCTGGGTACATCGCCTCCGGACCAATGAGGTGGGCCTGAACGACGATATACCATGGACTGAACTATAACCTAACATAAGGGTTTGGCAGCGAAATCAGTAGTATACACTCATGACTACCTGACTACGAGGTTCCACGGCACAACATCCATGTCCATGGTCCCCCTATCCTCGCGAGACCTCTCCTCTTTAAGCATCTTTATGAGATTAGAGGGTTATGAGTAGGCTTCCCGGGGTCACTTGCCACATAATGAAAACCCCCCTCTGACCCCCGTTTTTTCCCCCCATTCCCTTCCCCTTCCCTCCTTCCCCCCCCCTAGACTCACGTAATCAATCATGCCTCTCTCTCGAGTTCACCATTGACTGCACGTCGATGGCACCATGAGGCGCTTACAATTATACGAGTCACTCACACTATTACCGCTCGTTTATCACACCTGATGGGTCTTTTCGAAGCGTGTTTTGATAGTTTACGAGCACTATTCAGCTGATTATACATAACATTCATTGCTTCACAGACACATAACCATGGCAACAACAAGACGTGAGCCGGCACCACGTTCTCTAGATACACGCATGCGCCTAGCTCAGCTGTCTACCCTCTGCGCATGCGCAGCTAACAGACACCAGCGAGAACACAGCTGCCCCTCGTTTGAAGACCGGACACAGAGCCCGCCCTAATTAAGTTAACACGGGCAGTACTTAAGAAACGCGGAGTAGTCTTCGTCTCCATTCCAGGTAGGAGGACGACTGGGGTAGGTGGTACAGAGGCCACGCCGGAGCAAAACTGTGAGTAATATCGCTCTTATGTGTATTTAGGAAACTGGCTTTTCATTATAATACAGTGTACGAGACAGCTCAGACCAGTTTGGAATCTTTAGAAGTTGGATTGACCAGCAGTTGCTTGTCATTTATTCCTTTGTTCACAGCACTAGAAGGTGTGTACGCTCGTCCCCTAACCTATGGAGCATTATTCTCCGTGCCTTTAGGTGAGTGCTTGGAACATATCAAAGTAGGAATCGTAATGAAAGACCTACAGAGTATATGCCACTTCAGTCTGTGGACATGTGGTTCAACCTCTACCACGGTTAGTGCATGCATATATGGGTGACTCCGGTCGGCAACGGGCTGTCTTTCTCCTGGCATAGGCACCTGTTAGCTTACCGTCGAGACCCCATTACGCCACCACCCGTGGGTGGAGGTGATATCCCTGTTGTATATAATTTGTATATACTTTGATGATGCACTCGTTTTTGAATATCTCGAAAAGGTGAACAATCTTTAATAGGTAGGATGTTCTCCTCTCTCTTTTTCTCCACTTTCTCCTAGGCTGTCTATCCTGGTGCGACCTGACTCTCATACAGAGAGCAGTGCTACTTCGGAGTGCTCGCCCGGATAGTAAACTGAGGGTAGTATCCCTTAGGGCACATTCACCTTCACTTTTTCGTTTTTGGTCCTGAAGAAGCGCCAGGGATCCTTTTCTTGGACCATTGGGGCGCGAAACATGTCGACCGCTTGACCACACACAAGTTACCCATTGATACATTAATTTCAATAAGGTAACACCCGACCTACGGGTCTTTTATTATGTCAAGGGTGCTATTCACATTAAACTTTATTCCAGTAACCCTTAGACATTTTTAGGATACCACTTCACTAACACACTCCACCACCACACAGCTCTTTTGTTATTAGGACCCAAACCACACACCCGCATGCACCAAACGGCGTTTTCTCAAAAAGATCTCCGCTAAAGTGACCCTTCGGGGGACCCGTAGGGCATTGCAGCGCCGGCCCGACGAGGAGCAAACGCCCAATGATGAAGCATGACATCCTTCGGGGTGTGTGAGGGCAACATGAGAAACTAAGGAATGCCCTCCCCTATCCTTAGGCAGTTGGGCCTAATATTAGCCTAGACTTTTTCGCTTCATATCTCCCTTTATCTCTCTAGGAACAGTGTCTCCATTTGAATACTATAGATATAACTCGGAGCACAGACACTGGACCATAACTAGCTCCCGGTCCCCCTCTCCCTCCTTCTTTTTGTACAGATACCAATTGCGTCCCATTTATCAAAGCCTTTGTAATGTCTCAGGCCACCCAAACGTTGTGTATCCCACAGAGGGGTAAGTTGAGTTATTTTTCCCTTCCAGTCTAATTTAGCGTGCGCTTCATGCCACAGGTTGACCGACTGCCTGGTGGGTCCGATTACCGCTGGTGTACGCTTCCTGTTATAAAGTGTGGACAACATGCCCTCAATCCCTAGTCCATGCCTATCTGCCTTGAAAGCGGGATCTGTCTGCGGGGCGTGTATCCACTGATTGATTACTTGCAGTTGGGCCGCCCAGTAATATAGTTGTATGTCGGGGAGTGCAGTGCCTCCGTTGTACCACCCTCTAGTCAATTTGCGCTGTGCTATGCGTGCAGGTTTGTTCCCCCACAACAGCCCGGAAACCTGAGCCTCTATTTTTTTTAAGTAGTCAGGTGGCACTGGGTACGGTGTATTTTCCAACGCGTACAGGAATCAAGGCAGCGCCATCATTTTAAAAAGCGCCGCCTTTCCCAGCAGCGTCAAAGGCAGTGTCCCCCAATGAATTGCATCCCTTTTTAAACGCTCTAGGGGAGGCGCAAGATTTCTTTTAATAAATTTGCCCGGGTTCGCCGTGATATGGATACCTAGATACTTAAAGGCGTCCCCAGAGATCTGTAGAGGGCAGTCCTTTGGGAGTTGCGGTGGCGGGCCTTGGAGTACAAAGAGTATCGACTTGGACCAGTTTAAAGTGTACCGAGACGCCCAGCCAAACTAGTCACATATATTCAGGAGCACCAAAATGGATCGTCTAGGGGAGGTCAGGTATAGTAAAACATCGTCCGCATATAACGAGATGCGGTCTTCCCAACCTTCCGTCCACCTAAGGCCCCGGATCATTGGTTCCCACCTGATCCATGCCGCTAACGGTTCCAAGACTAGGGCAAATAACAGCGGCGACAGCGGGCAGCCCTGACGCGTGCCCCGGGACAGTGGAAAGTCATGGGATATGTGACCATTAGCCGTCACGTGCGCCAGCGGTTTTGCATACAAGAGACGCACCCATGCGCAGAACTTTGGGCCAAAGCCCAGGTGTGTCAGCACAGCGAACAAGAAGGGCCACTCCACCATATGAAACGCCATACGGGCGTCCAGCGACAGAAGAACGGCTGGCTCTTGAAGATAAGGTATGCGGGCCATCACTCCATGCAGACGCCTCAAGTTCAATGCCGTGTTTCTATTGGGCATGAACCCGGACTGGTCCGGGTGAATCAGGGTTGTGAGGTGTGGGGTCAGCCTGATCGCGAGAAGTTTAGCTAGAATTTTGGCCTCAGCATTGATTAAGGAAATGGGGCGATAGGAGGTACAGTCCTCCGAGGGCTTCCCCAGCTTTGGGATCGTCACCACAGTGGCTAGGCGCTGATCCGGCGGAAGCTAACCTATTTGCAAACTGTCACAGTACATATTGAGCAGGTGCGGGGCCACTGTCCCCACCAACCTTTTATAAAGTTCTACGGGTATACCATTAGGTCCTATCGCTTTCCCAGATTGCAAGGAGCCAATTGCCACCTGTAGCTCGTTGGTTATAAGGTCCGCTTCCAGTGTAAGGGCCAACTCCGGTGTAAGTTTGGGCATTGCTATATCTTTTATATAGGTTAGCACCTCTTCCACGGACATCTCCGATAGTGACGTGTAAACCTGTTGCAAGTGTTGCGCTAACATATGCACTATTGCACGCGGATCGGTCACTGTTAGATTATCCCTTGTGTGAAGCTGCGCTATCCACTTTCTGTCTCGCTCCCTTTTATCGAGCCATGCCAGAAGCTTCCCGGCTTTATCGCCGGTCTCATATATCTTATGTCTCGTAGCCGAGAGTCTGAGTTTAGTCATCTCCCTAAGATATTCCCTATGCAGTTGTTGTTGAAGGCGTAAGCGTTGGGCCATGGCCGGAGTTGGGTTGTGAGAGTGTTGGGCGTCAGCCTTCTGTAATTCCGATTCTATAGTAGTGAGCTCCTGCTGCCGTTCACGCCTATATCCCGTAATAGAAGCGATGGCCTGCCCCCTCAGCACAGTCTTGTATGCCTCCCACAGGTTGGTCGGAGAGTGGACCAATGAAACATTTTCCTGGAAGTAGTGTTGTGTTGTGGTGACCATAGTTTTCATAATCTTGGGAACCCCTAAGTATCCAGGGAGTATGGGAAAAATTTGCTGCCGCCCCCTTGGGTAATATGTGTATGTTAAAAGAATTGGAGAGTGGTCAGAAATGCCCCTGGGTCTAATTTCAATCTTGTCCACATTTTTTAAACTGTCTGGGGATGCAAGAAAGTAGTCTATTCTGGATAAACTGTTATGTACCCCAGAATGAAAAGTGAATTGTCGCGCCATGGGGTGGCGGTACCGCCATACGTCCGCCAGCCCGAGTGCATCCATAAAGCTCCCTAGGTGCGACACCCCCAAGGTCTGCTCCCTCGCAGGGTGTCGGTCCAATGTCCCATCCACCGTGGTATTGAAGTCCCCCCCTATCAGTAGCTCTCCCTCCGGGAGATCGGGGAGGAAGTCACTGAGGGCCGGGAGTGTGACTGCATGCAGTGCCAGGGGAACATAAACTGACACTATATTGATAGGGTGCCCTTCCCACTGACCGATAAGAGCCGCAAAGCGGCCGCCCATGTCAGTCTTCGTTGTATGTATTATGAGTGGTGACTGTTTTCGCACTAGAATACCTACCCCCCTGGAACCTGATGAGAACACCGAGTGGCTATCATCCTAAACCCCCACCTGTCCAACGCCCGACAGGCAGTACCAGTGAGGTGCGTCTCTTGGAACAGGACCACCGCCGGGGAACATCGTTTACTATACTGTAAGACCAAACCTCTTTTAATTTTGTACCCCAGTCCATGTACATTCCACGTAACTAGCGACAGGGAAGCTACCTGTGTGTTGGGGACCTGCCCTCGCTCAGAGGGCTGTGAGTTTGGTGTTGTCACTACTGTTAGAGTGTGTAGTTAGTGTAACGAATTCACATGAACAGTGCCACTGCCAACCCATGTCTGGAAAGGTGTCACATACGAGTGCCTGTGTGTTGCGTGCTAACAAGAAAAAACACAACCATAACAACGTACCCACTCCCTCCACCCCCCTCCCTGCCTCCCTGCTAGACGGATTTAAAACTACCCGCCACCCCAACATTGCAGAGCGCTTAATACCCAATCCCTGTAACAGTACTTGCGTTTCAGGGGTGAGAAGTCTGGGGAACGCCGTAGTCTACCCCCTCCTTGAAGATCATTATTCATTTGAATCTCGCCTCAGCCTCACAGCTAGTCCTACAGCCTCGGGCCCCGGCCCACCCTCACAGCTGACGAAGGCGATCATAGTAACCGGATATCGTCCGGCGGTGTGTCCATTACTTCTTTATTGGCAGCCCTAGAATACGTCCTTGAAGGTCGGCACGGTCCATTAGTGCCATGTCCCCTTTGTTCAGTCTTCGGCCTCCGACCTTTGTGCGCTGTCATCTTCCTGCTCTCGACTGTAATCCCTGGGGTCCCCCTCCACCCCTCGCTGTTGCTGGCTTCTCTCCGACCGTCTGGATCCGTCCACTCGTCGCCACCCCTCGAGCCAGTCGTGGGCCTCATCAGGAGTGTCAAAAAACCACGTTTTGCCATCCGCCTCTACACGTAACTTCGCCGGAAATAGCATGGAGTAAGTAACTTCTCAGCGCCGAAGTTCCTTTTTAATCTCTAAGAAGCTCCTGCGACATTTGGTAACCGCAGCTGTGTAGTCTGGGAAAAAGGATACCACTGAGTCTTGGATGCGAATCGGCGGGGCCACACTTGCTGTTTGCAGTATTGCATCCCTGTCGCGGAAATTAAAAATTCGGGCCAGGACGGGTCTAGGAGGTGCTCCAGGCTTAGGCCTACCGCTTGGCATCCTGTGCGCCCTTTCTACTGAGAAATAGGTGGAGAGCCCCCTTGGTTGGAGTCTTGTCTTTATAAGTTCCTCAACATAAAGGTCCATGGCCGGGCCCCCTTCACTCTTGGGAATGCCCGTGAGTCGGACGTTATTGCGACAAGAGCGCCCCTCCTGGTCATCCAGCTTCGCAGCCATTATTTTGTTTTCAGCCTCAAGGTGGCTAACTATTTTAAGCAATGTGGCCGTGTCCCTGGCCAGGGTTTTCGTTACTTGTTCCACCTCCGTAACCCTTGCGGTCATTTTCTGAAAGTCAGCCCGTAGGAAGGATACATCTGTAGAAATGGTGCCCACTGTTGACTGCACATTAGTGAGAGCGGCCATAATGTCATCCAGCATCACGTTATTTGCTCCCTCTCCTTCCGGGGCTTTGTCCGGCATTTCTTTGCGGTCCGGCAAAGCCGGGAAGTCTTTTGCATATGCATACTTGTCCAGTTTGCCCTGGGCGGTTGCGTGTGGGCCCCTGCCCCCCATTCTTGTCTGGGGAACTTTGCGCTGGCCGGTAATCACCGCCGCCAGCCGTGGGATTTTCCTTCCACGCGCGGCCTGTTGGTTTTCCCTTTGCGTAATTACCTGAAAGGTGTCGGTGCAGAAGGCCGGGATCGGTCGCACCGCTAGGAAACACGCGGTCCCTGGGGGGCACTCCACCCGGCCGAGTGACCTCTGTCAGCCACTCCAGGCATATAGACAGTCAAAGCGCAGGCAGCAGTGATTATGTTCAGGAGAACCTAGTTCAGTAGGCCAGGTCTGCAATGGGCTCCGTGCGTTAATTCAGCCGGTTCTCCCCGGGGCTGGTGCCCTTCTGCACAGTCTTGGTGGTTGCGGCTTAATGCTGCCCCGGGCTGCACTGCACGCCCCAGGGGTCGCTTCCAGAGGTTATGGCCTCCACCACGAGGTCCCAGTGAGCTTGGGCTGTGGCCCCTGGAGAAGAGCATTTATTGATGGGGCTCAGGAGTAGTGAAGGGCTGGGTCTCTGTTGGACTAACTAGGCCCTACTCTGCATCAAGTGGGCGCTCTCGCCTCCTCCCCTCACCTCATTCCCCCCGTCAGCAGTCCTCGCCTGGAGCCGGGGCCCGACTCATCCCCTGATGGGCTCCGACTCACCGCAGGTCTCGGCAGCAATAGGCAGCACAACCGTCCTCCTCCCCAAGCACCTCAGGGCGTATCACGCTGTGGGTCGAGCAGGAGCCAGTGCCGCAGGCGTCCCTCCGCTGTCCGCCTCTCAATATCGAAGCCGGGGGGGGGGGAGAAGAGGGGGGGAGGGGAACCGGCACAATCTTCAGTCGGTACTCGACCGTGCCGCACAGCCCCCAGTTCAGGCCGATAGCTCTGCCGGGCGCGCCCACAAAGCCAGTAGTTGAGTGCCGCCCGCCGGGTCCGAGTCACAGGCCAGTCCCCGGCTTCAGCCTCGTGAGCAGGCCGCACCGCCTCACCCGATCCCTCCGGCGCTCTGATGGCTGCATATGCCCGGAGGGCAGACCGATCGGTGCACCGCTGATTCCGTTCGTTGCTGGTCGTCTTCAAGGTAGGATTAGTGTTCGGATTATGTGCCGGATTTTTAGGGGAATCTACTCTGCCCCCGGAGCTTCTCTAGGATGCGGCCATCTTAATCGGCAGCAAGCCACGCCCCCATCACGCTGCATTTTATGTGCCCATCTTCAATACATGCATTGTGCACTGTGCTGGGATCTCCTCACTGCAGCTTGCACAGGTCAAGCAGATGTGTAGTCTGGGATAGGGGGTCACGTGGCATCCACAAGAGTTCTGCAAACATTCTGGAGGTAGAGTCTCACTTACATTTTGCTTTTGTTCAGGTTCTTGGAAGGGATTTGCAACAGATGGTGATCCCTGGCCATAAGTGCTCAAAAGGGAGCTTCATTCTCGGTGGACATTTTGCATTGTAAGCTCAATAACCAGTGGCTGAGACTATTTGCAAGCATTCCATACACAACATTTTTGTTTTCCTCCCAACGGGTATGCCCAGATATGGGTCCTGTGTTTAATGTGCCAGTGGACTCAAGCTATACCTCATTGATGCGTCCTAAGTAGGCCAAACCTGGTTTGGGGTTGCTTCTGTGGACATTCGGAGGGCATCTGGCCTAGCAGTCTGGCTGGACTGTTCCTATTGGAGCAGGACTGAGGCAGATTTGCATATAGCTGGTCTCTAGAGTGGCATAGTGGATGGAAAATGATCAACTGGAATGTGGCCTGGCAGACTGCCTGTGGCTGAGATATTTTGCAAGCATTCCACCCATCACCTTTTGTTTTTTCCTACTCTGTTCTAGTTGACAAAAGTACACCAATGCAGAATATCTTATGCTTGCTGAGTACACATCATTAGATGTATTTTTGCACTTCAGTCCACGGACTATGATCTCATCACCTCTTAAACACATTTTGCGTGCTAGCTTGTCCTACATCATAGTGTATTTACGTCCATCTCGCTGGGCTTTGTTTGACACTCGGCTCTATGTGGAATTAAAGGAGGAGTTGCTATGGCATGAACGTAATGTGCTTGAAGCCCTTATTAGATTACATTGGTTGGTAGACGGTATCTATTGGCCTGTCTCCTCTCTCCCGGCCCCACACCATTCTTATTCCCAGATGACCACATTTGTTGATCTTAAGAATGAAAACAGCCTAGAATGGTGCCCACCCCATCACTGCTCATAAAGTGGAATATACACTGGCAAAAGAGATACCAATGCTGCCATCATGCAGGCACATTGGTGTAATATACCCACAAAATCCAGTGGGACTGGGGGAAGAATAAGTCATCAGACACTGGTAATGTCGACACTAAATGCACATTGCAAACGCCCACCTCCTTTTGAAAAAATAATTTCAATAGGTACTGCGGTACTACACTACTTTTTTTAATTTGTAAAAAATCACGAAAAACAATAAAATAACACAAAAAAATACTGTTTTCCCATTTGTCATAAATCCTTTTTTTTAAATGTTAATAGGTACCGCATTACTTCCACGATAGTACCTCCGTTACCTTTTTTAAAAATGTATGAAACAATAAAAATACTTTTGTAAAGTCTCTCATTTCTTCCTATAAGTTAGAAAACAAAACAATAAGGTGTATCTCATGTAAAAACCAAGGGCCGGATTTATCAATATTACATGCAACACAGCAAGACTACTACTTTCGCTGCATGAAAGGGAAGGGCAAGAATGCGCTACGTTTACTAATAGCTGGTGCATTCCTGTTCCCTTACTGCACTGGTGCATAATCTGCTGCCTAGCATCAACACAGGCACCCTTGCACCATGGTTCAACGTTGCCTGCATTGCAGCCAGGATTATTTTTGTGCAGGAAGAGACACCTTCTGGCACAAAACAAATCCTTACAGTGTGCTGCAGAATACTTACAAAGTGTAAACAACAAGGAGAAATAAAGATATTTCTCCTCGTTTCACCTCCTCTGCGAAGGTATAGCATTTTGATACATACCCAGGTTTACAATTCTTGTTAAATCTAGGAATGCACCAAAATCCTTGGGTGATACATGGGTACACCCGCGCTCCACCCACGGAACGCCATTCTAGGGCAGACTTGCGCAAGGCAGGGACATGTGCATTTTTAACAAGAAATACAAGGCCACACAAGGTGGCCTTGCGGTACTTGGTAAATGTGACTTTATTATTGTGTGGCCCTTACCACACCATGCATGACGCATGCGCAAAGCAATCAATTGCTAAATATGGCCCCAAGAACTTAGCCATTTTGCCTGTACATCTGTGGCACTAGTTGATGGAACATGCAAAAGACATTCCATGACACAACACGCCACGCCACTCTATGAGATGCCACTCCACTCTACCATATCCCCCTCTATGCTACACCACTCAACTCTTCACCACTCCACTCTACACTATTGAACTCTACGCCACTCCACTCAATGCTATTCCACACTACGTCAGACCACTGTAAGACACTGTATGACCCGCCACTATGACACAGCACTCCACTCTACGCTAATCCACTTTACAACACGCAACTCCACTCCGCCACTCCACGCCATTTCACTCTACTCTATGCCACTCCACTCTACGCTATTCCACTACACGCCACTAAACTCTACGATTCTGACTCCACAGTCAGGTGGGTTACTACCTGGTGGCATTGCCCCCTCTTATACCCTCCGCCTCTACCTGGGAACTGCGCACCAATCTGTAGAAGTCGCCTGAACTAGGACCTGCCTCCTCAAGCCCTGCTCTGGCTACTCCTCTGTGGACCCTGTAGGCCATGGTCCAACGATGGAGACCTGCCAGGGCCAAGACACAGGACACAGAACAATTACAAGCAAAGTCTCTTTCCTTGACATGGACTGCCATCTTCCCCAGCCCCACCTCCTTCCTTAAAACAAGGAAAGAGCCCTTGACAACTGAATAGTAACACCAAACTCCAGGTTGAGGAGCCTTAGAAACTGACAAAAGACTCTGAAAGGGCAATTACAAATCTTCTCTCTAAGACTACACTGAGAAGAGAACCTGCCATCTGCTGGTCTGCTCCCGCTGAGCTCCACCCCTCTCGCCCCCTTTCTCCAGTCTCGTCATTGCACCCTCAACCCCCAACTCCCTTCACAAACACCTGTTATCATTTTATCCCACCGTCTTCAAAATAGTTTATCCACTCAACCTTTCAAAATACTCCTCATAAAATGTAAACACAGAATCTTAAGAGACACTGTGAACCAGTACCACTGTGTGCGGAAGGGTAACTTTAAAACTGATGGGTTTTTTTGTCACCCTCACTTTGTATTGTAACTTTCCTGAAAAAAAACTCACTCCCCAGACTCAAAAATTCCTTATGAGTGCAAAAAAACTGTCTCATTCTCGCTTCCCCCCTCCCCCCCCTAATTAAAGAGACTCTTTCAATTCCAGTGACGTAACAATACCCCGCAGCCCGAGCTCGGCGGGCCCCTGGCCTGAGAGCTCCTGACTGGGCCCGGAGTGTGCGGGCCCCCTCAATGTATACTTTGCAGGCGGGCCCCTCAAGTCTCGTTATGTCGCGGCTCATTTTCCATCTTCAACAGCCTCTTCTTTTTCACCTCTTAATGTCTCACCTCGCTCAATTCTCCCCACACCACCCACTTAGCTCCTGCTTTACCTGTTACTGCTACTCAACCTCCTGATGTTATGATCACCGTTCCTTCCGTCCTGACTCTCCTCCCTCTTCCTCTCGTCCTCTCTCTGAAGCTTGTCACAAACTGCATTTTGATAGTACTACTCACACACTACAAAATGCCACTCACAAACCCAGTTGTGGGGGCCTCTGCCCCTCCTTGCTTTTCTGTGCGGAGATGTCCACCCCAACTGTGGAGATTCTGCACACGTACGCCTACGTTTTAGTAGCAAATTTGAGAGGTACAGTAGGAGTGGCTGGAGGAATACTTACTACTAAAAGGGAGGTTTTTGGAAGAGTCAGGGAGGGCTCAGGGAGGGCTAGGAGAGAGTTTAGGTAGGGACATGCAGACAGCCACACCCATAAAAGAGTGAGCCCGGTACTATTCCCAAACGACACTTCCTAAGTTCCTACAGCTAAAAAAAGGACCTGCAACAGGTAGCATATGTACTCTGGCTCAGCCCTTGAGTAAGTCCAGCACCACACATGACCAACCACTGGTACTGCAACATATGCTGCACTTAGCTCTAATGATAGGTTTAGACTGCAACTGGAAGCCATGTTACAGGCACGGTAGAGTTAGAGACCCTCGATACTCCTTCAGCAAATATGTTTAAGCTTTTAAAAACTTCAGAACATTACTAATCATATTATCTTAAGGTAAATAAATTCTGATCCCCTTTTCTTTATGGAATAACACTGTGTAGACATAATATTAATTGTGATACATCTGTTACCTGAACTTGATGTTTTAGCCCACACCAGCCTCCAAGCGTATTCTTTCCCTGTTTGACCCAGCTGCACCCTGGAAGTCAAGACCTAAAGAGGAGGTAATTCAGTGAAACCCCTCAGTAGCACCTGGATTTGGTTGTTCACAAGACGAGCAATACCTGTCCCAAGGTGCCCTTGATGCACACGGGTCACAGAGAACGGTCACAACAGCCTGCAGTTTGTTTCAATCTGAAGAGAATAATTTCCATTTTTAGAAAGGTTCATTTGTAGCCAGCCTCATCTCATCCACCTGGAATTTGGCAAATGGGCAAAGAGTGAGTACTGACACAGGTGTGCATCCCACCAATCTAAGAGTGACCCCCCCAGTCCAGTGCACAGTTTCTAAAAGGATAAGTGCCAGGGCTCTGGTCAGGAGGTCTCTGCAGCTTGCGCCACCCATTGCCAGCGTTACCGATGACGGTACCAGTACAACTCCTAAGCAGCACGCTGCTACGAGTGTGCCAATTCTGCCTATTCCAGGCCCCAAAGCTAAAAAATGAGCTTGGGTGGCAGCTATTAATTGTTTTCAATGCATACTGAATTCATGAACAGTTGCTGGTCTGTTCATCTTTAAATTAAACAGCGCCACCATGCGGCAGCTGTCATAAGTGCTGGTGCCAACAACTAATTGCCAGTGCCGAGCACCAGAAACCACTGCCTCAAATTAACCACTGCCCTAGTCTATTTCTGTGATAATCTTTTCCGAAGCAACTAGAAAGACATGAAACAGGAGTGGGCGGAGTGATGCTGTAGCCAACTCCATGTGATAAAGCCGTAAGTTACACTACTCCGTTGTGATGGCCTGCGAATGATTGAAACAAATCGAGAACAGAGTCATCCACCCTTCTTCAGCTGATCTAAAGGAAGCTGATATTCAATATTGAAGGCCACAACTGGGATTATGAGATTGATGCATCCTCCCTGCATTACCTGCGGGTAAAATGAGGGCCCACACAAAGGCAGATTTTCTTTGTTCCATCACTGGAACAGAAGCATGCTGCAAAGGATGTAGCCCTGAAACTGAGACCACAATCCTCTCTAATATTTTAGGACGAGGATATGATGGATTTGAGCTTTCAGATCAACGAGGAAAAGAGATGTAAATTACAATTATTCAAAAGATGAACAATCCCTAATTTTCTGAATACTGGGATCACACTTTTTTGGATGGTTATACATTAATCCAGTGGTTCTCAACCTTTTGACTTCTGGGGACCCCCACCTAATAATTACTGGAACCTGGGGACCCCCACTAAACCAGTAATGGAATCTGGGGGCCCCCTACTGAGTTATTACTGGAAGCCGGGCACCCTGGCCTAAGCATTGTGGATGATTTCAACTGGAAAACAATACACAACAAATGCAGAAAAAAAGTATTCATCGAACAAATACACAAATTACACATTTTCTTTAATTTGTAAATACATATTAATGAAAAAAAAGAAATTAATAGAAAGGTTGGAGCTTTTCTAAATTCAATTGAGGCCACTCACCATCTATACTACATTCTGTTTGAGGCACCTGCACAGCTCCCACCAATCAATCTGAGGATACTAGTTTACATTGTAGCCTTCAATTTCAAATTCCTTCCAATTTACAGTACGTTTAAAACTTTCAATCGCACATTTAGTTACATAATGTACATACACTTTAGTAATCTTTTAATATTCTTTAATTTTCTAAGTACTCGTGGATCCCCTGAGGGGGCTTCGCGGACCCACAGGTTGGGAACACCTGCATTCATCCAAGGGGCAACCCTTAGGCAAGGTCTTTTAAAGAAGACATTGATTGTATGGGGGGGGGGGGGGGGGAGTTCTCTATACTCCGTCCTGCATCGCTCATAATCACCAGGCACAGGTACTTTATAATATCCCTTTGATTCCGTCCGAGTGGGTTCGAGGCCTATTGTGACATCACTCCCGGGGCGGAGACCTATTGTGACATCACTCGTGACATCACACCCGGGGCGGAGACCTATTGTGACATCACTCCCGGGGCGGAGACCTATTGTGACATCACTCCCGGGGCGGCCCCTTTAACAACCACCTGGGGTGCCAGATCCGGCCTTTGATGCTGTGAGAGTGGGAGATTGTGCGAATGGAGCCCCTCAAAAATGAACCACGGGGAGGGATCCCCTGTATCAAAATTACAAAATGTTCCAGGTTGTTCGGGAGAGCCTGAACAGGAAATGCAAAGATGGTACCTTGCACAGGCCTTCAGGTCTGACACATGCGTCTTCTATGGGGCCTATTACAAGCTGGCTTGTCAAACGGAGTGGTAATGCTGAGCCCTGTGTGGCCATTATTATACGGTATTCTGTCCCATTTGCCCGAAAATAGGAGTTAGAGATGTGGAATGGGAAATAACAGGGGGGCTGCGGTATAACGAGGCCATGTGCTGTATTTTTCCGAATTTTGGCCAGTTCTTTCCACAACGTTCTCTTGTTCTAAGTCGGTGGAACCGGTAAGCAGGTGGCATTGCGATACTATCGGGTGACTTGGTAATACCACACCATGCACGTCATCCTGCAGAGAGGCATTATCAGCATGCAGCGCTCATGTGCCACTCAGTACTACTTGCAGTGGGCGCTATATATGAGATAGCAATGTCTGACAAGGGAGCCTGGAATACATCGCACTTTACGATAAGCTATTAGGATCACACGTTTCCTCTGTCTATAGATAATGCATTGGGAGTTCCCTCAACGTGAAAAGAGACCCTCACGTAAGAAAGAGACAGTCTGCCGCCTTCTGTTGTGACGAAAGCCTGTCCGGAACTTCGAAATCTTCTGTGGTGGATATATACAAATGGGACTGCAGGTGGAGGGAGGGAGGATTTGGACCGGACTCACAGGGCCCTAACACCTGCTGACGGCACGGCCTGCACCCGGCTGTGCTCTGCCCGACCCTATCCTCTTACAGTGAGGCGGTAAATACCGCGCCGCCCCGCGGTGCCAGGGCCGGGCCAGGAATAAACCTGCGCCGGGCTGTGGAAGCACCTTGGCTGCTGGCGGTCACTCGGCGCTGCAGGGCTGAGGCTGCCTGACTGCTGCCGCGGGGGTGTCTCTGGGTCAGCGAGCGTCTGCTGTGTGCGGGACGCCTCCATTGGCTGTCCGCTTATAGACACCGCCATGCCGGGCGCACAGAAGACAGACTGCTGCTGGAGGGGTACCCGAGACAGCAGACCACGGAGCTGTCACTCGTTAACCCTCTGGCATTTGCGAGCGCGAAATCGAGTGAAGGAACTGGATTTTGGCACCTCTGCTCATGTGGGGGCTCCGGAGCAAATCGGTAGGTTGGCTTAGGATGTCTGCGAAGATGAGGGGGTGGGAGAGGGTAGAGTCCCGCACGCTGCACGGGGAAGGAGAAGCGCTAAGAGGTGGTGTTACCTGAGACGATGAGCTAGTGGCTAATTTGGTACCTGCGGAATTAAGTTCCAAGAACTCTGATCCAGGGTTTCCCCCTTGATTGCATTGTGTGATCCTCGGCGATTTTCTTTCCATTAGCTCCCGCCCATATGTGAATTTTTTGTTTGTCATAGGGCAGCAACGCACTTCTTCCTGCTGGGCTGCCCTACCTTAAAAGAACAAGCATTGAAAATGCAATAGGTCTCGCCTTTGATTAAGTTAAAGCCATTTGCTAATGGTTTTGTATAGCAAAGCAAATGGCTTTAACTTAATGAAAGGCGGGACCTAATGTCAGTCAGTCAGTGTCAGTCAGTGTCAGTCAGTGTCAGTCAATGTCAGTCAGTGTCAGTCAGTCAGTTTCAGTCAGTGTCAGTCAATGTCAGTCAGTGTCAGTCAGTGTCAGTCAGTTTCAGTCAGTGTCATCAATGTCAGTCAGTGTCAAGTGTCAGTCAGTCAGTGTCAGTCAGTGTCATCAATGTCAATCAGTGTCAGTCATTCAGTGTCAGTCAGTGTGAGTCAGTCAGTTTCAGTCAGTTTCAGTCAGTGTCATCAAAGTCAGTCAGTGTCAGTGTCAGTCAGTCAGTGTCAGTCAGTCAGTCAGTCAAAATTACTTTATTCGGTTTCATAACAAAAACCATAAAAGCATATAAATATATACAATATAAATAACATTTAGCATTAAAACACTACAAATGAATTAAAAAGGCATACAAGGTAGTGGTTACAATTCATGAATTACCCAAATAATGATTATGTCCAAGAAATTTTCTTCCTTAATCTCATTGAGATTGCTAAAAATTTGGCAATATTAAAGATCTCCCACGTTGATCCCAGCAATTGTAAATATAAAAGGGCAGGTTTAACTTGCCTAAAACCTTTCTCCTTAATAAGGGGGATAATATGTTTTTTACGAATGGGAGACAAGTGTTTACAAAAGAAGATAAAGTGCACTGTATCTTTAACCCCTTCGACGCTCATGACGGAACGGTTCCGTCATGAGCGTCGGTTGAGCTGTGCTCATGACGGAACCGTTCCGTCATGACCACGCCCGCGCAGGTAACGGTCAGCACAGCGGGGGAATCTGCCCCGCATGGAAGGGGTTAAGGGAAAAACCGTCACAAGAACAGATTCCCAGGTCCTTCTCCCTTGACCACCCTGGGGAATCGGTGAGCATCAGTGTCATCAATGTCAGTCAGTCAGTCAGTGTCAGTCAGTGTCAGTCAGTCAGTTTCAGTCAGTGTCAGTCAGTCAATGTCGGCCAGTCAGTGTCAGTCAGTCAGTGTCAGTCAGTCAGTGTCAGTCAGTCAGTGTCAGTCAGTCAGTCAATGTCAGTCAGTCAGTGTAAGTCAGTCAGTTTCAATCAATGTCAGTCAGTGTCTGTCAGTCAGTCAGTGTCAGTCAGTGTCAGTCAGTCTCAGTGGCAGTCAGTCTCAGTGTCAGTCAGTGTCATGCAGTCATTGTCAGTCAGACAGTGTCAGTCAGTGTCAGTCAGTCAGTGTCACTGACTGACACTGACTGACTGACACTGACTGACACTGGCTGGAACTGGCTGACTGACACTGTCTGACTGACACTGACTGAAACTGACTGACACAGACTGACTGACACTAACTGACACTGACTGTCAGTCAGTGTCAGTCAGTCAGTGTCAGTCAGTTAATATCAGTCAGTCAGTGTCAGTCAGTTAATGTCAGTCAGTCAGTGTCAGTCAGTCAGTGTCAGTCAGTGTCAGTGAGTGTCAATCAGTGAGTGTCCGTCGGTCAGTGTCAGTCAGTCAGTGTCAGTCAGTGAGTGTCAAATGCAAAAACAACAGTTGATGGACAGAATGCAGAACAATGTCATACATTCACCCCAGTACAGAGATCTGGGCCTAACTCCATTGTTTTTTTGCTCACCATGCCACTCCAGTTTGAACCCAGCCATGTGCAAATCAGTCTTGACCCTGTGCCTCATGGGAACAGTCCAGCCTGAACTGCCAAGCCAGGTCCTCCCTGGACTGGAAACAAGCATCCTAGGACCGGTTTCGGGGTTTCACCCCTCTTCAGCCAGGATAGCTTGATTCCAGTGGCATGGAGAGCACGGGACTCACGTCTGAGCATACCCGTCCCACTTGGGGTGACAAATGCAAAAACAACAGTTGATGGACAGAATGCAGAACAATGTCATACATTCACCCCAGTAAAGAGATCTGGGCCTAAATCCATTGTTTTTTTTGCTCACCATGCCATTCGAGTTTGAACCCAGCCATATGTAAATCAGTCTTGACTCTGTGCCTCATGGGAACAGTCCAGCCCGAACTGCCAAGCCAGGTCCTCCCTGGACTGGAAACAAGCATCCTAGGACCAGTTTCTGGGTTTCACCCCTCTTCAGCCAGGATAGCTTGATTCCAGTGGCATGGAGAGCAAGGGACCCACGTCTGGGCATACCCATCCCACTCGGGGTGACAAATGCAAAAACAACAGTTGATGGACAGAATGCAGAACAATGTCATACATTCACCCCAGTACAGAGATCTGTGAGTGTCAGTCAGTGTCAGTCAGTCTCTGGCTCTACAGCAGCTCGGCTGAACTGGTTCTCTGGCTCTAGAGCAGCTCTGCTGACCTGGTTCTCTGCCTCTAAAGCAGCTCTGCTGACCTGGTACTCTCCCTCTAAAGCAGCTCCGCTGACCTGGTTTCTCTGGCTCTAGAGCAGCTTTGCTGACCTGGTTCTTAGCCTGTGGAGCGGCTCTGCTGACCTGGTTCTCTGGCTCTAAAGCAGCTCTGATGACCTGGTTTTTCTGGCTCTAGAGCAGCTCTGCTGACCTGCTTCTTAGGCTCTAGAGCAGCTCTGCTAACCTGGTTCTCTGGCTCTAAAGCAGCTCTGCTGACCTGGTTCTATGGCTCTAAAGCAGCTCTTCTGACCTGGTTCTCTGGCTCTAAAGCAGCTCTGCTGACCTGGTTCTCTGCCTCTAGAGCAGCTCTGCTGACCTGGTTCTCTGCCTCTAGAGCAGCTCTGCTGACCTGGTTCTCTGCCTCTAGAGCAGCTCTGCTGACCTGGGTCTCTCCCTCTAAAGCAGCTCTGCTGACCTGGTTTCTTTGGCTCTAGAGCAGCTCTGCTGACCTGGTTCTCTGGCTCTACAGCAGCCCTGCTGACCTGGTTCTCAGGCTCTAGAGCAGCTCTGCTTACCTGGTTCTCTGGCTCTAAAGCAACTCTGCTGACGTGGTCCTCTGGCTCCAAAGCAGCTCTACTGACCTGGTTCTATGGCTCTAAATCAACTCTGCTGACCTGGGTCTCTGGTTCTAGAGCAGCTCTGCTGCCCTGATTCTCTGGCTCTAAAGCAGCTCTGCTGACCTGGTTCTCTGCCTCTAGAGCAGCTCTGCTGGCCTGGTTCTCAGGCTCTAGAGCAGATCGGCTGACCTGGTTCTCTGGCTCTAAAGCAGCTCTGCTGACCTAGTTCTCTGGCTCTGGAGCAGCTCCGCTGACCTGGTTCTTAGGCTCTAGAGCAGCTCTGCTGACCTGGTTCTTAGGCTCTAGAGCAGCTCTGCTGACCTGGTTCTCTGGCTCTAAAGCAGCCCTGCTGACCTGGTTCTCTGGCTCTAGAGCAGCTGTGCTGACCTGGTTTTCTCCCTCTAAAGCAACTCTGCTGACCTGGTTTCTCTGGCTCTACAGCAGCTCTGCTGACCTAGTTCTCTGGCTCTAGAGCAGCTCTGCTGACCTGGTTCTTAGGCTCTAGAGCAGCTCTGCTGACCTGGTTCTCTGGCTCTAAAGCAGCCCTGCTGACCTGGTTCTCTGGCTCTAGAGCAGATGTGCTGACCTGGTTCTCTCCCTCTAAAGCAACTCTGCTGACCTGGTTCTCTGGCTCTAAAGCAACTCTCCTGACCTAGCTCTCTGACTCTAAAGCAGTTCTGCTGACCTGGTTCTCTGGCTCTAGAGCAGCTGTTCTGACCTGGTTCTTAGGCTCTAGAGCAGCTCTGCTGACCTGGTTCTCTCCCTCTAAAGCAGCTCTGCTGACCTGGTTTCTCTGGTTCTAGAACAGCTTTGCTGACCTGGTTCTCTCCCTCTAAAGCAGCTCTGCTGACCCGGTTCTCTGGCTCTAGAACAGCTTTGCTTACCTGCTGACCTGGTTCTCTGGCTCTAAAGCAGCTCTGCTGACCACTAAAGCAACTCTGCTGACCTGGTTTCTCTGGCTCTACAGCAGCTCGGCTGACCTGGTTCTCTGGCTCTAGAGCAGCTCTGCTGACGTGGTTCTTAGGCTCTAGAGCAGCTCTGCTGACCTGGTTCTCTGGCTCTAAAGCAGCTCTGATGACCTGGTTCTATGGCTCTAAAGCAGCTCTGCTGACCTGGTTCTCTCCATCTAAAGCAGCTCTGCTGACCTGGTTTCTCTGGCTCTACAGCTGCTCCGCTGACCTGGTTCTCTGCCTCTTGATGCACAGCGAGTGTGTGTACATCAGGGGTTCTCATCTCCTCCAATCATTAAATACAGCACTGAGCTGCTGCCCGACAGAGGGTCACGATAATGTACACAAAGGCCGAGTACCCTCCAGGCACCTCTGTTCCCGCAGCCCTGCTTCCCGCGGCCCTGCTTCCCGTGGCCCTGCTTCCCGTGGCCCTGCTTCCGTGTGCACAGCACCAGGGCACAAGCGCGGAGTCACAACAGACGCACATACGGGGTGCACAAAAGGCCTTGTGTTCATTCTGTGGTGTGTCTACATCACCTCTAAGCGGTGAGTGTCCCACTGGGGCTTATTGCATCCTTGCCGTGCAAGATCTAAGATGACTCTGCACTCCCTGTGTGACGAGAGCCCACGTTTCTTTCAAGGCCTGGCTAACTACCCCGAAGACCACTGGGTTCATGTCCGCAAACCAGAACATGTATTACAAATATACATTGTATCCTTAACTAGGACCATTCAAACATACCTCTATAGTCCAACTCCGACTCACACGAAATATACTCGTCAGCTCATCATAATGCGCAAATGAATGCATGAATAGATTGTTTTAACAAGCTAAACACCAGAGAGATAAGGTGCGTTGATGATGCAGCAGAATTCCACATTTTGCGAGGGTGGGGGGCTGAAGCAGGAGAGGCTGTCAGCGGCCATTAAAAGCGTGTGGACGGCGCTGCAAATGAGAAAAAAATAGTGCTTTGAGTCCTTTAAGGAAAGAGTGTAAATCCGCCCGTAAACGATCCAATCCCAGTGGGCGTGCCTAAAAGGAGACAGGGTGGCAACAAGGAATGATTGGCATGCCTTCAGTGCAATCATTGCACTTCCTTTGGCATAATTTGTGACGCCAAACGATGCGCACAAATGAAAGCGGAAGGCAGAGGTGGGACGAGGCTTCTGGAATCGTATCGATTCCAAGAAGTCTCGTATTACGAGAGTAGCGCATGCGGTGCTGACGTCAGGCCAAGACCTAAAAAGGCTGTATCTATAAGATCCGGCGCATTCCTGTCCTTTCTCCCTGCACTGGTGCTCATAGGGCTGCCTTGCGCCAACGCAGGCACCATTGCACCATGGTGCAAGGATGTCTGCGTTGTAGGGATGATTGTTTTCGTGCAGGAAGGGACACCTTCAGCACAAAAACAAATAAGGGAGGTGATTTCCCAGTGGTGTAGCAAGGTGGAGGGGGAGAGGCGGTGCATGAGTTTTACACTGTACACTATGGGCGGCAAACGCAGAGACGGGCCAAAGGGCTAGCTACGCCACTGTCATTTCCTCTTTCTATGTGTGCTGCTGAATGAGGAAAAAACTAGGGAAAATGTTTTTTCTCCTGTTTGTGCCTCACCTATGTCACCCCTGGGGAGGCGTAGGCTTTTGATGTATTCCCAGGTTTACAGCTTGTAAATATATGAATGTTTCAAATGCTGTGGGTGTTATGTGGGAACACTTACCCTAATACCCATGGCGCGCCTCCTCATCACAGTGTGAGGCAACTCAGCGACTTGCGCTGCGTTGTGTCACACCATTTATACAAGGCCATGAAAAAACACCCAGGGTGGCTTTACGTGGGCTTGTAGATATAGCACCACTGTATGCTGCCGGAACGTCAATAAAAGTGACGTTCTGGCGGCATACAGGGGCTTGTAAATGAGACCCTGGGAGTGCTTGGATATACTAACATGTTGCGCCATCGCAAATTCACGCAAAGCAATGCATTGGTGTTTACTTTCCAGTGAAAGAGATATTTTGCACTGGAAAGGTACTAGTTTTTCTGTGCTTAAAGCGATTTGTGCTGTTTTGCATCGCTTTACGTCAAGGGGGAGTTACTGAGGTGTAGCAGTGCAAACACTTATCGTTTTTGATGTAAAACCCAGTCTACTAAGATAGCCTGACTGGGATTTGCATAAAAACATAGCTCCTCCTTGTAGCATGGGACCCTTCTATCTGCATGGGACCCTTCTATGTTTATCTAGCCATGGGAATTTGTACTAGAATGGTATGGTAGATTAGTGCATTTACCCCCAGTATGTCCTCCCTGGCATGGCAGTAAGCTCACTAAACACCACAGCTAGTTAGTATTATTAAAATAGGGTGGGGTAAAGCCCTTTCAGGCATCAGGCCATACTCCCCACCCCTAAAGCCCCAATAGTCTTTCTGTCACCCAGGGGGCGGACTGGGGGCTCATGCAAGGGAGTTGTATCTGTGATTACATTAACAATGCTTCATATTATTCTTACCAAATTTATTTTACTTGCTTTCAAGCCTCTCATACCATTCTCGTTTACTGAGTAATAAGTACAAACAAAGCTAGGTTTATGTTTTCAGTGATCTGACCAATGATGTCATCGGTTGTCATTAATGATGTTGTAGAACATGTTATGAGTGATGTAATATGTGAGGTCATAAGCAGTGCATGGCAGGGGCGCTAGTCTCTGGTAAATGTCTGTGATTTCTTTGTAGTTCAAAACCTTAATGTTGTAATGTTGTCACTGACATATTCACCTAACTATAAGGTTACTTTAACCATTGTTTTTTTCAGTGACTACATGTATATATACATGTTCCTGATGAAAAGGAAGTATTGGTGAACGGTGCAACAGGAATATATATATATATATATATATATATATATA
Organism: Triturus cristatus; assembly: GCF_964204655.1. Lineage (NCBI taxonomy): Eukaryota > Metazoa > Chordata > Amphibia > Caudata > Salamandridae > Triturus > Triturus cristatus. The sequence continues at coordinate 292,416,434 of NC_140585.1, forward strand.
TTTACGAATCTTCGCAAACTTTCCAAAAAAGTGCCCTAGTGATTCTTGCTGTGCATGAAATGTTTCGGGGCGATCCGTCAAGCGGGAGCTGAGTAAATAGGGGGGGTCAAAAAACGTGCGTTCCCCATGTTAATTCCCATAGGAACTTTATACATGCTACAGCCCAAACTGCTCAACAGAATTACACCAAATGTGGTCCATGGAAGTGCCATTTTGTGATTTGGTGTAAATCCGTTCAGTAGTTCTAGAGATAATAACCAAAATCCAAATTTGTATCTATAGGGGTGAGAAGCGTCTGCGAGCCCTCCAAATCTCGCGCTGAGATCTGATTGGCTGCCAACACTTCAGACTCGGCTTGAGCCGAGTCCCACAAAAAACATTATACAAGCATTTGCAATGCAATAGGTCTCGCATTTCCGCGAGTTTAAGCTATTGGCATTGTAAATAAAAATGCCTTTTATTTAGGTTTTAAAAACAAAATTATAAGGCATTGTCATTTGCAATGTCAATAGCTCAAACTCGCGGAAATGCGAGACCTACTGAATTGCAAATGCTCGCTTTTTCACTTCAGCAGGCCTCAAAATGCAAGCATGGCTATTGGCTTTGTCAATGCGCTTTTCATTTTGTGTACAAAACAAAAATCAACCAGGTCAGACACTGGCAAGGAGTCTACCATTTTGCCTACGGGGGCTAACAAAACAGAGTTCAACTACCAGGGCCAATAAAACAGCTCAGTGAGTTGAGCATCCACTGCATAATAGACTGGGGAGGACTAGTTACAAGCCCAGAAAGGCCTAATCAGCCTTCCCATGGTCCATCTTTAAGAAAAAAAGTATCACTGAGCTAGTGTGCCTATCGCCTGACACTAACACTGCAAAAGACTCTAAATGCCAGCTGGAACCGGGTACACTCTGAGGTACACTGCCACGATAGAAGTACTTTTCTGTAAAAACCCCGGTGCACTTTTCGCAAATTCCTGCTGACGTCGACATCAAAACACACAAAAGCACAAGTGTGTCAGGAAAATAGAAGACCAATGCAACTAACAAAAAATTATATTGCAAGCCCCACCCTTCTCATCATGTGTCATGCGGAGCGCCAGAGGGGAGCTGAAGACTCACACTGACAGCCTAATGACACTGAGACGTGTCAAAGCAGCCAGGCTGAACTCCCACTGGAATATCAAAAAGTTAGATGCGTGGCCAAGCCTGAAAAAAAGCAGCACAGCAATCCGCTGCCTCACCCCTATTTGTGTCGAATCGATGCTTATGGAGAAGCAAAAAACCCACACAAAAATACACACAAGAGTTTAACGCTAACAAACATACAATAGGCAGGCAGGATCGCTGCTGACATCTACAATGAGCTGAAGGACAAATTCCAACACCAAGGGGACAGAATCAGTCCATCCTAAGTAAACTGAACACCACTACATTTAGCAATAGTAACAATCTGCTAGTTACAAAGCTTGGAAATACAAATATGCGAAATTAAGTATTTTATGAAACAAGATGTTTATTCCTGCATATCAGGTTTCTCTGTGTTTCTCCGTTCTGTTTTCCTGCGCTAATCCTACATGCAAAATGACAAGAAATATGAATTAAAAAGGTGAATTGGTGCGCTCATTCAAAAAAATAATGTTAACTATTGGGGGAAGGCATGCACTTTTGTGGGGGTGGTGGGGTGGTATGGGGAATGGCATGGGGACATTAAGAGCGGCACAGAGTGCACTGCAAAAATGAAACACCCATGAAGGTTGGTACTTCTACTTCTTTGCTCCAAGATGAGTAAAGTTCAAAACCACCTGCATTACAGGTAGGAGAACATTCTGCGGTTACTAAACTGTTCACCAGCAACACCTGGAATGATACGGGAACTTAATTTCTGGACATGCTCCAACCCAAAGGATTTTCTATGCATTGTTGAAACTTTGAAACAGAGACCGGTCGCTAGGTCAAGATACGGATAATATGGATTAAATGGACTACGCTATATTAAGTCGTTGAGGGGCACTAACTTGTGCGGCAGAGAGAAAACAGTCGAGAGAAAACAGTACATTCAAAAACACTAGTATGATGTCGTTCATATTACTCTGTGCGTGAAATTAAATATTAAACTTTGCAATGGTGTTCTGAGAGGATCAACTGCTCGGCTGGAACAGACCACATTAACGCTCGATATAACGCCAAATAACCCGGTCGTTCATGGCCACAAGTTACTATCATATAGAATAAACCATGAAAAAGATAGAAGCAGGAATGCTAAAGTGAGCTTGCACTACAGGGAGTGATGTTAAAGTGCTTTGGATGACCGTGGCAAGGCTTTCCGGAGGCCACTCATTCCACTTTAATAACCAAGGAAAGGCATGGCAAAAACGGCATCTGCAAAATACATTAACAAACAATCACAAATCTGTAACCAAAACAATAAGTGTTTAAGACTCTGCTCGTGCACAAGCTCTTAGAACCAAGCTAGAGCCTGAGCTAGGTTCTGGCTCGCACTGTTGTTTTGTTGGCTCGACCACCGCTAATGCTTTCTACATTAAATGTAACACGTGTTAACTTTCAATTGTAACATTTCGTAGATTAATGCTTCAGAAATGAACAAAAGATACACAATTTTGTTCAAAATTAGATGAAGAAATTCGGTGTTTTAAAGTGTGCACGTTTACCCACCTGGTTCAGTAAATACTCGTCGTCACGCTTACTTAACTCTATACATCTACAGTGTGCTGCCCGGAGTAAAGCGCTTTGACGCCTCGTCAGGGGCAGTAAGCGCTATATAGATGCAATTACAATTGCCTCATGTGATAGTCGCGAACAGAGAAACACGACTAAAACACATCGTAGCCGTAGTTCATGATAACGTGCTGAACGTATACCTGCATTTGTTCATAGTAGACATGGAAAACTTCATCTCCCAGATGTCGCTGAAACCGGAAGCAGAAGCCTAGTAGCTGGAACAGGAAGTGACCGTTGCTAGGTGAAGGTGACGAGTGACCTGTAACGGCCTTATCGACAAGCTGAAAAGGGTCGGCGGGAGCAGGTGTGTGTAGGCGGCAGTACTGTCAGATTGGATACATATTTTGAGCGGTTGTGTTTAGGACTATGCAATGCAAGGGGCTTTGCTGGGACTATTCAGTGCACGTGTGGGGCTTTCATTAAGACCCAAAGTTTGGAGATATACTGAACTGTTGCTTCTAGTAACAATTGTTACAGTTAGCGCTCTAGCGTTAGATGCTAGAGCGCATAAGGTCACTACGCAACGCGTACGCCACAAACGTGGCGTACGCCTCTGTATAAAATAAAGGGGCGCGGCCTGCTGAGGCAGTCACGCGCCGAGACCCAGACACGAAGTGTGGCGTCCATTATTGTAGCTGCGGGGCATGTAATGCGGGCCTCCATCAGCGCTAGCGGCCCTACAACACTGGCGACGAGTGCGAAGATCGACCCCGTGTGCCCCAGCTGGAAGACGCGCTCCGCGGCAGTCCCGCGCGCGCGCACGTGATCCTGACGGGTCCGACTGAAACCGGCTCCGTCTCACGCGGGCAGTGCAGCTGGGCCCCTCTGACCTACGGTGAGTGCACGTGTGCACCGAACACGGCCCATTTTGGCAGATGAACATTCCTGCCACTGAACTGAGTGACTCTGTGTCCCTGCTGTGCCCTGGCTGGGCCCTGAAGCCCTCTGCCCCAGTTGCCTGCTGTGCCCTGGCTGAGCCCTGACGCCCTCTGTCAACCCCAAGTGTGGGCGTCTCTTGCCACTGCGGCCTCCTCTGCCTGCTGCCGTCCCTCCTGCTGTGCTGTGCCCCAGGGAGCCATGGGGGATGATGAGCGCCCCGCCCAGGCAGTGCCACTGCACCCCGCGTCCGGCGTTCTGCCGCCGTTCAGTGAAGCTGCTGACCCTGCCACTGCCGCCCCACGCTGGCAAACGTGGATTGGCCGACTCGACAACTATTTTGCGGGCACCAGGGAGACGGATGGCACCGTGAAAAGGTCTCTACTACTCCACTATGCAGGGGAAGAAGTTTATCTCCTATTCAAGCCCCTCCCCAACACAGGGAACGCGGACGACTATGACGCGGCCGTGAGAGCCCTCAATGCGCATTTCGACCCCCAGTTGAACCCGGATTTTGAACATTTCAAATTGCGCCAAGCGAGGCAAAAGGAAGGGGAGTCGGTGGATGCATACCACGCTCGACTGAGGGTGCTGGCAGACACGCACCTCGTGGGTGATAGAGCCAAGGAGGAGATCAGAGCACAGATAATATGCGGCATACGCAGTAAAAAGTTACGAACACTCATTCTCCGCCAACCGAACATCCCGATGGCGGACATTCTAGTGCTGGCACGGTCCCATGATCTATCCGACGCCCGCGCAGAGGAGATGGAGATGGCGCTCACACGAGGCGCGGGGTCAGGAGTAACAGTCAAAACGGAGCGGGCCGACGCAATACAGACGCGTGAAGCTTCCCGCCGACCGGCGGCAAAGAAGCCTGCAGCCCCGTGCGGGTACTGCGGGTATGACGAGCACGGAGGCAGGTCGTGCCCTGCGAAAGGAAAGGCGTGTGACAACTGCGGCGTGATGAACCACTTTGCGTCTGTTTGCCGCAAACGAGCCACGCAACGGGACCAGAGGGGAAAGAGGCCAGAGAAGGCCATGGTGAGACAGCTATCCCAGCTGTCGCTGTCCTCCCCCACCAACCCAGGGCGCAAGCAAGCGCAGGCCCTGCGGGAAGATGCAATGGAGTCCGATGATGATGAAGGGGAAACATACCTGATTTCATTCACCAGAGCCCTCAAGAGCTCGAGAAGACCACAACGGAGGTGCGACGTCCTAGTCGCTGGATCCCGGATAAACGCAGTGATCGACACAGGGGCGTCAGTCACAGTGATGGGAGTGCAGCAATACAATCGCCTCCGACCCAAGCCCGAACTCCGACGGTCAAAAGCCCAGATTTATGCCTACGGAAGTGACACACCGCTGCCCTTGGCAGAAAAGATGACGGTGCCGGTGAAGTCGGATGACGGCGAGATAACGATTGACATACATGTGATCAATCAAGAGGCAGACACCCTCCTCAGCGGGCACGCAGCCGAAGACCTAGGGTTGATCGCATTCCTCCGGAAGGTGCAAGAGTCCCAGACGACTACCCTGCTGGACCAGTTTCCGGAGCTGTTCACTGGTCTGGGGAACATCCGACGACCACCAGTCAAGCTCCACATTGACCGTTCAGTCACACCCACAGCGTTGAAACACAGGAGGATTCCTTTCCACCTACGCCCGCTGGTAGAGGAGGAGCTGAGGAGGTTGGAGGAGCAAGGTGTCATAGAGACAGTAACCGGACCCACCCCCTGGGTATCACCCATGGTGATAGCGGAAAAGCCCCGGCAACCAGGCAAGATTCGAGTGTGCATCGACATGAGGCTGCCCAACAAGGCCATCAAAAGGGAGAGGCACATCACGCCCACGATGGATGACATAATCGCAGACCTTAACGGAGTCCGGTGGTTCTCCAAACTGGACCTCAACGCGGGGTACCACCAACTAACGCTGGCCGAAGAGAGCAGGTATATCACTACCTTCAGCACGCACCTGGGGCTACGCAGGTACCGACGCCTTAACTTTGGCATCTCTTCGGCGGCCGAGATATTTCAGAACACTATCAGAGACATCTTGCAGGGGCTACCAGGAGTACTAAACGTCAGTGATGACATACTGATACACGCCACAACAGTGGATGAGCACTACCGTCGGGTCCGGTCCACACTGATGAGGCTGAGAGAGTTTGGGGTCACGTTGCACAAGGAGAAGTGCCAGTTCTTTCAACAAAGCATCGAGTTCTTCGGATACACGTTTACCAACCATGGCATTCAAGTAGACCCAAGAAAATCCCAGGCTATCAAGAACGCCCCAGCGCCGACTTCTGCGTCGGAAGTCCGCAGTTTTCTCGGGATGGCCACGTACTGTGAAAGGAAAGGCGTGTGACAACTGCGGCGTGATGAACCACTTTGCGTCTGTTTGCCGCAAACGAGCCACGCAACGGGACCAGAGGGGAAAGAGGCCAGAGAAGGCCATGGGTAGACAGCTATCCCAGCTGTCGCTGTCCTCCCCCACCAACCCAGGGCGCAAGCAAGCGCAGGCCCTGCGGGAAGATGCAATGGAGTCCGATGATGATGAAGGGGAAACATACCTGATTTCATTCACCAGAGCCCTCAAGAGCTCGAGAAGACCACAACCGAGGTGCGACGTCCTAGTCGCTGGATCCCGGATAAACGCAGTGATCGACACAGGGGCGTCAGTCACAGTGATGGGAGTGCAGCAATACAATCGCCTCCGACCCAAGCCCGAACTCCGACGGTCAAAAGCCCAGATTTATGCCTACGGAAGTGACCCACCGCTGCCCTTGGCAGAAAAGATGACGGTGCCGGTGAAGTCGGATGACGGCGAGATAACGATTGACATACATGTGATCAATCAAGAGGCAGACACCCTCCTCAGCGGGCACGCAGCCGAAGACCTAGGGTTGATCGCATTCCTCCGGAAGGTGCAAGAGTCCCAGACGACTACCCTGCTGGACCAGTTTCCGGAGCTGTTCACTGGTCTGGGGAACATCCGACGACCACCAGTCAAGCTCCACATTGACCGTTCAGTCACACCCACAGCGTTGAAACACAGGAGGATTCCTTTCCACCTACGCCCGCTGATAGAGGAGGAGCTGAGGAGGTTGGAGGAGCAAGGTGTCATAGAGACAGTAACCGGACCCACCCCCTGGGTATCACCCATGGTGATAGCGGAAAAGCCCCGGCAACCAGGCAAGATTCGAGTGTGCATCGACATGAGGCTGCCCAACAAGGCCATCAAAAGGGAGAGGCACATCACGCCCACGATGGATGACATAATCGCAGACCTTAACGGAGTCCGGTGGTTCTCCAAACTGGACCTCAACGCGGGGTACCACCAACTAACGCTGGCCGAAGAGAGCAGGTATATCACTACCTTCAGCACGCACCTGGGGCTACGCAGGTACCGACGCCTTAACTTTGGCATCTCTTCGGCGGCCGAGATATTTCAGAACACTATCAGAGACATCTTGCAGGGGCTACCAGGAGTACTAAACGTCAGTGATGACATACTGATACACGCCACAACAGTGGATGAGCACTACCGTCGGGTCCGGTCCACACTGATGAGGCTGAGAGAGTTTGGGGTCACGTTGCACAAGGAGAAGTGCCAGTTCTTTCAACAAAGCATCGAGTTCTTCGGATACACGTTTACCAACCATGGCATTCAAGTAGACCCAAGAAAATCCCAGGCTATCAAGAACGCCCCAGCGCCGACTTCTGCGTCGGAAGTCCGCAGTTTTCTCGGGATGGCCACGTACTGTGGGCGGTTCATCCCAAACTTGGCCACCACGGCGGAACCTCTCAGACGCCTCACGAAGACAGAAACCCTGTGGCGCTGGGGGCAAGAGGAAGAAGATGCCTTCCATGCTATCAAGACCACGCTGCTGGACCAGGCCACTCTGGTCTACTTTGATCCGACCAGGAAGACAGAACTGCTTGTCGACGCCAGCCCGGGGGGACTGGGCGCAGTCCTTACGCAAGAGCAAGAACCAGGGACATGGGCCACCCTGGCCTACGCCAGCAAGGCACTCACCCCAACTGAGCAGAGGTATTCTCAGATTGAACGCGAAGCACTAGCCATCCGATGGGGCTGCCGGCATTTCCACCTCTATGTCTGTGGGCACCCTTTTACTGTGGTGACAGACCACCAGCCATTGGTGCCCCTGTTCAAAGGGACAGCACCCCACCCCCCCCCGAGGATCGAGAGGTGGGCCATTGGACTACAACAATACCAGATGGAGGTGACATACCGGCCAGGTGCGAAAAACCCGGCAGACTTTCTGTCACGACACCCGGAAAGGGGGGTGACGTCCCTGTCGGGAAAGAAGAGGAAGAGGAAACCGAAGCACACATCGACCTCTTAGCTGCTCTGACTTGCCCTCGGATACTGACAATCCAGGAGATCATACATGCCGGGGAGCACGACGCCGTGCTGGCAAGGACACGGGGGGCTCTTCAAAAAGGGTCATGGGCTGATTTCCTACACACTGCCAACTCGTGGGCAGACGAGGACAAGAAGGACTTGCAGCAGATGTGGCGAGTGCGGAATGAACTAAGTATGACCCGCGATGGTGTCATCCTGCGAGGGTCTAGGATCGTCATGCCCACCGCACTACGCCATCAAGCCACGACCATTGCTCACGACGGCCATCAAGGGACGGAGAAGATGAAGACCAGGATGAGGGCGAAGATATGGTTCCCGGGGCTGGATGGCATGGTGGACGAGGTGGTAAAAAGCTGCGCCGCGTGCCAGGTGACGAGCGGCCCGGAGCCTCCGGCCCCCATCGTGACAGAAGAACCAGGAAGGTACCCATGGGACAAGATTAGTATAGACTTCGGGAGCCTCCCAAACGGAAAAGTGTCGCTGGTGGTCATTGACAACTTCTCGAAATATCCCATAGTGGAAGTTCTACCGTCCACAGCCTTCATGTTCGTGGGACCAGCGCTGGAGAAAATATTTGCCATGTTCGGGCGCCCCTCGGAGGTGAAGAGTGACAATGGGCCACCCTTCCACGGTCATGAGTTCCGGGAGTTCCTTCAGCATCAGGGAGTACAACATCGGCGAATCACTCCTCAGTGGCCACAGGCCAACGGAGAAGTAGAACGATTCATGAGGACCCTGAATAAAGTGATTCGAATAGCCGGCGTGGAGCAACTAGACCCCGAGAGGGAAATCCAGTGATTCCTGGGAGAATATCGGAGCACGCCCCACTGCTCCACCAAACAAGCCCCGTGGTCCCTCATGCTCAATGGCCCCCGCCGCGATGGGCTACCCACAGTCCCTGGGTGGGCGCCCCCACCGTTCGAAGCGGAGGAGGTTTTCCAACGACGAGCATACCGCAACCGACAAGTGAGCCGGGCCAGAGGCAGTCGAGACCGCGACATCAGACCAGGGGACAGCGTCCTCGTGAAGGACAGAAGGCCGGGAGGAAAATTCAGACCCCGGTATGAACCAGGTAGTTGGACTGTGGCGCAGAGGCGGGGTACAATGGTCACAGCAGAAAGAGGGGTGGAGTCGACCACCAGGAACATCTCGTGGTTCAAACGCATTCCGGAGGCCACCGACCGCGGCCAGAGGGGGCTGGACGGAGGGGAGGAAGAGATCTCAACCCCAGAGCTAGGACCAGGACTGACGTCCAGCGGAGCCTGCAGCGCCCCAGAGCAGAGCCCTCATGCCCCGACGGAAGGTGAAGCCCCGAATAGCCACCCACCCAGCTCCGGCACTCGTGCCACTGCCAGGTATGGTCTGAGAGCGAACCCGACGCCAAGCAGCCGCCTTAAAGACTTTGCCTGCCAAGCAAGTGAGTGACTGTTATGGACTTTGGTTTATTTTGTTATCCAAGTTGGGGAGGGATGTTACAGTTAGCGCTCTAGCGTTAGACGCTAGAGCGCATAAGGTCACTACGCAACGCGTACGCCACGAATGTGGCGTACGCCTCTGTATAAAATAAAGGGGCGCGGCCTGCTGAGGCAGTCACGCGCCGAGACCCAGACACGAAGTGTGGCGTCCATTATTGTAGCTGCGGGGTATGTAATGAGGGCCTCCATCAGCGCTAGCGGCCCTACAACAACAATCACAACTGTGTTTTCTCTTTGCTTTTTGTGGCTGTGCAGTCTCCGGGGGCTGGGGATGCCGAGATCCTGCCCGGATTATTCGGACTCCTGGGGGCTTATGCTCTTGCTGTGCAATACTCCTAATTTTGCCATGTACGGACCCTTTCTGTGAGCTGAGGCGGTTTTGACAGCTTGGGTCGTTCTGTGCTTTGCTGGTGGCTGAGTACTGTCGCCATATGAAACATTTGCACATTGCACGAACAGTGTGAGAATGGAGGCAACATGCACAACGGGAGAGGAGAGGGCGGGAGCAGGGACGCCATGCGGACAGTGGGAGTGGGGAGGGGGGTACAAGGAGGATTCAAGGACAGATCAGATCAGGATTCAAGGACAGCGGGAGGTGGAGGGTGGGAGCAGGCTCACACGAACAGCAGGAGGCAGGATGGTTGGTGGTAGGAAGCTGACTTAGAAAATGGGAGGAGAGGGGGCAGGTGGGGCAAACAGACAGACAGGGGAGAACACGGAGAGATGCACGAAGGAGCTAGCTAAAAACAACAAGCACTCGTAGAGTGCTTAAACACATGAAAAAAAAAAATAGCGTCTAAAAACCAGCGCTAGTAATGTTGCCAGTTGTGGGTGTGCCGGCAGAGGAGGCTGGGTCTGCGCAGCAAAGCGGCCGTGCGGCCGCGAAATTGAAAGTGATCGCGATCGTGATCAAAGCGGCCGCACTTCTTTTCTAATAGGCTCCCGGGTGGGCGGTGGGGGGTGCATGGTCCACCTCCTAGAGCTTATAAATGCCTGGAGGACCACCACCTTCCCAGGGGTTATGTGAAATTGAGGGGGTGTTGCTCAGAACCCCCCCCCTCCCCCAGGCCCCTGGGGCCACAACTCCCTGGGGCCACAGAGCAATAATTAATGGGGGGGTACGCGGACCCCCCAGCCCACGAGACCACCACCTCCATGGGGCTAAATTAAATGTAATGGGGGGCATGGACCCCTCCCCCAGGACCACAACCTCCCCAGTGGGAGGAGGTTCGTTCTCCGCCCCAGGGACCCCAGCCTCCCCGGGGCAGGCGCTACTAAACGAAAGGAGGGGTGCCATGTGGCCCCCCTCCTGGAGCCTTAGATAACTCTGTGGACAGCCAACCCCCCAGATCCAGCTCCTACTATGTCCCAGGGAGCCCGCCAAGCCAAAGCAAACACTCTATTCCCAACAAGCGAGAGACGAGAAATGCTCTAGCTTCCTGGAAGCAGAGCATTTGTCTGCTTCCCTGCCTGCTGTCAAATGACCGCAGTCCCTCTCCCCCATTTGTAAATGGCCGGACCACAGAGCATGAGGTCCCCGGGGCTGAAATCGGCCTGGGGAAGGGTGCCGCACAGCCACTACCCCCTAATACAAATAAAATTAGAAAAAAGAATCCCTGGCCCCTGGGGATGGGTCAACAGGGGCTGAAATTGGCCTGGGGAGGGGAGCTGCGCAGCTCACCTCCCCCATTGCAAAAAAGCCCAGACCCGGGTGATGGGGTTCCCAGGGCTGCAATCGGCCCGGAAGCGGGGTCCATTCGGCCACCCTTTCCCAACCACTCTGCAAAGGGACCTTCTGGTGCACAACGTGTTGGGGGATGAAGTCCCCTGGGCTGATGAGGGTCCTTGGGGGACAACAACCCCTCCTGTTACCTCCAGTAAGGCCCACCCAGCGGGATTGCTGATTGGTGATCCAAGGCCCTGCCCCCTTTTTCCACCGCTCTACAAATCCATCTCTTGACGCACTACTTTTTGGGGTAGAAGTGTACATGCAGGTTGCTCCCCACGCCGCACAGCTAGCTCCACCTGTCTGTGCCGTGCCTCCCCACCGCTGCTGCCGTGAGTTCTAGCCTCCTGTGGCCACTCTCACTCGCGGTTTCTCACTCTAATTTGCATTGTTTTTTTCTCACTGTAATTGCTCGCTCTTCTGGGCTTGCACTGCCTTCCTTTTTGCTGTTTTACTTCCCTCCATTCTTTGGTCCCCTCACTCCCCGTAGCCCCCCTGGTTCCAACTTTCCCGCCGTTGCGGCCCCGCCTCCTCGCTCGCCCATTCGTCACCCCACCCGCCTCCCATCTGCTCCTCCCTCCCACCTCCCCTTCTTAATGGCGGCCGCTGCACAGTGAGGAGCGTGACCCTTGACCCTGTGTACAGGCAGGTCGCTCCCCATGCCGCACTGCTAGCTCCACCTGTCTGTGTCGTGCCTCTCCACCGCTGCTGCCGCGAGTTCTAGCCTCCTGTGGCCACTCTCGCTTGCTTTTGGTTTCTCACTGTAATTTGCATTGTTTTTTCTCACTGTAATTGCCCGCTCTTCTGGTCTTGCACTGCCTGCCTTTTTGCTGTTTTACTTCCCTCCATTCTTTGGTCCCCTCACTCCCCGTAGCCCCCGTGGTTCCGACTTTCTCGCCGCTGTGTCCCCTGCGGGCCTGCCCCCCTCGCCCATTCATCAACTCACCCGCCTCCCAGCTGCCCCTCCCTCCCACCTCCCCTTCTTAATGGCGGCCACGCGCCGCCGGCACGCCTAAGACAAGCCCGTCTGCACCCATCCACGCCTGGACCGCGCCCGGCGCCAGACCCCCTGGTCCCGGCGAGCACCACGACACCAGACGCCGCTACGACGCCAACCTCCTCCATGCACTCAATGCCGGCCGATCTACCACCTGCTTCCAGGCCACCCCGAAGTGCACCCACGGACCCTTCACCTGCCGAAACTGTAGCTTCACCAGCCAGTGTACACCAGCACGTCCTACCCCTCACCCCAAGGCAGGCCAACCATCTCAAATGTATATTGCTCAACACCCGCTCCATCCACAGGCACGCCGTTGAACTCTGGGACCTGCTCGACTCATCCTTCCCGGACGTCGCCTTCCTGATGGAGACCTGGATGACCACCTCATCGGCACCTGACGTTGAAATAGCCATCCCGGAGGGCTACAAGATCACCCGCAGGGACCGCACCAACGGTGCAGGAGGAGGAATCGCCATTGTCCATAGAAACACCCTCAGAATTTCGACCAGCACCGAAAACACCCTCGGCACTGCCAAACACCTGCACTTCCAGATCCACACCGATCCCAACACCACCCTCAGAGGAACCTTTGTGTAAAGAACCCCCGGACCCCGGCCACAGTTCAGTGACTCCATCAAAGACGTCGTCAGCTCGCACGCCTTGGCCTCCTCAGATTACATCCTCCTCGGTGACCTGAACTTTCACCTCGAGAACGCCAACAACAGCAACTCTATCACACTGCTGGACAACCTCGACAACCTCGGTCTCAAACAGCTCGTCACGACACCCATCAACTCCGCCGGACACACGCTCGACCCCATCTTCTCCACCAGCAACCACGTCACCATCAGCCACACCACCGAACTGCAATGGACTGACCACCGCTGCATCCACTTCTCCTTTGAGAAAAACACCGCACACAACCACCCGCAACGAATACCCCACCGCAGATGGAACAGGGTCACCGATGACTAGCTAATCACCACCCTCGCCCGAGACCCACTAACCGACTTCACCGACACAGCCGCCCGCAACCTCAGGCCAATGGATCGATGACTGCGCCAACACTCTCGCCCGATCAAGAAACCCTTAAACAGACACACCGACAGAAGGGCCATCTGGTTCACCGTCGACCTCCAGACATCCAAACAGACCTGCCGAAGACTCGAGAAGAAATGGTGCCTCAACAAACACCAGGCAACCACACAGCCCTCAAGAACGCCTGCCGCAGGCTCCACCAACTCATCCGAACCGCCAAAACGACCTCCTTCAAGGAACGCATCGACAACAACGTGCATAACAGCTAAGAGCTCTTCAACATCGTGAAGGAACTCGCCAACCCCAGCCCCAGCTCCAACGACATCCCGCCGTCACAAGGCCTCTGTGACTCCCTAGCCACCTTCTTGCACCGCAAGATCATAGAAATCCACAACAGCTTCAACACTCAAACCCCCCCTACAGCTGCCAACACCGCAGACTCACTGCCCCCGGTCACACCGGCCTCCTGACCTCCTGGAACCACGTCAACAACGAAGACACCCTCAAAACCATGAACACCATCCACTCCGGCTCACTGTCAGACCCCTGCCCCCACCATATCTTCAACAAAGCGAGCTCCATCATCGCACCCCAACTTCGAAAGATCCTCAACAGCTCTTTCAAGACCGCCACCTTCCCGGAAAGCTGGAAACACGCAGAGATCAATGCCCTACTAAAGAAACCCAAAGCAGACCCTAAGGACCTCAAGAACTTCCGGCCCATCTCCCTGCTACCATTCCCAGTGAAAGCCATCGAGAAGATCGTCAACAGACAACTGACTCGATTCCTCGAAGAGAACAACACCCTGGGCTCATCCCAGTCCAGATTCCGCAGCAACCACAGCACCAAGAACCGCCCTCATCGCCGCCACTGACGAAATCAGGATCCTGCTGAACAACGGTGATACAGCGGCCCTCATCCTCCTAGACCTCTCGGCCGCCTTCGACACCGTCTGCCACCACACCCTACGCACACGCCTCCAAACCGCAGGGATCGGCGACAAGGTCCTGGACTGGATAACTTCCTTCCTCACCGACAGAACCCAGAGAGTCCTTTTCCCTCCATTCCTATCTGAAGCCACCAAGATCATCTGCGGCGTACCCCAGGGATCATCCCTCAGCCCGACCCTCTTCAACATCGACATGACACCACTCACCAACATCGTCTGATCGCACAACCTCAACATCGTCTCATACGCTGATGACACCCAGCTGATCCTCTCCCTCACCAAAGACCCCGCCACCTCCAAAACCAAATTCCACGAAGGAATGAAGTCCATCGCCGAATGGATGAAGAACAGTCTCCTGAAACTGAACTCGGACAAGACTGAGGTCCTCATCCTCGGATCCACCCCCTCCGCCTGGGACGACTCCTGGTGGCCGACCTCGCTGGGAACTGCACCAACACCCACCAACCACACATGCAACCTGGGGTTCATCTTGGACTCATCACTGTCAATGACCCAGCAAGTCAACGCCGTCTCCTCCTGCTTCAACACCCTCTGCATGCTTCGCAAGATCTACAGATGGATCCCCACTGGAACCAGAAGGACGGTCACCCAGGCACTTGTCACCAGCAGGCTGGACTACGGCAATGCCCTCTACGCTGGAACCACGGCCAAACTTCAGAAGAGACTCCAACGCTTACAGAACGCCTCTGCACGCCTCATCCTCAACATCCCCCACCACAGCCACATCACTGCCCACCTGAGGGACCTGCACTGGCTCCCCGTCAACAAGAGGATCACCCTCAAGCTCCTTACCCATGCTCACAAAGCACTCCACGACGCCGGACCAGCATAACTCAACAAACGACTCACCTTCTACACTCCCAACCACCAGCTTTGCTCCGCTGACCTCGCCCTCACCACCATTCCACGCATTCCCCGAACGACCACCGGCGGCAGATCCTTCTCCCACCTCACCGCCAAGACATGGAACACCCTCCCCATCCACCTGAGACAGACCCAGGACCTGCTGACCTTCAGGAGACTTCTCAAAACCTGGCTGTTCGAGCAGTAGCAGCTCCTCCCCCTTCAGCGCCTTGAGACCCTCACGGGTGAGTAGTGCGTTCTACCAATGATTGATTGATTGATTGATCGTCCATGGGGGCCAGCACCCCCTAACACAAATAAAATTTGAAAAAAGCTCGGGCCCCTGCGGATGGGTTCACCGGGGCTCAAATTTGCCTGGGGAGGGGAGCTGCGCAGCCCACCTCCCCCATTGCAAAAAAGCCCGGCCCGAGTGATGGGGTTCCCATGGCCGCAATCGGCCTGGAAAGGGTGGGCCACGCGGCCACCCTTTCCCATCCACTCTGCAAAGGGGCCTTCTGGTGCACAACTTGTTAGGGGATGAAGTCCCCATGGCGGATGAGGGTCCTTGGGGGCCAACAACCCCTCCTGTCACCTCCAGTAAGGCCCACCCAGCGGGATTGCTGATAGGTGATCCGAGGCCCCACCCCCTTTCTCCACCACTCGACTAACCCACCTCCTGGCATACTACTTTTTGGGGTAGAAGTCCCCATGGCTCTTGAGGGTCCATTGGGGCCAACAACCCCTCCTGTTACCTCCAGTAAGTTCCATACAGCAGGATTGCTGAGAGCTCGTGGGAGGCCCCACCCTCTTTCGCTACCACTATGAAAATGCACCTCCTGGCACACTACTGGTTGGGGGATAAAGTCCCCTTGCCTGCTGAGGGGCCTTGGGGGCCAACAACCCCTCCTGTTACCTACAGTAAGTCCCATACAGCAGGACTGCTGAGATTGTCAAAACCCTGCCCCTTTCTCCACCACTCTGAAGGCGCGCCTCCTGGTGCACTACTTCTTGGGGGATGAAGTTCCTTTGGATGCTGTGGGTTCTTGAGGGCTAAGAAGCCCTCCTGTTACCAGCAGTAAGTCGCACACAGCTGAATTGCTGAGAGCTGGTCCGAGGTCCCGTCCCCTTTCTCCACCACTCTGAAAACACACCTAGTAGTTAAAAACAATAGAAATCCACTTAAAAAATCAAAGGTTTCAGGGATGTTATAGTTAAGAAATAGAATTATAAAAACCTTAGAAATTCACTTAAAATCCAAAGGTTAAAGGGACGTTATAGTTAGGCTCAGATTTCACTTGTACAAAACCATTGAAATTCTGCAGGTATAGTTGCCTGAGCTAACTATAAATTACGCCCTGCAATGCACTGCTTATGACCTCACATAATCCATCACTCATGACATGGTTAATGACATCCCTGATGCCTTCTCAAATGACATAATCCACAGACCCACTCACACCCCCATACAACCTCTTGTACGCCCACCCATACACCCACACAACCACTTACATACCCATTCACAGGCCCATACCAGTACTCACATACCTACTCACTCCTCCATTGAGCCACTCAGACACCCACTCACTGACTCATTCAGCCACTCACACAACCATTCACTCACCCATACAACCAGTCTGTCACCCACACAGGCATACACTCACCCTTACAGCTACTCACATATAGACGTATTCACCTATACAGAAACTGACACACCCATTCAGCCTCTCAACACAGTCACACACTCACCCATGCAAGCCCTCACACACTCAGTGACACACCCACTTACATACCCATTCAAACATCCCTAGAAGCACTCCCATATCTGCTCACTCACCCATACAGTCATTCACACAGACACTCAATCTCCAATACAACAATTCATAAACCAACTGACTTAACCACTCACTCAATCAGCCACCCGCTCACCTATACAGCCACTTACATACCCAGTCACTCACTCATACAACCATTCAGACACCCACTCTCTCACCCATACAGTCACCCACACAGCCACTCACTCACCCATACAGCCACTGACATGCCAACTCACTCACCAACATAGTCATTCGCACACCCACTCACACAGCTATGCACATACCTATTTATACACCCATACAGCCACTCACACACATAATCACACACCCATACAACCACTCAGATACCCACTTACACACCCATACAACCACTCACACACCTACAGACCCAGTCAGAAATCCACTCACTCACCCATAGTCACTCATGCATGCACTCACACACACACATACAGCCACTCACACACCCACCCACCCACTCACACACTGATAGTCACACACCCTTTCAGATCACATATGTTAGAGATAGTATCACTCATTAGTAGTACAACTAGTATACTAATCTAACTTTTGTAGTAGGTTAGTATATATGTGTAGCACCTATAAACTCTTAAAAACACAATCACTTGATGATGTCATGAGTGATGTCAATAACCATGTCATGAGTTATGTAATATGTGAGGTCGTATGTAGGGGCGTACCTTATAGGTAGATCAGGTAACTAGAACTGCTGAATTTCAATGGTTTTGTATGAGTGAAATCTGAGTCTAAGTATAATGTCCCTGCAACCTTTGTTTTTTTCAGTGAATATATATATATATATATATATATGTATATATATATATATATATATATATATATATGTGTGTGTGTGTGTAAATATATATATGTGTAAATATATATATATGTGTGTATTATCTACTGGCGGTCGCCAGTAGATAGTTATAGTTAGGACCGTGTTTCCATAGGAAATCCGCAACATTCTATTTGGAATAACTTTGGCGCCGATTGACGAATCCTCGCGAAATTCTCAAAATAGGTGGGGCGCTCCGCTCCACTCCTTCCCTGAAAGTCTCGGGGGGATTCGTCAAGCGGGGGCTGAGAAAAAGGGGGGGTCTCAAAACACGTTTTCCCCATGCATTTTTCCATAGGACCTTTAGTCCGAGCTACAGCCCCAACGGCTGAACAGAATTACTTGAAATTTGGCAGAGAGGTAGCCCTCAGGTCAGGGATGTGCCTTTTGAAGTTCTCGTGTAAATCTGTTCAGTATTTCCTGAGAAAATAGCATTTAAATCAATATATATATCTATAGGCGCGCTCCGAGCGCGTACCGTAAGCTTACCGTATGCGCACGCCGCCGTGCGCGAGCGCGATTCTGATTGGTTGTTAGATCTTAGTAAACATTCAAATCGGTCGAAATCAGGAAGTGTCGGCCGCCATTTTGTCTCTCGCAGTCTGAGGGGGTGAAAAACAAAGGTGGAGAACGTGAAAAGGGGGCAGGGTGGACAGTTCCTGACCCCCTAGCCTTTGTCAGGGGGTCCCAGAAGGACCCCCAAGGGCTAAAATTTATTTTAATTTTTTTTCGAAAAATCGCCGAATGCGCGTAGCGTACGCGCACGGCGTAAACGGAAAAATTCTGCGAACTTCGCGTAACGATTCCGCGACTACGCGTACCGTGCGCGCACGGCAAAAAAAAATACATAACTTAGCATTTAAAAAACCGTACAAATTCACTGAAAAAACCATAGGTTTCACACACGTTATAGTTAGGAATTAGCATTTAAAAAACCTTGCAAATTCACTTAAAAAACCATAGGTTTCACACGTTATAGTTAGTAGGACATTTCACTCGTGAAAAACCAATGAAATTCCCCCGTTATAGTTAGTGCAGGCAACTATAACTCACGCGACCGCAATCCTCTGCTGATGACGTCAGATATTACATCACTGATGACATATGTGTTTTTCTGAAAAAAAAATATTTGTAATATATGTATAGCTAAAAATTAATGGAAGAAGACATGGGTAAATAAGTGTCTAAATACAGTGATGTAATATCTGACGTCATCAGCAGAGGATTGCGGTCGCGTGAGTTATAGTTGCCTGCACTAACTATAACGGGGGAATTTCATTGGTTTTTCAGAGTGAAATGTCCTACTAACTATAACATGTGTGAAACCTATGGTTTTTTAAGTGAATATATATATATATATATATAATGAGCAGTATATATATATATATATATATATATATATATATATATAATATTGCTCATGAGAGATGAGTGCCTCCTCTTATTCTGACACACGCAAAAAGAACAATTGATGGACAGAATGCTGAACAATGTCCTACATTCACCCTAGTACAGAGATCTGGGGATAACTCCATCGTTTTTTGCTCCCCATGCCATTCCAGTTTAGACCCAGCCATATGCAAATCAGTCTTGACCCTGTTCTCCATGGAACAGTCCAGCTCAGAATGCCAAGCCAGGTCCTTCCTGGACTGATAACAAGTTTCCCGACCTGTTTCGGGGTTTCACTCCTCATCAGCCAGGCTAACTTGACTCCAGTGACATGGAGAGCACGGGACCCAAAATAAAAGTGGCCCCATTAGCGAAGCAGATAGCTAAAAAAAAGAGGTAGTATCACTGAAATCAACAGTATAAACTGGCCCAACTGGCCCTAAAATGGGCCCACAACTTCTAAAAAAAAAAAACAAGGCCACACCCTGATCTGTCGGATCAGCCCATTGGGCACTGCCTGATTGCCCTATAGGCCAGTCCGACCCGCTGTAAAGATTTACAGTTTTGAGATACTGTAAGATTTGTGTTTGCTTTTCCACCAGTATTTAGAAATTGTTTTCTTTTACTTTTTTTAAACAATACTTTACAGACAAACATTGACAAACACAACAGCAGGGCATTTACATTATAAATGCAAGACCATTTGGCTTTGCCAATGCATGTTGTATGTGTGGCTATCTCTATGTTTAGAGGATTCTCAGCTGTTGCATGGTGCTGACATCATCCAGAACCTAATGGTCAGCTTAAATAGTAATCCCAATGAAATACCTGACCCAAGCTCAATAGGGCACCCTCACTGCTGAGCTTAAGAGAACGTGAATTGCTTATCGACTCTCCCTAAAAAGGATGAAGGCCCTCAACCACCAAGGTGGCATGCTTCATCACCTGGCCCCTCCTTACCATTGTAATCTAAAGGTGAGGTGAGCCTGAAGCTTTTATTAGAGGGTTATGAGGTATACCTTCCAGTTGGTGAGGTATCTGAAACCTTGGGAAAGATAAAAACGTGTAAGGGATGGTTAGATGGTAGTCAGTTTAGTAATACCTCCTATTGCATCAATTTCAGCAAATGTACTATTATGGATCCTTAGTGATGTGTCAACAAGTTTCTGCCCTTTGTTTACTTTTTTTATAACCAATTTTATGCCCTTTGTTTCTTAAGGCCAATGCAGTTCTGGGGCATTCATCAGGACTATGACTCATCCCTATCAATGTCATATCTTGATCAGGTTGAGTTATTAGTTTGAAGGTCTAGGGTGGATGGAGGAGAGAAAATAAAATCATGGCTACACCTTGCCCTCACAGTGCAATCACTGGTCTATCAGACCTTTGAGGCGAAAGGGAAAACATTATGATCCCTAATTCAGCGATCCATTAGTATTATGCCCATCTTTCGTACATTGAAGTAACGGTCGCATTGGAATACTTTGTTGGTGCGATGGTCAATGCAAACTCAGGCACACAGACATGGGTGTCTTACCCCAGCCTGCTTATCAAGTGCGTAACCTAGGCTTTATCATCGATGATCAGTTATCAATGAAACATCAAGTCACGAAGGTGGCCTCAATCTGTTTCACCATTCTTAAATGGTCAAAGAAAATTCTTTGGATGCTATCCTTCTCTACTCAGAGAACAGTAGTCCAGGCCCTTGTTACATCTAAGCTGGACTGCGGCAATGCCCTATACCTGGGTTCTAACAAAGATGTGATACAAAG
Organism: Triturus cristatus; assembly: GCF_964204655.1. Taxonomy (NCBI): domain Eukaryota; kingdom Metazoa; phylum Chordata; class Amphibia; order Caudata; family Salamandridae; genus Triturus; species Triturus cristatus. The sequence continues at coordinate 292,437,320 of NC_140585.1, forward strand.
ATTGCAGGTGGTGCAAAATGCGGCTGCCTGACTGCTCTGCCAGGTTCCTAAGACTGCCTTTATCTCAGGCTTTCTTCGTGACCTTTATTGGCTAAAGGTGGAGAATCATATTAAATTCAAAGCCCTGAGCTATATGTTCAAAATCAAAACTGGTTTAGCTCCTCACTATCTGCAATCCTTAGTTCAACTCTATATACCTTCACGTCCCCTCCTCTCCACTGCTCAGTTTAAATTCACTGTTCCCAGAATCAGATTGATGCGCATGCGCGGTCGATCCTTTGCTTACGTATGACCCTCCCTGTGGAACTCTCTTCCCATTTCACTACGAAAAGAAACGGTTTATGGGAATTTTCGCAGATGTCTGAAAACTTGGCTGTTCAACTTGTAACGTCTTTGCTCCTCTTCTCTTTCCTGGCGCCGGGAAACCCCTTGGGGTAGCTGTGCGCCTTATAAGTTCAAATAACATAACATAACACACTCATGGTCCAACACAATCTCCTGCCACCAGGAGGCGAAAACGTCTGTTAAGGATACAGACTCATGTCTCAAGATAGAGCCACCTGATTTGCCAGTATCCTAGTCCGGTACCACTACAGGGATAAGCATCATTAGGTTGAGAGTTGACCCATCATTATCATTATCAAAGAGTCCTAAAAGGACAATGTATAGCTTACCCAAATTGATGGTCACCATCATGGAGGGAGACTACGGCCAGCTGAATGGTGGTGTGCCACGGAATCAAGTGATTTTAAATGGTCAGACACCCTTCAACGCGGTGTCAGGTGTGTCATGGCGCCAGCCTGTGCGGAGCATCTAATATCATCACGTCCATGGTGCTGAAGTCATCCTTAATTCGTGTGACATCAGCGGGCATGTGCGCTGATAGCAAGAAGGCATGTAATTGCATCTGCCATTTGTAAACAAACACAGAATTGCAGACAGGATGAAGTAGCAATGTCTCTGAATATGTGAGGGAGAGCATATCTCGACACTCAAGGTGCATTTGTTCTATTTCTCTCCAATTTTGAAGTATGGACCTTGTATAGTAAGAAGAAAGGAATCACTCATAGCTAAATGTATTGGATACAATCGTGCTGCTGATGGTTGCTAGAGGGCTAATAGTTGCTAGAGGGATCATCATGTGCAACTGATGTTGCTCTAGGACCATGGAATCTATCCACTTTCTTCTTGTGGGAGGTCTACGTGGTTGTCTAATAGGACTGTATGGACTTGAATTATTTCGTTTATGTAGGTGTCTGTAAAGCAGGAGACCTGACACTGCCAAGGCTGTATGTGTAAGTCACTTGGTGCTCAGATGGTAACTCACTCTCCTATGGTCATGGATGCTGAAGGCAAGGGGGTGCTGGCCCTTCACATCTCACCCAGGTGGGCCCTGTCCTCTCCTTCAGAGGTCTCCTGCATTGGGTAACCTTTCAGGTTGTGTGATCCACCTCTTTTTGAGGGGATATATGTTGCATGAGGTTAGACCACCTAGCCCACCTCATTGGTCAACACTGTTTGGCAAGTGCCCCTCTCGTGGTTAAGTGGGTTCAATGCCTTCTGGGAAGAGTACATGGTTGGCAAGTTATCCCATTCGACATCCCTTTACATACCCTTTAGCTTACAGGACTCAGTGATGCCTGGTCATTGATACTCACCGGGGAAGGGGTTAGAGTCTGGCTGTCTGGTGATGCATGTGTTCTGAGACAGCAGGAAGTCTCACTTGTTCCTGAATCTTAAAAATGGTGGATGGGAAGAGAATTTAGCAGGAGCTAAATGCTTCCCAATGCCCCCATCGATTTAGCTGGGGCCTGGCTGTACCTGCTGTGCTTGGCTTTCCATGTGAGGGCAAGCTTCCTTGAGGCTAGGCAAAGGCTTACTTATATTCTACTATGGGCCAAAATGATTCAATCTAAGCAAAAAACGATTGCAGCTGCGCATTGCGTAATGCACGCTTATTATAGAATGCTAGTGTTTAGCTGCTCTTGGGTTAGTCTGTTCAAATCTCAAAGCCTTGGTGAAGATAAACTCTCTTGGAGATTTGGTTTTAGAAACTCTGGAGGGATGGTGGATGGGAAAGAGATCTGTTGCTACAGAGCTTCCCTCAGTGACGCAGGGAGAATGCTATTCTGCAAAGGTCTTGTTTAAAATCCGTCTACGTTTCTTTTATTCTCTTCCTACCTTGCTCTTCCTTAAACCCCTTAATGACCTAAGATCTCCACCCTTCGTCTGTGCCTACCTTCACATCCTACTCTACATATACTCGTTCTATTATCGTAAACCCTTTACTCCTGTCTAGTTGAGGTCTCTCACTTGATAGTTCTCCATTCGCTGTCCTTTTTAGGTCTCGCTGAGCCAAAGGCTCGAAGAGACATTTTGTATGTGGGATTTTCAAAGTGCTACCCACAGTCTTTTGGCTGGCCTAAACCTTGAGTGCACGATCACATGCACGTGCACAGCTGCTCCCACTCCCCCCTCCCTTCTCTATAGCTTTCTTTCACTTTAGCCGCTTTGACCCTTGCATTCCCCCCTCCCTTCTCACCCAGCCCTTTGATGCTCTGCTCGATTACTTTCACTTTCGCCGCTTTGATGTTTGATTTTTATTGCCTTTGTTTATGTGACTGAGATCCATTGCATTTGGCAGAACATTTCTGGGGCCGTATTGCATGAAATACACCAGGTGGCGCTAACGTGTTTTACAGAGCACCATACAGCATTTTGTTCTGCGTTAAAAAAAAGACGCTTTAGGAGCGGAAAGGAGCTATCCGTTTTACTTGTATTAAAATGTATTTTTAAAGGTGTCTCAAAGGATCCTGAACATAGTTTATACTAGCATGCTCCAATACTGTCCGCATTTCACTCCTGATTGCACTGGCCTTCCAGGTCCTAAGACTCAGACTCATGATTTTACTGTTATTTCAAAACCAATCTAACATTTGTTTTGTTTTAGGTATTACCTTAGTAAAGCATACCTATGTGATCTTACTCTCCTTGGTCAGTGTTTTATTATGGATGACAAGGTGTTTTCTCATTAGGACTCGCACCATAAGCCTCTTTCATTCCAAACATCTGGAAACGCATTCGTCTCTGTAACTATATAGTAATGGCTTTCAGTTACAGCTGGCGGAAATTATGCTACACACCTATTTATTGCCTTCACCAAACGATTCTGCTTTCACTGGTGTGACCATAACTTGCCAAAATATTTTACTGATGCTTTCGGCAGTGTCTCCACTTCTGTCTGATCACTCCTCAAATGACACCTTCCTTAATCCCACCCACAAGCAAGGTAAGCCACTCAATTTTATGCTAATTTCAAACACTTTATCCAAATCTAAACCCATCATCGCTCCATCTGACATCACACATTTCACATGCAAATCAGTTCGCCTCCTTGTAGATCGCTCTCTCATGTACCCATCTGCTGTAGAAAACAGGACCCCACTGCTCTCACTGCTTTCCACGTGATCTTCATAAAGACCTCACTTCAGTCTTGCACTACAGCTCATACAACTGCTTCATTATCCACCTTGTACCAAAGATAGGCCTCAGCCATGAATTACACTTGAAATAAGAGCGCATAACAGTAAATGAGGGCAGCAGTACATAAATGGCGAAAGCACATATTCACTGCTAACTTCTTGGTTAATAAGCAAGCCCTTCATACACTGCATAATGATCTAGGAGGTGTCAAATCTATCTATTTCCAGGACCTCATTACCTCACCATCCACAAGCGCTCTGTGCAAACCTTCAGCTCTTTACTCTCTCCATCATCTTCAATTATCAGTATTCTATTGTTCATCCTTACCTGCTCATGACTTCACCCTGCTACATCTGCTCCAAGATTAACACTATAATTAGTCCACAGTGCTCAAGTCCTCACTCGCCTCAACCCTGCGCAGTTACATTATTACGATGTAACACAACATCCTCCTAACAAACGTTTCCTCTTATGAAAGTAGCTAATCCACCCTGTGCCCCCCCTGTAACCATTTCGTCCTCCCTTCATCAAATCTTTGCCTCTTTCATCCAACAGTTTCCCCTGCGTTTCCCTTCGCACTGACTGCCTGTCCTGTAACCGACTACTCAACCCTCTTCTGTGTTCGGGACCCTTCATTCCACTATCCTATCCTCTCCTCTGTTCTTGTCTATGCTCATACTCTTAGATCGTTCTGCCTCTCCTTTGATATTACTGGTCACCCCACACTTTTCTCAATGAGCGCACGGGGCATTAGCTGGGTACCAGCCCTTATGCTCCTCAATAAGCAGCAGCAATCGTTGCAGTTTCACCAAGGTGAGTTTAGTAAAAGTTTATTTTACTACTTTCGATAACTGGTGCCTTTCACAAACAGAAAAGGTAATGACAATGTATGGCACATTACAAGATGGCATGTTTTAATACTAGGGCTTCTGATTATATGCATAACGTTTGATCTAGCAGACATGATTGAACATATGGTGAGACCCTTAAATGAAGGCTTAGGGCTCAAATCACAAAGGGACTAATATGCAATAAAGTTACATGTCTCTTCACTCATGGCAGAATCTCCGCACTGCACTCACTGCAGTGAGCTGGACAGAGAGGCTGCCCAGAGTGCAGAGACTCCACACTTGTACCTTTACTACACGTAAGTCCCTTTGCAAATCAGACCCTTAACCTCTACTTCTTTGTGATTTTTAAAATAAAGAGAGGGAAGCATTTATAGTAAAAATGGAAAACTCGTGTCTCTATTTACAATGCAGTTATTGGTTGTTTTTAACTTTCAAGAAAATAACACATTTGTTCTTAAACGACATCCATATCTTAATTCACACATTTTATGATTTTGACATTTGGAATTTCATGTCATACCCTTCACTTGTGCCCATTTCCGACTTCTTATACCCTTGTTATCTAGCAGTGCTTTCAACACCACAGGCCATCAAATTCTGGACGGAACGGCCCTAAACGGTTTCGCCCATACCTCTATAATCACACTCAAATGCTAACAAGCATTGGCATAGCCAATAGGTCTCGCCTTTGGGACCGTTTAAGTGTTTAGTTATCCAGCACAACATCCTTGGTGCAGTAACATTAACTGTTGCATGGCTAAACACTTATAAGGTCCCAAAGGCGAGACCTATTGGCTATGCCAATGCTTGTTATTACTCTTTTTACTTCCATCTTCCCTTACACCCTTATACATTCTCCCCTTGAACATCCATAGCACTAGCTCCTCTCCTTCCTTGTCTCCCTACCCTGAGGAAATATGAATTTTGTGATCAGTTATGTCCCCTATCGTAGACCCCAACGGCTCCATGTGCATGCTATAAGTACATGTATGTTCCCTCCAGTTCCAGTTTTGAAGACGCAAATACATGTGCGTCCACCGTCAACATGTCCTCTTTCAGATCCACCATGAATGGGTCAGATATTCCATTCCTAAGTATGAAAGGCCACCGACTTTATGTGGTTCACTTTCCACATTTTACAGATTCAGGCGAGTAGGCCCTGAATTCTGCCATCAAGCCTTTCCTGCTTTCTGCCTCTGAAAGCTCCAGCCCGAGCCTGCATCTGTATCCATGAACTTTGTCCTACTCCCTGCGCGGCTAACGATGCCTGATCCAGCCTGTTGCCTGCCAAAAACTGTATTTCACCTTCAAGATTATCTCCTTCGCTCCTCATCCGATGCATTCCTGTCTAGTAGTTTAGGTAAACATTCCTCCAGCTACCGTGCAAGGGGCCAGGCCTCACTGTCCTCGTGCAAGTAATTCATAGCCCCTGTTACCATGGAAGATTCCTGCCCCCTCGCATCTCATGTAGACACTTAGACGCTCGTACACGCACTAACAGTCAGTATAGAATAGATTCCGTCCGAGAGGCCTTTCCTTTTGGATAATACAGTTCTTTAAACATAAGATATTAGATATGATTTGGGATTAGGTTGACATGACCCCTCAGACTTCTGTCTCCACATGTAGAGCTAAATGTCAAGTCCCCTTCACCCTCTAGTTGCACGTCAATCACACGTCATGCGGCTGCGCATGCATCTCTGCCGAATATTTCTGCTCATATTGCAGGATTCTCCTATGGATCCACCCACTTGTGACATCATGTATAATGACGTTTTCTAAGTTACGCCTATATGTCCGCCTTTTTGGTTACGTATGCATATTTTATCTCTCTTATCAACTGTTACGCCTCCTGCATCTGTTACACTATAATGCATTTCTTATAAAAGTGATTACCTGTCAATAATGTATTGCCTTCCTTCCTGAACCCTCATGGTGATGGAGTGTGAAGCCTGCAATTCGAATTGTATTTCCTTTGTAGAGGAATAAAGCCTTTTAGAACCTCTAATACCACGGATTCTGCCTCTTATATTTACTGAGTTATTCTTACTAGACTTTACCGCATAAAAAATAGTACCGGTAATGAAATATTTACCACAGAAATTGGCGCCCGAATAGGGACACTTTCTCATCTCACGCGCCGGAGGTGCGTTGCAGGCCCGGTCCCCTGCCACAGCTGAACGGACAAAAACGCGTACCTGCAGGATTTCCTGTATCTCCCTTCGGCCAAGCGGGGGTGACTGAGGCTGCGATCAACACCCAGACGAGGCGGTGAGAAGTGCGAAGTATCCCGACCAGAGCCTAGCTGAGAGAGCAAGATCCGAGGTATACAGAGGCCCACCAGGTTCCGAAGTTCCGAGTCCAGACGAGTCGAGTCCAGTCCGGTCCAGTTTCAGTTCAGTTCCGAGGCCTTCCGTTCCGCGCTACCCGGTGAGTACCATTGCCGGGGAGGCATTTAAACGTGCACATAATCTGTGCCGGTCAAGACGGGTTTGGGTACACAAATCCGGTCTGCACTGTTTCAGCAGTGTATCTGTACTGTTTAGCAGTATATCTAGTATGTCTTGCAAATAATTAAGTATTATTTAGTGTTAGTATTATGTCAGTAACTAGTTTCCTATTAGTCATCATTACTCGTTAAAATGTTAAATGTTAAATGTTTTAATACGTTCTATACATTGTGGTGTGAATGATTGTTCATTATTATGTTTATTGTATTAAGTGTGTTTAAAATAAAGTAACCAGATCAAAAATGCCGTTCTTTTCAAAACTAAGACAGATCAAAACTAGAAAAGGGGTACTCGAAGAAGCTGTTCCCATTCCACCTAGGGATACTCCAGGATACTTTATGTATCATAAACATGGCTTAGATGCCGTGTTATTTCTTGATTTATGGGTGGACTACACCAAAGATTTACCAGAAAGTCAAAGATGGCCCGCAGCGGGGACCTGGGATGCAGATTGCATCATGAGAGTAGAAGAAGAATTATGGAAAAAGAAAGCCAGACAGTCACAGAAAGATGCCATTGAATTATGGCGTAAAGAATCATATAGACGTACAGAAAAAGCGCTCAGACAGGAAGAGAAAGGTAGGGAGAATTCAAATAAAACCCGAGAAAATTTATTAATAGAGGAAGGTACCCGAGTAAAAACAGAACAAGTAGATAGACAAAGAAATACTCTTATGAATGGTATGTATCCTCTTCTGGCCGAAGGATTACCTAAGGCTACCCCGGAAATACCAAAAGACTTGACTCCTCCATTGCTCCCGATAAAAGCACATCCTAAAACAGCAAAGGATGTTTTCCTTTCCTCCTATTTAGATGACATAGCTCCCGAGTATGCTAATACCATACCACACACACCGCTTGCCGATGGTGTTCAACACCAAGAGCATCCGTCTGTATCTCCGCAGCAACAAACTCCTGCACTAGTTCCAACAGGTCCGTCCGTTTCTACTGTTTTTCCCGCATCTACAATTTCTATCTTACGCCCAACGAATCCTTTCGTGCCCAGCACCTCAGATGGTGCTACAGGAGGTACGACAGACATGTTTGCCACACCGCCACGAAATAAACAGACCCTTAGAGATTTAGCACTCCAACGTACACCCCAACTAGTGACATCCGACATGTTTAAAGAACATCTTGTGGATTGTAGATACGATCCAGTGCCAGGTAAACAGGACAGATTGCTAATATCATCACTACGTATACGACGAGCTACATTATATTTAATGACGATACCAGGAATGGTTGAACATCTAGACAATATATATCACTTTGTCCAAACAGGGCGAGGCCCAGAAAGTATTAACGAAGCTATGGAATACCAGAAAGTGGATGTACAAAGACAACTACTACGTTTTTTCATAAACTGCGTGATCAGGAACCAAGACAGGCCTGGGGCAGATCATGATACCATGCAAAAACTTGCCAAATGGGGTCAGAACATATCAGAAGAGAAACATGATAAACAGGCGTGTATAATCGCCATGTATCGAAAGATCCGCAAGGAAGTAGAACGAATACATAAAGAAAGACGAGAAGCAGACAGAATTGAATCAGAGGGAGAGGAGGAGCAAGAATCAGAACAAATAGAAACGATAGCTTACGTAGGTAGAGGAAGACCCCATAATAATACTAGAGGCTTCAATGATCCGATATGTCCGATACGTCCAGAATGTAATAGACATGTCCAAACCCCTATGTTAAATACAAGGTCCCCTGAACACCTATTCCAAGCCGCTGATAAATTACTCCGAGATCGAAGGGGGTACCATATGCTCGATTCCATGGATGAACAAGAATTAGCCAGGTCAGCAGTACAACGGGCCGACTGTCCCGACAAATACAGTGAAGATGCACTAGCACACACGTTTCTGAATCTTACCCCATACGAACAGCGTTTAGCTAGTATATACATGATTCAACACCTCCTTATATTATATAAAAGCCAACACTCCGATCCAGGACCCTTACCTGACATATTGATAGAACTACTCACGAATAAATGGAGAGGGTCAGGTATTGATTTGATTAAAGAAATTCTAGAATTTCGAAACCAGTATATAACTTTCGTGTGCCCAGAACACGTCCCAGTTCCCACTATGGGAAGAAAAATGTATCACATAGATAGACTGAATCCGTTACGCGAAGTGCACCCAATCAGAGGTGAAGGTAATAACTTTACACGCGTGTTTGTGTACACGCCTATAACTAAAATCGAATTATTAGAAATGAAGAAAGTAGTACCCAGCCATGACAAGGATCCAGCAGGTTTCCACCGTGAGATAAAAGACATGCTACTCATGGGAGAGTATACCTACCCCGACATTATGAAAATATTAAAAGTATTAATGCCTGCCGGTGTTTACGAGAAACTCAAGGAAAAGGAATGGGAGGTGGGAGACCAAAAGATAGATTGGACAGCATTAGAAAACGAAGAAAAGGCCCGAGCTGCAGGAGCAGGGCTTGGGGAAAAGACTACAGCATTACCAGGATTATTAGTGCAGGTACTACCACGTTTATTAACTACGAAAAAGGAGGACTGGGGTGCAATCTCAGCCTGTAAACAAAAGCAAGATGAAGACACTAGTGATTTCTATTCCCGATTTGAAAAATGTTTTGGTATAAATAGTGGCATAAAAGCAAGTAGCGAGTCATATCCACATCTGTTTGTGACAAAATTAGTTGAAAATTCCCTACCGCAAGTTAAGAATAGAATATTGAAATTTGAGAGTACCTGGCAGGGTAACACCCCGTCACAGATGTTACAGATGTTACAATATCACCACAATAGAATTAGAGAAGAACAAGAACATGAACAAAGACGTATGAAAGATAAAAAAATGAAAATGCTTGTTGCTCAGTCAGTTCCAGCTGATGGTCATCAAAAGGGTGATTCCGCAGGTCCAACGAAAGGGACATGTAACTATTGTAAACAACAAGGTCATTACATACACGATTGTCCAGTCCTGAAACATAATATTGCCACAGGTAGAACACAAGAAAGACCACGTCCACCTAGACAGGATCAGAATCAACAACAAATTCCTCAGCATGCACAACATAGGTCAGCTCCGCAACAATTAGCTCCGCAACAGGCAGCTCCACAACAGAACGTAGCACCACCACCAGCGCAGCCTATTGCTGCCACACAAGCAACAACGCAACAGATGTACCAGTATGCACAAGCAGATTATCCCGATTATCAACGATACACATGAAATAGCCTAGAGAGGGAAGTTGGCTTACCCCTTATTGAGGTTCCTGTAGATCAAGAGGGACCTTATGTACATAGTGAACTATTAGGGGAAGACAGAAAGTTTTTACTTGATACAGGGGCAAGCAGAACAACTATACGACGCAGTGAAGTTCCAGGGGCACCCCTCTCAGGCTCACAGAATATTTCCCTTGGATTCTCAGGAAAGCCTATCATTAATGAAGTTACACAGCCTCTTCCACTTACGGTTGGTCCATTGACACGTACTACAGATTTATTGCTTACTAAATCATGTCCGGAAAACTTGTTAGGTATAAAAACATTGAAAGCTCTAGGAGCTATAATATGTTGTTCTCCGGAAGGAGTACGATTATTTTTACGTGATTTTAAAGGTCACTACGTGTCCAGAGACATGGATCACCGGCTGCAGAGTTTACCTACGCATTTATGGGCACAAGGCCCCACTGATGTTGGCTGCATGAACATTACACCATATCGAGTCACACTAAAAACAGGAGTAGTACTACCACGAATGCGACAATATAGGTTACCACCAGATGCTGTTGCGGCTTTGCTGCAAATCATTGACGAACTCATTGCACAAGGAGTGGTTGTAGAAACCGACTCCAATATATGCAATTCCCTGATAATTCCGATTCTTAAAAGAACGGATCCAAAAGCACCACCAGTATATCGATTAGTTATTGACCTGCGCGAATTAAATAAATGTATTGTACCACAATACCCTGTGGTCCCAGATATCTCTTCACTACTAACTGCTATTGATTCAGAAGCAACGTTCTTCACTGTAATTGATCTCAAGAATGCTTTCTTTAGCGTCCCAATAGATCCGGAAAGTCAATATCTGTTCGGATTCAGTTTAAATGGACGAAGTTTTAAATTCACACGCGCACCTCAAGGATTTACAGAAAGCCCCAGCATCTATAGCCAAGCACTAAAACGAGAACTTGACAGTATCCACATGCCAGTCAACACTGCCTTGCTTCAATATGTCGATGATCTGTTGATCACCGCCCGAAGCGAACCTGAATGTGAAACAGCGTCACTGACGGTTTTAAAATTTCTGGCCGACAAGGGGCACAAGGTGTCCCCTTCTAAGCTGCAATTCTGTGTCCCGTGAGTTGTCTACCTTGGGCACTCGCTGTCCAAGGAGGGAAGACAGCTTACACCCGACCGCATCCAGTTAATTGCTAACATGCCACCACCCAAGACACAAAAGGGGGTGCGGGCTTTTATAGGCCTCACTTCATACTGTAGGCAGTGGATCCCTCAATATGCATTTCTAGCAAAACCACTCATTCAGTTGACAACACAGGAGGCCGCCACATCGACTGTCCTCCCTTGGACTCAAGAACATACACATGCTTTTGAAAGCTTAAAGAAAGCTTTATGCCAAGCACCTGTTTTAGCAACACCATGTTACAATAAACTGTTTACACTATTTGTTACAGAACGCGAAGGTACTGCCTTGTCAGTACTCACTCAGGAACAAGCAGGATCACACAAACCATGTGCTTATTTCTCTAGTACATTAGATCCAGTAGCTCAGGCTCTTCCTGCGTGCCTGAAATCAGTGGCAGCAACAGCTTTAGCAATCAGACAAAGCGATGCCATAGTGTTAGGACATCAATTGACAGTACAAGTACCACACGCAGTAGAGGTTCTCTTGAACCGCACACAAACGCAACACTTGACTATAGCGAGACTCACCGGTTATGAATTAACATTGTTTCAACCACACATAGAAATCAGACGTTGTAATACGTTAAATCCTGCCACGCTTTTGCCAGTAAATGGAACAGATCCATTAGCACATGATTGTATTGAAGTCATTACTATCACGACAAAACCCAGACAAGACTTGACAGATATCCCTTTATCAGATCCAGACTTGACATTGTATGTAGACGGTTCATGTATGAGAACAAGTACAGGAGAGTTAGTGGCCGCTTACGCAGTCACAACAGACACTGAAGTCATTGAAACAAATTGTATTAACATTTTGTCAGCTCAAGCAGCAGAGCTCATCGCTCTGACACGAGCCTGTACTCAAGCAAAAGATAAGAAAGTCAACATATACACAGATTCACGTTATGCATTCGGAGTCGTCCATGACTTCGGCGTGCTGTGGCGAGAGAGAGGTTATCTAACTTCTCATGGTGCCCACATCCAACACGGACCCCTCATTCAAGCCCTATTAGATGCGATTCATTTACCTACTGCAATATCGATTATGAAATGCAAAGCTCATACAAAAGTTACCGATATCATTTCTCAGGGTAATGACCTAGCTGACAGAACAGCTAAACAGACTGCTCAGAACCAGACTCATACAACTGACGCGACAAAGACAATAGTTCCGACACCAACACATTGCATGACAGTTAAGGATCCCGCCCTTGATATAATTGACATACAGACACATGCTACACCAGAAGAAATAAAGAAATGGACTGAATTAGGAGGGATCCAAACGGATCAAGGATGGATGACGAAGGAAAAATCTATATGGTTTCTTCCCGATTCCATGGTTCAAGTCATCATTAACACAATACATAGTCCAGCGCACCTAGGAGAAAAAGCTATGCTAGACAGTATTCAACACATTTGGTTCAACAAACACTTGCGAGCAGCAGCCAAACAGAAAGTACGTACCTGTATGATATGTTGTCAGTTTAATCCAGGTAAAAGCATCCCCGTAGAGCAGGGTGGATTTCAACCTCCCGATCATGCTTTTGAAGTCCTCCAGATGGATTATATCCAGATGGAACGATGTCGAGGATTCAAATATGTTCTCGTAGTTGTCTGTGCTCTTTCCCGTTGGACAGAAGCCTACCCGGTTTCAGATTACACTGCCCCGACTACTGCCAAACAGTTAGTTCGAGAATTCTTCCCACGGTATGGTTTGCCACGTGTTGTCTACTCAGATAACGGCCAGCCATTCTCATCGGAACTAATGAAACACGTTTCACTCTTGTTAGGCTACCAATGGAAATTCCACTGTGTCCGACATCCTGAGGCAGCAGGTCTCGTGGAACGCCATAATCAAACTCTGAAAATTAGATTGTCCAAAATATGTAGAGAAAAAGGTGTCGATTGGATAGTAGCCTTACCAGTTGCACTCTTTTATATGAGAATGGTAGCACATTCTCGAACAGGGCTATCCCCGTACGAGGTGATCTTCGGTAGACCACCAAATATGTGGGGGACGCCTATACCTCGCAAAATCACTGATGTTGACTGTAATATGCTGACAGATTACCTGGCTTCCTTGATGTCTGCACTACAATCTTGTCGTTCACAGGTAGCTGCAGCTTTTCCCGATAACACTGAGGTGAAGCCCCATGACGTGGTTCCAGGTGATCTGGTTCTGGTACGGAATTTCGACCGGAAGACCCAACTGGAGCCTAGGTGGAAATCGCCAAAACTTGTTCTACTAGCAACAAGGACAGCCATGAAGATCGAGGGACGTAAAGGGTGGTTGCACTCGAGTCATATCAAGAAATTTTATGGACTACCGTCCAGTGTGAACATTCAGCCCTGCATTTCCTCACAGACAGACTCAAAGCTCCCCTTGGTTGAACCCACGAAAACGGAACTTTATAAACTGAAATTAAGGTCTAGCAAGTCAGACAATTTGATTGTTTAAGTCCTCTCCAAGGTGAATCGGTTGAATTTGTCTCTGACCTGTATCCTCTAGACCGGAATAGAGAAAGAAATCAACAGATGCAGCTTAAAAAGCATGCGTATTGTAAATCACTTCGTAGTCACTGCACAGTAACATTATTAATTTTGTTTTCTCTAAGTCTTCTGATCATCATTTTTAGTATATTACTGCATATGTATTACCCTATTTCTAAACGTGCTTACAATGTTACTGCTGAACATTCTTTTAGTGAATTACCTCCGCATGAGTTGTCCTATAGATTTGCGCTGCGCAACAACACATTCATTAGTATGTTACATCATTCCCATCAGACCAGCAATGCTACAAATTGTTGGATATGTGGCCGACTCCCTCCCTATCAGAACTATAAGGGAGTTTTGCCCCTCTTTCCGTATCCGTTCACACACAATGGCTCCTGTGGAGCATGGTTTAGTTTGATTAATTCCCTAGATTCAAATTCCGCAGTTTATCAAGACAACTGGGTATGGGGAAACCTGAACCTGGTTTTGCTTAAAGTCTGCTACCCTAACAAGGAGGGACTTCCCAAAAGAACAGGAACTGATCTAGAAAATGAAGTATATGGATTAGGTAATTTTACACTTAACCTCATGATCCTGAATGTTGAATCCGAAGCCACACCAATCTTGCCCGCTATGTCAGTATTCCCAGTTAAAGGGGAATTATGTGTAAGAAAGAATGGTTCCATACACATGGGCCATAGTAAATGCACCACTGTAATAAAATTCAGTGATCAAGGCAAATCTACATTTAGAGCTTCCCGTCATTCCTACTTCATATGTGGCCAAACCGCATATATATGTCTACCTCTAGACTGGGATGGTACCTGTTACATAGCATTCCTTCTGCCACCTGTTTTCCTAGCTCCTCCTGATTATCACAGAAATACCCATTTAGTACACAATAGACAGCAGAGAGATCTCCCGATTGTCGATTACACTGAAACAGCATGGGAGCAATACACAGATTTCAATAAAGGTTTCTTTCCTTATATAGGAACAGTCACTAATAGTAAACTGATACGTAGATTAACTAGAACCCTTGAAGCAGTAGTAAACGAGACTACTTCCGCCTTAGGCAATTTAACAGAAGAGCAGTCTGCTATGCGGATTGTTGTGCTTCAAAATCGTCTTGTCCTTGACGTCATCCTGGCCGATAGGGGCGGAGCTTGTAGGGTCATCGGATCAAGTTGCTGCATTTTCATACCAGAAAATTCACCGTCAGTATATAAAGCCATAACCCGTCTTCATAAGATTATAAGCCAGATACACCAGAGTCCAGGCACCTGGACTTGGTCCGGTTCGTTCTGGAGCGTGTTGTCCGCCTGGGGATGGAGGATCCTATCCTTCCTAGGTATTGGCTTTCTCATACTATTCAGTTGCTGCTTATGTCTACAATGTGGGCCAGCGATTTGTGGCCTGTGTGCCACATCGTGTATCCCACCTCCAAGTTTTCGTTCAAAATCCCGGAAGAAGAAAGAAGAACAAATGATGCTATATGAACAGATCGATGGATTGATGAAGATCGATATCTCCTGAGGGTCCGTAGGGGACAAGGAGGGAATGAGGAAATATGAATTTTGTGATCAGTTATGTCCCCTATCGTAGACCCCAACGGCTCCATGTGCATGCTATAAGTACATGTATGTTCCCTCCAGTTCCAGTTTTGAAGACGCAAATACATGTGCGTCCACCGTCAACATGTCCTCTTTCAGATCCACCATGAATGGGTCAGATATTCCATTCCTAAGTATGAAAGGCCACCGACTTTATGTGGTTCACTTTCCACATTTTACAGATTCAGGCGAGTAGGCCCTGAATTCTGCCATCAAGCCTTTCCTGCTTTCTGCCTCTGAAAGCTCCAGCCCGAGCCTGCATCTGTATCCATGAACTTTGTCCTACTCCCTGCGCGGCTAACGATGCCTGATCCAGCCTGTTGCCTGCCAAAAACTGTATTTCACCTTCAAGATTATCTCCTTCGCTCCTCATCCGATGCATTCCTGTCTAGTAGTTTAGGTAAACATTCCTCCAGCTACCGTGCAAGGGGCCAGGCCTCACTGTCCTCGTGCAAGTAATTCATAGCCCCTGTTACCATGGAAGATTCCTGCCCCCTCGCATCTCATGTAGACACTTAGACGCTCGTACACGCACTAACAGTCAGTATAGAATAGATTCCGTCCGAGAGGCCTTTCCTTTTGGATAATACAGTTCTTTAAACATAAGATATTAGATATGATTTGGGATTAGGTTGACATGACCCCTCAGACTTCTGTCTCCACATGTAGAGCTAAATGTCAAGTCCCCTTCACCCTCTAGTTGCACGTCAATCACACGTCATGCGGCTGCGCACGCATCTCTGCCGAATATTTCTGCTCATATTGCAGGATTCTCTTATGGATCCACCCACTTGTGACATCATGTATAATGACGTTTTCTAAGTTACGCCTATATGTCCGCCTTTTTGGTTACGTATGCATATTTTATCTCTCTTATCAACTGTTACGCCTCCTGCATCTGTTACACTATAATGCATTTCTTATAAAAGTGATTACCTGTCAATAATGTATTGCCTTCCTTCCTGAACCCTCATGGTGATGGAGTGTGAAGCCTGCAATTAGAATTGTATTTCCTTTGTAGAGGAATAAAGCCTTTTAGAACCTCTAATACCACGGATTCTGCCTCTTATATTTACTGAGTTATTCTTACTAGACTTTACCGCATAAAAAATAGTACCGGTAATGAAATATTTACCACAACCCGCAAAACTTTATCTCTTGCGCGACTCTTCATGTAACTCTGGGCTACACTCCAGCTCAGGTTTTTCCCTTATTCTTATTTCCTAAACCGTCTCCCTTATAGTTCTTTATTTCTAATCTGCAAACCGCCTGCCTGCTTCCTTTCTCTTCACTACACTGCCCCACCACATTTCCCTGCTACGTTCTTCTTTTATTCTCTGCTCTCATTCCTCTGTGAACTATTCTGTCTCTGTCTTATTCGTTTCACCGTTTTGCTTTCATTGCTTGTTGTTCCTATGTAAGGGGTTAACCCAAGTCTTATCTCTTGTACAGCACAATACAGCGATTAAGTTATGCTTCATAAAAACGAAAACTAACTAAATAAATAAAATATCTTTGCAAAAATAATCCTGCTTCTGTTTATTTACAATGTTCTTTTTTGCCGTTCCAATCCTATGGATTGTTTATTTTGTGCAGAGTCCAAATAAGTCATTTCTAGTAACATTAAATTCTGCTTAAGTTACATGAGATTCTTAGTATATAGTAATAGAAAATCCTTAAAAGATTTAATAGTATGCAGATTACTCCGAATATGATATTTAAATGTTTAATAACCTAACATACTTTTAGTATTGTACTGCACTTTGATTTTGGTTGACTTGCATCAACCTACATTATAACATTACTTGTAGAGAGACATATACTGAAAGATTTATGGTAAGATAGCCGTGGTTTGTAGTTTGCCACGGTCTTGATAGCCATGAGACTCTACAGCTTTCCTCTTGTCTTTCCTCAGCGCGAGTGCATCTCCGTCCACGTGGGGCAGGCAGGAGTCCAGATCGGCAATGCATGCTGGGAACTTTTCTGCCTGGAGCATGGCATCCGTCCGGATGGCACATTCAGTGATGGAGCATGCGTTGGCAGCTCGGATGACTCGTTCACCACCTTCTTCAGCGAGACGGGCACGGGGAAGCATGTGCCGCGGGCGGTGATGGTAGACCTGGAGCCCACTGTTGTAGGTAAGTTCGGTAGAGATTGGAGAGTTTAGCGATGCATGTGCGTCTGTTAGTGGAGGTTCAGGAAATATCATGGTGGCCATGGCAAAACCTGTTTCTCATTTGTGGCAAGATCAAGAGGCTTCTCTGTTTGGGATAAACATGTGAGGTCTTTGTGACCAGAAGCTTACTCAGCTGAAAAAATTCATTTTTAAAAGGGCAATGGCTATCAGGTCTAAGTAAGTCCTGTTATGTTAAGATGTTATGATATGTTGTTATGTTATCTTACAGATCTTTCTTAGTGCACACAGACTAGCAATAAGTGCCTCCTCAGCACCAACAGTAACCGCCTTAAATTCAATTTAATATGGCAGCTAATTTACCCAAGAAGCTATATTAGTTGCTATAGCACCGCTTCACAGTGCAGTTGGCTGGAGGGACACATAGCAATCCCACCTTCCAATCACTCGATTCGTTTTTTATGTCTAAGGTTGTAACATTTGGGTTCCTTTATATTCAAGTAAATGGCCTTCCAGCAATATCCCACCGGGGCCATTGGCAGATGGTCGCTGTCTCTACATTGTCAAACACATGGATGAAGACCTTTTCCCTTCTTTAATGGGGCCAAACAGTGGCTCAGCAGGGTTATCCTGGGCCCTAAAGCAAAGAAGCAAAATGGGCCTTCCTATTGGCTGAGGCATCAACGCCTTAGCCAATCACAACATTCCTCAATTTCCTTTGTCATAATCTGTCGTAGCTACCCTGCCGCTCATCACCTATCATCAAGCACAAAGCCAACTGTATTTTCCTGTCTGAAACAGCAGTTGTGAATGTCAGAGCTAGAGCCGTTTGAAGAAATGGGTAGGTAGAGGGAGAAATAGCTCTATGCATGTCATAGTAGAAGGTTATGAATGGACATGAATTTGCAAGAAAGCCTTCACTCCTACGTTCAAACAGTTTGCAGTATCTGTTGGAGTTGGCTTCTCTCTCAAACATTTTAAACAATGAAGAACCGATGCCGCATTTGCACCTTGTATCAACCATGCGGACAAATACAGCCCGAAACATAACATACATAATAAGAAAATTGATGATATTTATGCAAAAATGAACTGTAGATTTTCATTTCCCCCAACCTTTATAAATTCTATAACGCAAAAGATGCTTTCATCGCAGAATGGTTCTTATCAGCAACATTTGGGAATATGTCGCTTTCTGACTCTGGTTTAAGATCCTGAGGTTCCTCGGGCAAAGCCGCTCAGCGGGTCCAGTTATCCCTTTCTCTCCTAGACTTAGATATGATTTTATGCCTCTGCCTGTTTCACGAGTTAGCCTTCTCCCATCTCCTTCCCAAGCCATTGTCTCTAGCTGTTTCAACATTTACCTTTCTGGTTCCCCGTTATCTGGGCACATCCTCCAATCCCATTACTTTTAGTCAGATCCCCTTAAAATATGTTCTTAGTCAGATGCAAAGTTTAGGAACTGGAATATACAACTAGATCGAATTCAAACCAGATCGAACAGCTTAAATTTGGGCACAATGCAAATTATGTCTTGCTCATGGTTGCCTGCCCAGCAGTACCTTGAAACTAGACCTTGGGGAGACTAGGAACTGGACGTCTGCCCAGCTTATCAGTGAATGTAAGTACTAGTTTTGTTGGACCAGTGGTTTATAGAGCAGCCCCCCATGACCTGACAAACACCTTTTTCAGTGTTACCTAAAAGAGAGGCTGCATGCTTCCTGAATCCTCTCCTGTTGGGATCAAGCTGGGAGGCGTGTTTAACTGTGTCCTGAAAAGACTAACCTGTAGACTGGAAATGTGCCAACTCTCCCCAGACAAGGAAGCCTTCATCTACCTGCCCGAAGACCTTCCTACCCTGGCACAGACGCCACGATGGACGTTTTAGTAAGGACCAGTGGTTTCGGGGGGGAAGGAGCAGTTCCAGAGGAACAAAACAATGACAATGAAATACAGATGAGCCACATGAAGGAGAGACTGCTTGGGGAACACTCTCCCCTGCACTAATGAAATATCTTATACTGGCCTTCTTGGGCCTCCGCCAGGCATGGCTTTAGGATCCAGCAACGCAGGCTCCAAAGGAAAACCTATAGTCTTCTCTTCCCTGATATCACTAAACTATGCCCAACAGAAGCCCATAGCGAATACGGACCCACAGATAATATAAGTGTTAAATCTGTGACTAGTAGATTCTAATATTTAGTCATTGAACTCTCCTGGTGGCTCCTTAATGCCCAAAGAACTGGTGACTGCAACAGACCAATTTTGATATCCAAGCACGTTAAGTCCACC
Organism: Triturus cristatus; assembly: GCF_964204655.1. Lineage (NCBI taxonomy): Eukaryota > Metazoa > Chordata > Amphibia > Caudata > Salamandridae > Triturus > Triturus cristatus. Next base: position 292,457,125 of record NC_140585.1, read on the forward strand.
CAATGTCCCGAATCTAGACTATGAGGTTCCAACACCAAAGGGGCACCAGAAAAATAAAAAATGTGACCATGCTCGACCAACTGAGAGATATTCTCACCTTGCGAGCCAATAGAGGTTGTAATTCAGCAGTGGACATAGAAAACCCCAATCTGCAGAGCTGAGAAATACAATTGTCAGAGAAAACCTGCTAATTCCAGTTTATGTAACTTAATGTTTTTTTTAAACAATAATTTTTATTGCCATTTTCTTTGATTAAATACATCACACATCAGTGACAGTAATACAAGAAGGTGTATCACATTCATTTTGCATCCTTACATGAGGTTGGATAACATCGTGTCATATGGTCTCCATCGTAGTCCCAAGTTAGTGGTGTTACTGTGGAACGAATGGCGAGGCAGTGTCAGCGTTCATGTAAGGTGGCTGTGTGTTATGCTGGGATGTGGTGTGCACTCTCGTGGCTATCCCTATGTGATATTGGTTGTTATGTGCCAGAAATGACAGAAACTGGAACAAACGTGGGAAATTGAACTGGGATACACTGTGTCGTACATTGCTCCATTTGGTGTTGGCCGCCTGTGTATGTCAGCCTTGCATGGTGTCTAGTTAGGCACCCGCAGGTGGGGGGGAGGGGAGTATGGAGAGTCGTGCATTAGGCAATGCATCTAGCTGCCTGCTGTGACCTGTCGAGCACCTAGCCCCTTTAAGAATCAGCCCGCGTTGCTACAGGTGTCGTGTGTGCCACTGGGGAACGGGTAGCCTGGGACCCCGGCGCCGTCGATGTTTCCTGCACGAAGGAGTGGAGTAACATGTCCCACGGCATATAGATAGGGTGCTTACGGGCTCCCCTAACTTCCTCCGCACGGAGTACCTCTTCTTTTGCTGCGCACCACTTCTTGACCGCTCCCACCCATGCCGCTCGAGGGGGACCCCCCGGTGCTTTCCATTGCATAGTAATGCACCGCTTAGCCAGTAGAAGCACCAAGGACGCAAAGCGCATCTCCACCTTCATAGTCTTGCGACGTTTGCAAACATCAAGAGTGCTAGCCTCCCATGTGTGCAGGTCTGGGAGTCCCGTTACTGTCCGGAGGGTGGTGTGAATCGTTTCCCAATAAGGTCGAAGTGTTGGACAATCCCAAAGCATGTGTTGGAACGAGGCGCTTTCTGGGAAATACTGCTGTAGTTTTTCAGGGGTGAGGTATGCCCGATGCAAAATGTGCAGTTTTATGTTTTTAAACCTATAGTTGCGGGACACTTTGGGGGGAATTTGAGGGCGTGAGTCCATTCCTTGTCGTGAAGTGGTCTGCGAAACTCCGTTTCCCATTTCTCCCGAAAGGGGTGCAAGAGTGGGTGGCTTAAGGCTTTGTATGGCTCTATATATCCAAGTGATTAGGTGGCGCCCTGGGCCCATCTGCAATAGTACATGAATTACCTGGTGTGTGGGCGGTTCAGTGTCGATCGTGTGCCACAACTTGCGGCAGTCTGCAAGCAGCTGTCTGTGTAGAAGGAATTGTCCTCTGGGGAGGTCGAATTCGTCCATAAGTGTCGCGAAGGATTGCAGATGTCCGTTGAGGTACAGTGTGCCTGCGTCCGTCAGTGAGTGTTCTGTCCATATGTGGAGCATCCGCTCCGCGTAGTGTGCCCGACCTTTGGGGAACCCCACCAGCGGCAGGAGAGGGGAGTACATGGGCGCCATACGGTTCATTCTGTGTATGCGTGTCAGACAGGCGTGCGCCACTGTTAACCTGGAGCGGTCCGATCGGAGGTGGCACCACCCTGGGCAGTAGCAATCGGTTGATGAATGGGGTTTTCCAGTTTATTTAACTTAATGAGCCTAATTTACTAATGTACTATTAGGAGTTACACTGTATACTAAATTTATACTAACTCAATGATCTCAAAGCCTATTCATGGAATAACATCGGCACATTCAAAATATTGGTGGTTGCCGCCATTTTCTTTTTTGTTGCACTATACTGCGTGAAATATGTTTGTGGGTCACACCCATGCAAGCGCAGGTAAATGACGCTCTGATTTCCAATGTAGCATTTCGTATACCTTTCTTTTTGAATTTCAACCAATTTTATTGATTTGTGAATAAAAAATAAAAAAGTGCAAATTCTGTAAAAAACAGTAAAGTTCACGAGGTAAAAAGAGCAGTGACAAGCATAAAAAATAAGAATCATATTGATAGCATATAACCAGAAGGAATGAGAGAGCATGTGATGAGTTGTAAGCACCATCCTGAAGAACAACACTGGGCATGTAGCTCATTCATTAAAAATAAAAATAGTCCATTTGAACTAAGTGGTAAATGCACTAAAAAGAAAGAAAAGAAAAAAAACGCATAGTGTTAAAGGAAGAGGAGAAAGGTGTGAAAGGGGAAGGAAGTAGATATGGATGGGGGTGCGTTTAATGATAGAATGCATAATAAAGGTGATACAAATTCACCAAAGAATCGGGCTACATGTAAAGCTTATATTGGATCATCATCTAGGGTGCTTTCGACGTCTGCAGATAAAACACCAAAAGAATCTCATAAGCGACAAGTGCTAGACATGTTATGTAATTTCTGTTACATCGTATTATCAGCACTTCTAGTGGTACATAACATATTCCCCCATTTATTGAATGGGATTTATGATGAAGATTTCCATTCTGAAAGAATAGTTTTTTCTCAAAGAGCATTTCCTGTCCCTTGCTAACTGTATGTTCAAGACACACTTCCATTTAGAGAAATACGTCTGACTGGACATGACCTTTATTTAATTTGAGAACGGTGCAGTCTGCAAGCATCCTTCACAGCATACCAGAGTGAGCCTCAGCTCTGCTGCTCAGAGATATCACTGGAAAAGGCCAGACTCAGGGCCTTGAGTGCACGAGTCTCAGAAATTCATATCACCGTTATTATAAGCAAGAGCATGTTGTACATTTTAAAAACACGACATGTTCCTGGATTTTCCTGTAAAAAATGTTTGTACTTTGGATAAGCCTTGGATGAGAAATCCAAAGGTTGTCGGGTCCAGTTGACAGAAAAAATGAAATGTACGTTGCGCAATAACGCCCACTCCCCAGAGCACACTGTGTGCTGCTGTGAAGAGACGAAGCTCCGCGCTCAGCTGTCCCTTACGTACATGGTCTTAGTAACACATTATTTTTGGATGTGATGTAACTACGAATGTAACGCCTCCTGTATTGTCTTTCCCATGATCCTACCTTGTGAAATAAACGGCTGATTCCCGGATGTCAGGCAGGCACCAGGCAAGCATCTGTTCCCACTTAACTCTCTCATCCCTTCACTGCGAGCCCATCCCCCATTGTGACCAATCACCTGTTGTGATCCACGTCACCCAGTGTGTCCCACGTCATCCATTGTGAGCTCACATCCCTTAATGACTCACTTCCTGCCAGACCCTTAGGATGTTTTTGTCCCTCAAAAAAGTAAACTTCCACAAAAATAATAAGCATTGGCAAAGCCGATAGGTCTCGCTGTTCTTAGAGAGCACTTTCTCAAGCTCTAGAAGAGCTGCATGCCAAATGTTCCTGATGCAGGCTGAATTTTCTTAGGCTGCTACTAGCTATCCGGTTCTGGAGCCACCGGGAGTAGGAAAACGGGGAGCAGGAGGATGGATGACATGGGATTCTGGGGACATATAAGGTGGGTGGTGGGGACACATGACACATGGCGGAATGATGCAGAAATGGACTAACATGGGGAAAGAGGGGAGTGGGAACGAACAGGGAGTGAGAGACCGAGAGCAGCTGAACAATACGGACAACTGGGCAAGGGAAATGAGAGCCTGACGGGCAAAGTGATGTATTTGCCAGCACATATTGCTAAAGAAATTGGTTAAAAAGCTCTAGACCTAATAGAGAATTCTCTGAAACTGTGAGACCCTATTTGTACATAGCAGGTGTGCAGTAGGTATGTTATTTCTATAAAGGCAACCTCAGAGCCCCCGCTCTAGAGAGAAGGGAATGCAATGAGTGCTTGTAGGCGTGATTGTACTCTCAGAGACTGTCTCTGCGGTGATTGGAGTGCAGTGTGGACATTACAAATGGGACTGCATTCTCATGTACCAACCTTGGACTCAAGCAACTGGTGAACACCCCCACCCACTACGCCGGCCACACTCTCGACCCCATCTTCTCCGCAAGCAACCACGTCTCCTTCAGCCACACCACCGGACTACACTGGACAGACCACAGCTGCATCCACTTCACTTTCAAGAAGACTACCACACGCAACAGATCCCCCGCAGATGCTGGAGCAAAGTCACCACAGACCAGCTAACCACATCACTGAGCCAGAACCCACCAGTCGACACCCCTGACACCAACGACGCAGCCCAGAACCTCGCACAATGGATCACCAACTGTGCCGACGACCTCGCTCCTCTCAAGAACCCCCCAGGCAAGACCAGCAACAGGAAAACCACGTGGTTCACCAACGCCCTCAAAGCCATCCTGCCGAACCCTCAAAAAAACCTGGCGCCACGAACGGACAACAGAAAACATGACAGCCCTCAAGAACGCCACTCACGAACACCACCAGCTGATCCGCAACACCAAAAGTACATTGTTCAAAGACCGGCTGGACAACAACACCCACAACAACAAGGAACTCTTCAACATCGTAAAAGAACTCTCCAACCCCCGGGCCAGCAACAACGACATCGCACCGTCGCAAGGCCTCTGCAACTCCCTCGCCACGTTCTTCTACCGCAAGATCGCAGACATACACAACAGCTTCAGCACCCAAACCCCGCCTCCAGCCACCGAACCAACAATCACACCCACCACCCTCAGCGCCTGGACCCCCGTCAGCACTGAAGACACCACCCACGTCATGAACACCATCCACTCCGGCTCTCCCTCTGACCCATGCCCTCACCACATCTTCAACAAAGCCGACGCCATCATCGCACCCCACCTCCGGAACATCATAAACAACTCCTTCGCGTCAGCCACCTTCCCAGAAAGCTGGAAGCACGCAGAGATCAACGCCCTACTGAAGAAACCCACAGCCGACCCAAAAGACCTCAAGAACTTTCGCCCCATCTCTCTCCTTCCCTTCACGGCTAAAGTCATCGAGAAGACCGTCAACAAACAACTGACTGCATTCCTCGAAGCAAACAACTCGCTCGACCCATCCCAGTCCGGATTCCGAGCCAACCATAGCACCGAGACCGCCCTCATCGCAGCCACCAACGACATCAGGACCCTGATGGACAACGGGGATACAACCGCTCTCATCCTCCTAGACCTCTCGGGCGCCTTCGATACCGTCTGCCACCACACCCTAATAACCCACCTCCACAACACTGGGATCCAAGGAAAAGCCCTGGACTGGATCACCTCGTTCCTCTCCGACAGAACCCAGAGAGTTTGCCTCCCTCCCTTCCGCTCCACGGCCACCAAGATCATCTGCGGCGTACCCCAAGGCTCCTCGCTCAGCCCAACCCTCTTCAATATCTACATGAGCCCCCTCGCCGCCATCGCTCGCAATCACAACCTCAACATCATCTCCTACGCCGACGACACCCAGCTGATACTCTCCCTCACCAATGACAGAGCCACCGCCAAAACCAACCTCCAGGAAGGAATGAAAGACGTCGCGGAATGGATGAAGCTCAGCTGTCTGAAACTCAACTCAGACAAGACGGAGGTCCTCATCCTCAGACAATCCCCATCCGCCTGGGACGACTCCTGGTGGCCCACGGCGCTGGGCACCGCACCGACACCCACGGACCACGCTCGCAACCTGGGATTCATCCTGGACTCCTCCCTCACGATGACCAAACAAGTCAACGCCATCTCATCTTCGTGCTTCAACACCCTGCGCATGCTCCGAAAGATCTTCCGGTGGATCCCCACCAAAACCAGAAAGACAGTCACCCAGGCACTGGTCACCAGCCGACTGGACTACGGGAACGCTCTGTACGCAGGAACCACAGCCAAACTTCAGAACCGACTTCAGCGCATACAGAACGCCTCCGCACGACTCATCCTCAACATCCCTCACAGCAGCCACATAACACCCCACCTGAGAAACCTGCACTGGCTCCCTGTCAGCAAGAGGATCACGTTCAGGCTTCTCACCCACGCACACAAAGCGCTGCACAACATGGGCCCCGAATACCTCAACAACCGCCTCTCGTTTTACACTCCCATCCACCAGCTCCGCTCCGCCAGCCTCGTCCTCGCCATCGTTCCACGGATCCGCAGAACCACAACCAGGGGAAGATCGTTCTCCTACCTGGCCGCCAAGACATGGAACTCCCTCCCCGCACACCTACGACTGACCCAGGACCATCTCACCTTCAGGAAGCACCTCAAGACCTGGCTATTCGAGCGGTAACAGCACCCCCTTCCCTTCAGCGCCTTGAGACCCGCACGGGTGAGTAGCGCGCTCTATAAATGTATTGATTGATTGATTGATTGATACACACAGCTCTCTCATCCTCACCTGCAATACATCCCATTATTCATCCGTACAACAACACACTGCTCATGTATCTTGGTTCTGATCACTCACTCCCTTGTCACTTGGTACTGTCTGGGGCACCGACAAAGCTCTAGGGAGCACCAGCCATTGCCTCTACGATCCTCTTCATCGTCACAAACATTACTTGTGAGGTTTATCCCACCTCTGAGACAGTAACAATCAGTGCTGAATACAAATCCCACCCCCAATAACCTGAGTCTACAACTGGACTGGCCTTCCCAGCATCCTTCTGTATTTCTTGCCTCGAGTGAGACGAGGATGTTGCGAGTTGAGGCCTCTCTTCACCTTAGGTCTCCATCACGAGCCCTGTTCTCCTTCCATGTCCACTTGGTATGGGATGGAGAGTGGAGTGGAGAGAGGAACAGAGCTTCGCCAAGGGAGCAGTAAGGCTGAGGAGGGTGGAATGATTCCAGGCTGCGAGACATGCTTTTGATGCCACTAGAATGGTGTTGGGTGGATCGCAGTGTTTCAAGGGATTAGTGTCTCCCTGTTACTCCTCATTATGCAAAGGAAGTATGATGATAGCGGAGCATGTGTGGTGAATAGAGGGGCTGCGCATGCGCAAACCTTCATTCAGTACAGCAAGGAAGGATCAGCTGCAGTTCCCTTGGGGATATATGTTTTGTGCGCCCAAAATCAAGTGCTGTGCTGATGATAAGAGCATTTTGTGCATTATAGAAAGACTTTATGGACTGACCCTTTGTAGTGCCTGCTAGAGCATTACTAGTGGACGACTATTTGAGGCCACTGAACAGCTGCCTCCAGGATTGTAATTCAAGTCCTGCAGCCACTGTGGTCATCTGTGGGGGGGTCTTATTACTTTGGAAAATGGGGAAACATGCAGAAAAAAGAATACTCTCTTTTAAACTCTTGTTCAAGTTCCTCATTATCACCTAAAAAGCAGAGACATGGCAGAGTTCATGATTAGGAAGGAAACATAGAAATTATCCTAGATACCTTTCCATCTGTGAAAAACAAATAATGTAGAGAGGAAGATAATTAATTAACTAAGTTGTGGTGTATTTAACTCCCAAGAAAATGATGAGAAGGTGAAACTATTCAATTGGAGAGGGTAGTGTATTTCCAAGGACATGCTTCCTGAATTGCTGGCACATGTAAAAAAAGAATGTGGGATATCCTGCAGTTGGGAACTTAGGAAGTGACATCACTGAGACAATTGCCGAAGACTCCCAATAGAGGTGTTCCCATTCATTGATATATGTTGAATGAGGGGACACGGGAGTGGAAAGATTAATCTAACATGTGTCATGTCCTGTCTCTACCTTTTCGCAAGTATGTAATGTCAATTTACTGTCAACCGACAGGTGGAATTTGTAGTTGCCCATCTAGTAGTCAAGCCTTCAATGGCGGAAGGGGCCATTCTAAATGATCTAGCAGAAAACAAGATTGATTCTGGATTAAAGAGAGCTTTTTCCGGATCCTATTTGTCACTGCAAGCATGTGTATCTGGAACATATACCTCCCAATTGCTGATTTCAACCTCTAGGATTTATTGAAAGAAGTTAATGTTGGTACATAGTGTTCAGATCAGTGCTAAGGAATGGAGCGGTGCGGGGAGTCTTTGTCGGATATCTTCCTTAATATGATAGGCGCCTCAATGTTAGCAAGGGGTGCCTCTATTGCAGCACAACGTAACCTGTGCTTTAGAAAATGTAATATTGAACCGAAATAAAGTTGAAATGAATGAATGAATATTGATGCTGATCAAAGGTCTGCTGCCCTAGGAATGCCCTTTGAAGGATCTAGGCTTTTTGGCTATGAATTAAAAGATAACCTGCATCACATGTTTAAGTAGAGGAAGCACTGTTCCTCATTCAAGAGAAAGCCCTTCAAGAAAGCATTTAGACAATCATCGAGAAGACAACGGTCATCAGAACAGTTTTCTAAGTTTCAATGAAATCCTTTCTGGGACAATTTCCCAAAATGCAGAAATAAGAGTCATTCTACAAAGAGCCTCATTCCTGATCCCCTGGAAGTCAGGCCAAACATGGCAAGTGGGTGGTCATTCAACTCTTTCTGAAGAAATATAGAAAATTAATTTTAGACTTTCCTTCTCTATCTGTGGACTTTGGGATCATTCCTACACTACGGCCAAGATGTCCCATGAAGGGGACAGCAATAACGGAAGGTCTCAAAGCGCTGGTGGAAAAGAAGGCTACTGTTCCATTTCCAGAAGCAGAGCGAGGACGGGGGTTATACTTGATAATCTTCCTTATCCTCAAGGTAACGGGAGGTTATCGGATGGTGAATGTCCTTAAAGAGGTGAACAGACAAGTTCAAGTCCTCCCATTTAAAAGGGAGAACCTTGAAAAAATCATTCCTCTACTTCCACTGAATGACTTCACAGCCACTATCGAACCGTTGGATGCCTATTTCTCCTTTCCTATTGTGAACTCCTTCCCAGAAATGTCTGGGACTTTGTATCTGAACCAACACTGGCAGTCCAAAGTGCTTCCATCTGGTGTTTGGTCATCACTGAGGATTTTAATGAACGTGGTGGCTCTAGTTGTAGCTCATCTCCAAGGCATTTCGGTTTACCCGTATCTCGATGACTGGAAAGTTCATGTTCCTTCAGAAACAGTGACATTGATTGCTGGATATGAGGAAGACCGCTCTCAACAGTCTGGGGCTCATGCTGAATATCCCAAAATGTCATCTCAATCAATCCAAAGACATGGCAATAGGGGCCAGATTCAGGGAAAATGTTCCTTCCCGAAGTAAGAGCTATTCATCTTCGAATGCTGCTGTCTACCCTGCTCACCCTTCAGGAGGCTTCAGCCAGGAAATGGTTGAGGCCTATTAATTGATATGTGTACATAAGTGTGTGTCTTTACAATGCAATGGACAAGACGTCATCTATATCTGCTCCTATGACACCTACACAGGTTTTGGGCGTCCATGTTGCCGGGGCCAGATTCAGGACCGATTCAGGGAAAAGTCTTCTTTCCCAAATGGCTCCTGCAACCGGTTTGAACTGGACTATGCACAGGGAAACCAAATATCCCCCTCAGTGCAGACTTTCAAACACTCTCAGAGTGCACCCACCCAGCCCCAATGCACTAAATCCTGCCTGGGAGGTGGTCACACCTTCCTGTGACAGGAAACCTATTGTCAAGCCTTCCCCTGCTCGAGCTTGGCTCAGCAGCAGGAGGGCAGACTCGTGTCTTTGGCTGGCAGCATCCATTTTGTGATGCCCAGGTCGAGAAAGCTGGTACCGGGTGTACCGGCGTTTCACATAAGTCCCTCTAGAAGGGTGGAATCATACCTCCCACACCCGTTACTGGTGTGGAGGTATGATTCCAAGGTGTTTGACACCAAACACTACATGTTTCTAAGCAGCCGTTTTAAAGTTAGCATTTACCGCGAGGTAGTAATGCACTTAAATATATATGGTAGGCTGCATCACAAACAACCCCGGAAAATAGGTTCCGAAGGCTGCAGAGGGGCTCTGCTCATGCAGGAGCACACTCTCACATAAAACCCAGCACCCTGCTTTCAGGATTGATAAGGCCTGCCATAGGGGTGACTGATAGGTTTATATGTGCAGTGATTTAGAATAGATATAGTGAACCTATATCTAAGTAAGGGGTGCATGCACCACCTTACACAGACTGCAGTAACAGACCTGTGGTGTCAGTTTGAAAGGTCTCTGAGGGGGGCATAATACATGCTGCAGCTCCTAGGAGGCCTCTGGGGTACCTATGCCCTGGGTACAGAGTGTACCATATACCAGGGACTGATAGGGGTACCCCAGAATCCAATCTGGAGTGTACATAAAGTACATTCAAAACCAATTTAGGAAGAAAGCAGATATACTGGGGTACTGATTAGCAGGATCCCAGCCAGACTAGTCAAAAACCAGCAAAACACCAGGAAAAAAGTGGGGGTAGCCACGCAGTCAGATTCCACCTTCCTACAGTGGGTGTATCCAATACATCTCTCCAAGGGAACTGATGCATTCAGGCCCTTCCATGGTTCTTAGATGGATGTTAGCTTGAGAGAATGGGGGGAAGAGCTCTTACTCCTGTCAAGCAAGGTGGACAACAATGGAGAGTCGGGTGGCCCGAAGAGACATTGCCAGGATGTGGCGTAGATGCCACCTCTCACAAAAAAAAGCTTGGGCCCAGAATATGGTACACGTGGCAGAGAAGACAATATACTCAGTTGGGGGCTGGCATATGTGGTTTGACAAAATATGGGGTCCGTGGAGAGAGAAAAATAGGACATCTACAATAATACGAGAAAATTGATAGGCACAAAAGTAACTGTGTTGTAAAGCAGCATGGCGAAATGAATGTGCAGAGTAGTAATTGAACTGTGTAACAGATGGCACGCTGAGATGTGACTGTGAGATCTCATTTGAAATTATTTGGTGACTTGGGCCTGAGTTAGTTTGGCAGATGGGTTCTCTATCACAAACGTGCAAATGTTTAATCGCCGGATGCTTGAGCAAAAGTAGCAACCGATGTTTAACCGCTGGTTGCAGCTGACGATAACTCAGCTGTCTCGGGGCACCTGCGAGTGGTCCAGCTCGTTGACTCCCTGACTCATGAGTGCTCTTAAGGGGGCAGTGTTGGGGACTCACGCTGGAACCACTAGTCCAAGTTTATGACGAAACATGAGAATGTTTTCTATTAATTTCTTGCAGAACTTTTCCTTTATTAACTGTATATTTCACAGACAGCAGGATCTTTTATACCCATAAGTTATTTCTAAGCACAGCGCCCACCCCCGCACCTCCGAGCTCAGCGCCAGGTGCAGCTGCACCTGTCACACCGCCCTAGCGCCGGCCCTCTTAACATCATCTGGAGCTTGTTATCGGTAAATACCTGCTCTTTGCCCCTACAGCTGAGCGTGTCCTAGGGCCCCCACCCCCCCTCACAGCTGCTGGAGCTTACTGTCCCCTGGCCTGTCCCTTCTCCCTAACTTGTTGATTAGCAAAAGATCAACAGAGAAAGTAAAGCAGTTCAGCACTTCCTCAGCTCGCTCCCCGACGGCGCTTAATTTGTAAATCAGTCAAGGGCTGGGGCCCAAAGTGTTGCTCAGAAGGCCGCAGTCGGCGCTACGAATATCAGGGTGCAAAGCACGAGGCTGCCTAGTCTTGAATCCACTTTATGACTCATCCATCTCCAGATACCCCCTGCCCTTTTATCTCACTTGTGCAGGTTCTTTTTCATACCCACGTTGCCACTGTTTTCCTGCCTTTCTCTTCCTCCTTGTTTCTGTTTTGTGTGTTTTCTCTCTCTTGCTCTGGGTCACAGTTTGTTGAAGAAAAATAGGTGGCAGTTCCCAAAAATGAGTGCTGGTGGGCCCCACCTGTTGGCACCAGCTCAAATAAAGCGCAGGGCCTCAGGTTTGTTACCTATGCTGCTAACAGACACCTTATGTACCTGGGTGTGGAAACTCTTCCTCTGCTCTCAGCAGTGATGAACAATGGCGTGGATGAGGGCAGTAGTCTTCAAACTGTAAAATGGCGTCCCCGTCGTGTAATAGGCATATCGCCGTTCCCACCGCCAAAAGGACAAACTTATTTTCTCATAATTATTCTATTAAATTGGCAACGCTGAACATTGCTGTTAAGTTCAGTTATTCCTTCTAGAAGTGCAAATACATAACTGACAACATGCTGGTGGCAGATTGAACTCCCTAAAAGTGTGAAAGCATCCAAAATAGGATCCTTTATCTGAAATGGGGTAATACTTTGAGGGTTATTTGGCACAGCAGTACTGCATTATCAGGGGTACAATGTATTGTTCCAAGAAATTCTATTGGCTTAACTGAAAGCCCGTCCAGCTATTGTCGAATCGAGGAAAAGGCAATGCAGCCAATCAGTGAAGAGGGCTAAGCCAGACCCCACTCTCTCTCTGCACTGCTTATTGTACCTTTGAAAGTTTATTGATAACATGAGGTCATCAAGCATCTAAAGCTGTCTGTAGCAAGGTCTATAACGTAAACATTTCCAGTAATGTTTGGTTTTGTGTCTGAGATGGGAAACATCCTTAGCCACAAAGGCTTTTCTACGCGTTACGTTTACAACGGTACACTTACCACATAAACGTCTTTACCACGCGTATGCCTTCCACGACCGCCTTTACCACGCAAGCTGCACTGGAACCTGTTCATCTTCGTCCGGTTCAGTCCGTTTTCGATGTCGGCGAAGACGTGTGTACAAAGTTAAAAATAGAAAAAGGGGGCTTGGGGAGTCTCCCCCCAAAAATAAAAAAAAAAGCATGCGGGAAAAAAGTGGGCTTTGGGGGGTTTCCACCCCCCCAAAAAAAAGAAGATGTAAAAATGAAGGGAAGTGGTGACAATCGGTGTCGTTTTAGAGGAAACGGAATGACACTTCCTCTTTACGACGTAGGACGTAAGCAAAGTAGATCGAGGAGAAGACGTGAAGAGGTAAGGAGAATAAAAGTATTAAAAATATATATACACAAAAAGATTGAGGGTAACGGGCAGGGGTAATAATAATGATTGGGTGGTCAAGTAAGGGTACAGGGGAGGGGTATAACCTTTACCAAGAGTATTCAATTACCATGCAAGTATGCGTGGTAAAGGAATATTCGAGGTAAAGGTTGTGCGTGGAAATAGCATTCCGTTGTAACGCATGCGTGGTAAAGGCTTGCGTTGCAATGGAATGCGTTGTAACGATATACAACCGTCTGAGATCATATGAACAAGTTGCACTTGCTATGTTCGGCAGAAAAAACAGAGGCCATGCTTCCCACGTTCCCCTTCCCTGCAGAGTAATATATTTATTTCTATAGGTTATGCCACATGTCATAATCCGGGCATGGCAGGGGCAAGAAGAGCACTTCCTCTCCCTATGTGATGGATACCCAAGAAGCCTCTACACTCCACGTTGTTGATGCTGGAGAAGAATAATTTCTGTACCTCTTCAGACAACACACATGCTTATGGGGGACAGTTATTCCAGCAGGGGGGGCTCCTCCACTAAGGTGGAAGAGCGTCCCCCACGGTTGAAATGCAGCAGACAGAATAAAAATAAAATGACAATAAAACTATTTTATTCTCATTTCATTTTTCACCTCCAGTTGGGCGTGTAGGGCTGGGCGGGGCCATGCCGCATCAGCAGCACGGAGACGAGGAGTGGTAGGCAATGAACGTGCACAAGTCGGTTTGGCCGCCCGACTTCGGACAGCTAAATCGACATGTGCACTTGGATATCTCCAGGCTGTTCCTTGCCGATATCTGCAGTGCTCAGGGGTATAGGCTCCCAGTCTCTGCTGGAGCACGAAACCGGTCTGCTCCACCCAATCACAGTGCTTCTCTCATGCTGGGAGTAATAGCATTAAAGAAGCGCTGGGATTGCACTGGGAGCCTGTTCTCATGGGAATTGCAGTGCTTGGACGGCAGCAGAGGAGCAGCGAGGCGTGATGTGGGAGCACAAGATTGCGGCGGCTGGCAGGAAAGCTAAGTTTATATATATATTTTTTACTTTTTTAACGCTGTGTCCCCCACATCGGATTGGCAGCCGCCGATGTATTCCAGACAACACGAAGTCAAGTTTTATAGCACTTGGGCACCTGAAACTCTTGTATCCAGGCGGGTTAAATGCAACCCATGACCCGCCAGAAAGAAATACCACTAAAAAGGACTAAATCACTATTGCTACGTTGGTCTGAGTAAGTGTCAAGCCAATGTCAATGCCTGGATTTAAGGGGTCACTCTTACATTTCTTGAAGTAAGGTTCAGTGTTACCAAATCCCACATTTTGTCCCAGCAGTACCAGGGGTAGACTGGGGTAGACTGGTGCCCCCTGTGCAGTAGTGCCAATTAATGCCAGAAGGAAAGAGAGAAAGGCATTCAAATCTCGTTTTGTGGCTGGACGAGTGAAGATATCAACAATATCCTAGTGCTTGGAAGAGATGGGCTGGAATAAGCGCTTGCTATGCAGTGATATCCAGGACTGGAGCTGAATACGTTCAAGTCAAGTCTTGGAGCTTGCATGAGCTGAATGAGAACTGCAAGATAGAAGGATGAGGCGCAGAAACTGCAGAATAAAAAGGAGTTTGGAAGGACTGGTTCAAGTATAGAAATGACAATTGCAGCTGGCTTCCATCCTGTGGGTTCAAAACCCGCTCACCTACCAAATACGCCATTCTGTAATTATAATATATGGGATTCTGTCATTTCTGTATAAACGCCAGCCTTTAATCGGTGGCTTGTGACGCACCCAGTTGCCTATTATGAAGAAAAGACGTCAGAACTCGACTATTGAAAGTTATTACGGTCGAGTTCTGACGTCACAATACCTTTCTGCCTGAGCCAACAGCCGAGGTGAAAGGCAGGTCAGGAGCATAATTGAAGCAGCTGTTTAAAGCAACATAAATAAATGTTGCTTTTCTTTATTTTGCTGTATTTTTTATCTTACAATGACAAGCAGAGAGAATGTTTATTTTTTGCACTCCTTAGATAGAAAAAAAACTACACTCTTTCTCCATGTTTCTTCACATCCGGAGCTAATGCAACATTTTTTTTTTTTTAAAAGACTTGTATTGAACTGTTTGTTATTGCAACAAATAACTAACAGATTTTTTATGTGTTTAATTTTTCACTAGAGGTTTTATCTTTATTCTTCATGTTTGCAAAGATGCTCATTTCATATGAAAGAGCTATGCACCAAGGCTTTAAGTGGTTTGTCGGAAAGGTGATGGCCTCGCTCTTCTATATGGTTATGGAACTCCTCGGTGGCTAGCAATATCCTTATAATGTACAGCAGGAGGTACTTTATCCCTTTTATAATTTATTTTATGTATTTGATACAATTTCAAAGATGCACATGAGTAGAGAGGAAAATGTTATTACAGCTGGATGGGTGTGCCATGAAAAGATTTTGTGTGTGAACAGGGTGTAAGGAGCAGAGTCCGGCGGCGTAGCTACCACTGGTGCAGCAGGTGCAGCTGCACAGGATCTGGAGCCCCGAGGGTCACATTAAGCTCTGATGTTTGCAGCAGTCAAAGGGGCCATTTTCCATGCTTGCCCCAAGTCCCATGGCATCCTTACTACACTACTGAGACAGTCTGGATGAGAATGGATTACAAAAAACAGGATGTGATGGGGAGGTGGAGGGTAACGTGATGGGAGGAATAAACTGACAATTGTCATTATTTTTAAATAGTGGACACATTTACACTTTGATGCACAGGGAACCTAAGTGTTCCTTCCAAAACCTGACGATTTTTGTTGAAGTGCGAAAACTGGGTTAGAACACAAATGTCTGAGCTAAGGTGGATTACGAAAATCTGCCATTTTTAGTTTGGAAACTTTTTGTTGTGAAAAAATATGCCACACAAGAGCATTAGCATCCCCCTATGGGGGACATTTCCTCTGTATGTGTGTTGCTCCATTTCACCTGAAAACCTTCTCATATTAACTTAACCCCTTCGACGCTCATGACGGAGCGGTTCCGTCATGAGCGTCGGTTGCGCTGTGCGCATGACGGAACCGCTCCGTCATGGCCCCGCCCGCGCTCAGAACCTTCAGCACCGCGTGGAAATCCGCGCAGCGCTGAAGGGGTTAACTCTAAGTCGTGACTCACAGCTGATTCCCGGACCAGAATCCTGGAGGGGAAGGGAGAAGGGAGAAGTAGAATGAGAAAGAGAAGAGGAGTATCGTTAAATTCCAAGTAGTCACAAAGCCTAATATACCCCGTATTACTCCAGGGAGGTTGAGCAATGCCACAGTTCCCAGAACTGCAGTATATCTTGAAAGTTTAGCCTGGAAAGAAGCTGTTATTCTGCCCTTAGTATTCTTGTGGCGCTCTAAGAAGGTTCGAGCCAGGGCAGAACACAAGCCCCCTGTAGCCCCTGCGGTACACATGGCCCCCAACTTTTCAGGACCCCTCCCAAAGCTTCAGGTGGCTCCCATTCAACTTAAGGCCAATGAACATTTGTGAGATATGGGAGACTAAGGAGCCCCTCTTCACATCATGAAGGGGGTCCCATCACTTTGCAAGGCGCCAGTGGAGCGAGCAAGGTCGACCTGAGTACATATAAAGAACTTCCCCTCATGCTGCACTTTCCGTTGCACAGATGGTCCACTATTGCAGGTACCTCCATATCTTGCAGCTCTTTGGCCTAACAAAGCATGTCCCTTCAGCATATTTGCTGGACATCAGGATAAAAAGAAACCTAGCACTTAGCAAGCTACAGGTCAGTCCTCCTTGCTACCATCTCAAGCAGCTGTCTCTTTCCGCAGCTGCATTAAGATCAACCTGATGGTGCTACCACTATGCTGTGGCCTAGAGGACCCCTGCTAGGCAGCACGAAAGTCCTGTTAATGAGGGCCACTCCATATCTCCCTTGCTCCCTCAACGAGTTGTCATGTAGGGTAGAAAGCATGCTGTATGTTTCTTGTTTTGGGGACATTCCTGGTATGCAAGCATTGGAACCTTTTTGGGGGCATTTTCCAGACTCTAATTGGACCCTCTTGTTAATCAAGGGGCGCATTGCACAATCTTGAAAGTCAGAGGTTCCCCCATCATGGTATGGGAACGCTCTAGGACTTCCATTTTCACTGACCTTGTGTACATCTGTTTCATCGAAAGAACCGTGTGCATTAGCGCCTCCATTTCTGATCCCATTGTCTTTACCACTGCATTGCATTCACCTATCTCAGCAAACCAGCATGAAGTGAGTTGATGGTTTGCCTCAGAGTCTGCTGACCCCTCGGCAACTCCTAATCATGTGCAGACAACTCCTTCTCATCTCAAATGTTTTAGTCACTTATGAAAACCCACCGGTAGGCCCACACACACACACACATCATGGCCCATAAGTATTTCTCTGCTCAGGAGAGGGGGAAGCCCATATTATCTACAATTGGATACAGGGTCTCTGGCCATAAACAACAGAGAGGTCTCTCGCGGCCCTAACAGGACTTCGTTCAACTAAGCTGGGCAGCTACCCATATACATATTTACATGGTTATAAAGTAACGCAAAACTGACATGTGAGAGAGACGGGCAAATGGTGTCGGGGGAGCTGTCACTCACTCCAACTGTAATGCTGGTATAATGACCGGCTTCGCACTGCTATGTAAATTGGTCTAATACTATTATGAATGTAGCATCATGCGGATGACTGATGTACTGAGTACTGCTTGTAATGACACTCAGGATGATTGTTTGTTACTATTTGGTTGAAAAACAATAAACAGAATAAAAAAAATAAAAAAATAAAAAGTATTTCTCTGCTCGAATGATGGTTTCTTCATGTGGAAACATTTGTCAGAGTGAGGCTTCCTGTTAGGGAGATCCTTTATAAAACAGTTTTGCTTTAGAGCTGGAAGTATGATGGACTGATTGCCTATACAGCATATTCATTTGAGAGTTCCCAGTTCCTTGGCTCCATAGGATTTTATACCCAAGCCTAAACATTTATCAAGGGAGCAACTACATAGTCTTAATAGGGTCTAAAGGCTTACATCTTAATTTCTCTTAGCGACTCACATTCCTGGGTGGGATGCTTTTTTTATGTTGCTGAAGGTTTCTCAAGTCTAGATCTTTTTCCACCATTGCAGATCTCTGTACAACATAGGTATCTATTTGGTCTTTTTCCACTTACATCCGGGCTTACAACCGTATGCATCCACAGTATCGATGTGATATAATCCCGTGATCCCTGACCAAAGAGTTGCTGTGAGCAGATAAGGGACCAGGACTGACTTAAGAATAAACAATCATTCAAACCAGGAACTGTCTATTGTGCTGAGTTAGGCCTGTCAAACGTTGGTGCAGCCGGCTGGAGCCAGGCAGGATTCTCAGG
Source organism: Triturus cristatus (assembly GCF_964204655.1). Classification (NCBI taxonomy): domain Eukaryota; kingdom Metazoa; phylum Chordata; class Amphibia; order Caudata; family Salamandridae; genus Triturus; species Triturus cristatus. The sequence continues at coordinate 292,475,443 of NC_140585.1, forward strand.
ATATCCACATTGGAAACATGTACAATGAATCTAAGGGGGAAATTGTTTAGGTGGCTTGTGCTCATCCTGAAAATGTAGCGTGGATCTGTCTTCATGGATCAATGGTGGCCTAAATCTAGTAGATGCTTCCAAAGTGAATGTGTAAATAGTTCTTTACTTCGACTTCCTCTACTCGTTGAGTTTGTTTAAGGCTACTGCTGCTTACCATTTGGGCACCTCTTTAACAGTTAGTAGATATGTGCATCAGATGTGCAAAAATGATCTCTTTCTGTTCTTAGATGAAGTGCGGAATGGCAAATACCGCCATCTTTTCCACCCAGAGCAACTCATTACTGGCAAGGAAGATGCTGCCAACAACTATGCCCGCGGCCACTACACCATTGGCAAGGAGAGCATCGATCTAGTGCTGGACCGTATTCGAAAGCTGGTGAGTATAAGGGCTGATCGCAAGTGCTGAGCTATAGTGCTGGCCAAGGCTGCTGAAGCAAACAGCATGAGCGTTATTGTAGCTGTGATAGAGTAGACTAGAGCAAGAGTGCCATCACAGCCATTATAGTGCGGACATGAGTGGTGTTGCAACCGCCATAGGGCAGAGAATCAGTGGTATGGCAACCATGATTATGCGGTCACCCCAAACACGAACTGTATAACATAATCATTCTTGAAAATTCCCCCAGAATACATAAAAAGCATAAAAATGTATAAAGCAAAATAAACATCCTCAAATTTATATAATGAGACTATGGAAAGTCACAGTTCTGTAACATTACAAGCCTGTATGGAGGTGCCTCTTGGGAGAATGTTTTGGAGGATATCAGTGTGTGCTTTTCATAAAGAAGGGTGTTGACAGGACTCTGTGGAGTGATGATACTATGTTGAGGTCTTGTGATCGGACGATGTTGGCGAGCGGTGTCATGTATACGTTGAAGAGGGTCGAGCTGAGGGATGATCCTTGGGGTACACCGCAGGTGATCTTGGAGGCTTTGGATCGGTATGGAGGGAGGCGGACTCTCTGGGTTCTGTCGGTGAGGAAGGAGGTAATCCAGTCCAGGGCTTTGTCATGGATCGACGCGTTGTAGAGTCGGCCGAGAGGTCCAGGAGGATGTGGGCCATGGTTTTGCCGTTGTCCAGCAGGGCCCTGATGTCGTTGGTGGCGGCGATAAGGGCGGTTTCGGTGCTGTGGTTGCTGCGGAATCCGGATTCAGACGAGTTCAGAGTGTTGTTCTCTTCGAGGAATTGTGTCAGTTGTCTGTTGACGATCTTCTCGATGACCTTCGCCGGGAACGGGAGCAGGGAGATGGGCCAGAAGTTCTTGAGGTCCTTTGGGTCTGCCTTGGGTTTTCTGACTAGGGCGTTGATCTCTGCGTGTTTTCAGCTTTCCGGGAAGGTTGCAGTCTGGAATGAGCTGTTGAAGATCTTACGGAATTCGGGTGCGATGATGGAGCTCGTTTTGTTGAAAATATGGTGGGGGCAGGGGTCTGATGGTGAGCCGGAGTGGATGGTATTCATGGTCTTGATGATGTCTTCACCGTTGACTTGGTTCCAGGAGATCAGACGACCAGTGTGACTGGGGGGCGGTGAGGTGGCTGTCGGTGATGTCTGGGTGTTGAAGCTGTCGTGGATGTGTGCGATCTTGTGGTGGAAGAAGGTAGCTATGGAGTCGCAGAGGTCTTGTGACTTCGGGATGTCATTGGAGCTGGAGCTGGGGTTGGTGAGTTCCTTCACGATGCTGAAGAGCTCTTTGCTATTATGTGTGCTGTTGTCGATACGTTCCTTGAAGGAGGTCCTTTTGGCCGTTCAAATAAGTTGGTGGTGTCTGCGGCTGGCGTTCTTGAGGGCTGCATGGTTGTCCGGTGTTTGCTCGCGGCGCCATTTCTTTTCTAGCCTCCGGCAGGTCTGCTTGGATGTCTGGAGGTCGGCAGTGAACCAGATGGTTCTTCTGTCGGTGCGTCTGTTTGTGGGTTTCTTGATTGGGGCGAGGGTGTTGGCGCAGTCTTCGATCCATCACTTGAGGTTGCGGGCGGCAGTGTTGGTGTCGGTATGGTCGGTCGGTGGGTCTCGGGCGAGGGTGGTGGTAAGCTGGTCTTCGGTGACCTTGTTCCAGCTGTGGTAGGGGATTCTTTGCTGGTGGTTGTGTGCGGTGGTTTTCTTGAAGGAGAAGTGGATGCAGTGGTGGTCCGTCTAATGGAGTTCGGTGGTGTTGCTGATGGAGACGTGGCTGCTGGCAGAGAAAATGGGGTCGAGCGTGTGTCCGGCAGAGTGGGTGGGTGTCATGACGAGCTGTGTGAGGCCGAGGTTGGCGAGGTTATCCAGTAATGTGGTGGAGTTGCTGTCGTTGGTGTTCTCGAGGTGGAAGTTCAGGTCTCCGAGGAGGATGTAGTCTGTGGAGGCCAGGGCGTGCGTGCTGACGGCCTCTGTGATGGAGGCGATGAACTGTGGCCAGGGTGTGGGGGGTCTGTACATGAGGGTTCCTCTGAGGGTGGTGTTAGGATCGATGTGGATCTGGAAGTGCAGGTGTTCGGCGGTGCTGAGGGTGTCCTCGGTGTTGGTCGAGATTCTGAGGGCATTTCTGTGGACGATGGCGATTCCTCCTCCCGGTCTGTTGGTGCGGTTCCTGCGGGTGATCTTGTAGCCATCCGAGATGGCTATGGCAACGTCGGGTGCCGATGAGCAGTTCATCCAGGTTTCCGTCAGGAAAGCGAGGTCCAGGGAGGATGAGTCGAGTAGGTCCCAGAGTTCGACGGCGTGCCTGTGGATGGAGCGGGTGTTGAGCAGTATGCATCTGAGTTGGTTGTTGTCTGCTTTGGTGGGGTTGGCAGGACATGCAGGTGTGCGCTGCCAGGTGTAGCTGCAGTTTCGGCAGGTGAAGGATCCATGGGTGAGCTTTGGGGTGGCCTGGAAGCAGGTGGAGGATAGGCCACCATTGAGTGCGTGGAGGGTTTTGGCATTGTAGTGGTGTCTGGCATCATGGTGCTCGCGGGGGCCAGGGGACCTGGCGCTGGGCACGGTCCAGGCACGGACGGGCACTGACGGGCGTGCCAGCGGCGCGACCACACAGCGGTCGCCATGATGTAGGGGAGGGGGGAATGGGGAGGGGGAGGTGCTGGGAGGTGGGAGCGGGCGGTAGGTGGAGGGGTCAGTGGTGGCGGGAAAAGGAGGGGAGACCGGGGGAAAAACAATCCCCGAATAACAGAAGTTTTGCAGTGAAATAAATGTAAAAGCACACACAATGCAGCAAAACACAAATTACACCAGAAAAAAGAAAGAATGGAGAACGATCACCATGCGCATTGAGGAGTTAGGACCAGGGTGGAATCGAACCCTGCCAAGGAGAGGGGCTGGCTGGCTTCTGGGCGAAGCAAGGCACCGCGGAGCTGCCGAGGGGAGTGTGTGCCTTGGACCGAAGTCTGAAGACAGACTGGTCTGATGCTGGACAACTAGGTCCCAGCAGCAGGCTGAGATAACATAGATGATCTTAGTCAGGGAACCATGGCAACAAATTCTAGTAGTGCTCGTTGAAGGGTATGTGCAGAGCTCATCAACAGGTGCTGCTCCCACACTTTGTAGGGGAAGGACCGAGACTAGTGAAGCAGCTAGGACCAAGGCCTGGGCAGCCTAAGCAGCCCTGAGTGACGCAAAGCTGTGGATTTTATTTATTGATGTTGGATTTTTATTTAATGACCCCCTCCATTGCCTGGTGGATCCTTCAGAGCTCTGCAGGCCGGTGATAGTCTAGGTATTTGATGGGGAGGTTGAGTCTGATCGATGCCAGTAGATGATGCACATAGATGCAAGCAGGATAAGGATGACCCCAGCACGTGGTGAAGATTCAGTTAAGCCAAAGTGAACTATGTGGCTGTGGTTTGAATGGAAGGGTCAGATGCATTTCAGTGAGATTTTATAGGCTGCTGTAAGAGCAAGGAATAGTTGAAAGATCAGGCCCCCGTCCCTATTGTACCCGATGAGAGCGTGCAAGAGCACCAGTGTGACTGATCCCCTGTGTCAATGGCCGATGTGTGAGAGGCCAATGATTTCTACCAACTTCCTTCATAGGAATTCTTATCTGCACCACAGGTATAAGGGTATTATCACTGGAAGCTGAGCCTGTGCTCATTGGAAAGGCGCTATATGTATGATCTGTGTTAAACTAGGTGACAGTACTGCAATTCTTAACAAACAAGGTGACCTTCTCCCTAAAAGTCACAATGGACGCCACATACATGAGTCCCCGCACACTACATCCACCAGTTTTGCAATGAAGAGCCTCTTCTGTATGTCATTCTGTCACTTTTAGTAAGTGTATGCCATCCATTGGCATCCTGTCCAGAAGCCTCCACATCATATGAGTCATTGCCATCTTGTGCTCAGGTGCTCCATCATACACCAGTCATTGCCGTAGTTGTACTAGTAATAGGGGTATCCAGTATTAAATGAGCCGGGAGAACCAGTATGTGACCAGCAGTACAGTTTGTAGTGGCCGTAGTTGTAACAATATAATCAGTAGCAGTAAGAGGACTATAAACAAAAGTAGTAGAATTAGTAGAGGTAGTGTTGCCTACAGAGCTCACACCATTCTGGGTGAGGCTCTTGTCAGCTCCTACCAAGTGTCCTGCATTGGGCTCTACTTGGGACTTCCCCAAACCTGACATACTCAACTCTAGTGAACTCTAAACTCAGGGGTCCGGATGGCCACCAGCGTTTGAGAACATACCTGAAACGTCCACATTTATTTTGGCATCACAGAAGAATTATTTTTGAAGTAAGTATCTTTGCAGAGAACCCGCATATCGCCACCATGTTGATTAAGAAGTTTGAATTATTTGCATTTTGAAATAAAATATCTTCCTTCCGCTCAACTACAGTGAAATCTCTGGCTTACCAAGATAGCCTGTAGTTGGTACACAAGACAAAACTGCTCATGGATTCTGTGCATTTTCTAGGGTGTGGGTAAATATAAATCTAAGATGTGCTCATCTTGTTCTGCCTGGATCAGTTCTTACTAATATTTTGACAGTGTGGGGAAATGTTAAGGAATTAAATATTTTTCTTCCCAGATTTTAGGTAACATGTACTTACCTATTGATTTTCTTATTTTTACAGAGTGATGCATGCTCAGGCCTACAAGGGTTCCTTATATTCCACAGTTTTGGGGGTGGAACTGGCTCAGGATTTACTTCCTTGCTCATGGAACGCCTTAGCCTGGACTATGGAAAGAAATCCAAGCTGGAGTTTGCCATCTACCCTGCCCCCCAGGTCTCCACTGCGGTAGTGGAGCCCTATAACTCTATCCTTACCACTCACACCACTCTGGAGCACTCGGACTGTGCCTTTATGGTGGACAATGAAGCCATCTACGATATCTGCCGCCGCAACCTGGACATTGAGCGTCCAACCTATGCCAACCTCAATCGTCTGATTAGCCAAATCGTTTCATCCATCACTGCCTCTCTGCGATTCGATGGTGCCCTCAACGTTGATCTAACCGAGTTCCAGACCAACCTGGTGCCTTATCCACGCATCCATTTCCCACTTGTGACCTATGCCCCAATCATTTCAGCAGAAAAGGCCTACCACGAGCAGCTGTCTGTTTCCGAGATCACCAGTGCCTGCTTTGAGCCCAATAACCAGATGGTGAAGTGCGACCCACGGCACGGCAAGTATATGGCCTGCTGCATGCTGTACCGCGGGGATGTGGTGCCGAAGGACGTTAACGTGGCCATCGCCGCCATCAAAACCAAGAGGACTATCCAGTTTGTGGACTGGTGCCCCACTGGCTTTAAGGTGAGAGGAAGGGTACTATAAGGTTACGTGGGGATGGGATATGTGAATGGCAGTAGAGGGGAGGAGAAGAAATTAACTTTATTATATAATAATGAAGAAAATATGCATGCATGCATTTCTAATACATATTATAATGCATATAACTATATCCTTGATCTTGACAGATCAAGCTACAGTAACATTTTACATTTCATCCCAAGCATTGTTTCACAAGGCTACCAGAATTTGGATTTTGCTTCCTATCCGCCTTCTTTTTAGAGCGTGACTTAATCTCCTTCCGGCACTAATTACAAACTCACTAATTCGCAATGACTACCTGAATTTCAATACTATGGAATTGGTGCAATTATCTCTCTTGACCTTTCCTTCATCCTCTGCTCCCCTTTCCACTCATTCCATGCCATACATTGTAATAATTCCCTTATCAGATGTTTCCCATGTACTGCTACTTTTAAAGGTTATTCAGCAAGAGGAGTCTTCACCTAATAGGCGGTAGCCTGTGCAGTATAGATTTCAAATGTGTATAGATCAGTGACTTGGGCTCCCATTACTTTTATTCAAGATTATAGTTTACACATTTTCAATACGGGTAAAGATTTTTGTTCTTCAGTTCCAAGTGCTGTAACTAGGTAAATACAAGCAGGAATGAAAGAAAATCATTGCATAAACGTCTGGTGCCCAAACATCCTTTCCAGACAGAGGAGGCGTGCAGGTTGTAGCTGAAAGCTCCATGCTTCTTTGTTTGGGGCCAAGGGGGAACATAAGGATACTGGGTACACTCCTGGGAGGGCATGAGGGGGAAGCAATAGGGAATCCATTTAAGTGGTCTACATCCATCCAGGAGCTATGTGGTGACCCACACATGTTGCCCACATATTATTTATTCCCTTCTGACTTCTGTTGGACTGTGGATTAATATAGACTGTAGGTAAATTACTTATGAGTTTCATGCATAGACGGTATGGCGCCTTCACAAGTTTTATAGAGGATCTATGACTCGGAGAGTTGCATGCGTGGAGGATGAGGGGCTTAGACTAGTACTTTATTCAAGAAAACCAAGTAGCCCAACTGAAAACGATTGACTTGGACCACCTGACAATAAGGTAATTATTGCATTCTGCACCATAAGAGGAACTCATTGGAAAACTGCTAAACATTGACCTGGATGTGGTTACTACAATACGGACCAGAAATTGGTTATGTGACCTTACTCGGACGCTAATGGTAAAACGAGCAGCATCAGTCTGAGGAATGTCAGGGTCAGAGCTCTTAAAAAATAAAAGCACTGCAGCTCTGAAGGTAGATTTTTAGGCCACCACAGGCTCCATAAGAAGCACAGGAGCCGTACTACACATAAATCTTCGGATTGTAACATAGATGTAGATGTATTCAAATCCATGATAGATGAAGCCGTATCTTCAGCTTTAGTAAAGTTTCTTCCATTCTTACTACGTGTGATTCATCCTCCTTTGGGGACCCAGAGAACTTCAGGAGATGAAGATCTGGGTACAATTCAGTATTCTGACAATGCTCCTGACACGGAGTCTAGGTGACGCTATATTTAAAAGGAGGTACTTAATGAAATAACTCATCTCTGTGCTAATATGGGGTTTGAAGATCCAGTTGAACCCTCTACATCTCAGGAGAGGAGGCTAATGTAGTCTCAAGATATTTGCTTTGGAGACTCAAAACCTCTGTAGAAGATTATTAAAGAGGATTAGAAGGATCCTGAGGAAGACTCGGGTCCCAGAAACTGGAAAAAATGTTCCTTTGCAGAATTGGGACCAGATGGTTTCAGATACCATTAAAGAGACTCTCTTTTATATACATGCCAAAAGTCCATATTCAGGCTTGATTTGTGAAGCCAAAAATGTCTTTATTTAGGTATCTCCCGTCTAAAATAGTCTCTGCTGCAATATAAGCCAATGGGGAAAAATGCATTCTGCCGATTAGATTTTTTTCAAAATCTCTGACTTTCCAGTTTGAAAATGGTGGCATATATGATTCATTGCTTATGAGCACTCGACCCCTTCTGATAACATTGATAAGAGAGTGGAGTTAGCTTTGAAACCTCAGCATGCAGCTACCCGCTCCACTCTCAGAGCTCATGCTTGCGTAGCCTATGAACCATTAATTAATTAAAGACTTTCATAGCTTGCTTTTGGCTTTGGTGGAGTGTCAGACTTTTCCTACCTCTTAGATATGACTTAAAGCTGCTTGCATATATACCCTTGGGTTCAGTCAGAGCATCTATCTCTTTAATAGCAACAAGTAGAAATTACTGACTTATAGCATGGAAAGGAGATGTGAAACAGAAAACTCTCCCAAGTTAACATTTTTGGCCTTCGTTTGGACTAACCCGTAAAAAGAGCTGCAGAAGACAGAAAATTAATTTCTACATTTCATTTTCGTCCTTCATTTTCTTAGCCTAAGCCATCCCAGAATTGCCCAGCATTAAAGATGGTTTGGATAAAGGCTGATCTGTAGGAGGAAGGGAAAGAGGAAGAAATCCTGCATCTGATTCTAATGTGCGTCCCCCGTCTATACCTCCTAAACCCAACTTCACTTCATCCTCTGAGTCAGGTAGGGGGTTGACGCAAACACCTCTACAGAGTTTGGGAAAAAGATCTACCAGACAGGTGTGTTATTGATGTGATGAAAAAGGCTACTCGATGGAGTTTATCTTGAACTGTCTCTTCCAGATTTTTATTCGGGCCCTCTTCCACTGGAACTTCTAATGAAATCTACTGTAGATGCTCAGAAGCTATTACAAAAGAGAGCAATATATTCTGTGTCATTTGGAGAAGATGCAAGGAGTTTATTCAATTACATTTCTTGTGCTCAAATCTTGAGGGGAATATTTTTTTCCAATAATTGACCTAAGAAACATCAATATGTACATAACACTGTACATTTTCAAATAGAGACAATTCAAGAAGTAATTCCAATGATACAACCTGCAGACTTCATGAGTTCAGTAGTCCTGCAGGGCGCATATTGTCACACGCCCATCAGAAAGTGCTATAAGAAAATTCCTCAAGTTTGCTGCTGTGAACAACTGTAATCAGTTTATTGTTCTGCCGTTTAACCTAAAGCCGTCCTCAAAGGTTTGCACAAATATTCTTGCTCCCTTGGTGGCAACTCTACAAGACGAAGGCATACAACCCCACCCATACTTAGATGACTGGCATATTCATGGCTCAACTTTGGAGAAGACACAACATCACATTTGAAGAGTCTGTACTTTAATCGAAGGTCAAGACTGGTTGATAAATTGAGAAAAATCGCGTCTTCAAACTCCTCAACATCTAAAGTACAAAGGAGGCCTTTTCAAGCCATCGCTTGGCTACGGATATACAAACTACGGAACCTCCTCTGGACTCTTGTGAAGATTCAGTCAACTCCAGCACGTTTATGGCTTGAAGTGCAAGGGGATTATGGCAGCCACAGTATTTTTAGTCACTTGGGTGAAGTGTCATAAGAAATCCTTGATCCTTCACATCCTTCACCATCAGGCCCCAACCTCCTTAAGTCTAGAGACTCCAATTCCTATGACTTGCAACTTGCGTCAGCACTTACATAGTGGCTCACTCCAGTGAATTTCTCCAGGGGAGTGGATCCATCTATTCTCTCCTCTAATAATATAGACAAATGCCAGTCTAGAGGGACTGGGACCAACTTTGAACCAGCTGTGTCACTGGGAACAGTGCTCCAGGACAGAAAAGACTAGTAAGTGAACTGGAGAGAACTGACTGCAATATACACAGCCCTCAGGATTGTTGATCCTCGTCTATTAGACAAGCAGTGCTGGTCAGAATAGACACTGTGGTAGCAAAGACCTATATTGTTCCCAGGGGGGGAGTGTACTCCCTAATTAAATGGCTTACAAACTTCTTGTCTGGGCAGAGATAGACCTTCAATCTCTTACTGCAACACATATTCCAGGGAAAGAGAATCTGATGCCAGATCTGCTGAGCAGAGTTTTCCCAACCTCAACAGACTACTCACTAAAAACAAAAAAATGTAAAGACTTTGTTGGAGGTTTGCAAACCCCTTAATAGGTCCTTTTGCTGATATGAGAGACTCAGCTGCTAAACTTTTCGAGGGGGAGGGCTACTCATGCGCTGGTGTACAATGCTCTGCTAACCCTTTGGCCTCGTGACTTCTATATGCTTTCACTCCTGTCCCCCTAATAATGGCAGAGTGGGGGCTCAAGTGTGGCAGAGTCTTTCTCTTTCTACCCTGAGCAGACTCAAATGTATGGCCTGAGTTCTGAATTGCTAGGTCTTTGTAGGTTGGCTTTCACTAAGGGAGGAGCAGAAGGGGTATGGGATGGCATTTTCTGGTCCTAATTGTTTTGCTTTAAACACAAATAAAAATGTCTTAACCATCACAGCTACTGGAATAGCTGCTATGGTAAGAGACTAAAAGCTCATCAACATATGTAGGTCCAAGGTAAGGGATGTAAAGGGCTGTACATTTGCACCTCAGACATTTTATAGATACTTTTTACTTTGTACACTCCGTGTTTGCCAGTAACCCCTAAACACAATCTAAACCTAACCCCAAAGTTCTTCCTTACCGCATCCCTAATCCTTGCATTTTGTCACTACTCTGTGTTACTGTACATTGAGCTGCACCAATTGATTTTTACTCCCATGCTTGATATTTTAATAAGCCATAAAAAGGCAATGTTAACGTTCATCGTGTAAAATAAACAGGTGAAAGAAGGTTGCACAGTTGATATCCGCAAAATACTCTCAAACCGCTGTTATATCCAATCAGAACAGCAACACAGAGCTTGGCTTTGGTATTTCTTTGGTACCTCGAAACAATACAAGCTCACCCTGTAGAACCAACAATAAGAAATCATTTGATGCTGTGGTCTGTCAATAAACCTTGACTGATCAAATTTCATGGGTAGTTGTGGCGCACAAACAACTCACTTCTTGAGGATGACTTTGTGGATCTGTACAACTGCTGGACATAGCAAGGAGATCGGATCTTTATAACCGATTTCTATATTTAGGCAAACAAAATCAAAGACATTGAAAAGCCTCTTTTCTAAATAATCTGGAGGTGTTTGGATAGGGTTTAATTGCCAACACATAATAAAGCACAATCATTGGACTGGGTACTTACTAAGAACATCACTATGTAGGGTGTATCGATCCAACCGATTCTGTTGGACAACGATTCCATGATTGAGAGCCTGGTATATACAAAGGTGAATAAGATATCACACGTAACTATTCCTAAATCAATCAAAAAGCGGAATATGAATATCATAACTAAAGCCAATATCTAATTTCTGATTTTACAAAGAAAAGTGATGTAGGGATTAGAGATCTATGAGAACGTCTGCATTAAATATTATCAATTGATGGAGGGATTAGTAATCTATGAGATTGTACAAACTTAAATATTATCTTTAATAAAACACTGATATTCAAGAACTATTCAATCAATCAAGCATTTGTAGAGCGCACTACTCACCCGTGAGGGTGTCAAGGCGCCAAAGGGGGGGAGGAGCTGCTACTGCTCGAACAGCCAGGTCTTGAGAAGTCTCCTGAAGGTCAGCAGGTCCTGGGTCTAACGCAGGTGGATGGGGAGGGTGTTCCAAGTCTTGGCGGCGAGGTGGGAGAACGATCCAATCAATGAAACTGTTAATAATTATCAAGTGATCGAGGAATTAGTGATCTATGAGACTGTATAAATATAAATATTATCTTTAATAAAGTCACTGATATTCTAGAACTGCCCAATCAATAAAAGTGTAAATACATCAGAGGGTCCATCTTAAAATCTGAATAATGATGAGCTTGATGCCTTTAAGAGAATGTTAATGAAAGTGATTAGAAATGGACATACAAGTGGGACTCGTGTTGAAATGGATCATACTAATAAGGTTAGGGAATTGTAAACACAGAAAGCAAAAAAGTACTTATCCAACTGCTTTAAGAGGGCTGAAAATGGAAGGTTTAGAACACTGTCAGGAAGTTCAGGTAGTTTAAAGTTCAAACTAATGACAGCATTATGGAGCGCAAGAGGGACTTGCAGATGAGAGGATCAGCTAGAGGTCGATATTTCAAACTTTTTTTGAGGAGCTGGAGTTTTAAGGTGAAAGAAGGAAATTTGAGGTCACATTTCTTACAGTGATCGGGACAACAATTGTAGGCAAACATTTAGAAATGTAAGTCCACTAACCAGCATTGATATTATTGCAGATTGTACACTATGCACGTTTTTGAGAATTTTTAGGAAGGGCAGTTTATAAGCCATTTCCTCTTAATAAATCCCTTTTTTTAATTTTCAGGTTGGGATCAACTACCAACCCCCTACAGTGGTGCCCGGAGGAGATCTTGCTAAAGTTCAGAGGGCAGTGTGCATGCTGAGTAACACAACCGCCATTGCTGAGGCCTGGGCTCGTCTCGACCACAAGTTTGACCTGATGTATGCCAAGAGGGCCTTTGTCCACTGGTATGTGGGCGAGGGCATGGAGGAAGGGGAATTTGCTGAGGCCCGGGAGGACTTGGCCGCCCTGGAGAAGGACTATGAAGAAGTGGGCACAGACTCCTTTGAGGACGAAAACGAAGGAGATGAGTTTTAATGTGTCTTTACATGTTTATGAATAAGTACCGGAGAAAGATAGAGACTCTTTTGAGGGTGATAATGAAGACAATTATAAAATAAAAGCCTTGCCCATTTCATGACGCATCTGCTATTTTTATTTGAGGTTCTTGGGAAACATGAAATGAGAGAGATCTTATAACTATTCATCACATATTTTCTTAATAAATATTTGCCTCACATGACTAAAATTAGCTGCTATGCTGTACAACTATTTAACTATCTCACACTCAGTCTATTCTTCAGGAACCACCAACCTCAATCAGGTTTTGGAGCTTGTGAAGAAATTAAAGCTCGTTCTACAGTATTGCTAAAGTGCTATAAAAGAAGTAAAACAAAAGAGTGGTATTTAAATTGTTATTTATGTGATATATGGCGTCCTGACACCCTGCATTGGGATGAGTAGGTTCATTACTCATCCCAATGTAGGATGTCAGAGCGCTTTACATCACATGTACAGATTATACATTGACAATAAATCATGTATGTGTACATCAATATAAATGATGAGGGTTACAAGGTATAGGAGCCTCATGTCCTCTATAGTTCACTCGACTGTATTAGAATGATTACAATTTATGAACTGCAAGTAACAAAAGGATCTCTGTCTTAAAAGCAGTAACCCACTTACCTAAAATAAAAATCTGTCACCTGTGTGTTACATGATGTGCTTTGCAGGTGACATATTAACCCTCTATGCTACTTTGATTCAAAACTAGGACTTGGCAAAACATAGATCTCTCCAGTAAATATGTTATCCCCCAGAGTTATTTTACCATTAATATTATTATTCCCTGAGATTTAGCTGGCACACAAAGATCTCTGCAGCAGGTGCCTTAACCCATTTCGATATTTTTTAAATACAGACATTGCAACCAATTAAGCAGAACAGATTTACTGCCACATTTCTCCTTATTGCCAATCTCTTTGTGTCCGGGTTTAAAAAAAATATATGTATAAGTTGAGGCCGAGATTTTGCGTTGGGGTTGCCTCAGCATTTTGGCACAACCCTAAGGCAAAATCTCATTTGTTACATCTTGTAAAGCACTCAAATGTACTCATAATAGACCTGCTAAACATTTGTGAGGTCTTAAGTCCTGATGTCACTTCCTGTGAGGTTATGGGCTGTGATGCCACTTGCTGACATGCCACATGCGATGTCACGCACCGTTATGTCACACACTGTGATGTCATGCATCATGATGTCAATTGCATACTGCCTAACTTGGTTAGTCCCCCCACTTGTTTTTTTTAGGACTTGTGCCCTGAGAGGAAACGTTTCTTTGTGCGAGTTGTGAAATACTGGAATATTTTTTAAATGCCTGTGCTATTTTCAGGGTATTGAGCTAGACATTTTTGGTGGTAACACTTCAGTCAGCGCAGAGCCGCCCTGTATGAAGTGTGACTGAAGTACTTAAAATAGTATCTTTGTCACGCACATTTTCACACTAACCCGCCTCCATTATACACCTGCCTTTGTTGAAGCTTCTATGCTCGATTTTCAGGTTCATGATAAACTATTCACACAGAGCGACAGCATGTCGCTATGACCCATTTTAAAATCCTCTGCTTTGTTTGCACTGGAACCCGAGACCTGTGATGCATGAAAGTGTTGCTGGTTTAACACACCTGGGCTAGTCATCCATCAGTTTGTTTAATTCCATTCAGGGTTATCCAGTTTGCCTGAAATACACATAGAGGTAAAATGCCTTACTGAGGTTAAAGAAATTGAGAGTTTGGCTCCGAGCTACTTGAAAATCTTGATAGGCAAGCATTTCTCCAAAAGCCAATGCAAGTGCCATAACTGGTGCCTCCAATTGCACCAAATGCTACTGTTATGCACATGCTTTACAAGTTTTAAAACTGAATATGAGGTAGAAATTCCTGGAATGAGTGACAGCCTGTTGCCCACCTGAACTTGAACAAGTCATGTGGATAATAAAGGGGGTACTTCCAGGGGTGTAGCTACAATTGGTGCAGCAGGTGCAGTGGCACCAGACCCCAAAGCCCTGAATGGCCCATTGACACTTAAATACTTGCTGTATTGTACTACTCCAACAGTCTAAGGGATAATTTCCCTGACTTGCACCATAGCATCCTTGGTATGCTCCATTGTCTGGCCCTCCCTGCAACATAGTTGCCATGTTTCCCAGGTCTATGCCTGATGTGCTAGTCCAGTCCAGATTTTGAATTCTGGGACTTGTAGTACTGGTTTATAATGGAATAAATAAGACTACAAGACACAGGACCCCCAAAAAACCAGGACTGGGGGAAACTTCACAGGGCTGCTGCGAGGACTCACTAGAGACAAAAGAAGCAGTTAGTATGGGCAGATATTCTTCGTACCCCCACCTCTGTAACATGGTCCAGCAACAATCTTGATTTAATGCCTGCATGACAGTGTCCAAGCCCCTCCTTTAAAGTAGCAATATTGGGCCCCTTTGGTTCGCTGTGGGCTACAGAGTGTTCTAAAAATCTGGCAACACTGGAAGGGAGTTTGTGGCGTTTTTTAACTGTTTTTAAAAGACTGTCCTTGTCTGCACTGCTGACATAAATCTTGTTGGTGCCCCATCTCATCAACCTTTTCTGCCCCTCTACCCCCATCATGTACCATAATTATTCAACGTGGGCTTCACCCTCCTTATCGAAATATAAAAGTGCTTGGAGTGGAGGACCAGTGGGTACAGGGAGGGTCAGGGATACTCAAAGAAGAACAGTTAGAGTGCGGGTGGAGGCATGGTGTTCATTCGCGGCACATGATTCCAAATTGTATGTATTCTATTGTAACATTTCTTTTCTGTCTTTGGTTACTTTAATTGGTAAACACAAGGAGATGATGGACGGAGTGCTGAAACATTTCAGACACTCACCCCAGTCACAGATCTGGGTTGAATCCATCATCATTCTTTAGCTCACTTCGCCACCTCAGTTCAGACCCAGCTATATGAAAATCAGTCTTGACCCTGTGCCTCATGGGAACAGTCCAGCCCGAACTGCCAAGCCAAGTCTTCCCTGAACCGCAAACAAGCATCCTGGGACCGGTTTCTGGGTAACACCCTTCATCCGCCAGGCAAGCTTGAATCCAGTGACAAAGGGAGCAAAGGACCCGCGTCTGGGCATACCCTGCCAACTTAGGGTGAACTGGATTCAAGCTAGCCTGGCTGATGAGGACTGTTTGCTCGAAACTGGTGAACAAGCACCACTAGCTAGAAGCATATTTAACTTGTGTAAGTAGAGCGGGCATGCCGCCATGCATTTCTCTCCCAGGGACAAGCCCGCAAGCCACTGGATTAGCCATTATAAATTGGCAGAGAGATAGTAAAGCTCAAAATCAGGAGCCTTAATCCATCTACCCCAGTTGGGAGCCGCAGTGTGGCCTGGGCTACCCTGCGTTGTCCGGTGTGCCAGGCAAGTTTGATTAACATTTTATCCAGGCTACAATAGAACTCACTCGTTAGTGTTATGGGTGGACAGATTAGTGAAATAATGTAAGAGTCAAGGACAATCATATTTACAAGGGCCATTCGACACCCTGAGTGAGGGGGAGCATTTGCTAAAATATTACCTGAGTGGAAGGGGACAAGACAGCTCTTGTTAGGTTACCATCGATGCAGTCTCGGTCTCCGTGATATACTATGATATCCAAGTAGCATAAAGTAGTTCCCTCCCAGCGGTGGGGGCCTCTTCCTAGATCCATTCATCTCCCAGGAATGGTAGAGACAAAGGAGTAAATGCATGACTCCAGCCAGTTAACATGAGCACCAGTGGCAGCAGTGAATTTCTTGAAGGTCTGAGCAACACCAGGATGGTCGGCACGAAGATCTCTGTAATAAATAAGGAGATCGACAGCATATGTAGAAATAGAATGGGTCTTATCAGGCAGCGGGATGCCCCAAGTCACACGCTCCGGTCCAACCTCACCGCAAGCGGATCCTTTGAGAAGCAAAGAGCAGAGAGAACAGGGGGCACTCATTTCAGGTCCCCCTGCAAACTCTAATTGAAGGGGAGATGTGCCACCCTATGCCTACCCGTGCTGTAGTGCACCAATATAGGCATTGAATGGAAGTCCCAAAGAATGGAATCAAATGCCTTTGCCAGGTCAAGGCTCAGGGATGCAAACAAGGGCCATGCTGCAGGGCGGGGTGGAGGGGCAGCCTCCAGGAGCCTATGCAGGTGCCTTAGACTCATGGAGGTGTTTCTGCAGAGAATAAAACCCTTTTGGCCAAGGTGGATCAACTGGGGGTGGACCAGAGGGCTTCAAGAGGCCATGATCCTACTGAATATTTTAGAATCCGAATTAAGAATGGTTCAATGAGTCATTGAGAACACAAAAACAATTGTGCAGAAGATTAGAAAGGAAATGGAGGCTAGATAGCGATGTTCAGACTAAATCAGATCATGGATTAGCTATTCAAACATGTAAAAACCTCATCCTGAAGGCAATCTCAGCTTAATTGAAAGAAAAAATAGAAGCAGCTAATCGCTGCTCTATTTTCTACTATTAAAAAACTTTCTAAACTCCCAGAATCCCATGATCATGAAAGGAGCCAACAATTCTGAACCGTGTAAGCAGACTCTTTCCAACATAAGGTCAAACAGGTCTTTTGATGCATTTCTGCCCCAAGCTAACCAATCTTTGGCACCCCAAATGAAATCTGGCTATAGTTCTGAAACTCATTCTGACTCGGATAGCTCTTCCATACACACTTTTTCTTCTTTTCCGCTCCTCACTCTTGACCACATCATTAAACTAATTTCCTTAGTAAAATCTTTATCTCCCCTGGACCTATGCCCACCGAAAGTTCTTCATTTAGTCCCTGAGATTGTGGCCACATCGCTCTGGCCTACTTTAAATCTCATGATTTCTTCAGGGCGTTTTCCATCCGAATGGAAGAAAGCTTCCATTCTACCACTTTTGAAGAAATCCAATCTGGATCCCAATGAGCCTTTAAACTATAGACCCATCTCTAGGTTGCTCTTCCCAGCAAAAATAATAGAAAGTTTTCTAAATGAAGAATTATCTACCTTCATTTTGGAAGGCAACATTTTGGACCCTTCACAATATGGATTTTGGGCCCATCATAGTACCGAATTGGCGCTAATAACGGCCAAGGAAGAGCTTAGGCAGACTTTAAGTTGGGGAGGGGAGCGCTGCACTTATCCTTTTAGATCTCTCAGCTGCATTTGACACGGTCAACCACGTGGTGCTGGTTCACAGTCTCGCTTCGCTGGGGATCAGGGATGAGACGCTCCTCCTGCTCAGTTCGTTCCTGTCTGATAGATCTCAAACGGTGGCTCATAATGAATTTGTCTCCCCGGCTTTTTCACTTTCATGCGGAGTCCCACAGGGTTCATCGTTGAGCCCCACTCTTTTTAACTTGTATGTCACCCCCTTGGCTAAGTTAATAAGAAACTATGGTTTCACTTTAGTGTCCTATGCGGGTGACACGGAGATGATTATGTCAATCAACGGCTCATCCACTGATGCTGCGTCTCGTTTCCAAGAATGTATGGGGCACATAGGAAATTGCATGCAAGATAATTGCTTAAAACTTAATTCATCAAAAACCGAAGTTATGCTCTTTGGAAATCCGTCCCTAACTTGCTCAGACAGCTGGTGGCCCAATGAAATGGGCCCTCTTCTGACACCCTCTAATAAAGTGAAAGATCCTGGGGTTTTTTTCGACACTAAGCTGTCATTCGAAACTCAGATCAATCACACCACATCTGCATGCTTTTTTATCCTCAAAATAATGAAAAGAGCACTTCAGTTTATTCTTTTGGATCTAAGGAAAACAGTGGTCACAGCATTAATTGCATCTAGGCAATATTTGCCATTGCGAGCAAGCACAACATGCACAAACTTCAGATGACTCAAAATGCTGCGGCGAGAGTCCTGTTTGGGCTTTCTCACGATGATTCGGTCTCCAGGGCTCTCACGGAGCTTCATTGGCTGCCCATCTGCAAACGCATTCAATTTAAAGCTTTATGCATTGCTTTTAAATCTAGACATGGCCTTGGTCCATGGCAATTGTCACAATCTTTCAAATCTTAACTTCCAGGCAGACCACTTAGATCATCAGACAGTGGTAATTTGATCATCCCCAAGGCACAATGTAAAATGGGGAGGAAAAATCTTTGCCTACACTACCACTCAGCTCTGGAATTCCCTTCCTGTAGCTCTAAAAAAAAGAGCCCAATTTTCTCAAGGGATTGAAAACCTGGCTATTTTAGGGTGCCTCCACTGTAGCCATCTGTAAGCTGATTAAGCGCCTAGACAACTCTGGGTATAAGTAGCGCTATACAAATTCTTCATTTCATTATTGTCCTATATATATTTGGATGGACTGCTAGACAGACACCCTGGTTTGCAAAGGGGAACCAACAGTGCTTCACTCCATGATTGAGGGAGGTATCCCTCCTCCAGCGATGCTTAAAATAATGCTGCTAGCTTTAGGGGCCATGGATTCCAGATAAGTACGATAGAAATCCAACAGAAAAGCATCTGTACCTGGAATCTTACCCAACACGCACTTGTGAATGACCACCCTGACTATCTGTGAATGACCTCCCTGACTATCTGTGGTGTTATCAGTGTGGGACATGGGGCAAAGAGAGCTCTGCTAAGAATTTGGTGATCCGAGGTGGGGTGCACCTGGGCCTACATCACAGAGGTGCTGGTAAAAGTCATGGAAGCCCACCAGTGTCTCCTGCTGAGTATACAGTAGTGGCCCGTTCAGGTCCCTGAGGTCTGTTATTGGGGATTGGATCTTGTCGTGAAAAAGGAGCTAAAGTTAAGATTGTCAACTACTAAAAACAAACATTTACATTTAAATTCAAGGATCAGGTACACTGAGCAAAACAACAAAGGCCTGAAATGCTTACTATAATCATTAAGAGGGGCTGAAATGAATTCAAGCATTCCACTCTGCACCTTTTTCTTCTTGTGAGTGAAACTCCCAGAGTTCAATGGGTGCGCCCAGATGTGGGTCCCCAGCTCAGTGGGTTATTGGGTGCAGTCTGCACCTCACCGAGGAGCCCAAACAAGGCTGAGACCAGTCTGGGGTTGCTTGCGTTTTCGATGAGAAAAGACATGGCATGGCTGGACTGTTCCTACCTGACAAGATTACGACTTATATGCATAAGGTTGCTCCCTGAAAATAGTAACGCAGTGAATAAAAAAGCACAGAGTGGTATTTCGCCCAAGTAACAACTATGAATTCAAAGATTTTACCTGTCACTTTTCTACGGGAGAACAAAATAGCCAAAAATTATCATTAGAACTTCAATGATGACCAGAGTGTGGGGCTCAGGCAACTGCCCAGGCCAGCCCTGCTTCAAGTCCCTCTCTGTCCTTCCCTCGTGCTCCCGTCTGTCTTGCTTCTCTATTCTCCTTCCTTTGACATCACTTCTCTTCCTTACTTTCTCTTTCATTTTCCTCCCATTTCTCTCTTCAACCTCCCCTCCCTTCATTCATGTCTTCTCTCCCTCATTCACCCACACCTCTTTTATTTATTCTCTTCCCTTCTCTATATGACAATCCCTCCTTTCTCCCATCTATCTCCACATCTTCGTGGCTCTTCTCCTTCAGCATTCATGTTCTCTCTTCACACCATGCACCATCACATCAGACTGTTCCATGCTACACAAAACCACACTGTCACAGTCACAGTGGCAAAATGTAACCCACCACTCACCAACACCTTATCTTTCTAAGCACGGGCAATTCCAATAGGTCTGGGTTTTGTGTGCTAACACAAGGGCACAGCATTTGTGTATGCAGGTGTCCAAAGCCAGATGAATTAGCCTTTGCGTATGTGCGCACATACAAACACACGCGCAGCCAATTACTAGTGGCGTAGCTGGGGGAAAGGGTGGGGGAGCAGTCTGCCCCGGCGGCACTGTTTTTGTGGGCAGCAGAGGTGAGCAAGTCATGTCTGACAACTGCCACCATCCCCCCGCGAACAAGTTATCCGACGGCTGCCAGCCCCGCATCTCCTTCTCCCCCAACCAAGTTGTCCGTCGGATGCTATCCTCCCCCCACCCCGCTCTTACCTGCACCGGGTGGCAAACTTAGGGTCTGCCCGGCATGGCTGTAGGTCTAGCTACACCACAGCCAATTACATAATACAGACCTACAAATACATACCAACAGGCATACATGCCCTGAAATAGACAAGCAGATGACCACCAATGATGCCAGACAGCAGACAAAGACACATATATCTGTACACATTACTCATATACAGCAACCGCACCTACTCATTGTTCACAACCCTTAAAGACACGGGCGTAGCTGCCACTTGTGCAGCATGTACAGTGCACCAGGGCCCAGAGCCATGGGGGGCTCTCTGAACTGTGATAATTGCTGTATTTTACTACACCAACAACAGTGAAAGGGGCCGGTTTCCTTGCTTGCACTAGGGCCCATGGAATCCTTGCTATGCTACTGCTCAAAGAAGGCACTGGTAGGTGTTGCTGCCACAGAGGCACTTACAGCTGCACCTTGATCTTACTTACGCCTAAATTGTTTTTAGGTCTCGCCTGCGTGGGCTGCGCACATGCGCAGTCTCGCTGGCGAGATTTAACGTTTTGGGTATTTTTCTGTAATGGGCTTTAGGCCTCGCCCCTATTTTCCATTGGCTGGCGTCACCGTTTATGCTAAACAGTGGCCAGCCATTGGAAAAGAGCTGTACGTGATGTTTACGTTTGGCTTTTTAAGCCGTCCCACTTGGACGGGCTTGTCCGCTTTCCGGCTGAAGCAATAAGGTTTCTTATCTTTATGGGGCCAAACACATGGCCCCATAAAGATAAGAAACCTTTTAGCAGGCGAGGCCGTCCAAGTGGGATGGCAGAAAAAGAGAAAAGTATACGTCATGGCGAGCGCTTGTTCTACGTCGCCTCCTATAACCCCTCCTCTAGGCTGGCCCCTCATCCTTTCTCTCCTCCCCTTTGCCAGCCCTCACAACTCTATGCTATCTCTCAAACTGGCCCTTAACCCATCTTTTGCTTTATTCTCTCATCATTCAGTGTACTGCTCTCTGTCACAAAGTTGTGCCTCATTTATTTCGACCGCCCTTTCACCGCTCCTCGCCACGAACATCTCCCACTTTCGGGGCGCACTTAGTTGGTTCTGTTTCACTGCAATGGTCGCTACCACTCCTCCTCACCTCTCCTACCCCTTTAGTCCCAAGCTTTCACCATCTCGTGTCTCTGACACCAGCCCTGTTTCTGTCTTTGCCGCTTTCCCTCCCCCTAGCCCAGCCCTCCAACCGCAATGTCTTTCGCCCGCCCCTTCAACTTTTTCCTCCCACCCCCGGTCCTGCCCTCCCTCTCCCGCCTTTCCTTGCCCTGGACGCGGATCTTCCTCACTGTAAAGTTGCCTTGTTGTGTGGGGCTCGTGGGACTGGGAAGCTGTGACAGCACCCGGACAATGGCAGCGAAGCCCAGGGGGCGAGCGTCACAGTTCACGGAGAGGTGAGGAGCTACCGGCCTAAGGGAAGATAGAGGCCTAGCGTCGCAGGAAGAAGGTGGCCCGGGAAAGGCTGAGATAAGCCAGGCCTGGTGCAAGGAAGAATATCACTACTGGAGGACGCGGGGTAGACGATTAGAGGGAGGAACCTTGCCACGGCAGAGAGGGCGCAGGAAAAATGGAGAGGAAGATGACCATGATTGATAAGTAATAATAGAGAATGAAGTATGAGCCTGACGGAGAGGATTGGTGACAGGGCGTGGGGAGTGTAAGTGGAGACCATGGGAGAGAAAGGTCATTGGGCGTGGACAGAAAAGCGTGATAGAAAAGGCGTATTTATGAATGCAAATTTATGGAACACAGGTAATACCCGAAGGTTGCTGTACATAAAGATTGGAACGTTACATACGGAAATTAATTTACACAAGCATTTCATATGGAGTAGCAAAGTACAAATTTACACAGGTTTTATATAATGTAAGAGGAGACAAGCATTGGCATAGCCAATAGGTCTCGCCTTTGGGACCTTATAAGTGTTTAGTTATCCAGCATAATATTCTTGGTGCAACAACATCAAGTGCTGCATGGCTAAACACTTATAAGGTCCCAAAGGCGAGACCTATTGGCTATGCCAATGCTTGTTAAGACCTGAAATAAAGCAGCAAAGCCACAAGATCAGAAGTAAGTTTAGGGAATGACCACAAGGGGGAGGCCTAAGCTCAGTATAAAAACTCCTCTGTAAGCTCCAGACCACTTTTAAAACCCTCTGATTTGTAGGGCTGCTCAACTCACATTCAAAACTCAATGCCTTTCACAAAATAGCAACAAAATTTTCACAAAAGCACGTGAGGCGATCGCACCACAAATGAACATCTTATAAGCAGGGACGCAGACAACTGTGCACAGTCCTGAATACACACAGTTTGTGTTAAAAAAAAAGCTTTGGCATAGCAAATAGAGCTCGCCTTTTGGCTTTACCAGTGCAAACCCAGCCTCAGTTTGGCGAGGCAGGCAATTGGGCATCGGCTGATGGACCTCTGGCTGACGCCAGTTCATGGGTCGGTTCTTTTGGTCAACTAAGGACTCCACCCCTGGCGTACAGCGTGAAAGGCTGTTATTACAGCCTTAAGAAACATGTGCTCATGAAGTCAGGCCAGGGGCTCATGTTAGAGGCAGAATGACAACGGGCTGCTCCACTCCGACTGTCACAGCGTGAGGTGTGCCTGCCTCCTCCCAGGTGTGACAGGAGCTGCCCTTGGGAAGCCATCAGCACTTACTTTTCAGGGGACTGGAGCATCGGTGGTGGGGGTTTGTCGAGGGCCAGCGAGGGAGCTCCTCAGCTTATTTTTGTCCTCCTCCACTCCATGCAAGCAGTGGAAATGAATCATTCTCTGCTCTTCTCTTTTGTCTGCTAGATAAAAATGACTGTAGTTAACTTTGACAGGTTGTGGCCTTAGTTAGCTCTGAAGCTGGGAAACCAGGTTCAAGTCCCAGCCTCAGTTCGACATCCTGTGATTCTGGGCAAATCACTTCATCTACATGAACCCAAAAAATAATATGACTCTCTGCAATGTTATCTGGTGCTCACATAAAGCACTCCAATGCCTCTGGCCTAGTTCTTGCTATATAAAACTGCATATAAGGAAAGTGACGCCATTTTTTGTTTATTTTTGCATTTACACACTAGCATCATTCCCTTTCTCAGAGTGTACACATGATGCGAGCTGCAAGTTAAACAAAAACACAGCTGCACCTTTCATCGGTCTCTGTACAATGGCGGGCCTCTCTTAAGTATTACAAAAATAAAATGAATTTCATAAAAAAGTGAGTGTGAAAGGCGTTTAGGTCTGTGCCATCTCATGTTTTTCAGTAAACATTAATCAAAACATCCACAGCAAACATGTGAATAAAAAACACAATTAAAAGTGAGTTTCTAGTATTTTTGATAATTCTGTGCTTCTAAAGTATATTTATTTCATTGGAATGTTAATTCCCTATTAGCTTCAAAATACTTTTATCACCGCAAATGGTTGTCATCATTTAGCTCCATTATCTTAACTAAGCAGTG
The DNA here is from genome assembly GCF_964204655.1 of Triturus cristatus. Lineage (NCBI taxonomy): Eukaryota > Metazoa > Chordata > Amphibia > Caudata > Salamandridae > Triturus > Triturus cristatus. The sequence continues at coordinate 292,499,394 of NC_140585.1, forward strand.
TATTCAGTGGCGGCTAGCACGGATCGGGGTGGCGGGTTGGAGGGAGGGGGGCTGGGTGGCGGGCAAAGGGGGTAAAGAAAAAAAATTAAACTTACCTCCTCCCTCTGCTCCGGCCGTAACAGTGAGCACCCAGGCTCCCCAAAGCGAATCACAACGCTACAATGCAGCATTGTGATTGGTCTGAGCGCTGTGGTTCGGCGCTCAGCCAGGGAATGGGAGCCTGGGCATGTTCTCCACTCAAACTGTAATGCAACTTGGGTGGAGAACATGCAAAGTGCGCATGACTGTTTTGCCTGAGACGGCCCGCCAAACATTCATGCGCACTTTACAGAGTGCCCACCACTCCTCCCCCTACTCTGAGAGCAGTGCGGCCCACCCACGCCCCACCAAGCTGTTGCATAAGGAAGAAATATAATGATAATAACAACGAGTTATCATTTTATTTTTCCTTTATTTCCACTGCTGAAAGCAGTGGGGCGACGCTCCTCCGCCCTAGCGGAGGAGCCGCCGCTGAGTGTATTATGAAAGGTTGTGATCTGCGAATGTGCGTCACTTTTTTGGGCTGCCTGGGCCGAATTGTGGCCCAAATCCAACTATTGAACTGGGCAGTGTTTTTTGTCGACGCTGTTCTGCATCAGCAAAAATAAAACAAGTATTGGCAAAGCGATAGGCCTGGCCTTGTCGCCAGACTTTTCACGTTGGTAATTCTTGTTTTGTTCTGTCATTGTTTCTGCAAAACTTTATTGTTGGGGAAGCAGCTGGGCTCTCATCAACTTAAAAAAACCTAATTGGCTAAAGGCCGAAATATTTCTTCGGTTTAAAAAAAAACACGCACATTACCATAGTAGCACCTGACAAAGAAGGGGACTACTTTGTATATGGATGTGCTTCTTGTAAAAGGACCCATTGTGGCCACCATTGAGCCACTACTTTTCCTAAATCTATCTTGTAAAAGGGCAGCATGCTGTAACTACCCATTGCCACATGAAGCATACTGTAATGGCTGGATGAAAAATATGAATGACTTAACAACAAACTAATGGTGAAGTTCAGCCGAAAACCCCTAACAGCAGCTTCTCAGCATGCTGCACTCCCTCGAAAACCTTCTGTTGATGCTTTTGCAGGGGATCACTATGGTGGCATGGGATTTTAATGCTGTCACTGATCCAGACATGGATGCCTCCAACCCCCCAAACAGGCCCCGCCAGCTGATGACCTTAGCCACTTCTATGGAGCAGTGTGATGCATGGGGAACTTGGCACCCCAGCAAACTTGCATATACCCATACTTCAGCGGTGCAGAAAACCAGTCATGCATTGATCTACTTTGGCTCCTGGCTGCGGACGTCCTTCAGCTGTCCCAGGTTGAGGTCTAACTCTAGGGAATCTCAGGTCATGCTCCTCTTCTTTTTCAGTTGGATTATTCTGACGCTACCCTAAGACCTATGTGGCGTCTTAACACCTGGTACCTCACTGACCAAGAATGCTCCAACTATGTAGAGTCAGAGATACAATCCTTATTTGCGATCAATCGAGGCACTGTGGAGACCTCTGGTATCTTGTGGACGTCCATCAAGAAAACACTTAGGGGGTTAGTTAAAGCTTATATTCAGAGCAGGCAGAATCAGAAACTCGCCCAAATCACAACCCTGGAGGCCCAAATCCTTACTCTGGAATGTCATTGACATTGGCAAGATCCCGGTTGAGGCAAGTCTTGCTCGAAGAGGCCCGGCAGTGCTGGAGGGCGTCGACCCAGAGGGTTTACGAAAATAGGGACAAGTCGCGGAAACCTCTCTATTGGCTGGCCACTAGAGAGATTGCCTCCAAGGTGGTCGCCCAGATTAAGGATGCTGAGGGGCTTTTTCATGTCGGGGCCCCTGCCATTGATTGTGCTAGTCTTCGCTGACTATTACCAGACATTGAATGAGCGGCAGCCTAGGCCCCCACTGCAAAATCACTTTTCCAGTGTTTCATAACATCCTGTTGCCCTCGATCCCATTGTTGCTGGCCAAGGACCTTGATCGGCTGTTCATGTTGAGGAAATCTGAGAGGCGTTATATATCTTCCCACGGAAAAATACCAGGCCTTGACAAGTTCCCCGTTGAATACTATCGGAAATCCGAAGTCTCTTGCTCCCCAATCTCCTGGTGCTGTGTAAGGAGACAGTGGAGGTGGGGTCCTTGCTCTTGGAGCTGTATGGAGCCACAATCGTGGTGCTCACTAAGCCAGGCCAGTCGCTGGAAAGATGTTCTTCATACAGGCCTATTTCCCTCATTAATTCTGAAGTCAAGGTGTTTGCCAAGGTCCTGACCAACCGGCTGCGCAGCACTTGCACTTTGCCAGGTTCCCATATCCAGACGTTTCAAGACCTACAGTAGCAGTATCACCTGTCTTGCACTCAGTTTCACAAATGTCTGCAATTTGCGGCATGCCCTTTTGGCAAATATTTCCCCTGACATGCAGGTCCCGGACTTCAGCCAATTGTTCATTCAATCAATCAGGGAATTGTAAGCATGCTACTCGCCTGTGAGGGTCTCAAGGCGCTGAGGGGGGGGGGTCCGCAGATCTGTGTAGCCGAAGAACCAGGTCTTGAGGGTCTTCCTGAAGGTGCTCAGGGAGGGAACGTGTCTGATGTTTGCCGGTAGCTCTTTCCAGGTCTTGGCTGCAATGTGAGAGAAGGATCTTCCGCCTGCTCTGTCTCTGTGGATGCGCGGGGTTTCGGCCAGTGCGAGGTTGGAAGATCGGAGGTTTCTTTTGGGTACGTGGAAGTTGATTCTGTCATTGAGGTATTTGGGTTCGTTGTTGTGTAGGCATTTGTAGGCATGAGTGAGGATTATGAAAGTGACTCTTTTCTCCACGGGGAGCCAGTGGAGACTTCGTAGGTGTTGACTGATGTGTTCATGTCGGGGGATGCCGAGGACGAGTCTGGCAGTGGTGTTCTGTATTGTCTGGAGTTTGCAGAGAAGTGACTTGTTGATGCCGGCTTAGAGTGTGTTTCCATAGTCCAGTCTGCTGGTGATGAGTGCGTGGGTGACTGTCTTCCTTGACTCAGGGGGGATCCACTTGAAGGTCTTACGGAGGATGCGGAGAGTGTTGAAGCAGCTGGAGGTGACGGCGTTGACCTGTCTGTTCATGGTGAGTGATGAGTCGAGTACGATGCCGAGGTTCTTGGCGTGGTCTGAGGGGGTAGGTAGGCTTCCGAGGGCCGTCGGCCCCCAGGTGCTGCCCCATGCAGAAGGAGTGGTACCGAGGACGAGGACTTCTGTTTCTCGGCAGTGAGCTTCAGGCAGCTGTTGGTCATCCAGACTGCGATGTCTTGCATTCCTTTCTGGAAGTTGAGTTTGGCAGTGGTGGGGTCTTTGGTGAGGGAGAAAATGAGCTAGGTGTCGTCGGCGTAGGATACGCTGTTGAGGTCGTGTTGTCGCACGATGGCTGTGAGGGGGGCCATGTAGATGTTGAAGAGGGTGGGGCTCAGGGATTAACCCTGTGGGACTCCGCAGGTGATTTTCGGGGGGTCAGGGAGGAAGGGAGGGTGGGTGGGTGGGAGTCTGATCCTTTGGCTTCTTCTGGTGAGGAATGATCGGATCCAGTCCAGGGCTGTTCCTTGTATGCCTGTGTAATGTAGCCTGGCGACTAGTGTGCGGTGGGAGACGGTGTTGAAGGCCGCTGATAGGTCGAGTAGGATGAGGGCTGCGGAGTGGCCTTGGTCCAGGAGGGTGCGGACGTCATATGTGGCGGCGAGTAGGGCGGTCTCTGTGCTGTGGTTGCTTCGGAATCCGGATTGGAACGGGTCGAGGACGACGTTCTCTTCGATGAATCGTGTTATTTTCCTGTTGACTGTTTTCTCTGCAACTTTGGCTGCGAAGGGGAGGAGCGAGATGGGCCGATAGTTCTTGAGGTCGGTGGGGTCAACTGTGGGCTTCTTGAGCAGAGGTCTGACTTCTGCGCACTTCCAGTCATCTGGGAAGGTGCCTGTTTTGAAGGTGGTGTTGATGGTGCGTTGTAGTTCGGGTACGATGGCAGCCACGGCTCTGTGGTAGATGTGAGGGGGCAGGGGTCGGTGGGGGCCCGAGTGGATGCTTTTCATGGTCGAGGCGGTGTCTTCGGACGAGATCGGTGTCCAGTTGGAGATGGTGGGCTGGCTAGTGTTTCTGGGGTGCGGGGACCCATTTGTGGTGCCTGGTGGATGGTTTATGAAGTTGTTGTAGAGGTTTTTGACCTTGAGGTGGAAATAGGTTCCAAGCTTGTCACAGAGGTCTTGGGATGGGGTGATGTCTGTGGCTTCGCTGCGTGGGTTGGTGAATCCTTGAATGACACTGAAAGGAGTTGGCCAGGATTTTGTTGTGGATGAAGTTCCTCTTGGTGGCTCTGATCTGGTTGTGGTAGTCCGTCATGGCGTCCTTGTAGGTGGCGTGGTTTTCGGTTATCTTGGTGTCTCTCCAGTTCTTCTCCAGGCGTCTGCAGGTGCGTCTGGCTTCTTGGAGAGTGGTGGTGAACCAGGCGGTTTTCCTGGGGTGTTGTCTGTCAGGGTTGCATAGCGGGGCGAGCTAGTCTGCGCAGTCGGAGATCCAGGTGTGGATTTCTCTGGCTGCGTCGTTTGCATCGGGTGCCCAGGCGTGGTTGTCTCGGGTGAGGGTGGAGTTACGTTGCTCGTCGGTAACCTTGCTCCAGTTCCTTTGTGGTGGGCGTGGGGCTGGTTTGGGTGCCTTGGGTTTGTTGATGGCGAAGTGTACGCAGTGGTGGTCGGTCCATGGCGGCTGTGTTGTGTGGCTGAATTGGATGCTGTTTCCTGCCGCGAAGATTGGATCGAGGGTGTGTCCTGCTCTGTGGGTCGGTGTGTTGACGAGTTGTTTAAGTCCGATGCTGGCGAGGTTGTCACAAAGGATAGTGGAGTTGGGGTCACTGGGGTTTTCGAGGTCAACGTTCAGGTTGTTGAGGCGATGGCGTAGGGGCGATGAAGTCAGTGATGGTGGTGGCGAAGCGTGTTCAGGGGCCGGGGGGGTTCTGTAGACGAGGCTTCCTCAGACAGTGCCACAACAGGGAAGAATTAAGAAGAAAAAAACGGCTGAGAAAGGTTTTGGTGGTTGCAGGTTGTCTGGTCCCAGTTGGAGCAGGCGCAGGAGCGGACCGCAGCCTCAAACCTCCCAAGGAGGAGGTTGGGGTCTGAAGACCAGGTTGAAGCAAAATGGGAGGTTTGGGTGGGGTAGCTTGACAATGCAGAGTAGCTTGAAGCAAGGATGACCCCAGGGAGTTAGTTATTTCTACACGGCGCGGGCTGATCCAAATTAACTACCTAAATAATACCTCCATGACCCCGCTGCGGTTTCATCGAGCGAGCAAGATTTCCCAGACCACCTGCTTCGATGCTCCTCCTCAGAAGCGGATTTCTTTCATGTGGCCTGGACCTGCCCAAGACTGGTTCCCTATTGGCAGAGTATTTGGGGGAGCTCTCCTCACTCCTGGATTGGCCGCTGGCCCTTACTCCCCGGATTGCCATGCTGGGGTCGTTGGAGGACGTGGGTGGGCAGAGAAGGGAGTGTGTCTTTATTGGGGTTGCAATGTTGGTGGCCAAGCGTGAGATTGAACACAACTGGAGGTCTCCGGACCCCCCATCTGTGACAGACTGGGGGAGGGGGGTCGACTGGTGTGCTCTGCAGGAGTGGCCCACATATGCAGTGCAGGGCTGCCTATTAAAACACAAGAAGATATGGGGCAAATGGTGGGACTATTACGGGCTCGATGCAGGAGATGCTTAACCTTCAAATATACCGTTTGTCTTCCTGTGGCACGACTTGTTGGGCCGTGGTCTTGTATGTGTTTATCAATGACTTCATAAAACAATACAAATGTGTTTATCAAAAAGAAAAGTACTAATGTAAAAACAAAAACATTGGCACTGAACACAACTACCTTGTGTGCGGATGTGCTCCTTGTGAAAGAGCAAAATGCAGTCACTTAAATTGAAGTTAGCCAGTGGCTTAAGTGGGCTGACCCCCTTCCCCATGCTCAACACCAGACCAATGAATGAAGGCCACTGGCTGAAAGTCCCTTTAACCCCTTCCATGCGCAGGGAATTCCCGCGCCGTGCGGGCGTTTTTATTAGTGGGCGGGGATTCGGACGGCCGGGAGCCGTCGTGCGCACACGCCCACCGTGACACGTGACGGCTCCCGACCGTCCTGCGCATGGAAGAGGTTAAGTAAGTAGATTATACATATATTTTTTAACGTCAAAAGGTCTTGGCTAACCCCAGCCCCAAAAAAGAATGGTATTTACAAGTGGCAAAGCTGAATGGCATCAGCAAACAAAACCCACAATTGATGATATAAACGTGTACATGCATCCTCAACATGCATGCCAACGTTTTGAAACTGGGAAGTGGAAGACCTAGAAAAACAATTGGGGGAATGAATGTTCCCCATTTGCCTATATTACAGCAGAGGTCACTTTTGGTGGGAGATACCTAAAATAAAATAATTGTTGGCTTCCAAAATGGGGAGTACCCCGACTAAATCGGGCCTATTGGCATGCATGCATCAAATTGCGGTCACAAAACACTCACAGTTTACCACCTATTTCAAAAAGGTGGTAAGCCACTCGCAAACGGGAAGGGTTCCCTAGGGGACCCCTTCCCCTTTGTGGCTGACAGCGAAAATATTTTTTAAAAACAGGCAGTGGTCCCATGGACCACTGCCTACTCTTAAAAGATGAAACAGAAACTGGTATATCCTGCTTAGGTATTCATGTATCTTCCCTGTTATCTTGGCTCCCAGCTGCTCAGCCAGTGTGAGTGTTCTGAGTGGAATGTTAGTGTGATGGAGATGAATTGAATCTTTGGGTGCCTGTGTGGTGATGTGTGACAGTTGGAGCATGGGCTTAGCAGCAGGCAGCCTGCTCCTGCTGGGGCTGATGTGCCTGGATACCATCCTGCGACTAAGACAAATAAACAATCTTCAAAGATACTCCTCGGCTACTTGTCATACATTACTACAGAAATGTTTCATTTTTCTTTTTTTAAATGCATCCCTTTTTCCTTTAAGGAAAATGGTCTGCATTTAATTTTTAAAAACTGCTTTATTTAAAAAGCAGTCACAGACATGGTGGTCTGCTGACCCCAGCAGGCCACCATCCCTGTGAGTGCTGGCCATTCCCAATGGGGTCGCAAATTGCGACCTGCCTCATGAATATTAATAAGGCAAGTCATTTGCGACCCCAATGGGAATTTCAAACAGTATCTGAGACACTGTTATACATTACATTTTGCGAGTCGCAAATTGCGATTTGCAAAATAGAAGGGTCGTACATCTGGCCCGCTAATCTTGCATTAGTCAACTTAAAAATATGTGTGAATGGCAACAAAATACAAAGGAAAGCCCTACTAACACATTGCAGCTTCCGAGCCATCCCAAAAATATATTTCTTTATAAAATGAACGTGACAGTGAGGGGCAGGAGAACAACTGAGCCGTGTAAACGCAAGCGAGCAGCATGATCTGTGGGTGGAGAACAATAGAGGAGCAGGGTGCCATGGGGGTTGGAGGACCATAATTGGTGAAAGCTTGCTCCCCATGGCTTTAGTTGTTGGTGACAATGGAGGTGTCTGTGAACAAAGGAGGCGGGTTGGGCCAATGGCAGTCTGGGTAGTGGAGTGGGTGAAAGGAGCACTCTCCTCACGCTGAAGGTAGGCACAAGCTCAGGTTCAAAAGAATCCCTTCTTCCTTCCAGTGTAAGGCAGGAGGATACACCAAACAGGTAATAGCGTTAGACAGAGATGAATACTCCAATTGGCTGAGCAAAGACATAACTGACAATGTGTTAAACCAATAGCTTAGAGAGGCTGGCCGAAGAGAGCCAATGGCTGAAGGCGCTCTCTAAAAGACCATTCTGTGTATATTGTTGGCAATAGGTCAGCATAGTTGAAACCCGGCCCTAATCATGCATTGCCACAGCAGGCATCACCGAATCAGGAAGAGCTACAAGAGTGAAGCCGATTGGGGCAAATAAGAGTAGTTTACGGTCAAGACCCCTTGGACTCTGATCTTCACTGTGAAGGTAGCCCCATGCCAATAAAAGTTGTCAAAGAGCTCACCCCTTGCCTCTTTTCCCAGGTTTCCAAGGGCAGTGTGGCATCGATGCCCAATGCCGGGTTCACTGGTGACGTTTTGTTAGCAGCAGGAAAGCACTCCCTCGGACCTCCTTGGTGGCACTCGGGCTCAATAATGCGGCTCCACCGGATCTGGATTTACACACCCTTTCATCTAGTCATTCACTCAGCCATCCATTCATTTATCCATGAACTCCCTCCTGCTTCCAGTGATTCAGGCTTGCCGCCCTTCACCCATTTCGCTGCCTGTTGTGAGACACTTCGGGCAGCGCAGCAAGCTGAAATGAGTCAGATCACATGCACAAGGTGTCACATTTACAGACCGCGGTCTCAAATGCAACCAAAAAGCCACCCAGGAAACAATGATCAAGTGATCACAGAATGCAAATAGAGACTGGACAACACAGATCGAACCAGACACCCAGGGAGGCCAAACTGTGCCTGTAACGTGACAAGTGAGTCAGCTTCTTCTGCGCGGACTCATACAAGACATCCAAGCCAGGCGCTGGGGGGAAAGGAAACTTCCAGAGAAACAAAGTATGATAGATGCCGCCAAGTGGCGAGTGACGCAAGATATGTTCTCAATGTAGCGAAAAGACACAAGACAATTTGCTTTGTCAATATTTGTCTGACTTGTCAAACCGAAAAGCACATTGGTGTATAACGTTTATCACAGTTATCTCCTGTAAAAGAGTTTCTTCTCTGCCTCCTCCGTTTCTTTCCTCTAGAGAAAGGGATCACCATTCAAATGTTACATATTTTGTTGCATGTTCCACCAAAGAAATGAAAAGTCAGTCCCAAAGTCTGCAGCGGAAAGCTGGGCCTATCCTGCCTGCAGCCAAACATGAATTTTCCATGATTATCTGTCCTCCTAGTGAGGGGGCTGTCCCTGGGAGAGAGAGGCGGGCATATATGACATATCAGCACCCAGCAGCAACTTTCTTTTTTAAAGAGTGTCTTTCTTTTTTAAAGTTGCTAGTCCCTCTTAGCTTTGACAGTGGTTGCTGTGGCCGCACAAGTGCAGCATTTCCTGAATTCTCACGGCCTGCAATAACTTCTGTGCTCAGCTTCGACTCTCATGAAAATAAGAGAAAGGAAACCTATGCGCTCTGCGAAGGTGATGAGGCCTTTGACTGGGCTGGAACCGGTTGTTGTTGCTTGTGTTCCGGTTAAGAGAGGACCTGGCCTGTGCAGCCGCGGCTCCTGTGCTAAGGCGGAGGAGCGTCGCCCCACTGCTCTCGGAGCGGTTCAAGAAGGAAACATAAAATGATAATAACGCAATGTATTCATCTTATTCTTCCGTACTGGCTTAGGTGCAGTGTGGTGCGGTCCAGGGCTGGGCTGGGCTGGGCTGGCCAGAGCACGGGGAGGAGTGGTGGGCACTCTCTAAGTGCGCATGACAGTTTGGGCCATCTTGGGCCGGCCAAACATTCATGGGCACTTAGCATGTTCTCCTCCTGGCTGTATTGCACAGCCTGGGTGGAGAACATGCGTAGGCTCCCAGTCCCTGTCTGAGTGCCGAAGCACCGTGCTCAGAACAATCACGATGCTGCTGTCATGCTGATGACAGCAGCGTTGTGAATGGCTATGGGAGTCTGGGAGCCGGTGTGCTTCCTGCTTCATCGTAAGAAGGACAGAGGAGAGGCGGCGGCAGTACCCAGGTAAGATAAGTGATATATATTTTTTCATTCCTCTCCAGTCACACTTGGAGGCTAGCAGCGACAGGTCACTGCAAGGTCAAGCGACACAATCAAAGTACTTGAAGTCTGCAGTGGAGGGATGCAGGGCAGCAACATGGTTGGCCTTGAGTACCACCGTCACCAGCCATGTACCCATCAGAGGCAAAACCTTACTCACCACTGTTAAGATGACTTGAATTAGCAATCGACTGAGACATGAGCCGGTAATTGATGAACTGTCCAGATAGTTCACCAACTTGCTAAAATAAATTGCACTTTCTTGGGTGTGGCTGATTAGCATCAGGGACTCTGGCATCTCTCACGGAGGGTTCCCAAACTCCCCTAGTTGCCAACAGTGAACGGGAAGATTAAATTGTGGAATGGTTTAATGGTCAATCAGGAATTCATAGCATCGGTATCTCCGATCAGAGTAAAGACCACTTGAGTGCGGTCGAATGCGGTACACTTCACAGCCTGAATGTTCGTGGCCTTGAATATGCAGTCTACATCGAATATCTCCATTAACTAAACTCACTGGTCCACTCTTCGAAAAATCTATTTTATATTATGCTTCACCTCTTTAGCCTTGCTTCAGCTTTGTTATGTCTTGCAGGTTTGTTTCGCTGAAATCTTGCTTAGGATCGAGGGAGGGTGATCATCTAGCACAGGTCATCGCACCGAAAGGTTCCCTGAAGAGTGGCCCTCTGCTTGAATATGTTGGCACCATGATCAAGGTGGAACATGGAACATGTGTTAAGGGTGATCCGGGGCATGTGGCGTGACCGCTCTTCCAGCACAGTAAACTCTTGGAAGGTTCTCCTGCGCACCTTGGGTAGGAACATCTAGTAGAGCAAAGTGGTGGTCTGCGGTATGCGGCAGCTACCTTCTTTATTCACATGTACTGCTCAGTGTTAAACAAAAATAAATAGGATATAGTTACAATAACAGTTCATAGTTTTTCACATGTTCATAGGCAGCAAAAGTCCCACTTCAATCGGATCCGCAGCCAATTAATTAAACAACCAATTAATGATTCTTTACTATCTGGATTGAACAGCATTGAAGCTCTGAATTAGAAAGAAATATGTGAAGCAAAGCACAGGGGGAATACAGGGCGAAGCAACGGATCTCTGGCCGTGATATCAGCCAGGGCTCTGACCAAAGGAAGTTTTGTTCATTCATGGATATCTTAGATACATTAAGTAACTTGAATTGTGAGGAGCATCCCTGATGATGTGTGGATCGGTCGCATTACAACACTCTCTGTAGGGGCTGATGCAGTTAATTCCACTATTTTCGACAAATTGATAGCAAAGGAAGAATATTCAGTTAAGTAAGGGATTGCTCTGCTGTGTCAGGTCCATGGTGCCCAGACCTGCTGAAAGTCCCTGCCATCCCTAATCCTCATAAGAACATGAATGTACCAATCCACCCACTGTAGGAATCAGGTTAATAATAGAAAAAGAGAGTGAGAGAGAAACACTCATTTGCCCTTGGAATGCATGTGTCACAGGCTGGGAGCAGTACAGCATAGCCTCATTGGTGGATGAATGGCACATCACCAAACTCGCTTTAAAGTTAGTAGGAGACCACAAGGAAATGCACAGTTCACACTAGATTGATACAATCTAGTGCAAGAGAAATTGAGTCTTACTGATTTTGGAAGCGGAGGGTGCTGTGACAAGCACCTGACACAGTTCCGGATTACCTAATCGGCAACATGGGCACCGGCCTCTGGGCCCCACTTCTTTTAGGGACCCCACCACAACGGATCAAAATAATACTGATTTGATCCTGAAAGAAAATTACAATCAAACCTTCCTAAATATTGTTTCCAAAAGATAGAAAAAAAATGAATCAACTCAAAGAAAACAAAAAAACTTTACATTAAAGACTTTATAGAGAATATACTGAATTAATGTAATGTAACCATTAACAACTTAAAGTACATAAACCAGAAACATCAGATTCACATAACAGTTTATCTCTCAAAAGCTCATCTTCTGGCAGCTGGCAGTTTGTAAAAACATCCAGTGCATTGGGGATTAGGAGATAATTTGCAAGGAGGACCACGAACGTTCGACTGCCTATGGGCCGCCACAGGGTTTAATCCGGCACTGACCCGACAGATCAAATATCAACCAGGATCACTGGGAGTTCACCACAAACAGACTGGACTGGAGCTGAGGAGGCAACAGGAAGCAGGTCTCAAGCACAACAACACACACAGCAAAGGATGGAAGTAAAGCAAGATCCTGAACATGAACGAATAAGAGGGGGACAAAACAACAAATGTAATGAACGCATAGATGGGGCGAACTAGTACATAGTAGGGACTGACGACACGTCCGGTGTGGACTCCACGTCTGATTGCCCTTATATGGAGGCTCAACTCCTTGTGCCTCAGAAGAGCACTAAGAACCAGAAAGTGAGTGTGCGAGTGCAACAAGTCTGTTGAGGGGTCTAGTGTTCAGGTTCTTTCAGTTTTCATTCACATTCTTCAAAGTTTCCAACCCAACTAGCCAATGCCTGATCCCATGTCTGTGTGTGACCAGGCTAGTATTCAATTCCTTTCAGTTTCCATAGTCCCATTCACCAAGGTTTCAAACCCCGACAAGCCCAATGCCTGATTCCATGTCTCTCTCAAGCCTGAATCCTGACATGCTGGAAGGTTGTCGATCATTGTGTGCTGCTGGCCCAAATGGTCTCTCTGCAAAGCTTCTCAATAATGGACCATCGTATTGGGATCCATGGCTCGTTCCATTGTTTTTGTCCATCTTGCAGTCAGCGGTTATCACAGCTACCTGGAGAAGGTCTATCCTGCATAACCTTTTGAAGAAGCTTTATCCCGTGATCCCAGCAATTGCCGCTTCATTGTCTTTTTAGCTAATGAGGCAAAAGTCAATGCCCTAATGTAATTGATGGACCTGGAAAAGTGAGCTGTGATTTTGGTAATAACTCTCAATCAATGTGCATTCGCTCATTGCATGACACTTGAACAAAAGTTTGGTCTGCCGGATTTTGGTGCATGAGTACTGGGGGGGGGGGGTCAGAACCTCTGATTCAGGCCAGTATTTCCGCACCATGATTCGACAAGCACAAGATTTGTTCCTGGACTGGGAAATAAAATCATAAACCTGGGTCCTTTTCTGGAAAAAAATTCTGTTCTGGGGATAAATCAAGTCACAATGTCTGCATGCTCAGAACAGATGGAAAATGTCAGTGGAAGGATTTGGGCCCACATGCATCAAAGCAAAAACCGGTCGCAAACGGGCAGATTCTCAGAATCTGCCCCTTTGCGACCGGTATTTTTGCATTTGGGATGCATCATCCCAAATGCAAAAATCGCAATTCAAGTAATCTCTAAATCGCGATTACTTAAATTGCAATTGCATTTAAGAGAATCTCAAATTGGGGGAGCAAATTACCATGAAGTTGAACTCCATGGTAATTTGCAAAAACTTTGAAAAATGCACTAAAGTGCATTTTTCAAAGTTCCATTTTACACACACACATGCCCTTGGGGCATGTGTGTGTGCAAGATGTACTCATGCAGATTTCAGGGGTGGAACAGGGTGTCCTTTTGACACCCTGGCACCCTTGAAATTGCATGAGCAATTTGCGATTCTCCAATTGAGATTCGCAAATTGAGAATGTCTTCCCATTCATTTCTATGGGCCTCTAGGCCCATAGGAATGAATGGGGAGGTATTCCTTAATTGCGACTCGCAATTTGCTAGTCGCAATTAAGGAATGTTTAGAAATCGCTATTTTTTAAGCGATTTCTACATGCATAGCCTTTTGCTATTCCTTATTAGCGAATCCTTATTTTTCGCTAATAAGGAATCGCAAATGGCATTGTTGATGTTGGTGTCTGGGGGGCAGATAAGGGTAGGCAAGGATAGGGTTAGAGGAGGCGAGAGCTGTATGCTCCTCCTGTGGTGTGCAGGGGTCAGACGAGGGCAGAATAATTGGAGCTTTATCACATGTAATGTAATGTAACATGATGTCCATTTCTAAAGCGCTCGGCTACCTCTTCGGAGGTGTCCCGGCGCTAGTGCTCCAGCGCTGAATATCAAAAATCCCCTCTCTACGTCACAGACCACAGATCTTCTTCACCAACCACATTCATTCATTCATTCACTGGTGGGACCCATAACACCAATCATTCATTTTACTTTAGATCAATGGTCCTCGAGAGAGAGAGAAGAATCTCTCTTCCTTCCATGCGCTGGAAAAATGGGAGAAAAATACACAACAACTTCCTGATGAGTAATAAGTTCACCTATTCATACCTACCTCACCAGGGTCTCAATATTCTCTAATCTCCCATGCTATAGGCCATGGATCAGCTAGTTGCTGGGAAAAGCGACACCTAATTCTTTAGATCAATATACATCAATACACTTCCAATAATAACCCAACACAGTTTAAATGAATTTGAAATGTTTATCTAAATAATGCATAAGAAAAGCATTAAGCATTCATTAATTTGGTTTGCATATTTACCTAATCTGGATAAATGGCGTCCTCTATGTCAAATTCAGATCTTTGGTCTCTATGCCCATAAATCGATCAATCAGTTCGTGAATTAGTTAGGCATCTGATCAGTCCGTCAGAGTCTCTGGCAAGCAGCTGTCCAGCAGTGTCACCATCCTCTCCGTCAGCATAACATCAGGAAATCTGGTAAAGCGACTCATCGAATAGGCTATAGACCCTCTCTAGTCTACTTCTTTTATAGTAAAATTAACAACAAAATGTAACAATACATGTTTTAGAACAAATTTAATTGGTTGAACCAGGATCATTCATCCTTATTCTCATACGCTCGATGTTTCATTAGATGTAATTCTCAATTTATTCATAAATTTGCAACAGTTTCTAATCCATTCAGGGCATGTTGATTCCCACACGATTTGTGTCCATGGTGTCATCAATTATAACAGTTCTTAGTTTAAGATAGTCCATTGTTTGAGGATTGGCATTTCTCCCAGTACGACCTTCACAAGTACAGTCCGCCTGGGGTCAGGACGAGGTTATTGTTGCTCATCTTTTAGCGCAGGCGCACTTCACTCAGTGATTTCTGTATCTCGTCTGTCCGTCAAAATAGGGATGGCAGCGATTTTTGGCCACTCCAGAAAGGTCAACTTAAGCAAAGAGACACAAAACGTAATAAATACATGGAAATGACTATTAAAATGTTATTCCCTCACTAAACCCTTTATGTGTGTGTATTTATCTAGCAAAAGCAACACGCATTGCGGTTTATACTCACAATTTAAAGCACGATTCACAAATCACATCACAAAAGCAACATATAATATGCAAGTTCTAAATATCTGACATTAATATGTGTACGAAAATTAGTTCACGTATCAATCAGGCCATGCAAATGCGATTCCCGCGTGTATTTTCTAATTAGTAATATTGATTATTCAAACACAGCAAACCATTAATACTATTAATATTAATCAGTTATTCGTTTTAATTAAAACACAACAAAATGGAGGAGGTATACACATTTTAAGGAAAAACCTCGCTCCAGCAATCCCCCCTTTGGTGATTTTATCACCACAAAACACCCAAAATTTAGTACCCTTTTACGGAAATTTTAAATGACTTCTTACTCATAGCTCAAAATTCAGTTTCTTCATATTCATCTCTTTTTGCCTTTTTATATATACTGTCTTTCCACTCATCTAAAGCTATCTCTTCAAAATCCTTTACTGGATCTTTTCCTTTTCTCTTAAGGTTTTCTCTTTTTATTTTATTATTTGTTTTCTTTTTCCTGCAACACATACACCCTAATCTTATCACTAATACTGCAACTATCACACATGTTAATGGAAACAGAATTTTACCTATAACAGTACTACCTACTTTAGCTAAGAAATTTTTAATAGCAGCTATTTTCTTTCCCATTCTTGTCCATACATCTTCAACCTCCAGTGGTACAAGTTCATCATGCAATTCAGTAATATTTTTAATGTAAACCTTCAGATCTTTACTTTCGTCTGGAATGTAAGTGCAACAATGTTGAACTTTCATCATTCCACAGACTCCACCCTCTTTTGTCAATAGAATGTCAAGGGTAAGTCGATTTTGCATTACCATAGCACGCATGGCAACCATTTCAGTATTAACCAATAAGAATCCATGAGCAGTGCTTGTTGACAAGCGATCCACTACTGTAGATAATTTTCTAATTTTATTTGCATTCAGAGTAATTCCCACTGCTGGTATCAATGCATAAAAGATATCACCCACAATTTCTGCCCAAGATTCTCTCTTTCTATGCACTAAAAGGACTATTTAAACTATTTACACCCTTTTCTCTGTCCATGTGAAAGATTTTTGGAAATACCAGGCCTACATAACATGTGCCATACCAATGGTCTGGCAAATGATAATATGCCCTGTTCCCACAGATAAAATATATTCCAGGAAATACTGGATCTCTTCCACCTTTAAATCCCCATCCACCCATGATTCGGTATGTATCATGGCACTCACTATTACCTCCAAAAAGATTATCATATGCGGTTTGATTCCTTCTTATACAAAATTTTCCTTTCTGAGGCCTATCTAAAGCAATCGTTGGTGTAGACTCTCCTTTTGTCAGATGCTTCTCCATTTCTATGTCCCAAGCCGTTTTCTCAACCTTTCCTTCTGATGCCTTTTTATGCATTTTATGCCTTCTTTCCTCAACCATATTCAAAAATGTATTTTCTTCTTTCTGCAAACTGCATGTCAAATTATATTTAAACACAGCTTCTAATGTTAGTTCACTAGTCTCTAGGAAAAATTCACCTAAAACTTTAGCAGGTCTTACCTTATTTAACTTGTTATTAGCAGGCACTAATGCAAAAATGTTATCTACATCTGAAAAATAATACTCTAATTTTCATAATTCATAAAATAAGCTAGCTATTACACTACATGTTATTCCATAAGTAGCTGGAAGGTGACGATAAGTCACTCCCTCTGCCACAGAAGCAGGTAACTGCATGCAGACGTAGCAGTCCCTTACATCCATAGTCTTTACATATTCATACAATAATTTTGAAAATACATTATTAGAGAAATCGTTAATAGACCTATCTTTATGCAAATGAATGTTTGTTTCTATAGTCGGTACTACCTTCGAAATTTTACCTATGCTAGTTTTGTTTTGACCATGTCCTTCTATTGTATCTATTGTGACTTTAAATGATATTACAAGAGCTAGGATGCTCCACAAAAGCATTAATAATCCTGTACAACAGCAACATGTTTTACACCATCTTTTCATGAATGTACATCTACTTTTACTACCATCTATGTTAGCCATCTTCACTAAAATGGACTGTGTCTTTTGACTTAGTCTCTTCTACTTTATGACCAGTTTCTAACCCAAAGCTTCTAAGCTTCTACTTGGTTCCACTAGTTTTCTACTTTGTCTCTTTTATTATTGTTTTCCACATCAACAGCTTCTTTGTTTATTCAGTTTGGCATCTCATCATCCTTTGCTTCCTTCTCCCAATCACGATACAGAATTTCCTGAATCTCCGCTTCCTCTTCTCCAATATCGGACAAGAGAACTCTCAGGATTTCTGATTCTTCTTCTTCTTTAACCACTTTCAGCAAAGCCTCCTCTGGATTTCCTTGACTGTCTGCCTCTTGGGTTTCTTCAGGCAGGGCCACATGCGTCCATTCCGGCGACTTATACTTCTGGTTGGGTTTTCTTGTCTTCCGGACTCTTTCGTTGCAACTGTTTCTCCCTCTTTTGATTTTTTCTAACTCGTGACTTCATTCACCTGTTCAGCTCTTGGGGGCATATGTATCAACATCACCATTTGCGATTCTCAAATAGCGATTTTTAAGGAATCGCTATTTGAGAATTGCAAAACGGGATGTATTTAAAAAATTGCAAACTTTTTGCGATTTCTTAAAACTCCTTAATTGCGATTAGCAAATTGCGAAATCGCAATTAAGGAATACCTGCCCATTCATTCCTATGGGCCAGGAGACCCATAGGAATGTATGGGAAGTAATTCTCAAATTGCGAATCGCAATTTGCTAATCGCAATTTGAGAATAATTTCAAAGGTGCAAGGGTGTCAAGATGACACCCTGATACACCCCTGAAATTAGCATGTGTGGTCATATGGCGCACATACATGCCCTAAGGGCATGTATGTGCGTCACGTGGCACTTTGTAAAATTATAAAACGTGCATTTTTAGAAGAAATCGCAAATTAACACCAACTAGTAGTTGGTGGTAATTTGCGATTTCTTAAGGATTAATCGCAATCCTTTGGTGAGTGTTACATTTCATTTAAGAAATCGCAATTTGCGATTTCTTAAATGCTTACGCAAACTTAAGAAATCACTAAATTAGCGATTCCTTAAATTTGCGTTGGAAATAGCCTAATACATCCCGTTTTGCGAATTTTTAATCGCAAACGCTGTATTTTGCGAATCGCAGCGTTTGCGACTAAAAATTCGCTTGATACATATGCCCCTTGGTGATTTCACTCGAGTCAATCGGTATCTTAGTCTCTTTATTTTGTTCGGCCAAACTTCTGGTTTTACAGTTCTTTTCAATTTACTTTCTTTGACACTCTTTTCATTCTTTTCTTTTGGTGATTTCACTCGAGTTAATCGGTATCTTAGTCTCTTTATTTTGTTCGGCCAAACTTCTGGTTTTACAGTTCTTTTCAATTTACTTTCTTTGACACTCTTTTCATTCTTTTCTTCTCTCCAAGCTCTCTTTCTCAGAACTCGACTTTCAGGTATTTCGTTCTCACTCTCTTCTGATTCTGTCCCAACTTGCTTTTCCTTTTCACCAGTCTCTTTATTCACCACCTGTTCTTGTTTCCCTACTTCTTTCCCTCCTCAGGTCTCCGACACGCAATCTTCCTGCTGACTACTTGTCCCTTCACCTAGCTGGATGTTGCAGTTCCCTACACCTCCTCGGGGGTCTTCCGCAATCTGTCCCTCTATCTCTGTACCTGTCCCTTTTTCACTTTGATCTCTTATTTCAGGTGGAATTTCTCTTGGTCTTTCATCTGAAGCCTCCTCCTCTCGAATTTCTTTTACTGCCTCTTCATTGTCTTTTCCTTCCTTCTTTTTAGGTTCCTTTCTAGGACCTTTCTTTCTCTGCTCGTCTTCAGAATCTGAGCTGTCAGAAATCTGCAATCTTCTTCTCAGAGAGACACTTCTGGGGACTGGAATCTGTTTTGGTTCGTTTTCCCCCCTTTCAGGATTTCCTCGTGTTTTTGGTTCTTCGTTGTCTGATTCAGTACTTGACTCTGATTCATCATAGTAATCTTTCTCCTTGCAATCCACTGGATTTGGTATTCTCAGGGTATGGCTGGCATGGATCCAATTTTTCAGTCCAGCACACTTCACAGCTGTTGTCGTGGTCAGAATGACTTGTCTTGGTTTTCCCCACCTGGGAACCAAACAGTTTCTTCTTCTGTGGACCTTTATCCTTACCCAATCTCCTGGGCTTAGATCATGGGCTTGCTTCTTTTCAAGGGTGGTGGCATCCGCTCCAACCTGATGAAACACAGAATGAACTGCGTCAGCCAGGCCTTTACAGTACTCCAACACCATGTCATCAGAAATCGTCATCAGTTTGTTGACTGGTATGTAAGCATGCCTCATGGCACGTCCCATGATTATTTCATGAGGACTTAACCCTGTAGTTCTATCTGGGGTTGCACGTATGGTCATCAATACTAGAGGCAAGACATCAGGCCATTTCATTCCTGTGGCTGAACAAATTTTCCCAATTCTGTTTTTGATTGTACCATTCATTTGCTCAACCACACCAGAAGCCTCTGGTCGGTAGGCACAGTGCAGTTTCTGTTGTACATTTAATGCTTCACTGACCGATTTCACAATCTCATTATAGAAATGCCCTCCTCTGTCTGATTCAAGGGTCACTGGGAACCCGAACCTGGGGATGAATTCTCTCAGAAGCAGCTTTGCTACTGTCAATCCATCATTTCACCTTGTTGGGTATGCTTCTACCCACCTGGAGAATAGGCAGACTATGACTAGAACGTACCTCAATCTGTTACACGTTGGCATCTCAATGAAATCTATCTGCATTCTGGTAAAAGGCCGTCCTTCTCGGCCTATAGTTCCTAGGCTCACCACTGTCTTTCTCCCAGGATTGTATTGCTGACAAATTAGACATCTCTGACACAGACTCTCTGATATAATTCTGAATTTTGGGTTGTACCAGGTCTGTTTAAATGACCTGATCATAGCTTCTCTCCTTATGTGTCCCTGGCCATGATACATCCGTGCCATGGTAGACAACATGCTATCAGGCATGACTGGTCTTCCATCTCGATAGACCCACACATGATCCTTTTCCCTTGGTGCACATCCTGCTTTTACCCACTGCCTTGTTTCCTCATCTCCTGCTTCTTCCTGCAATTGTCTCACTTCTTCCCATGTCCCTACAACGTTAGTAAACATTAAGGAATAGGAAGTCATTTCTTTCTCCTTTGCCCGATTGACTGAATACTGATTTCTGGCACAGTATTGTGCCATGTCATTGGCAAATCTATTGCCAACAGTTACGTAATCCTCCCCTTGATTATGGGCAGCACATTTCACCACAGCCAATTGTTTAGGCAGCTGTATCGCCTCAATCAACTTTCGAACCACTTCAGCATTCTTTATAGGAGTTCCACTTGAGGTTAGGAAACCTCTTTGTAGCCACAACTGGCCAAAATCGTGGACAACCCCGAAGCCATACTGGCTGTCAGTTATCACATTCACTCTCACACCTTTCCCAATTTTGCATGCTCGAGTTAGAGCCACTAATTCTGCTACTTGAGCAGATTTTACTCCTTTTAAATAGGATGCTTCCATTACTGCTGAAACTGTGCACACTGCATATGCTGCACTCAACACCACTTCTTCTGTTCTCAAACATGACCCATCAAAAAACATTACATAATCATTTTCTGCCAGAGGTACATCTTTTATGTCTGGTCTTGGTTTCGTACAATACTCAAGCACATCCAAACAATCATGATCTGCTTCATCTCTCACTTCCACATTCTCACCATCCGGTAACAACGTTGCTGGATTCACATTCACACATCTTGCAAGGCTCACATTTGTTGCACCTAATATGACTTTCTCATACTTAGTCAGCCGACTATGTGTCATATACTGAGTACGACTCCTTGTTAAAAGAATCGCCACATCATGAGGTACAAACACTTTGAACGGATATCCCATCACGATTCCTTCACCCTGCTCCAAATTTCAACATGTTGCAGCTACTGCTTTCAGACAACCAGGTAAGCCTACGGCTACTGGATCAAGCATTGATGAATAATATGCAATTGGTCTCCTCAATCTTCCATGCTTCTGGATTAACATAGAAAGTGCACATCCATTTCTTTCACTGCAATACAACTCAAATTCTTTTTCATAATCAGGCATACCCAATGCTGGGGCTTCACACAATCCATCTTTCAATCGTTTGAATGCTGCTAATTCTTCTTTGTTCAATGCAAGGGGATCTTTTACATCACTCCTTGTTAGCCGTACCAGAGGTTTTGCAATCAGCGAAAAGTTACTGATCCACTGGCGGCAGTAACCCACCATTCCCAGAAACATTCTCACTTCTCTTTGAGTCATGGGGGCTCTCATTCCTTTTAAGATTCTGATTCTGTCTATTGTTATTTTCCTTAATCCTTTTTCAATGTTATGTCCCAAATACTGTACTTCCTTCTTACAATACTGCAGTTTAGCTGGGGACACTTTTAGTCCTCCATCTGCCAGGTGATTTAGTAAAGCTATAGTGTCTACTTCACAAGCTTCACGAGTTTTCGGCGCCACAAGGAGGTCGTCGATATACTGTACTAATACTGAACTCTCGGGCATTTGCAGACTTTCCAATGACTTTTTCAATAATTGATTAAATATTGAGGGGCTTTCTGTATACCCCTGTGGGATTCGGCACCATGCCAAAATACGATCTCCAAACCGAAATGCAAAAGTTTGCTGACTGTCGTGATGCAATGGAATGGAAAAGAACGCATGGCACAAATTAATTACTGTATACCATTCTGCAGCTTGGGGAATCTGATACAAAATCACTGATGGATTTGGTACAATGGGACAGCATGGTACAATGATTTTGTTTACTTTTCTCAGGTCTTGCACTATTCTGAATTTCCCATTTGGCTTTTTCAGGCCCATTATGGTGAGTTACATGTGCTGCTCATTATCTCTCTCAGAATTCCTTGCTTGATCATTTGCTCAATTATTGGAGTTACTCCTTCAATTATTTCAGGTGTCAATCTATACTGAGGAATGTTCGGATAACTTACTCCATCTTTGACAGTAATTTTTACTGGGTCTACGTTTCTCATTAGCCCTACATCTTCTCCGGTGAAATCCCAAACCTGCTTTTACAGACAGTTTCAATTCTTTAGGCAGTTCATCTGGATTAAATACTGCATATGTTCCAATATTCTCACATTCTCTGTTAGCTATGGTCATTTTATACAATACATCCTCATCTGGTGTTTCAAAAGCTATTCCATCTGGAGTACAAAATATAGTGCAATTCATCTTGCACAACAGGTCCCTACCTAGCAACTTCACAGGACCACAAGTCGGTGCATTTCAGAAAATTTCCCTATACTAACCTTTACGGGTTCTGTAAGGTATGTCTTTAACTGTTGGTTAGATACACCAACTACTTGGATTGTTTCATCCGAAAGAGGAAGATTCTTAACATCAGCTGATCTAACAGTAGATCGAGTAGCCCCAGTGTCCACTAGGAAAATAATGTTATCATCATTAATCTTCACGTCTACAAATGGTCCTGTCTGGTCTACTTCTAGAGTTACGCCAAGTACGCACTCTTCTTCCTCCCTTTGGCACCGTCAATAATCCATTTCTGAATCACTCTCATCATGTTGCAGCCAATACTGCAAAACAGTGCGAGCGCGTGATGGTTTATTTACCTGTTCTTCATTGTAGAATCCCGATTCCTTACTATACTTCTGTGAGTTCCTGTTCTGTGGAAAAGGTGGTTTTGGCACCTGATTCTGGGAGGTAACCACCTGCTGCTGTTGCTGCAGTTGATCACCCACCTCTTTCTGCACCTGTGGATTCAACGATCGATTTTCATTATTAGTATTTGGAGGGTTCTTACACTCGGATTTCCAATGCCCTAACTCACCGCAATTGTGACATGGGAATTTCTTTTTTGCTTCTTCTATATTACCTTTCCCTTTCCCTGTACCAAATCTTAGTCTTACTCCTGGATTATTTGCTTGTTCTACCAACTGAGCTTCCTGTCGTTCGGCTACCTTTACCTGTGCCCACATTGCCTTTTCTTTCAGTTTTCGCTGTTTTGCCTCAATCTCATCACTGAAATATTTTGCATGTCTCAAAACTTCATCTATTTTCTTATTTTGCCAATCAACTGTATGCTGCTTTATCATATCACCAATTTCTGGGCGTAAACCATATAAAAAACTGTATACGAAATGACTCAAATCTTTATCACTCAGGTTCTCATCTCCACTGAACTGTTTAAAAGCCTGAATTAGCCTCTCATAATATGCATGTACTGACTCCTTGCTTTCCTGTTGGGTTCTGTCAATTTTTACCCAATCAGTCTCTTTAGGGGGTACCTTATTTTTCAGAAATGCCATAACCTGCTCATATTTCTTCATTACTTCTGGGTCGGGAGCTCCCGTCTAATTTATCATCAGCTTGCACTCTGTCCACAAATCTGCTGGTACTATTATATCGAATAGACTATTCAAATCTATCCATAATACCTTTGCCAATTTTACAAATCTGTCTACCTGCCTGTACCACTCTACGGGCTTTTCGCGTAGTCGAGGGAAATCATTTGTAAAAGACTAAATGTCCTGTCTTGTCCATGGAACATGTACATACCCTCCTCCTGGAATTTCTCTCATGGGGTATTCTGTTGTTACCTTTTCTTTCTCTCTAACGGGAAATGCTGAAACTGTCTTCTCTGTAATATTGTCGCGTCTTTTACACCACTTACTTCTCCATCTGTCCACATCTCCCCATTTTCTCAATAAACTGATTATGTCCTTAATTTGACCTATCCTTCCTGTAGTATTCATGTTCTCTATATCCTTCTGAAATCAACTCGATAAGATTTTTGCAGTGCTTTTACTTTGTCAAAATCTATTCCCATTTCGTTTGCAATTTCCTCTAATCTTTCATGCAAATTTTTCGCTCTCCACGTTGCACTCTTGCAGAGAAACAACAATTCTTCATCCTGATAGTTTTTCAATTTTTCAGTAGGGATAGTTCCTACTATTAATTCTTCTAATGCCATTCGTAATTTTGCCACATCTATTGATTGCGATTCTTGATCCTTTTTCTGTAACTCTCTGAGCCATTCACTTAATTCCTCTACAGGAGGCCCTACTGGATTATTTACATTAATTTGTTCTGGAGCCTTCTGTGGTTCTAATAATGTCTCCATTGTCATGGGGCGTGGCTTCGGCAGCCACGATGGCGGACATGAACCGCTGAAGCTCCCGTCTCGGGCGCCTGTACTGCTGACCTGAGAGCGGCGCCGGGACTGCTTGCCGGGCGCAGATCCGGCGGAACCCATACAGCTGTGGGTACGGTGCCAGCGGAGTCCCGCAATCGCCGGAGAGATCCATTCCATGGGGAGCCGCGGCGCGGGAAGCCTCCTGCGCCGCGACATTTAAGATGGCGCCAGCAGCATAACTAACGGCCTGACAACGACTCAGGGACACGGCGGCAGGCGTTCTGAGGGCCGCGCCTGCCCGCAGCGGAACCCGGACTCACCGGACCTTGACACACTCGGCGGAGGAGCAAGGGTGAGCTAACTCCCTCACGCACGTGGTTCCTAAACGGGGATCGGGAGCGGACCTGGCCGTCTCCCCTCCCCCATCTCCTCTTCTCCCCCGCTGGCCGGCCCCAGGGGCCTACTGCGACTGCGACCTAGGAGGAGGAGTAGCGGCGCGGCGCACCGACGTGGGCCTTGGACTTGCCCGGACGGGGGCGAGAGGTGCTGCCTGACCTTCATCTGGCCGCCTGATCGGCTCGACGACCCACGGCGGGAGCCCCTGCCGTGTGGGCCCCCCCCTCCACTCCAGCGGAAGACGCAGCGGGGTGCCACCAAGATGCTGCTGGTCCCCGGAATACAAGGTGCGTGGCGTGGGGACGGGGGAGACCGCGGCCGGGGGCGGGGCCACTGAGACCCCACGCTTCGTTACCAATCGGGCGCACCCCCTGCCTGGCCTGAGTGGGGCCGCCCGCACGTAGTGTGGCAGCGCTGTGTTCCCTCCACGGAGCCCCACGACCTACGAGGACGACAACTACGTGGTGTACCCGCGACATGACGTGCACTGCCCCGGCTGTATGTCTGGCTCCATGAGGAAGGGGTGATTCGCCGACCACAACGCTCCTGTGAGGCCCTCCCCCCTTCGCCAGCCTCAGCGGACGCTGCCCCGTGCCTAGACCCCTGGGCGAACGAGAATATCCAGCCCCTCTTTGAGACCTTTTCCTCCCCCCTCCTGCTGGGGGACCACAATCGCACTGGGTGGGCCCCTCCCCGTCTCCTACACCTGATAAGGCACCGAGGTCAGCCGGGCACACCTCCTCAGTACCACTCAGCCATGGGGAAACCAAGGTCCACGCAACAGAGTGCGGTGCCGGAGACCGCTCCGGAAAAGATGCCAAAATCTTCTACTTGGTCCCCCAATGTTGTGCCCTCGTCGGATCTCTCTATATCGGACAAACTGGATAAAGTCCTCGCAGCTATTGAACTCTCCCGGATCTCGATGGAGGAGCGGCTAGGCACGTTGACAACGGAAGTTAATCTGCTCCGGGATGATCATCGCAGGCTGGCGGACCGGGTGCGGGCGGAGGAACGGACGATGGAGGAAATACAGCCCGCATTGAAAGAACAACAGTCGACAATCCAGGGCATCCTCACCCGCTTGACTGCGGTGGAGGAAAGGGCGCAGGACTTGGAAGGCCGCTCGAGACGCTGCAATATTCGAGTGGTGGGGCTGCCGGAGGGGATCGAAGGAACACACCCCATAGACTATCTAGACACTTGGATCAAATCCTTCACCCCGGCGGCAGACCGCACCGCGTTTTTCTCGATCGAACGAGCCCACAGGGTGCCAGCCCGGAGGCCCATTCCCGGAGCGGCCCCTCGACCACTACTCGCAAAATTCCTGCACTTTCGAGATCGAGACGCGGTGCTCCGAGCGGAACGTCAGGCGGCGCCACTCCGAATAGAGGATAAGCAGGTAATGATTTTCCCAGACTACGCTCGAGCGGTGCAACAGCAGCGCTCCACTTTCCTGGACGTCAAACGGAAATTGCGGGACAACAACATGCAGTATGCGTTGCTCTATCCGGCTCGCCTCAAGGTCCTCTACAAGGGCTCCTCAGTCTTCTTCACGACCGCCGAAGCGGCGCACGAATGGGCGGAACAACACTGCACGCGGACGCCCGATGCCCGCCCCAGAAACGGCTCGCCATACAACACTTTCCGACCCCAAAAAAAGCGCCCCACGAAGTCTCGTCACACGGAAATGAAAGCAACCTCTGGCGCCCATGACTCGCCGGATCTGGAGCAGATTATGAAGGAGCGACGGGAAGCATTCCAGGCGGTCATAGATCTCAGATCCACCCAGCAGACCGACTCCATTGATCGCCCTCCGCACATCTTCTCCTCAGAGGGTGTAAATGACAGTGATGACACGGCATCAGGGGTGGGCTCCGTAGTGCCATCTGAGGTCACCCCTCAAACGGCAGAAGGACTACTGGATGGGCAGGTGTCCCCCTCCTCATCTTGATGCTCTCAAGAACAATGGACTGCCTACTTTGTATCCTTATGAGTTATAGTCAATATGCACCCACTAGTGCAGATGTCGAGCTTGGCACAGCCCTAGCACTGCGTAATGATCCTCTTGCATGCCTGCTAGACGCACAGGCGCTCAGCTTCAGGTCGCCACCCCCAACACATAGTACAGGTTCACTCCCCCGGTGTTACAGGGAGAAGTTTGGACACATCGTCCCTTGGATGATGAGTCCTTTGCATTGGGACTGTTTCCCGTACCCCAGCATTCCGTTTATTTCCCAGTTCTTCCACATCCCACACGTCATGGCACCCTACACCCGCCCGACCACATGCCCCAGAGGCCGGGATCACTGGTCCATACTTAGGCGGCGGCGCAGGGAACCCCTAGGTCCCCACACAACGACCACTCGAACCAGCAGCTCCCTCGGCCCACACCCCCGAAGCACTACCCATGGCACAGAGGACGAGTGTAACAGACGTTAACATACTCACGCTAAATGCCCGCGGCCTTCACACCCCCCGCAAGCGATATGCGATCTACGCTTATGCGAAGCGCCAAGCAGCATCCATACTCCTATTGCAAGAAACACATTTTTGTGCAGCGGAAGTAAGCAGGGTACAGGCGAAATGGCGAGGCCTTGTTTGCGCTACAACATACTCATCATTTGCCCGCGGCGCGCTGATCTGGGTTCGACCGGGTACCCCATTCCGGGAGCTCCAACGGGTGGTAGACGGGGAGGGTCGGTTCGTCCTGTTGGAGGGACTACTCGACGGACAGGCCGTCCTATTGGGCAGCATTTACGCTCCGAATGTCGACCAGGATAAATTTTGGGACAGACTTACGAAAACCCTAGCCCAATTCACACACGTGCCCTGGATTCTTGGGGGAGATTACAATTGTATCCTGGATCCCGAATTAGATCGCTCCTGCCTCCCTGTACCACGCTCCCCTGCATACAGACAAATAGATAGATTTAAGGCATGGGTAGCGCACTGGTCACTCACAGACACGTGGCGATTACAGTACCCTCATACACGCATGTACTCCTTCTACTCTGCTCCTCACAATCTCCGAGTCCGGCTGGACCGGTTCTTATGCACGGCAGCGGTGCTCCCTCAGATCCGTCACACGGATTACCTGGGTAGAGTCTTATCCGACCACGATGCGCATGTGCTAAGTCTTCAATGGAGACCTCCACACCCCCCCGTCCCCACATGGTGCCTCCCACGCGATTGTCTGGCGGATCCGGTCTTCGCCCACGAACAAGAGGGTAGCATCCGAGAATATTTCGCCCGAAACGCGGGGTCGGCATCCTCCACCCTGATCGAATGGGACAGCTTTAAGGTGGTAGCCAGGGGAGATTGCATTCAACAGCGCGCCGGGGTGAAACGTACCCTGGAACAGGCCCTCGAGAAAGCTGAGAAACGGCTTGCTAACGCCACAAAACTTACCGACCAATCGGCGGCAGCGGCAACGCAGCTGGCCCATGCTAAATCGGAGTATCAGGGAGCATGTACAGATATGCGGTGATACAACTTTCGGACATATGCGACTCGGATGCACAAAGACCGCAACAAGACGGGCTCGTTGCTAGCATGGCTAGCAAAACAAGACGCGGAGGTACGACCCATCACGTCCATACGAACGCAACGCGGCGTTCTGGTACACTCCCAGGACGAGATTCTGCAAGAATTCCGTCAATATTACTCGGAAGTCTATGGCCGCCCTAGAGCATGGAGTCAGGGGGCGATCGACCGCTTCCTTGACTCTCTCCCTCTCCCGCAGATCTCTACTGCAGAGAAAGCGGACCTGGACACAGCCATCCATACCTCGGAGATCACACATGCCATACGTACATTGGCCCGAAACAAAGCCCCGGGCCTAGACGGGTTCCCGCTAGAATACTATGTCACCTTCGCTTCCCTGCTGACCCCTCGTCTATCGACGGTACTGGACACAGCACTACGTGCAGGCGAATTACCCAGATCCATGAGAGAATCATTAATTGTCACTTTTCCAAAGCCCAACCGTGACCCACAGCTGTTAGCTTCTTATCGACCCATAACGCTCCTTACAGCCGACTGCAAAATTCTAGGGAAAATATTGGCAGAAAGATACTCCCGGGGGGGTGTGTCCACTAGTACATGCTGACCAATGCGGATTCGTACCGGGCAGGAATACCTCCCAGAACATACGACACCTGTTCCATATCCAGGACCAGATTGGTGACTGCTTCCCCAGAGCGGCGTGCCTGATCTTGGACCTCGAGAAAGCCTTCGACACACTGGAGTGGCAATACCTGTTCTCGGTTCTCCTGCGTGCTGGGCTCGGCCCCAAGCTTGTAGCCTACACCCGCCTTCTATACACCAAACTCACTTCCCGAATCCGCATTGGCCGTCGTATCTCTTCGGCATTCGCAATACACAGGGGTACCAGACAAGGCTGCCCCCTCTCACCCCTGTTATTCGCGCTGGCTGTGGAACCCCTGGCTATCCGTCTCCGGAGGGAGGGTCGGGACTGGGGCATACCACTCGCGGACACCACGCACTGTGTCTCACTGTATGCCGACGATCTCCTCCGGTATATACGGGACGTCACCACGGACCTAACCTCCCTCGGGCTCACCTTGACCGAGTTCGCAGAAGTTTCCGGCTTGAAGGTGAACTGGGAGAAATCTGTGGTGTACCCCCTACACCCCGACTCTCCCCCTCGGGAGGTGTGGATCGGGGATCAGAGACTAAACTGGATGGCGGAGGCCCCTCGTTATCTAGGGATTCGCCTCTATCACTCACCCTCTGACCTTTTTGAGGGTAACCATCATAGGGCCCTCGCCTCTATCCGCTCCACCGTCGGGTTTTGGCGGCAACTCCCGCTGGCCCCGATTGGCCGCGTGGCCCTAGCTAAAATGGTACTAGTCCCGCGTCTCCTCTATTATTTTACTAATCTTCCTGTGATGCCGCCTCGATCCTTCTTTAAAGAGCTGGACACCCTACTTGGATCCTTAATATGGGGCAAGGGATGACATAGAATTGCGCTGGCAATACTGAAATTGCCCACGACACAAGGAGGTCTTGGAGCCCCCTCGTTCGAAGCCTATTTCCTAGCGGCGCAGCTTCAATGGCTCTCCTATTGGACAGCCGACAGGCACACGTCCGAAACATACACGACCGCGGGTCGGATAACGACACCGGAACTATGTCGTTTGCTTGTGCCGGGATCCCGCCCGACGGGGACTTACCCCCTCCAAGTGGAGGTGGCCCGGGGATGCATCCGGTGCATCCACCGACTCGCACCTGACAGGCCTTCGTATTCACCGTTGCTCCCTCTGGTGGGCTGGCCTAAAGACACCCAGTTCTTCACCCCTGCCATGCTCCGAGAGTGGACATCTAGGGAGGTCACCGAGGCAGAAATGCTTTTTGCGGAGGGACATCTCCGACCATTCCAGCAAATCATTGACGAATATGATATCCCCCCGGGACAATTTTTGCGGCACCGCCAGCTCCTTAGCCATTTTCGACCATACTGTGATCTCACGTTAGGAGAGCCCCCCACGCATCCGGTCCTTCACATGATACTGCGAATGGGACGGGGTCGTCACCTCACGACCTGGCTATACAAGTCCATCCGGGAGTTGACACCCTCATCATTGACGCCCCTACGGGCCCTTTGGGAGGAAGAGGTGGGGCGGGCGTTTCACGATAATGAGTGGGACAGGGCACTCGAATTCCCCAAAAAAGTGTCTCGGAATGCCCGCTTCAAAAATATGCAATATTATATTCTTCATAGGGCCTACTTGACCCCAACGCGCCTCCAGCGTTTTTACCCCGACACAATATTCCTCTGCCCCCGCTGCCAGGCGCCAGACGCCGATTTCCTCCATATGTTTTGGTCGTGCCCGGGGATCTGGGCATACTGGTCGACTATCCACGAGACCCTTGGGGACCTTACGGGGTTGCCCCACCTAGATACCTGGGAGTACTGCGCACTGGGAATAATGGGCCGGAAGAAGCGGCATAAAGTGCCCATACGATTCGTCTCATTAGCACACCTCCTGGCTAAACGATGCATAGCTATGCATTGGCGTTCCCCTGCGGGTCCCCCGTTGGCGGCATGGAGGGGAGCGGTGCTCAAATGGTCTACGGCTGATGAGGATACCCTGCGGGAGGAGGAGGCGAAGGGTACACGCAAAACCCCGATATCCCTGGAGTGGGCGCTGTTGATGCATCAGTTTAAACAAACCCAACCCCTAGCTGATCAGGACGCGGCCGCGACCTCCCCTACCGCCACGCGGCTATGCGCGACACATACCCACTCGGCGGACGCCCCCCCTAACACTTTACACTCACCCTGGAGTGACTAGGTTGCTATCCCCGCTGCCCCGAGGCCTGCGCCTATGCCACGGGTCCGCCTGCTTCGTCGCGCTGCGGCCAGGAGTTTCCAATGCGCTGCCTCACCGGTTACCTTACGGACCACATGTGCTGTAGTCTAGTTGACCCTTCTCTAATAGTCCATGACTGCCCCTAGTTCCCTCCCCCCCTCCCTGGTTTGGTCTGTTATACGGCAAACACCTGTCGCATTGCATATAACTGCAGCAAAGATGTTTATAAATGTCAAGATTGATTTCATCGGACTGAAAACATGTGCTTAATGATACTGCGATCCAATACTGATATGTAACAAAAGTACTAACAAATGCCAATAAAAACAAGTTTCAAAAAAAATGTTTCCATTGTCATTCTGCTCCTTTCGGCATACATTTGATTTACAAATGGATTATTTGAAACATTCGGTTCAAACATATTTATTGCCGGTCCCCACGGATTGTCAATTTGACTCCGTTCAGCATTTTCAATTGGATTTTGGTTTCTGTACGGCACTGTCAAACAATGTTCAGTATCTTTTTGTTTCTCAAAAATGGGCATTACTGGACATATTGTTACTGGAACTGTTACGGCTTCTAGATTTTTTGTTTTCTCGGTTAATTCTAGGGTAGTTTTTGCCAGTTTCACTGAATTTTCCCCATTTACTCTACTCTCTGTCTGTTTTTCTATCTCTCTTGCGGAGTTACTTTTCCCTAGTTCTGGTGACATAGTCTCTGCTTTAATTATTCGTAATGTTTCTCTCATTGGGCACTTGGTGATAATGCCTCTGGTTCTGGTCGATACGGTGGTGGGTTTTTGTAAAACACCTCATCAAGAACATCATCTTCTGATTCATTCACTTCATACCCACTCAAATCCGCATTACGCCTTTTCTCAGTGCATTTTCTCCCTTCATTCTCTCCTACCATTCTCACAGGATACATACCCTCAGTCATACTTGCATTCCGCCACTGTTTCATCCTGTCGTCATGTTTCTCATGTCCGTATGATCTACCGAACATGTATCGATAACCCCTACCACTTCTCTGTTTTTCTCGTTCATGCATTTCGTCTTCCCATTCCGTCAATGCCTAAAACTGCGTCGGCCTAGGTCTTGGTTCTAAGTCCATCATTTTGTCTCTGAGATTCCTCAAAACAGCCAAATTAAAGGAACCATGTTCTGGAAACGCCAGGACTCCATCGTTCTTGGTGTATTTTACCCAATTATCTAACCAAATACAAGTATGATACCCATATTTCGCAATCATTGTAGCTGCGGGTGTTTTCGGTGGAGGAAGTAACTGTCCTTCCCTAGTCTCAACTACTTTATCTTTCTTAAACCATCTTTTAATTTTTCCAAACCACGATTTCTTCTTTTCTGGTGGTTGGTAATACATTTTCTCGATTTTCGTGTACCGCTTAGTCTTCTTACAATTGTACCGCTATTCTGTCCACTCACAGCGCGACTCTAACTAAGGCACCAATCAGGAGTGTCTACGTCACTATCACAATTCTCCAATCTCAGCGCGACTCACACTAACACTCCAATCAGGGAGCGTTTACGTCACACTGTATTCTCCCACTCCTAGTGCGGCTTTACACTAACGCACCAATCCGGAGCTTCTTACGCCTCCAATCTACTGTCCAATCCCAGCGCGGTCCTTCTGATGTCAGTCGCCGCTGCGGCAGCTCTGCTATGCTCTCGATTACCTCCTCCTTTACAAGACCGCTCCATGAACTCTTACTGTAACTTTTACAATTCTGTTAGTTACAACACTAAAACATCTCCATTGTCTGCTCCGCTAACCAAAGAATAGCAAAAGACCTTTCTCACAGAAATTCCGTCTTTCCCGAGAGCAGCACTTACCTCTGCCCTACTACGGAATCGTTACTTCCGTTGATAAAGTAGCACATCCCTCTACTTCACCCTTCTAGCAAGTATTAGCTAATTGTTTCTCTGGTATTTTAGAAATAACCTAGAGTTTCGCAATCAACCCGAATGCCTTTACATTCACACTCGTTCATACAAGAAAATGTAGTACATACGCACAGAATCCTGCCTTTCCTGAGAATAGCGAACAGTCTGTCCTACTACAGAATTATGACACTCGTTAACAAAGCAGCGCTTCCCTCTACTTTGTCCTTCTGACAAGCTCAGAATATACCTGCTACCTTTCCAGTAGTAAGCGTTATCGGTATGCCAATTGGTTCCCTGGTACCTAAGACCAGAATTTCACAGGTAACCTTTGCTATCATACGCACTTCTCTCATACAGAGATTGACTCTAATGGCAACACACGACGATGTCGCCGAATCGAACCCAGACAATGCGCGTGCAACTTCACTTGTCACACGTTTCCCCTGTGTACCTACAGGGCTACAACAATCCCGTCTTTCCCGAGAGCAGCACTTACCTCTGCTCTACTACGGAACTGTTACAAACTTCCGACTTCCTACATTCCAGGAGCCGTGACAACAACATATAACTCGACACAACTCAACATAGAGTGTTAGTACATAAACCAATACCAATCAAAAATCAATAAGCTATTTACAAGCAATCGTCACTAAACCCAAAACAATAGCTAACCATCATTCTGCTACCAGAAAAACTGCTCCAGCGCTGAATACCAAAAATCCCCTCTCTACGTCACAGACCACAGATCTTCTTCACCAACCACATTCATTCATTCATTCACTGGTGGGGCCCATAACACCAATCATTCATTCTACTTTAGATCAATGGTCCGAGAGAGAGAGAGAGAGAGAGAGAGAGAGAGAGAGAGAGAAGAATCTCTCTTCCTTCCATGCGCTGGAAAAATGGGAGGAAAATACACAACAACTTCCTGATGAGTAATAAGTTCACCTATTCATCCCTACCTCACCAGGGTCTCAATATTCTCTAATCTCCCATGCTATAGGCCATGGATCAGCTAGTTGCTGGGAAAAGCGACACCTAATTCTTTACATACATATACATCAATACACTTCCAATAATAACCCAACACAGTTTAAATGAATTTGAAATGTTTATCTAAATAATGCATAAGAAAAGCATTAAGCATTCATTAATTTGGTTCGCATATTTACCTAATCTGGCTAAATGGCGTCCTCTATGTCAAATTCAGATCTTTGGTCTCTATGCCCATAAATCGATCAATCAGTTTGTAAATTAGTTAGGCATCTGATCAGTCCGTCAGAGTCTCTGGCAAGCAGCTGTCCAGCAGTGTCACCGTCCTCTCCGTCAGCATAACGTCAGGAAATCTGGTAAAGCGACTCATCGAATAGGCTATAGACCCTCTCTAATCTACTTCTTTTATAGTAAAATTAACAACAAAATGTTACAATACATGTTTTAGAACAAATTTCATTGGTTGAACCAGGATCATTCATCCTTATTCTCATACGCTCAATGTTTCATTAGATGTAATTCTCAATTTATTCATAAATTTGCAACAGTTTCTAATCCATTCAGGGCATGTTGATTCCCACACGAATTTGTGTCCATGGTGTCATCAATTATAACAGTTCTTAGTTTAAGATAGTCCATTGTTTGAGGATTGGCATTTCTCCCGGTACGACCTTCACAAGTACAGTCCGCCTGGGGTCAGGACGAGGTTATGGTTGCTCATCTTTTAGCGCAGGCGCACCTCACTCAGTGATTTCTGTATCTCGTCTGTCCGTCAAAATAGGGATGGCAGCCATTTTGTGGCCACTCCAGAAAGGTCAACTTAAGCAAAGAGACACAAAACGTAATTACTACATGGAAATGACTATTAAAATGTTATTCCCTCACTAAACCCTTTATGTGTGTGTATTTATCTAGCAAAAGCAACACGCATTGCGGTTTATACTCACAATTTAAAGCACGATTCACAAATCACATCACAAAAGCAACATATAACATGCATGTTCTAAATATCTGACATTAATATGTGTACGAAAATTAGTTTACGGATCAATCAGGCCATGCAGATGCGATTCCCGCGTGTATTTTCTAATTAGTAATATTGATTATTCAAACACAGAAAACCATTAATACTATTAATATTAATCAGTTATTCGTTTTAATTAAAACACGTCAAAATGGAGGAGGTATACACATTTTAAGGAAAAACCTCGCTCCAGCACTAGCGGCAGGCTCGCATGAGGGTCGGCTAGCCTTTATGCCTGATTTAGGAGCTATGTTTTTAGTGCTTTCCTGAATTCTAATTCTGATTGTAACCGGTAAAGGTGAGGTGGCAGATAGTTCCAAAGTTTTGCTGCTTTTACTGCAAAAGACCTGCTGACTATTCGAGCTTTGCAGAATCTTGGAACTCATAAAAGCCGCAAGTGGTTGGATCACAAGACACGATCTTGATGATATAGATGCAGCCTCTGCCTAAGGTACCTGGGGCCCTGGTCTCTGGTGGCTCTACATGCCAGAATCAATTACTTAAACTCCACCTTCCTGATGACTGGAAGCCAATGAAGCTGTCTCAGGTGAGGGGAGAGAGCATTGAAAGTGATAACAAGTCTCTGTCACATTTTGGGCTGACTAGTGTTTTAAATAGTTAGAGAGCTATTTTACCACCTTAGATAGTGTTGATTGGCAGTTTTTCACTGAAGCTTTGAAGGAATGGGCTACTTATAGCTTGTAACTTGTAATGTCAATTCGGAGCATCTAGTGAATGTCTGTTGGTGATGCCACACCTCTGTTTTAATTGTAACCTTAATTGTAATGCTCTTTTACACGCTACCTACTTGCCCTTTGCAGCCTTTAAGCCTTTATTAGTTTGGAGTGTAATTTCTAGTTTGGAGCTCATTTTATTTAGTTACATTGTGTGTTTTTCTTTTGTGTCACTCACTGATTTGCAGCGTCTGCACATGCTCTCTCTGCCGCTTTCCTAGGGACTCTCCTGTTCTGAAGTGGCTCTCGCCCTGTTCCGCTCCAGCTGTGTGCCGTTTGTGCAGAGGGCGTTGTGACGCCATTCAGGCTCCCCAGTCTATTTCCGGCATTTCCTATGGCGCGCAGTCTAGTGTTTACCGCCACCACACTACTTAGTCCATACCGAAGCAGATACGCAGCAGACATTAGTAAGTCTTTTGCTGACGCTGCAACTCTACTTCAATTGCAACTTTAATTTTAACGCTCTTTTACACACTACCTACTTTCTCTTTGGTTCGGAGCTCATTTTATTCATTTTATTTAGTTACATTGTGTGTTTTTCTTTTGTGTCACTCACTGTTTTGCCATATCTACTCTTGCGCGCTCTGCTACTTTCCTGCAGTGGCTCCTGCCCCGTTCTGCCGCGGCTGTGTGCCGTTTGTACGGAGGGCATTGCGACGCCATTCAGGCTCGCTCGTTCACTCCCGGCCTTGCTTTCGGCATTTCCTGTGGTGCGCGGTCTAGTGTTTACCACCAACACACTACCTAATTCATGCTGAAGCGGACGCACAGCGGACATTAGTAAGTCTGTTGCTGATGCCGCACCTCTACTTCAATTGCAAACTTAATTTTAACGTTCTTTTATGCGCTGCCTTCTCACTCTTTTAGCCTTCTTAGTTTGAAGTGTAATTTCTTATTTGGAGCTCATTTTATTTAGTTACATTGTGTGTTTTTCTTTTGTGTCACTCACTGTTTTGCTGTGTCTGCTCTTGCATGCCCTGCCTCTTTCCCGGCGACTCTCCTTCCTGAAGTGGCTACCGCCCAGTCCCGCCGCGGCTGTGTGCCATTTGTGCAGAGGGCATTGCAACGCCATTCAGGCTCCCCCGTTCACTTCCAGCCTTTCTACCGGCATTTCCTGTGGTGCGCGGTCTAGTGTTTACCGCCACCCCACTATTTAATCCATGCCGAAGCAGACATGCGCAGTGGGAGCGCCGCTGGTGCGCCGAAGTTGTGTCCAAGGCAAGCCTGTCTGCGCCCGTCCAAGTACGGCCGCGGCCAGGGGCCAGAACCCCTGCCCCGTTCCAGCAAACCCCCCGAACCTATTCCTCACTGGCCCTTTCCAAGCTTAGACTCACACCTAAGGCCTGATGCCAGGTCTTTGATCCTATAACCTGCCCTATGCACTACACTAGCTGCCAGTTTGATAGCTCCTCTAACTCCCAACAGTGGGGGAGTTTTGACTATCTTACCGGCGCAGAGGCACCTTGCCCCCCTGCACATGCCAAAGCTGATTTTCGTATACCTAACGAATTTCGCTGGTTCAGCCTCAACTGCCGCTCTCTTCCCAAACACCACCTGCATCTAGTTAACTTTCTTGTTGATACTGATCCTGATGTGGTTTTCTTATCCGAAACCTGGCTTCATGATAGGTCCTTGCCTGATGTGATCACTACACTCCCTGACAACTTTGCGCTGTTAGGTATTAATAGACCCCATAAAATAGGTGGCGGTATCACCATTGTCTTTAAGAAACTCCACAATTGTAAAATCAAGGAACTCCTGATTCCTAACTGTGAAGCCATGTTCTTCTTCATTCTGGTCTCCCCCAAATTCACCTTTTCAGGTGCCCCTCCTGGGCCTTCTTACAATTGGGGTGCAGCTCTTGCTGGCTCACTGGTCCCCCATATTCTCCGGGTGACAAATTTCTCAGTGCTTGGTGACCTCAACTTTCATCTTGAGGACTCCAATAATAAATTGGCATTAGTTCTCATAGAAGACTTGAAGACTCCTAACCTGCAGCTTTTTAACTCTTCACCTACTCACGCAGCGGGGCACCTCTTGGACCCCATTTGTTTCAATCTTTATACCTTGTCCGCTGCACTTCCTATTCAACTCAGCTCGTCTGACCAATTTTCTTTTTCTTTTATCATCAACTCTGTCCTGGTCCCTCTTACTCGACCTACATTAATGCCAAAATCCAGGAATTGGTCCAAACTTGATATGCCGGCGTTATATGAGCGGCTCTTCAACACAATGCCTTGCCTTATAGCCCAACCGGACCCTGATCATATTTCTGTGCATCACTGGCTTTCGGAGTTTATTGAATCTACCCTTCCCCGGTCAGCCAAACCTCAAATCAGAGTGCATCCTCCTGCCCCCTGGTTTACAAACTCCCTCAAACAAGATAAAAAACATTACAAAGTTTTAGAAAGACAATGGAGGAAGCACTACGTTCCAGAGGCTAAGTTAGTTTACCTGACAGCACTGAAAAAATACCATGCTCGGTGTAGATCATACTACTTTCTTTACGGAAAGGATTACAAATTCCCAAGACTGCCAGAAAACCCTATTTAAGGTTGTCAAACAACTTTAAGCAGCTAGTACTTTTCTGCCTTCTGCTTCACTCTCGCTACATCAGTGCAACGACCTAGCGTCGTTTTTTCTTAATAAAGTAGAGTCTATTCACCACCAGCTTGATTCAGATTCTTCTTATCAAGGCAACTTTACCTTCTGTGCTACTTTTCATGCTGATCAGGCTGATATACTCCCTAAGGCTACCTCTTCTGACGAGACTCGACAAATCAGGGCCTGGCTCCCTTTAGACTTGGTCACTCTTCAATCTTCGCTGGGAACTATCAAATCCAGCTCCCCACTTGACCCTCTTCCCCCATCCATGCTCAGACTTCTAGACGAGTCAGTCCTTAGCGTGATTCTTAATCTTCTCAACACCTCTTTAAGCTCTGGTCTCTTCCTCAGAACTGGAAACACGCGTTGGTGCTCCCCCTACTGGAAAAGACCCATCTTGATCTTCTCTGCTGGTCTAGTTATCGTCCTATTTCCCTCCTCTCTGTCTTCTCAAAAGTCCTGGAAAGGCATATCAACTTCCAACTCTCCTCTCACGTGGCTTCTCATAATCTATTTCATCCATCACAATCTGGCTTTCGATCTGGCTACAGCACCGATTCAGCTCTTCTTGAGGGTCACTGAATATCTCAGGCAACAGCTTGATTGTGGTGGCACAGCAGCTCTCATTTAACTGGATCTGAGTGCTGTATTTGATACGGTCTTGTATTCCATCTTGGTTGATCGTCTTGAAGCCTTAGGCATTGTGGATGTGGCCTTGAGGTGGCTGATCTCTTTTTTAAAAGATCGCTCGTTCCAAGTCTTCTCACATACCTCTAAATCAAATCCAGTAGCTCTAACTTCAGGAGTGAAACAGGGCTCGATTTTAAGCACTCTTCTTTTTAATCTCTATGTTCGCCCTCTGACGGACATTGCGGAGAAGTCGGGACTGACTATTTTTACTACGCAGATAATACCCAGATCACCTTCTCTCTCTCAGCCGCTCAGCATCAGGACTCTTCCTTGCTCCAGCTCAGACTGAGCAATATCTCTTTGTGGATGTCCAGAAACACCTTGAAGCTGACCGGTTCTAAAACTGAGCTTTCATTCTGGGAAACAACCCCGAACTTTGGAGAATTACCCATTGGTCTGACACTCTGGGGCCTTTACCTGCTCCGGTCCCTAAAGTTAAGAACCTGGGTTTTATTATTGACAACAATCACTCCCTCTGAGCCCAGGTGTTTGGGGTCACTGTGACCAGCTTTGCGGTTCTCAAGTGGATGAAAAAAATCCTCTGGTTAATTCCACCTGCTAACCAGAGAACAGTAATACAGGCGTTGGTGATTTCCAGACTTGACTATGGCAACGTTTTGTACCTGGGTGCTGAGAAAGCCTCTTTCCATCGTTTATAGCTCATTCAAAATGCAGTCGCCCGCCTTCTTTTCCGGCTGCCTCGACATGCCTCAGCCTCATTGTTGCTCCATCACCTCTATTGGCTCAAGGTGAACAAACAGATCGAGTTTAAGGCCCTATGCTACATGTTCCGGGTCAAACATGGTTTGGCACCCCCCTACATACAAAGTCTGGTCAAATCCAACATGCCCACTCAATAGCTGAGATCAGCGAGCCTTTCTCTGTTTTCTGTTCCCAGAGTCCGTCTCACTCGTATGAAAGGCAGCTCGTTCACCTATCTTTGGCCCCAAACTGTGGAACTCTCTTCCGTTGCAACTTAGGTTGTGTCATTCGCTTTTAGCCTTCCATAAGAAATTAAAGACCTTCCTTTACAACTAAACATGACTCGTTCTGTGCTCCTTCTGCAATGTGTTGCTTGCGTATTTTCCTGCTCAGCGCCGGGAAACCCTGTTGGGTAGCTGTGCACTTTATGAATCTAAAAATAAATAAATGTAACTGGTATAGCTAGTGATGTAGCAGACTTTATTGACATCTCCAATGCAGACAACAGAACTCAGCAGAATAGCATGACACAAAGCAAAACACAATATAACTAAAACATAACAGGACACAACACAACAGTAAAAATAGAACTCAACAGAACAACTACAGTACATCACAACAATACAATGCAGTAACGCAGCACGAAAACTCAACAGCACAAAAATACAACTCATCACCAACACAACAAAATGCAACATAACTAATATGCACAAACATTCTTGTCATACACTAACACCTCCAAAACTCTGCTCCTAGGGTACAACACAATGGTAAAATGTGTTTGCGCCACACACTGCCTTCATGGGCATAGGAACTGTAGAGGCAGGAACGGGGAGGTAGAGGGGATAGGGCTCCTCAAGATTGTTTAGTAGATTCTTATTTCTGTGTTTTGCCAAACATACTGTGCCTGATATATGTAACTAAGATATGCAACTTTGTTGTACGAATTTTGAAAGTTTACTATATTTTTATATAGCCCACTGCTGAGGGCTAATCCTGTTGTTAAAGGCCCTTAGCCCGAGTTATAAGCCCGAGTCTCAGGCAATGTTTTCACTTGTAACCAGACAAGTGCCCCTTACCCTACCTGCATCACAGCAGCCTTATCTTAAAAGGCAGACAGTGGCAGGAAACACGGGCAGTCCATTCATCGTGTGATTACGATGGGGGAGACCCATGTAGTGAGACTCACCCACAGTAAAATAAAGTCCAAAATTGGTGTTCAAAAAAGCAAAAAATCTGGGCATATTAAATGTACAGAACCCATTTTGCAACAGCAAGCTTTCCCCGGCAGTGTCTTCTGTCAGAAGACATTTGAAATCTATTTTGCAAACTATTACTATGTGGCACATTTTTGCTCATGTTTATTGGGCCTTGCAAGTGTCAGTAGGAAGGTCACAGGCAAGTTAGGATGTACTGGCATTGAAGTCTCATGGCTGTCCTTACCCCCCTCGGATTTTAGTGTCTCCTACATCCATGGCTGCCTTCGTAACCACCAAGGACACAAACTAACACCAGTTAAAATGTTTTGTGAGACAGCCCCAAGGTTTCAGAGACTGCCTCACGGCTACAAAGAATCAGAGGAATTCCCTCCGAGCCTAAATTGCGAGCTCAATCCATGGTCCATTTACCTATCCACCTCACTCATCAAGCAGCGCATGCAGGGAACACCTGATTCATTGCTTTAGATTAAAATCTTTTAAATTAGCTGGCAATTTAGTAAAGTATTTTAATGATCTGCTTAGACGCCTCGGTAGGCCTTCAAGCAGTGCCATTAAGCATAACTGTTGTTACTGGTTTTAAGCAGCGGCAAAGGCGCTGGACATATGCTTGGGCCCTGCAGTTTATTTTTTTCTTTAGTGTGTCCCAGTAATGCACTGATTTTGAACTGGTGGTTTTTAAAAACCTTGACACTAATCGTGCACCTGTGATTAACATCACTAACCTGTGATTAACATAATTTTATTTTACTTTGCCATTTGAGGGCCAGGTTGCAGATAGGCCAAGTGTGAATAATGCAAAGGTTTTTTTTATGATCATAATGATTGTTGCATTTTGTAAACGTGTTGTAGACGTGTTGTCTTCAGATTGAATCCCACAAGAGATTACGTCCCTGAATGTCATAGTATCATTTTATAACTGATTTTTGTTTTGTATAACGCTGCTATTTTCTCCACAATTTTAACATTGTGTTTTTAATTTTGGTATTTTTTTTAGCTATGTACTTTATGTATAGAAATAACCGAATAAAGTTATTTCTGAACACAGATTGGTTACTGGTGATTTTAATCCGATTTATAGAGAGGGGGGACACTAGGAGCTGATTATTAGGTCCAGTGACCCTTGCTTCCGAAAAGTAACTAGCACACAAAGGGAGTCACTGTTCCTTGTAGAGGAAGAAAAAGGAAGAAACGTTTGTCATGTGCTACTCTATCTGTGGGGGACAGTGTGTCCTCATCATAATGCCCTCACACACCCCGAAGGATGTCATGCTTCATCATTTGGGCTTTGCTCCTCATCGGGCCGGCGCTGCAATGCCCTACGGGTCCCCCGAAGGGTCACTTTATCAGAGATCTTTTGATGAGAAGCCTTTTGGGTGCGAGGGTGTAAGTGGCAGTGAAGTCTAAAGTGGTGTATTTAAAAAATGACTGGAGGGAGGGTGGGTACTATTTATTAGGGTGATCCCTCTGTCATTGTTAAAACAAAGTGTGTGGTGCTGCTCTAGGGGATATTATGTTCCTCTGGAGCTGGGTATATGTCCCTAATGGACATATATAACGGTCAACATGTTTCGCGCTGTATGTGGCCTCAGAAGGAGATCCAAAGGGCTTCTTCAGGACCAAAGGAAGTTCAATTTTAGTATCAAGCGGTGGCCTGAACTAACCAGTGCCGCCAAATCTGTAGAGAGGAGTAGCTTTTCTGAAAAGAGAAAAGTGTAGGACAAAAGTATAGTACATTAGTATCTTGTCATGGTAGGTTCATATTGTCTGGGTCATCCATTGGTGGGCCTGGTGCGCATTACCCTTAGCGTGAGTATTATTGTTATAGGTTGGCGTAGGTGCATGTATAGCAGTGATGTGAATAATTAAAACGATTTTTCTCAGCATAGTGACAGACATACATAAAAAGGTATAAGATCAATGATAAGATTTTGCCAGTGTAGTTCTTTATCCATATATTTACTCTATCGTTCATACAGTATCCCTGTTTAGAGTATCCAAGTTAATGTGACTCTATGAAAGGGCTCATTCATAAGGTAAGTATATGAACCATAGCTATCTAGGTAGATAATACCGTGGAAGTGGACCCCACCATTAATGGCAAACCTCGAGACAATGTTGTATT
Source organism: Triturus cristatus (assembly GCF_964204655.1). Lineage (NCBI taxonomy): Eukaryota > Metazoa > Chordata > Amphibia > Caudata > Salamandridae > Triturus > Triturus cristatus. Next base: position 292,542,407 of record NC_140585.1, read on the forward strand.
GATTTCTGCAAAATACATCATGTTTCTCACCCCTTAATATTCGGATCAGGACCTCATGAGATCAGTGAGGGCACTCGGGAACTGTGAATAAGAAGAGGCAAAGTCAATAGTGTAAAGAGGCTTCATTGTTCCTTACTGTTGTAGTTAATAAAGTTTTTGTTGAAAACAAAGCTGCTTTGTTTTGGAAACTATAGAACTAAAAAACTAATGAGCTAAAAAGCCGTTATGCAGAGTCCAGGGACGATCCCTCACATGTTTGGAAGGTTTTACACAGAGAACACCAGTACATGAATTGCTCAGGTTTTGTTTTTAAGAAGCAGTTGTTTTCACAGGCTAAGCACTTTAAAACCAGAGAGATGTTCCCTTGCATTGTGAAAGGTTTCCCCTTTCTCTTTTACTCACAGTTCTCCCGTAGTAGCAGGGCCAATCCACCTGTGTGCCTCTCCCGGTCTCCGCCGGTAATGTGAAGGTGGCCCTTGCCCCTTATATAGCGGAGGTGTGTTTCCAATCAGTGAGTTAATTACATGTTAATGAGAAAGTGTGTAACGTGATGCATGGGCGCCATCTTGTAGTGGGGTGTTTGAGTAATTTTTGTTATCAAGCTATTATTAACAGCGGTTGTCCTATAATGAATTTTTATTATTTATGTGTAATTCTTGTTATCAAGCTATTATTAACAGCAGGTGTCCTATAGTGATTTTTTCTTATTTAAGTGTGATTAAGGTGGTAAAGACTTAGGCAGATAGGTTGTTAGACCACGCGCGCCATTTTTGAGTGGTGTAGTTGGCAGGTCGATTGCTTGACCATGGGTGCCATCTTTGAGTGGTGTAGTTAGCAGGTTGATTGTTTGACCATGGGAGCTATCTTTGAGTGGTATCGCCATTTATTAACTATCACTATAAGGTGTGACTGGTCAAGCCCCATTTCTAATATTTAACATGTAGGATTTTATTCGCCAAGGGGTGTCTAAGATGGCAACATAAGGGTGTTTGTGTTCGTGTGTCTCTATGGTTTACACAACATTGTGGTAATTTTGTCTGAAAAGTTGCAAGGAGAAGAGGCTGATTGTCATTAGCCTACACTACCTCAATCCATGGTATTTCATCGTTTAGACCATGGGTATTTGTCCGTAGGCGGTAGACCCATCTTTGTTCTTTTTGAAATAATGTCCTATTAGACCATGAAGTATTGGATTCTATGACAGTCCAGGTCATATGATCTGGTGTATGTCCTGTTTCGATATAGTGTCTGCTCATTTTAGAGGTGTTTGAAAACAAAGATGGGTCTACCGCCTACGGACAAATACCCATGGTATGGCATGGTGAGCAAAGAATGATGGATTTAACCCAGATCTCTTGACTGGGGTGAATGTTTTGATTTGTTCTGCATTCCGTCCATCAATTGTGTGTCTTTTGCTTTCTCGCCCTATGTGCGCCAGGTATGCCCAGACGTGGGTCCTGGGCTCACTGTGCCACTGGAATCAAGCTATCCTGGCTGAAGAGGGGTAAAACCCCGAAACCAGTCCTAGGATGCTTGTTTCCGGTCCAGGAAGGCCCTGGCTTGGCAGTTCGGGCTGGACTGTTCCCATGAGGCACAGGGTCAAGACTGATTTGCATATGGCCAGGTCTAAACTGGGGTGGCATGGTGAGCAAAAGAATGATGGATTTAACCCAGATCTCTTGACTGGGGGTGGATTTTTTGATTTGCTCTGCATTCCATCGATCAATTGTGTCTATTTTGTTTTCCCGTGGTTGAGTTTATGTCGTGTTCTCGTTTACGGACTTCCTCCTGAGGGATGACTGGGGAATATGAGGCTACTAGTCTCTCCCACTCCTATGTTGTAAACTGAGAGATGTTGCCTGGTTTGGAGGTTTCCGTTTGATCGTGGTCAGGTTGAGTTGTCTGGTCTGGGGCCTGGTCTGTAACGGTGGTTGCCACCGACCTGTCGACATTGGATCCTAGGATTTCTGCTATTTGGTCAGAGGCGTCGAAGTCCTTGGTTAGTGGTTGTCTTAAGGCTTGTGGCTCAATATTGTTCTGCGAGCTAGATAAGACGGGTTTTTTGTGTTTGGTGAGCTCGTGATTGTTGTACTCAGCCCCTATTTCAGTGGATGTTGTTGGCCACGGAATTGGCAGGATTGCAATCTTCGGCTCAAGCGGGCAAACCCTATCATTAATGGCTCTATTACCAGTACTATAGTTTTCCCCACTGCAGTCAGTGTTCGTCATTCCTGCTTGGGTGGGGCTAGTCGTGGGTATAAGTGTGTTAGATCCGCCCACTGCCAGTTCCTTGCCCTCAATGCCATTTCTTTGGTCTTGTCCTTGTCCAGCCCTTATAAAAGTACCTCTTGCGTCTCTCGTCTTATCTTATATTGCATTATCAGTATTTTCGCCATCAGGGACAGTGTTATGCACTGAAGGTACGGTTCCTGTTGCATCCTCTCCTTCCCTTTGTGCTCATTTCTCGGGCTCCATAGGAGAGGGGAGTCCCTTGAGGTCGCTAATTGAAGCGCTTAAGAATGAACCAGTGTCTTTCAAGACAGAACATTTGGAGTAAATCTTTGGCTGGAAGCCCTTAATTGCTGTTCTGTGCAGGATAGCAGAGTCTGTCTCTACCAGTATCAAATGTTCCAATGGAGACTGCTCCTGTACCAATACTTTGTTTATTTTGGTTGGAGCGTTGCTTTTCATGTTTCCTTTCCTTTTAGCAGGCGCGTTGTTGGTTAATTTCCTCACTTTCACCGACTTCATAACTCACCTACGAGGGTTGCAGTTGTGTTATGTGGAACCCCCGAACAGTTGCTTGAATATCTTGCCCGAGTAGTTAATTGATTGATTTGTAGTGTTGTTTAGCTGATTTGCCTGATTGCATTTAAAGTAGGATCCCTGCGGCGTTCTGGTTGTTTCTGGCACCTATTCACCTTCTTCCAGTGCAGGGTGCGAAAATGCAATGCAGGCCACGAGAGAGCCTGTGTTTAGACGCTACGGGTGGACTGGATATATTTACCAGCCAGGCCTCCCACCCCAACCCCAGCCCCCTCTCCCCTGCTTCTCGCTATGCTGTTGCTGCCACCTGGGGGGGCTGAGCTGAGGAGCCCCGATAATTTGCCTGTGCAATCTCCTTTGCACTCTCCCTACTGCCACTTGCCTGTTTGGTTGCTTTTTCTCTGCTGTTTTCTGCTCTTCTTGCTTCCCTTGCTTCTCTTGCAATGACACTGAGCCGGTGTTTCTTAAGGCCCCTTCTCAGCTCCTCATTCCTAGGACTGGGAAGGGAGCCTAAGCCGCGGGTTATACAGCGAGCCTCCAAGCCGCCTCCTCAGACCGCCGAGACTCCCTTGTGCTGACCGTCTGTTAATGCTTTCCCCTTTCCGCTATTTTTTTTTTTTCTCGCCCCCGGAGCCTCACAAAACCTGATAGATTCAGGATTCAGGATACAGGACGGGTGCAGGCAGGTGCGGCTGGTGGGCGGGTGCGGGTGTAGGTGCGGGCAGGCTGACTGAACCAGCTGTACCTGCTAAGGCCTCCCAGTGATGCGGTAAACCAAAAGCGGCAAACTAAAACTATGACCGAAACCGGTTCCCTTATGATGTTCCCTTTGTCTCCTCCGTCTCTGTCTCAGGCACGTATCCGCAGCTTGTGCTCCGTAGCTCCGTAAACTTAAGCTACCCGCGGGCTTGCGGGGGCTAACGGGGGCTCGCGGGGGTCCTCACTGGGGCCGGGGACCAGCGATATCCGGGGCTCAGAGCTCAGAACGGAGCTCACTGCTGCTCCTTGCTCTCGTGACAACTGCAGCAGAGTTCTGTCTAGCAATCTTTGCAAAGGTAACACATGAGGACTGTGAAATGTAGTATTGATGACAAGATACTAATACCACTATACTTTTGTCCTACACTTTTCTCTTTTCAGAAACGCTACTCCTTTCTACAGATTTGGCATCACTGTTATTATACATGCACCTACGCCAACCTATAGCGATAATACTCACGCTAAGGGTAATGCGCACCAGGCCCTCCAATGGATGACCCGGACAATATGAACCTACCATGAAAAGATACTAATGCCACTACACATTTGTCCTACACTTTTCTCTTTTCAGAAACGCTAATCCTTTCTACAAATTTGGCGGCACTGGTTAGTTCAGGCCGCCACTTGATACTAAAATTGAACTTCCTTTGGTCCTGAAGAAGCCCTTTGGATCTCCTTCTGAGGCCGCATACAGAGCGAAACATGTTGACCGTTATATATGTCCATTAGGGACATATACCCAGCTGCAAAGGGACATAATATCCACTAGACCAGCACCACACACTTTGTTTTAACAATGACAGAGGGATCACCCTAATAAATAGTACCCACCCTCCCTCCAGTCATTTTTTAAATACACCACTTTAGACTTCACTGCCACTTACACCCTCACACCCAAACGGCTTCTCATCAAAAGATCTCCGATAAAGTGACCCTTCGGGGGACCCGTAGGGCATTGCAGCACCGGCCCGACGAGGAGCAAAGCCCAAATGATGAAGCATGACATCCTTCGGGGTGTGTGAGGGCATTATGATGAGGACACACTGTCCCCCACAGATAGAGTAGCACATGACAAAAGTTTCTTACTTTTACTTCCTCTACAAGGAACAGTGACTCCCTTTGTGCACTAGTTACAGGTGATTTTAGTCATAAGCGAACAAGAAGCGTGATTCTGACTCACAACTCTCACCATACAATAAATGAAGGTGTTCTTGGTCGTGTGCCCTTTCCTGACAGCAACAGCTTGTAGTGATCATGGTGAGCCGAGGGAATGCTATCTGCATTGCATAAACTCCCAAAGTCTAACAGGCTTTCCCCATTAATCAACCTCTACTGATAGAAGCCCCTTCTGCCCTGTTTTTTCCCCACAAAAGTGAAAAAGCTTGCATTTGGTTAAAACAAAATGGGGGGTGGGGGGAGTGAAATAGCAGCACACCTGTCTAGGAGCTCTGTGATCCTCTGAAGCTGCCCTGGTGATGCTCGGTGTCTAGACTCCGGAAACAAAATTTTCAAAGCAAGGGCAACATCTATGAGCGTAGAAATGTATACAAAATAAAACAAAAATCTTTTGATAGCCAGTACAATGTCCATTGCGGCCCACAACGGTGCTGTAGTGAAAACATGAGGGTGAGTGTGAGGTGCGTGTGAGAAGTGCAAATGAACAAGGGAAACAAAGATTGCTTCAGAAGTGTAATTTCATAGGCAGGTTTCTGGCTGTGAGCACTGAGTGGTCAAACAATGCCATATATCGGCAGCTTAGTTGATATCTGAGAGACCTAATACATTGGAGGCAAAAAAGCCCAAAGAAATAGCCTTCTGTAGACAATATACGTTTCCACCCCATAAGCCTAAATAAACAGGGTCTTCATCAGGACATACGGGACAGAATCATTGGGCCATAGCACCCCATACAAAGTACAAAGAAAAATACAGAACAGTGACCCAAAGAAATGCAACATGTGAGTATAAGCTGACATACCAACAACAACAAAAATCGAATTATGCCAGAGCAGTTAACTGCTAGGAACAAAAAATGGTCACATTGAGTAAAGGACCCCTGGCATAAGGCTGTTGATATGACCCTTCTACCAGTCAGCAAGGAGCTTCCTTTCACACTTTAGGTGGCAAGCTACTTTTGGAAGGGGGTATCATGTTCCTGGGTTTCCATCTTAGAAGAGATGGTTTGGAGGTGGGATACACATCTTTCCAGCTCAAAGTCAAATTTCTAAACAATATCTCCTTTAATAGTAACAAAGAATGCTGCAAACAGGTCCAGGGGAAGATGTGGAGTCCACAGAGCTGGTCCTCTGGTGAAGTCATGCATTCCTGAGACAGGGAGGGCATACATCTGTTAACTCAATCTATCAGAACAGCCGTGGGAGCAGAAGGCATGCTTATGGGAGCTCTGCGTGCATTTGGCATTGGAGGTATTGGCAGACCACCACATCATCAGAGATTGAGTAAAAGATAAGCATTTGAGATATTTGGTACCACCACCACCAGACCACCGTCATGGAGTTGCCCCAAAGTCAGGCATGCGCGAGGCGCAATTTGGGGCATGCGCATGGTGGAATTTGGGAGGGGGAGAGTTTTTTGGGGGGGGGGGGGGTTAAAAGCAGGAAGCCACATGAACTTCCACCAGCTATTATGAGTTTTGTTTCACTTTGATGGTCAGCATGTAAAGCTGGCACTTTTCAGTGTCTGACATGAGAGACCACCCGGTGAGGTTGGGGGAGGACAATCATGTTGGGTGGCGCAGCTGCAACATCTTTTGTCTTGACAACATCTGTGCATAAAGTGAGTTGCCCAACAGCCCTTGCTGCTCAAGGGCAGTGCCAGAAAGTCTTTCTGCTCAGAGACTTTAGTATAGAATAGAAGAGGGACATTGCAAGCCTCTGGAGAATGAGCACGGGGTTCACAGGCGGGGCCTGGACTGGGGCACTGTAGCAAACTGATGAGCGATGGGTTTTTCAGGTTATTTTCTATAGCTCAGCACTTACTCTGACCATTTGCTATTTTTGGCAAATGCCCCTTGTTTGTCATCAATCCTTTCACTGGCAGCGTTTGTTTGTAACTTCAATAGCGCGGAGAGAAGCACCACTAATCTTCCCTTGTGTCTTGTCAGTTATCTTTCTTTCTTTCTCTCTTTCTTTCTTTCTTTCTTCCCTTTTCTCTTTCAGTCTTTCTTTTTCTCTTTCTGTCTTTCTTTCTCTATTTTTCTTTATTTTTCCAGTTTTCTGTTTTTCTTTTTCCTTCATTGTTTTTCTTTTTCTCTTTGTCCCTTCTTTTTTCTCTTCCTCCCTCACTTTTCAGGTCTTATGCCGCAAGAGAACATACAAAGATGCACTTGTGCTAAAATAGTACATGCCTCGGAAATATGGAGGTTTGCAGGGTGAAATCAGGGGCAAAGGAAAGTCTGAGGGACAGCACAGTGTGGTGCTCTGATTGCAACCTCTCCTATGCCCCTAAAATAATGTCAGGACACACGAGTGGACTGACTGCGGCAACTTGTGTGTAATCAGCTGATCACATCTTTGTATTCTGTCTAGATCACCAATCCTTTCCATCTACTCTCCTTTTGTGAACAGATGAAGTATTCATCTGTGTAGAAGGGTGAGCAGGAGTGGGTGCTTTTGAGGGGAAGGACCTTTTTTAACAAACATTTTCCATAAAAAAGGTCTATGCAATTCGTTGTGTCCCGCCTTAAGCCTGGTTAACCGCTTTTGTGTCTCACTGGTATAGAATTTAACGTGTTTGCGTCTAATGTAATCAGAAGATGTGGACAACCAGTTGACCAAAGAATTATGAGTCGTGAATGCTAATCCAGTCTTCTCCGCTTGACCAAGTTGTGTGATCCTTGGCAAATCGCGACTGCCTGTTTCTCAACCCCTTTATCTGCCCAAAAAAATGATGTCTTCGAAGCAGGCTAAATGCCCTGCACTTTATGTCATATGCGTGATTAGTCCTTTGGGTCAGTAGTCCTCGCCTAGTTTAAACTTTCTGGGAGAGGAGTGCCACGACCTGCCTGAAATCCTTCAGGAGCTGCCTGTATGTAAGTGAGCTGCAAACAGGACCGGTTGCCGTGGCTGCGGATGCCTGCTCTTGACTTTGATCAGATGCGGTGTTGCAAATTTGAAATAACCCTACTTAAATCTTGGAATTGGGTTGTGGCTTCTTCCAGTGCTTAATTTGTTTTAAAAAAAAAAAAAGTGCCAGTGCTGTCGTCAGGAGGTCACTGCAGGTTGCACCACCCATTGCCGGCCTGCCAGCGCTGCCAATGACAGTGCCAGCACAACTACTAACCATCACACTACCTTCCATGCCATCGCCTGTGCCACCTCACAGATCCTAACATTACTGCAGCCTTTTGGGTGACAAAGAAACAGGATGCCCTCTTCTGCCCCCCACTCTAAACCCCTGCTAACCTCACCCCTCCCAGGTATCAGACTGCTCTTGACAAGCTGCCCCGCCGAGCCAAACATGCCGGAAGGAGAGTACGCGAGCTAATCTTAAACCCCCTCCTCATCTGTGCTCCCGGATTCTAAGTCGAGGTCACTGTCAGCCTCTGCTTCGTGCACTCACACCGCACACTGTCACAGCCCTGTGAGCAGGCAGGTAAAGGATGTGATTCAACCTCTTGCAAAGTTACCAGAGTGGAGCTTGTTGCGTTTCCTCACCTTTTCAACTGTCTCTGAGGAGAAGCAAAAGTGAAACACACCGACGACCAGAGAAAAAGAAACTATGAAGAAAGAAACGTTCTTAGCTGCTCCAGAACAGCGTGGCCATGTAAGACCAGCAACCCTTCAATAGAACGAAGGGATGATGTGAGAGGGAACTCATTAGACAAGATACTCAGTGGAAATCCGTCCTTGCCACCTGTTCTAGTGCAGAAGAGTTCTCGCTGAAGGCCTAGTTATCCCTTAGTGCCACTCTAGGTCTGCTGCCCTAGAACAGCCCCTCTCTATGGTATGAGCGCGAGCTTTGGAGCATATATGATCTATTGGCTGGGGCACTGCAGTGTGCTCTACAGTGTTATCATACATGGTAGGTTTATAGGGTTCAGAATTCTTGCTCTTGAAGGGAAAGAGCCTTTACCACGCAGGCCATTACCACGCCATGCCTCTGTCACGCATTGCCTTTACCACGCATGTTTTTTTACCACACATGCCTTTACAACGAAATGGTAAGTATATGTGGTAAGTATGTATATATCTATGTCTATCTATATATATGTGACCAAGACCAAGTGAAACGGTCAAAACGCGTAGACCAAGTGATACTGTTGAAAAGTGTTATCTGTTTCTGCCGGATTAATAGAAACCTTAAGAATATCAATTGGTGTGGCTCGTTAGAATGATATATATATATATATATATATATATATATATATATATATATATATATATATATATATATATATATATTTCAGTGTGGATATAATCCGAGCAATCTCAGTAAATAATCTAGCGGCACACCCAGGAGTTGCGACTGAGGCTGGCACCGGCGTCGATAGGAAGGAGAGCGGAGGTTCGCAACAATCTTCTCGTAAACATATATATATATATATATATATATATATAACACCAGGAATCGCCTCCTCCAACGCGCACCATCAAAGCGCAGAGACGAACACGGACCCAAAGTAAGTGCTGGAAGTCTTTATTTACGGACAAGAACTTTACACAGCCGCCATGACGCGTTTCGGCCTACAAGAGGCCTTGATCACATGACGCTGCTGTCAGAAGCCTGGCCTTTTAAAGTGCAAGTGCATGTCAATTTCAATGACGTAAAGGCAATGGACATAGAAAACAGCTTGGGGATAGCGCTGTAGGACAAATTAACATTGTAAAATGCCTACATCAAACAAACATGTATTTTCATTGTTTAAAAAAATCCAAATTATGTCTGTAAAATACACATGAATAAGGAATCAAACATTAATTTCAAAACACAAATTTCATTTTGAATGCATGATTATTCCCCTGCTGTTAATAAGTAAGCGGGGCAACCTGCTACAATGTCTGGTTAAATCCAGTGCCAAATAACCCGCAACTTGCCCCCAGGTTAACCTGACTGAACATCAAGGTTATCCAAAGTTGGTACATCCAATATGCCTCTAGTCAATTATCACGAAAATCCTTTTTTCTTAAAACTTTTTTTGTGCAGAAAAATGTGTATAAACTGTGAAAAGAGGAAGCAAAAAACATGAACGTAAACTAAAACTTTAAAGTAAAAGAGAAGACAATTCATCCTGTGTAGTTATCAATCACATCTTAATAGGTCATTCATTGTATTTTTATCTTTTCTGATCATTCTGCTTATAGGAGAAACCTGAGCCCCACTGTCTAGTTGATAGATGACAGGAAATTCTTAAATTGATCAAAACAGCAAGAACATATAGTACATGCGGACATCTAGAGCCAAGTAAAGAAGTCCTCACTAGAATTCAGTCTATTAGGGACCTTGGAGTCAAGCTCCAAAATATACCTGGTCTCTAACTTTCTAAGAGAGGCTTCCCTATCACCACCCCTCCTGAGTGGAGGCACTGCATCTATGACAAAGTAGCACAGATGTTCCAGGCTGCTGTTATGTTTGTCACTGAAGTGCCTAGCCACCGGATATGAAGCATCTTGATTGATGATGGCTCTCATGTGCTGGAGTATACGTTTGTGAGCCTGCAACTTGGTGCTCCCAACATATTGCAGGCCACATGTACACTCCAGCACATAGACTGCAAAGTCTGTCTTGCATGTGAGTTTCCTGTTGATCTTACATGGGGTACTGGAGAAGGGGGATGTATAGGATGTTGTGCTCCTCCCAAGAACACATGCCTTACAAGAGGAGCATTTAATGAACCCCTTGCTGGCCTGTAGCCAATTACTGGTATTACTGCTCAATTCTGGACTACTTTTGACCAGCATATCGCTCATCGAGCGTGCCTTGCGAAAGGTTATGGCAGGAGAATTGGACATATCATTGCCAATAACCGGGTCCTGTCGAATCAAGGACCAGTTTTTATTAAAAATTCTACGCAAGTTAGATTGCTGGCGACTAAAAGTAAGTATCAGTCTTGGTACTTCATTCTGCACAGAGGGAAGGCTAGGAATAGTTACAACCTTAGATGGACTCAAAATCTGATCTCTAGCCAGAGATCTGGTGCGAGAAATGGCCTTATCAATAATTGCCGGGGCATAGCCCCTTGCAAGAAATCTAAGCCTACTCTGCTCCTGTGCTTCCCAACAATGTAAATCAGTACTGCAAATGCGCCTTATACGCAGCATCTCCCCATAGGGAATACTGCGTATGAGATGACTGGGGTGGTGACTAAGAGCATGCAGTACAGTGTTCCCTGCAGTCGCTTTACGGAACAATTTGGTTTGAAGCTTGCCCTCAAAAACAAAGACCTCAACGTCCAGAAAATTCACGTGTTCCTGGCTTAATTCAGCTGTAAATTGTAAATTTAGCTGGTTCGCATTGATGGCCTGAATGAAGTCAGAGGCTGCTGTCTTAGACCCCCTCCAGATGACAAAAAGGTCATCTATATAACGATGCCAGGCAATGATGTTATTTGCCATGACATCGCTATAATCATCGCGGAGGACTTGCTCCTCCCACATGCCCATGTGTAAACACGCGTAGCTTGGGGAGAAGCAAGCCCCCATCGCCACGCCTCTTAATTGTTGGAACACAGTGTTCTGGAACAGAAAAAAGTTATTGTTGAGGCAGATAGTGATCATGGCTAGAATCATTTTACAATGGTCCATCATGTACATAGGTTCTTTTCTCAAAAAATGTTCCACTGCCTTAATCCCATCCTGGTGCTGGATACTAGTGTACAACGCAACAACGTCAAGAGTGATTAGCCAGTAATCTTCATGCCACTCCATACCATTTATCCTCCTCAAAAAGTCATTGGTGTCCTGTATGTAGGAAGAGAGACCCTGCACATGTTTCTGTAAAAAGAAGTCTATATACAATGATGTTTTCTCCAAGATGCTACCCCTGGCCGAAATAATTGGCCTCCCTGGGGGTTTAGCTAGGTTTTTATGTACCTTGGGGATAATGTAGAAGACTGGCATCACCGGGTGGTTTACTTTCAAAAATTTGAATTCATCTGAACTCAAAAGGCCTGCGCTTTTCCACGCAAGCAATTTGTTAAAGAAATCACCCCACGCCGCTTTCACTGCCTTCCATTCACTCCTTTTGTAGCATGCCCTGTCATTCAGGTGGGACAGGGCCTCTTCCACATACATTTGTTTGGGCCATAAGACAACATTGCCTCCCTTTTGACGCACAATTATGTTATCGTCTCCTTGGATCTTTTTCATCAAGTTGCCGTAGCCCTGATTCCAATGTAGCTGATTTCGCCGTGTGCTCTTGACGGTTTTACACAAGGTTTTTAATTGGCCGGTCACCATCTCATTATAGACCTCAATGTTGTCGTGAGCCATGACAGGACTGAAGGTGGACTTTGGTTTGAATGCCGTTGTTCCTGGTGTGTTGGTGATGGGAGCAACCTCGCTAATTGTGGAATCGCCAGTGTGGCGTGTATATATATATATATATTCACTTAAAAAACCATAGGTTTCACACATGTTATAGTTAGCTGGACATTTCACTCGTAAAAAAACAATGAAATTCCCCCGTTATAGTTAATGCAGGCAACTATAACTCACGCGACCGCAATCCTCTGCTGATGACATCAGATATTACATCACTGATGACATATGTGTCTTTATGAAAAATAAATATTTGTAATATATGTATAGCTAAAGATTAATGGAAGAAGACATGGGTAAATAAGTGTCTGAATACAGTGATGTAATATATGACGTCATCAGCAGAGGATTGCGGTCGCGTGAGTTATAGTTGCCTGCAGTAACTATAACGGGGGAATTTCATTGGTTTTTTACGAGTGAAATGTCCAGCTAACTATAACATGTGTGAAACCTATGGTTTTTTAAGTGAATTTGCAAGGTTTTTTAAATGCTAATTCGTAACTATAACGTGAATATATAAACATATAAATATAATCTGCATATCTATATAAATATAAATTCATGCAAACATATACATATATGCATACATATGCATGGTATGTACATGAAAGTTTGAAAAACTCTAATACAAGCAAAGCTAAAAAGCCACCTAATTACAAACAGAATTGCTTTAACTTAAACGAGGGCGAGACCTATTGCATTTTCAATGCTTGTTTACTTTGATTCCATCAAGAAGGCATTCAGATGTGTCCCACATTTTCCATAAATTCTGAATAGTAGCACTCTAGTTGCTCATTAGATCACTGTAGTAAAGCTACTGCTCACCAGGGAAGTCTGCTGCTGGTATTGAAAGTGCATGTTTCAGTCTGCATGTCAGAACTTTTTAATGAAATAGAAGAGGATTTGAGAAGTCAAAATGTGCCCTAAGTTTTCTTTCTGCAGCACTAGTCATAATTTCTATGGCAAAATGAACCCCCTCATTTTGTTCCTTTGCAAATTAAATGTTTTAAATGTTACCACTTTATTCCAATCAAGATGGCTGCAGGTGTGCCATACTTTTGTCATAAGTAAGACTGTTAGCGCTCTAGTTGTTCTTTAAAACACTCTGGGATTTCTGTCATTGGGCTATACTTGGGCTACATCTCGGTGATATTTGTGCTACATTTGGGCTCTTTTGTCTCTGGTGGCCATCTTGGGAGACTTGTTATGAAGTTTCCTAATTTCCTCATTTACTGCAGTCTCCTCAGTAGGCATACTGTCAGTTTTTTACTTTGATTCAATGAAGAAGGCATTCAGATGTGTCACACATTTGCCATAAATTCAGAATCTTAGCACTCTAGTTGCTCATTAGATCACTGTAGTAAAGCTACTGCTCACCAGGGAAGTCTGCTGCTGGTATTGAAAGTGCATGTTTCAGTCTGCATGTCAGAATTCTTTAATGAAATAGAAGAGGATTTGAGAAGTCACTCAAAATGTGCCCTAATTTTTCTTTCTGCAGCACTAATCATACATTCTATGGCAAAATGAACCCTCACATTTTGTTCCTTTTTAAATTAAATGTTTTAAATGTTACCACTTTATTCCAATCAAGATGGCTTCAGGTGTGCCATACCTTTGTCATAAGTAAGACTGTTAGCGCTCTAGTTGTTCTTTGGAACACTCTGGGAAGCTGCAGTAGAACACAAAGGAATCAACTGACAGTCTCTGCCCTTGTTGGATATACATGTTTTACTGAGAATGTCAGACTTCATTCTCACATGACTGAGAAAGATAATGTGAATTTACAGAAAATATGCTCTCAGTTTAGCTTATAGATCACCTTCCAAACCTCTGTGGGAAAAGCATGTGAAAATAGTTTTCTCTCAAACATGATTCATGATATCCCAGCAGAAGGCTTTTTCACATGGTAAAATCACCTTAGAACATACTACAATTCCTAAAATGAGTATGGTACCATCAACAAATGATTTATAATGTAACTAAGGTCTTAAAACCTTCTATTAACTGCAATGCTTTTTAATGAGGTGCTATCATGTATATTGATCCCAAGATGGCTGCCAACACTTCTTGGATGAAGTGCTGATAGCCAATCAGATCTCACAATGAGATGTGTGGTTAGGCTCCGCCCAGATATGTATATGATTTTACTTTTGATTTTCTCAGGAACTACTGAACGAATTTACACCATATATGCAAAAGGCACATGCCTGACCTGAGGACTACCTCTTTGCCAAATTTCAAGTAATTCTGTTCAGCCGTTCTGGCTGTAGCTGTGTCTAAAGGTCCTATGGAAAAATGCATGGGGAAAACGTGTTTTGGGACCCCCCTTTTTTCTCGCCCCCCCGCTTGACGAATCACCCCGAGACTTTCAGGGTAGGAGCTGAACGGAGCGCCCCATTAGTTTTGAAAATTTCGCGAGGATTCGTCAACCGGCGCCAAAGTTATTCAAAATAGAATTTTGAGATTTCCCATGGAAACTAGGTTGTAACTATAACTATCTACTGGCGACCGCCAGTAGATAATATATATATATGTATATATATACATATTTATATTACCTACTGGCGGTCGCCAGTAGGTAGTTATAGTTAGGACCCCTTTTCCATAGGAAAACCTCAACATTCTATTTTGAATAACTTTGGCGCCGGTCGATGAATCCTCGCGAATTTCTCAAAATAGGTGGGGCGCTACGCTCCGCTCCTACCCTGAAAGTCTCGGGGGGATTCGTCAAGCGGGGGCTGAGATAAAAGGGGGGTCCCAAAACGCGTTTTTCCCATGCATTTTTCCATAGGACCTTTAGAACGAGCTACAGCCCGAACGGCTGAATAGAATTACTAGAAATTTGGCAGAGAGGTAGTCCCTAGGTCAAGGAAGTGCCTTTTGTAGGTTTGGTGTAAATCTGTTCAGTAGATTCTGAGAAAATAGCCTTTAAATCAATATATATATCTGAGCCCGCTTACGGTACGCTTACCGTACGCTTACCGTAAGCGTACGGTGGCGTGCGCGAGCGCGATTCTGATTGGCTCTTAGATCTTAGTAAACATTCGAATCGGCCGAAACCAGGAAGCGGCGGCCGCCATTTTGTCTCTCGCACTGAGTGTTGTTTATCAAACAAGATGGCCAAAAACATGTTACGGGGCTGTTTTGACAACTCCCTCCCACATAGTCATGTTGAGGGAGTCCCCAAACATCCCCCAAGAGCAAAAACGGTTTTATTTTTTTTTCGGCAATTTCGCCGAGTACGCTTACCGTAAGCGTACTGTAATAAAAAAAAAAAAAAACAAACACTATCCACACTTACCCCACCCCCTGTGCTTTTGGTGGCCGTAGGCCACCAAATGTACAGGGCTTATTAATAGGTAAAAAAAACTAAATTTTGGCAACATGAAATTATAAAATCGAAATAAAAAAAAAAATATCCACATTGACCCCACCCCCTGTGCTTTTGGTGGCCGAAGGCCACCAAATGTACAGGGCTTATTAAAGTTGATAAAAACCGTGCACGGAACGAACTGCGTTAAGTGGGCGCGCACGCCTCGAATGGCGTAAAGTAACTTAGCATTTAAAAAACCGTACAAATTCACTGAAAAAACCATAGGTTTCACACACGTTATAGTTAGGAATTAGCATTTAAAAAACCTTGCAAATTCACTGAAAAAACCATAGGTTTCACACATGTTATAGTTAGCGGAAATTTTACTGATAAAAAACCAGTGAAATTGCCCCGTTATAGTTAGTGCTGGCAACTATAACTCACGCGACCGCAATCTTCTGCTGATGACATATGTGTCTTTATGAAAAAAAAATATTTGTAATATATGTATAGCTAAAAATGTATGGAAGAAGACATGGGCAAATAAGTGTCTAAATACAGTATTAGCATCAGCAGAGGATTGCGGTCGCGTGAGTTATAGTTGCCAGCACTAACTATAACGGGGCAATTTCACTGGTTTTTTATCAGTAAAATTTCCGCTAACTATAACATGTGTGAAACCTATGGTTTTTTCAGTGAATATATATATCTATATACACGCACACATAAACACACACAGCCAGACACGCACACAAACACCAAGACACATTTATTACCCAATGACGTTTGCCACGGGGTAGTTCAGCGTTTCCATCAAACATTCATTTTTTGTGATGCCTCATAACTTTGGCATTGTTTAACGAATCTCCACAAATGTTTGCAAAAAAATGCTTTTGTCCCCCCGCTTCATAGCATTGCCAACTGCACGTGTGGCATCACCCCACACCCTGCCATGACCTCATTCCCCTACCACTCTGCACATGTTTCTGCTGCTAGGCTCACCCAGGCTGACCCCATCTAATCTCTCCAAACACCACTGCTCATGTGACTCACTTTGACAGCTCTACGGCCGCCCTCATATCCTTCCCACCGTGGCATGATCCACTCCTGCCTTAAATCCCTGGACTACCCTGATCACGAGCACAAGGTGTTCCGCCTGCACTTCTGATGCCCTCAGCCTCACCTGTACAGGGACTGAAGACACCCCAATGCATACATGGCCGGTCCCAGACCCCTAGAGCAGACATGTGGCACCACCCACCTGCCCTCCACTGTGCTGCGTTGGGTGGCTCAGAGGCCTCGCCAGTGACTTCCCTGTGGTCTCCAGTCCCCCTAGTCCGGTGGGAGCTGTGCACAGCAGGAGTTGGTAGCCAACCCACCTGGAGGCAACCAATCCCCCCCTACAGGCAGCCAATGCCACAATGTCATCAGTGATGACATTTGAGATGCCATCAGTGATGACATTTGAGATGCCATCAGTGATGTCATGAGTGATGTCACTGACCATGTAATGAGTGATGTAATATGTGAGGTCATAGGCAGTGCATTACGGAGGCATAAGGTATAGTTAGCGCAGGTAACTATAACTTCTGAATTTTAATGGTTTTGTATGAGTGAAATTTGAGCCTAACTATAATGTCCCTGTAACCTTTGATTTTTTTCACTGCATTTATAAGGTTTTCTAAAAAAGTTTTGTTTTTTTTTTTTCAAAGTTAGGTTTATTACATTTTTACAGCTTACAATCTGAGATAGCACCATCACATGGTCCCACGCAGGGGATCAGAAAACCTCAGCATGACCATAACAGTTGAATGAATTGCCTTGATCAACACAAAACCAGCTCCTCTTCTCAGTAAGTAGGCCGAATGGTGGATACAGATTCTAAACATAATGGAGCTTAAAACGAGTCTTTGCAGAGGTACAAAGCAAGCAGGCAGGTCTATAGAAAGTTTAACTTCCTTCTGCGATGGTAGCTTTCCCAAGTTGCGCAGTTGAAGTGCTATACATAGAATGAACAAAAAGCATGTACAGATTTATCCCAACGTGGGATAATTGAAATATAAGACCAAAAGGAAAAACCCCCACCCCCCCAATGCCCACCCCCACCCTAGCCGTGGCGGTGGCAAAACACAAACAGTCGAGATGGTGTTCGACACAGGGACTCTAATCAAAATTGAAAGAGGTGGAGGCCTCTTATGGAAGAGGGACAAGCAGCGGCTGGGAGGCCTCTGGAAAGGAAGGAAACAAGGGGTCCCCATTTAAATTCAAAGTTCTTATAGTTATCCCTGAAAATATCAGACGTACGCTCTAAGCTAAGCAGTCTCCAGAGGCGGGAGTGCCAGAGGGAAACAGCAGGAGCCTCCCTCCTCTTCCAAGCGGCTGCCAAGGTGACTTTAGCCGCTCCAATACAAAGCAACATAATCATTTTATCAGCTTGAGTCTGATGTTCTAGGGAGGAGTCACGAAGCCCCAAAAGCACTCCCGCCATGGTAGTGGGGATGGGGTAACCCAGCATATCTTTTATATGTGCCAGGATTTCTTCCCAAAAGGGGCGGATAGCTGGGCAATCCCACCACATATGTTGGAAGTCCCCAAGCTAACCACACCCTCTCCAACATCTATCCGAGGTGGTGGGGAAGATCTGCCGGAGTTTGGATGGGTGCAAATACCAGTCCATCATGGTCTTCAGGTGTGCTTCCCTGAGTTCTGTGGAATGATTGAATCGCGCAATGTCGGACCAAAGGTGCGTCCATTCCTCGTCGGAGATAGGACGGTGAATCAAGTCCTCCCACATAGACATATATCTGGGGCGTGGGGATGAAGCTGTTTTCAGTAGGAAGCTATATATGAACGAGATCACCCCTTTCACACTAGTAGTCTTGGTGAGGTAGGCCTCACATTTTGTGAGGGGCCGAGAAGCAGCGTCCCGCACTTGAGGAGAGAGGGCCCAATGCATCAATTGTGTATAATGGTATTGTTCCGTGTTCTCTGGTTTATAGTCTCGCTTGCACTGATCGAATGTGAGCGGATCAAAGTTATGGAACAAATGTGTTAGAGCTAAGCAGCCTCCCTTTCTCCAGGCATCAAAAGGTCCCTCATGCTGGGCCGGAGTGAATGCTGGATTAAAATGGATCGGAGTAAATGGGGACGGGAATGTGGTCCACCTATCGTCACCCCAGATCGAATCCCATATTTTAAGAGTTGTGCGTGTGGGGGTGCTAATGTATGTGTTCCGAGGTCTGTCCTGTCGAGAGCGCCACACCAGGTCCCAAACGGTTCGCCCCGTCACACAGCGGTCCATATGTAACCAGTGTTTCTCGGAGTCCTGTTGGGACCATTCAGTCAGGACTCTCAGCTGCGCCGCTTTGTAGTATAAGAGGATGTCTGGTAGGCCCACGTCCCCATCAGAGCGGGAGCGGCGCAGCAGAGAGTAAGAGAAGCTTGCTCGACCTCCCTGCCAGATAAAACGCAGGATCATGGCCTTCACTTTTCGAAAGAAATAGTTCTCCAGTTCGATGGGTAAGGCCTGAAATAAGTAGAGAAGTTTGGGCAGGAGAGTCATTTTGATCGCATGAATGCAGCCCAGCCATGACAAGAAAAGAGGCTTCCATTTCGTGAGTTCTGTTTGAATACGCGCTAGAATGGGAGGGAAGTTGGCAGCATGTAGCCCCCCAATTCTCGGCGTCAGTTGAACCCCCAGGTATTGGATGGAGGAGGTAGCCCATGACAGCGGGGTAAGAGATTGAAGCCGAAGAACATCCATGGGTGAGAGGGTAAGATTAAGTATATACGATTTGCCTAGGTTTATTTTGAACCCTGACACTAGTTCAAAACGCTCGAGTTTCACCTGCAAGGGCGGGAGAGACGTCGCCGGCTCAGACAGGGATAAAAGAACATCGTCCGCGAACAGCGATATTTTATGGGATTCTCCTGTAAATGGTATTCCCTGGATGGCAGGGTTATTCCTGATCGCTAGAGTTAAGGGTTCAATGCTGAGCGCAAAAAGTAGAGGTGAGAGGGGACACACCTGGCGCGTGCCTCTCGAGTGGAGAAAGGTAGATGAGTGTATCCCGTTAATCACCGCTCTAGAGCGGGGGAGACGGTAGTAAGCTCTTATCATATTGAGAAATTTAGGCGCAAAACCAAATGCCCCAAGTGTGCAAAATAGGAAACCCCAGTCTACCATATCGAAGGCCTTCTCGGCGTCCAGGCCCACTAAGACAGCAGGGATCTGGCGCTTATTGGCCTTTTCAATCAGGTGTATGATTCTACGGGTATTGTTGTGCGTCTGGCGTCCTTTGATAAAACCCGACTGGTCCGGGTGAATGAGGGCGGGCATGAGGTAATTTAGGCGTTTGGCAATAATTGAGGAATACAGTTTAGTATCAAGATTCAATAAGGCAATCGGCCTATAGGAGGCGCAACGCTGGGGGTCCTTCCCCGATTTGGGAATCACTGAGATCACGGCCTCAGACATGGTGCCGGAAGCTGCACCTTCTTCCGCCATTTTGTTAAAAAGCCGGACAAGGTAGGGAGAAATATCGGAGGCAAATGTCTTATAGAAAAGAGCCGTATAGCCGTCTGTCCCTGGGGCTTTGTGAGATTTCAGGCTGTTAATAGCCATGGTGACATCCTCTATGGTAATAGGAGCGGTGAGTATATCATTCCAAGAATCCGACACCTGGGGCAGAGGCAGCGACTTGAGGTATTCCTGCTGAGCATCCATGTCTAAGGAATCCCCAGAATATAGGTTCCCATAAAAAGTCCCAAATAATTCCGCCTTGTCCCCGTCCCTATGTGTAATTTCCCCCGACGGATCCAAAATGCCGCCTATGTATTCCTTCTCCCGTTTGCCTTTCAATTGTCTGGCAAGGTGTTTACCAATTGTATTGCCCTGGATGTACGATAGGTGCCGTAGCTTAAGAAGTGTGAATTCTGCCCTGTTGTTGTAAATGGCTTAGAGTTTACCTCGGAGGGCCGTGAGACCGCGTAGCGTTTGCCTTGTGGGGTTAGCTTTGTAGGTACGTTCAAGAGCCGTCAGTTCGGTCTCTAGTAGCTCTCTCTCGTGAGCACGCTGCTTATTCAGTGCCGCGTTGAGAGCTATACACTCCCCTCGAATAACAGCCTTCAATGTATCCCAGGTGATAAACTCCGAGGTATCTTCTGGCCTGTTATTATTGAAGAATTCCGTAATGGCGTTTCTAATTTTGGAACAGGATTCCTTGTCACTAGTAAGCGACAGAGGGAAATACAATCTGGGAGTGGTCGGGGCAGTCCCTAGCCAATTAAGACAAACAGAGAACAGGCTATGATCAGATACCGAGAGGGGAAAGATCTTGGCATCCTGTAATGCACCTTGCAGAGACTGGCTGACAAAGATGTAGTCCAACCGAGAGTATGTATGGTGGACATGTGAGTAAAACGTATAGTCTCGTGATTGTGGGAAAAGAGTGCGCCAGGTATCAAGTATGTGTTGTTGTGTCTCCCCGGAGAAAGAGCCCAGGCCTGCCCGTTGAGCGTATGAACTGTCCAGCTCTTTTTGCCATATCAAATTAAAATCGCCCATAAGAACTAGCGGGCCTTCCGCAAAGTCTGTCAATTTCCCCAAAAATGCGTTTAGGAAACCCGTCTGACCGGTATTAGGGGCATATAACGCCGCAAAAGTGCAAACTTTCCCTCTAAGGCGACCTTTAGTCATGACCCAACGCCCTTCTCTATCGCTCTGAACCACCAGTGGTTGCAAATGTGTAGAAGAGCGAAATATAATAGCCAGCCCTCGATGTTTTGTGTGGGCCGAGGACTTATAAATTAGAGGAAAGAGTTTGTGTCTGAGACGTGAGTCTTTGGCTCTAGCTAAGTGTGTCTCTTGCAGGGCCACGATGTCAAGATGATGATCAATAATATATTTCCATACCTTGTGGTGCTTTTGGGGTGAGTTGAGACCCCTAACATTCCAAGTTCCAATTGAGATCGGCATCACATCACATGGAGAAAACTACATCCCTTCCCCAGCCTGGATAGTCCCATCGCGCCTCCTCCCCCAATCTGCCCCTCTGGGGAAGCATAAGATCAGAGCCCACTGAATGTGCCTTCCCGAAATCGTGGAAATCCCCCCAAAACAATGTTAAAAAGCCGCCATCACCACCCACCCCCACCCACCCATACACCCCTAGAGAAATATGAACAAATATGAACATGAAAACAATTCGCACATGACTTTTGGTCCCTCTGTGGGGCCAAGATGGCCCCTCTGAGACCACGAGGGACAACAGGTCCGAGGACCCAGTCCACGCCCACCTCGGCGGGGAAGTTGACCAGAGGCATATGTGTGCGGTTCTCAAGAAGGCAACAGAAACAAAAACGGCCAAACTTAATGTTAGCCCAAGCCTAGAGAATCGCAATAGGAAGGCAACCACATTGGTAAATAGAACAATCATCAACAGTGTGACTCACAGAGTGTATCCGAAAGCTAGCAAAAAAAGAAAAAAACCCTGGATTGATAGGACCACTGTGCTAGAATCAAAAGGAAACAACATCAGTCTTACTTATGAAGTCTGCAACGACCATGACCCCACTTTCTCGATAGGAAGGACCCGCAGCCCCAGAGGCAGATGTCGCAGCAGGGCACAGGGCTCCCCTGGCAGATGCCAGCCCCTGTTGTGTATCATCGGAGGTTCCTAGGGACATCAGCCAATTCTGCAAGTAGACCAGGAGCCGCTTTGTATAGCCCATGGGGCTTCCAGCAGACGTTCAGCGCCTCCCCCTGCGCGACCAGCCAGAGGATGATGAAGCTCCTCGGGTGGGTTCGCTAGCTGCGCCCTGGGCGGTGGCATCCCCTCCAGAAGGAATGCCTAGCAAATCCAAGCCTTCCTGGAGGGCGGTGATATGGCGTCGTTTATTCTGAAATTCAAAACTGAGCCCAAAGGGATAAGTCCATCTGTATCTGATCTTGTCGTCCCGCAATTTAGTGGTAACGGGTCAGAGCAATTGTCTCCGAGCCAACGTCGATGGTGCGACATCTTGGTAGATGGTGCAGGAATGATCTTGGAATGCGATGGACTCCCTAGCCCTGGCCACCTGAAGAACAGCCTCCTTGACCTTATAGGAGTGGAATTTTGCCAGGACATCGCGCGGCCGTTTCTTCTCCCCCTGTTGTAGAGACCCCACCCGATGGACTCTGTCCAGTTTTATTTTGAGAGTCTGTGGAGACAAGATCTCCGAGAAGAGACCTACCACAAAGGCCTTTAGATCAGGCCCCTCTGCGCCCTCCTCCAGGTCCCTAATGCGTATGTTCTCCCTCCGAGCCCTATTCTCGAGGTCTTCTGCCCGAAGCTGCGACTGATGGAGTTGCTCCTTAAGGAAGCGGACATCGTCCCGGAGGCAGGTAGAAAGCTGCTCTTGTTCCTGGTGAACGGCTTCGAGGTCCAGGACTCTAGTGCCGACTGAGTCCACATCCCGTTGTAGGGAGGACAGACGATCTGTCAGGTCTGCTCGCAGTTGGTCAATGGAAGTTTTGATGTCTTGGCCAATGTCCTTGCGTAATTCAGATTGGAAGTCTTTAAACATAGTTAACAGATCCGCTTTCGTAAGAGCCATCTCTGCAGAGTCTGCGTCTCCCCGTTGCGTAGAT
Organism: Triturus cristatus; assembly: GCF_964204655.1. Classification (NCBI taxonomy): domain Eukaryota; kingdom Metazoa; phylum Chordata; class Amphibia; order Caudata; family Salamandridae; genus Triturus; species Triturus cristatus. The sequence goes on from NC_140585.1 coordinate 292,565,373, forward strand.
CGCTTATCTGCAGTCGAGAAGAAATCAGAGACCTTGTTTGAAGTCCTGACCGTTGTCTTCTTAGGCGGCATAGAGCGAAACTGTCAGAGTCGTGCTGGCGTAAGTAGAGCTTAGCGCACCAACTTTGGACTGGTAAGTTATCGTAGGCAATGCTGGAAGGGTTAACCTCCTTGCCACGAGGCCTCGTACCTTGAATCCTGCGGGAGGCACCTCTCAGGAGCTCAGCCAGGAAATTCTCGGGTATATACGAGTGGCACCGTCGATATGTGAAAGCGTGAGGTTCAAGAGCGCACCAGAGCCCTTCGGGAAAACTTGACGTGTTGCTCCTGTGAACAACCACTGCGGTGGGGGCAGTAAGATGCTAGACTGTGAGGAGCAGGGTCACCAGCAGCGAGGTCTGCGGACAGTAAGCGCTGGCGGTTTGTGCAATTAAGAGGAGCTGTGTAAGCCTGACGGCACTGGGCAGCGGTGTGTGACAGGCCCCAACCCCTCAGGCATCATCCAGAGAAGCTCCCCAATGCCCAGTAAAACAGAGATTCTGGGCTCAGTGCTCAAAGGGGACCTCTTATGCGGAGCTGACAGTCGATTCCGGGCCGTAGGTCGGGAGCGCGAAGGACCGCCATGAAATGTCGTGCTGCTGCCATTTTAAAGTCAGGCACACGTGGGGAGTCGAAAGCCGGCCGATTTAACCAAGCGCATGAATTACCGCTGGTGCCCCCAGGCCATCCCGTACTTGCCGCGCATTCCGCTGATCCATCGGGGGTCCCGCATCCTCACAGCCGCCGTAGGACCAGGAAGGGCTCCGATCGCCGTTACGGACGCGCCGCCATGTTGATCCGGCGCGCCCCTCACTGTCCTGACGGCGAAGGCCAACGGAGCTGATCCGACGGTGATCAGCGCACGCCGATACACACCGCCGATGCCTCACAGCATTACACGCCAGCAGCCTTCATTTGCGATGGGCGCAAGTTGCCGCAGCCGCTTCTATCCCGTCCGAGACAGCGCGTGCACCGGGAGCCGTGACGGATTAAGTCCGGTCGGCCATCTTGCCCGGCCACGCCCCCTAAATAAATTTTATTTCTTAACTATAATGTCTTAGAAACCTTTGTTTTTTTCATTGAATTTCTACCATTTTTTAATGTCCTTTCCTAACTTTAATGTCCCTATAACCTTTGTTTTTTAAAGTGAATTTCTAAGGTTTTTCCATTTTATTTCCTAATTGTAACCTGTAACTTTTGAGAGTGAGAGTATGGGTGAGTGCATGAGTGTCTCAGTAGGTCTGTGAGTGGGTGTGAGAGTGTCTCAGTGGGTTTGTCAGTAGGCATGTATAGGAAGCTGGCTCTGTATATACTATACCAAAATGAGGTATAGTGTGCACAGAGTTCAGTGGGACCCCAAAGGTAGGTTAAAGTAGATACCACCTTACTCTCTATTTATGGTAGTGTGGGTGAGAAATAAGGCTTTATCAGAGGGTAGTGTTTAGCATTTGTTGTACACATTCAGGCAGAAAAATTATGTCACACACTCAAAGACTGAACTCAGACCAATTTGTTTGTATAAATGTTTTAATTTAGTTATATTTATTTTCTAGAACCAAGCAAGCCTGGTAAAGGTAAGGGTAAATTTTTGAAGGAAGGCTGAATATTACAAGCAAGCTGAATGAAAATTACTTTGTTACAGGTTTGTAAAGGCTTTCAATACTGTGGAAATTATGGTTAGATTACTTTTGATTACTTTTCAGATTACTTTATGGATTACTTTTTCTACTCAGTGTGATATGCCTCGATATCACACTGGAACATTTCCTAGCAAAAAGGTAAGCACAGCAGTTTTTAGTTATTTGCAGTTTTTTCAAGTTCTCATACAAAACCAAGTCCACACAGAACACTTTTCAATGTATTCCTATAGAGAAAATGTGGTTATTGATTAACAGGTAAATACTTGGTTGTGGGAGTTGGTTTTCTGGGGTTAGCACCAGGGTTCCCCCAGGGTCAAGGATGCACTCTTGAAACACCCTCAGCGGCACTAGAACGGCCTGATGCAGAGTGCTGAGGCCCAATGTTATCCAATGGGGATGGGAGCCTCCGGTTGGTGGCTGCTCACAAGCAGGCCTCAAAGTTGTGGGAGCAAAGCTCCTGGTGTTAGGCACAGGGCAAAGGGGATCCAAGTTAGCACCCAAAGTACACCTGCAGCTGCGCAGTGCTGTTTTGGCATCGGGAGCCCTGTTGATTTCAAAGAGGATTCTTCGGTTGCAACAAAGACTGCAGGCTCGGGGACGAAGATTTTCTGAAGGTGACCACCGGTTGGAGAGGTAAGTTGGGATGCTGGGACACAATCGGCTGGGCCACCCAAGGCTGTGGGATGTCGGGTGCAGGGGTGTCTTTAGGAGGCAGGTTTTCCCTTACCAGCTCCGGTCGTGGTCGGGGGGATCCTCCAGAAAGAGGCTGCAGGCTTTGCTTGGTGATTCAAGGCAGGTCAGAGATCACCAGATCTCAGGTCAGGATCGCCGGGGAGACCTCCTTGTGGTGTTGGGCCACTCGGACTCGGGCCATAGGCATCAGGTGCAGAGTGGTGCACACTCAGATTTGGCCGGAGCCAGAGTCTGTGACTGAGCAAATCTGGTGCTCACGCCAGACACAGTCTTTCTTTTGGAAGGCAGGGCAGGTCCTTGGGGTTCTTGAGGTTGCTGGCTGCAGGACACACCAGGATTTTGTTGGGGCAGGTTTGAGGTGGGGACAGGTCGGCAGGGCTGGGGCCAAGTCAGTGGGCTTCCTCCTCTTCTTAGTTTCAGCACGGCTCTTCGGTCCTTCTTCTTTTCTTATTGGTCAGTTCTTGTCTGAGGAGCCAAGGTTCAGGGTTGCCCCTAAATACTAGATTTAGGGGCGTTACAGATAGGTAAAAGTAGGGACCAAAGGGTCCCTTCCTTGGGTTGGGTCCAGCCCTAATTATGCCACCCTCCAGTGGGAGGGGGGCATATGCCTCACTCTGGTTGGCTGAGTCCCCCATCTGTAAGATGGCGGGGACTCAGAGTTGTGCTTCACCTCTCCTCCCCCACCTGAGGGGTGGGGTTGGCAAAGGTGGGTACACCTTCCTTCCTCACTTGGTTTTTCCGCTGATTCTCCCGCCCAAAGTGGGGGTCAGAACCGGTGGGTGCTAGTTGCTGGAAGCAGCAAAGGCCTGGGTTCGCTCACAAAGGCGGCAAGCCTTTGAAGTTTCCCCATCGTGGACCCTGCCCATCCTGGGGGAGGAGGCTTAGCACCTAGTCCCAGGATTTGCATTGTTGCAAGACCCCCGAGAGCACCCAGCTCTCGACCCAGGGGTCCAGAAACATGTCTGGTGGTGGCAGCTAGCGCCCACCCACTCAGCCTGCACACTAGTGTTAGGTTGTTTTTCAGGGGGCATCTCTAAGCTGCCCCCTGAGTGCATTTTTCATTAAATCCTACTTTGGCATCATTGTGGGTTTAATGTGCTGAAAGGTTTGATACCAAACTTCCTAGTTTTCAGTAAAGCCATTGTGATGGTGTGGAGTTCGTAATGACAAACTCCCATCACCATATACTCTGAATGGCAGTACAGCACTTACAATGTCTAAGAATTGGCTTAGACACTGTAGGGGTACAGGGTTCATGCATCTGTACCCTCACCACTGGTATAGTGCACCCAGCTAGAGGGGTTGCTGACCTATGCCAGGGCAGTGGGTTGTTGGCTTGGCACACAGGAATGTGTGCCATGTCGACTCTTCACCATGTTCTGCACCAAAACACTCAGTCTGCAATGGCAGTGTGTGTGAGTAAAGGTACAGGGCCTCTAAGAATGGCACAATAAGTGCTGCAGCCCTTAGAGGTTTTCCCTGGCCACAGTGCCTTTGGTACCCATGGTACCTTTTACAAGGGACTAACATGTGGCCAGAGAGGTGCCAATTAGGGGTAGAAGGTACAGTTTTGGGAAAGAACACCGGCCCTTGGAATCTGATTGGCAGGGATCCAGGGCACATCAAGTCAAAGTGGGGGGGGGGGGTTACTGCAACAGATACCCAGCCTCCTACAGCATGTGTGAGTGTCTCAGTGGATTAGCGAGTGCCTCCATGAGTGTGTGAGTGGGTGCATGAGACTAAGTGGGTGTTATGTCTGTGAACAGGTACATGAGTCTCTGTGTAGGCCTGTGAGTGAGTAGATGAGTATCTGAGTGGGCCTCTGAGTGAGTGCATGAGTCCCTGGGTCTGTGAGTGGGTCTGTGAGTCTGTGAGTGGGTATATGAGTCTCTGTGAGTGGTTGTGTGAGTCTCTTAGTGGGTGTGTGAGTGTCTAAATTGGTCTGTTAGTGATGTGTGAGTGTCTCATTGCTCTCTGTTTTACCCCCTTCTGCTTTCTTTTGACTTTTCTGCTTGTTTTTCTGCTCTATGTTGTGCCTTTTCTGCTATTTTTTCTGTCTTTTGTTTTCCCTTTTTCTGCTTTTTTCTCCCTCTAAAATGGGAGACGTTGGCAGCTGTAATTTCAAAGGGGGAGGGGCTGCATGGCCTCCCTCTCCGGGCTGAATTTGGACCCAGAGACCCCATCTCCTGGGGCCCAGCCATGTGTCCTTGGGTGCCCTGGTCCCAACCATGGCACCCAAAGTGCAGGATGGAGACACAGGGGGAGCCTCAAGGCCCACGCGGTCCCAGTCGGCTCCCCGCCTCCTGCAGGAGCCGGAATTGCTGCTGCACACAGGGAGCTACTGGTAATGCAGCTCCCTGTGTGCAGAATCAATAGTTTCAGCTCTTTCCCTGCCCGCATGTCTGTGGGCAGGGAAAGAGATTAAACCTCCACTTTCAGCAAGTGGGAGCATTTTGACAGCTCCCATTTGCTGGAAGTGGAGCGTTGGCATTTGCTTGGCGGGAGCTGTCAGCTCCCGTCATGCAAAAGTAAACAGCTATGTCACGGGGGTGGGCACCCAGGGACATAGCAGGAGCCGATCATGGGGTGGGTGGCCGTCCCCAGGGCCATTAAAGGTTCCAGGAGGGGGGAAACACGGCCCACCTCCTTTCCTTTTCACAGGCCGGCCTCGGGGAGGTTGCCCACTGTGGTATGTGAAAATACAATTATGGAGAAAATTGCGGCTCCCATGAGGGAACACTTTTGCTTTATAGAACTGTGATAACCATAATGCAAAGCATGCAGACGCTCGTATGGGTGGGACTATATAAATCCACTGTGAGTGTGATGGAAAAGATTGCTGCCTTCTCTCCAGACAAGCCGACACCAGTGATAAAGGGCGGGACAACGCCCGAAACGCGTTTGGTAATATTGGCATAACTGAAGCAGGAACAAGCGATGTTGTTACCCTGCATGACCCGCAAAATAAAAGGAAGAAAAACACGACCGTGTGTGGCGCCTTCAATTGTGGGTGCTTTTCGTTTGGATATATTGGCGGCCTACCCAGGTTGCGAGGGCGCCCCGCTGCTGATGGCGCGGCTCCAGCGCCTTGATTGCATCGGCGCATTCGGAACGGCGTATCCGTTTTGCTTGGACTTGAATGTTGCAGAGCGACGACATTGTTTGTGGACAGCTGCCCACTGTGGTATGTGAAAATACAATTATGGAGAAAATGACGGCTCCTATGAGGGAACACTTTTGCTTTAAAGAACTGTGATAACCATAATGCAAAGCGTGCAGACGCTCGTATGGGCGGGACTATATAAATCCACTGTGAGTGTGATGGAAATGACTGCTGCCTTCTCTCCAGACAAGCCGACACCAGTGATAAAGGGCGAGACAACACCCGAAACGCGTTTGGTAATATTGGCATAACTGAAGCTGGAACAAGCGATGTTGTGACCCTGCATGTCCCGCAAAATAAAAGGAGGAAAAACACGACCGTGTGTGGCACCTTCAATTGTGGGTGCTTTTCGTTTGGATATATATATATATATATATATACATATATATATATATATTCACTGAAAAAAACAAAGGTTACAGAGACGTTATAGTTAGGCTCAGATTTCACTCTTAAAAAAACAGTGCTTATGACCTTGCATATCACATCCCTCATGACATGCTCAATGACAGATCGTCAGTAACATCACTTATGACATCACTAGTGACATCTCAAATGACATCACTCATGACATCATCCACAGAACCACTCACACATCCACTCACTCGCTCATGCTACGTCATACATCCACTCAAACACCCACACAACCCCACTCATGTACTCATTCACAGACACATACAAATACTTATAAAAATACTCATTTACCCATAGAGCCCCTCACACACCCACTCACTCACTCATAGAGCCTGATCATACAACCAGTTACTCACCCATACAGCCATTCACACAGCCACACACTCAACCATACAGCTACTGACAGTCCCAGTAATTCACTTATACAGCCACTCATGCACCTACTCACTCACCCATACAGCCTCAACAGAGCCACTCACTCACCTATACAACCACTTACATACCCATCCACACATCCATACAACCACTCTCACAGCCACTCACTCTTCCATACAGCCACTCACCAGCTCACTTAACCAAACACTCACTCAAACAGCCACTCAGACACCCACTCACTCACCCATACTGTCACTGCCACACCAACTCACCCGCCCATACAGCCACTCACACTGCCACTCACTCTCCCACTCATAGACCACTAATAGACCTACTCACTCATCAATACAGCCACTCACTCAGTCACTAAGTCATCCACACAGCTACTCAGATACCCACATATAGACCCATACAGACACTCACACACCTGTACAGTCACTCAGACATGCACTCACACACGGATACACACAGTTCCACACATAAACTATGTTGAAAAAAGGAAACACTCATCAGTAGTACATAATGTATACTAATTTAACTTTTGTGGTACCTTAGTGTATACGTTTAACACACAAAAGCTTTTAGAAAACACTCACAATCACTGGATGATGTTATTTGAGATGTCATCAGTAATGTCACTGACCATGTCATGAGTGTTGTAATATGTGAAGTCATTGCAGTGATGTATGTTATATTTAGCTCGGGTAACTATAACTGCTGGATTTCACTGGTTTTGTATAAGTAAAATCTGAGCCTAACTATAACGTCCCTGTAACCTTTGTGTTTTTTCAGTGGAAAAAAAATATTTATCTATATGTATATATATATATATATATATATATATATATATATATATATATATATATATATATATATATATATATATATATATATATATATATATATATATATATATATATATATATATATATATATATATGTATATATAGGTTTCACTTACCAGCTTCTTGAGCCCACACTCCATGTAAAGGCATGTGTGGTAAAGGTATCTGCTTGGTAAAGGTTTGCTTGGTAAAGGCAGGGCGTGGTAAAGCCACTTTGTAAATGCATGCGTAGTAATGTCATACAACCCACTTGAAAAGGGCACAGGACTAACCGTAACGCACATGTCCACAAAAGCAGGAAAAAAATACCTTAGTGTGCCAGGTGCAAGGGATGGAACAAAAGTGCGCTTGACTGGAACATTGAGGGCCAAGCAGAAAATAGAAAGTTCACACTTTGAGCTTTGACGATGACTAAAATGCAGGTGAAACTGAATGATTTATTGGTCAATACACTTGAGACATGAACCCAAGCGGGGGGTCAGGCACTAAAGCTTTCAGGCTGTACGACAGGTTGGCACGTAGTTTCACCACACTCCCTACACTCTGGTGGGAGCAGCATGACTGCACCAAATGTTTTGGGGACATGAGAGGAGCTTAGGCGTGGAGAAATTATGAAAATTGATCTCAGGCCTAGACAATGAATGGGTTAAATATACAAATGTGTCACCATATCAACTGGTCAATTTCTCCGGGCTCAAAATGTATATATACAAATTGTGTGTGCTAAGTCATAGCTTGGTGGAGACCAGGGAGAATTTAGCCTTGCAGTGGCAAATAGCATTAAATAATTTAATGAACCAAATGAGGCAGGTTGTTTCTAGCTCCCTGGACACGAGGAGAGCTGTCCCACTGGGAGCACCACAACACACATCCATACCTATCACATTAGGCCACCAAACAGACGAAAGGTTGTTATTTACTAAGACAGGCACGTGGTGCAAAGCGATGCAAAGCATTGCGTTGATATATAGTTACCATTATACAAGCCTGCAGATTTAGCGCATAATTGTGCGCCAGTGCGCAATGAGCCGCTCACCCCAAGTAAGTAACCCCGAAGTTTCTAAAGCGGACTACAGACCTTGTCAGAAGATCAAAACTGTCTTCAGGGTGAAGTCACTTTTAAATCTGGTATTTTTAATTATATGATGTGAAGTTGGCTGCTGACGGATGTGTCTAGGTAGTTTGCGGAGGGGAAAGTCACAAAACATTTTGTAGTATATAAAACAGATATCAAATATATTTCTACTTATTTTGTCCAGGAATTATACGTATAACAATAGTGTTAATAATAAAAAAAAAGTGTTAGCCCATTACTATTTTTTACCATTGTCCATAGAATGTTAATTTGCAAGTACATTACTTTACTCTTTTCCTCAATTACTGAGTGGGCGTTCCCTATGCCTAAACCTGGCTGCTGTGGTATCGCTGGTTGTTCATATAAAGGCGCCATTCGTGATGCGTGCGTTCCAGAGCTCGTGCACAATCACCTCAGCCCGTAAAGGGCATCCATTCATTGCGGTCATGCTCAACGGAAATGCATTAGAACTTCCGGGACAGCTTCCAACCAGGGTCACTCTTCATTGCCTGTTATCATAGTCAATCGTTCCCGGAGAAACGTGCACACTCTGTCTAGGTCTGTTGCCCCCCTTTTGGTAATCCCCCAAAAATTACAGTTTTGCTGAGTTACCCTGTTGTGCTAAAACACATTTCTACATTCAGGGGGGAGGGTGGCTATTATTGGTGCAGCAAGTGCAGTAGCACCAGAGTCCTTAGGACTGACAATTGCTGAATTTTCCCACCCCAGCAGCAGTCAAGGGGTCCATTTTCCTTGCTTGCACCAGAGCCCATTGCCTCCTTGCTACGCTGCTCTCTGGGTGTATTTCATTAACGTTGTAACTAGAATGGATGGGGGGGTTGAAGCATCCTTCTTGTACGGAAGATGTTGTAAATATTCAATATTTCATGCTCTGAAAGAGTGAAGTGACTTCTAATCAAAGAAAATCCGCAAGGTTAACGAAAAAAAAATAAGCAAGGTTAACGGAACAGAACTGCAAGGTTACAGCCATTCCCGACTCCCAGATTAGATATTTTACATCGAGGACCCCCCCCCCCCCCCCCCCGCAGCCCCCGCCCCACCCGCTTCTTTGTAAGCACGCCCTTTGACACCGGCACGCCCTTGCAGCTGTGCAGGATGTTGTGCTGTCTCTCTTGCAAATAAGCCCGATGCTGGTCGTGTTTCCTTACCTTTCTACGGTCTGGTAAGGAAATGAAACGAAACTGAGTGCTCTCACAAAACAAGCACTGGCAAAGGCAATACGGCTCGCTTTAGTATGTCAACGCATACAAACATACACAGATGATGTTTGGTTGTGATAGCAAATTGAGGCGGCCATCCGATGAATGTTGCCACAATGCACCCCCACCCTCAATTGACATAATCAGTGACACGAATATTCTAGAACTACTATTGTTGCCGATTGATACAGGTGTAGAACGGCGCAAAGAGAACTTTTTTTATCTACACTCTGTGGCCTCTTTACGAGCAGGCAGAAGTGTTTGGGATTAATACGTTTCTACGAGTTCCAGCCAAGTCCAGGCACACGTAGGGCAGCTACACATCACATCACATCACCAGAATGAGTGAATTAAAAGAAAAAACACATGGAACGTTCCTTGTTGAAGTTTGGAGTCTTTCCTATCTCAAGTGATAGCCACACCCATACAAATGGGGTATCATTTCAATGGGTGAAGTGTGGAAACACATACAATAGAACATTTGTGCATATCAACTGACTGGTTCTCCGATTTTTACTTCCACATGTAAACGAATGTGCAAGAAAACACATTTTGCAAAACGTCCTCTGAATCTCAATAATTGGGGAGAGGATGTGTTCTGAGGGCTAGACTGCCGACTTTGGAGCTGTGAAACCAAGGTTCGAGCCTCGGGGTCGACTTCACATCCTGTGATTCTTGGCAAATCACTTAGGGCCAGATGTAGGTAACATACTATTTACCGATTCATAAATACAGAATTTTACCGATTCGGTATTTAAGAATCGGTAAATAGTATGTAGGTAAAAAATCGGTAAATTTTACCGATTCGGAAAGATTCGGTATTACTGATTCGGTATTTACCGAATCGGTAATGAGGCATACCTTCCCATTGATTCCTATTGGCCCGGAGGCCCATAGGAATCAATGGGAAGCCATTCACCATTACCGATTCGGTAAATACCGAATCGGTAATTGGGGGAGCATATTAAAGGGTGGCAGGGTGTCACATTGACACCCTGTTGCACCCCTGAATCGTGCATGTGTGCACATGTGGCGAACATACATGCCCTAAGGGCATGTCAAAACAGCAAAAAATAGATTTTTGAAAGGTATTCGATATTTATCACCAACCTGTATTTGGTGGTAAATACCGAATCCTGAATACAATAAAACACTCACTTGAGTGCTCCCTACATATGATTTAAGGATTCGGCAATTTACCGAATCTGTATTTTACCGATTCGGTATTTTACCGATCCATTACCGATTCGGTAAATTACCGAATCCTTAAATTATGCCTCCTACATCTCAAATGCCTAAATACCGGTCGGTAACGGGATATTTACCGAATTTCGGCCGTTACCGACCGGTATTTAGCTACCTACATATGGCCCTTAATCTCCCCGTGCCTACAGAAAAAATGAATATGTCCGTTGTGTAATGTAACTTGTGCGCATGTAAAGCGCTCCAATACCTTCGGGTCGAGTTTGCGCTGTATAAATCTGCAAAAAAAAAAAAAAAATTTAGCAAAGCCAAATTCAGAGGATTTAAAATAGCTACTATTCCTAAACTCATGATCTTGGGCACATTTAAAAAATGCAAAGGTTTACTTTATACCCATTTTTTATTCATTAGGTGTTACCATTTGTATTGATGCATTGTCGATACACAATAAAAAATTATTTTATGCTGCAGCTCAGCTGATGGCTCTAGGTATCGTGTTTTTGGCAACCAACACTCTAAATCCCTGCGGCCAGGAGACTCTGACAAACATAATGGTAAGTAAGTTTTGTAAAAATTACAGATGAGCATAACCTCACCTATTTCTACTTTTTCTACTCATTGTCGTTACATTTTGATTTTATGATTAATTTATTTTGGAAAGCCATATGTGATCTACGCAAATGATGCCTTGATGAATTCAGAATCTAGTCTATTTAGCAATAATATAGAGCTTTTTGGGCTCACCTATGGATGATACCTGTATTCACCACAAAATGCAAGTCAGCAGGAACCACGAAAATAGGAAAAATTGATTACTACTTAAAAAATGACAAAAACTGTGGTCTTTTTTTAACACCTCTGCCTGCTTCCTAAAGCTGGGAAGAAGGGTGATGTTAGCCCATCAGGTGCCAGTCTTATGAAACACACATACGTTCTTGCATAGCACATTGTTCCATTTCAAAGAAAATTACATTTTGCTTATTTTTGGCTATTTTCTCAGTTTCCTCAAGGGGGAATCCACAAGCCATGGGAACCTTAGAATCACCAACATATGGAAAAAAAAAACACAGGGTGCAATTTTTCCTGCACAAGCTGAGAGGTAACAAATGAAGACTTAAGCGCAAATTGCCCCAAACATCAACAATTGACTCAGCACTTAAGGGGTAGACAAGAAGGCAGAGTTGACACCTGTTGTGCCAGGGGAGCAGGCGCGCAACACCCATTGGGCTGAAATGGCATACCCCCATTGTCTGCCATAGCCGGGGCTGTGGAGTACACAGGCAGTTCTTGGACTGTCCAGGACTGGGCAGGGGCTGATGTCTAGACCTCCTCCAAAGTATTCTGCAGGTCTTCAAAAGACCATTTACCAGTCCATGAGCCTCTGTGTGCTTTAAGTTCTTACGCCCTCCCTGATGCCCACGCTCTTGTTATGGGCTGTTGCTGCCAGAGTTGGAGACAGAATGAACAATACAGTGTAGGCAAGCAGCACATTCATAGGGATTGCTGAGCCAGAGCCCAGCAAATGTTCTAGTTTGACTCTAAGCTTCAAAAAATAGGAACTGGGCCCTCTGTGTGGTATACAATTTGTCATTTAAAATGTGCTAAAGACCCACATTTCAAAAAGTACATTTCTTTAACTTGGAAGTCTTTCACTTCTGTTCACTTGTATGACTTTCTGCAGACTGCAACATTTATTAGAAGCCACAGCTCCTAAACGTAAACTTTGAAACATTCATGCCTGCGATGACGATGCTATTAGCAGCGCCTCTGGAATTATGCGAATTCTGGGACTGCAGCATTTTTCATATAATAATGGCTTTACAGCATTTGCCACATAATCCTTTGTCTGCTGCATAATCTGTAGATTTCAACAAAAAGAAAATAGTTTCTAGCTCAAACAGATCAAAAGTTACTAAAAACATGGCGATACATGATCCTGCGCTCTGTAAGGCCCGTCGAAAAGGGTAAGTAGTCATATTTTAGTCGCTGGTGGTTGTATTCAGGTGTTACATTGGTACTATTAAGGTGAAATATTTCCAGAGACAGTGTTACCATGTGTAAAATTACAAAATAATGAAGTAATACTATCACAAAATGCACCCTATTAGGCCGCATAATTGGCCTTTTCTTACCTCATAATTTAATCAAAACTGCTGCATAATTTGGTCCTCCTCTGCCACACAATTCCAGTGGCTCTGGCTATTACTGAACCGAGAGGCAAGTCAGCTGTCATGTGAACCCTGTTTACATTTTTATTATAGAATATGAGCAACATTATAAAGTCTCTTGAAACAAAAAAAAAGTGGAGTTTTTGCTGAGGACACATCATCAAGTGAGGTTCTCTAAAGGTACTCTGAAAAGGACAATAAAAGAAAAACGCTTGATTTTGATGCAATTTTTACTGGTGTATTGGGTGGGAAGTAGCCTTAACTACTCCGCTTAAACTACGTGAAGCTGAACCATGCAGACGGTACCAAGCATGTCTAAACCATGAATATGTCTTTACCATGCATATGCATGGTTTAGACGTTAGTGGTTGTTAGCGATCTAGACTTTGAGCGGAGAGTTGGAGGTGTTGCAGACTGGGCGGAGGGTCGGAGGTGAATTTCTGGAATGGCTTGGTGAGTACGATTTCTCTATTTTATTGTTATTTATTCTTTTTTATTTTATTTTCTCAGGGGTTTTAGGCTTCAGGGCGGGGGGCTGGGGAGTTTTTTAAGTCTGGGGTCAAGGTTTTAGGGCTCAGGAAAGGGGGGTCGGGGTCGATTTAAAGGCTGGGGTTACAGTTTTAGGGCTCAGGATGGGGGCTTGGGTGTTTATTAAATCTGGGGTCAAGGTTGTAGGGCCCAGGGCAGGGGTGTCTGAGTGGATTTTCAAGGCTTGGGCCGGGTTTTAGGGCTCAGGGCACGGGGGCTGGGGTGTTATTAGGGCAGGCGGCTGGGCTGTTTTTAGGGCAGGAGTCAGGGTAGAAATCGGGGAAGGTGGCTGGATTTTTAGGACTCAGGGCGTGGGCTAGGGCATAATCTTAACCACACATATGCCTTTACCAATTATGCCATTCCAACAAAATTCATTGTAAAGGCATGCGTGGTAAAGGCATGCGTGCCTAAGATGAAGTCGTTGTTAAGACCGTTTTGTTGAGTCATACGTGGTTGGGGATTACGTGATTCAGACATACAACCATATTGGATTCCTGCTAACCAGTTTCCCAGTACCAGTGTTCTTTCCTTAAAACTGTACCACAATTGGCACAACTTCAGCAACCCCTATAAGTCCCTAGTAAATGGTCCCCCTGGTACGTAGGGCATTAGGACTGAAGAGGGTCCACCAGGGCTGCAGCACAAATTGTGCCACCCTAGGGACCCCTCATCAAGACCATGCAAACTGCCATTGCAGGCTGCATGTCTTGGTGCAGAGAAAACTGAAGAGTAGACATGGCACACATCCCTGTGTGCCATTCCCCCCTACATTGCATGAGGTATGAATAAGTCACTCCTACTGCAGGCCTTACATCCCTAAGGCAGAGTGCACTATATCCTATTTGTGGACATATCTACCCAATATTGTAAGTGCACAGAAAAGCCATAGAGAGTACATGGGCCAGATACTTGTCATTACGACTTTCCTAGCTCCATGATGGCTTCACTGTACCCCAAGATGTTTGGTCTTAATAAATCCTCACTGATGTCAGAGTTGGAGTTATTAATAAATGCACAAAGGAGGCCCTTAGAGGGTCCCCTGAAAACCTGCCAAGCACTGGTGCGGCCTCTGACCAGCCTTAGCCAGCCTGCCACCACTAGACAAGTTTCTGACCTCATGGGCTGAAAGCCAGCGCACTCGGAGGCCAGAAACAAAGACTGCTTTGGGCAGTGGTGCCTCACACCTCCCCCAGGCCAGAATGGCCTTCCAAGGCAGGAAGCTTCAAAGGCAATGCTACCTTTGAAATGCTAGCCAGGCAGCTCCAGCTAATGGAGGATGCCACCCCCCTTTCCTGTTCCACATTTGGTGGGAGGACAGTCGGTACTCAGCCTGCCCGGCCTGGGTACCACCAAACCAGCTGTGCTCCTATGGTCCTGAGGCCCTTGCGACATGCTTGGACTTACCTTTAAGTCCCCCTTGTGCAGTGTGTTTTCAAGTGGCCCCTTTTATCATAGCGCAATAGCTACCAACGACCTCAGCAACCTGCTCCCGGCCGAATCCGGGACGCTCCCGGGAACCTGCTGTTGGAACTTTGGGACTGGCCTTGCCACTTACCTAAATCCTGAAAATGAACTTTGAGAGCCAACTGTATGATTTTATATGCATTTTCTTATTTCTTCACATTGATTACAATGGTGTGTAATTGCACACAAAAGAAATTTGTATTGCGAACTTTGAAAATTCATATCCTAAAACTGACTTTTTGTAGAATGAAGTTCTTGGTCTGAAAAATGACATAAAAATCGATGTTATTTTTATAAATTGGTCTTGGATTTATTTTTGAGTGCGTGTCTCAATTATTGCCTCTGTGAGCACAACAAATGCTTAGCACTACCCTTTGATAAGCCTAACTGCTCGCCCACACTACCACAAATAGAGGGTTAGTATTATCACATTTGCCTCTGTATGCCAATCTGGGTCTCACTGGACTCTCTGCAGAGGGTGCTTATTTTTCGTGCACTATATAGAAAGCCGTCTCAACAGGTAAATCAAGCAGGGGGACTAGTAAAACAGTGTATCAATCACATAGCACAGGAAGGAAACAAGGGAGACCGAAGGAGGGTGAGAAGATTGTTATTTGCATATAGAGGCACAGAATTACAACTAAATTGCAGTTACCATAACAATCAGCTGTGCACTGAAAGTGTTGTGGTGAATAAACGGCGCAGTGACACAAGTGATTAAGGAACTGTTTAACCAGTCCCCCCGCATGATTTACCTGTTGAGACATTGTTCTATTGTTACAATAATTACCCAGTCTCAACTGGGTTAACGGGTTTACTCCTGTTCTCTTTCTGTCGTATATAGAAAGCCAGCCAACCTATAGCAGAACACATTTTGTCTAGCAGGTAAATCGTGTTTGATACCAGTTTTCTTGGTTTCAAGTGCACAATTTAGCCACTAGATAAAGAGGAAAGGGCTTGGTGACTGTTATAAGGGTATGGATGGCAGAAGCCACATGAAGTCTTGGCTCAAAGTCCCTAGAGGGCATCCGGCTTTGGCATCCGTCTCTGGCCTGCAATGGCTCTCCCACCTCTAGAAAAGTAACTTTCCGCATGTCCCAAAGCATGACATTTGGTGCAGGATCAGCTTCGATAATCAAAGTTCAAATTACACCTAAATCCCCAATTGCCAAATGACAAAGGCATGGTGAATTACTTAGAGTATCTAGGGATAAAGCATCCTGTATCCACACAGCTCACACTACACTCACACAGGTTCACTAGTCATCCCGCCCTCAAATGGGCTCACCTTTTACTCTCCCGATCCACTCACAAGAGCACCCTGGTCACTAAGTTCTCACATGGGCACCTCACTCACCAGGGCCGGCTTTAGCGCTGGTGGCGCCCAGTACGACAATGTTAGTTGGCGCCCCCCAGTGACCACCTCCACCACGGGTATCTCTCACTAGCACCCTTTAACAGTGACCAAGTCTCCATAACCACTCTCTTAGATTAATTGAATTAGTTATATAGCGCCACTCATACCAGTAAAGGGTGTCAGAGCTCTTTGCATCACACACATTACACAGAAACAATTAAACAAAGGTTTGTAAATGAGCTTTTAGGAACTGTTACATAAGCCAAAGGACTAAAAGTGTAGGAGTCACATGTCATCCATACTGGTAGGCCATATAATTTAGGAGTGCTTGGTGTGGAGAAGCACAAACTCAGAGTCGAAAAAGAAACAGCATAGTTGTGAGTTTTCTAAAAAGAATCGATTTCTACCAAAAGTAACCCATTTTGCAACATCAATTTATGCTCTAATGAATACTTTGCTGTGTATGCAGCTCTATGATGACAGTTAATACCTCATTGTGCTATATTAGGACTTTAAGTTATCAATTGCAAGGAACAAAATGATGTCTCTTTTAAAAGCAGTAACCTGCTGACCTATTTACATTATATGCACTCTTTAATCTACATGGTACATGTTTTTTGCAGCAGGCATATTAACCCTCTGCACTACCTACACAACAATCAAAACACCAACTATACAAAACTCCAATCTATCTCCACTAAGAACATTAATTACAAGTGTTAACTTTACATTTTTGTGAGGCCTGGTAATTGCCGAAGGAAAGGAACACGGCAGCAGGCGCTTTAAAAACATAATAAACTTGAAAGCACGGCGCCCCCAGGAAGCCAGCACCTGGTGCGGTGGCACCGGTCGCACCGCCTTAAAGCCGGCCCTGTCACTCACACCTCTCACCCTGCACTTAAATAGGCATTCCTTTAACCCTGCACACACACTGCTCACCCTGCACTCACTCCACTCATCGTTACTCAGCACTTACACACCACACTTGTACCACAGCCCACATTAAACTACCCAACACCTGTGAACATGCACACATGCCTCCAAATGCATCCATAGACTACCTGATCATCCTGCAGTATGAGATGCCAATTCAGTTCCATCTGTAACTACAGGTCCAGTGCAAGAGGAGGGAATCTACTACGGCTGTGTGATGATATGGGGAATGAGATTCAACTGAGGCTGGTTTGGGAGGCAGGATCAGTCTTAGGTTGTGGGGATTAGCCATGAGGAAGTGGTGAAAGCAGCCAAAGGCAGCAGGGGAGAGAGCACCACAACAGGCTAAAGATGAAACACTGCAACTGAGGCAGTAGTGGGGGTTGACTGGGACTGCAGGCCAAGGGTGTGGTGCAGCCGGTGTGCAGAAAGGTGGTGGGATCACCTGCGGCCAGACTTGCTGTTTTTGCAGGTTCTGAATCCACGATCTAGATCAGAGGCCTGTTGGCCTGCATTGCAGTAGCACTCTGCACGGGCTGGTACTTAGGCTGCAGCTGTTGTGTGAGATGGGGGCAGGCCATGGGCAACAGGTGAAGTTGGCAGAGTGAACTAAGGCTGTAGATTGGTGTAAGAGGAGGGGCTGGCATGAGGCTGTTGTGACAGGACCACAGGCTAAGGCTACAGTGAGCAGCACTTCTGGAGTGCCAGGAGAGTTGGACAAAACAAAAGTTTTTGTTCTGAATGTCACGAATGCAAATGGAGAAGAAAAACCAAACAGACTCAGATGCCACTGCATTATCATGGTGGATATAGCAACCATTTTGGATGGGGGAAATCCCTTATTTGGAAGCTCTTTTCACCAATCCCAGGGTCGGATTGGTAACGCCCCGAGGGGCCGGTGTCTAGTTGCAGCTGTGGGCTGCTTTTTTGAGCAGTCTGGGGGGCTGATTTGGGTGGTTTATTCGTTGTTCGGATACCACCAGCGGCCCAGTGGGTGCCTGAGTGGCCTTTCTGGAGGCAGATGGGCATCCATTACCTCCCTTTTATCAAAGGGCAGAGGTGTCACTCCCTTTCTCTCGCTGGGCCGGCCCATTAATGTATGTATATTGAGCGGGGGCATGGGGCCTGAGCAGAAGTTGCCTCTCTTGTTTTCAGGTGTATTTCACCAGTATAAACTACTCCGTGCCCCCCCCCCTTTTTTTAAATAACATTTCACCAAATCAGTGTTTTGCGAAAGGCAATATGCAAATGTGGGCCACTTTTTTTAGCGTGCCCGGGCCTATTTTTAATCCCAATCCAACCCTGACTAATACGTCTACCAATTAAACTGGAGCTTTCTCACAGAGCAGAGCAATATTCGTAGCCAGTTATATTACATCGTTGTGGAGGGTCTTTTTCTTGCACACTGCCACATTATTGTGTTTTAATGGGGCAGCCATTTAGGGAGAGAAATACCACTCAGGCATCAATAGGAGTGCACTCTTTCTCAACAGCACCGCACAAGTTCTGCCCAATCGAATGCTGTAATCAAGGTAAACATTGTGGGTGGAGCCAAAGTCTCTCTGACAGTTATGTTTCATTCAAGCTTTTATTCTGTTGATCACAAAATGTATGGCGACAGCTGTACTGTCAAGCCAGACTTAAAAAGTGCATCTCAGAAGTATTGAAACACATCCAGTAAGGTGCTTAAAACACACATGGTAGCACTATACATTAATTTAAGTACATTAACAATTCAAGAATCACAAATGGATTTATGGCATGTGATGTGTACTGGTGATTATCCAAAGGTAGTGAGGTGGGTTTTATAACAGTATTAGTTTCATTCAAAACATTCTGTTTTCATTTGATTCCTTTAATGTCTTTAGTGCCAAGACTCTTGCACCGTTCATGGCTGCACTCATTGTGCCCTTGACTCCCTTTGAAAACGGAATATTAAGTGAATGACGCTGACTACATAGATGTATGTAGCTTACAGTGTATAGTCAGATTCAGTTCAGGGGGCATGGGGCAAGCAGGAGCTACTGGGCCTCAGCTGTAGGGGCAGGGGTAGTTTGCCGCGGATGACCAAGAGACTGACCTATTGTGGCTTTACAAGGAGGGCCACGTACAACCCCTTCAGCAATTGACTCTCAGTGGTAGCATTTTGGAGCAGTCATACGCTTCTCAGGGCGGTAGTGTAGGCATATGGAAACTCAGACCACTCAGCAGAGCAATATCAGTTTGCCCAAACCACTGCTTTATTTAGATAAGAAACATACTTTAAAAGACAAACTTAAAACAGTATACTGCTGTATGTACAATAATCTGCACTGCCACTTGCCCTAATGCATACTGTCTTTACTATCTTCCTCTTCTCTCTTTTACATGAGTCCCTCCTCTTGTGAGTCTAGGCAGGTCCACGTTAGGTTCGTTTTGTGAGACATTAATCAAGGCTCAGGTGCAGTTACCCCAGTTCGATTATGGTTGTGCTCAGTTCAGTACAGTCTCCTAGATACAGTCTAACCACAATGAAGGTCTCAATCTTGCTTGCTTCTCGGATGAAACAGCATGGTTGCTGGAGTGGCCGTCGATCTAAGTAGACAACAGCAGGATGGGGCAGCCAGAGCCGCACCCATGAGTCCTCCTGTGAATGAAGGTGATGGGAGTCAGTGAGGGCACATGGTAGGCATCAGAGTCCCATTTCTGGATCCCTGGGCAGCAACTTACACGGGTTTCACAGCAGCATGCTAGCAGTCTCGGAATGCACTTTGTCGATACTCCAGCGGTGACCTCCATGTAAACAAGTCTTGGCTTCGATGGCGACATCCACCACAAGCACAATTCTTGACTTCTGTGGCAATGTCAGCTCAAGGTTTTAGTTGATACATTCACCATGGGCACAGCTCTTGATTCATGCAGCAAGGTAAACCATGATTGTTCCTATTGCATAATGGCAAGCTTGGCTGTCTGCCTCCGATTCCCTCTTGGACCTGCACTTCTGGAGAGACTCTACTCACCCTCTTCAGACTTGCAGATCACTCTCTGCTGTCTTCTTTCTCCTGGGTGATGCTCCACACTAGACTCTGGTGGTTTGTGGCATTCCCTGGACAGTCACACCTCCTGCGACTTGACTAGCTCGTTCACTCTCTAAGCAGGCCGGCTCACCACCAGGCGCTCCAGGTCAGCGGTACAGCTCTTCCAGCAAGTAATGACTCCAGGTGATGTGCCGTCTCTTCTGGGAAGCTAGCTTTCACACAGACACCAGATCTGGTTGTACAGCAGTTCTCAGAGTATGCTGCGGAATACTCCCTTCCTTGGGGCAAGGATTTGGAACTGGAGCGACAAGGATGTAAGTAGCTCCCACTATTATGCAATCAATGCAGATAAGGAATGTTGATTCTCTGTATGCAATCTCAAAGCAGGTTTGAGGCAGTTCTTCTCTCAAAGTGTCCGCTCTAGGCTGTTCTCCAGACACAACTTTTGTGTAAAGTAATGCTCTTCACAGCAGGGTAGTCTCCAGTCTGGAGTGCCTACAACAGATGCACAAAGAGGCGTGAGGTATCCGCAACTGTCTTTTCACCAGCGATGCTTAATTTTGATCCGGATGAAGACAAAAGGCTAGCCTCACCTAAAAGATCTCTCACCCCAAACAACAGAGACAAGAGTGCCATCCCGGCCAGCTACCAAATGGCGGTACCATAGGAAAACTAATCAGCAGCTCCACTCGGCAGGAGCTGCTTAAGTGAATTTCTAAAGGATACTTGTCTCTTCCCTCTATTTTCAGGACTGACAATACAACTTTGCCATCTATGTTCCCTCTAGGCTGCGCGCGTGTGCGCACATGCAACCTTGCTTTTACAGCGCCCAGACACTCTGTGGAAGCACGCTCTCCCCTCAAGGAGCACAATACATAATAAAAGGGCAGCGTAAAAACACCCCTTTTAAGGCAGGCGGCGCACCAGGAGGCCAAGTAAATCAATTAAATGACAAAGGGGCTGCTTCCAGAGGCTCTTAGCAGACAGTGTGAAACAAAACATTTGTAAATGTGTTTCACAATGCAATGAGTGGGTGTGGATGCGTCATTACGCCAGTGCTGCTGACATTGGAACTGGGAGAACATTGCAGGTCCGGCTCAAGGGCAAGTATATTAAAGTTTAAAGAGCACCTGCTGCCTCGTTCCTGTTAATGTTAAGAAATCCCCAGTGATTGATGTTCTTACTGGAGTGAGATGGAGTCTTGTCTCGTGGAAGTTTTAACTCACTGTAGGGCAGCGCAGAGGGTTAATATGCCTGATGTAAAAGACGAGTACCATGCAAATCACAGAACTGTATTTATAAAGATAGCTCAGTGGGTTACTGCTTAAGTTAGAGAGACCTTTAGTTACTTGCAGTTTATAAGTTAAAATCCTAAAATAGAACAGCTTGCTATTAACTGTTAGCAAAGAGCTGCATGCAAACTGCAAGGTATACATTAGAGTGTTATGATTTTTTTCCCAGTCTTTCATTTTCGTAATGTTGCAAAATAGATATATTTGGGGACAAAACAATTGTAATTATTAAAGCGAACCCCCAGCCCTGGTATTACGTTTCAAATCCTGAGTTTGCACTTCTACACACCAAGCACTCTTAAATTATGCTGCCTTCCAGTATGGATGACTTGTAACTGGTACACCTTGTACTCTGTCTTATGTACCATTTCCTATACACATGATTGTTTGTCTCTGTGTAATGTGTGTGTGATGGAAAGTGCTCTTGACAACCTTCACTGATATGAGTGGCACTATGAAATTAAATGCATCAGAGAGTGGGTGGTTATGGAGGCTTGAGGAGCACTGGTAAAGGGTGGTAGTGAGGGAATCTGTGGCAGAGGTGGTAATTGGGGGGCGCCACAAACAGTGTCACACTAGGCACCATCAGCTATAAAACTGGCCCTGGAAACAGGTTCCAGTCTTGATACTCAAGCAAAGAGCTCCAATACATTCCAGTCATGGTTGCTCAAAAAACTGTTAAAAAAACCATTAAACTTTAATCTTAAAGAATAGCAAATACTTTTAAACCAATCCTCTTTATTTTTCATCACAAAGAATGCACCTTCAAATACATGAATTCAGTCTTCGCCACTGAAGCATGAGAGAAAAATGTTTTGCATCTGGCATTGAGCATGGCAAATTTCTACAGACTGGTTTCGGATTGGCAGAGAATGGGGATTGGAAAGTAAGAAAAGCAGGAAGGACAGAAATAATAGAGAGATGGAGTGGAAAGACGATTTGAGAGTGTGTGGAAGAGGGGAGATTTGAGTTTAGAGAGAAAAGGAAACATGTATGGAGAGAATGAGATATGGAAGTGAGATAGAAAGCAAGGAAGGAAGAGGAAAAGAAAGAAAGGGGAGTGAAACATAGAAAGAAAAGGAAAATGGTAGGGTAAGGATAAAACAAAGTAAAGGGGGTAGGTAGACAAAGAGGTGGCATACAAGAAGGTCGGAGCCGAGGAAGGAACAAGATGAGAGAGAAGCATAGTCAAGATATAGATTTGACAGTGTAAGGGTGGATTGAGCGATAA
The DNA here is from genome assembly GCF_964204655.1 of Triturus cristatus. Taxonomy (NCBI): domain Eukaryota; kingdom Metazoa; phylum Chordata; class Amphibia; order Caudata; family Salamandridae; genus Triturus; species Triturus cristatus. Next base: position 292,588,032 of record NC_140585.1, read on the forward strand.
CAGGGAGATTAAAAAGACTTTGTGGGAGAGAGAAGAATAGGACAGAGATTGAAGAGAGGAGAAAGAATAAGGGAAAAGAGGAGCAGAGCGGAAATAGAAAAAGAAAAGTAGGATTGTAAGGAAGAGCAAAGAGAGAAAATAAAGCTAAAAAAGGGAGGAAGGCGATAAGGACAAGCTAGAAGATCATGTGGAAGTGGACAGAGATAAGAAAAGGTGCGAGGCGGAGATAATAGTGGCACGGAGATAGCAATTAGAGAGGATTTATAGGTAGAATGATTAGGACACAAGATGCAGTGGCACCTATGCCCAGAGGTGCAAGGAGCCCTTTGCGCCCTGGTAATGGGTGTCTTTTAATACCAACCCAGAGGAGTGTGTGAGTGTTTGGGGGGTGTTCTTTTTTTACTGGTTTGCATTAGGGCCCATGGCACACTTCCTATGCCACCAATTTTGGTAGCTTGCACAAGTTTTTGCTTATCTTCAGTGTACGCAGCCTTAGCTGCAGTGCACAAAGCACCTATATTGCTTCACACAGAGAAAGGAAATTAGAGGGAACATTGTTTGCCACTGACTGTAAAAACAATCTCACCTACAGCTTTTGCACAAAAGATGGCTAGGGGCTTCCAAAATGGGACCTGCAGGCCTCCAATACTCTGGCTCACTCTTGCACGTATAGCACGGACTACACAAGCCACAAACACACATAATCCACTTGGGATGTTTGTACTAGAATCTATGTTACACATTGATGCAGAACTTTACACAAGAAGGGTTGGCAACACAGATAAAAGGTCTGGTCATGACTGTGGATTCACAAAACATGGTATGTTGCAACCACCACAGTACATGCTAAACCCATGACAGGGGTGGTAGTCCACTGTCAGCAATATGAGGGCATGCTTGGTGCACTCCTCTTGGCCACAAGACCGTTCCAGGACTTTGTTTGTGTCAGGTACAGGTGTAAGTCTCTGTTTCTGTTATAGTAGCGTAAGCCTAGAGCCAAAATTAAAAAACGGCACACACAAAAAGTCGCAGTTGAGCACTCAGAACATGGCACCATGACTGCACACCTCACAGAGAACATTCCCAGTACAACAGCATGTTTAGGCAATGTTATGTTTCTCCTAAACTGAATGGCTTATCTTATGGTCTTCTCACTACATGTATGTTTATATGCTATTTTGTGGGTACTAAACAAGTACATATTTGTTCCTCAATGGTGACTAGCTTGGAAGTTTTGTTTTCTTCTCTTCACAAGACAGATGAAATGGTATCAACGAAAGCTGACAGGAGCCAGTAAAGTGAACGACCCTTACCACTTTGTGTCTGCCTTGCTCAGGGGAGAACTGTCCTATGCCCTGGATAGCCTACCTACTCCCTGAAGAGCCGAGAGTGGCCAAAAGCCCTTGCCATGGGGCAGAAGATATTAATAAAGAGAGCTGGTAAGGGGCCTGCAGACCCAATTGTAGCGTTTACCCCAGCCTGGGTACCTAACAATGACAACGCCACACGCGGAGCTTAACATTACAACTCTTTATTCTGCTGTGTGCAACTGCAAAATCAACATTCTAAACCAAGCTTTTATTGTGTTCCGCTCTAACAATGACGTCATTTCTCTATGGAGTATGGTAGGAACCAAAAGAGTTCCGTCATAAAACATGCAAGACACTACGTCTCCCCCTCTGATAAATAAAAACGTACACGTTTTCTTTACAGATCAGTTTACATTGTACATACACTTAAATTTCTTCAATTAGTATTTTTGGCATTCTAATCATATGACCTGATCTGGTTACTGGAAGCTGAGAGCTGTTGTCTTCAGCATCAATGGTCTTCAAAGACATTGAAGAAATGACAAGAGTTAGGCTTTTCAAACTCAGTCTTCTGTTCATCATTTTGATCAGGAGACCGATGAGTTAAATGCCTAAAGTGAGAAAGTCTCTGTTTATAGACTTCACAGAATGCTGGGCAGTCACCCTATATCCCTTGGTGGATACCACACAAAAGGGTTCAATGCTATAGGGAGCATCATTCTTCCGACGGCGCATCTGCCGGGCGATCACGGTATATCCTTCATGGAACAGGAGGTTCTTTACCCGTCGCCTCTTGTCTGCATAGTTTTTCATTTTCTGCTGGTTACCCAAACTTTCATATGTGTGGTGCTTTCACTGCTTGCTCATTGGTTGGTCCATTGAGGTAACTTTCATGTTCAGGAGTGCTATGACAACCAAGTCACAGGAGTTTCCCCAGTGGTCGAATGTGGCGTTGAATGATAGACTCGTAGGGTAGAATTCAGGACTATTTTCAACTTGAGCCCTTCTAGAGTTGCGTGATGTACCATTTTCTTTAGTGTACTCATAAAAGGCTTAATGAGTCTGTTGGCCTCCGGCCACTGAGGTGTACTACTCTGATGCTTTAAGCTCAGATGCTGTAGGAAATCCATAAACTCCCGACTATTAAAGGGCTGGCTATTATCAGACTTCACAATGGCTGGAATGACCCAAGTTGCAAAGATGTTATCCAGTTTCACAATGACTCGTTCTTGCATAATAAATGAAAGATCTTCTATGAGCGGGAAATTAGAATACTCATCCAAGATTACCAGTAAATGATGCCCGTTATCAAGTGGACCAAAGAAATCAATGGATATTCTCTCCCATGCATGTTTAGGGAGTTCAGACATATTCAACATTTGCTGAGTCACATTTATAGATAGGCAGTTGCATAGATGACAATCCTTGACTTATTTTTTGACTCGTTCATCTAGGAATGAGAAACAAACTTGATCTCGAAGAGCTCTCTTTGTGGCAACTATACCATGATGACCTTTGTGAGCCATTTCAATCATTCTCTGTCGCAGACTCTCCAGAATTAGGATTCTCGACCCTCGTAGTGTGACTCCTTCCTAAGTTATAAACAGTTCATCTTTAACATTCTTGTATTTTTGATATTCAGTCTCATTGGGGAGAGGTCAAATGAGTCAGCTCCATGACTGATGTGCAATTATCTCTTTCAATTTAAGCATGTCACCATCATGACTTGTGGCAGTGATAATCTGGGTTAACGATATGGCAGCTGGTGTATTTGTTCTGACAATGAAATTGATATAGGCCTCAGTCATCTTGGATGACGTACCTTGACCTTGAATAGGAACTCCTAAAAAGTAGTCAGCAGGATTTTGATCCTTTCCTGGACGATGCAAAATGGTATAATTGTATTCTTGCATTCGTAACCCCCATCTTTCAAGGCAAGGAGGCATGTTGGCTTTTTGATTGCCAAATATAGATAGTAAAGCTTGATGATCAGTTACCAATGTGAAAGGTTTTCCACACAGCAACACATGGAAGTATTAACAAATCCATACCACAGCCAAACTCTCTTTCTCAGGTTGTGATACAGCACGCACTGTCTGGGATAAACTTCTACAGGCATATGCCTCAATATGCCTTTGTGCATTTGGATGTCCACTATGCTGTGCAAGAATAGCGCCTAACCCAACAGGCTATCATCAACAACAACTTCTGGATGAAGCTTTGGATTAAAGTAAGCCATTTCAGTAGCACTTTCGATGGCTTGTTTGATTTTCTTAAAGCTTCTCGCGCATTCTTGCCAACATTCAAATTATATATTTTTATTTGTCAACTCTCGTAATGGAGCACTTACAGTACAAAAGTCTTTTATGTATTGTGAACAGTAAATGGGCATGCCAAGAAATTACCGTAGCATAGAAACATCTTGTGGGGGATCAACGTTTCACAGTGCTTGTACGTTTGCAGAATCAGGTGTCATGCCCCATCTGAAAAAATATGGCCAAAGTCCTTCAACTTTGACTTGTGGAACCCACATTTGTCTGCATTTAATGTCAAACCTGCATCTATAAGTAAACGATAAACTTGTGTGAGAGCTTTATCAAGGTCCTTTTGGGTAGCTCAAAAATCAATGTCATCACTATAAGTTAATGCATTCACAACAGGCTATATGATACGTCGGATGACGTTTTGGAAATGTTCTGTGGCTGATGACATGCCAAAACTGGGTCTCTTGAAATGAAACAAGCCAACAATTGTAGAAAATGTTTTAATGTACCAGCAACTCCCATCAAGTTCCAACTGATGAAAACCTTTGTTTAAATCAAGGCAAGAGAACCTTAAGGAACCATTTAACTGTCTTATTACGTCATTATGTGGACTTGGATGTTGTTCTCTTTCAGTGGCCATGTTTGCCTGACGCATGTCAACTTATATGCGTAAAGCTCCTTCACTGTCCTTTTTGGGCATGACCACTATGAGAGAAACCCATGGCACTAAATAATGTCTTGCTTTAGTAACGATTGAAGTTTCTTTTTCAACAGCTTCTTGTAAGTGTAAAACAATTTGTTTATGTCTCTGAGCAACAGGGCAGACATCTTCATTATAATGCATTTTCACTTTCATAGTCTTAAGCTTTCCTAACCCATGAACCAATGAAGGGAATTGACTTACTATTTCATGATGAGCATTCATCTTGTAATTCACGAAGATCAATCCCATTCCAGCAGCTGTGCTGAAGCTAAGTAGATAGGCACTTGACGCTGTACCTTGAAGCACATGGATGGGTGCCTGCACCTTAGTTTTCTTGTGTTTCATCGTCGCGACAAATGAACCTTGACTTTTTATCGGCACCAATGCGGCCCATGTATACACTTTTGTTTTCGATGGTGTGAGTCGCGGTAATTGAGACAGTTCACTATTGTATTGTATTGTAATTGCATTTATATAGCTATGTATCGCTACTATATTTCTCTTCAGGCATTATGTTTATTGAGGCACCACTGTCAATGATAAAAGATATCAACATCCATTTAATTTCAATGTAATCTTTGGACAATGTTTGTATGACTTTTGTGCTTTGTATGTGAATGAAATTTTTTTCCACATGCGGCCAGTCCAACATGTGCACGTTTCTCTGAGGTAAGCATCAACATGGCACAACTATCTTCTTCACTTTCACTCGATGTCAAGGCATATAAACAGTTTGACGATGATGCAGATGACAAACAACTTCATCCAGTGTCGATTTGACTCAACTGATGTTGCCGCTTGGCCTTGTGGGTGTGCGTCGAACGTTGCTTCTGGAAAGTTCTGGCAGCCATTTTGCCTTAGCGCCGCTATGCTCTTGCTTTTTACTTCACTTTGCAAGATGTCACAAAATGGTTCTCCTTCCCACAGCCTTTACATATCTGTTCAATGGCGGGATATTTATCTTCATGTGGAAACGAATATCCACATAAAAAACACAACTAGTTTTTATGTGTAGACATCCCTTTGTGTCCTTCTGTCTCTTGTTTGGACTTAATTTTTACGTTCATGACTGATTCACTTGGTGCACCTCTGGGCTCCATATCGGCAGTTTATCGTTCAGCACACTTTTCAGCTCTGGCAGCCATCAACACTCGCTCCAGACTAAGAGTTTCTCTCAGCATTCGTCGGCTGAATGAGTCTGACAAGCATCCACTTATAACTCTAAGACACATAGCTTCTTCATCATTGAATTAAGTAAACTTACAGTGTCTGATGAGCGTCTCAAGTCTCTTCACAAAGTCATCAATGGTTTCCCCAACTCGTTATCATTCTTGACTGAAAATATATCTTTTGTAATCAACATTTTGTACTGGATTAAATTTGAGATTCAATGTTTCTCTAATCTGACAGTATGTCATTGTCTTTATAACTTTTTTTCACACTATCACCAGCAAGATTTTTGAGATTCTTAATAATGTTTTTGTTATCAGTCTCTTCAAGAGCATCAATGAAATCATCAAATGTCTTTAACCAAGCAGTCCATCTAACAACAATATTTTTCTTTTCGGTAGTATCGAAAGGTGGTGGTTGTTTTGGAATGTAGCAGCATTGTAGACTGGTGTGAATTTACTGACACTGCAGGTGGATTACTGGAACATGGTGTGGATAATGGATCAGTGAGGCTTTGCAACGTGCTGATCTCTTAACTCATCTTTAATGATAGCGAGAAATGTGACTTTCTTCGCAGATATGTGAGAAATTGCACTATTTTCAGGGCTCTCTCTGCTCTTTATTTCTTTAAGACCTATGGAGTTGTTTTGAGCCCCACTCTGCACGTTTGTGGACCCCCACTTCGGGTATGGATGGCTCCGTAATCACAGCTCTGGGCACTTCTCCCTGAGCCACTTCACGGCTTGCTGTGGTATGATGACTCTCTTTAAAGAATTCGGTAAGTCACTTCTTTTATTTGGAATGTCAGTTTGTATTTTTTTCCATCTGATTGAATCGGCTTTCTGCGTTAAACTTCATATAATGTACAATTCTATCTTGTGTGCCTGTGCGGTACCTTTAGTTATAGCCTGACCGGTAGGTTCATGGACAATGACGTGTAGATTCTTTACACTGTTTTCATAATCTTCAGCTGCTTTGCAGCGGCTGCAGCTGCGCTTTGACTCCACATGCATGAAGCATTGATTCCGTACTTCGACAGCGACATACTGGCACACACGAGCAGTCTACCTGGACCACGGCAAACTCTCTGAGAGAACACAGTCGTTCTTCGCCTTACTTATTCCCTATCTCTTCACCAGTTGTAGCGTCTACCCCAGCCCGCCAATAACCACGTCACACACAGAGCTTAATATTGCACATCTTTATTGTGCCATGTGTAAGTGGGAACTCAACATTATAAACCAAGCTTTCATTGCGTTCCACTATAACACTGATGTCACATCGCTACAGGGGGACTGTAGGAACCAAAAAAGTACCGTCATGTGAATCACAACAGAAGAAAGTCAGTATCTTCTTTTTTTTTTAACACACTTTATTGGTGACCGCTGTATGCCATGTACTTCCAAAATATAAGCATTCAAAAACAGTCTTTTGTTTTTCTCCCACCATATACATCCCCATGCATTTGTACATAGCAATCTGGTTTCTCACATCTTGCGTTAGAGGGGAGTCTTACAAAGGGCATTTATAGTCTGTTCCCTTTTCCTAACCACTAATGTACAGGCAGTGTTGCATCCATAATTCAAAATAGTGCATTTTTTAAGTTCAACTAATGACAATAGAAAAAAAAAAACTATTCCCCCTCCCGCTCTCCTATCCCACCCTAACCCTCTCCTGGTCAGTCGTCTGCCACTTTGACAATGATAGCAGGGAGTCACTATATGAGCGTCTTCTCATGGGTACCGTGTACAGGGCAGAATCACAGCATCTCTGTTCCACGGGCCGTTCAGGCACGGATGAACTCACACTCTTCGCTTTACAGTGACGTGGTATCTTGTGTGGGGACCAGGTCCAGTGTTTCCAGCGCAATCAGCGTGGCCTCCCAGTCTAGGGAGATATGTTGCTTCCTCAGCCCTCTCTCCTCCTCCCTCCGGAGAGCAGCACCCTCCGCCCTTCTCCATTGGAGCACGTCAGCCTGCCACACCGTGACCGCCGGGCATCTGGGGGACTTCCACCTCATAGTAATCACCCTAATTGCTAAGATGAGGGCAAGATCCACAAACCTTAGCCGCACCTTCTGCACTTTGGAGCGCCTGCAAAGGCCCACCAGGCAAGTCAGGGCGTCGTCTGGGACCGGTAGTTGTGTCACTGTAGCTAGGGAGTGTCGCACCCCCTCCCAGTAGCCCTGCAGTCGAGGACAGGACCATAGCATGTGGATGAAGCCCGCCTCATCTCCTCTACATCTGGGGCAGCTATGGGGGGAGTCCAGGAACATACGGTGTATTCGCTTCGGCATAAGGTACGATCTATGCAACACCATCGCCTGTATGAATTTAAGCCGTGCATTACGCGACACTTTTTTGGGATGCTCCAGAATACATTGCCATGCGTGGTCTGTAATCTCCACCCCGGAGTCTGTCGCCCATTGCTCCCTAAGGGAGGAAAGAGCGATTCCTGCATGTGCCCGTACTCCAGTGTATAACCAACGCACTAGATGTCCCCCAGGTCCCAAGTAGTATAGGAGGTGTACTAGGGTGTGCTGTGGGGGTTCAGTCCTCTGTGGGGCCCAAGTGGCTCTAATGTAGTGCGTGATAGTGGCATGTAGAAGATAGAGGAGTGGCGGCGCCCCAGTGGCCTGCAAGAAGGAATCATGGTCCATCAGTGTGCCATCCCCAAAAAAGGCTCCCACCTCTTCTATCCCGCTGTCTGTCCAAGCCTGGTTTCTAGTCTGTGTGAGTCTCCCTTGTGGTGTGGGCATGCCTAATAAAGGTATATTCCCAGCATATGGGGTTGCCACAGATGTATAAGCCAAGGCCTTCTTCCAACATAGCAGGGCAGTCCGCAGTAGGGGGGGGGCAATCGGGAGGAACACGGGCCCTCGGCAATAACAGGGTGTGTAGTTCCCCTCTATCCAGCCTCTGCGATGTGAACCCAATCTCCCCTAAGTTCCTCCCCGCGGTCCAATAGGACAGCCACTGGAGTTGACTAGCGTAGTAGTAACCTCGGAAGTCGGGGACCCCCAGGCCGCCACTCTGCGTCCCCAGCTGAAGCTTCCGGAGACTTATCCGTCTCCGACCCGTGCCCCAAATAAGGGTTGTCAACATTCTGTCCAGCGTATTAAAAATGGATTGTGGGAGAACCACCGGCAAATTCACAAAATAGTATAGCAGACGAGGCAGCATCACCATCTTAGTGATGGTAACCCGCCCCATTACTGAGAGGGGCAAAGAAGACCAGAAGACCACACTGGCCTGGAGCCCCGTTATTGCCCGTTGGATATTGCCTTCTATCTGGTCCTCCTGCGTTCTATAAACATGAATACCGAGGTATTTAAAGGTAGTTGGAGCCACCGAAAAGGAGTAAGTGCCAAATTGTAAATGAGTAATGTGTGCTGTTTCTTGGAAAAAGTAACTGGTCGATTTGTCTGGGTTTATGGCCAGACCCGATAGACTTTCAAAAATAGCAAATATATCCGGGGGGGGGGCCGCATCAGCCGTGAGGTCTCGCAAGTATAAAAGCATGTCATCTGCATAGATAGATAGTAAATGGTACACACCATCGACGCAGATACCAAGCTGGGCCACCGATCTTCGAAGAGCCAGGGCCAACGGTTCTAATGCCAGCACAAACAACAAGGGGGACAGAGGGCATCCCTGTCTTGTGCCACGATGGATACTATATGCATCAGAGATATAGCAGCCCGTGCGGGCCCTGGCCGTCGGGGACGTGTACAATAAGCGGACCCATTTTAAATATGTGTCCGGAAACCCAAAGCATCACAACGTCGCAAACATGAAATCCCATGATAGGGAATCAAATGCCTGCCTTAGGTCCAGTGCAATACATCCGGCATGGCGGTGGGCCTTTGGGGTAGCCACCATTACTGCGTGCAACCGTCTAGTGTTAAGTGAAGTGCTGCGGTTTGGAAGAAAACCGCACTGATCACTGTGGATAAGTGCGGGGAGGTGCGGTTGTATACGGTTGGCGAGGGCCTTACTCAGTATTTTGTATTCAGTGGCTAATATAGAGAGGGGTTTATAATTTGACATGTCCAAACCGTCCCGTCCCGGCTTGGGTATAGACATGACCAGCGCCTGCATCGTAGAATCCGGTAATCGGCCCGTCTCCAGAGCCGTCTTATAGACGGTCTCTAGGGTAGGCACCAAGGACTCTGCGTATGTAAGGTAGAACTCAACAGGGAGTCCGTCCAAACCCGGTGTTTTATTACGATTTAAACCTTTAATCGCGGCACGGATCTCCTGTTGAGTAATTGGACCGTCTATGTTTTTCTGTACTTCCTCCGAGAGGGTCGGGAAGGGGAGGTCTTGAAAGAAGTCGGCAATGAGAGAGCCGTCCACCAACGGGGAGAGAGGGGGGTGCATAGAGTTTTTCCAAGTGATCACGAAAGGCGGTATTTATTTCGGCTTGTGTGCAGACTACATGGCCCGCCATAGTACGGATACTAGATATGATCAGCGGGTCGGGTCTGTCTCTGACAATGCGGGCAAGCAGGGTACCAGCCCTGTCCGCCTCCACATGTTTACGCTGCAGGAATGCTCTGTAGTCTATTGTCCGCAACGTCTTCAGGGTTTCCGCGTGGTCTATGTGAGTGGATTGTAACCGCTCTCGCTTGGCAGGGTCTAATACCACATCCCTCTCCAGTATGTGTAACCTGCTTTCAATATCCAGCAGCCTCTGGTGTGTTTCTTGTCGAGCCCCCACCAACTGTCCTATTGTCGCCCCTCTGACCACTACCTTCAGCGCATCCCATTCAACCAGGCGCGATGTTACAGTGTTCCAATTTTCGGCTAGGTAATTGGCAACGGTGTCGGAGAGTGTTGCGCGAAATGGGGCATCTTCGAGCAGGTGTGGGTGCAACTTCCAGGTGGGCACTGGAGTAGGTACTATGCCCCATTGAAGTATGAGCTCTAGGGGACTATGGTCGGAAAAGGACTTAGCCAAATATGTGGAGCTGTGTATCTTCGCGAGAAGTGAACTGGAACAGAGGAACCTGTCAAGTCTGGTATGAAGGCCATGCACTGGGGAATAGAAGGAGTAATCCTTATGTGTTGGGTAGAGACAGCGCCACGCGTCCGAGAGTGTCCACCCACTTGCCCATGTAGTGAATTGGTCCGCGATCTTACCAGCGGTTGTACCGTGTAGAGGGGGATGTGATCTATCCAGGCCAACATCCAGCACCGCATTCCAATCCCTTCCCAGCACACATGGAATCCCGTCCCAGTCAGCCAAGACCCCACTCAGCCTACCTAGAAAATGGTCTTGATCAAAATTAGGGGCATAGATACTCCCAAGGACCACCATAGAGCCATCAAGTGTGCCCTTCACCAGTATGTACCGTCCCTGATCATCTATCCGGCATTCAAGTGCAACAAAGGGAACCCCATGTCGTACCCAGATAGTCGCCCCTCTAGCGAAAGCGGAATAATCAGTGGAATAGATGGTACCCCTCCATTTTTTCCTCATTTTCTGCTTTTCGGAGTCAGTGAGGTGAGACTCTTGAAGGAATGCTATTTGTGTCTTACGTCTGAGGAGGAATGCGTGTATGCGATGTCTTTTCTGTATTTCCCCCTGGCACGTTCCATGCAAGCAAGTTGTACGACCCTATTATGGCAGCAGTCCCCGTCATGGTCCCATGCAGAAGTGGAGCTCAACTCCGCGTGACACTAGCGAGGCAGTACCGACCAGGAGTCCCTTTTCCCCAACAACTTGAACAAAACTCGGCACAACGCCTAAACCGCGTTGGGCCCAACAATGGTGCACAAATGGTACATAACAAATAACGGTGCATACGCCATGAGGGAGGTAGCCAACCCTATATCCAAAGATGGTCCTCAAGTGGCCTAAGACTCAATGGCTCAACGGTACTCTGTCTCCCGTTTCCGAATCCTGGGAGGAGCCCTCCGGGAGACCAGCTTGGCTAGAACCGATGCACATGACCTCCATCCACTCTTCCACGTCTGCCGGGCTTTCGAAGAAATGGGTCTTCTTGTCATGCATCACCTTCAGTCGGGCGGGATATAGGAGGGCATACTTGAGTTGTGCAGCCTGTAGCTTTATCTTTACCGCCTGATAGGAAGACCTCTGTCTTTGCACCATCACAGTGTAGTCCGGGTATAGAGAGACACAGTGGTTTTTGTACTGGATTAGTGTCTGTTCTCTAGCCTTCTGCAAGAGCATGGTGCGGTCTCTGTAATTGAGTATTTTGACGATCAGAGGTCGGGGTGGCGCTCCAGGTCTGGGTTGTCCTGTCGGTATTCTGTGTGCCCTTTCAACGCAGAAGTAGGGAGAGAGCCCCTCCTGGGCCACATGTTCCCGGAACCATGTTTCCATGAAGTCAGCCGCCCTACTCCCCTCACAGCGGTCCGGCAGGCCTATAACGCGGATGTTGTTGCGTCGGTTTCTGCCCTCCGCATCCTCCACTCGGTCCATGAGCGAGGTGACCTGCTGCTGGAGCTGCTGTAGGGAGGAGGAGTGGTCCGCCACCGTAGGGACGAGGTCTGCAAGGGATTGGCCGTGGTCTTTAACTGTACCAGTCAGTTTGGCATGGTCCACCTTCAGCAATGTCAGTCCCGTAGTCAGCGTACCCATTTGCAGTTCCATTGCGGCCCTTGAGTGCCGTATCTCCTGCAGGATGAGGTCCAGTTTATCTGGCGTGCCATCCTTGTGGTGAGTCAGGGTCGTCCCCTGCGAGGGGGGTCCGCTAGCCTGGTCTGGCATTATGGAGGGGGGGGTCGATACTCTGTTGTCCCTCCACTGCCTTAGTCCCGTTCCTCCCCATTGCCCAACGTCACCACCTGGCCTCCCGGCAGGGCGTCCCGGCAGTTGGTCATATAGGGGTTACAATCCCGCTCCTAGGATTAGTTCTGCACGACTATACACTTCAAGTATGCACCAGTGGGGGGCAGTCCTTCCTCTAGAGTGTTCAGGGCCCCAGCCAGGCAGCGGGGTGCAGCGCCAGCGGATATCAACTCCCTCAGCCGAGTAATAAAGCACAGTGGCTCCTAGGGCCAACCGAATCACCATCCACTCGCCCCTCCCTCCTCACAGGTCTCCCCACGTCAAACTCGTGTCTCCTACAGTGGTCTCCAGTCGGGTCTCCGGGGCTTAATGAGTGTCCCTCAATCCTCTGCACCACGTGAGAAGGGCCTCCGGTGGTTATGGTCTCGGAGGGGGGGAAATAGGGGGGAGCCGAGCAGCCAGCCCCCAAGTCACAGACGGGGTTCGGCCAACTCCCGCAACGCTAGTCAGCTAGGCAGCCTTGTCCTTCGCGCTTCACCCTCCACCACCAGCCCGACTCTGCTACCGGGGCCAATGGCAGGAAAAGTCTCAAATCGCCCCAGTTGCGGCTCCGGCAGGCTCCGCACACTCAGACCCAGGGGGGGTCACACATATAGAGGAGCAGGGCCGAGCAGCCTTCCAGCCCGCCGCGTCCGGCCCCAACGCGCTCCTCAGTACCTCGTCTCCTCTCCTGCTCCGCCCCCCAGCCGCTCACCAGCAGATCGTTTCTCCTCCATGGAGCCCGCCGTCGCCAGGCAGGTCACCCGGGTCCTCGGCAGCCACTCCGTGCCTCACAGAGGGGGTCGGCACTCGGAGCAGGGATCCAGGAAGAGGAGCCACCGCTCCTCGGGTTATAGCGAGGCCCGGTCCAGTAGCCCCACCCGCCGGCGCACTGCGCAATCCAGCTCCCTCCATCGTCACAGGACAGGTAGGCCCAAGGTCGCACCAGCCACTCGGTCACTCCCCAGCAGCCTACGAGCCTCCAACACCACCACTGGGGACTAAGGGCATCCACACCAGCAAGCCCCCTTCAAATGTAGCCGTGAAAACGGCGTATAAATGCAAATTCCCCCCGGGCTCTACTGAGCCACGACCGCCATCGCCGGCGGCTAGCCACGCCCCCGAAAGTCATTCTCTTCTACAGAGACTTGACAACTTCAGAATGCAGGGTGCATATTTGAAGCAGATTGCACCCCTTCTATCACACAGATCATCGTCTCACTCTTCTCTTCAAGTCAGCTCCATTCAATTCACAACTAATGTACCAAACATTATTAACCCCTCTTTAATATTTCCTTTAACTCTCTCTTGCACCCAATCTTCTCCTTCAATCTCAAGTGTTACTGTTAAGCAGATAATAAACAAATCATACTTAATTATGAAAACCTGTCTAACTTTGACTGCTACTCAATCGGACAATGTCTCTGTCAAATAATGGATGAAAACTATCCACAGCAAAATAAACACATCATAAATCAAAGTATCCATATGCAGTAAATTGATCAAACACCACACATCTACAATATGGCCTCAGCAAGCAGGTCCAACACCAAACAACTGAGCCCAAGAAAAGAATCTAGGGATAAATACAGACTCCAGTCTGTCAATCATATTAGGATTGTGTTTGTCCGATTCGTTTAAACTGAAGTTTGGCACTTCTTTCCCTCATGTTGGCTATAAAGTTATCTCCACCTACATTGCTGGAAATGCTTGCCCCACCTCATTCGACTGGAAGAGTCAGCCCCCTCCTGAAAGTCGAGTCTATTTGTGCCCTTGCTGGGGAGGCAGCCAGGGCAGAATACATCTGTTAGAAATGGGGGTCTCTAGTTGGCAATGGCTGGCCACTGTCCAAGTAGGGACCCTTCTTCTTAGTCAGAGTAAGCAGCCTACACCCTTTGACAACCCCTGCTCAACCCTGTGGTAATGTAGCACGAGCAACTAGGCTTATCTCAGAGGCAGTGTGTGAAGCATTTATGACCATACACAGTAATATAATGAGGAACACTACAAATGGACACCACTCAAGTAGTTATAAAAAATAGGTATTTTTATATAGACTTAATCACAAGACCAATAACAGTAAAAATCCACAATACTAGAAAAATATAGTTACTCTAGAAATGCTGCAAAAATAGTTCACGATGCACAAAATGATGTTCAGTTCAATGCAGTGGTCTCTGCGACCCTTTTACTCACAAAGTATCTGATTCCTGGGGTAAAGCAACAAAAATGTCGCTAAGGAGTTGTAGCGATAAATTTCCTCACGCTAACCAGCGATGCGTTGAATCCTTACTGCAAGGGAGGATGATGCGCTGGGTTGCGGGCAGGACAAAGCGACAAACTTCCTCACGCTAAGCCGGTGATGCGATAAAATCCTTGCCGCGAAGGGGGGATGATGCACCGAGCCTGTTGCGTGTGCGATTCTGCTGCGTTGAAGAAAATGGCGCTCCGCGAGGGAGCGACGATCTGGATACGATGCGGGGAAAATGGCGAACGCTCGGCGTCTGCGCTGCGGTGAGCTTGATGCGATGATTTGGGGTTAGCGAGCGCTTTGGGGCCCGCTAACAAACAATGCGACAATCCTCGGATAGCGGGCGTTTTCAGGCCCGCAGACAGGTGCGGCGACAGCGGAGCGGCGATTTTCCTCACGCTCACCAGCTGCAGCGGCTCGCTAACGGGGGTTAGCGACGATTTTCAGCGCTCTCTTCTCAACAGTAAACTAGAGGCCCTGGAACTCACAGGAGCCTCACCTGCCGATAGAAATCCTCGCTGGGAGGAAACAGGAGGCTGATGGTGGAGTCTGATGTGCCTGAGACTCCAGCAGGAGGCTAGCTCTCTTCTAGCCCTTGGGTAGTTGCTGTAGCAAAATTAAAGTTCAATCCAAGTTTCTTTCCTCTTCTCTTGAGTCCAGTAGTAACAACTGCAGGCCAGTCCCAGAAACAGCACACAAGCACAAGGACAGTCCTTCTCCTGCAGATTCCTGTAGTCACACGGGCAGAGGTTCTTCTTCTTGTTGTCCAGGAGCAATACAAATTGTAGGGGTTGGTGCACAAATATTTATACCCCCAAAGTCTTTGTTCTTAGGGGTCCCAAGTCTCTGAACCCAGCCAGAATCAGTTCTGCCCAGCCCTGGATCAGGCTGCATCCTTCCTTTCAGAAAGAGGGGGTCTGCCTCAGACGCACAGTGGGAGGTGGAGCCAGCATTCACCTTGCCAGGCACATCCCTATTCAAGTGCAGGAGCTACCTCTCCCCTCACACCAAGGCAGGACGCTCTATTCAACCCAGGTCTGACTCAGCCTGCCCTGTCCCTCCAAAACCAGACAGCCTATACACATAATAGCAGAGCACACTGGAAGGCTTAGGCAAGAAAGTACCTATCCTCTAAAAGTGGTAGTTTCAAACACAGAATATAAAAATAACCTTCACTAAAAGATGTATTTTAATATTCTGAGCTCAGGCATACTAAATTCGTTTTTCTACCATGTTCTGTGGGTCAGTTAGGATTATAGAATGTAATAGCCCAGACCTCCCATTCTGGCCTAGGGAGAACAGGTAGCCTTACAGTAGTGAAAAACGAAATTGGGTGTAATTCACTACTAGGACATGCTACACACATCAGGGCATGTCCTACCTTACACATACAATGCGCCCTATCATAAGGGGGGCTTACAGGATGCCAAGGGAAGGTTTAGGGGCTGGGAAGTGGGTGCACTTCACAGCCAAGATGGCAGTTCTGGACTGCACGCAGACACTGCAGTGGCAGGTCTGTGACACACTTTACAAGCTGCTTCTGTGGGTGGCACAAACCAGTGCTGCAGGCCCACCAGCAGCATTCGGTTTACCAGTCCTGGGCACACACAGGCCACGCTACTAGGGACTAACAGGTAAACCAAATAAGCCAATCATGGATGTACCAATTCATATGTCATCTTTACAAAGGGAGCATTCGCGCTGTGGCACTGAATGGCAGTGGCACAGCGCCCAGAGCATCTATAACCAGCAAAAACAGAGGAGACACAGCAAAAAAATGGAAGGGAGGCTCACGCCAATGGTGCCAGGTCTAACACACGTCCCCTCCAGCTGAAATGTGGGGAGAACTACCCATCCCCTGGGAAGTTCTCTTCACTAAGGCGGAAAAATCTGGACAGACCATCAGCATTGGCGTGTTCTGTACCAGGGCGATGTTCCACCGTAAAGTCCATACCCTGTAGGGAAATGGACCACCTTAACAACTTGGGATTCTCACCCCTCATCTGCATCAACCATCTGAGGGGCCTGTGGTCTGTCTGAACCCGGAAGTGAGTCCCAAACAGGTATGGTCTCAGCTTCTTCAGTGCCCAGACCACAGCAAATGCCTCACGCTCAATTGCACTCCACCTCTGTTCCCGTGGAAGTAACCTCCTACTGATGAAGGCTACAGGTTGGTCTAGTCCCTCCTCATTCATCTGTGACAGAACAGCCCCCACCCCATGCTCTGAAGCGTCTGTCTGGACAATAAATTCCTTAGCAAAGTTGGGCGCCTGGAGTACGGGTGCTGTACACATGGCAGTCTTGAGGGCATCAAAAGCTTACTGACAGGTGTCAGTCCAGTTCACAATCTTGGGCTGCTTCTTGGAAGTCAGCTCAGTCAAGGGGGCAACAATGCTGCCATACCCCTTGACAAACCTCCTGTAATAACCCGTGAGTCCTAAGAAGGCCCTCACCTGGGTCTGGGTCCTTGGGGGCTCCCAAGCCAGGATGGTCTCAATCTTGGGCTGTAGAGGGGCCACCTGGCCACTCCCTACCTGGTGTCCTAAGTACACCACAGAACCCTGCCCAATCTGGCACTTACTGGCCTTGATTGTGAGGCCTGCTCTGCGCAGCGCCATCAACACTTCCCACAGGTGGCGTAAGTGGTCTTCCCACGAGGAACTAAATACGGCAATGTCGTCCAGGTAGGCGGCACTGAAATCATCCAGCCCAGCCAACACCTGGTTGACCAACCTCTGAAAGGTGGCAGGGGCATTCTTCATCCCAAAGGGCATCACATGGAACTGGTAGTGCCCATCTGGGGTGGAGAATGCGGACCTCTCCTTTGCCCCATCAGTTAAGGCGATCTGCCAGGGCCCAGACGTTAGATCAAACGTGCTGAGGTACCGGGCAGCCCCTAACCGATCTATGAGCTCATCAGCTCTGGGGATGGGGTGCGCGTCGGTCCTCGTGACCGAATTGAGACCTCAGTAGTCCACACAGAACCTAAGTTCTGGAGTGTCACCAGGCGCTGCAGCCTTTGGTACCAAGACCACGGGGCTGAACCAAGGGCTGCTAGAGGACTCAATCACCCCCAGGGCAAACATTTTGGAGACCTCCTCCTTAATGCAGGCCCTTACCCTGTCGGTCACCCTGTAAGCCTTGTGCTTGACAGGAGGACTGTCCCCGGTGTCTACCTCATGGACGCACCAGTCAGTGACACCAGGTACCAGGGAAAATAAATCTGGAAATTGCCCCAGCAGCTGGTGGCAATCTCTCTGCTGCTCTGGGGTCAGTGTGGTGGAGAGGACCACACCCTCCACTGACCCATCCTTCTCTCCTGCACACAGGAGGTCAGGAAGAGGCTCACTCTCCTCCTCCATCCCTGCATCTGTGGCAAGAAGCATGCCCACTTCAGACCTCTCAAAGTGGGGCTTTAGGCGATTCACATGCAGGACCCGCAGGGGGTTCCTGGGAGATTTAAAGTCCACCAAATAGGTAACTTGACTTTTTCGCTCCACCGCCTCAAATGGACCGGTCCACTTATCTTGGAGCGCACAGGGCTCCACTGGGGCTAGTACCCAGACCTTCTGACCAGGTTGAAACTCGACCAGAGTGGCCTTCTGGTCGTGCCAACGTTTCATCTCCTCCTGGCTGGCTTCCAGATTTGCCTCAGCAATGTTTCTGAAACGCCGAGTCTGGTTCCTGAAGGCCAGGATGTAGCTAAACACATCCTGGGGAGGTTTCCTGGGAGATTGCTCCCAGCCTTCCTTGACCAGACTCAGAGGCCCTCGTACCAGATGGCCATAGAGCAGTTCAAAGGGACTGAACCCTAAGGACTTATGTGGCACTTCACGGTATGCAAACAACAGGCATGGCGAGAGGACGGCTCACTTACGCCTCAGGGGCTCTTCTAGGCCCATGATCATGCCCTTCAAGGTCCGGTTGAACCTCTCAACCAGACCGTTACCTTGGGGGTGGTAAGGAGTGGTGAACTTGTAAGTCACCCCACACTCCTTCCACAGAGACTTCATATACTGGGAGAGGAAGTTGGTCCCCCTGTCGCTCACCACCTCTCTGGGGAACCCCACACGGGAGAAGATCCCCATCAGTGCACGTCCCACCACGGGGGCCGTCACTGTCCTGAGCGGGATGGCTTCAGGGCACCGGGTGGCATGGTCCACCAAGACCAGGATGTACCTGTTGCCCATGGCTGTCTTGGGGTCCAGAGGCCCCACAATGTCAATGCCCACTCGCTCGAATGGGGTGCTAACAACTGGAAAGGGCTGGAGTGGGGCTTTGAGCTTCCCCCCACTCTTCCCACTTGCCTGGCAAGTCTCACAGGTTCTACAATACGTATCTGAACTCTTGCGCATCTGGGGCCAATAAAAGTGGGTGACCAGCCTCTCAAAGGTCTTAGTCTGCCCCAGATGTCCTGCCAACGGAATGTCATGAGTCAACCCCAGTAGGAAGGCTCTGAAGCACTCGGGTACCACCAGCACACGGGCTGACCCCGGCTCAGCAGCCTTAGGCTCGCTATACAGGAGACTGTTCGCCCAATAAATCAGATGTGAACCGGACATATCACCTGCTGCCTGGGCTGCAGCCTGTTGCCGCATACCCTCAAGAGAAGGGCAAGTTCTCTGCTGCTCACAAAACTCCCCCTTCTTGCTGCCACTGGGTCAGCTCAGACAGGTCCCCCAGGTCGGTACTCTGCTCCCCGATAGGCTCCAGGGCATCCCCCTCAGGGTCTGCTCCCTCCTGGGCCGTGGGAACCAAGGGGGCCGGCTTCCCGCGCCCCCTGCCCTCTCTCTCAAAGGCAGGGACCTGGGCCATATTCTCAGGCTCCAGGTCTTCCTCAACTCCCTCTTTGGCTGCCATGGACCGAGTGGTAGCACATGCCCACTCAGGCAGTCCCAACATTTGTAAGTGAGCTCTCCTCTCCACTGTAGCCCATGGTAAGTTCTCTAAATCATTGCCCAACAGACAGTCCACAGGCATGGCGGACCTCACAGCTACCTGAAGAGTTCCTGAGACCCCCCCCACTCAAAGGGAACCTGAGCCACCTCACATTGGCTCTCTGTGTTGTCTGCAGACACTACTGGGTAGAATGCATGGGGCACAACCTGCTCTTTGGACACCAACCGGGAGCTGACAGCAGTTACACTGGCTCCTGTGTCCCTCAGAGCCTCCACTCTATGGCCATTGATGGTTACCCACTGCCTGTATTTTTTAGTGTTATCAGGCAGTGCAGGCTTAGGAACCATTTCAAAGTCTCCTAGTGAGACAAGGGTCAATTCTACGGGATCCCACCCACCTTGGGCACCCATCTCCTCCTCCCCCAAGGCTACACTAGCAAGCTGGTGGGGTGGTGCACGGGGTGGTGCAGGAGTATCCCTTTGGGGACACTAGGGATCAAAGTACCTGTGGCCCACCTGGCCACACCTAAAACAAGTAGGGGGCCCCCTTGGAACAGGCCTACCTGTTGGGGGCATTGGCTTCTTATCTTGGGGAGGCTGGGACACCACTGCCTGGTTCCCTTTGGAATTATCTTGGGGCCCTCGGTGGAACTCCCTTGGTTTACCCCTGTCCCCCCCACCTCTCTGCTGGGGACCCTGCCCACATTTGGCGAAGTCTCCCACTGGACCCTTGCGAACCCGGGTGCTCACCCAGCGGTCCGCCTCCTCAGCAAGCTTCCTAGGGTTATTCAGCTTGCAATCTATCAGATGCTGGCGTAGCTCAGGAAAACAGATACTAGAAAAATGCTCCCATGCAATCAAGTCATACAGTTGCTCAAAAGTTTCGACTTTGCTGCCTTTTACCCAGCGCTCCATTGCTCTGCCAAAAAAAGACACATATTCAACCCACGTGGTACCCTCTATCTTCTTGCAGGTTCTAAATCTCTACCTGTACATTTCAGGGGTCAAACCATAGCGGGTAATCAAAGCTTCCTTCATGTGGGCATAAATCATCCTACTTTCTGGGGGTAGGTCCAACAAGGTATCCCTCCCCTCACTCACAAAGCATCCCCACAACCCCGCTCCCCAATCCTTCTCAGGGACCCGGTGGGACACCATGGCTAATTCATAAGCGGCAAACCATTGCCCAATATCCTCACTTTTATGATAATCCTTAATAACCTCTTTAGGTATATACACTCTACTCTCAGTATGCACTACTGGTATGCTGCCACCAGAGGGGGAGATCTCAATACTCTTGGCCTTAATCTCCAACTCCCTCAAAATTCTCTCATGTTCAAATTTCATCTTCATTATCTCAACTTCCAACTTCTTATTCTCTAGGTCTCTCTGACCATCCAATTTAAGCTTAGCCATCTCCATATTATGCCGCCTATCTCTCTCCCTGTCCTCCATCTCTTCTGGAGTCAGGCCCCTTGAGGACACACTAGTGCCCGGGCTGGAAACTGCTTTATCCCCTACCAAATCTACAATTTCGTCCTGCTGCTCTCCTGCATTCTCTCCCCCCTCCACAGGCCCTTCCATATTCCTAGGGGCATCCCTGGCTTCTAACCAGGCCTTCAGCGCCTTGTAATACTCTTCCCTTCTAGTGAGACCTGTGATAGGGACTGTGAAGCGTTTGCAAAAATATTTGAGCTGCTTGGCATTGTAGGTTTCTAATTTCTCTTCTTCCCAGGAGAGATCCTCAGAGGCATTGGATCTGGGCTTGCCCATTGTAGCAATAACTGGCAATAACGATCAAAAATAGAAAAAAAATCTCAAAAACGTATGTGGTTATGTTATGGTCTGCACTCACTAGTAGTGTACACTATAATTACTGTATGCAATCATAAATGCAAGTCCAGATCCTCACCGCTGACCACCAATGTTAGAAATGGGGGTCTCTAGTTGGCAATGGCTGGCCACTGTCCAAGTAGGGACCCTTCTTCCTAAGTCAGAGTAAGCAGCCTACACCCTTTGACAACCCCTGCTCAACCCTGTGGTTACGTAGCACGAGCAGCTAGGCTTATCTCAGAGGCAGTGTGTGAAGCATTTATGACCATACACAGTAATATAATGAGGAACACTACAAATGGACACCACTCAAGTAGTTATAAAAAATAGGTATTTTTATATAGACTTAATCACAAGACCAATAACAGTAAAAATCCACAATACTAGAAAAATATAGTTACTCTAGAAATGCTGCAAAAATAGTTCACGATGCACAAAATGATGTTCAGTTCAATGCAGTGGTCTCTGCGACCCTTTTACTCACAAAGTATCTGATTCCTGGGGCAAAGCAACAAAAATGTCGCTAAGGAGTTGTAGCGATAAATTTCCTCACGCTAACCAGCGATGCATTGAACCCTTACCGCAAGGGAGGATGATGCGCTGGGTTGCGGGCAGGACAAAGCGACAAACTTCCTCACGCTAAGCCGGTGATGCGATAAAATCCTTGCCGCGAAGGGAGGATGATGCACCGAGCCTGTTGCGTGTGCGATTCTGCTGCGTTGAAGAAAATGGTGCTCCGCGAGGGAGCGACGATCTGGATACGATGCGGGGAAAATGGCGAACGCTCGGCGTCCACGCTGCGATAAGCTTGATGCGATGATTTGGGGTTAGCGAGCGCTTTGGGGCCCGCTAACAAACAATGCGACAATCCTCGGATAGCGGGCATTTTCAGGCCCGCAGACAGGTGCTGCGACGATCTTCGGATAGCGGGCGTTTTCAGGCCCGCAGACAGGTGCGGCGACAGCTGAGCGGCGATTTTCCTCACGCTGACCAGCTGCAGCGGCTCGCTAACGGGGGTTAGCGACGATTTTCAGTGCTCTCTTCTCAACAGTAAACTAGAGGCCCTGGAACTCACAGGAGCCTCACCTGCCGATAGAAATCCTCGCTGGGAGGAAACAGGAGGCTGATGGTGGAGTCTGATGTGCCTGAGACTCCAGCAGGAGGCTAGCTCTCTTCTAGCCCTTGGGTAGTTGCTGTAGCCAAAATAAAAGTTCAATCCAAGTTTCTTTCCTCTTCTCTTGAGTCCAGTAGTAACAACTGCAGGCCAGTCCCAGAAACAGCACACAAGCACAAGGACAGTCCTTCTCCTGCAGATTCCTGTAGTCACACGGACAGAGGTTCTTCTTCTTGTTGTCCAGGAGCAATACAAATTGTAGGGGTTGGTGCACAAATATTTATACCCCCAAAGTCTTTGTTCTTAGGGGTCCCAAGTCTCTGAACCCAGCCAGAACCAGTTCTGCCCAGCCCTGGAGCACTTTGTTGATCAGGCTGCATCCTTCCTTTCAGAAAGAGGGGGGTCTGCCTCAGACGCACAGTGGGAGGTGGAGCCAGCATTCACCTTGCCAGGCACAGCCCTATTCAAGTGCAGGAGCTACCCCTCCCCTCACACCAAGGCAGGACGCTTTATTCAACCCAGGTCTGACTCAGCCTGCCCTGTCCCTCCAAAACCAGACAGCCAATACACATAATAGCAGAGCACACTAGAAGGCTTAGGCAAGAAAGTACCTATACTCTAAAAGTGGTAGTTTCAAACACAGAATATAAAAATAACCTTCACTAAAAGATGTATTTTAATATTCTGAGCTCAGGCATACTAAATTCGTTTTTCTACCATGTTCTGTGGGTCAGTTAGGATTATAGAATGTAATAGCCCAGACCTCCCTTTCTGGCCTAGGGAGAACAGGTAGCCTTACAGTAGTGAAAAACGAAATTGGGTGTAATTCACTACTAGGACATGCTACACACATCAGGGCATGTCCTACCTTACACATACAATGCGCCCTCTCATAAGGGGGGATTACAGGATGCCAAGGGAAGGTTTAGGGGCTGGGAAGTGGGTGCACTTCACAGCCAAGATGGCAGTTCTGGACTGCACGCAGACACTGCAGTGGCAGGTCTGAGACACGCTTTACAAGCTGCTTCTGTGGGTGGCACAAACCAGTGCTGCAGGCCCACCAGCAGCATTCGGTTTACCAGCCCTGGGCACACACAGGCCACGCTACTAGGGACTAACAGGTAAACCAAATAAGCCAATCATGGATGTACCAATTCATATGTCATCTTTACAAAGGGAGCATTCGCGCTGTGGCACTGAATGGCAGTGGCACAGCGCCCAGAGCATCTATAACCAGCAAAAACAGAGGAGACACAGCAAAAAAAAGGAAGGGAGACTCACGCCAATGGTGCCAGGTCTAACAGCATCTTTATAGCGGCCTTTTTTTATCAGAAACGTGGCACTCCTAATGGCAATGCTTTCACTCAGTGCAATTTTCTCTCTCAATCCCGAACTTGGGAGCGATTCCGATGTATTGCCCAGAGAGCTGGCTATTAAAATGGTGAGTAGGCCTGAAATATCCTTGATGGGGGGCGTGGCTACGACAGCCACAATGGCAGACGTGTCTCCCTAGAGCTCCGGCAGGCGGTTCACAAATTAGCAATTATCGGTGTCGGTGGGCCCTGTTGGGGATATGAGAGGAGTCTGGTGGCAGCGGTGACCCCAATGCTGAACAGACAAAAGTCCCGCAGGCTCCAACAACTGCAACGAACCAGAAGATCGGCGGACGAGCCGGAGAACGGCAGCAAAATGGCGGCATCCGGAGCCTAGCCGCTGATCAAGAGAGCAGCGGAGATCAGGGTGTGGTATCGGGGTTCCGTGCCAAGGACTGGAGAGGTGACATTCGGCCACAGCGGACCCAGTGTTGAGTGCCGGGGGGCAAAAACAAGGTGAGTAGGCGAGAGTAAAGACACCGGAGGCTACCTTCCTCAAGATGGTCTACTATACACGAAACACTGAGGGACCTCACGGGCCTATCGGAAATGAACACCTGGGAAGCCTGCGCACTTGGAGTATTCCGACGATGGAAACAGCACAAAGTGCAGATTTGTTTTATATCACTGGCAATATTAATAGCTAAAAGAGGAATAGCCATGCCCTGGCGGGCCCCAACAGCACCCCCAAAAGCAGCATGGGTGGGAGCAGTAAACAAATGGGGGGCGGCTGAAGAGGAAGCCATTAGGGATGAGGAATTAAAAGGAATACACAAACATCGCATATCCATGGAGTGGACTTTACTCTTACACCATTTCAAACAGCAGACAACCTGAGCCGACTGGAGCGCTCCATCTCAAACCCCCCCAACCCCACAGACACAGACCTCGATCATAGACACAAACAGTAATTCCCAAGGTGCCACAATAACGTAACATCTCGCGACAATTCACTAAGCCTGAGAGTTAGAAACACTAAGACGGACATAAATGCCCTGAACACAAGAAGTCAAAATACGCCTATTGGCAAAATGTCATATATTCACAGTATCCCACCTGAACAAAATCTGTAGACCTTACAAAAACTGTCCCGGTTAAATTCCCCAGTTGACAGTTGAGACCGACACCAGTAGTTACCAAATCGGTCGTTATTGGGAAGGAGATACATTATCATATGTAACTGAGCACATGATTTAATTACATGCACATGCACAATTATGTCGAGTACAAAGTAGATGTCATTCCAGGAATGCGACTATAATTATAAATGATGTAAAAGTATACAAGAATGGATGTTACAAACTGAACGAGTGTGTATCAATGCTCCATATGTTAAAATATGAAAAATGCTAATAAAAATATTTGACAAAAAAAGATATATATAGCCTTGATAGGCAGTTATGAAATACCTTATGAGCCTGCAAATGATCGTATAAATGCAGAGGGAGCGTGCCACAGTAAGCTTGGCTCAAACACAGGGTGTAGCTACCCACGGTGCAGCAGGTGCAGTGGCACCGGGGCCAAGAGTCGCTAAGGAGTGCATTGTACCCTGATAATTGATGTATTTTAGTGCCCCAACAGCTGTCAAAGGGCCAATTTTTCTTGTTTGCATCAGGGCCCATGGCATCCTTGAAATGTTACTGCCCAAATCCAGAGAGGCACCTAGGGTATAAGGAGTTCTAATTTGAAGCTTGGAGTTGGGGGATGTGTGAAGTTTCTATGACACAAGCAAAGTTCACTGTAGGTCTTGATTATTGGCCTTCGAGTAATTTCGAGCAGTGCTTAATTTGAGCCAGCGGTTGCCCGTGGGGGGCACTGGCACTCTTTTTTTTGTGGACTGTCATTTTTTTTTTCAACAGTCTTTGATCTAGAGCAAGAGAGAGGAAAACATAAAACATGGAAAGAAAGAGCAACAGAAAGACTGAAAACAGTGAGAGAGAGAAAGACGTGATGAAAAGGAACCTGCAAGAGCGAGATAAGGTGACAGGGAGTGTCCGGCAGTGCGTTAAAGAGGCATGAGGTGGAATCACGACCACGCAGTCTTGGTATTTGACATCCCGCTCTTCGATAGTGCTTCACATGGGCACCAGCACCTATTGTTTTACAAATTAAGCACTGCTTTCCAGATGTTCTCACTTTCCCATCGCCTCACCCAAGCATAGTTTTCCTAACACAGGGGTCTCCAACCTTTTCTGTAATAAGAGCTACTGATGTTCAATCAGAAACATCCCGCGCTATAATATTATTAGTGTTGTAATAGTGACGACATCTGACAAGATGACATCACAGGCTGGGCTGCACAGAGGAGAGCAACTCACAGGGAGCTGGAGACCTCCCAGTAGCCCACGAGCTCTTGGTTGGGGAAGCCTGTGCTAACTCCAGCGTCGGCTGGCACTGACTTCCCCCGAGTACCGAGGGTCTTACCTTTCATCCCTTTTAATATGGGAAAAAGGGACCAGCGGCGCAAGGGGCTTGTAAATAAGCCCCTATGGATCCAAGTCGCTCTGGTAACTCGCTAGTTTTGGTGTCTGCGAGGGCCTGCCCTGCTTGGCA
Source organism: Triturus cristatus (assembly GCF_964204655.1). Lineage (NCBI taxonomy): Eukaryota > Metazoa > Chordata > Amphibia > Caudata > Salamandridae > Triturus > Triturus cristatus. The sequence continues at coordinate 292,614,299 of NC_140585.1, forward strand.
TTCTCTCGTGTGAGGGAAAGGAATGCCACATTACAGTCCCCTAAAATGTTCAAAGTGGAGCCTCTGTAATATGAAAGTATTGCGAAAGTCCTGATTTCCACTCAGAAGCTGAATGGCGGAACCTCCTGACTGTCTCGTATATTTCCCAGTTTCGCTGGGAAAGGCACCACACGTGCAACCTTTCCAGCTTGAATAGTGAACAAGATGGAGGAGGGAGGGGCCTGAGTCTGAAGAATCCCGAGAGCCTTCGGGGCGGGGGGCTCTGGACACAGATCTCGAGGCGCCGCCAAAGGAGGATTTAAGGGTGAAATACGTCCGTGTCCTGCAGAAACGCATGGCAACTTTTCCAGACTCAAAATGTAAAATGACTACAAGTGCGGCTGGGAGGAAACTGAAAGTAACTTCAAACAGTCTATAAAGACTCAGAGTCTGATGGGAAGCAGGTTCCATCCTAGTTTGCAGCTGCTAAATCTATGAAACAAATACATCAATCACGTAAGGGAGCTTGTTTCTAGTTCCTAGAAACAGGGACATCTGTCCCGCTTGGCACACTGGATCAGGGAACTGTATGCGCTGCCCGAGAGCATTACGTTGACCCCGTTTTCACAGTCGACGTCAGATGAGCTCTGCAGACCGACACCCACCTCTTTGAGTTTTTGCCCCTCTTATAACGCTCTTTTTATGTTTAAACAGATGAATGAATAAATGAAGGAATGATGTGAATTGTGGAATATTACCTGAACTTTGAATTGCGTTTAGATACTCATCAGTCAGGTGTGTAGGGGATAACCAGTTCCACAGGTCAGATCTTGTAAGCCGGGTACTTTCCAACGTACCTGCCTTTTATTTACAAATGATATGAGTGTGTGGTGACATAAGAACAAAGGCCAGTCTGTAAACGCAACCAGTGCCAAGACTTCACAAAAAGCAGCCCTTCCTAGGGTTCAGAGCCAGGTACGCACATTCTGAGCTGAGTTTCCAATGCCATATGTAATATGCACACACCCATTTGGTAGTGCCTGGAAACGTTTGAAGCGCTTGATTCTGACCCAGCAATACCTGTGGCTGGAGACCTTTTGCATCATTCCAGCCCGGACATTCCCAGCGTCCCCCTTACAGAAAGTGATTTGCTTTCACTTCAGCTTCTGAATGCACGAGAGGGAGGCCCGTGAATGACACTTGAACACCCAGAACAGCGACCCCAGTCAGGTCGGCCACCTGTACCTGCCCTCGACCCCCTTTGGATATCCTTTGAGGCAGCAGTCACCCTGTGGGACACTCCTAGAACACTTGTATGATAACTTCCTATAGGACACCAGTCGAAGAATCAGAAACCAGGGCTTGTCCTAACATGAGCCACCCCCAAGGTTGGACATGATGGTTACCATTCCCACCCTAACCCTTTTCCTTCAGCCTATCAGGCTCAAGGCAGATGGAGCCACCATGCCACCCTGACCACGCCAGGGACACAGCGGCTGCCCACGTTCTCACACAAACATATCCAAGGGCTAAAAGGGTGGCGAGAAGTCTCTGGCGATCAGTGACCTCACAGACAGAATACAAAGCCCACAAACAAAACTGCCATTCAATTGGTTGATTGCGTTCCAAATGTCAGGTGGGAGTGGTGGGTGTGCACACCTACCCTGGACAGCCAACCTCCAGAGGCCCTCTTGAAATAGCATTGAGGCGGCTCGGCTCCGCATGGGCGCCCACCTGAGATGATCACAGTACGGCAAATACCAGCAAAGCGTTGAGTCGGCTTTAGACTCCAGAATATAGAGAGATGCAGATTTAGCTTATCATCTATTTTAACAATCAATCAAACGAGACTTGTAGAGTGCGGCTAATCACCTGTGAGGCGCTTGAGTAATACTCCTCGTTGCACCTAGTGCTATATTTGTGATTTAAGAAAATGAAATAAAACTAATAATCAGAAATATTGTTCAGAAATTGAGATGATTAAAAAAAAAAAACTAAATAAATAAATAAAAGAAATTGAGATGATTCAAGCCTAATGTAGTGGCTGGCAAAATATTTCATTTGGCCTCTCGGCATTGGCGGAATTTTGGCCACTCCACAATACTCTTTAATGCTAAGTTCTGGCCAAATACCAATGAGCGCGAGTGAGATGTGGCATCCCCAAGTGCGATTTTCTAACAAGGGCGGTCACTGGCATTGGCGAGTGGTCGCTGTCAGAAGGCTGCCATTCAAATATATTTGTTGCCTCTGAAGTAGCTTTCCTACTCGAGCGACAGCAAAATCAACTTGAATGGCTGCGCGCACTTGCATTGCGCATGGTGCTGTTTGTGCTGATTTTAACACAGCTCGCGCTACCAGCACTAAGCTGCAGCGCAAACTGCATATTTTCTCCCTGCTGGCAAAATTTGGTGGAATCTCACTGAGATTTTTGTAACTTTGCGAGCTCCGTTCACCGAGTCTTATGAATATCCTACACCTCCTGAAGTGAAAGATCAATATCTTACAGATATACACGTCTATTGGCAAAACCATGATCTTCTAGACATACTGCCAAATCACCAGCTCTAAAAGAACACTACATGAACTGCAACCCATAAACCTTTCAGATTACAGACAAGAAACAATGTTCAGCAAATCTCCTTTGTTCCTACTACACCTGTCTCTGGACCAGGAGAGCCTAGTGCCTACAGGACATGATCAAAGTGTTCTAAAAGACCAAACAGAGACAGACTTTAAAACAGCAGTCACCTCAGTTCTAAATATCACTCTAAAGGTACTATACTCTGCCCAGCAGAAAGTCAATGCAAACAAGATCTTCGGTTGCCTTTGAGTGGCCCCATAGATCTATTACTGAGGTGCCTTGCTGTGCTTGGGTTGCACCATTGCCACTTCTGGCCTTCACCCACCCATTCAACAGCACTCTCCCCACAGGTTCGCTGATGCATGCAGACTAACACTGGTTACGTAGAAACGTCAATTCATGTAGGCCAAATCACAGCCTCACTGGGTGGTCACACAGACCCATACACTTCAGCTCCTTAATATTGTGTCAGATTTCGCTTCTTCACCTCACTGTGTACTCTGCATGTGTTAAATAACCTGGCTATTTGACTTGCTTCCGGGTGTGGCCCACATGGTATGTAGCCTGGCTGCTTTCTGTCTCTCGTGCTCCTGGGTGGACTTCAGATAGTAAGCACCTTGGTGAACTCCACTGAACCACACATTGCTGGCCTAACACGCCAAGTTTGTAGTTGAATTCGAAAAAAACATTTTATTTCACAGAATACTGATTTTAGCAGCATATAACTCTGACAACGGTCCCAGAAGAAATCAAAAAGATTTTTTTTTAGAGTTTAGAGGGGCTGTCACCATTCACCAGTTGTTCAACAAAAAAATCTTCCTGTTATCAAACACCTATTAGAGACATCTCACAAGAAGTATGCCATATCAAATCATTCATTCATTTTGGTAATATTTTATCCAAATAAGCCAAAATGCCTTTTTTGTTACAGTCTTAGTAATGTCTTCCACCTCCAGTTTTTGTAATCTTATTAACCCGAATTTTGACATGAAAAATACAATGCAGCTGTGGTCAAACAGTGTCCCATCTATATATCAATTCAAAATATTTAATGTAAACGTCATAGCACGGTCTAAACATTGTGACTGCAAAAATATTGTGGGCAAAATATCAAGGTACGTACATCATTTTTTGCAATCATAGAAAAGTTTAAAATATTGTTTATTGTAAGATTGTTTTTATTTAAAATCTATTTTATGGTATGCTTTTTATTTAATTATTTATGTTATTGTGAAATTTATTTTTAATTAATTTTCAATAATATTATAGTAATGCATATTTTTTTTCAGGCTGGTGGATTCATTTGGGGTTTGAATGGGCAATGTTTTAAATTGCATATTCAATATTTTAATTGTGTTATTTGTATTTGTTATTTAATAGGTTTACATATATAATGCAGTTTTAAATTATTTATTACATTTTAATTTGCTGGTTCTACTTGGGGATTGTGCCGGTAGCGTTTTTATAATTCTATATTAACCAATGGTAACTGATTAATATGTACATTTCTTGATTGTTTTTAAAAAAAAACATATTTTCTTGTCTTTTGTAATCAACATTGCTCATAGTATTTCAACAATACATTCACATATTCCATAACATGTTCCTTTACCTCACCTTGCATATTTTTGGCAGCATGATATGCTCGTGCGCTCTGTAGCATATGCCAAGTAAGCCTAAGGTCCCTGCCTAATGTGCATCTGTGCAATCACTCCCCTCCCTCCCTGTCTGTCCCGAACAATCCCCCCACCCTCCCCTGCGCTGCTGTTCCCTAGAGTATTATGCTACAACCTTCTGAGTTACTCTGTGACCATGTGTCCTGTAAATCAGTATCATGTGGGCCCTCCCTGGCGAATTTGTAGATCTCCCATGGGCTCCTCTCTTCTGGCACTCACTCCCCACCCTCTCCTGTATGGATATTCCCACCGGGGTAGCAGGTTCAGTGACCTGATCGTCATTTTTCATTTCCTAAAATAATACCTCTCAAGCTCGCGCTCTCTCCACTCTGCCTATGCCTCTTCTTGCATTTCTGAGCAGAATTCTGCCTTCCTGCTTCAATCTTTTGAGGCTGGGGCCATTCGGTGCTTTCCATTTACTGGTTATTTATCTCTCTGCTAGTATGAATGCAAGGTCTTCAAATTTGGCGGTGACTTTAGTCTTGGCTGTGTGGGGAAACATATTTAGTAAGACATGTTCTGGCGTGCGTGGTACTTCTGGCTCTATGACTCGCGCCACTCCCCCTGTCACTTCCTGCCAGTAGTTCTCTAAAGATGGGCAACTCCACATCATGTGCATGAAATTTGCTCCCTTTTCTCTGCAGCGTGGGCATTACGCATCTTCCCTGTGGAAGAACTTGTTGATTCTATCTGGGGTAATGTATGTCCTATGTAGCATGTAAAAGCCAATCAAGCTGAACCTCGCATTGCGAGAGACGTTGGTGGCACGTTGTAGTATGTTCTCCCAACCTCTGTCCTCTAATGGTCTGCCCAGGCCTTCTACCCATTTAGTCCGCAGCTCCTCGAGCGGGCGTGTATAGTCGCGTCTGATGCCCCTGTATAGGCATGTGACAGCCTTTATGGTGCCCCTTGCGAGCCCTACATATTCGCCGGTAGCATGGGCCGGTGGCTCTATCGTCCCTGCCCCCCAATGTCTTCGCATTGCTCCTGTGAATGCCCCATGGAGTAAGAAGTGTCCCTGTGGGATATCCCATTCTGTGCTGAAGTCCTCAAAAGTGAGTAATTCTGTACATTTCTTGATTGTTATTTATGTGTTTACATTTTAATTATTTTAAAATTATTTGAATCACTTTAACATGTGGAGCTTACTAGGGTTTGGGTGGGTAGTGTTTAAATAAAATATATATAAATTGATATGAATTAGCATTTATCATGCAATTTCTTTATTTAGAAGTTATTTCTATATATTTTAAATAAATGTTATTTATAAACAAATGTGAAAAAAATGCCTAAGAATACTAGTTACTGACTTTTGCGGGAATATAAAGGTATTAATAATGATTTTGAAATACTTTTTTTTATTTTTTATGGATTGTGGGGTGTATTTGGATTTATGTAGGATTTCTTAATTTAGAGTGTTTATTGGGATAAGGTGTATATTGAGGGAATGGGTGGGCAGTGGTTTTGAAAAAGTAGTTAAATTATAATTAGGTAAAAAATAATGTTTTATCATGTCACATTTTAATACTTTTATGCTTGAGTGTTTACTTTAAAATGTATTTATTTAATAATTTTAATAAATGTAAATACATTTTTGTGCAATTCTGAAATTTTGGTTTTAAATCATTGTTTTTAATGTTTTACACATTGAAGATTTGTAAAGTTTTTATTTAAATGAATGCAATAATGTTTACTGTGAAGCAATATTATATAGGTTAGTGAATCTAAATCACCACCCCAACACACACACCATGTATACACTTTTCTTAATGAGTGTTAGACTGCAGTTACAATGGTAAGGTTGACCCTCTCCCTTAATGTTTGCACATTCCCCAGTGGAGTTAGTTAGATTAGTACATTCGACAACCCCAGGTATGCATATACTTTGATTTGTGTTAGAATGGAGTTACAATAGTAAATCTAGTTCCTCTCCCAATGTATGCACTTCCCCATAGTTATCAGAGGCTAGAACAGTAAACCCCTCCCATCCCCCTACAATGGGCCTGATTCCGATGTCGGATGGACCGGAGTCTGTCCGACATCGGTCAGGAACTGTGAACGAACGACCTCCTGTCGTCGGTTACAGACCTGCAAGTATGATGGGACCGGCATCCGAACCCTGTTCGGTCGCATGCCTATACCTTTCAATGAGAGCATGCATTCCGAACAGAAAAGTTTGAAAAAAGAGTGGGCAAATGGTGCATTTTCAAGCAAATTTGAGAAAGCAGGAAGATTAATAAAGCAATTGTTAATCTGTTCTAACAAAGACAGTGATTTCCTACATGTGACTCAGTCTGACACAGCCACTACAGACCTGCCGGTGACAGGTTCATGCGGCTAAATTGGAGAGTTCTACCTGAAGGCAGGGCTTGCCCCTGGTTGACCTTCTTCATGTCTGACGTGCACATGCCTACAAAATGACGTGGGAGCCGCGTAAACTTTTTGATTTTATTTAGCAATGCTGCATAGCATCGAGGATGCTGTGCAGGGAGGCTAAAAACCATTGGCAAGCCAATAGGTCACAAAGTTGGGACTTACCGGCTTTGAGAATACATGTTTAGAGAGGGTCGACTTATCTCCAAAGAGGCAGATTTTCATGTGTTCCAGTGCTGGATTAATTAACTGCCCCTTTTGCTAGGACCTGTAATACTGTTCCAAAAAACTGGCATTTAATTCCCCTCACTGCTAATTTATGTTTTCTATGTTGGTGACCTCTGTCACTTAAGTCATGGCGATGAAAAATTAAAGTCCCATTTCCAGGTTTGTAAAGTCCAGTTTTTTGCTTTTTAAAATTCCGGTCACTCTAGCACACAGGCCTGGTATCAGAAAGGACTACCCGGTAAACAGAGCTGGCATACCTACTTACATATTAGCTACACAATTATCGTTTTGCAGACAGACCAGAGGAACTACATGTCTGAGATTGTGCTTGAGCAAGCGTCCGCGATGCAGTGTGCTGGGAGGTGCGAGTCGGGGTGAGAAAACTGGGGGGTTGCCCCAGGGCCTTCTGTGGCAATGCTCTAGTTATTTGTGTGTGTGTGTTGGTGTTACAGTGTGAGCTATCGTGCTTTAGATTTGCTATGTGTTTAATACTGTATTGAAATGTGTGTGTGTGTGTGTGTGAGGGTTGTTTCCGGGGTTGAAAGGTTAAAAAATACAGATGAAATTTTTTTTAAACTGAAAAACCAATGCTCATTCTTCAATTTCCGGCCCCAGGCATGTCCTTTCCACTCTAAGACACCCCCTCAAGCCTCTTTAATGCCTGTTGTACAACCATCTGTGAAGGACAAAAAAAAACCTGCATTGTCTGATTCTCAGAATAAAAAAATCATGCCCTAAACACAGGAACATGATGCAGACAATTCATTGAGTTATAACCTTGTAGATTTAGACACCACTGGCAGCGTCTCTCTTTCAAATCCTCAAGGCGACTAATACAGACATGCTAAAGACAGTGTTCTACGCAGTCGCGGCCTGCAAGACGGACGGGCGGGGGAGAGGGGGGTTTGCACGGGTGTGGGGGGAGCGTGACAGTAAGCAAAATAAAATGTAAAACTTACCTTCCTCCCACTGGTTTCTCCAGGTCACGCGCCACCGCCTCAACTCCTGCTGCTCCCGGCTGGCGGTCTGGGACTGTGTTTAACCTAGGCAGCCTCCCTCCCGCTTCCCTAAACCAATCACAACGCTGCAATAGCAGCGTTGTGATTGGTGCAGCGCAGCAGACGGCACCAAGCCGGGCGCCTGCGGTCCAGGGAGCCATTTTCTCTATGTAGGTTGCATGCAGCCTACATAGAGAAAAAGAGAGAGTACACAACTGCACATGACTGGTTTGGTCGGCCCTGGGGCCGAACAAATATTCAGCACCAAAGACAGTGGGCTAGCCACGCCTCCCCTGCACTCGAGCAGGAACGCCCACCCACCTGCCCCTAACCAGGCACTCCAGGCACTTCTGCTTTCTCCCCGTGAGGGTAGTTTTACCATTTCATGTTTCTGCTTCTCGCACTGCGAGAAAGCAGTGGGTCGATGCCCCCAACCCCAATGAAGGAGCCGCCACTGACCCATGGAGGCCCTGCTGTGGCCCCCAAAGACAGTTTCCCACTGCCTTTTTGTGCAGCAAGACCGGCACAAAAAGGCAGTGGAAAACTGCCATTGTACTCTCCCTTATTTACGTTTTTTTAATGATTTTAAATTGAAGTAAGGTTTCTACATATGACTTTTCAGTTTAGAAGTTCTTTAAAAATATTTTGAGCATATGTAAATATATTTCTTATTGTGTGTTTTTTTAATAAATATTCACAAGTTTGCTATGTTTATGAGTCTTTTAAAAATATTACCTTTATTACATATTATTTATAATGATTCCATGAATTTAATGTTTCTAGATTTAAAAAAAAAGAATAACATGCATATATTTTTATATCATGCTTATTCTGTAACATAAATTACTAATATTATAGTCTTTGATTTAAAAAGAATTTATTTGTATGATGCATTTACTGTCATTCATAATTTGATATCATTTATTTTTTATTCAATGATACTTTGGTTTAAGTTATATGTATTTTAAAATAATATTTTAATATTTTTTGTTGCAAATTTTTAACTATATTGATATAAAAATACTTTTACTTTAAAGTATTACAATGTTAATTATAATTTAAAACATATTCCTACAATTGTAATGTCGAAATTTTGAACTGCAATATTTTGGTATGCATTATATGTATTTAAAGCCGATATTTGTGTGGTTGACATTTTGACCACTATAATTTTGTGCCACAATATTTTTGTGGCCGATATTTTGTCATGCAACCGGCTGGAACAATAGTGGGGCATAGCTGAACTATATGGATGCCATCATAATCAGAAATTGAATCATGATAGCTGACCCTATACAGCAATACCTGCCACCAATCAACAGAGAGAGATATGCCATGCATTATCTGAGCGGAGAGGGTTATTACCGCTGTTATCATCACTCTGCCTATTTACAATCATTCTAAACTCTGGTCACACAACTCTGGACCTGAATCTCCTATTAAATATCTTGCAAAATATATCTTTAGTGTAATAAGAGTAGAACAGTGTTGGAAACGGGTAGCGTGGTGCAGAGCGGGCGGGCCAAACTCCGGAGGAAATGTGCAAAGCATCCACGCAGTACACACAGGCGACACACAAGGCACACTACAAAAAGAGACACCACACCAGTTTAGGTAAAAAGAACTTTTGTATTGTCCAAAACCACAAGGTGTCAATAGGCAATCTCTGTACTGCGCCAACTGGCGCTCGGTTAACATTTATAGGGGGGGAATTATGTACAGGGCAGGGCCAAGCGGGCCCCTGCCGGAATCATTGCAATTTAGCAGATACTAAAAGTAAGTCCATTAGCTGCAACCTGCAATAAAATCAACTCAGGGCATAACCTTAGGCGTTAGTCCGGACCACCTGTAATAAAACACATCATGACCTGACAATATCCCTTAACAACCTGAAGGTCCCCTGAGGCAGGAATCAAAATAGGCAGTTCATTCACCTTAAAACCTGGCATCTAGACATAGCGCTGCATACAACACATGACTAGCACTTTAAATCATAGCCATTGACATAGCGCTTAAGAGCATGACATTTGAATATAGCGCCGCACATATCACGGCGAAAGCGCTTCAAAACATAGCCATTGACATAGCGCTTAAGAGCATGACATTTGAATATAGCGCAGCACATACCACGTCGAAAGCGCTTCAAAACATAGCCATTGACATAGCGCTTAAGAGCATGACATTTGAATATAGCGCTGCACATATCACGGCGAAAGCGCTTCAAAACATAGCCAGTGACATAGCGCTTAAGAGCATGACATTTGAATATAGCGCTGCACAACTAGCATTGACCATAGCGCTTTAAATATGGCATTATAGCATAGTGCTACACCTGGCAGATCAATGGCGCTTCAGATAGGGCCCTCACTGGGAGCATTCAGCATAGCAAGCTCTTGGGGCAGTAGACTTGGCAAGCTCTGGGAGCATCAACCATGGCCAGCCACTGCAGCGCTAGGCATTGCATTTAGTCCGGGCAGGTCCGTGGGCCCTCCAAGGTGTCCACCCCCTCCAGCATCCCTCTAGGCCGTTGCAGCTGCCCACTGTCCTGTGGGGCAGCTGTGCAGGCTCCTGGCACCAGGGGCGGGCACCGGCAATGTACCCCGTTGCCCCCCCTCCTCCACTACCAGTCCCACACGACGCCGGGGGCGGGCACCGACAATGTGCCCCGACACACCCTCCAAGTGCGCCCCCACAAGGTCCCAAAAATGTGAAGGGTCCCCGGGGCGGGCACCGATAATGTGCCCCGTTGCCCCCTCCACGCCACTGGTTCCCCCAATGCCCCACTCACCGGGCTCTCGGCTGCAGGCGTCTCGGCGTCCTCCCAGCAGCAGGCTGTCACTCTCTCCGGCTGCAGGCACAGCCACTTCAAAGATAGCGCTCACCAAATCCAGCGCTCTCCTTCCATGGGCAGCTTGGAAATAGCGCTCTCCTTTGTAAATAGCGCTCTCCTTCCAGGGGCAGCTGGTAAATAGCGCTCTCCTTTGTAAATAGCGCTCTCCTTCCAGGGGCAGCTTGGAAATAGCGCTCTCCTTTGTAAATTAGCGCTCTCCTTCCAGGGGCAGCTTGTAAATAGCGCTCTCCTTTGTAAATAGCGCTCTCCTTCCAGGGGCAGTTTGGAAATAGCGCTCTCCTTTGTAAATAGCGCTCTCCTTCCAGGGGCAGCTTGGAAATAGCGCTCTCCTTTGTAAATAGCGATCTCCGTCCAAGGGCAGCTTGGAAATAGCGCTCTCCTTTGTAAATAGTGCTCTCCTTCCAGGGGCAGCTTGGAAATAGCGCTCTCCTTTGTAAATAGCGCTCTCCTTCCAGGGGCAGCTTGTAAATAGCGCTCTCCTTTGTAAATAGCGCTCTCCTTCCAGGGACAGCTTGGAAATAGCGCTCTCCTTTGTAAATAGCGCTCTCCTTCCAGGGGTAGCTTGGAAATAGCGCTCTCCTTTGTAAATAGCGCTCTCCTTCCAGGGGCAGCTTGGAAATAGCGCTCTCCTTTGTAAATAGCGCTCTCCTTCCAGGGGCAGCTTGGAAATAGCGCTCTCCTTTGTAAATAGCGCTCTCCTTCCAGGGGCAGCTTGTAGATAGCGCTCTCCTTTGTAAATAGCGCTCTCCTTCCAGGGGCAGCTTGGAAATAGCGCTCTCCTTTGTAAATAGCGCTCTCCTTCCAGGGGCAGCTTGGAAATAGCGCTCTTTGGTTCCTGCCCCTTGCTTGAGGGTTTCTTGAGGGGGGGAAATTGCGTTGGTGGCTGAAGGCGGACTAATTAATCTCTGCCTGTCGTCCCTGGAGTCTCCTCTCGCCGGGCCAGATCAGTGGGTAGTTCAGGATCCCTCACTCACTTGAAAGGCAGCACCTAAGCCCTGTCACTTCCAGAGGCATAGGTCCCTGACTAATCCTACCGCCTAAACTCCTGCGAAGGCTTTTCCAGGTCTGAATGGCCACCACTATATCTTTCCCTCGCCCTGTGGACAGTAGGGGGGGGTAGGTAGGCTCAGGGCCCAGCACACAGGCCTATGTGGCGGTAACCCCTGGCAGCAGGTCCCCTCTCTCCCTAGTCCACCCTCTGACTGAGCACATGGCATCCCAGCTCCTCCCTTTAGACGCCCCTCACCCCACCTTCCAGACAGTGCCAGAAGCTTCTAGAAGCGTCTGGGGAAACTGGCTCTAACTGGCCTAGGGGGAGGGGTAGAGCACCCTGGGTGCCAGGCTTCCTTCCAAAAGCTGGGGCTGCTGGGAAATAACGCCTAGACTGTCAACCTAGCTCAGTCAAACGGCGCAACCACACAGCTTTGGCATCCATTTTAAATTACATTTTTAAAATGGGGAAACTCAGTCTGCACGCATTCATACAGCATTCAATACTTGCATTCATATGTCATTTAGTTTCCCAGAAAAGCGAAACATTTCTGGGGAAAAGGGCCAAGTCCAACAAACAGAAAGATGGCAGGAACTTTGGTGTCATTAGTAGAGTGACCTCATCCTAAAAGAAAACAGGGTACTGAACCCGCGGTTTCTGGAGTGGCTCTATTGCACGGTATCAACATATCCTAGCATAAAACAGAGTAGATCCACAGAGATAGGAGCAAGGGACATGTTTTCCTATGCACCCCCTCCTGGATGCCATGTACTAAAGGGCAAGGTCAAAACGGGTCTATGAAAACTGTACAAGCATGGCTAAATCTACAGAAATCATTTGTATAGTTTGAATCAATTCTCTGCAGCCAGGATCCCTAATGTATAGATGGACTGCATACTTGTGGTGTACACTGTGTAGTAAGAATACGTTTATAGTCAAGGCCATTATGGCAAACCAGTCTTTTGCAAATCTGCACTTCTAGCATCCTAAACTCAGGAGTCACCAGTTTGGTGCTGTCCTTAAGCTCTTGAGTATAGTAAAGACACCACAGCAGAGAGATCAGCAGCCTGTGCAATGGGAAACAACCATTACAACGCATGCGTTCTAATGCATGCTTTGACCCCGCATGCCATTACAATGAAAATGGCTTACTGTAGGGGGTACAATGCAAAATAAACTCCTAGGCAATCTAAGTGTAAGTCAAAACGATCTCTGTGTGTCTAAGAAAGAAACTTGGTGTAACAACAAATTAATATAAAAAATACAAATGTATTTAATAGATCAATGATCAGTATGATACATACTAAACAAACATCATAGTGTTGTAAGTCAACATCTAATTAATATGTTCATCATAAATAAATTAAAAAACTTGACAATATTGGTCAAGATTGATCCACAAAAACAATACAGGTGGCAAATTAATAAATCTTCGACGCGTGTTTCGGCGTGAAACACGCCTTCGTCAGGAAAAGCCACAGATCTAGTTCATGCACTGCCCGTTGTTTGCTGTGCTGTAGATAGATGTATTTCGGCAATAGAAGATATTTAGCAAGAACCTTATATTGGTCAATGTGGTCCGTAATATTTAAAAGGATAAATGAAAACCGATTGGTGGTCTCTTAAAAAATCTGAATAGACATTATGGAAGGCAACTTTGGTCAAATTTAAGATCTGATATTGTGTGTCTAGATCTTATTATAAATAGTAAGGGTTAATCGCATTGATGGCGGTTCACTAAGTAAGGTTATGCTCTCCGTAGTACGATATAGATGATATGGAGACACCGTATCGGCGGGTTCCGAATAGCAAGGTTGCTGAAAGATCGATATTCTAAACTCCAGTGCACCCCCGACAGCAAGTCGGGGTAAAAAATTGCGTTGCAACGGCATGCGGGGTAAAAGCATGCGTTGTAACGTCATACAACCCTGTGCAATATGACAGGAAACTCAGGCCATTTCAACCAGTGCGGGTCTAATTCTAAAATATTGAAAAAGAATAAGGGGCTTATTACGATGTCGGGCGGACTTGCGTCTGCTCGACACCGTCGTGGATACGGGTCCGACTGACCTCCGGTCGGCAGTCCTGATGACCTAATTACGATACAACCGCACATGGTACGGCATAAACTCACATTTCCGTATGGGAGTATGTATTACGGCCGTAAACCGGCCCTAGCACAAGCTCCCATAGGGAAATGGGAGGTTGTGTGCATCCTTGCTCTGCGTGGTAGGCACCTCAGGGTGCCTGCCACACGGTGCAGAGATCAACAAGGGGGCACTATAGGTGCCCCCTCGGCCCCAACCAGGAGCCCCCAAACATGCTTTCCGACAGGCTTTCTATGTCATAAAGGCCAGCATGGAAAGCCTGCCAGAAACTGTGCATCGTAATCCAGATGGCGTAAAACACCGTTCATATGGATTACGGGCCGGTTTCTGACTGACCGACGGGCTCGAATCTAGCTGAAATGACCGTCCGGTTTCACTTCCGACCACCTAACTTGTAATTACAACCGAGATCGTAATTGGTCCCTAAGTGTAGAGACACCAGCCCTATCAAATATTCTGGACATAGAAAAAAGCTCACTGTTCACTGGAATATCTTTCCACCAGTAGATCTCAATACACCTACAGCAGCATTCTAACGCTTTGTCAGTGTCAAACACATTGTAAAGGATGCCCCTAATACTAAGAATCTAGGGCCAGATGTACATACAATGCATTTGGTAAAAGTCGTCACAATTTGCTTACTTACCAAATGCATTGATATTTTGCGAACTGACCCATGTACAAATTGGTCGATCCACAAAATAGAAAATCTTAGTGTGTAGCAATTTGACCTACCTCAGTAATGTTAATGAAGTAAGTCATATATTGTGATCCACTATTATTCGTTGCCAACACAGGGATGCTGAGGTCAGCAACCACCATTTCTGTTACTGCTTATAAAAAATGTATTTTTTTTTTTTTAAACAATTAGCTCATTTTCCTTAAAATGAAACAGAATGCATTTAAAAGAAAGAAAGAAAAAGTTTCAAAAAGAGCAATGTATTTAAATATTTGTAGAAATAATGTAAAAAAAAGAATATAAATATTGTAACTTTAAATATTGACTCATTTCTGGTTGTCTGAAGTTATTGTGGTATTGGGTGGGTAGTCCTTTATAACACGTTTTTGTTTGTTTTTTGTATGATTTAATTCATAACTATAAACCAATTTTGAAATAACATTTTCAATTATTGTATTCATTTCTTACTTTATTACATTTCTTTAATGGGGTTGTAAGTTTTTATCGGGGAATAGGATGGGTTGTGTTTTCAAATAAAAACAAAGAACTATTGATAATTCTTTACATTTAAATATGTTTTAAATACTTGTAATAATTAAATGATTACAAATATTGATGTATTGTTTTAGATGAATTCATAAGCGATTTAAATAATGGTATAAATATGTGATTTACCATTATTTATTTCATGTACTTATATTGAATTGAATAAAGTTATATTTAGAAAAAATATTTTTATATATGTTTATAATATTTTTATTAATATGTAATTGCTTTTTAATTAGATTGGTTATAATTTCAAATAATTTCAAATAATCAATTTTTCACTTTTTATAAAAATGTTTTGGTCTTATTACTGTTTAAGGATGGCTTGACAGCGCAATTGGGTAAAAAACTCAGAACTGAATAACCGATTCTCTGTAATTCATCGTTTCTAAGAGGACTCTTATGGTCCCACTTGTCCTCACTATTATTTCTATCGGCACTACCCTCCCTGCAGTTACCAATGCCCCCAGTATTAGTAACTTTGCGGACCGATTTCCGGATGATATCAGGGACATCATGATAAGGCACTTAATGATGTGGAGCAAAACGATAAAGCTTACCTCTTTAGGGCATCAGTGGAAGCACTTTCAAGCATCTGATAGAATACTAACTTCTGTTTATGTATTTTGTAGCTTTGTTGCATTACTATTTGGGAGAAATGAGAACCACCCCACAAATGGAGTCATTTACAGAATGCCCATAAATATGTGCACTTTCTCCAAAGCTAGTTGAATTGGAGTTAAAATAGTAAATCTGATCCCCATAAAAATATGCATTTTAGTCAATTTTATTTGGATTGAAATTGAAAATCTGATACCCAAATACATGCACTCTACAATAACAGTTGGACTGTAATTAGAATTAGAATGTTACACCCTTAAATATATGTTTATTACCAATGACTGTTGGATTGTATACGTAAACTCCTGAAAATTAAGTTTCTTTTTTATACATTTTTATATTTCAGTGAATGATTATGTATTATATCTTGTTTTATGTTTCTTTTAGATTTTTAGTTTGGGTTTTACATTAGTTATGTTTATAGGGATGATTACGATGATAGCAGGATGGGGTCCACCTTCACTTTTCTGCGGTCCTACCACCCGCTTCCTTGGTGGTCCGACTGCCTGACCAGGAAGTAAGTGGGAACACTGCCTCAGGAACGCTGCCAATGCCGAAATTTCTGGTACAGAGGCGGCGAAAGGCGGCCCATGGAGGCGGTCCAGTGAATCTCATTGTCAGCGGGAAGGCAGGTAAGGAGCCGAAGTACTGCCTCGAGTGCGAATGTGCCCATGTGTAATGTAGCTGGTGCTCATGTAGTGCCCTCCAAGGCCTTCAGGTTGGGTGCAAGCAATGTTTCTGATGAACTCTGGGAACTGTAGTCAAAATTCCAAACTACAGAGGGAGTGCACACATGTGACCTTGGGGTGGAGTGCTCTAACCTATAAGAGCGAGGCAGGAGATCTAAAGGTGTGGGTGGAGCAGCAACGTGATTACAGTGGTATCTGGTGAAGGCGATGGAACGCCGAAATGCATTATGCCCGATGTCCGAGTAAAGGCTTCCAAAAGAAATCTCCCTGAGTGGCCTCTTACTTCTCTGCACAGGAGGGGCTTGGGTTTGATATATATACGCACCGGGACACTCCTCAGAGTAGCTGCGCGCGTTAGAAAACTAATTAACATATATATATATATATATCAATCCAAGATACTCCTATTAGTGCCTTCAATCTTTAAGGGGTGGCGCAAGACCGGTGGAGAAAAACTGGTAAACAAATATACTTCCAAAAACGAAATTCCACTTGCGCTCTCAGAATCTCCTGACGCAGATACAAACCAGACTTCGTTCAATCAAATTGGGGGTTTATTCCAATCATTAACTCGCCGGCGGGTTTATGATTGGAATAAACCCCCAATTTTGTATCTGCGTCAGGAGATTCTGAGAGCGCGAGTGGAATTTCGTTTTTGGAAGTATATATATATATATATTCTTCACCAAACGCCCGAAAGCATTGAGGACGCACTCGACAGTAAACCACCATCCGGTTTATTTTTGCAACAACCCACTACAGCCCTCCAGAAGTTACTTTCTTTTTTTGCCTGATGCGTTTCGAGGCTAACGCCTCTTACTCATAGGCTGCTTCAGTCACAGATGAATCATGGAGGGCTCTTTTTTGTCCATTCCCGGCATGCCGACCCCCAGTGGGTCTCGCTTCGTGCTTGTTAGTCTTTCAGTGCATGCTGGGACATGTAGTCTTGAAAGAGCAAGCAATCAAACCTTTAGTAGGTTCCATTGAACATCAGCATATATTAAGACATTTAGACATTTCTTGCTCCCTTGGTAGGGTCCAGAGTGCCAAGGTGGGCAGACTAATGCTGCTTACTGTGCTGCACCACCGGCCTGGACACAGTTCCAAGCCGCAGCCTCTCCTCACTGCGGAGATGGTGCCGTCCTATTACATTTTGGAATATTTTAAAACTGTTAAACTGTTTTATATATTAAAAAAATTAAACATGTATTTATTTGTGTAGATATTTTGTTATACTTATAAATACATGTTTACAAAGATCAATTTCATTTTTTATATTTGATCTTTTTTAATTATGCAGTTTTTAGTGTTAAAAATTATCTTTTTTGATTATTTGCAACATAAAATGTATTTTTATTAAATTCTAAATACAACATTATTTTAATTGTTATATATGTATAAACAACATTTTATATATATATATACATATATATATATATATATATAAACAACAGTTATTATTTATTTAAAAATTTAAATGAATATAAATTAAAAGCATTTAATATTGTTAAATACTATTTTTACAATATATTTTCATTTTTGATATTTTATGAATCCTGATGTAAATTTTAAAAGTCAATATTATTGTAATATATATTTGGTAGCAGCTATGTGTAAACTTTCAAGATTTTTGTGGGACAGTATTTTAGAATCAATATTTGGTATTTTAATTAAAAGTATAGGGCTCACTCTCTATATTTAGATCGGCAATATTTGACCTCAATATTACTGTAGGTCGATTTTGTTGAAGTCAGTGTTCAGGACTATAACATTGTCACCACTCCCAATTGGCAATTACACTTTTGGTCTATTTTAGGTCTAGGTTTCACAGTGCAGCCAGTCAAACAGACAGATTGCTAATAACATACAGTGTTCTTTGTGTCTGCCCCTTTAAGGCACTGGATTGCTTTAATCAGCATATACATTTCAGTAATTGGCTTGAAACCTTTTCAATCACATCTTGGCTAGGCTGAGTCTTCATCTCATCTAATGCTATTGGCTGTTTAAGTTTATCCTTCCACCTCCACTTAAATGCTGTCAGGAAGCACGCAGGGGCTTGCTTCCCTCTATGTGCCTGTCACACACGATGTGCTACTCTGAAGCCCCTGAAAATGCATGTGTTCAGGAGCAGAAAAGGTTACAGAGTTAAGCAGAGTATGTTATGTTACGTTATATTATTTGGGAACTTATATGAGCGCACATACACCAACAGGTCTCTTGGCGCTAGAGAGTCTAAGCAGAAAAAAAAAGGAACAAAGAGAGAAATAAACCTAATTATAAGCCAAGGAGAACAGCCGGGTTTTCAAAGCCTTCCTGAACCGCATACAATCTGTCTCCTGTCTGATAGGGTTAAGCAGAGAATTCCAAAACTGCGGGCCCAGATAAGAAAGCCGTGTCCCACCCATTCTTTTCCGTTTAATTCTGGGCACCTCCAAAAGATTCACCTTGATCGCAAATTGTGCTCAGGCCGGTGTTTTCCAATACAATTAATAATAAACCTAGGACCAGTTTCTAGAGTAGCTTTGAAAAGTATGCAGCCAGTTTTTAAACAGCACCCGCTGCTCAACTGGAAGCCAATGAAGATCTTTAAGAAGCGGGGTGATGTGACATCTCCTATCCTTAAGACAGATGATTCTAGCTGCCTGATTTTGAATCATCTGGAGCGGATGTCTAAGGTATAAAGGAATGCCAAGATAAAGGACATTTCCATAGTCTAACTTGGAAAGGATAAGAGAAATCACAATTTGAATGCAGGGCTCTCTACTGAAAAAACGTCTAATCATACGCAATTTTCGGAGCTGAATAAAACAAGAAGAGGTTACTGCATTAATTTGAGTCCTCATGGGCAGGTCGGAGTCTATATAAAGACCCAGGCTCTTAACCGATGATTTAGGGGTAGGGGCTGCAACTAAATCAGATGGCCAGTAGGAGGGTGCCCAGTGGATAATTTTATTGCACGGGGTGATTATTTCAGTTTTTTCCGAATTCAATTTTAATTGATTCTTATCCATCCAAGTTTTCATGAAGATCATAGAATTCCCAATAAAATTTTTACATTCGCGGGAGTCCTCCAAGGTAAAAATCAGCTGCATATCGTCAGCATAATTAAAGATTTTTACCCCCCTCTGCCGAAGGCTCAGAATAAGAGGACGTATGTAAATATTGAAAATAATCGGCGACAAGGAGGAGCCCTGTGGAACCCCACAGCTCATTTCAACAGTATTGGATTTATAGGGTGACAGCTACACCGATTGTTTTCGGTTTCCTAAAAAGGACCCAAACCAGTCAAGAACCGGTCCTCCAAGACCTGCCGCGGCGATGCGATCCAACAAAATGTTGGGGTTCACGGTGTCAAATGCCGCGGACAGGTCGAGGAGGATTAAAACCTGATTATGATCCGTGTCAGCCTGTCCTTTGAGATCATCCAGGACAGATATGATCACAGATTCTGTAGAGTGAGTGGAGCGGAAACCTGTCTGATAAATGTTCAGAAATTTTGAATCATCCAAAAAGGAACTGAGACAGGATGCCACATGAGTTTTCAGCAGTTTTGCTGGAAACTGAAGTAATGAAATAGGTCAGTAGTTTTCCAATTTATTAACATCTAAGCCTTGTTTTTTTTTAAGTGGAATAACTACTGCTTCCTTAAAGGCCGATGGTACGATACCTGCGACAATGAGAGATTGAGCAGCTCAAGGAAGAGGTCAGGGAAAGCTTGAAAAATTGCTTTCTTTATATTAATAGGGCATTCCTCTTTAGGAGAGCCAGATGTAACCTTAGTATGGGCGTTGTCTGGACATAAGTTACACATCTCCGAGGAACGCACTACGTTAAACATCTGAGTAGAGGCAAGAAGGACTATGTAGTAATCCAGGAGTCGTCATAAAGTTTAAGGAAAGCTTTAATCGTAGAAACAAGTTCCCACAGAAGGGCAAAAACGTGCGTGCAAGCACCTCACAGGCGGTGGCGTAAACTGACCACCGTTGATTCCAACTGTCATAATCAGAACAGGGTCTCGCGTGCCACAGGCAGTGCGAGACAGTAAGCATAACAATGCCCTCGTGCGGAGTGCGTGCGGGGGGCCTTTCCTAAAAGGAAGAAAAAGGAAAGACTGAAAGACCAGAAGAGAGAGTGAGAGAGAGAGAGAGAGAGAGAGAGAGAGAGAGAGAGAGAGAGAAAAAGAGGGAGAAAGAAAGAAACGCAGAAAAAGTAACAGGTTGGTCACCTGTACCTGGCCGGTAATCTGGCCACTCTGAAACTCCTGCTGGGGAAAACAAGAGGGTTATTTGAAACATCAACATCAGTTTTCAGATACAGAAGTACATGACAAGGCCGCATCAGAACTTGCACTTGGTCTCTCACGAACCTCCTCATTGACTTTTACAATCTTGTTCATGTTCCACCAGTTACGCCCATTGACACGTACCGCACTGCCACATACTTTGTCAATGGAGACTGGTTCGCTGAACTTGGACACTTCCTTTTTAACAAAGCCCTGTTTCTTTATTTTCACTTTGTCACCTACAACAAACTTCCGGTTGGAGGTGTGTTTTCTGTCATCAAAATACGTTTTTTGCTTAAGTTGTACATCACTAACCTTGTCCTAACCCTTACATCTAGCTCTTGCAATGTTGTGCTGCGTTTGAACCACTTGGACATCCACGCAGGTCTGAACTCCGTGGAGGGTTTCCTACCTTTAAGTAGTTCGAAAGGGGAGACACCCGTGGATGAGTGGGGTGTTGTCCTGTAAAACCATAACATTGTTCTCACACTAGCGGGTATCACTTTGTTGTGGTCAATGGCCCATCTTATACAATCCCCAATGACTCTGTTGAGTCTCTCCACAAGCCCATTAGTTTGGGGATGGTAAAGTGAGCTTTTGTGATGAGAGATGGAAGAATCTTTGAGGAAATCTTCAACGTCAGATGAGACAAACTGTACCGCATTGTCTGAAATAATGGTCTTAGGAAAACGCTCCCTCATGAAAATCTCTTTCATAAATTTGATAATTTCTTTTGAGTCAGCTTTGTGTACAAATCTGACTTCGGGCCATTTTGAATAGTAGTCTATTAGGACGATAGCAAACTTGGTCTGATGGGGCAAGGTGTGGAATGGTCCCAAAACATCAATACCCAATTTTTCCCATGGAGACTCGGGAAGGGGTATGGGAGTGAGGGGTGGATTGGTCGTGCGGAGGGTCTTATCGCAACTGGTGCACTCTAAAACTAAGCATCAATGTCTCTATCCATTTGGGGCCACCAAAAGTACTCACAAATTCTACGTTTGGTAAGTGTGGCTCCCAGGTGTCCCTCATGTGCCTTGGTTAACAGCGTTATTCTAATGTTGACAGGAGGAACTATTTTATCTACTCTGAAGACCAGGCCATCTTCTAACGATAGTTCATCACAGACTTTCACAAAAGGTTGTACCTCAGCATTTACATTTCTATCTTTGGGCCACCCATGGATAATGTATTGTTTAACAGCTTTCAATGTTTCATCCGAGTCCATAGTAGCATACCAGCTGCTTTCAACCACAGAGCACACATTTTGTAACTCTACCCCAGCAATTATGCAGTCCTCGTGCTCATCATCATCGCCAAGGACAGACTTGTTGGGGGCAGGAGGCAAACGTGATAGAGCATCCACTCGGACATTTTTCCCACCCGTGATGTGTATAACCTCAGAGTTGAATTGGAGAAGTTTGGATGCAAGACGGGCTATGCGTGGCGTGGTGTTGTGGTGGTTGGTGTTCCCCAATATGGCAACTACTGGTTTGTGGTCTGTTTGTAAAGTAAATTTCCTGCTCCATAAGTAACACTTGAACTTTTCAATGCCCCACCAGCAAGCAAGTAGTTCCTTTTCTATAACTGAATAGTGTGATTCTGTGTCCCTCAGCACCCTTGAAGCAAACCCAATGGTATGTTCCTGAGGCCCCACCTCCTGGGTCAGGACTGCACCCAGACCATAACAACTAGCATCCACTGTCAGGGTGCAAGGTACAGAGGGTTCAAATGGTTTTAAGGCTTTAACTGTGCTTAGTTGTACTTTGAGCCAGTAAAATGCTTGTTTACAGTCTTCATCCCACACAAATTCAGTTTGGTGTTTGAGCAATTTTGATATAGGGCGTACTCCGGTAGCATAATCAGGAATAAAACGAGAATAAAACTCAGCCAGACCTAACAGAGATTTCACAACAGCTTTGTCTTTAGGGGCAGTGGCATCCACAATGGGTTGGACGAGACTGGGTTTAGGCGTGACACCTGCGCTGGAGATGGTGTCACCTAGATATTCCACAGAGTCTTTTGAGAACACACATTTGTCGCGTTTGAGCACCACTCCATGATCTTGAAAAATAGATAGAATCTGCCTCAGGATTTCATCATGTTCTTCCTGGTCAGCAGCATATATGAGGACATTGTACTGGAAGATTGCCACATTTTTGATCTCTTTGAGCAGATTGACAATGAGCCGCTGAAAAACCAAAGCTGCCGAGGCCAGGCCAAACGGCATTCGACAGAATTGGAACATGCCAGATGGAGAGTTAAATGCTGTGAGATGGCGCGAGTCCCTGTCAAGTTCTACCTGGTGGTATGCTGACGCCAGGTCAAGTTTAGAGAATATTTTGGCTCCTGCTACGACGCCCAGCATTTCGGAGATGTTGGGTAAAGGATGCGAGTCCACCCAAATTACTTTGTTCAAGATACGCAAGTCAATGCAGATCCTCAACTCGTTTTTTTTTCGTGCTACGACTAAGGGGGACGTCCAGTCCGAGCATTCGATGAGCTCGATCACTCCTCTCTTGCGCATAGACACAAACTCTTTCTCCAGAACTTCCCATATACTGAATGGCACGCTTCTGAGTTTATGTTTCACAGGAGTAGCGTCATCTCTAACTTTTATTTCATGTTTGAACCCTTTGATTCGTCCTAATTCTCCTGAAAAGACTTTTGGATATTTGATAAGCAGTTCTTTAGCATGTGTGGAGTCGCGAATTGCCAACACCTGTTCTTTAGCACCTGGACATAGCATCATGTCAAACAAACCTTGGTGAAACCACCCTACTATTTTCAACCCGTGTATAGCGACATATATCTTGCCATGTATACGCCTATTCTTGAACTCCATGACATCCTCAAAATAGCCTAAGAGATCAATTTTTCGTCCTTCATAGGACACAGGTGCACGATTCAGGGGAATGAGAGACATTACACTCCAGTTATCATTAAAGAGGGATTCAGTGATCATGATGCTCCGCGCACCTGAGTCCACCAGAAGGCGTAATTTCTTTTCGCCAACAGCTATGCTGACATAGGGATCAACGCAATCATTGGGATCACCAGTTCTAATATCGCAGTCCTTCACAACGAGAACCATGTCTTTCAATTCTCCTAAAGGATCCTCATTTTCGCTGTCACTGCAGTCTTTGACACGTACTATCTGAACATTGTCTCTCTTGTGACTCTGACATACTTTATTAAAGTGGCCCACTTTACCACAGGATCGACATACAACATTTTTAGCTGGGCAAGGCCTACCATTTTTTGTATGAACCGAGTTGCCACACCTAAAACAAATGTCAGTTCTTCTAAAGAAACTACTTTGTATGGTTTCTTTTCTTTTCTTGAAATGTGAAATGCGCACAGGAGTGACTGTTTCAGTATTCTTGTTTACAAGTTCCTTCACGGAGGCTTGTGAAGTTTCTATACTTTTTGCGATGCGTATAGACGTATAGAGGGGTTGTCTAATGACAGGAGTTTTTGTCTGATTGATCTGTCTGAGCATTGGCTTATGAACTGGTCGCGGACTAGCTGTTCACTGAAATTCTCAAATTCACAGGCAGCGATCATTTTCCTGAGGGCGGTTATGTATGTATTGACATCCTCATCAGTATTTTGTGTACGTTTGAAGAATTTGTTTCTTAATACAACTATGCTAGCTTGGACATCATATCTCTTGGCTAATTTCCTGATGGTGCTCTGATATTCATCTGGTTCCTCCCCTCCCCCAGCTTCAGCCTCAGTTAATGTGTTTGAGTGTGTCCCTACCTTCGAATCCTAAGGAATTGAGCAGTAAAAACCTTTTCCTTTCTGGTCTGAACCTGTGTTCACCAATGGCCCCTAGATAATTCTTAAATGTGTCAAACCATTTGCGCCATTTTATGGGTGGTTCTCCTGGTGTGTCAAGGAGTGGAGGTGGAGGTTGGACAGCTTGCATTGCAAAACCAAAGAGGAAGATATGAGCAAATTGAAATATTAAATGTAAATATTTGTGATAGTTAAAAAAAGAAATACTTCTACAAAATAGTGAAATTTATCATTGAACCATGGCACTAGTATTGTTATTCATTTTTTTTGCATATAATAGAGTACAGGGTGGATTATGCTGACAGAAGGTAGAAAGAACCAGAGCGTAAGTCACCGATGAATAGACTTCTGAAAATGTAATAATGAATGGGCTGGTGTGCGTGTCACCGAGTAAGCCAGAGCACGCCTATGTCTCTGCGTTGTGGAGCAAAGGTGTGCATGCCACCGTTCTTTATAATGCTGAGTACATGTGAAGAAGAACAGGTGTGCGTGTCACCAATTAAGCCGATGCACGCTAGTTATTTACGTTATAGAAAGAGACGAGTGTTTCACATTAAACACTACTCCGACGTAAGAGCTCAATCTGATCCGCTGTGCGTGTCTCCGATATACATTAGTGCACGCTTTGTTTGCTTCAGAGCCTTTTTAAGGTGAGCGTGTCACCGATATCAGATGCACGCACAGAAGTGCTGGCTGTGCGGTTAATATGTAAAAAGAAATTCAGTACCTGCCGCAATGAACCACGAATGTGTAGAACTTGGGGAGTAACCAATCACTGAAACAGGATTTCGTCTTCAGAAGAGGGGAAGTACGTCAGTTTCAGACGATTTCCCAGTTGCCTGGTTCACTCAGCTGACACAGGAGGCGGTAGAGGCCGAAGCTGACTTGGCTGTTGAGGGATCCGCCGGCTTCTTTCGTGTGGAGGAGCTTCCAACCAGCGATGAATATGTCACTGGCAGGCGGGGATCAGGAGCGCTAGACCCGCAGATGTCCCGTCTTCTGTCTTGTGGAAGCTGTTCTCACGGAAATTCAACCCAGGGCTATGGCTACGTCGAAGCTAAACTTGTGCTTGCCTCACAGGATACTTGTTCAACCGTCACTCGCAGTCACGCTTCACATCTGCGCTGACGATATGGTGCCAAGATGAGGTGATAAACTCTGTGGTGTCTTCAGATGTCAAGCTAGAGTCCAAGTAATGCTGTAATTCCCTTGTCGTTGAACAACAGCTTCTTCCCAAAACTGTGTGGGTGCTGTGTGGGAAGTTGCTGGATCCTCGTTGCCACGAAGAATGTAGTAATCCAGGAGTCTTCATAAAATTTAAGGTAAGCTTTAATCATAGAAACAAGTTCCCACAGACGAGCAAAACCGTGCGTGCAAGCACCTCACAGGCGGTGGCGTAAACTGACCACCATTGATTCCAACTGTCATAATCAGAACAGGGTCTCGCGTGCCACAGGCAGTGCGAGACAGTAAGCATAACAATGTCCTCGCACGGAGTGCACGCGGGAGGCGAACACTACAGACTACATGTATGATGAAGCCACAGGACTCTCCCAAAACTTGCCAATGTTGTCGGCCATCTTGAATGCTTAGAGTATAAGCTCCTCATGATCCATAGTATCCTTGCTAGGCAATTGTGATACAGAGTTGCTACTTCTGGAGAAGTTAATGAAAAACATCATTGAAATCAAAGAAGTATTCTCCTGTCACACTTGCAAAGGATATAGAAATACTTTTTGTTGTTTTCCACGAGGCGTTATCCATTAGGTTCATGAACTCTACCTTATCCTATATTGTTTATAAATGACGTTTTCTGCTTTATTACGTACTTGAGGACTTGATAATGCAATGATTTCATAACAGAACTCGGGTCCTAATTACGATGGTTGTCGGCTGAACCGCCGACCGCCATCGTATCCAGCAGGTGACCACCTAACAATGAGTCGGCTGTCCCACCTGCTCTATTATGAAAGGACCACCGTGCAGGTGGTCGTAAAGTGCTCTGCGGCTTGTGCTTCGGCCCAGGAAAAGATCCGCATCACAAGGCGTAGTAGAAAAAGGCACTTTGTGCACATCCATGCACCGTGTGTCAGGCACCATGTGTTGCCTGGCACACGGTACATGGATATGTGGGGAGCACTACATGTGCCCCTAAAGCCACTTAACAGTGGCCTACAGGGGATATGGACCCTGCTTGAGGCACCCAAAGTTCCTTTCCTGCTGCCTTATCATGGTGGTTAGACCGCCATGAACAGGCAGTTGGAAAGGGATAGCCTAATGCCTACGTTGGTGCCTGCGCAGGCACCACCTCGATGGAAGGGTTAGGAATCCAACCGCCGTCCCGACAGGATCTTTAATCCTGTCATCGGCGTCTGTCCTACCCCTGACCTCTGCAGTCCGACCGGCTGCATTATAATGCAGCGGTCGGACCAGTGCCTTGGATGACGTGCGGACCGCCACCGAAGGCCTGTTAATGGAGGTCCGCCCACCATCGTAATGTGGGTCTCAGTGTTAATGTGTTGCCACTGACTTATTATTGGTAGACAAGTATGATATGAAGACATTGATAATAGCAATAGAGGAATACCAAGGGTATAGGACAACTATAAGACATTAACAAATGCAATTCATATTGCAGTGCTCAACCTAATATATTGAATGTAAGCAGAACCACAGAAAGTTTTTGCATACCACAGTAGCTTTATAAAGCAAACATCATACAGCAACTCAGAGTGTTGTTCACAGATACCCTCTCAACTTTAATTGCATTACAACCCAAAATAAACATTGTGTTTCATTTCTATTTAGACAAGCCTGTTCACAAACTGCATTTTGTAGTATGTGAAGTAGTACTATAGTAGAACTGCTTCACATACTACAATATGTTATTCGTTAACTTCCACTTCTCCAATTGTTTCTGTGCCGAGATCTCTGCCATGGTGGCAGAGATTGCCACACTCTTAAGCCGTTTAGTGTAAATGTGGCAAGGGGAAAGGCTGGAATATGGAGAATATTTATTGCGAAGTGGGAGGTGTTTAGGGAAAAGTAGGGAGAGGCTACTACAAACATTCATCCACAAAAGAGTATTCCTACTCATAAACTACACTTCTAAATTTACTATGACCTTAAAAGTGACAAAACAGTACGAACTGTACTACAGCCTAGCTTTGGAGTAAGCAAAGCACCAGATATGGCCACTTGCAGGTACTTCAAGACACTTCCATAGAATATAATGGAGGCAGGGGTGAACATAATATTAAATAAATACAATTATTTAGACTTTTAAAATGCATATATATGTTATAATTGTTAAAACATTATATATAATTATTAAATAACTATTTTTATTTTACAATGTAATAATATATTTAATTTAAAAAATAAAATTACATTAAGCTTTTAAATGCTTGGCAAACATTATTTAAAGTAATTCTACTTAAAACTTTTAACAAGATTGAATACATATTTTTTTTTAATGTTCCTGTCTGTGTGAATTAAAAAAAAATATATTATTTCTGAAATATCATGTATAAATGAAGCAATATATTGACATTAATTAATACACTTTAACTTAATGAGTTAACGTGCTGTAATATTTTATTTTAATAGTTTTAGATTTATACTAAATATTTTAGAACCTCGGCTTCAAAACCTCTGCCATAAGCAATTTACAAGCCACAAGTCGCAAGTAACTTTACCTTACATTACTTTCTCTTTTTTTTTTTTTTTCAGTAATCGACATCTGGCACTTGACATTTGGTATTCAGATGGTTCTTACAGTGAATCATGGAGAGGAATAGTGTGTTAGCTCATATCATTCGTGCTATTTGAGACTACGATTATCTCGCTGCTGCTGTCAATTATAGTGCTACAGTGTCTGCTTGTCCTCCGCGGCTTGGAGCCTCGTAAAAAAGCCTCGTAAAAAGCATTGACTTGCCTGCCTGACTTGCTTGCTTGATATCGACTTTCTTGTGCCTATTTCTCTGGCCGGTGCCGGTGCCTTTAGTGAAAACTGTGCTTCCACGCCTGGGGAAAAAATTCAATCATCCTCATGCCCAATCTGCTACTCGTAATACTTTCTATACCTTTTACCGTTTCTACCGTTTCTACAGTTTCTTCTATGCTGGTGCTCCTCCGTCTGTCCCCCTTCGCTCCCGGGTGTCATCTGCAGACAGGAGAGTGCTGATTTTTCAGCCTCACGCGTCTCACGTGACCTGTTGCCTAGGAGACACTCGGAGCCGGGTGATCAGAGGAGAAAAAAAAAAGAAGAAAAGGGAACTGGGAAAGTAAAATGCAGATGATGCCTAAGCGTGGTAGCAGCAGTAGCAGCAGTAGCAGCATTAGACACAACTTAAAAACGAAGGAGAGGCAGTGTTTTTCTCGACTGTTCTGCACAGTTGTAACTAGAGCTGGAGCTGGAGCTGGCACTCGGGGCTCTCCATTAGTTTCATTAGTTTCATCCGTCCCATATGCTTTATTGTCATTTTCGGGGATTGGAACAGCGATTAATACTGTTTCGCTATTGGTGTGGGTGTCTATATCTTTACCTGGCATATTAAATCAGGGAAAGCTTCAGAGAGGAGATCGGTGGGGTGTACTGACGCCTGCAATATATCCGGCACGGATTGCTACGCCTCTTAAGCCCTCTAAAGCCTATAAAGCCCATAAAGCCTCAGAAATGGGGGGAAAAAACACTGGAGAGAACTTGAAGGACAGTGAATTTAGAAGAGACGGAGGGGAAGGACTCACCCTGGAAAAAGGACAAACAGCAAAGAATGACACCATTAACAAGGAAAAAGGGGACGAAACAGGCGAACCCCTACAGGGAGAGACATCGTGCTCATCGAACCCACAAGATTTTGAGAATATAGTAATTGAGCTGACATCAGCTCACCATGCAACTAACAGACATAAGGGTCCTGAAACCAGAGGGATTAAAGCAAAGGGGAAAGAACTGGTAAAGGACTCAGTTAATGACCCGGCAAGAAATGAGGTTCAGGAAAAAAGCAAAATTGAAGATAAAAATATGGAAAAAAAACTGGAAAAAGAAAGAGAAAAGACCAAACGAAAGGAGAGAGAGAAGGAGAAAGAGAAAGCGAGAGAGAAAGAAAAGGAGAAAGAGGCTGCCAATTCGAAGGTGCAAGGGGCTGAAACAGTAGAAGATGCCAAATCGGAACTAATGGCTAAAAAAGCGCAGAGACTGCAAACGATAAAAAATCTAAAAGCAACAGCAAAAATCACTGGCTTAATTGAACCCTCACAACCAAGAATCTCTAATATATTTAGCCCTTTGCCAGAGCGATACAACTATGAAGGCTAACTCAAATATAACCCAGGAAGAAACAAGGACATCTATAGAGATAGACGCGGTAACATTAAAGCAGAGAGAGAAAATGGAGCAATGGGACCAAGAAAAAATAAACCAGGAAATGAAGAAATTGATCCCCTTCTCCAACTCTTCTAATCTACAAAATTCTCCAGCGGGGGAAGAAGTACACTCTCCCTTGGATGAAGACTCTGACTCAGAAATATACGAAACAGGGATGTCTATCTCTAGCGGCTCTAGTCAACTAAGTAATTCAAGAGAATCTAGTCCAAGTGCACAAAGGAGAGCCGTATCACTGGAGATCTCCGGTCCCAATGATTCAAGAGTATCTAGCGAAATCAACATCAGGAAAAAAAAAAAAGTGGGGAGGGGAAAAAAAGGTCAAAACACAAAAGAGAACGAAACGTGCTGAACGAGGAAACGACAGACCCTGGTAATAACACGGACTACGTCAGCAGT
Source organism: Triturus cristatus (assembly GCF_964204655.1). Taxonomy (NCBI): domain Eukaryota; kingdom Metazoa; phylum Chordata; class Amphibia; order Caudata; family Salamandridae; genus Triturus; species Triturus cristatus. The sequence continues at coordinate 292,644,490 of NC_140585.1, forward strand.
AGACCTAATCCCCCTCGGAGAAGCCCAAAGATTAAATTACCAGAAGAAATACCATGTCAAAACACGGGTGCACATGGAAATCAAGAAGAAACCACCGAACCCTCGTTATTCCAGGTGCTCTCCTCAATAAAAGACTTCCACGAGGATGTGAAAAAAGAGAGCCAAAAGAACCGCATGGCTATTGAAAAATTACAAGGCGCTGTGAAGAAAGTGGGCAGTATCTGCTCCGAGATTTCAGAAAGAATGGCCAGCGTAGAAACTCGTACTGAGAACCTTGAAACCGATGTTGCGATGCTTAAAAAAAAGAAACAGAACAAGACGGAATAATAAGGGATCTCATGGCCAAAGTGGAGGATCATGAAAATAGATCCAGAAGAAATAATTTAAGGTTTCTTGGAATCCCGGAGAATTTTGAGGGAAGTGATGCCCGGGGTGCAATGATCAACATACTCAAAACATCATTTCCGGAACTGGATGCTTGGGACATGGAAAGGGAAGTCCAGCGGGCACATCTTTTTCCCTAATGTCATCAAAAAATTTAACAAAAAAAATCAATATCCATGGGCAATGTTGGTCTGTTTTGGGAACTTTCTCCTCCGTGAAAAAATTTATGATCTTGCTAGACCTACCACCCAAAGAGAGCACAAGGGGTTTAAATTTTTCGCCAGGCCAGATTTCGCTCATACCACTGTGGAGCGAAGATGGAAAATGCGTCAGCTAATTGAACCATTTGAAAAAATCGGAGCAAAAGTATTCCTCCAAAATCCGGCACGCTTGAAAATTATATTCAAAGGTGTAACAAGAAACTTTAACAGTGAAATACAGGCGGAGGAATATCTTCGAGAAATTTCAGAGACAGCATCTCGAAAATCAGGGAAATAATCTAAATCAGATATAATTTACAGTAAAGAAAAGAATATATAAGAGTAATTAGCTATTACAATCTGTATTCTGTAGAAGGTATATCGTGGGGAATTTGTGGAATTATAGTCTGAAAGGCTGTAGGAATTTAAAAGTCTTAGGTAAAATAACCTTTGTAACAACTATAAAAGATAAGCATATTATTTATCTATATCAAATTAGCCTAGTTCACAGGACCTGTTTGCGCAGATGTCACACCCCTGGACCAGATTGGCCCAGGTAACCATCAAAAGTGGGGGTGGGTGGGGGGGGAAGGGGAAGGGGGAAGGCCGGACAGGTCAGACTGTGGAAATATGAATTTTCGTGATCCATTATGTCCCCTATCTTAGACCCCAACGGCTCCATGTATAAGCTACAAGTACATGTATGTTCCCTCCAGTTCCAGTTATGAAGACGCAAACATATGTGCGTCCACCGTCAACATGTCCTCTTTCAGATCCGCCATGAATGGGTCGGATATTCTATTCCTAAGTATGAAAGGCCACCGACTTTGTATGGCTCAGTTACTCTATTTTGCAGTTCAGGCGAATAGGCCCTGAATGCTGCCATCAAGCCTTTCCCTGCTTCCTACCTCTGACAGCTCCAGTCTGAGCCTGCATCTGTATCCATGAACTTTGTCCTACTCCCTGCGCGGCTAACAGTGCCTGACTTCGGCCTGTCTGCCTGCCAAAAAACTGTATTTCACCTTCAAAGATTATCTGCTCCGCTCCCCATCCAATGCATTCCTGTCTAGTAGTTTAAGTAAACATTCTTCCAGCTACCGAGCGAAGAGCCCGGCCTTGCTGTCCTTGTGCAAGTAATTCATAGCCCCTGTTACTATGGAAGATTTCTGCCCTCGCATCTCATGTAGACACTTAGACGCTTGTACACGCACTCACAGTCAGTATAGAATAGATTCTGTCCGAGAAACTTTCCTTTAGGATAACGTAGTTCTTTAAACATAGGATATTAGATATGATTCAGGATTAGGTTGACTTGACCCCTCAGACTTCTGTCTCCACATGTAGAGCTGAATGTCAAGTCCCCTTCACCCCCTAGTTGCACGTCAATCACACGTCATGCGGCTGCGCGCGCATCTCTGCCAAATATTTCTGCTGACATTGCAAGATTCTCTTATGGATCCACCCATTGCTGACATCATGCATAATGACGTCTTCTAGTTACACCCAGTTACGCCTATTTCTAGTTACGTATGTACCTTTTTATCTCTATTATCAGCTGTTACGCCTCCTGCATCTTTTTCACTGTAATGCCTTTTCTATAAAAATGATTATCTGTCAATAATGTATTGCCTTCACTTCCTGAACCTCCGTGGTGATGGAATATGATGCCTACAACTCGAGTTGTACAAGGAATAAAGCCCTTTCAGAACCTCTAATACCACGGATTCTGCCTCTCATTTTACTGAGTTATTCTTATTATATTTCCCGTATCAAAAATAGTACAGGTAATTAAATTATTTACCACATAAATTGGCGCCCGAACAGGGACACTTTCTCATCTCACGCGCCGGAGGTGCGTTGCAGGCCCGGTCTCCTGCCACAGCTGAACGGACAAAAACGCGTACCTGCAGGATTTCCTGTATCTCCCTCCGGCCAAGCGGGGGCGACTGAGGCTGCGATCAACACCCAGACGAGGCGGTGAGAAGTGCGAAGTATCCCGACCAGAGCCTAGCTGAGAGAGCAAGATCCGAGGTATACAGAGGCCCACCAGGTTCCGAAGTTCCGAAGTTCCGAAGTTCCGCGTCGAGTCCAGTCCGGTCCAGTCCAGTCCAGTTCAGTTCCGAGGCCTTCCGTTCCGAGCTACCTGGTGAGTACCATTGCCGGGGAGGCGTTTAGACGTGCACATAAGTCGTGCCGGTCAAGACGGGTTTGGGTACACAGATCCGGTCTGCACTGTTTTAGCAGTGTATCTGTACTGTTTAGCAGTATATCCAGTATGTCTCGTATATAATTCAGTATTATCTAGTATTAAGTATTATGCCGGTAACTAGTTTTCTTCTAATCATTATTGTTCGTCAAATGTTAAAAGTTAAATGTTAAATGTTTTAATATGTTTTAAAGATTGTGGTATGAATGACTGTTCATTATTGTGTTTATCGTATTAAGTGTGTTTCATATTAAGTAACCAGTTCTCAAAATGCCGCTCTTCTCGAAATTAAGACAGATCAAAACTAGAAAAGGGGTACTCGAAGAAGCTGTTCCCATTCCTCCTAGGGACACTCCAGGGTACTTCATGTATCATAAACATGGCCTAGACGCCGTATTATTTCTTGATTTATGGGTGGACTACACCAAAGAATTACCAGAGAGTCAGAGGTGGCCCGCAGCGGGGACCTGGGATGCGGATTGCATCATGAAAGTAGAAGAAGAATTATGGAAAAAGAAAGCTAGAGAATTACAGAAGGATGCCATTGAATTATGGCGTAAAGAATCATATAGACGTACAGAAAAAGCACTCAGACAGGAAGAGAAAAGGAAGGAGAATCCAAATAGAGTTCAAGAAAATCTCCTAATTGAGGAAGGTGCCCGAGTAAAATCAGAACAAGTAGATAGACAAAGAAACGCCCTTATGAACGGTATGTATCCTCTTCTGAGCGAGGGGTTACCTAAGGCTACCCCGGAAATACCAAAAGACTTGCCACCGCCATTATTTCCGATAAAAGTACATCCCAAAGGGCATCCCAAAACCGCAGAAGATGTTTTTCTTTCCTCCTATTTAGATGACGCAGCTCCCGAGTATGTTAACACCGCACCACATAGACCGCTTACAGATGATACACAACGCCAAGATCATCCGTCTGTACCTCCACAACAAACTCTGATACACATTCCGACATCCACATCTGTTTCTACCACTCTTCCCGCATCTACGGTTTCTGTCTTACATCCGACAAATCCTTTCACGCCCAGCACCTCAGATGGTGCTACAGGAGGTACAACAGACATTTTTTCTACACCACCCAGAGGAAATAAACTTTCGCTTAGAGAATTAGCACACCAACGTACGCCCAAATTAGCAACTCCCGACATGCTTAAGGAACTTCTAGTAGATTGTGGATATGATCCTGTGCCCGGTAAACGGGACGAAATGCTGCTATCATCATTACGTATCCGACGAGCTGCAATATATTTAACGAAGCTACCAGGAATGACTACACATTTAGAAAACATATATCGCTTTGTTCAGACAGGGCGAGGTCCTGAAAGTATTAGCAGAGCCATGGAGTACCAGAAAGCAGAGGTACAAGGGCAACTGTTACGTTTCCTTATCAACTGTGTAATCAGAAATCAAGATCGACCGGGGGTAAATCCGGAAGAAATGCAAAAACTTGTCACTTGGGGACAGAATATATCAGAAGGAAGACATGATAGACAGCCATGTATAGTAGCCATGTACCGAAAGATCCGCAAAGAAATAGAACGAATACACGAAGAAAGATTAGAGGTAGACGAGGTAGAACTAAACAGAGAGGAGGGGGAAGAATTAGGAATGACAACAGGACACGTAGACACGATGGCTTATGTAGGTAGAGGAAGATTTTCTAATAATACTAGATGCTTTAATGATTCAGTACGTCCGACACGTCCAGAAAATAATAGAAATTTCCAAACACCTATAATAAATATAAGATCTCCCGAACATTTGTTCCAAGCCGCCGACAACTTGCTCCGAGAACGGAGGGGATATCACATACTTGATTCAATGGACGAGCAAGAATTAGCTAGATCAGCAGTACTATGGGCTGACAGTCCCGGAAAATACAATGATGATGCACTAGCTCGCATGTTTCTGAACCTCACCCCAGACGAACAGCGTTTAGCCAGCATATACATGATCCAACATCTCCTTATATTATATAAAAGCCAACACTCCGATCCTGGTCCCTTACCTGATATATTGACTGAATTACTCACGAATAAATGGAGAGGTTCAGGTACTGATTTAATTAGAGAAATACTAGAATACAGAAACCAGTATATTCTTTTCGTATGCCCAGAACATGTCTCACTGCCCATCAAGGAAAGAACGACGTATTATATGGATAGACAGAATCCCTTACGTGAAGTGCACCCAATAAAAGGTGATGACAATGAGTTTAAACGTGTATTTGTATACACACCCATATCTAAAATGGAATTATTAGAAATGAAGAAAGTGGTACCCAGTCATGATAAAGACCCAGCGGGTTTCCACCGTGAGATTAAAGACATGTTACTCATGGGAGAATATACCTACCCCGACATTATGAAAATATTGAAAGTATTAATGCCTGCTGGCATTTACGAAAAACTCAAAGAGAAAGATTGGGAGGTGGGAGACCAAAAGATAGATTGGACAGCATTAGAAACAGAAGAAAGAGCCCGAGGTCCAGGTGCAGGACTTGGGGACAAGACTAAAACCTTACCAGGTTTACTAGTACAGGTATTGCCACGTTTATTAAGTACGAAAAAGGAAGACTGGGGTGCAATCTCAGCCTGTAAACAAAAGCAAGATGAAGACACTAGTGATTTCTATTCTCGATTCGAAAAATGTTTTGGTATTAATAGTGGCATAAAAGCAAGTAGCGAATCCTACCCACATCTGTTTTTGACAAAATTAGTTGAAAATTCCCTGCCCCAAGTTAGGAATAGAGTATTGAAGTTCGAGAGTACCTGGCAAGGTAACACCCCGTCACAAATGTTACAGATGTTACAATATCACCACAATAGAATTAGAGAGGAACAAGACCATGAACAAAGACGCATGAAAGACACAAAAATGAAAATGCTTGTTGCCCAGTCAGTTCCAGTTGACGGTCATAAAAAGGGTATGACACAGTCCAGTGATTCAGCAGGTCCTGTGAAAGGGACATGCAACTATTGTAAACAGCCAGGTCATTATATACACGATTGTCGAGTTTTAAAACACAATATCGCCACAGGTGCAACAAAGGAAAGACCACGTCCACCTAGACAGGATCAGAACCAAACGCAACTCCCTCAGCATTCACAATCTAGGCCAGCTCCGCAACAGGCAGCTCCACCACTGACCGTAGCTGCATCACAGCAACAGCCTATTGCTGCCACACAAGCAGCAACGCAACAGATGTACCAGTATGCACAATATGACTATCCTGATTATCAACGATACGCATGACATAGCCTAGAGAAGGAAGTTGGCTTACCCCTTATTGAGGTTCCTGTAGATCAGGAAGGTCCTTATGTACATAGTGAACTATTAGGTCAAGATAGAAATTTTTTACTTGATACAGGGGCAAGCAGAACAACAATACGACGTTGTGAAGTTCCAGGGGCACCCCTCTCAGGCTCACAGAATATTTCCCTTGGTTTTTCAGGAAAACCTATCGTTAATGAAGTATCGCAACCTCTTCCACTGACGATTGGTCCCTTGACACGAACTACAGATTTATTGCTTACTAAATCATGTCCGGAAAACCTGTTAGGTATAAAAACATTGAAAGCTCTAGGAGCTATATTATGTTGTTCTCCGGAAGGAGTAAGATTATTTTTACGTGATTTCAAAGGACACTATGTGTCCCGAGACATGGATCACCGACTGCAGAATTTACCTACGCACTTATGGGCACAAGGCCCCACTGATGTTGGTTGCATGAACATTACACCATATCGAGTCACACTTAAGACAGGAGTAGTATTACCATGAATACGACAATACAAGTTACCTCCGGATGCTGTGGTGGCTTTACAGCAAATCATTGACGAGCTTATTTCTCAAGGAGTGGTTGTGGAAACCAACTCCAATGTATGTAATTCCCCGATAATTCCGATTCTTAAACGAACTGATCCAAAAGCCCCGCCAGTATATCGATTAGTTATTGATCTGCGCGAATTAAATAAATGCATTGTACCACAATACCCCGTGGTCCCAGACATCTCTTCATTACTGACAGCCATTGACTCCAAAGCAACGTTCTTTACTGTAATTGATCTCAAGAATGCCTTTTTCAGCGTCCCAATAGATCCGGAAAGCCAATACTTGTTCGGATTCAGTTTGAATGGACGAAGTTTTAAATTCACACGCGCACCTCAAGGATTCACAGAAAGCCCCAGCATCTATAGCCAAGCACTAAAACGAGAACTTGACAGTATCCACATGCCAATCAACACTGCACTGCTTCAATATGTCGATGATCTGCTGATCACCGCTCGAAGCGAACCTGAATGTGAAAAAGCATCACTGACGGTTTTACAATTTCTGTCCGACAAGGGGCACAAGGTGTCCCCTTCTAAGCTGCAATTCTGTGTCCAGCGAGTTGTTTATCTAGGGCACTCGCTGTCCAAGGAGGGAAGGCAGCTTACACCCGACCGCATCCAGTTAATTGCTAACATGCCAATACCCAAGACACAGAAGGAGGTGCGGGCTTTTATAGGCCTCACTTCATACTGTAGACAGTGGATCCCTCAATATGCATTTCTAGCAAAACCACTCATTCAGTTGACAACACAGGAGGCAGCCACATTGACTGTCCTCCCTTGGATTCAAGAACATACACATGCCTTTGAAAGCTTAAAGAAAGCTTTATGCCAAGCACCTGTTTTAGCAACACCATGTTACAGTAAACAGTTTACACTCTTTGTTATGGAACGCGAAGGTACTGCCTTGTCAGTACTCACACAGGAACAAGCAGGATCGCATAAACCATGTGCTTACTTTTCTAGCACATTAGATCCCGTAGCTCAAGCTCTTCCTGCGTGCCTGAAATCAGTGGCAGCGACAGCTTTAGCAATAAGACAAAGCGATTCTATAGTATTAGGACATCAATTGACAGTACAAGTACCACATGCAGTAGAGGTTCTCTTGAACCGAACACAAACACAACACTTGACTATAGCGAGACTTACGGGTTACGAATTGACATTGTTTCAGCCACACATAGAAATCAGACGTTGTAATACATAGTCCAGCGCACCTAGGAGAAAAAGCTATGCTAGACAGTATTCAACACATTTGGTTCAACAAACATTTACGAGCAGCAGCTAAACAAAAAGTCCGTACCTGTATGATATGTTGTCAGTTTAATCCAGGTAAAAGCATCCCCGTAGAGCAGGGTGGATTTCAACCTCCTGATCACCCTTTTGAAGTCCTCCAGATGGATTATATCCAGATGGAACGTTGTCGAGGATTCAAATATGTCCTTGTAGTTGTATGCGCTCTTTCCCGTTGGACAGAGGCGTATCCCGTCTCAGATTACACTGCCCCGACTACTGCCAAACAATTAGTTCGAGAATTCTTCCCACGGTATGGTTTACCACGTGTTGTCTACTCAGATAATGGCCAGCCGTTCTCATCCGAATTAATGAAATACGTTTCACTTTTGTTAGGCTATCAATGGAAATTTCACTGTGTTCGACACCCCGAGGCAGCAGGTCTCGTGGAACGCCATAATCAAACTCTGAAAATTAGATTGTCCAAAATATGTAGAGAAAAAGGGGTTGATTGGGTAGTAGCCTTACCAGTTGCACTCTTTTACATGAGAATGGTAGCACATTCTCGAACAGAGCTATCCCCGTATGAGGTGATCTTCGGTAGACCACCAAATATGTGGGGGACGCCTATACCTCGCAAAATCACTGATGTTGACTGTAATATGCTGACAGATTACCTGGCTTCCTTGATGTCTGCACTACAATCTTGTCGTTCACAGGTAGCTGCAGCCTTTCCCGATAACACCGAGGTAAAACCCCATGACGTAGTTCCCGGGGACCTGGTGCTAGTGAGAAATTTTGACCGGAAGTCTCAGCTGGATCCTAGGTGGAAATCGCCGCAACTCGTGCTACTGACGACGAGGACAGCCGTGAAGATCGAAGGTCGAAAAGGCTGGTTACACTCGAGTCATATCAAGAAATTTTATGGACTACCGTCTGATGTAAAAAGTCAGTCCAGTATTCCCTCACAGACTGATTCAAAACTCCCTTTGGTTGAAAAGACTGAATTTACAAACTCTGAACTCTACAAACTAAAACTAAGGTCTAAAAAGTCAGACAATTTGATTGTTTAAGTCCTCTCCAAGGTGAAGCGGTTGAATTTGTCCCTGACATGTATCCTCTAGACCTGAATAGAGAAAGACAGTTGAAGAAACATGCGTATTGTAAATCACTGCGTAGTCATTGCACAGTAACGTTATTAATTTTGTTTTTTCTAAGTTTTCTGATCATCATTGTCAGCATACTATTGCACATGTATTACCCTATTCTCAAGCATGATCACAATGTAACTACAGAACATTCTTTTAGCGAATTACCTCCGCATGAATTGTCCTATAGATTTGCGCTGCGTAATAACACTTTCATTAGTATGTTACATCATTCCCATCAGACCAGCAATGCTACAAATTGTTGGATATGTGGCCGACTCCCTCCCTATCAGAACTATAAGGGAGTATTGCCTCTCTTTCCATATCCGTTCACACACAATGGCTCCTGTGGAGCATGGTTTAGTTTAATTAATTCCCTAGATTCAAATTCAGTAGTTTATCAAGACAACTGGGTATGGGGAAACCTGAACCTAGTTTTACTCAAAGTCTGCTACCCTAACAAGGAGGGACTTCCCAAAAGAACAGGAACTGATCTAGAAAATGAAGTATATGGATTAGGTAATTTTACACTTAACCTCATGATCCTGAACGTTGAATCCGAAGCTACACCAATCTTGCCCGCCATGTCAGTATTCCCAGTAAAAGGGGAATTGTGTGTAAGAAAGAATGGGTCCATACACATGGGCCATAGTAAATGCACCACTGTAATAAAATTCAGTGATCAAGGCAAGTCTACATTTAGAGCTTCCCGTCATTCCTATTTTATATGTGGCCAGACCGCATATACACGCTTACCTCTAGATTGGGATGGTACCTGTTATATAGCATTCCTTCTGCCACCTGTTTTCCTAGCCCCTCCTGATTATCATAGGAATATCCATTTAGTACACACTAGACAGCAGAGAGATCTCCCAATTGTCGATTACACTGAAACGGCATGGGAAAAATATACAGATTTCAATAAAGGTCTCTTTCCCTATATAGGCACAGTCACTAATAGTAAGCTGATACGTAGATTAACCAGGACCCTTGAAGCCGTAGTAAATGAAACTATTTCTGCCTTAGGCAACTTAACAGAGGAGCAGTCTGCGATGCGGATTGTTGTTCTTCAAAATCGTCTTGTCCTTGACGTCATCCTGGCCGATAGGGGCGGAGCTTGTAGGGTCATCGGATCAAGTTGCTGCATATTCATCCCAGAAAATTCGCCATCTGTATATAAAGCTATAACTCGCCTTCATAAGATTGTAAGCCAGATACACCAGAATCCAGGCACCTGGACTTGGTCCGGTTGGTTTTGGAGCGTGTTGTCAGCCTGGGGATGGAGAATACTATCCTTCCTAGGTATTGGCTTTCCCATACTATTCAGTTGCTGCTTATGTCTACAATGTGGGCCAGCGATTTGTGGTCTGTGCGCCACATCGTGTATCCCACATCCAAGTTTTCGTTCACAATGCCGGATGAAGAAAGAAGAACAGATGATGTTATATGAACAGATTGATGGATTAATGAAGATTGATATCTCCTGAGGTCAGTAGGGGACAAGGAGGGAATGTGGAAATATGAATTTTCGTGATCCATTATGTCCCCTATCTTAGACCCCAACGGCTCCATGTATAAGCTACAAGTACATGTATGTTCCCTCCAGTTCCAGTTATGAAGACGCAAACATATGTGCGTCCACCGTCAACATGTCCTCTTTCAGATCCGCCATGAATGGGTCGGATATTCTATTCCTAAGTATGAAAGGCCACCGACTTTGTATGGCTCAGTTACTCTATTTTGCAGTTCAGGCGAATAGGCCCTGAATGCTGCCATCAAGCCTTTCCCTGCTTCCTACCTCTGACAGCTCCAGTCTGAGCCTGCATCTGTATCCATGAACTTTGTCCTACTCCCTGCGCGGCTAACAGTGCCTGACTTCGGCCTGTCTGCCTGCCAAAAAACTGTATTTCACCTTCAAAGATTATCTGCTCCGCTCCCCATCCAATGCATTCCTGTCTAGTAGTTTAAGTAAACATTCTTCCAGCTACCGAGCGAAGAGCCCGGCCTTGCTGTCCTTGTGCAAGTAATTCATAGCCCCTGTTACTATGGAAGATTTCTGCCCTCGCATCTCATGTAGACACTTAGACGCTTGTACACGCACTCACAGTCAGTATAGAATAGATTCTGTCCGAGAAACTTTCCTTTAGGATAACGTAGTTCTTTAAACATAGGATATTAGATATGATTCAGGATTAGGTTGACTTGACCCCTCAGACTTCTGTCTCCACATGTAGAGCTGAATGTCAAGTCCCCTTCACCCCCTAGTTGCACGTCAATCACACGTCATGCGGCTGCGCGCGCATCTCTGCCAAATATTTCTGCTGACATTGCAAGATTCTCTTATGGATCCACCCATTGCTGACATCATGCATAATGACGTCTTCTAGTTACACCCAGTTACGCCTATTTCTAGTTACGTATGTACCTTTTTATCTCTATTATCAGCTGTTACGCCTCCTGCATCTTTTTCACTGTAATGCCTTTTCTATAAAAATGATTATCTGTCAATAATGTATTGCCTTCACTTCCTGAACCTCCGTGGTGATGGAATATGATGCCTACAACTCGAGTTGTACAAGGAATAAAGCCCTTTCAGAACCTCTAATACCACGGATTCTGCCTCTCATTTTACTGAGTTATTCTTATTATATTTCCCGTATCAAAAATAGTACAGGTAATTAAATTATTTACCACAAGACACAAAGGGTGGCAAATCTATGTCAAAAAAGAATAGGGATACAATAGCAGGGACTACAGGAAACCAGAACGTCTGGGATACCAAATATGGCACTTTTATTATAGCAGCATGGCTGGGATAAAAGTATTATCTTTGAATATTGGCGGCCTGAATGATCTTAAGAAAAGGCAAATGGTTGCTATTGGGTTACAAAACTGGGGAGCTAATATCGTATGCATGCAGGAGACGCATATTGAAGGGTCCCAGAGCCTGCTGTTAAATACACTAGGATATAAATTGGTGTGTGCTACCTCACAAGGTGCTAAAAATCGGGGTGTTGCTATCCTGGCTATAGGGAGGGGATTGATGTTCAAGAATTTCAAAACTGATAAACATGGCCGTTGGGCTATCACTGATTGCTGCTATGAAACTGGACAAAATATAACAATTTGTGCTATTTATGGGAGCAATAAAGATGACCCCGGGGTCTTCGACGAGGTCTCTAACGAATTATCACACTGGCCTCTTCCGGCTTTGATCTGTGGGGACTTCAATATAAACCTTCCGATCAACTGGTCCTTAAAAGATGACTGGGTCTATAAAGGACGTAAGCCTAAAGTATATCGCTCTCTTAAAGATATGTGTCTTGTACATGGACTTGTGGATAGCTGGCAGACGTCTAATATTAACACTGGTGACCTTGGCTATACCTTTTATTCAAACCCACATCGCACGCATACCAGAATCGACTATATCTTACTTTCAAGCTCACTAATCAAGAACTCCCAAACTGTCAAATTGCCCCGGGTACTATCTGACCATAACCCTCTTTTCTGTACATTGACTATTAGCTTAGCTAAATCAGAGCCTACTTTGTGGTCATTTGAAAAAGCATTACTGAATGACCCTCAGTATCGTATCCATATGAAAGATTGGATACCCAAGTTCTTAGCAGAAAACATTAATAGCACATCAATAGAGGTTGTTTGGGATACGTTGAAAGCAGGGGTCCGGGGTGAAACTATCTCATATTCATTCAGAGTCAACAGACAAGAGAAAGAGGAGCTACGGAGGTTACAAGATGAACTTAAGTTAGCAGAAGTAGGACTGATTAGTGCTACTAGCAACATAGACATATCTGGGGATATTTCTAGTACTTTAGCTCAAGTAGCAGTCGCCAAGGCAGCAATTACTAATATATTTTCAGATAAGGCAATTCGGAAAGCCACGGCTCGAAAATAATTAATTTATGAAGTTAATGAGCAAGTGGGACATCAATTGGCAATGCGATTACGACAACAGGCCAATGTTAATCTAATAAGGGAGATTGTAGATCCAGTAGAAGGCCAGCTAAAAGACTCAGAACAGATTAAACAAGCATTTTGGCGGTTCTATAAAGAACTATATACGGATAATGGTAATGGAGACATCTTAGAAATAGAAAGATACCTAGAGAATTGTGAAACCGTAAAACTTGAGGTAAATACACAGCAGGCTCTAGAGGAAACTCCAAACATGGAAGAGATTTTGATTGCAGTCAAGAGTCTCCCTAAAGGAAAGGCAACAGGACTGGACTGTATTCCATCAGAATTCTATAGCATATTCATAGAAGAAATTAAACATATACTTAGGGACTTAATTATACATATCTTCTCTGGGGGAGAACCTCCAGGCTCTTGGTCCAAAGCCAAAATTGTCATCTTTGCCAAAAAGGGGAAACCCCCAGAACAGCTAGGATCATACCGTCCAATAACCCTTATAAATGCTGATTCAAAAATATATTCCAAAATCTTGGCAAATCGAATAGCACCTATAATACATAAAGTCATCGTTAAAAGTCAACATGGCTTTGTTCCTGGAAGGTCAACGATAAATCATATCCAGAGGGTCATTACACTTTTTGATGGAACAGAAGCTACCGGAGACCCTATGGCCCTGATACTTCTGGATGCAGAGAAGGACTTTGATAGGGTCTCCTGGCAGTTTCTCTGGAAAGCTATGGCGATGGTGGGATTTCAAACTAAATTCATACAGGCGTTACAAAAAATGTATAATAATCCTAGGGCTGTTGTATCTGTTAATGGAAGTTTAACCAAGGAAATTGCAGTCTCCAGGGGAACTCGCCAGGGATGTCCTTGTTCGCCATTGCTTTTTGCAATATATATTGATTCCTTCATTCGTTACTTGGAGAAAAATAATCTTATAACCCCATTATATCACAGGGATATGCAACAAAAACATTAGCATATGCTGACGATATTGCTATAGTTACTGCTGACCCCGGAGTAGCAATGCTGACCATAGAGGCCGAAGCCAAGAAATTCGGGTTGGTCTCTGGCTATGCATTAAATCAAGGAAAGACACAAATTGTTCTAAATCAAAAAATAACTTTGGACGATCCTAGGGTGGTGAATGGAGCGACATATCTGGGTGTTACAATTTCTTCCAATTTAGAGGAAGTTGTGGACTTAAATCTTAAGCCATTACTAAATACGATACAAAAGGATCTACGACGGTTAAACAATCTCCACCTTTCTATTATCGGAAGAGCTAATGCAATCAAAATGGTGTACTTTCCTAAGATATTGTATCTATTCAGGGCAGTTTGCCTAGAAATCTCTAATCAGTGGTTTACAGTAATGGAACGTACTTTTTCTAGATTTGTATGGTCATATGCTCAACCCCGGCGGGCATATAAATATCTTACCCTTCCTAAGGATAGAGGAGGGCTCGCACTCCCCAACGTAAGGGGATACTATTGGTCATGTGTATTACTATACAGCAAGGAATTATTACAAAGTCCAAATAATACAGAGGAACATACCGCTTCAATCTTTCAGCTATTGGTGGGGAATTCGTGCTATGGCTATTTTTGGAAATACATACATGACAGTCACCATAAAAAGGTCAAATTTAAGACTCTCTACAGCTGTTTTAAGGTATGGAAGGCTGTAAAAAAAGTACTAGGAATTGGACGATTCTCATATTACACCCCAGTATTAAATAACCCAATACTTCCAGCAATTATCTTTAAAGATAACTGCGTTAATAAATGGTCTAACTTGGGAATAACACAACTAGGTGATTTTTACACTAACCAGGGTATTAAATCTTTCGAAGTTTTGAAGGGAGAATTTGGCTTAGACTGGCGGGACTTTTTTAAATATCTTCAGATTAGGGCCTTCCTAACTCACAAATCTGGACTAAAAACATTATGGGAAGAATCTACTGTAGTAGAGACAGTTATACATTCTAGGAAACACTCGATTGGTGGAATTTATGAGTTATTGTTGGACAAGCTCCCTGATGATCTAAATAAAATGGCAATAAGGTGGCAAAGTAAACTTGATATATCTAAAAAAGGATTTTTGGGCTCTTACCAGTTAGCACAAACGCTTCTTATCTCTACCAAACTTCTGGCACAATTTTATAAAACCTGTTTTTTCTTTATTATACACCTAACAAGATTGCAAAATGGGGAACTGGTATTGGGACTTGCTGTCCGAGATGCAATCTATTTAAAGCAAACTCCATCCATATCTTCGCCTCTTGCCCAGTGCTAATACCTCTGGTACAAGATATAGAGAGGTTTTTAACTGCTGTTCTTTATAGAAAGGTTGTCTTGTCACCAGAGGTAATGGTACTTGGGGTGGAAGACTCAGATAAATCTGAAAACGGCTATGATTTTATTTTTGTTGCTATGGCCGTCTGGCGTCTATGTCTAGCCTCGGCTTGGCTAGACCCGTTACCACCCACTTTTCAACAGTGGCTAGCTAGGCTATTAGCGGTGCATAACATCGAGATAGCTATATATAAGCGGAAAGGCAAAAGGCGACGTGAAAGGGGCATGAACTTCTGGACTCCTCTCACATCTTGGCGAGAGCAACAAATCTGATTTATTATCAATGCTACAATGTATTTATGTTATTGTTTGGATTGGGTGTTTTTCTTTCCCTGTGAAGCATTGAATATATCTTGTAAAATTTCCTTTAATGCTTATTTAAGTTTGACCTACATAAATTTCATGATATTAATGTACAGAATGTTTATCTGTCCGGGGGGGGGGGGAATAAATATGTTAAAACCAATAAAAAAATATTTTTAAAAAAATATATATATTTTAGATTATTTTACTTTTTATATTAATTAAAATAGTTTAATATTTTTATAAAATATTAAATTTTAATATTTTTCCCCATACGTTCCCTTAGGGAGCTCCTCACCACAGAGGCTGATATTGCCACTTATAAATTAAAAGTTACTACACTCCCAAATACTGTTGTAGGAGGCTCCACCACAGAGTGGAGACATGTAAGCCTACATTTAGGTGTCAATTTACACTTTGAAATGGTAAATAGGAAAAAAGTGTAGATTTACACCTAGGTACAGTTGTAGATTTACAATCTAGATGTGTGAATTTATCTTTGAGAATCAGGCCCAGAGAGTGGGAGATACAAAGAGTGCCAACAGGTACATTAAATGCGAGATCAGAAGTTAACTTCTAAATTCTACTCGATAGCTAGACTAAGGGCCCGATTACGAGTTTGGTGGCCTCATAGTCCTACTGCGGCGGCAGCAGTCCCAAGAAGACTGCTGAGCCGGCTGTCTTCCGCCCCCGTATAACATGCATGCAGTCTGAATCGCTGATCACCATTGATGGAGTGTGTCCCTCCTGGGCCGCGGTAGACTGCAATGTTGGCGATGTGTACTCCATCGCAGTCAGGGTCGCAGCTTCCCACCAAGCCGATTATGAAAACACAGTTGTACTGGTGGTCCCCTTGCGGAAGTTCCTCGAAAGCGGTAGGCCGTCGCAGTGTGCTCTCAGCAAAGCACCAGAACAGTGCCAATTGGATGGATACAAAAACATCACAGCAGATATCCATTGGCCAAGTGGACGGACAGACCTGCAAATCACACTATAAAACACACCCCATCCCAGACCATGATCCTTTGCCTCTCCACTGCAGCACAGCAAGACAGAGACCACACTTGTTTGTTGAGATAAGGCAGCTCTTTTTTCTATCCCCTTTAACACTCTCCACACACTTTTGTTGTTTTATTTTTCTATTAACCCTTGGTGTTGTTTTTAATGATTGTCACTCATTTTAATTTAGAGTTATGTCTCGTCAAAAAAATCCATATTTTTCAGAGGCTGAGTCATGGTGGAAGAAATCATAAGAGTAGAGACACCATTAACATCTTCATGACTCCACTGGCGGTACTTGCGGAGTCCATGGGTGCCCAGATCATATCATACGCTGACGACACCCAGCTTCTCTTCACCTGCAAGAAGGGCATGGAGTTTGACGGGGAGAGCATCCGGGGTTGCCTGGGGGCTGTTTTCGACTGGTTTCAGCGAAGCAGCCTCAAATGCAACCCTGATAAATCTGAGGTGCTTTTCTTCGGCTGTCAAGCAGATCCACCGTGGCAGGAATGGTGGCCGGTGTGTATGTCACCCCCTTCCTCTTCCTCTGTGGTTGCAAAAAACTTGGGGATCAAAATCGACAACACCCTTTCGCTGAAAACACAGATCACAGGTCTTTCCAGCACCTGTTTTGGTCTGTTAAAAATGCTGCGAAAATGTCTTCCTCTGCTCCCTTTAGTCCACAGGAAGCTGACGGTACAGGCTTTGATTTGCTCCAGGATTGATTACTCAAATGTCCTCTACCTGGGTTTACCGGACTACCTCCTGCACCAACTTCAGGTAGTTCAAAACTCCGCAGCAAGGGCGATCTTTGGCCTACCTCGACAAGCTCGGGCTTCAGAGCTGCTTTCTTCCCTTCATTGGCTCCCAGTTAAGAAGCGGATTACTTTCAAGGCTCTCACTTTAGCCCACAAGGCACTCCATTTGGTTGGGGCCTCGTACATTCAGAAACGGCTTCTTTTCTATAAACCCACCAGATCTCTCCGATCTGAATGTCTTGGCCTGGCAACGGTTCCTCCCATTAGAAGGGTCAGGATAGGTGGTCGTTCCTTTACACATCTTGCCCCAAAACTATGGAACTCCTTGCCTGTGGATCTGCGCCGTACTTCTAATCTGCTTGCCTTTAGAAAGGCCCTGAAAACTTGGCTTTACAAGCAGTAACTTGTTATGTTTGTGTTTTCTTCCATCTTCTTTCTCAGTTTGGGGTCAGAAAGCGCCGGGACACTCCCTGGAGTAGCCGTGCGCTATATAAGCAACCCCAATAACATAACATAACATCAATTGGAGGCCAAGTCCAACATACTCGTCTCAGTAGGAAAAGGGAAATGTGGGACACAATTGTTGACGTGAATGCTGAAGGTACCACCCTGAGCACAAAGGAGTAAATAAGGAAGGGATGGAACAATCTGAGGGGGAAGGTGTGTTCCCTGGCCTCTAAGCAACACATGGAGGCCCAGAAGACTGGTGATCGTCCTCCCAGCAACAACTATTTCCCTGGGAGCAGAAGTTCTTGGCCATTCTGCATTCTGGGGGCTTGACAGGAATAACTGGGGGAATGGATTCTGGTAAGTTGCACTCACTAACTGTCCCAACACTTCAATGCCCCGAATGCTCTCATCTCATCTGTTGCTATTGTGTTGTCTATCTACTTTCCTAGCATGGAATACTAAAAGCATCAGAAATGTTCAATTGTCAGTGTCAATGTGTGTTGTTGCATATAAGATCACATGTATCAATCTCCATTACATGCCACATTTTGGAAATGCTGTCTGTAAGTGTATTACTATTGAATCATCATCCCAGGACCCATAATATGTGTCAATATGTAAATGTATGGTTCAGCCCAACTGCATTTTGACAACAGGTATGTAACACTAACCATTTGTCAAGTGTTGAAAAGTAGATGTTGAAATGACTACAACTACCTAGAGTCCCTGTTTCTGTAACAGAACACAAGAAGCAATAGTGAATTTTCCCATTTTGACTCACCAGACATGTTACAACTGATGTTCACATTTGTCAAGTCTTGGGAAGCAGAGATTGAAATGACTACAACTACCATGAGCCCCTGTTTTTGGAACAGAAAACAAGATGCCATAGTGAATTCTCCCATTTTCACTTGTCTGACATGTTACAACTGATGTTCACTCCTCATGGAGTAAACCATTTGTCAAGGGTTTCGAAAGAAAATATTGAAATAACTACAGCTACCATGAGGCCCTGTTCCTGTAGCAGAAAACAAGATGCAATAGCGAATTTGCCCATTTTCACTTGTCTGACATGTTACAACTGATTTTCATTTCTCATGGACTGAGCAATCTACATACAATGCGCTACTCAGAGACATGTCTGTATACTTAGCTTGATGTTCTCTGGGTCTCCTCAACTGAAACTATTAGTGACATGAGTGACACCATACCAAGTGTGTACCTCAAATATTTGTAAGGCATTAAGCTAAGACAGCTGATCAGAAGTGGCAGGCGACCAGTGACTTTGCACTACCCACATGATGACTGATGCTAAATATAGAACTAAGCCGTATGTTCGCCTGTATTGTACACAACTAGGCCTTGGAATGGTCAAACACTTTACTTCTCCACTGTGTTGCCTTAAATGTTTGTGATATGCCATGTTAATTCTTTAATCCAAAATGCAACATGTTATGTTATGTTATTGCAGTTTGTAACGAGCACAGCTACTCTGAGGAGTGTCCCGGTGCGAGTCTTGAGGTATGAAGAAGTGTTAATTAGTTAAAGAGAAATGTTTTAAGCTGTTTTTTTCAACGAACATGATCCTGAATAATGCGCAGAGTGTAAGGAAGAGAGTTTCAGGCTGTGGCAGCCCCAAAGGCAAGAGAGCTGCCCCCCATTCTTTGGAGGTGAACAAGAGGTATCTCGGCAAGAAGCTGGGACGCTGACCCCAGCTGTCTAACTGGGGTATAAAACATGAAACGCTTCCTTAAATAGACTGGGCCAGAAGCGTATAGGGTACGATGTGCTAAGACCAGGGCTTTGAACTTAACACGTTCGAAAACAGGCAGCCAGTGAAGTGTGCGCAGATGTTGTCTAACACTGCTTCTAATTGGAATATTAAAAAGAAGCCTAGTCGCAGCATTCTGGACTACTCACAATTTTTTGAGAATGTAGTACGGTACGCCAATGTACAAAGCATTGGCATACTCGATACATGATAGAATCAGCGCTCGAATTACCGTCTCCTTGGCGGCCCGTAGCAGCTCCCGGCAAGCTTTTTAATCTGGGTAGAAAAAGATACATTCTCTTCAAACCAGACTCCCAGGTTCTTGACAGGTAGACCTGAGGAAGATGGCAGGGGATACTCCGGTGGCCCAAATATTTCTCTGAACTGGGGAGGGAAATTCCCATACAATCGGATTTCGGATTTGTGCTCATTGCATTTAGCTGAGCTGCAGGGAGCCAACGAAAGACAGCTGTTAGACAGTTTTTCGCCTCCAAAGTAGAATACTCTGATTTGCCCCAAGTGAACAAGAGCTGGATATCATCGGCGTACGCCACAATCTTGGCTCCAAGATCCTCCACCAGCCGGACGTAAATGTTAAAGAGAAGAGGGCTCAGAGACAACCCTTGCGGCACTCCAGTGGTCATCAACTGAGGCGGGGATGCAAAAGGAGGGAGCCAGACCTGTTGGGTGTGACCCTTCAAAAAGGACTTCGGCCAACCCCAGGCCGTACCTGAAATACCTATGTCCGCCAAGCGAGCAGGAAATGGGGAACAGTATTGAACGCTGCCGAAAGGTCCAACAATATCAAGGCAACCCTTCTGCCAGCATCCAAGCGATCCCGGATAACTTCAGAAACTTCAACTAAAGCAGACTCCGTGCTATGTGCTGCTCTGAACCCAAGTTGGGCTGGATGGAGTAAGCCTGAGCTTTCAATATATTCGGTAAGTTGTTTGGTGACAGCCTTCTCACAGATTTTGGCCACACTAGGTAGAAGGGAGATAGGACGATAGCTCCCAGGGTCCCGTGGGTCCAGTGACTTTTTTTTAACAGTGGCAGAATCTTTGCCTGTTTCCACGCCACCAGGACAAGAGCCTCGTGGAGAGACAAATTAATGAGCCTATTGACTTCAGGGTTGACTGTCCCTGCTACCGAGGCCAGAAGCCTGGCAGCGCAGGGGTCAGATGGAGAGCCTGATTTCATGGCCATGCGAATCTTGAGTGAATCCGACAGGTCAATAGATGTAAAAGCCGCTAACGAGGGCGATACAACCGTAAAAGCCTCTAGGGACTCTCCTGCAGCAGTACCCTGGCTCTGACCAGTAAACGTTGACTGTATAGAGCGAATCATATCAATAAAAAAGTTGGAGAGTTTCTCACACCAGGCGTCTAAAGCAGGGAGCCTAATAGACTCCGCTCTAGGTGCCAAAAAGCTCTGAACAATAGAAAATATTTCCTTAGAGTTATTTTTGGCTGACTCAATGCGATCTGCATAATAAAGGCCTTTAGCCAGTACTATGGTAATATAATACATTTTCTGGGCTTCTCTGAGTGTTGTCTTTGCTAGCCGGCAGTAGTCCATTCACCAGCAGCGTGCCAGTTTTTTGCATTGCTGCTTCAATGCTTTCAGTTTAGGTGAGAACCAAGGTTTAGAGGGAGACTCCCTGGCCGGCCTATGCAGCGAAGGGGGAGAAAGAATATCCACCACCTGTGTGATCCAACCAGTAGAGCTAGCCAGAGTTCCCTCTAAGTCAGTAGGAAAAACTGTTCTTGACTCAGCCAAGGCATGGCTGAAAGTCATAGTATCAATTTTGGCAGAGGCCGGGCCATGTCTGACCTGTGCCGGAAAATCATTGCCCTTAGAGGCCCAAGAAAAATAAGACAGGAAATGGTAAGACCAGGGCGCCGGTAGAGGGTCTTCGATCGTAATGGGGAAGTTGGAACAAATGGGGTCAAGAATGTGACCGCCACAGTGGGTTGGTAGTCTGACCCACTGAGTAAGCTGAGCAAGGCTTAGAGAATCCAAGAATTCCCGAGTCGCCCCTAAATCAGTCTGGTCAAAATGAATATTGAGGTCCCCGAGAAGGAGATACTGGGAGAACCGTAGGGCCCGAGGGACGATAATGTCCGCCAGCGCTGTAAGAAAGGCCCATCTGCACATCTAATGAGCTGCTCATTTCTAGTACATGTATTGAATGTCCCCAAATGTCTTGTTAACAAGTTTAATACCATGGAAATATATTTCAATAGTAATCTCTACCTATGTTGTTTTTCATAGGTCTCTACTACTGTGACCAAAAACATTTGAATGTAGATACCACACTTCCACCGATAACAATGTTTTCTGTTTCATAACAGGGCAATCTGGCACAGCACCTGGGCAAAGCTTAGCAACCGAAAAGACACCCACTCCACCCCCGGATGAAGCTCTCAGTGATGACACATCTGATCAGCTTGGGCAGATGGCAACCATGAGTCTGACTGTGCCTACACCAATACCTCCCACTCCAGCTGCAAAACCTCAGCTAATCCCAGTTCACCCAACCTGTGTACCTAGCACAGTCACAACCATCCTGTTCCCCCAGTCCTAGATTCTGAGGTGAGAATCACCTATCCAGTCACAGAAGAACCAGGGCCCAGTGGGAGAGGACACCCTGGACCAAGGGCACAGGCCTGTGGGGGTAGGGTACGTGGGAGGGGTACTGTGGACTCGCTGAGTGAGGCCACTGGGGCCACTCACACCCAGGCCACTATCCATCAAGTCTTGCAAGCCTATCAGGACTCCCAAGACGTGATTTGCCAGGTATTTATGGAAATCTGAGAGATGAAGCAGCTGCTGAGGGACGTACACCAGGAGCTGGCCACCCTTAACACCAACACGGGTCTGCTTATTGGGGTGCTGCAGGACATCAACACAACCCTGTGCTGGGCTTTTCCACCACCATCTACCTTTTGTTGGAGCACATGATGGCACACATATTGGGACCACCACACAACAAGGAACAAGTCCAATGGATTCCTCTTAACTTCCATCCTATCGCTGTGCAAGCTGTCTTGGTATAGGTTTTTAACACTCAAAGTCTGTGACAGACTTTCTCAGAAAAAATCCATGTCCATTTTGGTATGTCCAAACAGCATCATATACCTGCTAATGTTACAACTCTGAAATGTCCAAATGAAGATGCCATGGTGAAGGTACCTAATACAGACCAAAACAAAGAGATTAGCTCTGAAACCATACATATGACACAATTAACAAATATCAACTTCTGGAGAACACAGTCCATGCTAAAAATCTAAGCTAAACAAAGAAACACTAACAAAATGATCATGTGTCAAAACATTTCTCCACAAACACCTTTCACCAGAAATTGGCAGAGCTTCCTAATATTTTCCTAAACATACGCCTCACATCATCACAAGAAGAGTTGCTTTAATAGGCAAAGTCATGACAGATCATAACATACATTCATGAGAAGAAGTTGTCAATAAGATCTTGATGCAAGTCAGCTCTTTCCTCTTCACCACTATCATTATCATTTAGCATTTCAGGATCCTCACCCAGTGGCTCTTCCTGCTCTCCAATCTCTACGATATAAAGGATGTTACATCTCAGGACAATGCTGTGGAGCATGCAGCAGGCCACGATGATTTGACCAAGCTTCCCGGCTGGGTAGAGGAGTGCTCCCCCAGTCTTAACCAGGCATCTGGATATGGCCTGCAGAAGCCCAAAAGCCCGCTTCAGTCGCCACCGTACTCTTCCATGGGCCTCGTTGAAGCGGGCTTCCCATGGCATTGTTGGATTCCTCTGCGGTGCCAACAACCATGGATGATTGGGATACGCTGACTCTCCTAGATGGAAGACAGATATTAGTTCAACAATAATTAATGCACTTTCTGATCATACTAACTGCCGTCACCCACACAAAATTGGGACAGATCAAACTTACCAACAAGCCTCTCTGGTTGTAGTAGTTGTGAAATCAACTGGGGTATAGTGCTGTTCTGTAATATGAAGGAATCAAGGGCTGATCTTGGGACCCGGGTCCAGACATTTCAGGTGTACATATCTGGTAAGCAGACAACCTGCATGTTGACAGAAGGGAAGTGCTTCCTGTTACAGTAAACTTGTACTCTAGCTTGCGGTGACACTAAGGCAATATGGGTGCCGTTAAGGGCTCCAACCACACGTGGGATGCAACCAAATCCATAGAAGTCAACCCTCACATTTACTAAATCCTCACATTTGGTGAACTGGATGTATCCGTCAATGTATCTCATCATTGCTGAAAGCACGTCTTGTAGTACACCACTGATCATTGGTTGTGTCATACCACCAGATATAGCCACAGTGTATCGAAAGGAAGCTGTGGCCAGAAAATGCAATACTGACATAAGTCTCACAATAGGTGGAATACATGTGCGATTAGTGTTTTGAGGAAGAAGATCAGGCTCCAACTGATGACATAAATCCTGTATTGTTTGCCCATTCAAACAAAACTTCTTGATGACATCCCTTTCTTCCATGGTCTGAAGGACTGGAAATGAGCCGTACACTGGGGGCTGTCGTCTCCTCCCTCTCCAAGGTACCTATGTGTGGAGTGAAAATAATTTTGAACATCCGACACAGTGTCCACCGTAACATATATGAAGAGTAAGCCAAAAGTAATGTGACAAAACATAACTGCTTGAGAAAGCATTACACATAATTCACATAATAATGTTCTACTGTCCAGCATCCACCTATAATCCCCATTGTGGTCTTCACATGTGTCTGTAACAGAAATGCGCACATTTTACATCCAAAAATGTATCATGAGCACCTTCATATT